>NC_090444.1:1453986346-1455186346 GCF_031143425.1 Pleurodeles waltl | reverse complement strand
GCATATAGTTTGTGTTGTCTCTAGGCCTTTTTGCATCCTATTGTATTCTACAGTGTTTGCAACACTTTTCTAACTGTTTACTTACATGATTTGTGGTTTGTGTGTATATTTTATGTATTTTACTTACCTTCTAAGGGAGTATATCCTCTGAGATATTTTTGACACATTGTCACTAAAATAAAGTACCTTTATTTTTAGGAACTCTGACTATTGTGATTCTTATGATATAGTACTATATGATATAAGTGGTATAGTAGGAGCTTTGCATGTCTCCTAATTCATCATAAGCTGCTCTGCTATAGCTACCTCTATCTGCCTAAGCTGCAAGACCACTACTAAACTACTAATAAGGGAGAACTGGACCTGGCACAAGGTGTAAGTTCCATCAGATACCCACTATAAGCCAGGCCAGCCTCCTACACTTATGAGTCAACTTCTGCAATGGTTTTGAAATTTCTGAAAAATTCAAGATCCGTTGGCGACAATAACCTACCATTCCAAGAAACATCCTGACATCTCTCTGTGTAGTCGGGGGACTTATCCGCAGTATTATCGTAATCCTCTCTCTGGATATTTTTCTTTCCCTTTCTCAATTTGGTGACCCAAATACTTCACTACCTTCTGATACTACTGCAATTTTAGTGGAGACAGTTTATGACCATACTTTCCTAAATGTTTCAACATGGCAATCGAGTCATACTTACACTCGCCGCTTGTCCTGGATGCAATCAACAAGTCATCAATGTACTGCACTAGAGTCGATTGAAGAGATAACTCTAATGACAAATTTCTTTTTCAAGATCTGGTTGAACAGGGAAGGTGATTCTGTGTGCCCTTGAGGAAGTCGACACCAGCAGTAGAATTGATCCAGAAATTGGAATCAAAAGAGAAATTGACTATCCTTATGAAGAGGCACAGAAAAGAACACTTGTGACAAATCAAGAACCGTGAATCATTCTGCATCACATGGAATCTGAAACATTATCACAGCTGGATTGGGCACTATGGGACAACACTTAACCACAATCTCATTTATTTTTCTAAAATCCTGAACAATTCGAACCTTCCCTCATGGCTTCTTCAAACCCATTATTGGTGAATTACATGGGCTGCTCAACACCTCTTTCAAAACTCCCTGCTTCACAAAAGCTGCAATTATCTGAGCCACTTTCATCAGGACATTTTGTGTCATGTTGTACTGTGGAAGTTGATGAAAGACTGCATTTGGCTTCAAGGTATCCTTAATCGGCTCCACTCCCTTGATCAAACCCACTTTTTTCCATGTCAGATCCCACATGTTCTCTTGTACTGTTCCCTGTAAATCAGAATGAAGGTCTTTCACTGTGAACATCGGGAAAAACTCAATCAAGGGGCACTCCTCCTTTGTGGTTTCATACTCAGTTTCTGGGCCTGGGTCTTCTTCATCATCACTATTTGTCTGGATCTCAATTCCATCATTTGAGCAAGTAATTAAACACTTTGGCCCTCATTATGAACATGGTGGTCCGTTCCGCTCCGCCGACGGTGGCGGCAGAAACCGCCTACAGAGGAGCGGGCCGGACTGCCAAATAATGAACCAAATGAAAGTCAGGCATCACGCAAATCACCCGCCGCCAGCAGAGGAGTGCTGACGACGATGGCAGAGTCTGCCCACAGGCCGTCAGAAAGGCCCACCCCACCAATCAAATTATGAACCACCATTCCGCCACCAGTTTCGGGGCGGGAACCATCACCAAACAAAGCCAGGCGGAAATGAACCAAATATATGGAAACACTCACCAGAGTCCCACAGAACGCACTGCGGTAGACATGGATAGAGAGCTGCAGATCATGCCAGCTTTGCTCCTTGCCATATACATCCACGACCGAGACCTCCGACGAAGACGATGACGGTAAGTACCGCAACCTTCTGAACAAGGGAAGAAAGGGCACAGTCACATACCCACCCACTCCACCCACCCTGCAAAGCCCCCCCCAACCCTTCACAGCAGCACAACCCATACCCCCCACATCAAGAGGTACTTACCCGACACAAGGCTAATCCTACATCGCCATAGTACATACAAATGCCCACACCCATAACAAATGAAACAAAAGACAAGGGTTCAACGGCGTGCAGCAAAACACAGGCCACACAGAAACTTTAATATGAAGCTCACTGAGCCAAACAGTCTAAACAGGGCCAATGGTCAGTCCACATGGCGACAATTGCCATGGGCCAAAACGGACCTGTTAGACCTGACAGCCTTAGGGTGGTCACCCCTAACTTTTTGCCTGCCTCCATCCACTTTTTGGACACTGTTTTTGCTGGCTTTTAGACTCTGCGCACTTTGCCACTTCTAACCAGTGCTAAAGTGCATATGCTCTCTCCCTTTAAACATGATAACCTTGGATCATACCTGATTGGACTATTTAATTTACTTATAAGTCCCTAGGAATGTGCACTATATGTGCCTAGGGCCTGTAGATTAAATGCTACTAGTGGGCCTGCAGCACTGGTTGTGCCACCCGCTTAAGTAGCCCCTTTACCTTGTCTCAGGCCTGCCATTGCAAGGCCTGTGTGTGCAGTTTCACTGTCACCTCGACTTGACATTTAAAAGTACTTGCCAAGCCTAAACCTCCCCTTTCTCTACATATAAGTCACCTCTAATGTGTGCCCTAGGTAACCCCTAGAGCAGTGTGATGTGTGGGTGAAAGGCAGGACATGTACCTGTGTAGTTTACATGTCCTGGTAGTGTAAAACTCCTAAATTCGTTTTTACACTACTGTGAGGCCTGCTCCCTTCATAGGCTAACATTGGGGCTGCCCTCATACACTGTTGAAGTGGCAGCTGCTGATCTGAAAGGAGCAGGAAGGTCATATTTAGTATGGCCAGAATGGTAATATAAAATCCTGCTGACTGGTGAAGTTGGATTTAATATTACTGTTCTAGAAATGCCACTTTTAGAAAGTGAGCATTTCTTTGCACTTAAATCTTTCTGTGCCTTACAATCCATGTCTGGCTGGGTTTAGTTGACAGCTCCTTGTGCATTCACTCAGACACACCCCAAACACAGGGTATTCAGCCTCACTTGCATACATCTGCATTTTGAATGGGTCTTCCTGGGCTGGGAGGGTGGAGGGCCTGCTCTCACACAAAGGACTGCCACACCCCCTACTGGGACCCTGGCAGACAGGATTGAACTGAAAGGGAACCTGGTGCACTTCTTAGCCACTCTTTGAAGTCTCCCCCACTTCAAAGGCACATTTGGGTATAAAACAGGGCCTCTGCCCTACCACCTCAGACACTTGCTGGAGAAGAAACCTGAACCAGAACCTGCATCCTGCCAAGAAGAACTGCCTGGCTGCCTAAAGGACTCACCTGACTGCTTTCTACAAAGGACTGCTGCCTTGCTGTTGCCCTGCTGCCTTGCTGAACTCTTGCCTTGCTGCAGAAGTGCTCTCCAAGGGCTTGGATAAAGCTTGCCTCCTGTTCCCTGAAGTCTCAGGACCAAAAAGACTTCTCTTTTTCAACTGGACGCCTTGTGCGATGAAAACTTCGACGCACAGCTTGCACCCCGGTGAAAAATTCACTGCACGCCGATCCGGAAAGACGCTGCTCGACGCAATGCCTGCGGTGCAACCGGAACTTCGACGCACGGCCTCGCCTGGACAACACCGCCCGACTTCCAGAGAGGAAATCGACGCAACGCCTGCCGCGAGGGAGAAGATTCCACGCACAACCCACCGGAATGACGCGCAGCCGGATAACAAGCCTAGGATTCCACGCACAGGCCGCGGGACATCTGGTAATCCCGTGAACCACAGAAGGAGACTGTCCGCGCGCCGGAAAACGACGCACGACTTCCCCGCGTGAAAAATAACGACGCAAGTCCGTGTGTGAAGGGGCGAAACCGACGCACACACCATTTTTCCACGTATCTCCTCCTCTGCAGCCCTTTGCGGAGATTTTCCACTTTAAACCAGGTACTTTGTGCTTGAAAGAGACTTTGTTTACTTTTTAAAGACTTAAGACACTTCATATCACTTTTCAGTGATATCTCTACAATTTCATATTGCATCTTTTATCGTTTTGACTTACAAATATTCAGATAAATATTATATATTTTTCTAAACACTGTGTGGTGTATTTTTGTGGTGCTATATTGTGTTATTGTATGATTTATTGCACAAATACTTTACACATTGCCTTCTAAGTTAAGCCTGACTGCTCGTGCCAAGCTACCAGAGGGTGGGCACAGGATAATTCGGATTGTGTGTGACATACCCTGACTAGAGTGAGGGTTCTTGCTTGGACAGAGGTAATCTAACTGCCAACCAAAAACACCATTTCTAAAAGGGCCCAACCTGACTCCCACAAGTGCATGGTACTCCACTTCATGGGGCACCTTATGGGCATTCAGGCACCTCACGGAAGGGGGCTAGGGGGTGGTGGGGGTGGGGATTTTCAATGGGGGTGGGCTTTGACTTTCATTTGGAAGGTGGAGGGGGGTGGGCCTGTCCTTTGAAGGCTGTGGGAGCTGTTTAGATCAGGTGGAGGTAGATGGCCTAGGCTTAGTCCGGACCTTTTTCTTATCTAGGGAAGGGGCACAGGAATGTGAAAGGTGGACAGAGGTGGGCTGTGATGTGGAAGGAGCTGAAAGGGCAAGGAGGTGAGCACGTTTGGCGACAAGATGGGGTGGGCCAGTGGCTTGGAAGAGGTCTGCATGGGAGAGGAAAAGTTTCTTTGGCGCAATTGGGGTGGGCATTGATGAGGGCGTGGGAGTGGAGGCAGAGGGTGTGGATGTATGTGGTGTAGGGGAGCGTGTAGTGGGTGCAGGTGACTGCTCAGTATGCTGTGGTGTGGTGGATGTCTGATGGGGGGTGTCTTGGTGAGTTTGTGTGTTTTGGGAGGAAGGTGTGGACACAGTGGGAGAAGACAGACAGCTAGTGTGGATGTATTTTGTGTGGGTGTCTGTAAGTCTGGCGAGTGTGCTGCATGTGTCAACTACTTTAGTGGTGGTGAGTGCAGGTGTGATGTATGGGGTGCATGTATGGCTGTCTGCTATTGTGGTGAGTGCAGGAAGAGGAGCAGCAACAGTGAATGAAGGTGCAGTGTATGAGGGTGTGGATGTAGAGGTGACAGACAGGGAGGCGGAAGAGGTGGGCACACTGGGGGAAGTGGACGTTGTTGTGTGTGCAGGTGTCTGTTGGCTGTGTGAATGCTTGTGGTGGGAGGTGTGGTGCTTGTGTTTTGAAGTGTGTTTCTTGTGTGTTGATGTGCTTGACTGGGTGTCTGAATGTGTGTCTTGGATGGGTGAAGGGAGTGGGGTGCTGGAAGGGGGGTAGAGAAGGTTGGAGGGGGGACGGAATGGCCAGGGAAACTGTCTGCTGTCCGAGAGGAGGCCAGAGCCTGAAAAGATCTCTGTAGGGCAGACACAGCACCGTGAATGCCATCCAGATAGGCATTAGTCTGATGCACCTCCGATGCTAGCCCCTGGATGGCATTGACAATGGTTGTCTGCCCTACAGAGATGGTTCTCAGGAGGTCAATAGCCTCCTCTGTGAGGGCAGCAGGGCCGACTGGGGCAGGGGAGGAGGTGCCTGGGGCAAAGGAGACGCCCACCTTTCTGGGTGGGCGGGCATGGGCAACTCAGTGGGGAGCAGAAGGGAGGGCGGTGATGGAATGGGGGGTGGCGCAAGATGTCACGGTAGTGGTGTGTGCACTACGGTCCGCCACCGCCGGGGAGCCCCCATCGGAGGAGGTCTCGGAGTCACTACCTCCTGTGGTAGTAGCCTCCCCCATGGAACTCCCCTCGCCCTCCCACCCAATGGTTCCCTGGGCATCGGTTGTCTCTGCCTCGGATGATCTGTGGGCCGCTGCCTCCCCACTTGCCGGTGCATCAGCTCCCTCGCCTAATGTTGATGCTGTACCAAACCAACACAAGACAACATAGATGGGGAGACAAAACAGGAGAGACACTTGTAAATAGCTGAATGCAGGTACATAACGGCCAGACTTACACCCACCCAGAAGACACACCCAACAGGCAGCACCGTTCACTATGCCCATTACCATACCCCTCACTACAGACCAGAATACTGCTATACACCCATCCCCTGAACTACCTAAGGAGGCGACGTATGGGAGACCTGACAAAGACACCCCTACGCCCCTTGGGGACCAAAAAGTTGATGGACACCAGTCAAAGTCCCTGACTCTAAGCAGCATGAACCCTAATGCACACCCAAACATCCTTCCAGACTGAAGTATGTGAAATGAGTACTCACCCCCTTGTGTCTGCTGTGCAGCCTTCAAGCGCCCATCCAGGTCTGGGTACGCCACCACCAGGATCCGTCGCATGAGGGGGTCAGTGCCCGATGGGCACCCCTTCCACGTTGGGAGGACTTTCCCAGGTGGGCTTCACTGATCTTCGGCGCCCAGTGTCGCAGGTCCTCCCACCTCTTTCTACAGTTGGTGCTCCGCCGGTTGTAGACCTCCAATGTCCGCACCTCCTTGTTGATGGCATGCCAATGTGCCCTCTTCTGGTGGGCGCTGACCTAAAAGGGCAACACAGAAATGGAACACAGAGGTCAGGCACTTGCACGATTGGAACAGCTGGCTAATCGTCCACTATGGGATGGACAGTACTCTCAGACTTACAGCACAGTTGCACGCAGCATGCCATGCATCATGGCCCATGCAGGCTCAGAGGTGCACACATATGTGCAATCAACACCATCCATTACACACACACACTGACTCACCTGTACCTCTGGCCGTCCGTACAGTTTCACATACAGGGGCAGGACCCCGTCAACTAGCTTCTCCAGGTCCTCTTGGGTGAAGGCCAAGGCCCTTTCCCCTGCAACACGTGGCACATCCATAGCCAGAGGCAGGCCACAGCAGTACCCAGAGTGGAGTACCTGTCCGCACGAGATCAAGGAGTCAAGTGATCAAACTTTGATAAATGTGCGTATGTTTTGCGGCGGTATGCACCGTCAACGCCGGCGGCGATCATGATACGCCAGGATTCCCCATTGGCATCCATGTTAGCCAATGACGGTGTGAACAGTGGTAAACACCGCCTTATGCTGTGACGTCAACTGCTAGCGGTATGAGGTCACTTCCACAACGAAAGGGCAGATCTACAGTGGGTAGACATTTTGCCATCACCTACGCATCTAGAATTAATTACTACTCACAATGCAGGCCCTACTAGCCACATGAAGCACCTAGGCCTCTGTCCATTCAGTATTGTAGCACACATTAAATACTCTGTTCCCTCCTTGTGATGTACATGTATATCTGTCAGGTAGCAGTTATTATCGAAACACTACAATGAACAATGCAGTGCACAAATGATGACAAGTGTGCCTATGTATGTGTCTTCACCACTCCTTTTTGTAACCCCTCGTAGGTATCGACCCTTGTGGTGAGGTAGGGCACCATCGGTGTACAGACCACTTGTGGATCTAGGGCCATATGTAGGAAGCCGTTTGCATGGTGCAAACTGCGAAAATCACAGTTTGCACCATGCAAACAGCCTAACGCGATGCTCATTCACAAACTGCGAGTCGGTACCGACTCACAATCTGTGACTGCGACTCGCAAATAGGAAGGGGTGTTCCCTTCCTATTTGTGACTCGCATCGCAATTCAGAATTGCTTTGTGACTGCGAATGCGGTCGCAAAGCAACTCGCAGTTACCACCAGTGTCACACTGGTGGTAACTCATTCGCAAAAGGGAAGGGGTCCCCATGGGACCCCTTCCCCTTTGTGAATGTCGCCAAAAATATTTTTTCAGAGCAGGCAGTGGTCCTATGGACCACTGCCTACTCTGAAAAAACGAAACCAAATGGTTTTGGAAGTTTTTCCATTTTGCAACTCGTTTTCCTTTAAGGAAAACGGGCTGCAAAATGAAAAAAAAAAATGCTTTATTTAAAAAGCAGTCACAGGCATGGAGGTCTGCTGACTTCAGCAGGCCACCATCCCTGTGAGTGCAGGGACTCGCTATGGGGTCGCAAAATGCGACCCACCTCATTAATATTGATGAGGTGGGTCTATGCGACCCCATAGCGAGTCGCAGACGGTGTCTGAGACACCGTTCTGCATCTGATATTGCGACTCGGAAATTGCGAGTCGGATTTGCTACATGTGGCCCCTAGGGACCATGGTGGAGCGTCAGATCATAATCACTTACAGACTCAAACGTGTAACTATTCAGGACCTTTGTGCATTACTGGATCCTGCACTCACTCCGGGAAATCGTAATCAGCATGCCGTTCCAACTGAAGTGCAGGTGCTGTCTGCACTCCATTTCCTGGCCACGGGCTCATTTCAAATGACAGTGGGCATGGGTGCTGGTTTTTCACAGCCAATGTTCAGCCAGGTACTGACAAGATTTCTGAATGCATTTGTCCGACATCTGCAGTCCTATGTGAGGTTTCCCCAAAGTACTGACCTACCTGCCATCGAATCAGAATTCTATGCCTTTGCCAGCATTCCCCATGTCATAAGTGCCATAGATGGCACCCACATACCGATTATCCCCCCAAGAGCGAGTGAACAGGTGTACAGAAACAGAAAGAAGTTTCACTCCATGAACATCCAATTGGTATGTACTGCAGACCAGTACATTTCACATGTGAATGCCATTTTTCCCGGCTCAGTCCATGATTCCTTTGTGTTGAGGAACAGTGCCACAGAAGATGGAACAACTACAATAGGACAGAGGGTGGATCATAGGTAAGTGTGCCTGTCAGTAACTGACACATTGCAGAAGACCAGCCTGTCTGACTAAGGGTCATACCAATGACGTGACTGTATTGCACCATTTTCTAGGTGATTCTGGCTATCCAAACCTGCGTTGGCTTCTGAAAACAGTAAGGAATCCCGGTACGGATGCAGAAAGGAATTACAATGAGGCCCATGTACGTACTAGGAGGGTAATAGAGCGAACTATAGGTCTCCTGAAGGCTAGATTCCAGTGTCTACATATCTCTGGGGGTTACCTGGCCTATGGGCCCGATAAGGTGTGTAGAACAGTGGTGGCCTGCGGCATGCTGCACAACATAGCAGTGAGACAGTCTATCCCCCTCCTGGAGGTGCAGGGTGCTATAGGTCCTGATCAGCTACCTCAGAGAGGTGAGGAGAGTGATGGTGATGATGAGGAAGGTGAAGATGTCAATTCCAGGAACCAACTGATACAACTCTACTTCCAGTAACTGTGTGGGACTAAGGCCTGTCATTGGGGTTAGTGACTAATACTGTCATTGTGCTATTTCATATGGGGGGGTGGTAATGATAGTCGAAACATGGCCCACTTCTGCATGGTACTGACTGAAAATATATCCATTTCCTCCTTGCCACCATTTGGGCACACAGGACTCCCATCATGCACAGATTCGACAATAAAGTTGTTCTCTTCCATTTGCATCCATACTCCACTTTGTTCACAACTTAACACAGGGGACAGTGTTACAGGTGTGAAAAGTGTTTTGGTTGAAGTGAGTGAATTGTGCAATTTACAGTGATGGAAAGTCGTAAGGGTGGGGTGTCCTCAAGACCAACATGGTGGCAGCCTTGTTGGTAGTATTGATGGGTCCATCTTGTCTAACAGTCCTTCATAATGGCTCCCAGAAATGTGTGGTTGATGATTGGGTGGTTGTTGCTTTGCATTTGTTGCAGAGTTAATTGTTGGAGGGGGCCTTGTTCTTAGCTGGGGTTCCAGTGCCATATCGTGGCCTGAGGGTCCGTTTGGGCGCCTGCTGTTGAGCTTCATGGGATGACATGGTAGGACCTTGTGTTTCATGTGAGGGTAGGTCCTGGGATGTTTCTGCTGCTGGGGTGATCTGATGGTGGTTGTCCGGTGCTGTTGTGGGGGCATCTTGTCCTATGTGGGTGTCAGACTGGTTTTTGACCAGCTGCAGCAGTGCTCCTGCTATGGTGGCCATTGTGGCATTGTGCTCTTTCCACTGCTCCATGGCCTGTTGGTGTTGTTCCTGCTGCATACTCTGACTGTGCTCCAGGGTGGACACAATCTGTGCCAACCTGTCATGGGTATGTTGGTAGGCCCCCAATACTTCAGAGATCATGTGCTGGGCTGCTGCATCCATCCTGTGGCCTCCCCCCTGGCCCACTGTGACCCTTCCACTTGCCCTAGCCCCCTGTGCCTGTGTCCCCTGCACAGGTCTGGCAGTACCACTTGTACTGGGATCCTCACCTTCCTGCATGTTGGGAGTGGGAGACTGTGGTCTCTGTACCTGTCTTCCACTGGTCTGTGTCATGGGTATACTGGTGTGGGGACGCTTGCCCTGGGCTGCTGTCTTGACTGGGTGGTAGGGGTGTCAGTGGTTTCCTGGGTGGGGCTGCTGCATGGTTAGAGTCCTGGACTGTGTGAGGGCCCTGCCTGCTCATCGGTGTCCAGGGATCCTTCACCAGTGTCCTGTGAGGTGCCTCTGTCTCCCTGGGGGGCACTGGCACTCCTTGTCCTGTTCGTTAGGGTTGCATGGGTGGTGGTGCCTGTTGGGGGACATAGACATGTCTGTTACATCTGCATGAACGTTTGAGGTGAACAGGAGAGTGGTATTTTGTGGTGGTGTTACTTTCAGTGGCCTTCCAGGGTGCCTTTGTGAGGTTGACATTGCATTTTGCGCCAGTGTGGGGTTGCATTATGGTGAGGGGTGTCGTTCAATTGTGGGTACGTGCAGCGGTGGGTGACTGTGCACAGGGGGAGGGATGTGGGCCTGTTAGTGGGTTTGTGGTCATGCAGGGGGTTGGATGTAGTGGCTGATGCCTGGGTGGGGTGTAGGTCCTGGTGGGTGTGGGTGGGGTGGGGTGGTATATGCATTACAAGTGTGGTGGATATGGGGTGATTGTAGATCATTTACCCGAGTCCATTCCTCCAGTGAGTCCAGTGTTTCCCTCTGGGTACAGGATGGCCAGTACCTTTTCCTCCCAGTCAGTGTACTCGGGTGGTGTTGGTGGCAGTCTTCCCCCAGTCTTCTGCACTGCGATGTGGTGCCTTGATGCCATGCCCCAGACCTTCCCCTACAGGTCGTTCCATCTCTTCCGGATGTCGTCCCTGGTGCATGGATGGTGTCTCACTGCATTGACCCTGTTCTCAATGGTCTGCCACAGCTCCATTTTCCTTGCGATGGGTGTGTGCTGCACCTTGGCCCCGAATATTTGTGGCTCTACCTTCAAGATCTCGTCCCCCATGGTCCTTAATTCCCTTTCAGTGAAGCGTGGATGTTTGGGGGAGACATGGTGATGTTGTAAGTCAGTAGTGATTAGATTAAGCATTAGCAGAAGACATCTTGTATTTAGCAACTATTGTGAACATTTCGCAGAATCCATTTTGTATTCATGGCAGCCATTTTCTCTGCCATGTGCTCGCCATGTGCTCTGTCCTACCTTTCTGTTAACTACTCTTGAAAATCTGTCTAGTGACAAGTTATATTTCGCATCTCCCACTTTCGCACATGCCCAGTAAGATCTGCAGCTGTTAGTAATCAGTAACAGACAGTAATGTGTCAACTAGTCCTTGAAAACTGTTAGCCCCTCCTACCTGTCGACTGTGCATTTCCATGTGACCTTATATGTATGTAAGTCTTGCTTGTATAATTGTACCACCTTCTTTTAGCCCCTGCGTGGGTATAAAAAGACCATGCTCTCTTAGTTCAGTGTGCTACTTCAAACATTACCGAAGGGTGCTGTTTGAACTGTAGTACCACCTCATGAGGTTTAATAAACTTTGTCTTTTATTTCAGTTTCTGTGCCAACTTCTTCCTATATGGTCTGAGGACTTTGTGCAGAGAAGGGCGAACCCCTTGCACTAGTAGGCCTTGCTAAGGCTTACTTCGACAGTGAGTGTGGGGAATGGTGTTGGGGCTGGGAACGAGGTAAGGGTGCTCTTCTGTGGGTCGGTGTGCGTGTCCTTTATGCTAGCGCTCGCTGTCTGGCTCTGGTGCTCTCCGTCTTCTTGTCCTACTTTCGTTGCAAGGGATTGTGGGGTGTGTCTGGGGGTGTCTTATGGGGTTCTGGATGTGTGTCAGGTGTGTGGGTCATACCCCTAGCCAATGTGTGCACTTCTTGCTGTTGAGTCCACTTGCCGCCTGTGGCAGTCGCAAACGCCAATGGTCGTCCAGCCTCCACTGTCCACCAAGGTGATTTGTGCATCATTATTTGGAGGACGGGATGTGGGTGTGCTTGGCGGTGGTGGGGTGGGGTGGGGAGGTCCAGGATTCCCGCCGACAGAGTCATGGCGGTAAGTGGTGGGCTGGTGATTTTTGGCGGGGTTGGGATTTTCGTTCATTATATGGCCGGTTTCCATTCATCGTCAATGGCTGGATTCTGTTCACCGCCACCAGGGCAGTCGGCTGTCTTTCCCGCCGTGTTCATAATGACCGCCTTTGTCTTACACAACAAGTCCCTTCCCAGTAGGGATACCAGACCCGGATCGCTGACTACAAACGTATGCAGTCCCTGGAAATTTCCAATTTCAACTTGCACTGGGTCTGTGATCAGGTTTGTCAGATACTGATTCGCTACCTCCACAACCTGAACTGTTCTTCCTGAAAGGGGCAAATTCTGAACCTCTGTACTTCTCACTGTAGAGCTTGTAGCTCCTGTGTCCACCAGAAATGAGACTCTGTGACCCGTTACCTTTCCCCTCACATAGGGGCCTCTCTGATCTACCTCTAAAGAAGTCGCAAGCACACATGGCTCCTCATCTGAACTGTCACCCGTCCATTCACCATTTATTTCATTCTCACTGTGTAACAGGAATTGGTGCACTGTATTAATATTTCTGTCTTGTCTCTGACATGTAACCTGTTGAGAAAGCATCATTTGTGGCTGCTCCATTGGGGCTTGAGGTATCTGCATTTGCTGTCTATGTACCATGGGAACCTGCTGCTGCATCGGCTGCAATTGTGACGCCTGTGCGCTGGGCATTTGCACCTACTGCATGGGCTGAAAATGTTGCATCAGATTCACATTATTCTGGAAATTAGGATTAGGACCTCTTAATCTTGGTCCTTTCACATTCTGAAATGTATTGATGTTGTTACATTGCTGCACAACACCCTCCTGCACCATCATTGGACACTCCCGCTTCCAGTGTCCTGCGGGTCCGCAAATGTGACATGGCAATAGCTTCTTCATTCCCTGCACATCATTCTGAACCACAACATTATTCAAATACGATTCATATTGCCTCCATGACCCCTACCTCTCATCTGAGGCTGAAACGTGACATTTCCCTCCTGCTGTGTTATCTGCTGCACAAAACTTCCTTGTACTCCTATCTGAGCTGCCTTAATCTGCATCACCATCGCCTTCTCTTTCAACTTCTCCTGCTTCAACTCAATCGCATCACTACAGTATTCTGCATACTGCAACACCTCATCAATCGACTTTGGTTGCCAGCAAATCAAATGACTCTTAACCATCTGAACTTCTCTCAGTTCTCAGTCCTTCCACAAATCTGAACACAAAATGCAGCTTGTCTTTCAGCTCAATTGCTTCTTTGCCACTGTACTCCTTGAATGCCTTCAACAATCTCTCGTAGTATGCATGTATCGATTCTTTTACTTCCTGCACTGTCCTATCAATCCTATGCCAATCAATATTTTTTGAGTGAAATCCTTGTCTTCAGAAACTCAATCACCTTACAGTAATATTTCATCACCTCAGAAGATGGTACACCTGTACTCTTGACCCTCTCTGTTTCACTTATTGGCCAATCTACAGCTCTCTTACACTCAACCCACAAGTCAGCTGGAACCACTATTTCCAGTAAGGTGTTCAAGTCATCCCACAAACACTTTGTGAGCTTCACAAACCTGTCTGTTGGCTGATACCGCTCTACTGGCTTCTCCCTCAATTTTGGGTAATCATTCATAAATTACAAAATATCACTCCTACTTCAAGGAACGTGAACAAAATTCCCCCTGGAATTTCTCTCATTGGTAAAATCTTCACCGGATCCTTGTCCTGTTGTACATTCTCGGTCACTTATAGAGAATCTCTTTTCCTATTGTCTCTTTTCTTTACCCATCTGCCTTCCCATTTCTCTAAAGCTCCCCAAACCTGAGCACTCTGCAATAATTCTTTAAGGTGCACCTCCATTCCGGCTGACCTCATCTGTTCAAAATCATTTGCCTCAAAATCGAATCTATAACTTCTCTTCAAATGGTTAGTTTTCCCAATTTCTACACCATGTTTTTCTGCCAAATCTGCCAATTTTTGATGCACATTGCTCACCTCTCTTGTAATCCTTGGGCATAAGTTTCTCAACTCTGCCTCTGTGTAGGACTCTAATTTATTCACCCCCATTGTTCCCTCAACTAATTCACCCACTTCCATGCTTAATCGGACACAATTTATTTGCTCCTCACTCTTAGACGCATTCTGTGGGGTATTCAGATTGTCTAACCATTCAGTCAGTTGTTGAGCTGTCAATCCTTGTAAAGAAATGTTGCTCACTTGTACCAGTGGCACCTGCTGTACCACTGCACTTGGAGTCCGCGGTGTCAATAGTTTCAGGCTCTGACCTGCATTTGGTCCATTCATAGCATCTGGAAGTGCAACAAGTGGACTGAGATCTAACAATGATCTCGATCCATCACAAGTCTGACCCACGGAAGAGACTACCTGAATTTGTTCATTTGGTCCCCTCCTCATTAGATTCTGAGAAATTGCTCCCTGTTCATTCATAATTTGTTTTTTTTGTGCAAATAATGCTACCACTGGACCAACAGTAATCGGCAGCAAAATTGCATCTGGAGCTGCTCTGGTGTCTATACTCTGTGGGAGAGTAAGTCCCAGATTCATTATCAGAGTCAAGTCTGACTGTGTCCCTGTCATTGGCGTAAATCTCGGCATTGCCTGCGGCTGTACTTGGGGCAATAAGATTGGAGTCGGCTCAGTCTGGACCAGCATTGGTTACCGAACCACTTTCACCGTAGCACCACTAAGTTTGAAGTTGTCTCTAAAATAGGCACATCAGGATAAATTCTCTGTATTGGTGATGGCTTTATCTGTGCCTGAACTACTGGAGTAGTCAGCACATTAGGACTAGCTTGCACCACACCCTGTGTCTAGTTAGCATTAACCTGCACTGGATTCCTTGTCCCTGTTGCCTGTGCCGGGGCTGTTGGATCAGCACTAGTACTCGGACCACTCTCATGCACCGAGTATGGTGGTGGTCGATCTCTCAATATCTGCATAACAAGATCTTCAACCTTGGAGTCCTCCTCTACTATAGAAGACCTTTTAGCTTCCTTACTCTCGGAAGGATTTCTATTAGTTTTTCTAGTCACTTTCTTTCCTTCCGTCTCATCCTCCTGTGTAATAGCTGGAAACAACTCAACTCCCTGCAAAGTCTCTGCTCTCCATCTTTTCTGTTCCCAATCCCATCTTGCTTCCGCTAAAGTCTTTTCTACCCTTCTAATTCTTTTCTCGAATTTCAACTACTGTTGCTGTCTAGCTACTAGCTCCCAAACTGCTAATGCCTCAACCTATGCTGGTCTCGGAAAAGGATTTGATTTATATAGCGCCATCTGCAATTGCTCCAAAATTCTCAAATTGAACGTCCCATTCTCAGGAAACACTAAGCTCCCATTTTTCTATGTCAACTTGCACCATTGCTTTAACCAAAGACATGGCGCAACGCCTCTCTCCTCCATAACAATGTAAGCTGGTGTATTTTCTGGCGGTGTAGGCTCCCCTACACTCCCTCTAATGTATTTATCTCCCTTTAGGGCACTTTTCAATGCCTTGAAAAACGTAATCTTTTCTACTTTTGTTTATTCAAAATCGAATCAGGAAATTACTTTTAATCCCAAGATTTCTTTTAACCATGTTCTCAACCAATTGCCTCTCACAGACGGCTGCCAATCCATGCGCGACCCTTCTCACTAACCGACCTATCCCAGCGTAGCTCCAATGACATCATACTCACATGCACTGCAGCTGACAAAGTCTTGCGGCTCGTCCTCCTAAACTTCAATCCACAGAAAACTAATGCAAATATTGCGAGCACTAATCAAAAAAACAAAAAACAAAACAAATCTGCTGGTTTACTACAGGAAGGTGACACAATCGCTTCAGAGATGTTACGGATTTCCACTGATGGCCCTTTTGCGCGTGCAGCTATTCCTCTTTCTCGGTCTCCCAGATTCGCAAGCAAAATTCGACCCGCAAATTTTACGCTCAACTGATCAATGGGTCTGTCCTGGTGCACATAGGACTCGCCAAATCTCAGTCGAATTTTCCTCTAGCCCATTTTACCTTACATACTGACTTGTTGACCACCCCAATCAACCTATTAAACCAGACAGATTACAACATATAACCAAGTGTCTCATACACTTTTCAATATACTCCAGAGTCTTAGACCACCAGAGTCTGTAAATCAACAACCATGTCGACAATTTTTTAGCACAAAGCACACACACATGTGAAGTTCGATGACTTCCCTACTCTCATACTGCGGAGTACGCACACTCCAACTAAAACTTCATCTGGTGTACGCAAACTCCCTAAATTCTCCTATACATCACAATTCACCTGCGATTTGCATAAGCTTTGCAAGTGCAACCTATTTCTCTCACTCTATCACTAGAACGCCATGAACATACCCAACACCACTAGCAGGATCCAGGATCTGGGAAAGTCATTTCTGGGCTTAAGGGACACTACACTACAGATGGCATCTTTGAAAAACAAAATCCAAATCTCAATAATAACGAACTCTTAACGGATCAATCTTCAAACTATTACCATAACTCAGAGCACCTGTCCAGTCTCTTACCACAACTGTTAACACCTTTCACTCCGTTATGGACACCTACAGCAAGCTCCTGAAGAGACAAAACCATCAGTCTGCTACCATAACTGATAACGCA
Organism: Pleurodeles waltl; assembly: GCF_031143425.1. Lineage (NCBI taxonomy): Eukaryota > Metazoa > Chordata > Amphibia > Caudata > Salamandridae > Pleurodeles > Pleurodeles waltl. The sequence continues at coordinate 1,455,169,451 of NC_090444.1, read as the reverse complement.
TCGCTCCTCAATAAGTAAACTTACAAGGTGACGCGTATAGGTCGATGAACCTTTTGACTCGTTTAGGATGTTCTCACCATAGTTTCAGAACATAATCAATAATCGATACACAATGATCAATAATCATTTGTAAAATCAATAATCAATGGAGTCAGTAATTATCACACACCATGACCTTTCAGCCATGAGTAACCACACCTTTAGTAAAGTTTAATACGTTTATTTCCCTTATATTAACAATGCTAAAGTCATGTAGATTAATCTCAAAATGAAATGAAACACATATCAGAACATGACTGGTTGTCCAAAGTGATGGAAGAAATGCAATCTAATCAAAGCTTGAATTACAAAACATTCTAAGGCAATGGTGCAAATCAATGGTAAAGTCAGCTGCAATAGTGATAGATGACACATAGAATTCAGCAAGATAACTTGTCAAACATTTGTCACTGCAAATTGTCAGTCGTCATGTGAATAGCCTCTACTAACCCAGATTAGAATCAGCATGTGGGGCTTCATACAAAACAATTTAGAACACAAATTTAGGAAAAACATGTAGCTAAGGAACTATCCAGGCAGCGCAGTTGGTACCTAGAAAGAAAAGGCATAAAAATGCATTACAGTCACATTGTCATATCTACCTATCCACGGTATGGGTCAGCAAGCAGAATCAGTCTTCGTCCTCAGGTCATCAATCGATCAGAAAAATATCAGGCTTAGCCAGAGAGTATGAGCCCAATGACAGACTCTCGAGTCCCTTCCAAGGTCTCTTCTTCTCTCAAAATCTGCATAAGTTTGAATAATTCTCCTCTGTTGCGTTGTTATATCAAAGTCACCTAAACTATTCCCTAATTCCCTATTGGCCAACTAATCGTACGTTTATACACTACCCAATAATATTTCTATACCAAATATATGAATTCTAATATTTTGCGCTTTACACGAAATGGATTGGTCTGCTTTACGATGTCCTCATCATCTGGCTCGTCAGGTAACAAATTTGTTGCATCTTTGTATCCAGTCAGTGTCTTCATTGTTCACGTCCTGGGAAAATACATCTTATACACATTACACACAGCTTGTTACAAATTTTTTGGTAAATTATCTCCTATTAATTGGTTCTCATGAAAAGTTTCTGCTAAGCACTTTAAAGAAGACAATGGACATTTCACAGTTTAGTTTACTCTGTCAGCATTTTATTAAACACTAAGAAATTCAGCTTCTGCATGATGTTTGCCAAATCTAGGCCAAGACACTCGCTAAATTAAGGCCTACAATTAATAAGCTGGAACATACTTCATAACACTAAATATGACATGTTACTACATTAATTTAATACATTTTCAATATTTCATAAGTATTAACCATCAATTAGTACATTTCGCGAACATTGGTGGCCATTCTCTGAGGTCACATTTTCCAAACGGATGCATACATTTTCCTACGTTATTCATTTTCTACATAATTCAATTATTCAAAATACATAAACACTCATTAATAAATTCTAATTAAGACACCTGCTTCAGCACTATTATTTTACAAATTAAGCACTGTAAGAGTAAAAATAATACTTCTCATGTTAGTATCCTATATATAGCTTTAAATAAACAGAACCCTGAGAATGTTCGTAATTGTACATTAGGGATGTCTGAAGCAGTTAAGAAAATACATTTTTAGTAGCACTCATCAGCCTCCTTTCCGTAAAGATTATGGCATCAGTGCAGTGTTATGCCACGTACAGAAAACCTGTACTCAGTATGACATGTTAAATCATAAAAATGTTAAAATTTGCCAGATGCTCAGCAATTTAGGCGTAAACCTTTCAGGCAGGAAGCATTTTAGTTTTATTTCATGTTCACTAGTAAAAGCTGTGCCCAAAGATCGAGACGTAAAATAAATGTTGATTGCTCCTCTGTAAATATATTGATTGCTCTAAGCAGTATCTGTTTATGATACCTTTCTGTCGAAGAAGGAATTGATTAGGCCTTTGCATCAGACGTTATCATGTCTCTGCAGCTGTTGTGTGCAGAACGGATTCAGCAAGCAGTATTATTTCTTTCACAATATTCTGACTTTACGTTTCCATCGCTCTGCCTAGCAGTCCCTGGTGCTCCAACAGGCGGGGAGACATATGTCACAAGAAGTTATCCATGGTTGATACCACTGTGAGGAGGATGGGCTCGATTTGAAACAATTGAATGAAATACGTGACTTTCTCCTTCTCCTTTCAGTCCCAAGAACAACACAGCAGGGACAACAGTAGGACTGAGAGCAATTACACCTTTACTGAGAGGTGCCTTCGAGCAGACATCGAAATGTGTCTAATAGAGGCTTCACAAACACTGTTAGGCCCATATTTATTTTTTTCTAGCGTTGCATTTGCGTCATTTTTTGACACAAAAGCGGCGCAAACTTACAAAAAAACAATTGTATTTTGCAATTTTGCGCCGCTTTTGCATCAAAAAATGACGCAAATGCGGCGCAATAAAAGTACAAATATGGGCCTTAATGGTTTATAGTCCGTTCATTTTAAAAGGAAGAAAAAAACTTGTACAAAAAGCAGCAAAATCTGTTTTAAGTAGGAGGATTTTCCCACAAAAACATTTTAGCTGAGGTTTCGTGTTTTATTGGGTTTTTTGCTTCCATGATTGAAATAAAATCTTCTAGTATCCCTACTCGTCACCAGTTAGCTATAAACATGTAAAGTGACACTTTACTTTCACTTTCCCGTAGCAAAATTCTTCCCGTACCATTTATATCAGACGAGGACGACAGCTCAAGCAATGAGAAGGAAGCTCACTATCAACTCGTGACAAGATTACCGGCAGGCCAATACGACCTACGACGACTTTGCAGGTATTACTGCGCTCCTTGCTTATCCTTCACTTCCAAAAAAGGCCACTCTGGCATTTTGGTACAGAGAAAAAAGGAAATAAGTATTAAGGAAGTCCCTGGCAGGGAAATCGAACAATGGCCCCCACAAGCAGGGAGAAAAAAAAACTCATTACACTGGGGTCCACCTGAAATCACATCTAGATCCGTGGCTACTGTCAACATTGACTTTGATTGGCACGTTGGTTTTTCTTGCTGTAAAACATTTCAAATAAGTTTTCTTTTGTTCGCCTAATTGAATATTGATCATTTATTTTGCTAGTCAAATTTTCTTTTAATTTGCTGAATTGTTTATGGCTTTTGATTGTGTAGTGATCTTATATTTAATTTTATTTGGTACTGTGTAAAATGATCACTGATACCTCTGAGAAGAATCCAGATTCTTGTGTCATAGCTGCTAGTCGTTGAACAAAATGTATCTGTGACCTTTGTTGTAACCTATTCATAAGTTAGTAGGGCCACAGCCTCCACGGCTATCAAAAACTATTTTCGCGCCGGCACTGGTTTGCGTAAAAAAGATTACAGCTGGCTAACGCCATTCCTACGCTCCATGCGGGTGCCTTATTTAAGGATTGACGTTAGCTGGCGCTGCAGGCTGGTCAGAGTAAAAAAAAGTGACTCAAACCAGGCAGCACCGGCGTGGGGAAAAATGGGGGTTGTGGGACAAAAAATATGGTGCAAGTCAGGTTTGAGTAAAAAATCATGGCTCAAACCTGACTTGCGCCATTTTTTGATGCACAACTCCCATTGAAATGACTCCTGTCTTAACAAAGGGAGTCATGCCCCCTTTCCCAATGGCCATGCCCAGGGGACTTCTGTCCCCTGGGTATGGCCAATGGGCACAGTGGCATGTGGGGGGGGGGCAAACTAGGCCCCCCTATGCCACTTTAAAAAAAAAAAGAATACCTACTTCAACTTACCTGTACTTACCTGGAATGGGTCCCCCCGTCCATGGGTGTCCTCCAGGGCTGGGTGAGGGTGGCAGGGGGTGTCCCTGGGGGCAGGGGAGGGCACCTCTGGACTGCTTCCATGGTCAGAGTCCATAGAAGTGAGCCCACAGGTCCCTTAACGCCTGCCCTGACCTAGGCGTCTAAAAACGGCGCACATCAGGCTGGGCACCGTTTTTTAAGGCCCGCCCCCTCCTGTGCGTCAAAATGATGCTAGAGTATAAATAAGGCGCACAGGCCTTAAAGTCATTTTTTGGGCAGGAACACCTACCTTGCATGTCATTATGCAAGGCGGTTTCCCGCATCCCAAAAATTACGCACACAGAGGAATTTTGACATTCGTGGACTTGGGCGTCATAGTATAAATATGGTGCACGGCTTGCGCTAATTGTGCGTCAAACGTTTTGACGCACATTCGGCGCGAACGGAGTATAAATATGCCCCTACGTGTTTGGTTTTACACCTTCATTTTCATTGTTCCCAGTGAGCCCCCAAAAATAGTGAACTTCAACAACTCCAGAAGCACTTAAATATTAGACAAGAATGATTGTGTATCTGTGGAAAACCATCTATAATGCAGTGCTAAAAGACAACCTAAAGGAGCATAACCTGAAGTAGAGTATCAAGCATGCTCCTAAAGTTAAGTCCACTCTGCCAACTTTAACACCAGTATTAGTGGTGTAGAAGGCTGGCCTGGCTTGTAGTGGGTACCAGAGGTACTTACACCTTGTGCCAGGTCCAGTTGTCCCTTATTATTATAGAAGAGGTGTTTCTAGCAGCTTAGGCTGATAGAAGGTAGCTATGGCAAAGCAGCTTAGGCTGAACTAGGTGACATGTAAAACTCCTACTATACCACTGGTGTCATATGCACAATATCATAAGAAAACACAATACACAGAATTACTAAAAATAAAGGTACTTTATTTTTATGACAATATGCCAAAAGTATCTCAGCGTGTACCCTCAGTATGACGATAAGATATATACACAAGTTATATGTACACAAACCAAAATTAGGTATGTAATAGCAAGAAAAGTAATGCAAACATTGTAGAATTACAATAGGTTGCAACAGGAGCACATAGGGATAGGGGCAACACAAACCATATACTCAAAAAGTGGAATGCGAACCACAAATGGACCCCAGACCTATGTGAGCTTGTAGAGGGTCGCTGGGACTGTAATAAAACAGTGAGGGTTAGAAAAATACCCCACCCCAAGACCCTGAAAAGTAGGTGTAAAGTGCACCTACTACCCCCAGAGCACAGAAGTCGTGATAGGGGGATTCTGCAGGAAGAACAAACACCAGCAATGCAACAACAGTGGATTTCTGGACCTGAGTACCTGTAAGACAAGGGGACCAAGTCCAATAGTCGCGACAGTGTCGAGAGTGGGCTGGAGCCCTGGAAATGCCAACTGAAGATGCAAAGAAGCTGCCACCAGTTGGAAGAAGCTTGGAGTTCTGCAAGAAAGAAGAGGACTAGGAACTTCTCCTTTGGAAGACGGATGTCTCATGTTGCGATGAAGCTTGCAGAGGTGTTTCCATGCAGGAAGACTGCAAACAAGCCTTGCTAGCTGCAAGGGTTGCATTAGAGGTTTTTGGGTGCTGTTGTGGCCCAGGATGGGCCAGGATGTCGCTTTTTGGAGGAGGAGACAGAGGGGGTGCCCAGCAACTCAGGGAGCCCTCACAGAAGAAGGCAGCACATGCAAAAGTACCCCAACAGGCACTTGGAAGAAAAGTGAACTGGAGTCCATGCGAAGTCACAAAAGGGAGTCCCACGATGCAGGAGGACAACTCAGAAGGTTGTGCACTGCAGAAAGGAGTGCCGGGGACCCAGGCTTGGCTGTGCATGAAGGAAATCCTGGAAGAGTGCACAGGAGCCGGAGCAGCTGCAAATCATGCGGTACCCAGCAATGCATTCTAGCGTGGGGAGACAAGAACTTACCTCCACCAAACTTGGACTGAAGAGTCAATGGACTGTGGGAGTCACTGGGACAGAGTTGCTGAGTTCCAGGGACCACGCTCGTCAGGATGAGAGGGAACCCAGAGGACCAGTGATGCAGTCTTTTGGTGCCTGCGTTAACAGGGGGAAGATTCCGTCGACCCACAGGAGATTTCTTCAGAGCTTCTGGTGCAGGGTGAAGGCAGGCTACCCCCAGAGCATGCACCACCTGGAAACAGTCGAGAAAGCCGGCAGGATTAGGCACTACAATGTTGCTGGTAGTCATCTTGCTACTTTGATGCGGATTTGCAGGCATCCTGAACAGTCAGCGGTCGATCCTTTGGTAGAAGGTGAAGAAGGAGATGCAGAGAAACTCTGGTGAGCTCTTGCATTCGTTATCTGAAGAATTCCCCAAAGCAGAGACCCTAACTAGCCAGAGAAGGAGGTTTGGCTACCAAGGAAGGAGGATTGACTACCAAGAGAGGTAAGAGCCTATCAGAAGGAGCCTCTGACGTCACCTGCTGGCACTGGCCACTCAGAGCAGTCCATTGTGCCCCCAACACCTCTCTTTCCAAGATGGCAGAGGTCTGGGACACACTGGAGGAGCTCTGGGCACCTCCCCTGGGAGGTGCAGGTCAGGGGAGTGGTCACTCCCCTTTCCTTTGTCCAGTTTCACGCCAGAGCAGGGCTGGGGGAATCCGTGAACTGGTGTAGACTGGCTTATGCAGAGATGGGCACCATCTGGGCCCATTAAAGCATTTCCAGAGGCTGGGGGAGGCTACTCCTCCCCAGCCCTTCACACCTATTTCCAAAAGGAGAGGGTGTACCACCCTCTCACAGAGGAAATCCTTTGTTCTGCCTTCCTGGGCCAGGGCTGCCTGGACCCCAGGAGGGCAGAAACCTGTCTGAGGGTTGGCAGCAGCAGCAGCTGCAGTGGAAACCCCAGAAAGGCAGTTTGGCAGTACCCGGGTACTGTGCTAGAGACCCGGGGGATCATGGAATTGTCCCCCCAATACCAGAATGGTATTGGGGTGACAATTCCATGATCTTAGACATGTTACATGGCCATGTTCGGAGTTACCATTGTGAAGCTATACATAGGTAGTGACCAATTTATAGTGCACGCGTGTAATGGTGTCCCCGCACTCACAAAGTCTGGGGAATTTGCCCTGAACGATGTGGGGGACACCTTGGCTAGTTCCAGGGTACCCACACACTAAGTAACTTTGCACCCAACCTTCACCAAGTGAAGGTTAGACATATAGGTGACTTATAAGTTACTTAAGTGCAGTGGTAAATGGCTGTGAAATAATGTGGACATTATTTCACTCAGGCTGCACTGGCAGGCCTGTGTAAGAATTGTCAGAGCTCCCAATGGGTGGCAAAATAAATGCTGCAGCCCATAGGGATCTCCTGGAACCCCAATACCCTGGGTACCTCAGTAACATATACTAGGGAATTATATGGGTGTACCAGTATGCCAGTGTGAATTGGTAATTAGTCACTAGCCTGTTAGTGACAAATTTGGAAAGCAGAGAGAGCATAACCACTGAGGTTCTGGTTAGCAGAGCCTCAGTGAGACAGTTAGGCATCACACAGGGAACACATTCAGTTCACATACTTATGAGCACTGGGACCCTGCCTGGCAGGGTCCCAGTGACCTATAGACTAAAACAACATATATACAGTGAAATATGGGGGTAACATGCCAGGCAAGATGGTACTTTCCTACAAGTGGATTCTAAACCTCATAGGAATTGTCCCTCACATATAGTTGATTGAGGTATGTACGTGCACCCTGTCCACTCTCTCACATCCAGTTAATCTAATCTCAGGTAGAACAGCAGCAAGGGTTGCCTGTTTCTGGGAATATCATTGTGTCACATGGTACTGATCAGTCTGGCAGTAGGAATGGAATGCACTTATTTCGCTGGACTAGTAGTACTTATTTAAATCTAATATCAGGGTGTGGTCTGGCCGTGGCTCAAGTTTTCCGCTTAAAACAGGAGCTCCGCGTGCCGGCGGACCCGAACGGTGGAAGGCAGCACGCGTGAGAGATGGGGGGCCGTACAACATCACGCAGAGCGTTCCTGAATCTCCGGACAGTAGAATGATGCACGGGTCCCCAGGACTGCAGATACAGCTCAACTGAGAGGACGGCCTAGTGGGCAGGGTGCCGCAATACCACTAATCACGGACCGCACGCACACCAGACCCTCCACGGCCTTAGTAGGTACACAGTCAGTAATCAGGGAGTCAGATTCGGGGAAGCACTGCACGGTGCCGAAGCCTTGCCCCTCTCCCCCTTCATCATGGCCTACCTACGGCCTGGGAGGACAGGGAATGGGAGGGGCATTCCCCATAAACATCACCTGAGTGAAGCCTGAAGATGGTCCCTGGCCTCAGTTACCCAGCCAGCGGGCAGGAATAAGCTAACGACCCCGGGTGCCAGCACATAACCACATCTGCTATCAGGAACCACGGAAGGAGGGATCACCTGCTTGTGTTAGACCCAGGAGCTGCAGCAGTGGTCAACCCCAGTGCGAAGGGGTCCGTGTACCAGAGTCCCTGGTCTAGCATCCATTCACAGGGGCTTCAACACACAATTACATCATCGTCATCATGGGAGGGGAAGATGGAACACTGGCGAACAGCTAAGAGATATCCTCAGGAAAATCGCACAAACCTGCCAACTAGTCCACATGACAACTTCTATTCTCCAAAGAGATACAACAACCCCGCACCATGGCTGCGCCAGGAGGAATGCCACCACCATACCACACAACAGTCTCCTCCGATAAGATACAGGGCCCCATTATGGAACAAATTCTGCAGGAAATAACAAAGTTGGGTCGTAGATTGGAGGGAATGGATGCTAACATTTCGGCCCTAATCGCTGAGACTAAAACCATACGGCAGGACATTGACAGATTCCAACTCAGAGTTCAGGGGCTAGAACAGAGAGTCGCAACAGTGGAAGACCACCTCAATGTGATGCCAGACTGTGGGCAGGAACTTCTCTTCCTATGCAGTAAAGTAGTAGACCTAGAGGATCGGAGCCGAAGGAACAAAGTCAGTTTTTATGGTTTCCCAGAACAACAAGGGGACACGAATATTGCAATGTTCTTTAGCCAAGCCCTCCCGGTCATCACGGGACTCACGTTTGACCGTCCTTTGGAGTTCCAAAGAGTACACCGTATGGGTCCAAAACACCCAGAAGGATCGGCAAGGTCCCATCCCATCATTACCTGCTTCCTGAGACATGAGCAGGTACGTCAGCTCCTAACCGAGGTCCACACCCATGGACCATACAGTCCTGAGGGACTCGGGATACACATGTCAGCGGACTTCTCTAAAGAAACTAACGATCAACTCTTTCCACCCCCTCCTCCTACATCTAGACATAAAATATGGCCCCTTTGAACCCGCAAGGATGTGAATCACCAGCCAGAGTGAAACCAGAGACTGTTTTGATCCAGAGGACACAACAAATGGACACGGATGCGACCTCCGAAACAGCAGCCCCAAATGCAACCTCTGCACTGCCTTTCCCTCTCTCTGTGCCCCGGGACGTCCTCCGACACAACAGACTTGTCGTTCACCACAGGGGAAGAGATCAAAATCCTGACCTAGGGAGAACAGGGATCAGGCGCTCTTGGCAGTGGCCAAACTCACCCAGCTCCAAGACAGAGACAAATCCCACTCGCTGCTGAAGCTCAGCCCTCCCCTGACTGAGGCAGCAGTACTCTATAACCAGTCTTCCCGACCTACCCAGCAATCCAAGGAGATCGAGCAGTATCCAGGAACAATGCTCCAGTGCACAGATAAGTACCAAGAAGCCTACTCTCAGGGCCATCTCTTTAATGTTTTCTATACCCCAAATCTGAAGCTCGTCATCTCAAGCTTACTGCACTACTTATGACACACACTGTCCTTCTTACTTCTCGCATACTAAAGCCTAACCATACTGGCCTTTTGCCTGAGGAGGTGTAGGCCTAAGGACTACAATAATCCCACTGTGGAGTTAGGCTCTGCGACACGTATGCATGCACTGGCTGACATCAGAACATAAGCCACTATAACTTACAAGTGAGCCGGACACTGCGGTGTCATAATGGAGGGCAGACATATCTATCCTATATCGATCTATGAGGCAGATCCGCCCCATAGTGACCTCTTTGGGTACTGCTTATGACTTAGAAAGCACTTATATCAAAGTCTATGACATTAACCCATGTCCCTAGGTGATACAGCCCGCACTCTACAGAACGCATGACGCTACATACCCCATTCAAGGCAAAGGACTTTTGTGTGCAATAGTTATATCAGGTTGATTCCCAGAGATACTTCAATGTGGACATTATGCATGTTAACACTTTTTGCGGTTCTATCAATGTTTGTTGTTTAACTGTTTACGGTTCTCTTTATTTTAAGGCAACTGCTACCCTGTGCCCCCCCCTTATTCCTTACTCACTATTCATATTCTCACTCTCATCCTCATCCCTGTCCTCACCAACCGGGCATGTATGTGCCCCCCCTCATCTGCTCCCCCAACTCCTTTGGAAGCCCTAAATCCCCAAATCCAGCCAATAAATATTCTTGGGGTGCTCCCCGATGCCAGGCGGGACCAGCCGGCGGCACTGGCACCCTCCAAGTTTAGACCTGCAGACTACAGAGTTGAGCCCTAGGGGCCCGACTTCGACTAGTGTCGAACTCCCCACCTCTACTTCCCTCCCTTTTGGTAGCTCCCTCAACCTCGTCCTTCTAAACCACTAATCCCACCTCAGGGCAGACACCGCCCACTTCTTCTGTGCCTTCGTGGTCGGCATTCTCGCTAGTACCTCCTTGATGGAGTTGGGTAGGGTCCCATCCTCATACCAATACCCCTCCATTGCCAATATCCAAGCTCTTGACCCTCCCCCCAGACACATACTGCCTCCGTATATTCGAAAATCATAGCCTTATGCCTTCCAATCGATTCACGGTCAACGTCCAGACATGAACACCCCCCCATATCCGCCCTGCCCATCCACTCAAGGTTCTGACATGGAATGTACATGGACTTATCCACTATGTGAAGTGCAAAAAAGTGCTCTCCTTTCTCTAGTCGAAACAGGTTGATGTGGCGCTCCTCCAGGAGATGTGCTTGGATGACCTTGAATCCCAAAAGTTGCGACGTGACTGGGTGGGGAAAGTCATGTACAGTAGCTACCCCAACCCCTCTCAGCTGAAGACCAAGACTTTCAGAAAGTGGCGAGTGGTGCTATTGTTGCTTAAAGCACTACCCATGACTGTAGTCAGGACATGGTCTGACCAAGAGGGAGGCTACGCCTTCACAAAGCTAAAGATAGGGGATAACTCACTATGCGTGTGAAGTATCTATGCCCCAACTTGCCTTAAACTTCCTTTCTTACTTCATCTCACCCGGCTCCTTGTAGAGACAGGAGCCTCACGCTATTTCAAAGGTGGAGACTGGATCCTAGCTCCTGACGCCATCCTAGACAGGACACATAGGGGGTCATTCTGACCCTGGCGGTAAAAGGCTCTTACCGCCGGTCAGAAGTCCGCCATTCTACCGCCGCGGCCGCGGCAAACCGCCACGGTCATTCTGACCCACAACTTCAAAACCGCCAAAAACCCGACATCCACGGAAGGCCGCCTCATCAGCGGTCAGCGATAAACTGGAGATGACCAAACCTCCACCGTCACGCCAACACGAACACGCCCATGCCATTACGACCCACGAATCCACGCGGCGGTCTTTCAACCGCGGTATTCCATTGGCGGTACACACGGCCGCGGTCAAAATACACACACCTTTACAAAACACAGCCACATTGGACAATTCGAAATACACACACCTGATACACATACACACACCACACCCACACATCCAATCAACTATAAAACACACACCCACATCACCCACAAACCCCCACTACTAGAAATTCGGAGAGAAGGCGAGAGAGAGAGAGAGAGAGAGAGAGAGAGCACAGCTAACGCAAACCCCAACACACAGAGGAACACAACATCATCACCCACACCACATCCACGCACAAAACACCACACACCACCACACACACCACACTCATCACCACCCCACACCACCCCATGGCACCCCAAAGACACCCCAGGTTCTCGGACCAAGAACTCAGGGTAATGGTGGAGGAAATAATCAGGGTAGAGCCCCAGCTATTCGGCACACAGGTGCAGCTCACCACAATAGCCAGGAAGGCGGAGCTATGGCAAAGGATCGTCGACAGGGTCAACACTGTGGGACAGCATCCCAGAAACCGGGAAGACATCCGAAAGCGGTGGAACGACCTACGGGGGAAGGTGCGGTCGATGGTGTCAAGACACAACATCGCTGGCGGCGGACCCCCACCCACTCCACCCGAATTCACATCATGGGAGCAAGAGGTCTTGAACATCCTGCATCCTGCAGGCCTCGCTGGAGTAGGCGGAGGAATGGACTTTGGTAAGTCTAACCCCAAATACTTCACCCCCCCCAACCACCAGCATGCCAACCCGCACCCCCACCCTCACCCCCAACCCCCCAGCACACTTCCACCCTGCCAATGTCTCACCAGCACAACCCACCCAACACAACCCCAATCCCTGAATGCCAACACAATCCATGGACACCCATCACCCAAGCATGACCACTGCACAGACCCAACCCCCCCCCCCCAAACCACCCTCACAACTCCTCCCACAAGGGAATGCCAGCACTGGGGGACAAGGGCACCCACAAATCGCACGCCATGGCACACACAGAAGCAATAACCATACTCTTTTACCCCTGCAGGGCCCGAACGCCAACACACCGGCCAGGAGGGTCCAGATTTGTCCATCCCGCCCCCAGAACAGGCCCCCAGTGATGACAGCAGCTCTGTCGACCTGGAACCTGATGACCAGCCCGGACCATCGGGGACCTCTGGACAGTCGGTTCCCCACACACAGATACAGGCCGCAGCAGACCCAACCCCCTCTGGGAATACCAGCACAGCTCCCACCCAGCGGGCCCATGCCACTGTCTCCAGGACGCGTCAATCAGCGGTGTGTCCGCCACTACAGGGCACCCAGGCTGACCCACCACCCCAACAACAACAGGGACCTGGGGGCAGTGGTAGTGGGCAAACCGTCCAGGGGACAGAGGCCCGGGGAAACAGGGCAACTGGGAGGGCTGCTGTGCCAGAGGGGGTTGACCGGCCCAGGGAACCCACTCTCCAAGAGGCCCTCACCACCATCATGGGAGCATACCACCGCTCCCAGGAGACAATGGCGACGGTACTGGCCAGGTTCCAGGAGATCCAGGCACAGCAGGAGGAACGGTACATGGGGTTCAGAGAAGAACTCCGGCACATCGGGACCGCAATGGGGACCATCGTCCTGGCCCTCAACCAGATAGTCACCACATTGCGGGACCATGTGGCACCCCAAAGGGCCCCTGTCACCAGCCTGGACGACGAACAGCCTACCACCTCCGCCGGCGCAAGTGGACAGGAGGCCCCCACACCCCGACAGGCCACCAGAACCCCACCTCCTGCTGAAGATCAACCACCCCGCAAGCAGAACCTGAGATCACACAAGAAAACAGAGTAGGATGCCAAGACCCCCGCCAGCCTAAGATACCCCCTGATGTCATCCCACTGTCCCACATTGCCACCCTGTCCAACCTTGAACTGCCCCTGCTCCATCCTTCCACAGGCATATGGACATCGCACCTGTGCTACTGAGAACTGGACTCTGCCATGGACATGACTCCACCCCCACCCATCACCGTTTTGCTATCACGGACCTATACGCAGCACTTAAAATAAATCACCAATTGCACTTCAAATGTCAGGAGTCTGCTTGTATTCTTTACAAATGTATTACACATAACGGTGCAATAATGTTCTTTTACATTGTAATGACAACATACCAGTGTCAAGAAGCATTAGTCCATGGGCAAACAAAGCAGAAGTCACGCTGTGGGTCATACAGCTCTGAAAAGGGAAGGGAAAGTCAAGAATCAGTTAAAAGATACTGGGGGGAAACACAGAAAGTAGAGATGCAGGAGGCCAGAAGTAAATGTAAAATGGCGTGGGTGATTCTTACCTGGGTGCTACTGAAAATACTGTTGTATAACTGTGTCCCTGTTGTCCGTGTCGTCCCCGTCGTCTTCCTCTTCTTCACTCTCCACAGGCTCCAAAGCTGCTACAACACCACTATCTGGACCATCCTCCTGCAGGAAAGGCACCTGGCGTCGCAATGTAAGATTGTGAAGCATGCAGCAGGCCACGACGATATGACACACCTTCTTTGGTGAGTACATGAGGGATCCCCCTGTCATATGCAGGCACCTAAACCTGGCCTTCAGGACCCCAAAGGTCCTTTCTATGATCCTCCTAGTTCGCCCATGGGCCTCATTGCACCGTTCCTCTGCCCTGGTCCGGGGATTCCTCACTGGGGTCAATAGCCAAGGCAGGTTGGGGTAACCAGAGTCACCTATTAGCCACACACGGTGTCTCTGTAGCTGTTCCATCACATAAGGGATGCTGCTATTTCGCATGACATACGTGTCATGCACTGACCCAGGGAACTTGGCATTTACATGGGAGATGTACTGGTCAGCCAAACAGACCACCTGGACATTCATCGAATGGTAACTTTTTCTATTTCTGTACACCTGCTCATTGTCTTTTGGGGGTACTAAAGCCACATGGGTCCCATCAATGGCACCAATGATGTTGGGGATATGTCCAAGGGCATAGAAATCACCCTTCACAGTGGCCAAATCAGCCTCCTCAGGGAAAACAATGTATCTCCGCATGTATTTCATCAGGGCAGACAGCACTCTGGACAAAACCTTAGAAAACATAGGCTGAGGCATCCCTGATGACATGGCCACTGTTGTCTGAAAAGAGCCACTAGCCAAAAAATGGAGTACTGACAGAACCTGCACCAGAGGGGGAATCCCTGTGGGTTGGCGGATGGGGGACATCAGGCCTGGCTCCAGCTGGGCACACAGTTCATGTATAGTGGCTCGGTCAAGTCGGTATCGAAGTATAATATGTCGTTCTTCCATTGTCGACAGGTCCACCAGCGGTCGGTACACGGGAGGATTCATCCTTCTCCTCGCAAGTCCCAGCAGACGGTGCCTAGGAAGGACAACATGGAGCACAGAGTCAAGCAACCCTCAGGTTCGTTCCCACAGCTTGCACATTACACGATTCGCTATGCATTGAATGGCTTGTATGAGTGGCAATGCAAGGCCTAGGCCTGTGTGACGCAGTAGAAATCAGGCCATGTGGGCCCTTGAAATGGCGGCTGCCTGACCTGTGAAGTGTGACAGTGGGATGTAAGGTCACTGCGCTGGCGTGGCTCACCGTGGCAGTAGGCGGTCGAAGACCGCGGCGCAAAGCAGCATTGGTTAACATTGAACCCTATGGGTCTCAGGAGCCAATGACGATGTGCGCCGGCGGTCGCGGTACGCACCGCCGCGGTACGCACCGCCGCGGGCGTGACCGCCATTTTCTATCTGCTTAATCACTCGAGACCTGATCATCCACAGGAGAGGACCTATACTGCAAGTGCTGCTGTGACCTCGGTCTGGAAGAGACAATGGCTGCTGCGACTGGTGAAAGGGCCCCTGCCTTCACTTCTGAAGAGTTGGAGAAACTTGTGGACGGGGTCCTACCCCAGTATGCGCTACTCTACGGTCCTCCAGACCAACAGGTAAGTACACTGGGTGCACGTTGAATGGGCTATGCCTGGGTCGTGTATGGTGGATGTAAGATGGTGGGGTGGGGAGCGAATGAGGTGTGCAAGGCACGACAGATGAGAGCATGTGCCACATGGCAGGGTTGGGGAGGGGGGGCAATCACATCTAACATCCAGAAAAATGTTGAAAATTCCTTTCCCACCCCGTACATGTCAAATAGGTCAGCGCCCATCAGAAAGTCGACATTTGGCGTGCCATCGCCAAGGAAGTCCGGGCCCTGGGGGTCCACACAAGACGGGGCACCCACTGCCGAAAGAGGTGGGAGGACATCCGCCGCGGGACCAGGAAGACCGCCGAGTCACTGCTGGGGATGGCCTCCCAACGTAGGAGGGGTGCCAGTCGTACCTTGACCCCCCTGATGTCCCGGATCCTGGCGGTGGCCTACCCTGATTTGGATGGGCGCGTGAGGACATCACAGCAGACACAAGGGGGTGAGTACCAGCACATACTGCTATCTTTACGTGCAGTGGAGGTGTCTGGGTGGGGGAGGAGGGCTGTGGGTGACATTAGGCCAGGGCACTTTCTGTAGTGTAGTCCCCTCCTTTAGGCATGGCCCTGTGCCCCCGCCCACCACCTCTGTAGGGTGCCAAGTACAGCAATCCATGGTCCTGCATCACCCATGTGCGCATATGTTGTCCATAGACCTGTTGGCCTAGTCACAAGTACTGAGTAGTGTACCCCGATTGCGCGGCGTAGTGCTGGAGGCTCCTGTGTCTGTCCTCTCCGCCAACGGTGTTGACAATGCATGCACTCAACCTGTTATTATTTCTCCCCCCACCCTTTTTCTTTGTCTTCTTGTGCATGTGTGCATTAGCATCATCAGGCGGAGGAGAATTGGCATCGGAGCACGAGGGAGCTGCAACTCACAAGGCCCCGGTGGGCCATGGTACAGACACCGAGGTCACCAGTGATACGGAGGGCGAGGGGAGCACCACAACGGGGACCCGTGGTGACACCAGCGACACCGACACGTCCTCGGAAGGGAGCTCCCTAGCGGTGGCGGCAACATCCGGGCCCCCGCCTCTACAGGTACAGCCGCCACCCAGCGCACCAGCTCCGCCCTCCCAGCAGCCCCTCAGCCTTCGCTCCGTGCCCTCTCGCCCAAGAAGGCGGGCATCTCCTTCGCCCCAGGCACCTCAGGCCCTGCCCCCATTACCCCTGCTGCCCTCAGTGCGGAGGTCATTGACCTCCTCAGGACGCTCATTGTTGGGCAGTCTACCCTTTTGAATGCCATCCAGGGGGTAGAGAGGGAGGTGCATCGGAGCAATGCATACCTGGAGGGCATTCATTCGGGTCAGGCTGCCCATCAACGATCGTTCAATGCTCTGGCCTCAGCACTGACGGCAGCCATTGTCCCTGTTTCCAGCCTCCCTCTTCTATCTGCCTCCACCCTGTCTCTGTCTCCTGTTCCTCAGCCTATCCCATCCACACCATCAGACCAGCCTGCACACACCTCAACACCCAAGGGCACCTCATCCAGACATAAGCACCACAGATCACACAAGCATTCACCCAAGCAACACCCAGATGCAGACATGCCAACAGTCACTACCACCCATGTGTCCCCCACCTCCTCCTCTCCCTCCTCCCTCCCTGTGACGTCTCCACTCACACCTGCATGCACACCACCATCAGCCAGTACTTCCATCACCAGCACACCCTCCAGTACAGTCCGCCCACTTGCAGTCACCACCCCCACTGCCATTTACACGTCCCCTGTGTCCTCTCCCACTGTGTCTGTCACCCCCTCTTCCAAGACACACAAACGCAGGCAGCCACCCACCCAACAGCCAACCACCTCACGACAGCCTACGTCACAAGCACCTGCACCCAAAGACAGCACACCTGACTCTCCTACAACCACATCCTCTTTCTCCACTCCCATACCCACTACACCTACCCTTTACATTGGTCCTAAAAAACTTTACCTCTCCAAACTTAACCTCTTTGCCCCACCTAACCCACCCCCTCCATCTGCCAAGAGTCCCAAGAGCACCTCAGCCACCACCAGCCCTGCTTCAAGTGTCACCGTTGTGCAGGGGTTTTGGAGTCCACCCTTCCCCAGCACAGATACATCGGCAAGGGAACAGCCAGCCCCCCCTCTGGGAAGAGGGCCCGTAAAATCAGGGGCCGCCGCGAGAAGACTGACACGGCTGCCCCCAAGGAGCGAAGTCCTGGGCCCTCACCTGCCACAACATCCAGGGGAGGCAAGGGCCAGAGAGCCACATCGAAGGAGGGCAAGGGCAGCAGGGCGGAGAGGTCAGCCAGCAGGGGCGCGGACCAGGAGGGCCCCACAAGCCCCATCCCGGGTGTGAGGGAGGACACCCACGGGCCCAGGACTCCGTCACAGAAGGGTCCAGCAACTGCACGGTCGGAGGGCGACTAAGCAGGGAGTCATGGCCAGGTCTGGCTCCCTTGGATGACTGGACAAGCACCGCTGAAGAGGGCCCCTCCGTGCAGAAAGACACCACTGAAGAGGGCCCTGCCGTGCAGAGAGGCACCGCTGAAGAGGGCCCCGCCGTGCAGAAAGACACCGCTGAAGAGGGCCCCGCCGTGCAGAAAGACACCGCTGAAGAGGGCCCGCCGTGCAGAAAGAAACCGCTGAAGAGGGCCCCGCCGTGCAGTAAGACACCACTGAAGAGGGCCCCGCCGTGCAGAGAGGCACCGCTGAAGAGAGCCCCGCCGTGCAGAAAGACACTGCTGAAGAGGGCCCCACCGTGCAGTAAGACACCGCTGAAGAGGGCCCCGCCGTGCAGAAAGACACCGCTGAAGAGGGCCCCGCCGTGCAGTAAGACACCGCTGAAGAGGGCCCCGCCGTGCAGAAAGACACCGCTGAAGAGGGCCCCGCCGTGCAGAGAGGCACCGCTGAAGAGGGCCCCGCCGTGCAGAAAGACACCGCTGAAGAGGGCCCGCCGTGCAGAAAGAAACCGCTGAAGAGGGCCCCGCCGTGCAGTAAGACACCGCTGAAGAGGGCCCCGCCGTGCAGAAAGACACCGCTGAAGAGGGCCCCGCCGTGCAGAGAGGCACTGCTGAAGAGGGCCCCGCCGTGCAGAAAGACACCGCTGAAGAGGGCCCCGCCGTGCAGAAAGACACCGCTGAAGAGGGCCCCGCCGTGCAGAAAGACACCGCTCCGCTGGGCCCTTCCTGTCAAGCACCGCTCCGCTGGGCCACGCCATCTCAAGCACTGCTCCGCTGGGCCCTTCCTGTCAAGCACCGCTCCGCTGGGCCCCGCCGTCTCAAGCACCGCTCCGCTGGGCCCTTCCTGTCAAGCACTGCTCTGCTGGGCCCTTCCTGTCAAGCACCGCTCCGCTGGGCCCGCTGTCTCAAGCACCGCTCCGCTGGGCCCCGCCGTCTCAAGCACCGCTCCGCTGGGCCCTTCCTGTCAAGCACCGCTCCGCTGGGCCCTTCCTGTCAAGCACCGCTCCACTGGGCCCCGCCGTCTCAAGCACCGCTCCGCTGGGCCCCGCCGTCTCAAGCACCGCTCCGCTGGGCCCTTCCTGTCAAGCACCGCTCCGCTGGGCCCTTCCTGTCAAGCACCGCTCCGCTGGGCCCCGCCGTCTCAAGCACCGCTCCGCTGGGCCCTTCCTGTCAAGCACCGCTCCGTTGGGCCCTTCCTGTCAAGCACCGCTCCGCTGGGCCCTTCCTGTCAAGCACTGCTCCGCTGGGCCCCACCGTCTCAAGCACCGCTCCGCTGGGCCCGCCGTCTCAAGCACCACTCCGCTGGGCCCTTCCTGTCAAGCACCGCTCCGCTGGGCCCTTCCTGTCAAGCACCGCTCTGCTGGGCCCTTCCTGTCAAGCACCGCTCCGCTGGGCCCTTCCTGTCAAGCACCGCTCTGCTGGGCCCCGCCGTCTCAAGCACCGCTGGCCCATTGGCAGTCCCGGTTCGGTGTCGGGCAGGCCTTCACGCCGCACTCTGCCCACCATGGCTCCTCCATGACCAGTGGTCTCTGTAATCCACCTGATGGACTGTGGCTTTGCACTCCCCAGGATGGCACGGTGGGCAACCCACCCACTGTTGAGACTTGTGAGACTGTGGCTTTGCACTCCCCAAGATGGCACGGTGGGCAACCCACCCACTGTAGAGACTTGTGAGACTGTGGCTTTGCACTCCCCAGGATGGCACGGTGGGCAACCCACCCACTGTAGAGACTTGTGAGACTGTGGCTTTGCACTCCCCAGGATGGCACGGTGGGCAACCCACCCACTGTAGAGACTTGTGAGACTGTGGCTTTGCACTCCCCAGGATGGCACAGTGGGCATGGTGGAGCCTTCGTGGATCTGGCGTCGTGGACTCATGTGGCTGAGGTGCCCCCCCTTCCCTTCCCCCTGAGGTGCCTGTTGTTTTGTCATCTGATGCCCCAGCAGTGTTCTCTCCAACGGACTCAGGTCTCCTGTGTGGGCTTTGCCCATGTGTTGATCCACTTTGGCCCACGGAAAGTGGAAATGTAGGTGACTGTGCAGGACTTATTGCCTATGTATATCGGTTTCGTTATTTTCTTACTTGTTTTTTTACTATTCATATTGCTATTTTACCATGAACCTCTTATATACATAAATGTTGTTTCTCACTTTAATTATGTCTTTGCATTATTCCGGGGGGTTTGGGTGGTGTCACTGTGACTTGGTGCTCTGCATTGGTGTGTAGATAGTTGGGGGGGGGGGGTCGCATATGTGTGTGCCCGTAAGCTTTCCTCCTCCCCCCTCCCCTGTGTCGTAGGTGCAGTACTCACCGTTGTCGTCTGCTCCGGCGTTTGTACTCATGGTAGATGAGCAGGTAGACAATAGCCGGTAGGATGTGTAATTCGGGCTCCATGCTGTCCTCCTTCCTCGTGGAGTGTGTATAGGTGAGCGTTTTCCCGTTCGTAGTCTGTTTCTGCCGTGTTTTTATCGGCGGGGCTCCCGCCCCGGAAAAGGTGGCGGATTGGTGGGTCGTGATAGGGTGGGCGGTACATTGTCTGCCGCCTGGCTGTTGGCGGTGACCGCTGAGCTGTTTGTCTGTCCCGCCGTGGCGGTCGGAGTGTTAAAGTGGCGGGCTGTGTTGGCGGTTCCCGCCAGGGTCAGAATACCTTTTTTTTGACCGCCTGCCTGTTGGCGGGTTGGCCGCTGCTTTATCACCGGCCGCCAGGGTCAGAATGACCCCCATAGACACTTGCAAAAACTCAGACAGAGCACTATTGATGGACATGATTTCTGACCATAGACTGGTTGACCATTGGAGACTTACACATCCTACAGACAAGGAATATACTTTCCTATTCCCGGTCCATGGCACCCAGTCTCACCTGGACTACTTCTTCACCTCACAGTCACTGATAGCCTCAGTGGTGGAATCCTAGAGACGGCGCTCTCGGATCATGCCCCTGATGTACTGTCACTGACTCTAGGCTTCATCTCTCCGGGACACAAACCTTGGCGACTAGCTATACATCGCTATCCCACCCCACAGGGTAAGGAACATCTCCAATCCCATGTCTCTGAATATATGCAAGATAACAAAGGCTCTGTTTCCTCCCAGAGAATCCTCTGGGCAGTGGCGAAAGCTACCATTAGGGGGTGCATGATGCAGGACTCAGCTCAGGCGGTGAGCCAACAGCGAGAACTCAGAAATCAGATCTCGTCTCTCACTTGTCTTCATGCAACTAGTCCCACACTACCCATACGCCGTAGACTAGTACAAGCACGTGCAACCCTTAATGAATTATATACAACAAAGGCAGAATACGTGCTACAATGGCTCAATACTCACCATTACGAACAGGGCGAAAAAGCTGGATGCCTATTGGCAGCCCAGCTCTGACAGCTTGAAGCGGCCCAGGCGGTACCTGCCATTTCTTCCTCCCAATGGGAGATTCTCACAACACCGCAGGAAATAGTAAACAAATTTGCTGACTTCTAAAAATTACTATGCGTCCTTCCTGGATGGAGCGCAACTACCTAAATTGTCAGATGTATGGCGAGCCCTATTGGAGGGAGAGATTACCAAAGAAGAGATGTGAAAGGCAATAACCAGCCTCCCTTACCATAAATCCCCGCGGGAGGACGGATTCCCAGCGGAATTCAATGATTGGGCGGGGGAAGGAGCAGATGACGCCATTTACAGGGCCCTTCTAGAGGCCTGCGATGCAGGGCCACTAGGACCCCTCTCTAACACCCAAACTGGAGAGAGACCCTCTCCACTGTGGTAGCTATAGATCCATCTCCCTCTTGAAGAGTGATGTAAAAATATTAGCCAGTATCCTCTGCAAAGTCATACCCTCCCTGATTCATCATACACAAGTGGAGTTCGTCCAGGGACGAACCTCCAGGAATTACCTCAGGAATCTAACCCACACCTCATGGGAAGCCAGAGATAGACCGGAGGAAGCCATAGCCTTGTCATTGGATGCAGAAAAAGCGTTTGACCACATAGAATGGAACTATTTGGTTACTGTACTGCAGAAATTTGGGTTTAGTAGACCAATTTACAGCAATGGTTCATCTTCTATACGTAAACCCGACGGCGCAAGTAAACGATGGTGGTTTCCTCTCTGACCCCTTCCTGATATGAATAGAACGAGGCAACATTGCCCACTCTCACCCTCCCTTCCTATTGGCCTTAGAACCCCTAGCGGCCACGCTCAGACAGTCACCACTCCTTACGGGGATCCGAGTCCCGGGGGGGAGTCACAAATGTATCTATACGTAGATGATATCCTGCTGACACTAATGGACCTAACCTGATCCCTTCCAGCCTTATTGGAGATTATAGATGGCTTTGCACTCCTCTCAGGCTACAGGGTAAATTCTGATATAAGTGAGGCACTGCCCCTATCTATCTCCACTAACAAGGCAGCGGTCTATGGTTTTCCATTCCGATGGACGCCTTAGCGCCTGAAATACCTGTTTTTTTTTTTATAAACAGAGGCCTTGATAGTATGGTAGCAGACAACCTGGATCCACTTCTCACACGTATGAGATTAGACTTTGCAAAAAGGTCGCAGCTACAGCTCATCATTTAGAACATAGTGCAAGCTGTACGAATGGTGACAGTCCCACATTTCACTTATGTCCTGGGCATGCTACCAATAGAGGTGCCCTTGCCGACACTCCGACTAGTGGATAAGGAGATCTGTAGCTCTGTATGGGGTGCCTCCCTTCCCCATCTGATCCCCGCTTTACTCATGGCACGACGGACCACTGGCGGTCTAGGGCTTCCATCAGTTGAACATTATGCTCTAGCTTTACAATTATCCCAATTGGCGTTTCTACTCCCAGGAATATCAGACCCACACCTGTGGGTCATGACCGAAAGGTACCTGATGCACCACTTGACAAGGAAAGGTCTTACCCACTGTACAAGGAACAACCAACCCAATCTTGATCTTCTAACCCCATGATCCAAGGAATGCAGATGGCCTGTATCTGGGCGTATAAGCTACTGGGGGCACAGCCCCACCTGCACCAACAGGCTCCTCTGTGGGGCAATACCGCTCTCCAAATTGGTGGGCCATCCTTCAGATGGCCAGAGTACGAAGTGGCTGATAGATTAATCCTTGACCAAGTAATTACGGAGGACGGAATCGTGCCCTTTGAACACCTCTGAGAGACATACGGTCTACCTACCCAACAAAAATGGTGACACCTACCACTACTGCACTGCCTACGCCATCGGCTTCGGAACGGCCCCGGGGCCCCTGGCATCTTCCCCAGTGGTGTCCTACCTCACAACCTGGGGATGATCTAAGGGAGTGATGTTGGGTCTCTATGAAGTCCTCACCAATCATGTTTTCTCGAAACCCCTCCTAGTGAACCTATGCCCCAAATGGTCCACACGACTGAAAGTAGACATAGAGGAGGAAGGGTGGCCGGACTTCCTAGAGGCAATGGACAAAGGGGTGCGGGAAGTGAGGCTGGAATTTTACCTATTTAAGACCCTACATGATTGGCACTGGACACCCGTGAGACTACACAGTGCTGGACTGCTACTGCATGCAAATTGCTGGAGATGTCCTGATCAAGGTTGTGATATCATGCACATACTCTGGGACTGCACACAGTTTTCAGCCCCTTTGGGAGGAGGTTGGTAACACACTGAGAACAACCATGCCCATTTAAACGCCATTGACACCATTGCTCGTCTTCCTTCACGACAAAGGAAACATGCCAGAACTGTCACGACCCCAATGCCGACTTCTACACATGGCCCTCGCAATGGCTAAAGCTTGTATTCTGCGACACTGGAGATCCTCCATCCCACATCCTGGAGCAATGATACATACCGCAACCCACGAAAGAGTCCTATATACTCTTCAAGATCAAGTGGCCCTCTTCACCCAGATCTAGTCGCCTTTCGTTAGAGGGACCCTCTGAATCCAAGAATAGCCAGATAGGTTACCCCTGCCATCGACCAGCAGCAGAAAGAAACGGCTATTCAAACACAGATTTACCCTTCACCGCTTTCACTAACCCCTCAATATCATCACACCCCTCCTTCCCGCAGCCTACTGGCCACTGACTGCATAGAGTGAGTAGCTACTGACTGAGAATTGACCTCGCACAAACTATAAGTCTCCCTGAGCAATAGTGACCTTCGTATACACACCGTCTGCCGTATCATCCTCCTCACTGCTAGTCCTAATGGGCCCCATCAAGGCCTACGCCCCCAGTGGCTACCCACAAATCTCACTCGACAGGTCCCTGGTAAATTGACTCCATTAGCTGCCTCCCCTACCCTAGGATCTACCCAGTGAGAGAAACTCTCACCACCCCTTCTTTCATGCCCCAACCATGTGTTGATCTCTGCCCGTAAAGGGGAACTCAAGGTATGAGTCTACAGCTATGGACCTGAATATGGGCACACAGCTCCTACAGGAATGGACTCCACAGTCTCTCCCAAATCCTCCTTAGTTATTCTCACCCCTTCCTCTCTATCCCCCCATACACCTCATTTTTAAGAATCTTATTCTAATGTCATGATCATTATTCCTATGGTTTTTAACCCCTTCTGGGGATCACTATGTAATTGTACTGAGAAATAATGCATCTTCAATAATAACATTTATAAACAAAACAAAATAAAATCTAATATAAATTCCAGTGGCTAATCAAAAGTTTGGCTGCCATCAATTTCCAGATACCCTACCAATGAGATGAGTGAAGCTCTGTATTTTTCTGTTCTTCCTAGAGGGAAGGGAGGCTAGATAAACTATCAAGGCAATATGCACTTGGAAATGACAGGCCAGACCTCCTAAGTCCAAGTCTACTGTCACTGTGTATATCATGTGAGTGAGGAACCCATATGTCTAAACTAGTATTGTTTCGGAGTGCCCATCCAGGTTGAATGTCCTCTAAAAAACAGAAATCAAACAGAAGGTATACTCCCTTGTAGTCTTTCAAGTCAGTCACCTGCACAGAAAAACCTTAAACCAGTTGTAGGGCTCCAGAATCTTGTTACAAACAATATACCCTAGTTGAGAGCACCATTTAAATACAATGAACTTTCCCTACATATAACAGAGATACAGTTTGCATAGCATACACTCCAGTGGAAGTGAAGGGGACTTGGGGGCATCCTTACAAAAGTTAGCATTGGGCAGCGGTGCAAGTCTTTATTCTGTGCTGCCCTATGCCAATTTGAAAGGTCAGGATGCACTGTATTAATGTGATACAGTGTATTCCTGTCCTTTCAGCCAACGCAAGTGCACAATTTGGTGCCTGGAGCTAACACAGGAACCCTTGCACCATGATGCATGGGTGTCTGCATTGTTGGCAGGATTGTTTTTGTGCAGGAAGTGGTACCTTCTTGCATAAAAACAATCCATGGAGTTTGTTTTCCTGTTTTTATTTGTGCTGCAGAATGCAGCATCCATAGAAAGAGTGAAGAACAGGGAGAAATAAAGATATTTCTCCTTATTATGCCTCCCATCGGGAGGCATATGGTTTGCCACATTCACAGATCTTTCTATATTTGGGAATGCATCAAAATACATGGGAGTTGCATGTGAAAACCCACTGCAACACCCATGGAATGGCTCCCTGATGCAGTGTAAGGCAACACAGCAGCTTATGCTGTGTTGCCTTACACCATATAGACAAGGCCATGAAAGGCCATGCAAAGTTGCTTTGTATGACCTTGTAGATATGGGTCTGCACTCTGCACCACCAGAGCACCACAAAAAAAGATGCACGAGCCAGACAAGCGGCTTGTAAATATACCATCAGTATGGTAGACTGTACAATATTTTTAACAAGAAGGATCAGTTAAATTAAGCACAGATTAAATACGCCTGTAGTGCTGCATGTCAAATTTGCAGACACCAGTTATTTGTCTCTCTGCAGTGTAGATAAGGGGCTGTAATCACCCAACTCTGTATGTGGGGTTAAACATTAGGGGGCATATTTACAAAAACTTGGCATAGGGCAGGGCGGCAAGTCATTTTCCTGCACCGCCTTAGCCATTCAGAATGGGCAGAAGTGCACAGTATTTAAGAGATACAGTGCACCCCTGTCCTCTCAGCCAGTGCCGGAGCACAATTTGGTGCCTAGTTCCGCTGCATGTATCCTTGAACCATGGTGCAAGGGTGTCTGCGTTGTTGGCAGGATTGTTTTTTTGCGGGAAGTGATGCCTTCCTGCACAAAAGCAATCCACGGAAGCGTTTTCCTCCTTGTTACAGCTTTCCTGGGGAGGCATATGGTTTTGATGCATTCCCATGTTGACACATCCTTATAAATCTGGCATAGCATCAAAACCCATGGTTTTTGCTTGGGAAACCCTACTGCAATGCCCATGCAATGCCCCCCGACACAGTTTAAGGCAACGCAGCAACTTGCGTTGTGTTGTCTTACGCCATATCTAGGAGGCCATGAAGAGCCAGGCAAAGTGACTTTGTGTGGCCTTGTAGATATGGGTCTGCACTTTGCGCCGCCAGAGTTACAAAAAACATGATGCACCAGCAGCACAAGGTGCTTGTAAATATGCCCCTAGGTGTAACCATACAGTAGTCTGTCAGGGTCTAACGCTTTGTTTTCACAGCAATAGCCACAAGGGCAGAAGCATCATTGTGTGGTCTTGAGAAGCAAAGCAAGGTGTAAGAAATCTGGACATCCTAGATTTTTCACCCTTTTCTGTACTCTATTTTTGATGGGTTTACAACTCTGTGCACTAATACTTCTGGGAATCCTGTACCCTTTTAGACATGGTAAACTGACTTACTACTAAATTACACATTTATTATGCCTTTAAGTCCCTAATATATAATGTAGAAAATGTTCCCAGAACACTGAAGTTAAATGCTACCTGTGGACTGTAGCACCTATTGTGCCATTCACAGAGTGGGCCTACACACCATGGATTCAGGCCTACTATGGTAGCCTGGCTGCTTTAGTGTAAAAGCTGCAGTGTGGACTGCCAAAATAACCCATTTTGACAGGCAAACCTCAGAAGGGGACTATGTCACTTTTTTCAGTGGGTAGCATGCAGAATGAAGTTGGAATCCAATCTGATGTGGGGAATGGCCATTCTGATGCTTTTACCAGCTGGCCCCACTGAATTTCTCGAGCTTTAGAAACAGTTTTCAAATGTTTCCAAATGTTTTCTGGTGCCCACACAACCACTGGAGCACTCTTCTAAGGCTTTCAGGACCTCAAGGAAATGTACTCTCAGGGTGTTAGGCAGAAGCCAATAGCAGTGTCCATTCAAGGTCCTGTTGATGCTGGTCAGCTTGACACTCCAGGGGAAAAGATCTCTTGCAACTTGCTGTGTCCATATACCCACACAGGAGCTCAGCGGACAGACGCTTGGAATCCACCTCTTGGACCTGGTTACAAGAGGTGGCAGGTCCAGTCCATCAGGGATCCCATCTGGTCACCGACAGTGGGTCCAGTCCTCTTCTGATCTTCTACAGGTCCAGAAAGTATTGTGAGTGGGTATTTTTGGGGTGCCTCATTTATGATTGGCACTAGCCAGTGAGTGAAGTCGACTTCTGGTCACTCCCTAACTTATAGGGAAAAGGTTCCTGTGGGCAGCTTGACCCATTTCTCAGCAGTCCTGCAAACAGTCACATATTTCAAGTGTTAGTGCAATTCCAAGACAGTCAAAGTTTAAAGCCACATTAAGCTTGGGCTCTTACACCAGGGAGTGTACAGGGGAGTGTACTAGTTGAAATTACTAGTGTCCTCCCATATCTAACTCTAAAATCAATTTGATGCAGGACCTAGACTCACAACACAAAATGAGACAGGCATCAAGTGAGACAAAGCATTGTCCTTTAGCAACCAGACAGTGTATACAAAATTGTGATCTAGTCCTGTTTAACCCCTTTCAAAGATGCACAGTTTTACAAGTGCCTCAGACAGTCCTTTGTCAGGCAGGATTTAATATTATTGTGACAATGGGGGGCAGCATCCCCCACAAATTGAACTGAGTGCAGAGGAGTCATCTCTGCCCATTCAATTCAAGCTGTCAATCAAGTGATCTATAGATTGGCTTTTGGAAAGAGTTTCACATCGCATTAAAGGCTAAATACAGGATGGGCAACTTCTGGAGAGCTAATGCAAATCCGTTTCTAGGAGCTTTAGTCAGGGTAAAGGTAATGTGCTAAGAGTTACTTCTGCTTGATACTTATTACAATCTGACTTCACCATTTAATTGAATTACAAATAGTAGTTCAATTCGTTTTTTTGCTGGTCCCAAAACTAGAGATAGCATTCTCAATATTATAATCTGTACTCTTGTATAGGATAGCTAAACCTGCTACAGTAAATATAGCTTTCAGGGCCTTGTGACTATAAGAACATGATGATATTATTTTTCTAAATGTCCCACTTATAAATTTTAAATACCATTGTAGGAAAGTGGGGTATTATGGAGTGAGACTGGCTAGGCTTCACTATGTAATATCTTCATGTTACCCCAATGTGTCCTTTAGATTCACACTAGTAAATCCCTAGCTCAGTCCTGGTAGTGTGGCACAGACCAGTCAGGGTTTACTAAAGGAGTTATGAATTTCAGAGTACCAACATTGACACAATTTAAAAGAATACTGACATCAATTTATAAAAAACAAAACATTTAAAGGAAAGCTAAATCAGTAAATTTCACTTTTGTTGTCCCTGGTGCTGAACTTGGGAGCCACAGATGCTGTATTTGCAGATGTCACGGAGCTGGTGAGGAAAGGGATGCAAAATCTTGACAATGGGCGTTTGGGGTGCCATGCTGAAGATGCTGTGCGGTTCCCTCTAGGCATATCATCAAACAAAGTTAATGATAGCTTGACTGGCCACCAACAAGCATTGGTAGTAACAAATGCAGCTTTTGGTTACTTTGACTTCCTCAAGCCCCAGAGGAAACAGTTGCCTGAGGTCAGCACTACATTTCCATAATGCACTGGTTCATTTACTTTTAGATGATCTGACTGCGTGCCCATTGGCCAGTGATTCTTTTGTTCCAGGAGTGTGAGTTGCCTGCAGACTCCATGGGACCAGTGCCTCTAGTCCAAGGGTGTTCTGGAGCTGCCTTTGGCTTGCAGAGTGGTTCCTCTTTCCTTTGGAGTCAGTCTCTTGTCCAGGATAAGAGGGGGTTCATGCAGTTGCTGGATGGTTGCCACAGATGCAGGTTATTGTGCTGTTGCTTTGTGCAGGTCCTGAAGTCAAAATCACAGGACCCTTCTTTGACCTTGGTTACAAGTAGTGGTGTGCAGAACTGTGGAGGTAACTGAAAACTCCATGCAATTCAGCTGAGTTGGGATATTATCAGTTCAGGTCTGGAAACATCTTTCTTCTTCCTGGCCATGCAGGGCTCTCATAACAGATCCCAGCAGCATTTCAGAGTGGGGTAGCATTACAGTGCACGCAGTTTCTACATGTTAAAAGCCGGGCATGTGGGATAAACATATTTATTCAGCTAATCCCGACTATCACGCCATTTTGTTCTCCCATAACACTCCTCTTGTGGTCAGAATCATGATGCCAGCTAGCAGCACAGCATGGGGTAAAGCGAGCTGTGCTACAATAAAAACAAGCATTTGCAATGCAATGGGTCTCACTTTTACTTGAGTTAAAGATATTAGCGGTGTAGACTCCCAACCGGACATTTCTTGCCACATAAACAAAAAAGTAAAACAGTTTCACATAAGTGAGCCGACGGCGACCATGAAGGCAAAGCAAACACACAAAAAGAAACTGAAAGTTTTCCTTGCAGGGAAAAGTATCGGCAAAAGTGCAATTATCCATGTAACCGGCAAAAGTGCAATTATCAATATAACCGGCAAAAGTGCAAATATCCATGTAACAGAGTCGATGTAATGCAAAGCGCTCTACTACTGCCCAGCAGGATTGCACTGCCTACGAAATAAAGAGAAAAAGTAGTGCAGAAATCATATGGTAAACACAGAGCCTCGTATGTTTTCAGTAGTTGGCCGGTGCGCTCGAGGCAGGCTGAACACCGTAAAAGGCATGACGTATGCTTGCCTTTCACTAATTAAATCAAACTAATTTTAAAAGGCACGCCCACGAACCAACCGAACTGATAGGCTTGACATGGGTGTGGGTAAAAGCCCACAGAGACATTACCCAAGGGACAGAGCGCTTTGCTCACGACCCGAAAAAACAACCACTGCACCAAAAGTGCACAAATAGTAAAGATTTTAAAGGGAGCGCTTGACCTAGGGAGACACATGTTGCCGCTCAATGGAGAAGCGTGCCTCAGCTGTCATTACACCAAGTTTACTCTCACAAACTCACTGTTCAGGATTATCTACAACTTAATGCCGCTTAAAAAAAAATATTTCCTTGAGAAAACACTCAACATACAAGTGGAACACACGGTGAGGAGCCTCAAAGGACAAGTCAGCTGGTAAAAATTCATATATGACCACAAATTCCCTTAAGTCTACCTATGCTACTGTAAGAGCGATGTGCCGCCACCATGTGATTTAAGGCAAAAACGATTTGGCTATTTTGTATTAACAAGTACACTTTCTTGACCTTGTTTTGGGTCTCACAGATTGCGATTAGAAACACCGATTGGTAGAGTCAGCTCAATTTTGAAGCCCTCGGTGCCTTATCTATTGAAAAGCACAGTCAGTGAGTTTGGTCAAATTATTTGTACCAGCATACACAATGAAGCATGTTAATTTGAAGCGTGTGCTACACAAATACAAATAAATTTGTACGTTTTGGCTGTTAAGAAATGGTTCATCAAAATGGAATAAAATGCATTTGAAAAGTGGGCAAAAACACAAAACAGACACATATATTTACTGCACTACTGCCATGAGATTTCCTCTTAATAGTGTGGTGAGACAGATTTGGTGGTGGGGAGGTGGGGCGTGGGAGGAAAGGAATGTAGAACAGCTGGAAGTATGCAAGGGCAGAAATTATTTAAACTGACAAAGGTTGCCTATTTCAAGGCAGAAGAGCTATGTTTAGGGCACAGTTTCATTTAATTTCCTTTACTACTTTCTATACTTGTTTTGTTCTTAAGTGACAGCTGTTTGGGAAATGGAATGATAGCAGGTCACTATATTTATTTAACTATACTGGTGTGAGCGCCATAGCTGGGGTGCAGGGGTTAGTAGCCCTCTTTTCCAATGCTTCCCTTGCCATATGTTTGACAGATTTAATCGGGGCCTGCCGATGGCTGACTGACAAGGGTCCTACAACTCTACTTTCTTGTCAGTCACCTCACCAGATCTTGTTCCCTCTTGCCACTCATAATTTCATGCCTTAGCACTTCGCCTGCTTTCCCACTTGTGATTCTGCATATGGGAAATTTTGGGTTTGCTTGCCTGAAAATGCATCAAGGATCCGAATCATCTGATGCTGGTAAATGTTTTTGGGCTCAAAAATGTACTCAAGGACGAGCACCCACATCCATTTCAGGCCATCCCTGTCAGGCTTATCTCTGCAGTCCCTGGCAGAGCTATGCGTCACCATGCGTCACCATAGTTACTTACTTTTCTGACGCTTTCAAGCATTGCCCGCGCTACATAACAACATGACATTGAGGTTTTCGTTTTACTTGGAAACACACAACTGTCAGTCATCACAGCCCAGGCATCCTCCAGAGAGTGTAGACTGTAAGCCACACATACCTCAACCACCATTGTTGCGCTTCCGGCGTGATTATAGTTGTAATGACATAGGCTCACTCTATGACTCAAATCTAACATGGCTGCCATGGTAATGTTAACCCTCTCTGTTGATTAATGGAAGCAAAGCTGTATTGTGCATTTCTGACTTGTCATATAATTTCTTTAAATATTCAGCATTTTTTCAGAGTCATTCTCACTAGTTGATGAGGGTAAATGCCACGCAGCAGTTGTCAGAGATTTTACTGAACTCCGCTCTCCAAGTGGAGTGCAGTGTGGCAAAACTCTGCAAACTCCACAGGCGGAGCATAGTCCATGGGCCACCTCTAGTTACAAGTTCATCAGATCCAAGTTTCTGGTGCCAGGGTAGCCCCTTAAATCCTATATTTAGGGATGTTTAGGAGTTTGGGTGCTAGTAGACAATGGGCTCCTAGCCCCTGCGGCTAATTCACCCCTAAGATGACCACTTCCTGTGGAGGATGGTGCCTTTTCTACCCAGAAGCCTCTGTTATTCCACTTTTAAACATGACAGAACCAATCTTTGGCTGTACAGACTAGATAGCTCACCTTAGGGGTGCCACTAGCCTTCTGAGGGAGTACTCCTCTTGACTGCCTAATTTTCCTGCCTGCCCTTGTTGCAAATGTGCCAGAGATAGGGGGTGGCTTAGTCCTCCTCTGGGTGGTAGACTGCTTGCATATCAGAGACAGTGTGACCTTTGAAGCCCACTGTCTTGATATGCCAATTGTATAGCCATATTGCCAGGGAGGGAGATGACACCTTCATCCATGCAGACCTTTGTTTCTGACTCCTAGAAGTATTCACATCTCCTGGCAGTGGGTTGGATTCTTGTCTTGGAGGCAGCAACTTGTAGGTTGTCAGCCAGGACACAGGAATGCTAGGGCAACCAGGTGGGCAACCTCTAAGTTGGCCACCTAGGTGCATGTCACTTTACATACAACTTGAGGAACAAGCTGGAATTGTTGAGAAAAATTGTTTGCTACCAAGCATGGCACCTTTCAGTGGGACCATAAGTAGCTGGTGAGCTTGGGATGCCCAGGTACCCGTCTATGTTATCCTGTGCTCCCTTGAACTCTTATACTAGCCCTTAATTGAAAGAGGCTACTATAGGGACATATAAGCTTGCACTTATTTGTTCACACCTTTAATATATTGCACCCTGCCTCCTGAGCTCAGGAAGTCTATCTTAGTGGTGATAGACATATATTAAAAATAGTGCTGTGACCTTGCCACTCTTGGTGAGGGCAAATTCGAGTTTGGGCAATTATTGCAGTCTGCAATGGCAGGAACATTTTCAAATATTTTCTTGGGTCATTCAGTGTGACACAATCTGTGCTGCAGGCCCTGATGATGTTCTGTGCAAGCCACTCACCTGAATTTCAGGCATTCAAATGGGGTGATAACATTTCCCGAATCCCATGAGGTCTAATATGACTTTGATGAAGAGTAAAATGCCCTCTCGCAAGTCCGCAAGATGAAGGGGGTTTTGGGAAGAGAAAATGAGAAAAATACTAGTGTTAGAAAGTGGGGTCTAGTTGGCTGAGGTATGCACCCTGTCCAAGTAGAGAACACAATCCTAGTCAGGATAAGTCACAACATAACCCAAATTATCATGTGCTCACCCTTTCGTAGCTCGGCACAGAGTAGGCAGGCTTAATTTATAAGGCAACGTGTAAAGTATTTGTGCAATTACTCTCACAGTAACATAGTGAAAACACCACAAAAATACACCACACAGGTTTAGAAAAATAGATAATATGTATTTGAATAAAATAAGATCAAAATTACATAAATCTAATATGCTCTAGCCGACGTTCAACTTTGTAAACTTTTAAATGAGTCTCAATCCTTTAGAATCAGTGGTTATATCCTTGAAACTCACAGTACCTGCGTCAATAATAACGATGCATAGGGGCCACCAGAGGAGGAGATGCATTGAAAAATGCGGCACTGCATCGGAGTTTCCGATACGGTACAGACAATCCGTTGTTTCTTTCCACGCTGCAAGGTGATGCGACTGTCGCGTAGGCTCTCATTATTCTAATAAGACTATTAAATTTGGGCATCAGAATCACTTGCGCTGTGGGGGACTGAGTCCAACCCACTACATGTGACACCTGTACGCCTAATCCTGGTTTTGCTCCGGCTAACTATCAGTGCCTCATCTCTACCCAAGGGCAGGGATGATTGAACAGCCGAGTGCATGACACAATTGACTCCTCAGGGAAATTGTGGTTACTCAGATCGCATCCGTTTCTCTTCTTGACATTAGTCTCACATATACAAGGACAATCAAAGGCAGTATATATTTCAATAAGGTTTTAATGAAGCAACTGCATCTTAGATAATAAAACATGTACCGCAATAACCAGGACGATAAAGCATGAGAGGATTAAAATTTTGACAAGGAGAGCGAAGCATAAAAATAATACTACCATATTGTCACTGAAATTGTTAAAATAATTCCTACCTAGGATATGTTGGAGCACAGCATATGAAGCTCTATTTCTGCCCTTCGGGTTCCCCTGGGAAGACATCATCCCTCATAACTGAGCAAGAGGCCTATAGTCTACACAAGCAGCTGTAGCGAAGAGTTCAGCAATCAGTTGTGGTCATCTGGCTGGAATCTCCCTCTTACGTGTATGGGACAGTGTTTTCATAATACAACAGCTGATGTTCTGAGGAAATGTCACTACGTAAGGATGTGTATGATTCTATGAACAATAGAGACAAAGTGTTACGACATTTACTGGCAACCTATCTTACTGCAGCCTTGAGAAAAGAACAGAGTGAAAGAAATGTCTTGTTTAAGAATGCAGTGCTGACCTAGGCAAAGAACAGCTAGATAGAGAGAAATTAAACAAAATCACAAATGTAGCTATTGTTAAAATAATAAACAAAGCTGGATAAAATATATCTAGGTTAAAGTGCACAGCTGCAGGCCTAGATCCATAAATTAACATGTATGAAGCTATACCTAAAATGGCTACACAACACCCTGCCCTTGCCGGTTCAAAGGTGTTTCAAAGCCTAATTATATATAAAAGCTACTCAAATTCAACCTAATGCATATATATAAAAATGTCAATAATGACAAGTTAAAAAGACAATTGAGCATGTGTAGAAGGACAATTTAAAATGGTAACTGTGGTGTAAAAAGGCCGAATTTCAAGAGTCAGAGTCATTTTGGAAGTTGGCAATCAAATCCGAGATAAATGAAGACAGGAAATCTTCCACTTTGGCAGGTGGTAAAGTAAGAAGTTACTCACCAAGGAAAACCAAGGAGTACTTGTGTTCCAAAGCCTGAGCTCCTGCCAAGGCAGCAGCATTCCGTGGTGTGCCCAACAATGAGTTTAGAGCTGCATCCTCCATGAAGGGCAACTCATATGCAGCTTCCCGTAGCAAACGCACTCTCAACGCGCATGTCTGGTAATAAGCGTTCAGCGAGAACATCAACAGATCAGCGTCCAATGAAAGTAAGTGCTGCGTAGAAAGACAAACCTTTAGTGCATGTTCGAATGAGCACCAGAGGTACCGAAACACGGGCTGTACACAATGAAAAACCGGTCTGAATAACAGAGACCAGTCACATTCCGATTGCTCCAGGAGTGGCACATCATTCATTCATGACAGAGCTGCGCTGGTTGGAGTGCTTTCAGTCCTCCTTGTTGCGGCATGACAGCTACTGCGCAGAAAAAGTAGCAATAGCAAGATGCCAAGTATTTTAGCCAAAGTTATTGGAAATCCCCCGAAAATAGTGGAGAATAATGAGTGGATGGCTGATGGTATTAAACCAAATATAGAAGAGAAGGTGTGAATGAAACCAGAACCAACAGCCTTAAAGAAATTTGCGATTCCAGTAGTACTGGACGCATTAAATATTCATCCTACGAGCTCACCAAAGTGTGTCAGAAAGTTGGTACTTAAAAGGGACTGTATCTCTGCTGATGACCTTGCCACCTGGAGCGCATAGGTCTGCAGATGTGTGCGCCACATTTTTTTGTAACAATAAAGCCTTGAGTCTGCTCAACTTGTCAAAATTCACATTTGAAGTAGCGATATGGGGCCAAATCTCAGCTACTTCCCTCTGTCATGAGGGAGGAAAAAGTACATTCCCGCAGCATGTAACAATCTTAGAGACCGAAACAACATAAACTATTGCGTCTCGCATCCCACAACAGTTTTCACTATTTAGGAGGACATAGTTGCTATTTGAGAGCACCTGGAATGAAGGTCTAATCAACGGGACTAGAACTCCC
Organism: Pleurodeles waltl; assembly: GCF_031143425.1. NCBI lineage: Eukaryota > Metazoa > Chordata > Amphibia > Caudata > Salamandridae > Pleurodeles > Pleurodeles waltl. The sequence continues at coordinate 1,455,133,555 of NC_090444.1, read as the reverse complement.
TTCAAATAACAAGCCAAGTTCACTGTCGAAGCGTTACACACCCCATGCAAGGACAGCTATTTACAAACCATGAAATGGCTGACAGAAGTCTTGCATTCACTTCCGCTAAGAAAGACCTCTTTCATACCACTAAGACATCTGTACGAGAAGGGCAGCTCCCACACATCATGGATGTAACTATCTCTCAGCCTTTCAAGCAGGATGTGAACTGAAGTGTTGAAATAGGCAGATTAATACCCTGTGTATTAACCACTCAGATGGTATTTCTGCCACAGTAAAAGGCAACTTTTCTAACTTTTCAATATTTAACATGACATAGGTCGCTTCTTTCTTAGCCATCAGTTGTGGTTGTCGCATCAAATTAAATTAAATGGCGACAGGAACACTCAACCACTAACTTCTCCAGCCTCAAAACCAGCATCTGCACTCACCACCAACTCATACGAACCACCAAAAGAGCATACTACAAGGAACGCATAGACAACAACTCCCACAACAGCAAAGACCTCTTTACCATCATTAAAGAGCTCTCCAAACCCAAAACCAGCAAAATAGACCCCAAACACACGCACAACTCCTCTGTGACTCCCTCTCAAACCACTTCCACCACAAAATCCTAGACATACACAATAGATTCACACCACACTCCCCCACCGCACACACCCCCCACCCGCCCAACACAGACCACCTCACACTCCCCCCAACCTACTTATCACCTGGGCTCCAACCACCGTCGAAGAAACTGAAACAACTATGAACTCCATCCACTCCGGATCCCCCTCTGACCCCTGCCCCCACTGCATCTACAACAAAGCCAGCCCAACCATCGACCCCATGCTTTGCGACATAATCAACACATCATTCGACACCCAGACCCCTGGAAGCATGCAGAAATCACTGCACTCCTAAAAAAGCCCAAAGCTGACCCGGACCACCTCTCCAACTACCGCCCCATCTCTCTCCTCCCTTTCCCCACCAAGGTCATGGAAAAACTAGTAAACACACGCCTATCCCACTTCCTGGAGGAAAACAACACACTCGACCCCTCCCAGTCTGGTTTCCGCAAGAACCACAGCACGGAAACCGCCCTCATCGCATGCAATGGCGACATTAGAACCAGAGTCGATAAGGGTGAGACCATCGCACTCATCCTCCTAGACCTCTCCGCGGCCTTTGACACAGTCTGCCATCACACACTCCGCACACTCCTCCACAATGCAAGGATCAACACAAAGCCCTAGACTGGCTCACATCCTTCCTCACCAATAGAACCCAAAAAGTCCACCTTCCTCCTTTCCAATCCACTGCCACCAAAATCATCTGCAGAGTCCCCCAGGGATCCTCCCTCAGCCCCACCCTCTTCAACATTTACATGACCCCACTAGCCAACATCCTCCGACCACACGGAATCACCATCCTCTCCTACGCAGACGACACCCAACTCATCATCTCCCTCATCCAGAACCCTAGTACCACCAAAGCCAATCTCCACGCTGCACTCCTCGACACTGACACCTGGATGACCTCCAACCACCTCAAGCTCAACTCCAACAAAACCGAAATAATAATTTTTGGTCCCAACAAAACCATATGGGACGACTCCTGGTGGCCCACCCCCCTAGGCCCCGCCCCTACCCCCGCAAACCACGCACACAACCTCGGCATCATCCTGGACCCCTCCCTCTCCATGACCCAGCAAATCAACACCGTCACCTCCTCCTGTTTAAACACACTCTGCACGCTGAAAAAAACCTTCAAATGGATTCCCATAGAGACCAGAAAGACCGTCACCCACGCACTCAGCAGCAGGCTAGACTATGGTAACGCCCTCTACGCCGGCATCACACTCAAACTCAAACGCAAACTCCAGAGCATCCAAAACACAGCTGCACGCCTCATCCTGGATCTCCCTCGCCATGAACACATCTCACCACACCTCAGATCCCTTCACTGGCTCCCCATCGACAAGAGGATCACCTTCAAAATCCTCATCCATGCGCACAAATCCCTCCACAATGACGGCCCAGCCTACCTCAACCAAAGAGTGAACTTCCACACTCCCATCCGCCACCTCCGATCTGCCGACCTCGCACTCCCCACAATCCCCTGCATCAAGCGAACCACCATAGGAGGCAGATCCTTCTCCTACCTCGCCCCCAAGGCCTGGGACTCCCTCCCCACCAACCTCCGCAAGACCCAGGACCTCCGGCTCTTCAGAAAAAAACGATAGACATGGCTATTCGAACAGTGACCCTCCCTCCCTCCCCCCAGCGCCTTGAGACCCTAACGGGTGAGTAGCTCGCTCTATACATTTTTTGATTGATTGATTGAAATGTGGAAAATATGTTCCTTTTGCTAATGTTTTTCCAGGGAACGCGACCCACCTTCAATGTTTGTAGTGTCCAACCCAACTGCATAATGGACCTTAGTTGACTCTGTTCATGGTGTAACAAAGACATGTCACTTTGTATCATGTCTATTGCAGAAGAAACAATGTTGTTTAAGATGTATATCCGGTTGGACAGGATATTAATCCCATTATCTACAACAGCTAATGCTTCTGTAAATTCTCCTAATCTATTTGCCTTAACCGGGCAGCAGCTTCATGTTGAGAAAGCTTCCAAATTTCATTATAAACTGCATAAAAGAAGCACTTTCTGCTTTGTATTCTGGGGCCTAACAGGAAATCCTGTACGTCAGCGTTATTAGACAGGAGACTGAGGTGTTCTCTAAAAGCATCTAGTGAGGAACTCTTCAACCATTGCTGGCATAGTTTCCCTACACTGTATGTTGTTACCATATCCACATATTCTGATGACACATAGCGAGTGTCTGGTTTACTTGTTCTAAAACCCCAGTGGAGTTTATAAAATGTTTATGACATCCGTTGGTATCTATTGGTCACAATAACTACCCATCAGGATGTGACAGTGAAGCATTAATCATGCCATTTTGGACCCAGTCATTAAACTGATCTTCAGTTGCATTTATATACTTTTGCCATTTGTAAAATTTTGTAGGGGCAGGAATACTATGCACGTTCAAATCCTTAATTTTTGCTAAGCCTAAACAACTTGCCTGTTGTACAGTTTCATTTAAAAATATCATTTGAACAGGTATCAAGCATGCTGGGGATAAAGGCTCCTTCCCCCTTATTTGCCAATTGAGTGTTCCCCACACACTTTTTAAGTCAATATTTATAGCCTTCTGTAGCCAACTGGGAAACAATGGAAACCAAATATATGAATTTCCTGTCTGTCAACAATATATGCACATTTTCCAACAATGGCAATTTGAAATAATATGACGCAGCATTTTTAACATTGTGCCCACAAAACTAGGCACATTTTTCTGAATATGTTTTAGATCACCCTTATGGTGGAGTTGGACAATGCTTTCATTGCGTGTAATTAAAAGTAGTGTTTGGGGTACTTGCTCTGTGAATGAAATGGTGCCCATAATAATTATAGCAAAACATATCACCATAATTCTCTTTAGATTGATAAACATCCTCACTTTCAAATACAGTGAAATACTGCAATGCAGTCATCATAGAATCAACTGTTTCACATCCCAGTCATCAGAAACAATTCCGGGTATTATTACATTGTTCACTGAAAGTTTAAACACATATGGGATTTGAATGACCTCCGTGGGGCCGTATATATCAAATGTGACTTTATCCCAAACAATCCCATCAGGAATTGGTGTAGCATAAATGTTCACAAAAAACAAGTCTCTGAGGACCTTGTGAGAAGAAAAATTGGGTTTTAGAACCTCATCCACCAGTTCAACTGTTGATCTTTCAGGCAGAAAATGACCATGTATTAATAGAAAGAAGGTTATGACAAAGACAATCCAAAAGAGGAACGCTAGCACAGTGAAGGAAAGTCACAGATAGTTCCATGGGAAAATAAAGTAGTTTGTTTTAAGCCAGTTTATCAGCGTTCATGTTTTTGGTAGATCAGATGTAGAAGAGGCAAATGAGTCTGAGAAAGTGTCTTTGATGTTTGCAAAGTATCCAGAAGCAGTTGGTTCAAAAGCTGGAGCCGTATTTGTAGGAGGAGAACTGGTAGGGGTCTCCTGTGGTGGTTCATAGTAAATTACACCATCTGCCTGTGTTGAAGTTGTGTAAAATCAATCAGTAATTTCTGTACTGTTTGTTGTAACATATATTAGTGGAACTAATGCAAAATCATTTTCCACCCTCCCCAAGCTCGGAGAGGTGTCAGCGTTGTTGCTTAAAACTTGTAGAGGGACTTCTTGACCAGTAGTGAGAGGGATTCGGGAACTACTGGCCACTCCTCTTGGTCTGCTGTGCAGGACTGCCAACATGGTGTGACATTGTCGATAGGCACAAAGTGGTTTTATTTAGCACCAGCCAACGGTAGTAGAATGACAATTCTGGTACCGTGTATTCCCAAGACCCAGATTGGTGCACTAGAAGAAGGACCAAATCCCTTTTTCACAGCAACATTTTCACGCACTAGATCCCCAACTTTTGGAATCCAGCTGGTGGATGTTATTGGTATGTCCTTAATTCCTGCAGAGGCAGCACTGGCAGAAGCGTTGTCGTCATGGAACTGTTGTAATTCCTGCAAGACAGTGACACGTTCATTTATGTAAAAAAGTGTTTATGCTGCGTCCATGCCAGGACCATCAAAATCTGGAACATACATTTGAGTTCCAAACAGACACTCGTATGAAGTACGGCTCCCCAGGGACTTTCTAGGCAGATTGTTAAGTGCTCTCAGGATTCCCTACAGGTGAGTAAGCCAACTACGACCCGTACCTAAGACTCTGGCTGTTAAGGACTACTTTAAATCACAGTTTTGTCGCTCCACAACACTATTTCCCTTGGGATGAAATGCTTGGCGGTGGAACCCTTAATTTGTTGGCAGATGTCACAACAAAGGACATACTGCTTGGCCTGTTTGTATAGACCTGGCTACCAATAACATGCTTGCAATAATGATATTGTAGCTGCCACACCAGCATGGGCAGATTTAACCCCCTCATGCGCTGCTTTAATCAACTCTGATCTCATGTCTTTGTTGGGAATTACTCGCACTCCCACGCCTGATATCTTTACTTCACCGTCAGGAAGCCTCTCACTGAGTAGAAATATTTGGCAGGAAATGCTTTTAGATAGGGCGTGTCTTCAGCCGTGACTTTCATAGCAGCCTAAATGTCATCGTCCGGTTTCATTCCAGAATGGGTTACAGCAGCAACAGCAGCCGTAGCTACTGCTGATTTGGCTGCTTCATCAGCCAGTGTATTTCCAGCAACGTGTATTCCAATGCGCTGGTGTCCAAGTGTATGTACAACATGGACATTTGGTAGTGTTTCCTTCAGATACGCTACTTCCCCCCACAGAAGTCTGTGTTTAATGGTGTTGCCTTTAGAATCTCTGAACCCATTCTGGCGCCAGTTAAGTGGGTATCCATCGAAGGACTGGACACAATAGTATGAATCACAAACAATCAGTGTTAGCTGTGCAGGATCTGTGTAATCCAGTGCCATCACCAGAGCCTTTAGCTCTGCTAGTTGTGCTGTGCAATCCCCTAGGGTTTGCGTGAATGTATGCTAGGGTCAGAATTTATTATCCTCCAAGTAGCCACTTACAACTGCGCAAGCAACTGAGTATTGATGTTTTGTGCCCATTGCAGGTTGTGCTGAGCCATCGATGCATATGACTCTTTGCTACTGATCAATAGGCAATGTATTTGCTGGAACTGGGTAGTCTAGCTCATATTGTAAAAATTCTTGAGTTTGTAACTTTGGGTCGAAAATGTAGTCAACATCAGCGGCTGTCAAAGAAGTTTCTCATTGAATCCAACGTGTTTGTAATGGTTTAGCATTTGGAATGCTGGCTTTAATAACATCCTCAGGGGTTGGAATTGGAGATACTACAATAATGCGATTCACCCGGGTTAGTGGTCTTTCTTTAATGAAAGCCATCTGAACAGCAGTGAGAATTTTCTCAGTGGGAGCTGCTGAATACAAATCTGATTTGTAAGCAATCGGGACTGTCTCACCCTCATTGAAAGTTACATAGGAGAAACCATTGACACCAGCAATTACTCCGATGCCCAGATGTTTTTTTATTGTCCCTTGTGTGTAGGTGTTGTGCTGCAAGCATGTCTGTTTACAAAGCTCTGAGAATACTTGTGTGTTTGACTGTCCAGAATTTACTGGAAAAGTAAGGACGTTTTAAGTCATAGAAAGGTTTTATGTATGATGCGTAATCAGGAATGTAAGTTCTGCCAAAATTTAGGAAATCCAATGGGGATTGGAATGTTTTAAGTGTATTTGGAGGTTGTAACTGTGCGCATTTTTCTAAGAATTGTGGCGCTAGGCTCTTTCCTTCACTTGATAGCTCGTATGCCAAAAACAGGACCCTAAGGAAGGCTACTTTTGTTTTTTGAAATTAAATTTATAGCCAAATTCGGCAAATCCTACAACAACGTGAGCTATATGTCTTAGATGTAGCAGTAATTCAACATCCATGAGATAGAAATTATCTACATAAGACAATGCTTCAGGGTCAATGTTGTGCAATATTGAAGTCACACAAACTGCGAACAGTCCCGGACTGTTCTTGTACCCCTGGGGAAAATGACAATTTTTCTCTTTTCTGAGAGCCTAGTGCACTGAAACTTGTTAAGTCTCCACTCTCAGGCGCTATAGTTTGGCAGAAAAAAACATTGGAAATGTCCAGTGTTGTTTTGTATTTTTTACGCACTATGTTGCTCAGGAGCGCTGTGCTGTGTGAGTTTTGTATAGCATATGTGTGTGTATGACTGTTTAAATGTCTGTAGTCTAAGACTATTGTGTACAAATGGTACAGTTTATCTACTGGGAATAAGGGATCATTCATTGGTGAGAAGCAGGGTTCAATTACGCCCTGGTACACCAGTTGTGTGAGGATTTCCATCACAGGTGCTTTTGCACCACGTTTTATTGGATATTAAGGTTGTGGTTGGGGTTAATTTTGAGCAGGAATTACATGATAGGGGGAATCTTTATCCCATCCTACCTGGTTGTGATATAACGCGGGTGCCTGCGACAATGCCCAATCGATGGCGTAGGATTCTGTGAGCTCCTCTGGAAGTAGGGCGAGAAAGAAGGTTTGATAACATCTTACCCATATGGGCAAGTATGGAGAAATTCAGGGGGCCAGTTCCTTTCGTCCAGTAGAATATTATATATATTTACGACGCGGTCCCAAAAGATTGTGTTGATTGTGTGCTCAATGTCTCCTTCTAACTATAAGTTTCTTTGTACACCCTATCAGCCGTGGAGACATGCATGTCCGCAGTTTCAACTTGTAGGAAGTCATCAGTTGCTTTCCCCTCCAGATGCTCTAGAACAGTGTTTTTCAACCACTGTTCCGCGGCACAGTAGTGTGCCGCGAGATGTTGCCTGGTGTGCCGTGGGAAAAATTCGAAAGATTAAAAAAAATAAAAAAAATCACATTTTCGCCCACTAGGGCGGCGGGCGCCGGACTGTAGGACATTGTGAATGGGTCGTTACGACCACGTCCACGCCAGCGCCAACCAGCTTCTCGCCAGGAAAGCCCGACGAGTCAGTTGCGCGTTCCCATGTCTCCATGGGAACGCTCCGGGCGTCGATGACGCGTTTCCCTGTTTCCAGGGAAACGCTTGAGGACTTCCGGGGCAGCGACGGTGAAAAGGGGCCGGAGCCGAAAGACGCGGAGAGGGAGAGTGCGACGATGTCAGGACGAGACGAAGGAGTGAAGGAGGTCAAGTCAGGAAGAACTGGAGTCGAGGAGCGGGACGAGGAGGACGAGAGAGCGGCGGTAACGAGAGACAAGGAGAAGGAGGTCTACCACGGAGAAGAGCCGGAGCAGAACAGCCGAGGAGCCAGCCACGACCCAGGAGGGTCGTGGCTTGCAAAGGTACGGTCCCTCCTGGGGACGCGGGAACCTAGATACAGCAAAGCGCTAGTGGAGGTACTGAGTGATATCTCTTGAGCCACACTGAATGTGAGTCTTTAAGCCCACAACCCTTCTGGATTAAGCCTGACTGTCCACCCTCACTACTCTGAAAGTCAAGTGCCTGAACTAAAGGGATTGATTTTTCTGGCTATCCAGTTTGGAGTGCACCAGTACTGTGATCCTGTGACACCAGTGGTAAGTGACATGAGCCACACAGGGTAATATCCATTAATCTCTGACTGTCCCAGGGCCCTAAGAGAAAGGCCTTAAAGTGGGCCCATTGTATTTAATCTCTTGCCTCTTCTCAACTGTGAACACAGGAATGTGTGTACTGTATGTATGCTTCATAAGCCCTGCAACTAATGGTACAGCTGGTCCTGCTTGTGGTTGAGGCAGTATTGTTTTAAAGATGATTAAGGAATCATTATGTTGAAGAATAGCTTCAATGTTCCATGTAATCACTGCCCAGTTGTTGACCTCCCTGAATGTTACTATAACTTCCCCCATGTAAATCTGGTTTCGAAGCATGTGTGAAGTTTTAGGGAAATATGTATACCCAACCGAAGTCAGACATTGTCTAGCATTTACCAAGGAGGAACAGCCGAAGTCGTATGTCGCGGCCATTATTTTGCTGGTTTTGTCTGAGGCAAGGACCCTTGGGGCTTTTCCCACTAGTCTGTTTCTGTATGGGATGCTCTGCTTGGGTCTGTGTTCTACGGGATGCTCCTGTCTGGGGAAGTTCTCCTTTCAGCAACCATTTTAGTGTCTCTGTGCCCAAGCCTGTCACACCTTTGTATTGTGCATTGTGAAAGAAATGGTATTACAGGTGATGGAAGGTTACACATATCTGTGGTCTAGTCACAGTGTGTGGCTTCCAGGGACCCCGATGCTGCATAAACTTGCTGCAGAGGTGCTGAACCAATTTGATGTCTACGTAACCAGATGCTTCTAAACCAGCGTCTCCGAGGTTTCAGATTGAACTCAGTCTCCAAAACCTGATACTTGACCCTTGAAACTGCGCCGTTAGTGTTAAAAACACCATGCTATCTTAATCCTTCTGGCGTGTGCATTGACAGTAGATGGAGACTGGGCTCCATGCAGACGACTGTATGTTGAAATATTGTGGGGCAAAACATTTGAGGCCTAAATATCGAGAACCAAAATATTGTGGTTCGGTACACATAATAAGTACAGTTTTGCTATGATAGAGTCCACACAGTTTAAATAGCGGCTCTGATCAAAGCAGGTCCCTACTTCAATCTAGATAGCCACAGAAAGCACACTTCATGTCCTAGATGTGGAGAACCATTATTGGAGACTGACAGGCCTTTCATGACGTGTGTGAGTTACCTTACATCTCCCTCCCTGAGAGTCATTTGACGGCTATTAGACTAGAGACCACTCACAATTACCCGTTATTGCTTGCACCGGGTAACTCCACTATGTACCTGTCACCCCACAACCCCTTCCCCTCTTCTACGGTAATAGAAACCCCAGAGATACCCCGTCACTTACCTTGGTATTATTTCTGTTTTTCTTGCCGGTAATACTGGAGCCACCAGAGCCCACCAGAGCCTCCAACCTAACTATAAATAGCTCCGGTGTCACTGTTACACTAACAGGAGGAGGACAGGAGGAGACATCGCAGTAGATCGCCGATGAGCAGAAGAGCGCCAATGGATCTGGATTTGGAGGAAACATGAGCAGAAGAGCAGAAGAGCAGAAGAGCGCTGACTGATGGATCTGGATGGAGACATGCGCTGAAGAGTGCTGAGTGTGATGGACAGCGGCTATCTGGAGGAAACAAGCGCAGTAAGTACTGAGTGACAGTGAGATACTGCAGTGATGGACAAGTTTTTGAAAAGGAAAGAACTGGACTCTGAACAAAATTTGGAGCCAGATGAGAGCCCAAGTATGAGTGGGGATCAAAAGAAAGCAAAGATGGTTAGCTCAAGCAAATTCTCTGGCACAAGGCAATATAGCGAAAGCTATATTTCATTTGGATTTACTTTCACCGGAGATGCAAACAAACCAACTCCACTGTGCGTGGTGTGTGGTGAAAGGCTAGCTAACAGTGCTATGGTCCCAAGCAAACTTAAACGCCATCTCCAAACGAAACACCCTTCGCTTCAAAACAAGAATGCGGACTATTTTGTTCGCCTGCGTGAAAACACGGAGAAAGAGGCAACTTTCATGAGAAAAACCCCAAAGGTAAATGAAAGAGCTCTTAAAGCCAGCTATCAAGTTGCTGAACTTATATACAAGTCAAAAAAGTTGCACACTGTGGCAGAGACATTAATACTTCCCGCCTGCAAAGCTATTGTAGAGGAGATGCTCGGACCTGAAGCAGCTAAGGAAATAGCCAAAGTCCCTCTCTCAGACAACACAATTTCCAGACGTATTAATGACATGTCTGCAGACATCGAAAGTGTGGTTTTGGAAAAGATCCGTATTAGTGAGAAATTTGTATTGCAACTTGACGAGTCTACTGATATCAATGGACATGCTCAACTCTTGGCCAATGTGCGTTTTGTTGATGGTGATGCAATTAGAGAAAACTTCTTTTTTTGCAAGGCATTGCCAGAAAAAACAACAGGATAAGAAATTTTTCGGGTCACATCAGAATACCTTGAACAAGGAGGACTTAAGTGGGAAAACTGCACAAGTGTCTGCACCGATGGAGCTGCAGCCATGGTCGGGCGCACCAAAGGCTTTGTAAGCAGAGTGAAGGAAAGAAATCCAGATGTTATTGTTACGCATTGTTTTTTACACCGTGAGGCCCTCATAGCCAAGACTTTACCAGCAGACCTAGTTCATGTGTTGGATGATGTTGTGCGCATGGTAAACTTTGTAAAGTCACGACCCGTGAAAACTCGCATATTTGCAGCTTTGTGTGAGGAGATGGGAGCGAAGCATAAAACCTTGCTGTTTCATACGGAGGTCCGGTGGTTGTCACGTGGCAAGGTCTTGGTTCGTGTGTATGAGCTGCAGGAGGAACTTAAAGTGTTTCTGACAAATGAGAGGTCAGATTACGCAAAGCTGCTTGCAAGTGATGAGTGGTGTGCAAGGCTGGCATACCTGACAGATATATTTCATCATCTGAATGAACTGAACACACGAATGCAAGGCCAAAATGAAAACCTGCTTACAAGTACAGATAAAATAAATGGATTCCGTTCATAGGTGGAACTCTGGCATCAACATGTGGAAAGTGGCAATCTTGAAATGTTCACACTCACCAAGCAATGGCAAGGTGTTCACACTGCTGCACTGTGTGAGATAATAGTTAAACATTTAAAAACTCTTGAGGAGAAGTTGTCATTTTATTTCTCTTCAGTCTCCACTGAATGCCTTGACTGGGTTAGGGACCCTTATAGCTCAGCATCAGTTGGTGGAAAGGACATGACTTTACAGGAGCAGGAGGAACTAACTGAACTGAGACAAAATCGTGGTTTCAAGCTAAGATTTGCTGATCTACCTTTGGACAGTTTTTGGTTGGATACTGCCAAGGAGTTCCCCCTTCTGGCAAACAAAGCTATTTTGACATTGCTCCCATTTTCCAATACATATCTGTGTGAGATGAGCTTTTCAAGCATGATTGCTATAAAAACTAAATACAGAGAGAGACTGAGAGCTGTTGACGAAGAGCTACGTGTGTGTCTTTCTTCGATTCCAGCCAGAATATCAGCTTTGTGTTCAGCCAAACAGGCCCAGGTTGTGCACTGAATAAAGTATTTTATAATTTTTCATATTTCTGTTTACTTACTATTTCATAATAAAGTAATTATAAAATACTTTCTTTGTGTTTATTTGATTCCTTTTCAAGAGAATTACTTTATATATACAGTAGTCAATATAGGCACAGAGTTAAATTTTTTAACATTTTCTAATGGTGGTGTGCCTCGTGATTTTTTTCATGAAACAAGTGTGCCTTTGCCCAAAAAAGGTTGAAAAACACTGCTCTAGAAGATTAAGGCAAACTATTGGGACCTCTGCCGCTCTGTCTAACAGCGTTAATGCCCACTTCCTGTTCTTCAAAAGAGCTTTCTTTTTGAGTGGCATGTTGAACTGCAACTGCTGCCACTTTTTTCTTATTGAACTGGGGTTTTTGTTGAGGAGGTTTCTCTTCTTTTTTAACAGAAACTTATGTTGAGCTTTGTGATTCCTGTCTCGGTTTCACATACTCAGTTCTTCACTGTACACGCCCACCTCTCTCACTGCGTTTTTCCGGTGAGTCCTGAAAGAAATGAGCTTGGCGTGTATCAGTATATTGATATCTGTTAGGCGTTTTTATATCTCTATTTCTGAGATTATATCTAATCTGTGGGGTCTCTGTATGCAGGGATTCTCCCCTTTCTTTTTTAGTTGTTTGATGTTTTTTATCCCAGTGTTTCTTAGTACCCTCAGGGGTTTGTTTGGTAGAATCTTTATTAGATTTGCCCTGTAGCTGTGGTTTTGTGGGTCTGGCACCCAGACTATCTCAATCAATGCTAGAGTAGGTCTTCACGATAATCTTTGGCAGCTCAAGTTCTTGATCCTGTGGATGAACGTCCCTGAGCCACATGCTCACCACCATTGCAACTCCTTCCCCTTTAATGTTACTTAATGTAATTGAGGATACTGTGGCAAAATTGCCTATTAGTTGCATCCCCAAGTCCAGGGCCGGGGCAGGACCGTATTCATCTTGTATTTGTTTCAACACTTCCGGTAAATTGGCAAGTGTTGGTGTACCATGTGCGGTAGTACAGAGCGTGGCAAATGCTATGCCCCATGTATTGCAGTTATCTATTGTGGGAACCATCCCAAATGGCAAGCACATAGTTAATATCCTATGCTTATCCTGAGGTCCCGTATTCTTCTCGTTTGGCACGTTCTTTACCCATGATCGAATGTGGTCACTGGATTAATGCCTGGCATTACTGCATGTGGTTGCTCAGGAGCAGCATGTGCTGGGTTAGTATTTAATGTTTGCATTACAAACTGTACTAATCGTCTGTATATTTCCGTCAGCTCAGCATATAAGCGGCAGACTTCAGCTACTGTTAAGGTTGCTGCAGCAGGGTGAGGTGTATAAGTGGCCAATAAAGGACAAGTAGGACCATCATTACTTAGAAGACCTAACCTAACGTATAAAATTGTGTGGGATAGGACGCCATCAGCCAATTATTATGTTCTTGATAAGATAGAGGTATTTCTAGATATGCATATGCTCTATATTGTGCAGGTATATTTGCAGGTGCATAGTAATGTAATGTATTTGTGTTCCCATCAGGTGCTGGAAGTGTGACCCAAGAATAAAAAATGTCTGTTCTATAGGCTGGATGAGCCTCAACAACAAATGTAACTGGACTCCCCTGGGCCATTAGGCATGTGCCAGTAAATGTGCAGTAAGGGAATCGCAACCCAGAAGAGGATGGAAACACCGACCGTCTCGGCGCTCCTAACTTCAGAGAAATTTATTGACATTGTCTACCTTGGGAGCCCCTCTTCTCATTAAGGCCGGTTCCTGTTGTTTTGTGCTAGTACACAAAGAACTGTAGTGAGTAAAACTTTACTCCTTTTCTTTTTCTTTTTTTTTTTCCATGTACATATTTACTGATTGAATAGTACATTTATACTGTTGATGGTCGGGAGAAAGTTGTTATATGAGTCCTGATAAAGCACCAATGGAACCTTTTGGGCAATTTTTAGGCACAAAACATGTTGTCTTTTTATGGTAATAAGTCATTGTGTTTTTTACCTGCTGTTTTGTACAATGTGGGACCATTGTTTTCCCTTTCACTCTACCGTTGTTTTTAAACTTGACCAGACCCCAGCTCATTGATTATAAAATCTTTTTTCACACGGATCAGGTGCCTGAGCCAGCTTTAAATGTTATCTCTCCAGATATTTCTCAGTAAATAAAAAAAAAATCTATACTGAGATCTGTACGATCATTTATGGCTAGGTTGTCCTCTGTAGGGCCCCGTCGGATATTGCAGGACCAGTCTGACGTGGAGCTTAGTCCGATGATGATACATGAGGGCCCCTGCTCCAGCATTATTCTATGCCTGTGACAGGTGTTTATGTGTCCTTCCATTTGGAACAGTGCACCCTATATTTTATGACATTTTGTATGTAGTGAGACAGAGATACTCAGGAGGACCCAAAAATTAGAGCCTGACCAAACGTTTGCGGCACCATGTCTTGTAGGCTCTCATTATTCTAATAAGACTACTGGATTTGGGCAGCAGAATCACTTGCGCTGTGGGGGATTGAGTCTAACCCACTACAGGTGACACCTGTCAGCCTAATCTGGGTTTTGCTCCGGCTAACTAGCAGTGCCTCATCTCTACCAAAGGGCAAAGATGATTGGACAGCCGAACGCATGACACAATTGACTTCTCAGGGAAATCGTAGTCAATCAGATCGCATCCGTTTGTCCCATTGACATTATTCTCACATATACAAGGACAAACAGAGGCAATATATATTTCAATAAGGTTTTAATGAAGCAACTACATCTTAGATAATAAAACATGTACTGCAAAATCCAGGACAATAAAGCATGACAGGATTAAAATTGTGGCAACGAGAGTGAAGCATAAAAATAACACTACCATATTGTCACTGAAATTGTTAAAATAATTCCTACCTAGGCTATGTTGGAGCACAGGCTATTAATCTCTATTTCTGCCTTTCAGGTTCCCCTGGGAAAACATAATCCCTCATACCTGAGCAAGAGGCCTGTAGTCTACATAAGCAGCTGTAGCGAAGCATACAGTCGTGGTCATCTGGCTGAATTCTTCCTCTAGCGTTTTTGGGACAGAGAAGTGTTTGTTAATAAAACAGCTGATGTTCTGAGAAAATATCTCTACGTAAAGATGTGTATGTTTCTATGAACACTAGAGACAAAGCCTTACCATGTTTACCGGCAACCTATCTTACAGCAGCCTTGAGAAGAGCACAGAGCGAAAGAAATGTCTTGTTTAAGAACGCAGTGCTGACCTAGGCAAAGAACAGCAAGATAGAAAGAAATAAAGCAGGACCGCAAATGTGGCTATTGTTAAAATAGGAAACAAAGCTGAGTAAAATGTCGCTAGGTTAAAGTGCACACCAGCAGACATTTTTTTTCTTGAATAGCGTGTATGAAGCTATAACTAAAATGGCTAAACAACACACGACTTTCAGTGGTGCAGCCTTGGTTCCTCACTACAATGCAGGGACATTTTGACGCCCAGGGATGATGCGCTGGTGGAAGGAGCAGGTGCTGCATCAATTGGGTAGGCGATGGAGTGAAATTTCAGCCACGAGGCAGGTTCTGCATTGATTTCTGCAGGCGTTGTATCGATTTTCTTACACACTGGGATTTTCTTTTTTCTGTTGACGTCTTTGTGGCACGAGACTTCACAACAGAGGGCATGCTCAGTCCAAGCACTTGGAGAGCACTTGTGGGGAAGGCAGATTCCTTCTAGCAGAGTCAGAGGCAGCAGGGCAACAAGCAGAGCAGCAGTCCTTCTCAGGAAAGCAGTCCAGATGAGCCCTTTGTGCAGGCAGGTTGTCCCTCTGTTAGAGTCCAGTTGTAGATGCAGAAGTGTTTGATTTGGTGGAGTCAGAGACCCAGTATATACACCCCAGAATGCCTTTGAAGTGTGGTAAACTCTCAAGAGTGATTTTGAAGTTCACATGTTCCCCTTTCAGCCCAGTCCTATCTGTCAGGATCCCTGTGTTTATGGTTGTCTGGGTGAAATGCACAGGAGGAGCTGTCAACCAGCACAGAGCAGATATGAATTTGAGAAAGGGCTGTAAGGCACAGATGCAGTAAATGCAGAGGAATGCCCACTTTCTAAAAGTGGCATTTCTAAAAGAAGAATATCAAATCTAACTTCACCAGTAACCAGGATTTTCTATTACTATTCTGGTGATACTAAACATGATCTACCTACTCCTTTCATATCAGGATATACCACTCAAAAGTAGATGAGGGCAGTTCTAATGCACGTCTAGGAGAGGAGCAGTCCTCACCGTAGTGGAAAACAAATTTGTGAGTTTTTCAGTACCAGGACATGTAAAACACAGAAGTACATGCCCTGTTTTTGTGATCCATAACACCCTACCTTAAGTGCTACCTATAGCCTACCTTAGGGGTGACTTATAGGTAGAAACAGGGGGGTTTAAGGCTTGACAAGTAGTTTAAATGCTAAGTTGATGTGACAGTGAAACTGCACACACAGGCCTTGCAACGGCAGGCCTGAGACATGGTTAGGGGGCTACATCTGTGAGTGTCACAATCAGTGCTACAGACCCACTTGTAGCATTTAATTTACAGGCCCTGGGCACATGTAGTACATTTTACTGAGGACTTACAGGGGAATTGAATATATCAATTGGGTATGTTACCATGTTTTTAGGGACAGAGCACATACACTTTAGCACTGGTTAGCAGTAGTAAAGTGTCCGGAGTCCTAAAGCCAACAAAAATTTGGTAAGAAAAAGAGGAGGAGGAGGGCAAACGTTTTGGGTTGACCCTTTGGAGACGGCCTTTTTCCAACAACCAGCTTCTGCTTCATGGATGCAGAATCGGACTGCTGGACTCTGGACTAAAAGTCGTGTTGGACCTCAGGACTTTTGATTTCACAAAATATTGGAGTTTTGGGATTCTGGGCTGCAAAAGAATTACTTCATTAATATGGTGAACTTGCATTAACTATTGTGAAATTATACATTGTTGACACATTGTGCATACATTTCTATAAGGCTGAACAAGTCTCATCCTCTTTTTACAAAACTTTCAGAATCTCTGAAGCAATCAACTTAACAGAAGGGCTTCTTTGTGTTCTGGCAGAATCTCTTGCCAATAATATTTTTGATAAACTTGCTCTATTTCCAATCTCCTAATTCTCAGGGGATCACTTGTTACAGGAAATATGTCTTTTCTTAATATCTGTTTAACAACATCTTGGATTTCCAACCAAACTATAAATCACACTAGTTCTTTTTATTATAAATTATTTAAATTATAGAGTTCTGCTTTGTTTATTTGAAGCGAATAATCTATCCTTATCTTGAACTGAAGTTACTTGCTTGAACTTTTAAGAAGAACCCAATCTGGATTCTTTCAACTTGCTTATTTTGTCTCTTTTACAGGAAATACAGGATCATCAGCAGAAGATGGGGAGGAGAGTCTCGGAACTCTGCAGGAAGCTGACCAGATAGCAAGGATCTCTGGAACTCTACTGAGGCAGGCTGGAGAAGAAGGAACTTGACTTGACTAGAAACAGATGAGCAGAGCAATAGGTACAAAGCCAAGCAAGGCCTCAGACTCACAAGCATCCTTAAATAATCAAATCTGCAGATGTGCCTTTTGATTGTTAAGGAAATGAGCAATTATCCTACCTGATTGTGGCACATGTTCAATACAGATCACATTGTGAAGAGCACGTATTTTGGCAGTGACAATTGGAGCAGGTGGAATACAATGTACATAATCAGCAAGCATTGGTTACAATAAATGAGAAATTTAACAAGTATTGGTTATTGAATACTTGATATTCATGGATGTAATGAATATACCCAAATAAGTCTGAATGTTGCAAGCAATAGAATTGTGCTGTGATCAAGCTTTTGGATGAACTAGTGTACAAACAACAGAGACCACTTTAACTCCCATGCCCTGGGTACCACTAGTAGCATATACCAGGGACTTTTAAGTCCTTGCCAATTGGGGATACCAATTCACATTCATCATATTTTAGGGAAAGAACACTGGCACGGGGGCCTGGTTAGCAGGATCCAATGCACTTTTAGAGTTGAAAATCAGTAGCTAGTAGTTTAAAGGAGGCAGGAAGTGGGGGGAACCTGCAAAAAGCCTTTCATTCAACCATTCACTCCACCTGTGATCTACAAGGCCCACATGGGGCGACAATCATTTTTAAAGGGTGTCCTTTGCCTGTAAAAAAGGGTCCGTTTGACAAGTCACACTACAGGTTTTAGACTGCAGGAGCTGGGTTACAATAGTACACGTGAAGCTATGTTTTGTAGGCCCACTCTTTGAAAGGCACAATAAGTGCTGCAGTCCACAAGTAGCATTTAACTTCCACATTCTTGGCATATTGTCCACATTTTATAATAGAGACTTGTAGGCAACATAATTGTGTCATTTAGGTCTAAGTCAATTTACTAAATTTAAAGGGGGAACACT
The DNA here is from genome assembly GCF_031143425.1 of Pleurodeles waltl. Taxonomy (NCBI): domain Eukaryota; kingdom Metazoa; phylum Chordata; class Amphibia; order Caudata; family Salamandridae; genus Pleurodeles; species Pleurodeles waltl. The sequence goes on along the minus strand of NC_090444.1, from coordinate 1,455,115,415 downwards.
GACACTTTACTCCAGTTTAGCAGGTGTATCAGTGAACAGAGTTGTAAGTCCAGCAAAAATAGGATTCAGAAAGGATGAAAAATCTAGGGTACCGCACGACAAACCTCAGCTTTGTTACACCTTGCTTATCTAGACCAAATGTTGATGCTGCTGCACTTGTGACTTTTGTTCATAAAGCAGACTGCTAGACCTTCCTAGACTGAGGTTACATCCAATGTTTACCTCAACATACAGAGTTGGGTGAATACAGGCCCTTATATAGGCTAAGGGAAGACAAATTGTTGGTGGCTGCACATCTGGTATACATAACTACAGGCTTCATTTATTTCTGCTTAATTTAACTGTAATTTGTTGTACTACTTCTACTACTATTATTATTATTATTATTATTGACACTAATAATAAAATAATATGTGAAGTAGTAATAGTAATCTTTCTGCAAATATATATACATGTATATGTATGTGTGTGTGTGTCTATACGTATATATATATAGCCAGTCGAAGGCTTTGGCTGAAACGTGTTGCCAATAGCTCCCTGATGGGTATCACGCTTGCAATTAGATTATCTAATACATTTTCGAAACAGAACGGAGAGTGCCGCCGTCTTTTGGGGGCTTTTGTGAGTGAATAGATGTATGCTACAAAGAAGAATCTATATATATATATAAATATATATATATAATGTCCATATGAAAAGGTATTTATGGTGTTTGGTACACAAATGTAATTCCAGGCCAACATATCAGCATTCATAATCATATTGTGGTTTAAGGCATGCTATATGTCATAAATTAACAGTGAGGCTTACTTCGAAACCCACAAAGACATTCTGCAGCAGAAGCACAGGAACCTTTGAAACAGGAGCAAGGGTGGGGATGTATGTCTCCTCCCGTGCCCCTTCTGAGGGCACAGGCGGGACATACTGTTCAGCAGATATTAGAGTAAGTAATGTCGTCATTTCAAAACTCATTTAAAAATGAATCTTTTTTTGCCTTTCAAAGCGAAAATTGTTTCAAAGAAATGTGTCCAATTTAGAAATTAGCATGCAAAATAAAGACGTTTGAATGTATTGCTGTTCCTTTCTGAACTGAAGTAAATGCTGCTTATTAGAACAAGTACCCTGAAAAAACACTGTTTTTGTTCACTTAAGCAAGTGTCACACACCAGTGCCGAAAGCCTGTCCAAATATGCGCTTAGCATATGGGAAGCCGTTCATGTAAAAAATTACAGCTCCCTATATAGGACACCTCCTGAAATTCATAGCATGTTGCAAAATGAATATGACATACACCAGAATGAATGTACTATGTGTCAAAATAAATAAGATACCTGGCAGAGTGAATCTGACTTGAACCAAAACAAATATGAAACCAGGCAAAGTGAATATGCTACTTAGTGATTATTATGAATAAATCACACTCAGAATTGAATAAGAAATATACTGAAATATATATCAATCATACTGAAATAAATATGGCCCTCACTGTAAATAATAAAGCAATCACTGAAACACAAACAATATTTGTCAAAAAGAATGAGACATTTCTTGAAATGACTGATATATGCCAAGGCGAATATGACACACATTGGAATGAATATGACTGTTTGAAATGAATATAAGGTACTGAAATGAAAATGCATTATTCTGAAAGGAATATAGGGGGTTATTACAACTTTGGAGGAGGTGTTAATCCGTCCCAAAAGTGACGGTAAAGTGACGGATATACCACCAGCCGTATTACGAGTCCATTATATCCTATGGAATTCGTAATACGTCTGGTGGTATATCCGTCACATTTGGGACGGATTAACACCTCCTCCAAAGTTGTAATAACCCCCATAGTGTGCAATGAACATTACATTTATAAAAAAAAATGAATATGGTTTGCATTGAAAGTAATATGATACACATTGACAGGATTATGATATGTGTTGCAATTGGTATGAGTCATGTTAAAAACAATATCATGCATTAATATGAATGACACATCTATTGAAAGGAAGATGACACATGCTAAGAGGAATATGACATGCACTGAAATGAATATGAGCCCCTTTGAAATTAATTCAAAATGCCTTAAACTGAATATGACCAATGCTGAAATTAAAATGAAACTTGTCAAAATGAATGTTATGCTTTGAAATCAATATGATACACATCAACATGAATATTGCATTTATTGAAATTAATGTGACCTATGTTGAAATGGATATGACCCATGTTAAAATTATAATGTCAGGTGTTAAGATGAATATGACATCCATTGACACGAATATGCCATTCATTTAAAGCAATATGACGCATGTTAAGACGAATATGAACCACTTTCAAATGAATATGACATCTGATGAAGTTGATATGACCCATATCAAAATTAATATGACATTCATTAAAATTAATATGACACTTATTGAAATGGATATGAAACTATGTGAGATAAATATAGCAAGCTTTGAAATGAATAAAGCGCATATCGAAATGAACACAAGTCATGTGTAAATTAAATTGACCACTGTTTAAATAAATTGGCTTGCCTTGAATCAATGTTGATTTGCTTTAAAATTAAGAGTACATATTTAAATTATTAGTGCTATCTCACTGCTTTCTGCTTCTGTCCTGGGATTGAAAGAACTGGGCTTTGATTTCTACATCCTGTGTCCAAAGGTTCTCTAAGGTTCTGGACTGAGCTTTCCTCCTGTTCGGAAGTCTCAGAGATATCAAAGACTTCATCTACCAGCACCTGGGCACTCTTGCTGAGAGTCATGACTTGCTAGGTGGTGCCAAATCCAATTCCTGGACCCTCGTGAGTTCTGGTGCAACCAAGATGAAACCATGTACATTGACTCCAGAGCGACTTCGGACTGGTGCCTCTGTCTGACTCTGCTCAGCTGCCGAGACCCGAGCTGTGGTACCCACTGAGGGCAACGATGGAGACCGATGGTGCAGGCCCGACACTACCACAGCAATTGTGAAGTCCCGCCAGAGCGTAAGTCCCCATGTCAGTGTCACTGACGCCTGTAACACCCAACTCCGATTCCACTGCAGTACTATTGGCCCCATGGTGTGATTGCGACACCATGAAGTCGACGCCTCACGTCTTGACCTGCTGGATTCATCAACCCCCACCTTGTCGAAAGGAAGCGATGCCTCGCCACCGATGCCACATCACCTCCCCTGCAATCGTAAGGAACCAATGGCTCACACCCGCTTCCTCGCAGTGAGGAAAGCAACACCTCCCTTTCACGGTAGCAGTAGGAACAGACACTGCACCGACACCAGTGACTCCTCACCTCCGTGACTCTATGCAAAGTCGCTGTTTCCTTATTTTCCAAGGTACTGTACCTGGGGTCCATGCGACCCGAGACCATCCACTTTCCCACGCAAGTGGCGTCGGACTGTTGCAAATGACTCTATCTTGATGTCGTGGTAGCCCCAGTTGGAGCTATTGTGATTCTAAGTGTGATACTAAGATTTAGGGCCTAATTATGAGTTTGGTGGTCAGGCCACCAGACTGCCATAACAAAAAAATGAACGGGGCACTCCTTAAGTAATTAATTTGAAATCCTAACTGTATATATGGAATCAAAACATAGTGTCACAGAATGTCATAAATGCTCATAAAGTGATAGATGAGGATAACATAAATGTGTTATGGTTCCAAGACTAGGCTGTGTCATTTATTGATTTTAATACAAAAATTACCAAAATATGAAGCAATAACTATAAAACAAACAAAAAAAGGTGCATAAATATCACAAAAATATCACAAACACATCAAATAAAAACATACATGCCACACATTTAACATAAACAATCTAATCCAATTAGAGACAGAAGTTCTTCCAAAAGGAGCTTAAAGTCCAGACACCAAAAATCCCAATCAGTTCATAGGAAGTGGTGTACAATGTCCAATCAATTGACTTTGGGCAGTGAGAGTTCTTGTCCTCCAGTGTAAGCAGATTGATTTGCAAATTTTCGATCACATTCAGCCGACACGTGTTTCGTCCTGTGAAGGACTTTATCAAGGCTTATCTTCCTGTGCTCAATATATACTATTCCAGTAATGGTTATCCAATTGAATGCTGAAAAACTGTGCACCAGACTGCCATGTTGGCAGTCCCAAAAAGATCACAGCGCTTGCAGTTCCAAGACCACCCTATTATGAATCATACAGGCAGGACCGCCATCTGCCAAGTAAAAAAGGCAGACTGCCAGCAGCGCGGCGGCTTGGATTTAGGTGGTCTGATCTCCAGTGCAATCAGAGCAGCAGCAAAACACCAAGCCGATTACAAACACACAGTTGCTGCAGCAGTCAGCCAGTGGTGGTCAACCACTGCAGTCTGGCTTCAGCAAAGTAACTGACAAGTGCACTCTGGATGAATTCAAAAACAACACAGCTGACGCACATTGGCTAAGTTGATGCACCTGCAAAGGACGCAATAAAACACACCACTTCACAGGTCACAATCTTTTGCATTTCCACTGCAGCATAGCAAGACAGACCACACATCCTTTCGTCCATTTTTTGTCATAAGGCAGCCCTTTTTTCCCATATCCCATTTTACACCTTTCACACACATCGCCTTTTTTTCTCCCATGTTCACTTGTCTTGTTCAGTTAGTCACAGTCACCCTCTTTAATTTCCAGACATGTCACGGGCCAAAAACCCATGATTATCAGAGGATGAGTTGAGAGTCATGGTGGATAAAATCATTATAGTAGAGCCACAAATGTTAGGAGCCCAAGTCCAGCACACTCCTCTCAGTAAGAAAATGAAAATATGGGACAGGACAGTTGACAGAGTGAATTCTGTAGACACCACCCTGCGCACAAAGGAGGAGATTAGGAAGAGGTGGAACGACCTCACGGGCAAGATCAGTTCCATGGTCTCCGGGCAGTAGGTGGAGGCCAAGAAGATTGCTAGTGGCTCTCCCATTGCCCTTTTAGGACTCTTTCCCTGGGAGGCCATCATTCATCCATGCAGTAGGGCTTGACAGGAATAACTGCGGGAGTGGAGACTGGTAAGTCACTCACAAATATTGTCACAATACTGCAATACCTTGCATGCTCACAGCTCACCTGTTGCCACTGTCTTGTTCATGTACCTCAACAAAATTCAATGCCCAGAGCATCTGAGTTGTAACACCGTCAGTCTCTATAATTGGATCCAGCATCACAGCTACCAAGGCCAATCACATGCCATATGTCAGAATGGTGTTTTAAACTCTCTGAAAAACACATTCCAGGATTCATTGTATGTCCCAAAATGTAAACTTATGCTCAAACCTAAATGTAGTCTACATACAGATATGTAATACTAAACATTAGTTAAGTTTTGGGGAGTAGGGAGAGTGACCTGACTACAACTCCCAGGAGGCACTGTTCCAGTAACTCTAAACACCAGTTCAGTGGTCACTTGTCCAAATACCCTTGTTTGTGAACTCTCAGTTGTAGTGTACTCACCAAGGAGGATACAATTTGTCAAGTGTGTGTAGTAGAGGGAGTCACTGGACTACAACTTCCAGGAGGTCCTGTTCCATTAACTTCAAACACCATCCCAGTGGTCACTTGTCCAACTACCATAGTTGGTAAACTCTCAATTAAAGTGTACTCACCTGTGGGTATAACATCTGTCAAGTGTTTATAGTAAGGGAAGTGACCGGACTGCAGCTCCCAGGAGGCACTGTTTCAGTAACTCCAAACACCAGCCCAGTAGTTACTTGTCCAATTACCCCCTTTTGTGAACTCTCAATTGATGTGTACTCACCTGGGAGGATACCATTTGTCAAGTGTGTGTACTAGAGGGATTTATCAGACTGCAACTCCCAGGAGTCACTGTTTCAGTAACAAGAGTGATCTGACTGCAAAGTACAATAGGCCCTGTTTCAGTAACTACAAAAACACCAGTCCAGTGGTCACTTTTCCAAATACACTCATTTTTTAACTCTCATCTGAAGTGTACTCCCCTAGGAGAGATGAAAATACAAATCATGCTCAAATCAAAGAAGTGTGTGTCTACCTAGCTCCATCTTGACTTGCTAACCCAAGATGAAACTATTGAGGACAGGGATGACACTTTACCCAGTGTGTACAAGCATTCCTAAGGCCTCAAGATGCATCTCCAGATTGGTATGGCAGCAGACACATTGACATAGCACTGTGTACACAATGACTCCTGTCACATATACAACAAAGTCCTGGGTTTGCTTGCATCTCACTCAACTAGGCCTCAACATGGTCAAAGCCATATCTTGCGTCTCCACTGTGTTGGCTGCACTGGTGGTAAAATGCCATTTTCAGGCCATCTTTCAAAGTGCAAGTGATCTGCACATCTCATTAGCTGCTTGAGTCAAATTGCATTGCCATGCTTCATACATGTCATGCCAAATCACCCAATACCATGATTACTTGGCACAATTGGATTACCTACAACTTAACTTTGTCCAAGGTCACTTCTTACTGTAACACAAAACCTTTGGAGGTAAATGTCAACAGGTGGATCTGCCGGTAGGCATATTGAGGTCACAGAAAAGACTACTACCTCCCCTAGATGAAGCCCTGAGTGATGCCAACACTCCTGGACATGTGGACGTGGAGGATGGTTCTGGCCCATCTGGGCAACCTTGCCAGACGGCAACAGTGAGTCTCACTGTGCCGACAACATCACCTCCGAGCCCTGTTCCTTCAATATCACAGGAAACCATTTGCCCCCCCACCAACCTGTGTAACTAGCACAGTTTTCAGCATCTTGTGCCCACCAATCCTGGATCCTGGATCATAAGTTGCAGTGCAACACTTTTGGACAATCAGGGTCCATTAACAAGTTGGAGAGGTCACCTTGTGGCAAGGGCACATGCCCTTGGGGGTAGGGTACATGGGAGGGATGCTGTGGGCCAGTGGGGTGAGGCCACTAGGGCTATTCTTGGCCAGGACAACTTCAGCCATATCTTGGGGGTCTATCAGGAGTCCCAAGGAGTGATGGGCCAGGTGTTGACTGAACTCTGGGAAATACAGAGGCACATGCATAGGGATGTGCATGAACAGATGGATGCCCACAATTCCAACCTGGCCTCCCTAACAGGGGTGTTGAGGGACATGCACACAACCCCAAGTAGCGCTTTTCAAAACTAATCTTCTCCTGCCTTTGGCTCATCAACAACAGGCTCATCAACATCAGCGGCAGCCACCAGAAGGGAGGCCCTGCCAGAGGAACAACCAGTCACAGACAACCCTTCCTCTGTAGCAGCTGATCACCTGCTGATTTTGCTTTGATATTTAGCCATGTAGCTATGTCAGATCATGGGAACCATACAATGATAGTCCAAGGTAATTGTTTAATATGGGCTATGTTGCATGTACACAGTTTCCAGCTCAGGATTACAACCATCCCACACAAACACTTACATACAAGTGTCTGGTCAAACTAAACAATATATTACAGTGTTCAGCACATAGGCTGTCAATATTTCTGAACTCTTGTAAATCATAAATGATTGTCTCATACTTAGCAATTTAACATATTTACAGATACAGACCTCCAGACCACGATAGGAAGGGATTTGTCAGACATTATCCTGTAGAATAGTCAAACATGAAGTAGCTGGTGTCACCCGCTTGAACCTTATCACATACCACACCAAAGTAATCCAACATCACATAATCAAAGATTTAGACAGATGGCAATACAACAGTTTCGGATCACAGGGCCTTTATAATCCAACACTCATGCATCTGGTGATATGACACAAACATATGTCAGTGTTTTGTCACAGGCACTGTGGCCTACAATGATTAAACACATCTACAGCTACCTACAGGTCATACAAAAAGTGTTTAGTCAATGTGAGGGAACAATGATTTGGTCGTAAGCTAGGACTACATATTTGATGACCACATGATGACATACAAGATCACAGGACACAAAACAAGTGCAATGGGCACATCTGAACCTCCACCCAAACACTGTGCAAACTGTCGTGGTACAGGTCTCATACACCCAAATTCTGCGACCTACATTACCTGGAACAATCCATGCCGACTTTGTATGTCAGAATAGCATCACATACCTGCCAATTTCCCAACTCTGAAATGTCCACATGAGGATGTCATAATGAAGGTACCTGTACAAATAACAAAACAGGGAGTATAGGCTTAAAACCATACATATGTCACAAGTCACATAGCAAGAATTAGGACAATGTTGTGGAGCACTGATCATGCCACAGTGATCTGACACACTTTCCCGGGACAATAGAGGAGGGCTCCACCAGTCCTGTTCAGATAATGGAATATAACCAAGGACAGTTTGGATATGCTATGTCTCCTATTAAGGAATGGGACAAAATTGCAACAATGAGTCGCTCACTTCATGATTGTAACACCTGACATTGGTCAGTACAGATGTGACTTACCAACCAGTCAGGCTCTCTCAGGTTGCAGTTGTGACATCAGCTGGGTTATGGTGCTATTCTGCCTTACCAAGGAATCATGGGCTGATCCAGGAAAACAGGCACACACATTTTAGATGTAGAGATCCACCAAACAGACAACTTGCATGTTGATGGAACTGGCATTTTTTCTGTTGCAATAGACATCAATGGCCCCCACTACATGTGGTATGCAGGCAAAACCTTAGAAGTCAGCCTTCACATTGCTTAAATCTTCATGTCAAGGGAACATGACATAGCTGTCTATAGGTTTCAACACTGCTGATAGGAAATCTTTCAATACCAGACTGAACATAGGTTGGGACATACCACCAGATAGGGACACTGTGGCCCTCATTCCGACCCTGGCGGTCAAAGACCGCCAGGGCCGTGGACGACGGAAGCACCGCCAACAGGCTGGCGGTGCTTCCTGGGCCATTCTGACCGCAGCGGTAAAGCCGCGGTCAGAAAACCGGGTCCGGCGGTTTCCCGCCGGATTTACCCCGGTTGCCCAAATCAGCCATGGCGGCGCTGCAAGCAGCGCCGCCATGGGGATTCTGACCCCCTTCCCGCCACCCTGTTTCTGGCGTTTTTTACCGCCAGGAACAGGATGGCGGGAACAGGTGTCTAGGGGCCCCCTAACAGTGCCCCAGCCTGCTTTTCACTGTCTGCCTAGCAGACAGTGAAAAGCGCGATGGGTGCAACTGCACCCGTCGCACACCTGCAACACCGCCGGCCCCATTCGGAGCCGGGTTCAGTGTTGCAGGCCTCATTCTCGCTGGGCCGGCGGGAGCTACCTTGGGTAGCGCCCGCCGGCCCAGCGGGAAAGTTGGAATAGCATCAGCGGTCTTTTGACTGCGGTGCGGACAAATGTCGGTTCCCGCCAGGCGGGCGGCGACCGCCGCCCGCCGGGGTCAGAATGACCCCCTGTATGTTGGAAGGCCCCTATTTCCAGGAAGTGCAATACTGACATGACTTGTACAATGAGTGGCATGCAGTATGGATTGCGGTTAGCTGGCATTAGTTCTGGCTCCAGCTGATGGCATAAATCCACTATTGTTTGCCTATTCAGGCGGTAGAACTGGATGACGTGGCAGTCCTCCATGGTCTGAAGGTCTGGCAATGGAGAGTGGACGGGAGGTTGAAAAGACTTATTTTGTTCTTGTGATGCATGTAACAGGGCCATATGCAGTCTTTCAAGCTGCCAAAATGGCAGATGCCTGATGTACTTCACTAGACATCAGGAACTGACCACGGCCAGCGGCGGAAGTCATCTGCGTGGTAGGTGGTTTCAAACAGCGGCAGACACAGCCATAGGCTAACATTGTTGCCTGTGGTGGTAGCTGCCCAATGGCTATGTCCATCGACGGTGATGACCACGTATGTGGCATAAGTGTATGCCGTGTTGTGCAAAATCAACCACTTGACTCCTGACACTGCTGCCAGCAACACCTCCCCAACATCAGCTGTTGTGTGCCACTTCTGGGACCAATCATGCCACGTCCAGCAGGTGAAAGGACCACTGCTTTCTCTCCAGAGGAGCTGGAGAGGCTTGTGAGCAAGGTTCTTCCCCTGTATGGTCAGCTCTACTGCTCACCAGTGGAGCAGGTAAGTTCCTCATAATTGACTCTGTTCAACACCTTCCTTTCCCTCCTTTCCCTCCTCAAAGGGTACAAAGTGCCCCTGTGTTCCAGTTAGACTTCTTGTGTGCCTGTTGTGGCAGTCTGTGTGGCACCAATGGGATGTAAATAGTGCCAGTATTGGAGACCAGTACTATATGTTGTGCTCATTCTCATTGTGTTGTGTGATGTTTTTTGGGGGCCCTTGATCCTCCTTGTGTTAGATGCACATAGCTAGGCAAGGAGACTTTACTGCCGTCCAGTGACTTTGTTTTTGGTTTATGATGGCTATAAATGTTAGACAGCATGTATGTGCATGACAGCATGAGCCATGGATGCATTTTGTCTGAGTCATTGAGGATATTGCGATCAATGTGTATTGTACCACAGATCTTTCACCCTACATCTGGCCTTTCCAAACCTTTGTATGGAAAGCATATCATGACTCACTGTGCCCTTCAGGTTACCCCACAAGCCACATTGCTGATGTCCACATGATGTACTGTCATGCATGGAAGTGATAAAAATGTGAGTGTCATGTAGGTTCTGTATGCTCAGCCTGCAGTGATCAGGGCCTGTCAAATGTATCTCCCAATATGAGAGATAGTCCAGGCCGTGGGAGAGTCACTGTGGCTATGCAACTGTGGCCCTGTGTCCACTTCCGGTAGACATGCAGATCCTGTCAGGTGGCAAACATGAGGCTCTAGTGGAAGAACTTGCCCTGAGTGCCTCAGTCCATTGACTGGATTAGGAATGGATACTGAGGTAAATCCCTGAACTAGCCCATATGTTCATTTTGCATCATTGTCAATGTGTGTCTTTGACTCATGACAGGTCCCTTACTACCACAGCTCTGCTGTCACCTTCACGGAAGTCATATTTGTCTTTTATTGGCTTAGGGGGTCATTCTGACGCTGGCGGCCGGTGGCCGCCAGGGCCACTGACCACGGGAGCACCGCCAACAGGCTGGCGGTGCTCCCACGAGCATTCTGACGGCGGCGGTTCAGCCGCGGTTAGAAGCGGAAAGTCGGCGGTCTCCCGCCGACTTCCCGCTGCTAGGGGGAATCCTCCATGGCGGCGGAGCGCGCTCCGCCGCCATGGGGATTCTGACACCCCCTACCGCCATCCTGTTCCTGGCGGGTCTCCCGCCAGGAACAGGATGGCGGTAGGGGGTGCCGCAGGGCCCCTGGGGGCCCCTGCAGTGCCCATGGCATGGACACTGCAGGGGCCCCCGTAAGAGGGCCCCACTGTGTATTTCAGTGTCTGCAATGCAGACACTGAAATACGCGACGGGTGCAAACAGCACACGTCGCACCCCTGCAACTACGCCGGCTCAATTCTGAGCCGGCATCCTCGTTGCAGGGGCATTTCCTCTGGGCCGGCGGGCGCTCTTTTGGAGAGCGCCCGCCGGCCCAGAGGAAATGTCTGAATGGCCGCCGCGGTCTTTTGACTGCGGTGCGGTCATTTGGCGGCTCCCTCAGGGCGGGCGACTCCCGCCGCCCGCCGGGCTCAGAATGAGCCCCTTAGTGTGCAAATGTCAGACTCACTGTGCAGACAGTGTGTAGATACCTTTGGGGGCCATGACATGTGACTCAATAGCCTGGTTACATAGCAGAAATTGTACAATGCATACCTTTGTATGTTGGATGCCGTCTCTGCAGGTTAGAAACATATGTTTAAAGGAGTCTGCATTTGGTAGGCCACATGTCCACACATGCACAGGGAAGATACTTTCTGTGCCCACCACGCCAGCCCTTTCATTATCACTTAAGTGTAAGGGTGAAGTCTGTACTATGATAGTTGTCTGTAGGGACTGCATTGAGTCAATGTTGCAGAGTATAAATGTGTTTGTCCAGTCAGGCCTAAGTAGTTTATCCTTCAGAAACCACATTGCTGTGTGGTGTTTCATTGTGGCTCACATCACAGTACATGTTGCTGGAGCATCGAATACCTCATGTCATTAGGCTTGCTTAGTCATTGTAGGCCTTGAGCAGGGTAGTGGGTTAGTCTGCAGATGAATCTAAAAGTGTGTAGTCATGTCCCTGTACTTATTGGCACATGCTTCACACTTGTGGTGTGTTGACAAATTGCCCATTGCATTCTTGGTGTGTCTGATGTGTGTGACACAACCATTTGAGCAAAAACGTATGTTTGTAATTGCTAGATTTATCTCTTGCATCCATTTAGGTAAACACCCATCAAAAGAAGGAGATTTGGAGAGCCATCACCCAGGAGGTGCAGTCCCTGGCGGTCCATAGCCGGCAAAGCGCCCACTCTTGCAAGAGGTGGAAGGACCTGAGGTGCTGGGCCAGAAGATCTCAGAGATTCAGCTGGGGCTGTCCTCCCAACGTGGGCAGGCACACCTCGAAGCATGACCCCCCTAGGGCCCCGCATTCTGGCAGTAGCATACCCGGACCTTGATGGGCATTTGCAGGGAGCACAGCAGCCAAATGCGTACAGGACATAGTACTGCCTGTCACACAGACAAGTTAATGTGTTAGGTTCTGACATCTCCTCCTGATGACTGGGGATGGACCATGTGTGATACACAAGATGAGTAACTGTTTGTGTAGATATGTAATTTAGTGCATATTGATGTGCCTTGCCTAGTAGCCCAGGGACCAAGGACACAACTGAGTACAAACCACAAAACAATTGCTCTGCAGGGACAACACATTGCTTTGTACAGTGATCAATCAAGGAAGGTTTGTTGTTGCAGTGGGTCTAAATTATCTGCAAAAGACCACTACTCCTCAGAGTTACAGTCCAAAGAAAAAGAAGTGATGGATCACTTTCATCAGCCATGTGTCTGATCAAATGAGTAAATTGGCACCTGCTCCCCAGAGGCCACTTGTTTTCAGTGTGTGATAAGTGCTGTGCCTCACTACTGTCTGACATGTGAAGGTAGCATGACACATGTGTAAGAATTCATAGTTCTTTAGGTGAAACATCAAAAGATCAAAACTTTCCCTTGGTAAGTGGGGAATGTCCATTGACATGATTTATGGCCCATCACTGTTGCCAAAATTCCTTGTGCGGACATGTTAGCATGTGTCCCATTCTCTTTTAACAAAATGTGTATACTGCTGTTTCATGCTTCGTCTACCTGTGTTCACAGGAAGATTTCTGTATTCCCTCACATATAGTTGCATGCCAACCTGTCTTTGGAATTGGACATATGCAGTGGGGCTACATTTTATGTGGTGCCACAGACAGGAGTGTGTCACCATTGATTGTTGGCTCACACATACCCTCCCCTGTCATTGCATGTTATTTGGCATGTACAACTGCAGTAGCAATGAGAGACATGACATGTAGGACTAGAGGTTTTAGACACAATGTCCATTTCCGTGCCATTGATGTGGCATCTAGTGGCAAAGTGCACTGCACATGTCAAATGGGAAAGATTTGTTACCTGACGGTTGGCACACATCATGGAATGGCTTGCAGTTATGTTGGAATCAGATGTGCCTGGCTAGAACCATTCAGCCACGTACATCTTGGTTAGCAGGACCAAATGGAGACAGTGATGTAGCTTCCCATTGTGCAACATGTCCAGGGCCTTTTCCAAATGCTTGCAAATCCCTGGTCCTCTCCAATATACAAAGGACTAATGGCTTCTACTGATGCAATCAGAGTTTGTCATTGTAAGGGTGATTTTCCTGTGGCTAGCTGTATCATTGTGTTATGTATTTTAGCGACATATCTCCCTGTCAACAACATGGCAGGATTTGGAGCATCATTTCTTATTGTTGTGTTATTGTGTATGTGACAAATAGATGTCTGCATGACCTTGTGTGGGATATGTTGGAATGAACTTGGCATTGACCTACTATTGTATGAAAACAGGTAACAGGTATGCTCCATTAGGCAAAGCATTGAAGGTGATATGGTCTCCTACTTGTTCAATGGTTATTGTGATTGCACAACTTCACCAATGCAATTGGAGATCTGAGACCTGATTTTCCTGTGGGTAACCGTTGACAGTGTATGTGGCATGCATGCATATGGTATGGTTCATGTAGGAGCCACCTTGAAGTAGTTTGTTGTTGGGTCCTACTTGACATCATGGTACTGTTTGTAAATCACAGCTTTTGTTCAAGTGTGATCAGGAACATGTGGAGACCCTTTTCCCCTTTGTATTTGCAGCATCATCCCAGGCAAGCAAAGGAGACAGGGCGAAACCAAGTGGGGAAGCATCTGGCCACGGTACCTCCAGTCATGACACTCCTGACACAGAGGGAAGGTGAGGGGAGTGCCACCAAGGGGACAGGATCAGCCTCATCATCTTTAGGTTCTACCTCCAGTGGCTACTCCCTAGTGGTAGGGGACCCATCAGGACCTGCCCTGTACCATCCTGGTCCGCCACCCCCAGTACTAGCACCACCCTTCCTGTTGCTCTCCACCCAGTTGGCCATGCACACTCACCTAAGAGGATGGGCGTCTCCTTTGCCCTAGGTACTGCAGTGCCAGCCCCTGTTACTCCTGCTGCCCTGAGTGAGAAGTCTGTTGACCTCCTGAGGACTATCAGGAGGTCAATAGCCTTCTGTGGGGCAGACTGCCATTGTGAATGCCATCCAGGGGTTGGTAAGCCAACTTCAGACAAATGCTTTCCTGGAAGACATTCACAGTGATATATCTGGCCTACAGAGATCTTTTCAGGCTCTGGCCTCCTCACTGATGACAGCAATCCATTCCCAATCCTCCCTCCCACCACCTCTCTCACCTATCCAAATTCCCAATTCCTCTACTTGTCCTAAGCACACAGACACATCCGCATGCACCAACCTCAACACACACAAGCCGCACACAGCAACACAAACTCTACCAGACACACCAACATGCAGACACTCAACATTCACCCACAGACACCACATCAGCCATCATTTCAACAGACACCCCCACCGACCCACACACCACATCCGCCATACCCACAGGCACCACCAAAACACCCAGTGACACATCCATCACACCCCATACACCCAGACAACAGCTCACAACCCACAGCCCCACACACCTCAGATACCATACCCCCAGACACCACCACAACATCCACAGACAAATCCCCCACATTTGCTGTTGTTTCCAATATCTGACTTTGTGGGGAGTGTTGGTCACCCAAGACAAGGGTAGATGTTCACTGTATGGATATGTGGGTGTTGATCCAATTGGGGTGTCATTGCATTGTGTTATGCTTGCTAGGGTAAGTATTTCATCTTGTGTTGGCCAATGTCAGCATGTATGGTGTAGATTGGTCCCCTGATATGGATTGTACTTTCATCTCATGTGCGGGAGCTAGAGTTTTGTTTGTCCACACATGGACAGTGTTGAATTGTGGTAGCTTCCTTTGCATTTGACTGACCATGTGTCCATTTTGATGTGTGTACCTTACAGCTACATCCTCTAGGTGTCTGGACCATGCTGTTGCCATTGTATGGGCTTTCTTGACTTGCACTTACACATTTGGCAGCGAGGCATATCACTTGGATAAAATATTGTTTGTCCCTGAGATACATGAAGGGCCAGTTCCTATGCAGATGCAGTTTTAGGGGCATGTGCAAAGTGAAATGTATCATTGAATGCTCCTGATGCCGCCATCACTATTGTGCGGGTATTGTTTGCATTGTGAGCTTTGGATATTTGTTTCACAACCTATTGTGCATCCCATTGACCTTCCATTGTGCTGCAATGTGGGTGATGTGTGGGTCCATCAATGAGCAGCACCTGCAGCAGGACGTGTGTGTGATGGGCTCCATGGCAGCACAAGTCATGTAACACTGCCTGCAGGTGAGTTGCTTCCTTTATGCTTTCCGTTTCCACCTGCTGGGATGTGGTGGTCGGACTGCCACGGTCATGCTGGCGGTAGGCAACATCATAATGTTTCCATCTGAAACAGTGGCTCCGTTGGCCTGTTTGGCCTGCCTCACCACCATGGTGGTCTGCGCTGCCTGGTGGTGCTAGCGGGAATGTGGCAGTCTTTCCCTGTGGGACTGCCAGCATCGTAATACTGTGGTCTGACCGCCAAGCAGGTGACAGTCATACCGCCGCCATGGTGGTGCACAAGCCGCCAAAGTCGTAATGCAACCCTTTGGGAATATGTAACATTAATTCCAATATGTAATATTAATTTTAAAGCAAATCTACATAAGTTCAGAGCAAGCCATATTCATTTAAACAGCAGTCATATTCATTTAAACATGGCTTGCGTTCATTTCAATATTTGCTTAATTCATTTCAAAGCATGTTACATTTATCTCACAGTTTCATATTCATTTCAAAAAGTGTCATATTCATGTAACAGAATGTCATATTACTTTGGATGTGGGCCATATTAATTTCACCAGGTGTCATATTTATTTCAAAGTGGCTCATATTCATCTTAAAATGAGTCATATTCCTTTTTATGAATGTCATTCATTTCAATGGATGTCATATTCACCTTAACATCTGTCATTATAATTTTAACACAAGTCATATCCATTTCAATATAGGTCATTTTAATTTCAATATATGCAGTATTTATTTTGCTGTGTATCATATCAATTTCAAAGCATAACATATTCATTTTGGCAAGTTTCATTTTAATTTCATCATTGGTCATATTCATTTTAAGACATGTTGAATTCATTTAGGTGGAGCTCATATTTGTTTCACTGCATGTCATATTCATCATAGCATGTGTCATATTCCTTTCAATGGATGCTTCATTCATATTAACACATCTTAATTTTAACATGAATCATATCCATTTCAACATATATCATAATCATGTCAATGTATATCATATCACTTTCAATGCAAGACATATTCATAGTGATAAATGTCATGATCATTTTAACGTTACTCGTATTAATTTTATTACATGTCAAATTCTTTTCATTGAAGGCTATATTAATTTCAACTCATGTCATATTCATTTTAACATGTGTTATATTGTTTTCAATCAATGTTAAATTTATTTCAATGCATGTCATATTCATATTAACACTTGTCATATTAATTTTAAGATGTTACTTATCAATTCTAACATATATCATATTAATTTGAATATGTGTCATTTTAATTTCAAGGCGTGCCATATTCATTTTAACAAATGTCATGTGAATTTCAGCTGTGGTCATACTCATTTGAAGACATGTCAACTTCAATTCAATGGGATTGCATTATTTTCAACACAAGCCGTATTCATTTTCAATCATCTCCTGTTCATTTCTGTGTGTCTCATATTCATTGCCATCTCGGTAACATTCATTTCAACACAATTCAAATTAATTGCAAGATGTTCAATGTCCATTTCAGTTTACATTGTATTAGTTTCAATGTGCATTGTTTTCTTTTCAGAATACAATATATTCATTTCAGTACTTTATATTATTTTCAAACTGCCATATTAATTTTAATGTATGTCATATTTCTCTTGGCATAAGTTAATAATTTCAAGAAATGTCCCTTTCTTTTTGGTGAATTTTGTATTTGTTTCAGTGATTGCTTTATTGTTTACAGTGAGGGCCATATTAATTTCAGTATGATTTATACATATTTCAGTATGGGGAGCTGTAATTTTGACATGAACAGCTTCCCATATTGGAATGGCACTTCAGTAATCAATAGTCAGTTCAAAATAAACTGCACTGGTAAGACAACTGATTACTAAAGGGCAGAAAACAGTTATAAAAATAAACATTGATGCAGAAGTGTTTGCAATTTACAATGATTAGCAATATCACAACTTCATTATACCTCTGTGGATGATGGGCAAGGTAGCAAGCATCTATAATTCAGCACTTCTGCTTTGTCCACACACACAGTGTCTTCAGGACAGCTTACGTTAAGAAATAGGCAAGCCTCAACATCTATCTTGCAATCGACACCTCCAATCCTGTGTACTGAAGTAAAGGAATGTACGTTTAAAATATATAGAAATCAAGGATTGCAGTTTCTATACAATTAAATCATTCAAGATTTCTGAATGAGAAAACAAGAATGATCTATGATTCAACGTATGGATTTGTCTCCTAACACAGCCAGTAAAGCTCAAGTGAATTGGTGTTTACAGTTCATACCATTGCTATATGATTATACTAATCTTTTGTTTATTAAAACTCCCGTTGTAATGTAAAGTAGGCCTACAATGTGTGCAGGAAAGCAACACATATTTAACTGCTTAGCAAATCTGACTGATTGTAATTATAAAAAACATTTTAACAGCACTCAAAACCGCAATTTACTTTTAATTGTGTCTACAGACAACAGCGATTATGACCTCTAACGATTATCCAGAGAGCACCTGCAGGAAAGCCCCTTTCCACCATTGGTTTGATTGTATCACCCCATTTCAGACACTTGTGTAAAGTAACATTCACATTTCTAATCAGGATAGGAGAGTATTTTGTGGGTTAGTCTCGCTCAGTGCGGTTTACATTACATCATATAGACATTGGTGAAACGTCTATGCATTGCAACAGAGAATTATTTATTCAAAGAAGTAATAGTATTTAGTGAAAGCTGAAGCTTTACTGGTCCTCCAGTTGTTTTATGTTTTGCAGCGCCTGACTCAAGTGAGTTAGTTAGCTGTAGCTCTGCCCCATCTGCTGAATGGACAGAGTGTGATTTGAAGTCACTGTGGAAAGGGGAGGATGCAGTAGTGGCTGGGCAATCATCACTTATCTGGTGGAAGTATCATCCCTATGGTACTGCCCTTGATAGATGGTGCACAGCAGGTGTTCAAGGGCAAGAGTGAGTTTGAAACCTCAGCTCCTGCCAGGTACAGCCAAAGTTCCTCCTTTATGGGCATCAACCTATCTGAACTACCCTTGAGAGAAGTGGTAGACGGGAGGTGTACTGGTGGTAAGAATTTACAGGAGTTGTCGCACCTACAAATGTCAGCCATAGCTTCTCTCTCAAAGGCACCCCACTGCTATTGTGACTTGAGGTTGCCTCCAACTGGAAGAGTAAAAAGAAAGCTAGTGGTGTCTCTCCAGGGTCCTGCATTGTCAAATAACAAAATAAATAAACATTAATGGAACATGGTGAGCCGCCAAAATACCCCATTTCCTCCCTAACACCATGGATGTTCCTTAACATGCAAGCCAAAGGAGTATAAGAAACTAAAAAGCCACCACAAATGTACACAGTATTATCTATCTATCTATCTATCTATCTATCTATCTATCTATCTATCTATCTATCTATCTATCTATCTATCTATCTATCTATCTATCTATCTATCTATCTATCTTCATTTGCTTCAATAAATCACCAGAAGCTTGCTGTATCGGTTCTTGAGTGAGTGTTTTTTCAACTGTAATCTTTTGTTTTTATAGTTAGTTGAATATCTCACTGACAATATAAAGTATAAATTTCAAAAAACGTCTGACACCTGTTACAGTTATCTCTAGTAACTACAACTCACACCCCGCCATACACAGTTTTCTCTTCTATAAATTAATTGCAAATGTTGCTCTGACACTATCAATGATGTCACAGAAGATGGTATGAGTGATATAATATGTGGCATAATTAGTTATGCATGGCTAGGTCATGAGTCATCGTTATTCATGAAGTCGTTCAATTTTTGACCCACTAGGAATCAGTATTTTTGCAAACTGACCTATTCATACATATGTTAGTCCTCAGAAAACCATACTGCTTGCAAAAATACTGGTCACAAATTATGACCAAATTTTGCGACCAGGGCATTGTACACTTGGCTCTTGGTCTCTACTTGGAGCTCAAAAATCTCCTGTGGGAAAAGCCAAGAAGCTCTATCCAGGCAGGTTGCACCAAAGCCATAAACCTTGGCTACAGGAGGTCTGCTGAGGTCTTCTTTCAGGTGGGAAAATGTTACAAGCAGGATGAGCCTGGTGTTCAAATCTGTTGGGGTCACATCTTGAGTAAATCACTTTGGGAGGTTAATGCAGGGTGCATATCTTCTAAGTGTCAATTTGTTTCTCTTTGGAGTAGTTTCCCTTGATCATTTCCAATGCTCCCAGGACCTCAGGGACAACACCTGCATGCATGCCAGAACTCACTCCAGCAGAGACCACCAACATGATTCATTCTACATCCAGTTGCAAGTAGTCTCCCCAGACGTAGTGCCTTTCAGAGCTTTTGATGTGTCTGTAACCACATAGGCCAGCCTACTGACCACTGGGGTCTTCTTCTTAGTTCTGGATACATGCAGGGACTGATCCGGCCCTTAAGGCCTCTACACGGGTTACAGGCAGCAGGTTCAGTCCTCTTCTCTCCTTTTCTCAGGTCCCGATGTTTTCTGACTAACTGGGGGTGAGAGTGGCATTTAAAAAAAAAATCACTATCCAGTACGTGTTGAAGGCTCCTGGGCATTCCGTGACCAATGGGTAACAGATTTCAAAGAGCAAACTTTCCCTCTTTTTCAGCCCATCCCCTTTGCTTTACTGCAGCTATCCCACAATGCTCTATTCCTAGTAAAGTCCACGATGGCAGATTATTTCACATCTTGATAAGGTAGGTGAACTTGCCAGGGGTGTTTCTAGGAAAATGGGAAGCCATCTCCTCCTTAACCACACCAAACTGATTCTGAAACCAACTCCCCTTTCCACTGAATTCAGACAGGCTGGCTGCTGCTATTCTTGGGTCCTTACCTCCACTAGTTTCATGTCATAAAGTTATCTTTCCTGAGAGAGGATGAGTCACAAACATCTCAATCAGGTCTTATTCCAAAACATCCTGTAGGAAATTGGGTTTTTGATTGAAGGAGTGAAGGCCCTTCTCAAGCAACAACCATAACTCCCAACAAGGTAAACAACATAAGTCACTAAATTTACCTTTGCTCAATACTCTGTTAGCTTGGCACAAAAGTGGTCAGGCACTGTGTTAAGTATTCCTTCAGAAAACAAACAGTAGAGAGTGAAAACACATCAGAAGAAAATTCCACACTAATAAAACAAAATAGAGAACAATTCAAATGCACCAAAATAAATCAGTACAGAACAGTTATGATTTTTGAAACTTTTAAGTAGACAATAGTGCCTAAAAGATAAAATCTCCAAACACATGTATCTGATCTCGGCTTACCTTTCGATGTAGAAGAAAAATCAAAGAAAATTACCTGAGAAGGTAATGTTCAATGGGGTAGGGCAGCAGAAATGTCATCCGGAAGCCATTAGATAAACTTGAGCTGAACATTTCTACATTCAGACTTTGTCACTTTTTGGAAGTCAATAATCTCCAGTAGAAGGAATTGGGAGGCTGTAGCCCACAAGGGCTCCATGAAGCCATACACCTGTGGTGAGAGGTCCCATTGAACAGGATTTGCTTCTGAGGAGAACAACGTAGTCAGAGTTACCAAAAATCCAAACTGAATACCATAACAATAAGTACTACAACACTAGGGCTGGCTTCACAGAGATTCACTGTTGCACACTACAACTAGAGCTGTGGTTGCACTTATCATGCACAAGAAAGACAAACAAGGGCAGTAATTATACCAGGTGTAACTTTCCTGCATGCATAGGGTTAACTAAAAGGAACAAAAACAATCCAAGAAATACAAATGTCCACTCTGGGTTTAAACAGTTAGAGTGGCACAGTTTGGTTTGGTTTCACAGTGTGTGTGAAAAACCCTCCAAAAGCAAATTCCTCAAACCTGAAACACAGGCATGAATGACACAATTTAAATCCAATAGTTATGCTATTAGAGAAAGAAAAGTCACGTAAATGCTCTTTTAAAATTACTAAAATTTTGTAGTACTTGAGCTCAAGCAGATTTCCTGAAGCACATTTAGGGAAGCAACTACAATAATAATTTAGAATGTTCAGAAATGCATTTGTCTGTTCAAGATAAGCACTCTGCCAAAATACGAGGTCTGAAATACACCAGCTGTTCTAGGAAAGCGCGGCGCTCAAAGAACAAACTCCCTGGAGAATACTAGTCACTTAGCTGCAGTCTTTTCCGGAGTGCTGGAGGAATGCCTGGTGTCAGTTGGTACAGGAACTAAGAAGAGAATTGCCTCAAAAATCCTGAATACGAGGATGACAGCAGGGGCTGGACTGCCAAATCAAATGTTGAGATCAGGAAGCAAAACAAGCCAAGCAGGGAGGCATGCTTCGCTCTGCTATTTATAGCCAATCAGGAAAGCAGTTGCGTTTCCAAATGTGGATGAGTCACCACACCCAATTAGAAGCACATGTCTACACCACACCCAATTAGAAGCACATGTCTACACCTGTTCACATTAGCAAACAGGCATTGGTAAAACAAGCAGTGATGAAACCAATTGTGTAACACAGCACATTATGTTTACTTAGAAACATGAAGTTTTAACCAATGACAGAGATATGATTTAACCCTAATCCCTGGGGATGCTGACAGATAACGCAGGAGGCACTTTGGGGATTCCTGAGATACACAAAGGCCAACTGCCAAGCTCTTCATAGTCATGTGACCCATGGCACAGGGTGTAGACACTAAGGCCTTCATTACAACACTGGTGGTCGGTGATAAAGTGGCGGTAATACCGCCAACAGGCTGGCGGTAACTACCGCCAAATTATGACCAGGGTGGAGAGAACTCAGATAGACAGCCACTTTACCACACCAACCGCCAGGGCGAAAACAACAGCCACCACAGCGGTAGCCATCTACAGCCAGGCGGAAGCCAATGTCCCGCCCACCGTATTAAGACCCTGCAATCCGCCACCTTTTCCGGGGCGGTAACAACGACATCAAAAGCCTGGCAGAAACAGTGCACAGAGTTGAAAGGACTCACCATTGGAGACACAGGGAAGAACCAAGCAGCTATAGAGCCTGAGCTGCATGTCTTACCAATGCTCTTTTATGTGCTCCTCCACCACGAACACCAACAACGGCAAAGACGACGACAGTGAGTACAGCTCCCTAGCACACAAGGGAGGGGGTCGAAAGAGAGTGACACACACACGCACAACACCCCCACCACCCCAACACCATACACACAATCAGCTGCAGTAATAAAACATATATACCCTGTACCTCGGATTAGAAATGCAAGGACAACATGAATTTACCAAAGTGAGTGTAATAAGATCAACACTGTAGAAATATAAAATATGCAATGTAACTGGTATATACAAAAGTACAGTTCAAGGGACACTGCCCAGTCCTCTATCTGTGTGGGCCACAGGGCCACAGGCTAAAGTCTAAGGCCCCACTTGTCACCTGCACCAACATGGAGAGAACACTGCAGGGGCATCAGCTGGAAAATAGGCAGGCACCTCAGGGAGATGGGGAACAGGGGCACCTCAGCCTGCAGATTGAACAAGACCACTGGTACTGGAGGGGGCAACATGCCCTGTGTTTTGTCCTGGGGAGTGCAAGGCCACAGTCTCACAAGTGGGTGACTTGCCCACATGCTCTGGAGGGGGCAACATGTCCTGTGCTTGGTCGTGGGGAGTGCAAGGCCACAGTCTCACAAGTGGGTGACTTACCCACATGCTCTGGAGGGGGCATTGTGCCCTGTGCTCTTGATCCTGGGGAGGCTGGGGTTGGTGGGTGTCTTACCCGCTGGTTCTGGAGGGGGCATCGTGCCCTGTGCATGGTCACAGTCTCTCAGGTAGGTGTCATACCCACTGGATTTGCAGGGGGCAGGCCTCATATGTAGTCCTCCCTCCAGCCCATGGCAGGACTACATATGGCCTGCTGACGGTGACAGCTGCTCAGTGGTGGTAGTGGTGCTGCTGGTGTTGGTGGGGGGAGGCTCCAGCCCATCTCCTGCAGGCTCAGACGGCTGCCCACTGGTGGTGGTGGTGCTGCTGAGGGGGAAGGCTCCTGCCCATCCCCTGCAGCCTCAGATGGCTGCTCAGTGGTGGTGGTGGTGCTGCTGCTGCTGCAGGTGGTGGGGGGAAACTACTGCCCATCCCCTGCAGCCTCGGATGGCAGCACAACCCTTATTGGTGGTGGGGGCTCCAGCTAAGTCCCTGTCCCTGGCTCCTTGCCCTTCCTGGCAGCAGCTGGGTCTGGCTCCTTGTCCTTCCAGGCAGCAGCTGGGTCTGGCTCCTTGCCCTTCCTGGCAGGAGCTGTGGCTGGCTCCTTGCCCTTCCTGGCAGCAGCTGGGGCTGACTCCTTGCCCTTCCTGGCAGACGCTGTTGCTGGCTCCTTGCCCTTCCGGGCAGCAACTGGGGCAGTCACACTGTCCTCGAGGCTGCCTGGGCACCCTCTGCACAAGTGCCCTGGATCCTTTCACACGATGAGTGATTGTGGAGACTACTGGGACTGTGGACTGTGTGGCTGAGGTGTTTGCCTAGGTTTTCACCAGGGGTAGGGAAGGGGTCAATGGTGGAGAGGAAAACCTTCTTAGGGACATTGGTGCGGGAAGAGGGAGAAGGTTTGGGAGTGGAGGAAGAGGGAGTGGTTGTAGGAGGTGTCTGTCTGCCGATTTTGGGTGCAGGTGCATGGGCTGGATGCTGTTGTGAGGTGGATGGCTGTTGGGTGTGTGAGTGCTTGCGTTTGGGGACTTTAGGAGGGGGGACAGACACAGTGGGAGAGAACACAGGGGACGTGTGCATGGCTGTTGGTGAGGTGTCTGCCAGTGAGGTGGGTTTTGCTAGGTGTGGTCATGATGCTGGTAGTGGATGAGGATGTAGTGCATGCAGGTGTGAGTGTAGACGGAACTGGGATGGAGATGGATGATGAGGAGAAGGGGGATACAGTGGAAATTGTGGATGTTGGTATGTCTGCATCTGAATGGTGTTTGTGTGAGTGCCTGTGGGATGATGTGTGCTGCTTGTGTTTGCCTGTACCACTCTTGTGTGTTGCCTTATGTGCATGCGTGTCTGCCTGTGTGCTTGGGATGGGTTGGGGTTGAGGGGAATGGGACTGGGAAGAGGAAATTGGAGGGAGAGGGTGGAAACAGGGACAATGGCTGCCATCAGAGAGGAGGCCAGAGCCCGGATCAATCTCTGTTGGACTGCCAAGCCAGTGTGAATGCCCTCCAGAAATACATTAGTTTGTTGCATTTGGGCTGCCAGCCCCTGGATGGCATTCACAGTGGTTGACTGCCCTACAGAGATGGATCTCAGAAGGTCAATAGCCTCCTCACTCAGGGCAGCAGGGCTCACTGGGGCTGGGCCTGAGGTTGCTGGGACGAAGGAGATGCCCACCCTTCTGGGGACACAGACAACTCACTGAGGGGCTGCTGGGAGGGCAGTGCTGGTACGGGAGTGGCGGTGGTACCTGTAGTTGGGGTGGTCACAGAGGTGCCCGCCACCACCAGGGATCTTCCATCAAAGGAGGTATCAGAGTCTGAACTGCCCCCTCCAGTCACCGCCATGGTGCTCCCCTCGCCCTCCGTCCCACTGGTGCCCTCAGCATCGGTGGACTCTGCCTCCTGGGTCCCGTGGGATGCAGCTCCCTCCGTCACCGGTGCCTCTGATCCTCTGCCAGATTATGCTAATGAATCTTGTGGCTGCTGTGATGCCCTCAAGTGCCCATCCAGCTCTGGATAGGCCACCACCACTCCTGAAGGCCAGGTTCAGGTGCTTTAATCTAACAGATGGATCCCTGTGCTACTCACCCAAGAATTTCTGCCAGATAATAGTGGCATGCTCCATGTTGCACAACCTAGCCTTGAGACGCCATGTGCCGTTTCTGCACGAGGAGGAGGCTGGAGATGGCTGTGTGGTAGGAGTGGACCCTGTGGACAGTGAGGATGAGGAGGCAGAGGATGAGGATGAGTACAACAGAACAGCAGTGATACAACAATACGTCCAATGACACACAGGTAAGACAGAGTTACTTCATATTTCATTGTCAATATATATCTTTGGCACTGGCATGCTGTTATTTCCCACTTCTATGCTCACTTACTGTAGCCTTTGGCAATTCATTTTACAGATGTTGGTGCCCCACTATCACTCCCGGTGTTTGAACCTGGTTAAGCGAATACATGCTTTGAAATGTGACATACTCAATACTTGTTTTTTTCCAAGGTTGCTTATTGAAGTGCTAAGAAGAAGAGGGGCAAGTGCAAGGGGATGGGGTGATGATGGAGGAAAGTGGTGATGATGGAGGAAAGTCCAGGGTATTGTTCCAGTCTATTTGTAGCACAGGTGCATTGTCCAAGGGGACATAGGAAGTGGAGCAATGGCAGTTCAAGGTGGACAGGGTGAAGGAGTGGGACACAAGGGTGGCAATGAGGAGAGTCTCATTTCCTGGTGGGGGTCTTGGCAATAGTGTCTGGCTTCTGCTTGGATCACAGGGAACGTTTGCGGGGTGGTTCTCCTTCTGAAGGGGGAGTGGTGCTGGTGGCCTGCGAGTCCTGTGGCAGAGCCTCCTGACCACTAGCAGCAGCGGAGGTGGAAGGCAGTTCAGATGTCTGGCTAGTGCCAGGGGCCCGCTGTTGTGAGACTGCCTCCCTCATAATGTTGGCTATGTCTGCCATCACCCATGCAATGGAGACCAGGGTGGTGTTGATGGCCTGCAAGTCCTCCCAGATCCACTGGTACTGTCCCTCCTGCAGCCGCCTGTTCTCTTGCACATTGTCCAGGATCTGGCCCATCTTGTCCTGGGAATGTTGATATGCTCCCAGAATCTCGGTGAGTGCCTTCTGGAGAGTCGGTTCCCTGGGCCTGTCCCCCCCCATTGCCCACATCACTCCTCCCAGTTTCCCTGTTGTCCTGTGCTTCTGTCCCCTGAACTGTGTGCCCACTGCCACTGACCCCAGGTCCCTGATTGTCTTGGGTATGAGGGGTGGCCTGGGGTCCCTGTGGCGGTGGACACACTGCTGATTGACGTGTCCTGTTGACAGAGGTGTGGGTACACTGGGTGGGTGCTTGGTGGTGTTTCCAGATAGGGGAGGCTCTGTGGTGGTGTTTGACTGGGCCGGGGTAACCAACTGTCCAGAGGTCCCTGATGGGCCAGGTTTGTCATCCAGATCCAGGCAACCAGAGTCGCTGTCATCACTGTGGGACTTTTCAGTTGGGGGACTGGAGAGTGCTGGCACCTCTTCTCATGTGACATTGGCTGCGATACCTGTGGGGATGTAAATGACGTGTTATTTTTTTTGTGTGTGACTATTGTGCAGCGGTGGCTTGCCCTCTTTGGTTGTATTTGCCCTGGCAGCTTTCGCTTGTGTAAGTTGGTATATGGTGGGCTAGCTGATTCTCTCTAGTGTGCATGCTTTGGTGATAGGTGTCCATGCAGGACTGTGAGTGGTGTCCATGCATGGTATGGCATGCAGGGCTTAGCATCAGAATGAGTGGGATGTGATGGTGGTGTATGTGAGTGGTGGTGGAGTGATGGGAGTCAGGGTGAGGGTATTTGATGTCATGCAAGTGGGGGGGTAGTGGTAGTATAGAGTTGTCTTACCAGAATCCAGTCCTCCTCCTACTCCATCCAGGTCCTCAAGATGCATGATTGCCAATACTTGCTCCTCCCATGTTGTTAGTTGTGGGGCAGGAGGTGGGGGTCCACCCCCAGTCCTCTGTACAGCGAGTTGGTGTCTTGCTGCTATGGGACATACCTTCCCCAGTAGGTCGTTCCACCTCTTCCTGATGTCATCCCTGGTTCTTGGGTGCTGTCCCAAGGTGTTGACCCTGTCCACGATTCTCCGCCATAGGTCTATCTTTCTAGCTATGTATCTGCTGCACCTGTGCTCCAAATGATTTCCTCCACCATGACTCTTAGCTCCTCCTCTGAGAATCGGGGGTGTCTTTGTGGTGCCACGGTTATTTTGTAAGGTGTGTAGGTGAGGGTATGTAGGGTAATATGCTGGGGTGTGTGATGTGGGGTGCCTGAGTGGTGTATATGTGTGAGTGGTATGTGGCTCTGGTTGTGTGAGCGGTCTTGCTGTCTGTCTTTGGTGGCAATTAATTGTGGTCGTAAAGGGTTGTGGGTAATGTGGGTGGGTGTTTTATAGTGGTGTGGGTGTGTGGGTGTGGTGTATGTATGGGTGTCAGGTGTGTGTAGTTTGAATTGTCCAATGTGGTGGTGTTTTGTATGTGTGTGTGTGTATTTGAGCACAGTGGTATGTACCGCCAATAGTTTACCGTGGTTGAATGTCCGCTGTGGTGATTCGTGGGTCATAATGTGATGGGCGTTGTTCTGTTGGCATAACGGTGTGGGTTTGGATACTGCCAGTTGATCACTGACCTTTGGTGTCGCAGACTTGTGTCTGTGGCTGAATAGTGACAGATTAGTGCAGCGGTATGTTGGCGGCAGTCAGCATGGCTGTAAGTGGGATTTACCGCCAATGTCATAATAAGGGCCTAAGTGACTGCAACAAGAAACTGCTAATTTTCCAAAAGTGGCATTTTCAGAATATGGCTGTAAAGCTGGCTTTGCCACTAAAAAGCATTTGCATTTCAATTCATGTGTACCTGTTCCTTACCAAAATCTAGCACTTATTAAATGTAAGAAGGTAACCCAGTGTTACCTTATAGCGGAGGTAACCTTAGGTATTTGGGAGTTTTTCACAACCAGGTCCTTTTAAACTTAAAAATGCATGGCCTACCTTTTATACACAATGCACCCTACTCTGTGGGGGACTGTTTAGGTCCTACATTATGGATGCTTTGTATGTATTAAAATGGAAGGTTTAGGCCTGGTAAAAGAGATATATTGCTAAGTTCAACTGGCAGTTTAAAATTGCACATAGACTGGAATGGCAGGCTTGACACAGAATTTTTAAGGGCTACTTTTGTGGGAGACACAATGGGTGCTGCAGACCCATGAGAAGTATTTAATTTACAGGCTTTGGGTACATGTAGGACCGCATTACTGGGGGAGTATAAGTAAATTAGAGGAATCAATAGAGTACATGCCAATTTTAGATTGTTTAAAGAAGAGAGCACAATAACTTAAGTACTGGTTGGTAGTGGTAAAGTGCACAGAATCCAACTGCCAACAAAACAAAATTCAGAAAACAAGGGTGGGATTGTGAAAGTCAAATAGTTTGGGAGTTACCCTACAGAGAGGATCAAGTCCAACAGGCCTATAAGCGTTATTTCTTCTCTAGGTTATACATACACAACTTCACCACTGAATGTGATTTTTAATAAATATGGAACATGGTAGAATGGCCTCCGTAGTCTATTCCAAACAAAAACAAACCTATACACTGAGTGTGGAGGCTAGTGCTGTAGGACAAATGTCAACTTTAAATTCTTACATGTCATATTTTGAAGTATCTGTGGGCTACAGAGCAGCTTAGGAGCAATGGTCTTAGCAAAGTTAATTTCTGTTAAAAGGGGTTTTTCGACAGATTCCCTTGCAGGTTTGGAAGCTTCAGCGCTCAGATTACACATATGCATTTGAACCCATTCTTTCCTTATCAGCCTAGTGGATGGCTGTGCTTTACCCTACAGGTGACCTTTAACTTCCATGCCATAGGTGTAATTCCTGTAACATATATTGTGGCCTTACAGGAAATGTAAATATGCAGACTGGGGGTATGCCAATTTTATAATGCTTAAGAGTCAAAGTACACACAAAGGGGACTAGGCAGCTGTGTTCTAGTGTGCAAAAGTCTAAAACCAGCAGCTCCCAAAAATGCAGCCTTTTCTGGCTCCCCTCTCCTATCCCCAGCTAAAAAGCATGGAGCAACGTAGCCATTCCCTTGGCATTTCTCATTTTCTAATTGAACAAGGTATGGAGAAGTATTCTGCATTGGTGCGTTCAGCTCGGGACTCACATCCTATGTCAAGTCCACTCCTTGTAAGGAGAGGGACCACCTCCACTGTTTTGGACATTTCTTGAATGTTTGACTTTGAGAACATTAAGCTTCAGTCAAGCTCAGTTCCAGCAAGTAACCTCATCCAGGAGAATCCTTTAATTCACATCTGGTTGGGATATGTATCTTTCAGAGCAGTGATATAGTGATACAGATCCTATTCACTGTGACCCTCTAGAAGTCCAGCTTACCTATTAGGTTCACCTCCCAAATAAGGGTCACTATTGCATGCGTTGCGTCTTCTTCTGAGAAACCCTGTACCCATGGTACAACACTGCCACTCCTGCACCGTATCCACTCGTTTGTACATTCTTTTGAGGCATTAGTAAGTCTCCCTCTTGTGCACTGTGTAAGATTGTTAAGAACTAAAAGGAAAACCACTGAAGATCACAGTTAATGACGACAGCACCGTGACAATAGCTATGCAAACCATAAGTCACACATCTAATGCAATGTTCAAAACCCTTGAAATAACAGACTTATTTACAAATGTCATGAATAATCTTATAGAGGAGAATACCTACCAAATTACCCTTAACTATATGCAAGGGACGACTATGAGTGTAGTTTTATTTATTGTTTTGAGTATGTGTTGTTACTTTATTACACTATGCAATTACGTTTTGTAACGTTTTGGTATAAATATTGTCATTTCAGTGAAAGTATAGTAGTCTGTATCCTCATCGTGCTATGCCAGATACTGAATTTCAGGGTTAAAAGTCTGAAATCCATTGTTACTGTAAACAGTGTAATTTTTGAGAAGAGAAACATATCATTTTGGTATGATAATATTTTAAAATGTAGATACGGGAATGCTCTAACATTTCTGTTTTTATTCTTACTATTTTACGATTAAAACACATTTTATATAGTGCTTAATAAAGCAGGTGATGCCGTTTTAAGAGCTGCCTAAAACAGGTGTGACTTTCTATGTTAATGGTCTTCAGTTTATTGACGACAGAAGGACGAAAGTCTGAATTTACCTTGCCCAGACTCAAATTCATGGCATGCCAGACACACCAGATGCCACGAGAAGGAGCTTAATTCACTGCATTATCTTGGTGGCTTACTAAATGAATATGAACATAAACATATGGATTAACAAATGAGGAAATATTCATCTTTTCAGTTTTACATCTTTTCATGTTTTATCTGTTTCCACACACATAATATTGCATTTCTTTATTTTTTGTTTTGTTTTTCTGTTTCAAACCAAATATCTTTTTATTGGTATTTTTGTACAGTATTTCCCTTACCTTTCAGCGTTGCTATTCACCTTGTTTTATAAATGTATATATTTAGCTTTCAATTTCAGTTTTCTTCTACTTCTACAAGTGCATTCTGGCTACCATTTTTTATTTTTTAGTTGCAACCGATGTAACTGGAGTGTGTCAAATAATGTTAACTGGCTGTATAATCATTCTTGAAATAAATGTGTCTTACTGCTTTATTTTCATTTAAAGAAGGGCCACAATAGACGTCCTGCATTATGTGAGAAACGCTGGTAGTCCCTACATATCGACAAGAGATAATGTGTAAAACAACCATAGGCAACTTTATTTTATAGGTGTCAGCTTTTAAAAAGCCTTGCGGATGGGAAAGCAAGCAGGAAGACACTTGGCACACATGGTTTTCCATCCTGGAAAAAGGGAGGGAGGACAAGGAAACACCTTCAGTCCCATGAAGGTCTATACAGCAAATAAAAATGAGTACTCTCAAGTATGATCAGAAGATTGCAAGTCCAAAATACACCTGCGTGGGACAAAATAGAAGAATAAGGAAGAATGCTATCAAATCAAGACGATGCAACTGAGACAGAGAGCAAAGCCAGCCAGTCATGAGCAGGGTGGTTGAGTCCATTTTTATCTAATTATATGTTATGTCTTGAAAACATAGGTCTGCAAACAACAGGTCTGCCTACACAGACCTGTCTGTCTGTAGCAATGGCTTAAAAATAAAAAATAAAAAAAATTCCAGACAGGTAATTAAAACAAAAATGACTACAGGTTTGGGACGACAGTAGCAAACAAGTAAAATCTTGAATCTTGAAAAAGCTCGAATTGGCTGATGTCTTTTGATGAGGAGTGCAAAAGAACAGAAAAAGCTGTGCCTTCATATGAAAGACGTTTTCAAGAATCGGTTTCTAGCAGCATGCAGGCCTTTTGATAAATGTAAATTGTTTTCTTGGAAGCAATCCTAAATGTCAGATAGGAATTTCACCAGCAAAAATGGAACAGTAAGGTAGGTATATGATTTTGTTGCTGGTTCCTGCTGTATCGATCACTCTACGACTTGAAGTATGAAAACGGCTGAGGTACTACTTATTAAATCATTCGTCCTTGTATTAGGCAAAGATATTGCTAGAAGTAAGAAAGGTATATTACAGAATTATGACTTTAAAATGTTCCAACAGATACCCTTCGGCTAGAATTGCTGGTGGGTGGGTGTATACGCTGCTATTGTAGATAGGCAAATCCTCATACAAATTAAGGCTCGAACGTGATCATTGCTGAAAGCATAGACTGATTTCACATTAAATTGCCAGAGGTGTCCAGGCACAACATACACAGTAACACCAGATTTTTGTGAAGTGCATGTCTTTTTAATCAGCATGTCTCTACAAGACCAATAAGTTCATGAGGGTTACAAAGTAACCAATTTTTCACTTGGGAGGATACGCAGAAGCTTTGTTCAAATGAAGGAACAACTCACAGACAATATTGCCCTGTGGAAACATTCTGTTGGACTCCCAAGCAGTTAGGGATGATATGCAGTATATGATCTCAGGCACCTACTCACAAGCTCATTGTCAGAGCACTCCAGCCATGGATTGCTCCGCTCGATGTGGAGCAAAATATTACACCTTCCTTCTGCTGCAAGGCCTACAAGTGAGTGTGGCAGTAAAACATATGCTCCCTTGTTTTCAAACCGTCTTTAGAGCAGACACTGAAACCATGGTTAAGATTGTGAAAATTTAGATAAAATTCTAAGGGCTGGTACACAGGGCCAACGCCATATGAGTAAGAAAGTGTGATGGCACAATGCAGATAAAACCATGAAGGTTTATTAAAAAATTAAGAATCATTACCAAAGGCAAACAGTTAGTTATTAAGGCAGTTCAATAATGCACATTAAGCAGGAGGTTTCAATATATAGGGTGGACCTGGCTTTCAGGCTCTATGCACTTTACAACTGTTAACCCATGCGAAAGTGCTTGTGTTCACTCTTTCAAACGTGGTAAAAGTAGACTACACCTAATTGGCACGTTTCATTTACTTGTAAATCCGTTGGAAATGGCAATACATGTACCCAGGTCCTGTCAACTAAATGCTAATAGTGAGCCTGCAGCACTTGTTGTGCCATCCAATAAAGTAGGCTTTTCAAAACATGTCTCAGTTATAGTATAGTTTTAAACTGCACTTTCAACCTGGCAAAATAAACCTTTTGCCAGGCCTAAACCTTCCCTTTTAATACATATGTTACCCCTAAGGTAGGCCCTGAAGGCTAGTACGGTAGGGTGCATTGTATTTAGAAAGTAGGAAGTGTACCCAACTTTTGCATACCAACTCTGAGAATACCACTTTTTAATGCCTAATCTTGTTTTACCATTGAAGGGACTTTTAAATTATAATGCGTTTGAGTGTACACAGCATATCTCTAGCTAGTCCCAGTCCAAAGTCATCACTTATTCATTGTAATAAGGCCACTCACTGATAGTTTGTGCCCTCTGCCTTTGTCCCTGGTCACATGACTGTGAATGGCTGCTGGGGTTTGTGTTTTACGTACAGATAGGAGAAGGGAAAGCACATTTTAGAACCAGATGTGGAGTTAGTGCAGTGAGTCCCATCAGACAAAGTCTGGCACCACGTATAAATATTGGATCTCCAGAGCCACTCATCAGTACTCTTTTTTTGATCTGTGGAAGTTACAGAAAAAAATGCTGCTGTGCTACTGATGGACTGCTTAGCTATTTGAGAAGGAAGATTGGACCTGCTTGCCTTCATCCAAGGCCACTCAGAGTGACTCCAAGAGTTAGTTGGCTGACCTCCTGTGTGAGTCACAGGAACACGAAAATCTTCAGAGGCCTCCCTGCAACTGCCTAGCTAACCTGCTGGACTCGACCTACCCGAACCTGCAACTAGGCATGCCTGAGCCCTGCTGATGGCCTCTTCCTGGAGTGAGTTATGATCCCCAATGGTTCCCCAAGGTCCTGGAGCCTTGGCTGGCAACAGAGTATACTCTGCCCTGCCTAACAGTGGGTTCTTTCAAATTTGAAGCAGAACAACGTAGCTCAACACAGGATCTGACCTGTCAACCCCTTGAAGCTCCTGATCAGCACCTTCATTGGAACCAATGAAGCACAACAAAATGTGTCTCAGGATTGCATGCAACCCTCATAGCTCCTGATCGGAACTGCTGCAGCTTAATACATTTCGATACAGGACCTCGCATGGCAGCCGTGACAGTCCTGATTGGAACCAAAGCAGTGCGACACAACTTGATGAAGGACTTTGCACCCCAGCACCTTACAGCTCCTGGTCAGAACAGAAGCTGAGTGACGGAAACCCTTGCATCAAGGACATAAAGTACAACTATCAGCAGGACTTACCTGGTCCCTGTATCCAGCCCTCACTCGATCGCAGTGGTCATGAACTTGTGAATTTGTTCCTGCCCGTCGCAACCAGATAACCACAGTTGGGGTTTTGTGCTTTTGGTGCTATGTTCACTTAGATTTTTGGAGGTCAATATGTCCGGTTCTACCAATTGAATTTTTGTTGCTCTGATATCGTTCTATTTATTAAGATTTTCGATTTTTCTTTTGCAGTGCTTTTACTTTGTTGATTTTTTTGTGCTACAAACATATTTACATATTGTCTCTCAACTAAACCTGACTGCTGTTGCATAATTTAAGACTTTGGTGCAACTCTACAAGCTGTGCTTTTCCACCCACAGGTGACACTGGAGAACTTGGTTCAATGCACCAGTGATGACTGTGAAAAGAAGGTTATTGTAGCCCCGAAAGACACTAATCAATGTGTAATTGAGATAGAGACAATGCTTTTGGGTTACCAACAATCCCATAAAGGGATCAGAAGCACAGTGGAAAAAGTCATAAATCTTATTTTTTATCCACAGTATCACACAAGGTCTACACTAAAATAAAT
Source organism: Pleurodeles waltl (assembly GCF_031143425.1). Lineage (NCBI taxonomy): Eukaryota > Metazoa > Chordata > Amphibia > Caudata > Salamandridae > Pleurodeles > Pleurodeles waltl. The sequence continues at coordinate 1,455,080,518 of NC_090444.1, read as the reverse complement.
GAACATTTTTAAGTAAAAAGTATTTATTAATACAGGAGTAATCTGTTTCACAATGCATCTCAATCAACTACACAGAATATTATGAAATCAGCAAGCAGGCACGTTATAAGTAACAAGACAAAAATGAACATTTCTAGCACATTTTAAAAAGTTATCTAAAACCAAACACCCCAATGTTATTTCTATGTACTACGATAAGAGACCACGGAAGGCAGAGCAACTTGAAGTCTAGAGATTCTTAAGGAAAAGAGACACACTGCATACCTTTGGAAATTGAGAGATAACATTAGAAATGTCTGACATAGATTATATCCATCACGGTGTATATCTCCAATGTTTCCTTATGAACGTGTAAGGTAAAGGATGTCGATTCAGACCACATTATTTTGGTTATATGTCTGCATATGTTATTATTTAATCTTTATATGGTGAAAAGCAGACATATGATGCAAACAAATGTTGTGTTAGTTGTTATATCTATATCATCAATGACTATCTTGACCCTTTCAAAGTTCTTAGGAAAAATATGGTCAGGCATCTAATGGCAGACATGACAATGATTCTGCATAGACAGGGAAAGTGGTGATTTGCATTGTTTGAAAGTGGGACGATGGTGACCCTCGATATTCAAGATGAGTTGAGGCCTATAGAAAATTAAGTTAAATCTTAGGGGCTTTACATCACTGATTTTGTGCCAAGCTACCAGAGGGTTAAGCATAGGTTAATTTAGTGAACTTTGTGGTTAACCCTGTCAAGGATTGTGGCTGTTGCCTGAGTACGGTTTCCACCCACCTCAACCAATAACCTAAATTCTTACAATAAGGTACACCTCCAGAATATATCGATAGCCCAAATAAAAAATATTTATATTAAGTACAGAGCCAAACAATAGTCTGACAAGTAGACTGTTGACTATAAAAGACAAGGAAAGCCTTAAGTATAGAGTCAAAAAACGGATTGCCAACGTGCTTGTCTTCATTAAAGCATTAGAGATGCAAAATCTCTATGTAGAATATGAGCAAGAGGATCGACATGGAGTCTGCCTCGGCAGAATATGCAAAAAGGTTGTGGCACACATCCAAAAAGAAGACCATTTTAAAGGTTTACAAAATCTAAAACTTCCACTCATGACTTGTGAATTAAAGTAACAATGACAACACCCAACTGAATTTAATAAACAAACGATACACTACAAATACTGGTAGAGGTACCCTCAGAATTCACAATTAATCCCAATCCTTAACCTGAAAACAAGAGAATGACACAGTAGCTTTGTAGGTATTCAGTACAACTCTTCAGAATTTTCCACAGAAATAGTAAACATTCTTGACTTGTTGCTAGAGTGAGTACAGTTTGAAGAGGCTTCCTCCAAAGCTACAAAAGAAGTTGTTTTTTTGTGAAAGCACAGCACAACAGAATAGATCACATTTCTGCTATTTTCTTTTAAGAGAATAAAACACTACCATGCCTTTTAAAGTGAAGAATCAGCCTTTCTTTTTGCCATTCTAAAAGTGCATGTCTGTACAGGCAATTTGGGGCCCACTCAAGTTAACTCAGGCTTAGTTGTGGTAACTCATTCTCAAACACACATAATTATAATTTTAAATTAATCTGTGCTAACCATATTTGTGCCCTTCCTATGATGTATGACCTTCACATCTAAACAAGAGTTTGTCAATTATATGTCTGTTTCTTAGTATCCTAACCCTCTTCTGTCGGTGCTGTGTATAATGTGCACTGAAGTAAGCTAAGCTTGTCTACTTGCACAATTGATGAAAGTAGTCCAGAAGCTATACAGAGACACATCGGTTTATGTTAAGCTGGGAGACAACATGTCTTTTTCGGAAAACATGAGCACCAATAGTAGTTTAAAGCAGTGGTTTATTCTTGCTGATGACGTTGTGTTTCTCGATAGGTTTTCAACACACTGTAAATAGATAGGAGAGTAATTGTTGTTTGGTAATTACCTATAAACCAATGTGCTAGTATGTGGAAGAAAGACAATAAAGAAAGTGGAAATTATATGTCAATGCTTAAGAAATTGCGATAGCAGTATGACATGCCATGTTTTATTTATCAGTGCACCTACATCGAGGATTTTTGGTGCCATTGATTAGATTAACACAACAAGCGATGTTACAGGGGTAAAGCTAAAATGGCAGGAAGAGTGGAACAAGGAGCTGAGAATTAAAAGAGATATATTTTAATTTATTTTGATAAAAGCAAGAAGTGAGTGGCCGTGAGTCCAAGGAATGGCTGTTCCACTTCTTTGCTGCAGCCACTGAGAAAGCTCGGTTAATAAAGAAGAGGACTTTATTCGTCTTTGGAATATCCAGTATGATTTTGTCAAAAAACGAAAGGCTCGTTTCAGGGTGTACCAACAAAATCGCGGCGGCCCTAAAAGCTGAACGATGAGATGAATAATATCCTGGGCTTTAAATGCTATTCTCTTTCTAGAAAGCAACCAGTGAAGTAGCCTGGGTATGTGTGGGAGGTGATCTGACAACTATATCCTATTAAGAGCTGTGCAGCTGAGTTCTGCACCACGTGAAGAGGTTGCATCTGTTTTTCAGGCGGGGCACGGTCGGTAGAGTTAGCATAGTCCTGCCATGTTTGTATTACAGCAATAATTATAGTGGTATAAGGGTGTGAGTCAATAATGGTGTAGACTTTTCTGTAGATGATTTAGCTCGCAAAATGCAGGTCCTTGCCATTAAGAAAAACTGGGTCTCTAAGAATAGTACAGAATTAACAAAGCTCACTAGACTTTGTAACACTTTGGCCAGGATGGGATGTGGCCCATGGATCCAGTCAGTTTGCAAATATTGTTCTTGATAATCAGAAATTCTATTTTTTTAGGGTTTAGTTAAAAAAAAAACACAAAGATATCAGTCTCTGAATAGTTATTAAAGTGAAGGGAAAAATGTATCAGTAAGTAGAGGCTAGGAGGCGAGAGGGAGAGGTTTCTTAGTATTCATCAGTTTAAAAATCATCTATGTGCCATTAGCATAGGTATATTATGGAACACATATTGAATGAACTGTTTGAAATAAATGAATCATGTATACATTAAATATAAGAAGAGAGAATCACTATTCCTGTGGAAAACCATGTCTGATACATTTTCCTTATGTTTTGAATGTGGAAGAAAGAATTTTGAAATGTTCCAACCCACTTCTATGCAAGCCTACCAAAACCATGGAACTGTAGCCTCTCAATAAATAAGGATGCTTTTTGATGTCCAAGGCTACTCCAAGACTCAACAAAACCAGTACCCCAACAATACCGGCATCCACCAATCTTTGGAGATCATGTAGCACTGAAAATAACACTAACTTGGTCTTGTACCCAGACCTGAAGCTGCCTTGAAGTGGATGTAGGATAATTTAGATGAAAGCAACTTTTTCCAACATTTTTCTCGATTAGGTTAGTAATAAGATGCGGTAAACATTAATTAGATCCTCTGTTGGGAGAGCTGATCATATGAGAAAAGACTTAACCCTTGTGGTTTTCTGTTCAGAAGGGAAAGCCCCTTGCTTAACGTGGGGGTTGAAAGTGAAAAAAATATTATTGTTTGCTGCCATAATTAATTTAATACGGGCAGATATCTAGTGATGATCCTGTTGGTGTAGTCCTTGCAATAATATCTGAAACATCACATGTGGTTACTTCTGTGAAATAGATGATTTTGCTAACAGCCTTCGAACAGAAGGGTTAGATAGTAAAGCTTTGTCTGCACCATTTACTTTTCAGTTTATGTGAAGTTTGAAAATGTATATTATTTTAGAACAAAAGTTTGAGAGTTGGTTGCGTAGTTCTTGAGGGGGCGAATTGCATGAGCTGGTAGATCTATGGGCATAGAGGTTTTTGCTCACTTTTATGAGGTTGTTTCCCTTGTTAGGAGCTTTCATTAAACATGTGATGAAATAGCTTCATGTTTGGCCACATAATCAGCTCCTTATAGTCACATAGGTTGTTTACTGCTGTCAAATTTCTTGGTAGTAGTTTAATCTCCACCATCTTTCTGCACTAAGGCCCATATTTATGGAAAATGGTGCACAACTGCCCTAGCACAGTTATGCATCATTATTTCTAACATGAGCTAACGCCATTCCCTAACGCTATCCGTGCACCATATTTAAGAAATGATGCACAATAGCGCTAAGGAATGACTAGTGTCTCAAAAAAGATGCTAGCCGGTGAAGGTTGGCATTAGGGGAAATGGCGCTGTTGGTTCAAAAATGAGAGTAGCCTGATTAGCGGCAAAACATCTGCAGCTAGTCAACCAATCATAATTTTTTGATGCACAAGCAGCCAAAAAATAGACAGGAGTCATTACTACCACCCCAATGCTCACCACAGGGGACACCACGCACATACACTCACCAGCAACTTACCTGGGATGGGCTCCCTCCTCCTGTAGAGTCCCTGTGGTGTGGGTGGCAGTGATGCTGTGGGTTTGGGTGTGCACCTTTGTGTCCATTCCATGGTGTTTCCCCATGGAAATGGGCCTACAAGCACATTAACTCCTGGTCTGACCAGGCTTCAAATAATTGCGCTAATTGGGCTTAGAGCCATTATTTAGGGCCACCTCCTAGTTGTGAGTCGTTTCCACATCGGGTTTTAAATATGGCACTGGGGGGCTAGCAACATTTTTAGGAAGGGAATACCTACCTTGCACCTCATTGACGCAAGGTGGGTTGTCGCTTCCTTGAAATGGCACTAACTCCAATATTTAATGCTAGACTGGTCAAGCGTCAACATTTAAATATGGAGTTAAGTTAGTGCTGCTTTAGCGTAAAAATAAATGACGCTACTGCAACGCTAACCCTCCTTAAATATTGGCCTAAGGGTCAGGGGTTTCCATCGAGCTCCTTCTGGGTGTGAACCAAATATTGTGTATGAAGGGGAGGGGTGGTAGCACAATTTGAGGCCTTTATGGTAGCATTCTATTAAACTTGGCATATTTTGATTGAAATTGGCAAAATCAGTGTCAATACAGGTATTAGTTTCAAGTACGTCGTGATACTGAAAGAAAGAAGGTGTCAAGGTAATGGCTCCTGTATAACATACAAGTTATGATTTAATGATAGAGGTAATCATCTACCTTGTATGCCTACAATGAAACCAAAAGCTGGTGCCCTCAAGTTTGCAATGCTGCAACTATCAAAAGATCATTTGTTCTGATAACTCCTTGTGGATGCAATCAGTATAATTATAATCATCATATCCTTTCTAGCAGGCCCGCTTACCGCCATGCCGATTGCTGCAAACATACCGCCGCTGCAGCGGTTTACTGCTACCCATATAATTTCCTCCATCATCCCCGCAGCCCAGTGCACATCCCCTTCTACCTCTTAGCACATAAATAAACACCCTTTGAAAAAATAGAAGTATGGAGTATTTCAAATTATTTACTATGTATTTGTTTAACAAGGTATAAACACTGCAATACAACTGTACAGTAATGTATGCATAGGAATGACCTGTAGTTGGCTGCAGTCAACACACCAGGGGCCAGATGTACAAACTGTTTTGCATGGCGCAAACTGCGAAATTCGCAGTTTGCGCCATGCAAAACGGGCATCGCAATGCACATTCCCATTTTGCGAGTCGGTACTGATTTGCAAAATGGGAATGCGACTCGCAAATAGGAAGGGGTGTTCCCTTCCTATTTGCGATTCGCACCACGATGCAGAATTGCTTTGTGACCGCGAATGCGGTCGCAAAGCAATTCGCAGTTAGCACCCATGGCAAGTGGATGCTAACTCATTCGTCAATGGGACCCCTTCCTCTTTGTGAATGTCGCCCAGAATATTTTTTCAGAGCAGGCAGTGGTCCAATGGACCACTGCCTACTCTGAAAAAATTAAACCAAATGGTTTCATTTTTTCTTTTGTATTGCAACTCGTTTTCCTTTAAGGAAAATGGGCTGCAATTCAAAAAAAGAAAAACTGCTTTATTAAAAAAGCAGTCACAGACATGGAGGTCTGCTGTCTCCAGCAGGCAACCATCCCTGTGAGTGCAGGGAATCGCAAGGGAGTCGCAAATTGCGACCCACCTCATTAATATTAATGAGGTGGGTCTTTGCGACCCCCTTGCGATTCGCAGAAGGTGTCTGAGACACCATTCTGCATATGAATTTGCGACTCGGAAATTCAAAACTACCTACATCTGGCCCCAAGTGCCAGAGTGGGGCACATATATCTGCAAATAGAAAGGCCAAATGGTACAGTAAGTGGGCATAGAATTGGGAGAATCTGCCTGCCATGTACAATGTGAAATACAAAACTGTTAATGCAAAGTGAAGCTGCAGTGTCTTACCTGTGTGTCACTGGAACTATTGTCGTATTATTGCTGTTCTGTTGTCCTCATCCTCATCCTCTGCCTCCTCATCTTCACTGTCCACAGGGTCCACTATTGCCACACGCCCATCTGCAGCTTCATCCTCCTACAGAAAAGGCATCTGGCTTCTTAGTACAAGGCTATGCAACATGCAGCATGCCATAATTATCTGGCACACCTTCTTGGGTGAGTAGCACAGGGATTCACCTGTTAGATGGAGGCACTGAAACCTGGCTTTCAGGAGGCCGAATGTCCTCTCTATTATTCTCCTTGTTCGCCCATGTGCCTCATTGTAACATTCCCCTGCCCTTGTATGGAGATTCCTCACAAGGAACAGTAGCCATGAGAGGTTGGGGTAACCAGAGTCACCTGCAAATATCAAGGGACAACTGTTAGATACACACTAACCCTTAGGGCCCACACCATACCCATACACCAACATCCACTGTGTGGGAACCAGGGCTCACCTATTAGCCTCACCTGATGCCTCTGGAGTTGAGCCATCACATATGGAATGCTGCTATTCCTCAGGCTATAGGCACCATGAACAGAGCCAGGATACTTAGCTTTGACATGGGAGATGTACTGGTCCACCAGGCACACTATCAGCAAATTCATGGAGTAAAAGCTCTTTCGATTTCTGAACACTGTTAGTTTCTCGGGAGGGAGGACAAATGCAATATGTGTACCATCAATAGTCCCAATTATGTTGGGGATATGTCCCATTGCATAGAAGTCAGCTTTCACTGTGGCCAAATCCTCCAACTGGGGGAAAACGATGTAGCTGTGCATGTGTTTTATCAAGGCAGACAACACTCTGGTCAGCACTATTGAGATCATTGGCTGTGAAATTCCTGCTGCCAAGCCCACTGTCACTTGGAAGGAGTCAGTTGCCAAGAAATGGAGCACAGATAGGACTTGCACAAGAGGGGGGATCCCAGTGGGGTGAGGGATAGCAGATATCAGGTCAGGCTCCAATTGGGCACACAGCTCTGTGATTGTGGCCTGTCAAGTCTTTAGATGAGGATAATGTGCCTGTCCTCCATTGTTGCCAAGTATACCAGCGGTCTGTACACAGGGGGATGTCTCCATCTCCTATTCATCCTCAGCAGTTGTAATCTAGGGGGCAAAACAGGGAGCAGCTGGTCAGTATTCCACATTTCCAAACACTACACTGCATTGCATGTTGTGACTGTAACAGTATGTTGTTGAATAGGCCCAAATGGTGTCTATGTGTACTGTCACACAGTTAGGAGCCATGGCCTGCCCCCCCTCAAAATGGTGTCCGTCCGTCCTGTTTGGAGGGGCAGGTGGACATGAGGTAATTCCCTGACATTGTGCATCGTTGCGTGAGGCGGTCGAGTACCGCCGTGCAACTCCTCATTGGTTATCATTGGGCCCTATGGGTTACAGTGGCCAATGGTGACGTACGCCGGCAGTGACGGTACGCACCGCCGCGGACGTGACCACCATTTTCTATCTGTTAACTCACTTGCTACCTGACCTTCAACAGGAGAGGATCTACACTGCAAGTGCTGCTGTGACCTGTGTCTGGAATTGACCATGGCTCGTGTCACTGGGGAAAGGGGCCCTGCCTTCACCACTGTGGAGTTGGAGAAACTGGTGGATGGGGTCCTACCCCAGTACCAAATGCTGTATGGACCTTCAGACCAACAGGTGAGTACACTATGAGCACGATGCAAGGGGCATGGATGCATGGAGTGCTGTGTGTGAGGGCCTTGTGTAGGAGGGGTTGGTGGAAGGGTTCTGGGCAGCATGCTGCATGTATGGTGGGCATTGTCTGTGCATAAGGGGATGTGAGGGATTTGGTAGGCCATGAGTGTAACAGGCTGGACGGTATGTTTAAAAAACCTTTTTCTATGTATCTTTTTCTGCAGGTCAGCGTCCATCAGAAAAAGGGTATATGGCATGCCATTGTCAAGGAAATGCGGACCCTGGCGGTCTAAGGCAGGCGGAGCACCCACTGTCGCAAACAGTAGGAGGACCTGAGACGTTGGCCAAGGAAGATGGTGGCGGACCAGTTGGGGATGGCCTCCCAACAAGGAAGAATGCCCGTCGAACCCTGACACCCCCTGATGGCCTGCATACTGGCGGTGACCTATCCGGAGCTATATGGGCGCTTGAGGGCATTACAGCAGCCACCATGGGGTGAGTACAGTTTCACAATATAATACTTGTGCGTGGTTGGGTGGTCTCCGGGTGGGGGATGTGGGCCTGTGGGTGCCCCTAGGCCAGGCCGGACATTGCAGGGTAGGTTCCATGTTGGGCAGGGGCTGATGAACACCACCTCCTAACAAGCTAGTAGGCCTCCACTACTGGGCAGGGGTCTGTGAGTGTCAGGTATGCTTCTATTGGTGTTAGGTATTCCTGTCCATAGGCTGGTGACTAGCATTGTGACTGGTAGTGCATTGCCTAGTGCGTAGGGCTGTTCCCTGTGTGTGTTTGTGTCATGTACACCAACGGTGGTGTTGTTGCTGCCATTGACCAAGTGTGTCCTTTGTCTCTTCCCCTCCTTTTTGTTTTGTCGCCCTGTCCTTATGTGCATTAGCATCATCTGGTGGAGGAGCAAAGACACCAGCGAGGGAGGGAGCTTCATCCAACATGGCCCTGGACGCGGAATCCACCGATGGTGAGGGCACCAGTGGGACAGAGGGCGAGGAGAGCACCACAGCAGAAACAGGAGGGGACAGTTCTGACAGTGTTACTTCCTGCGATGGAAGCTCACTGCTGGTGGTGGACACCTCTGTGCCCACCCCAACTACAGGCACAGCCTCCACCCCGTACCAGCACCGGCCTCCCTGCAGCCCTTCAGTGTGTTTCCTGTGCCTGCTCACCCCGGTGGGTGGGCATCTCCTTCGCCCCAAGCACCTCAGGCCCTGCCCCAGTCTGCCCTGCTGTCCTGAGTGAGGAGGCTATTGACCTCCTGCGATCCATCTCTGTTGGGCAGTAAACCATAGTGAATGCCAACCAGGGGCTGGAAGGCCATTTGCAACAAACAAATGCATTCCTGAAGGGCATTCACTCTGGCATGGCGGCCCAACAGAGATCAATCCAGGCTCTGGCCTCCTCCCTGATGGCAGCCATTGTCCCTGTCTCTAGCCTCCCCCCTCCAACTTCCTCTACCCAGTCACATTCCCCTCAACCACAACCTTTTCCAAGCACTCATTCAGACCAGCATGCATTCAAGTCAACACACAGGAGTGGCTCAGGCAAACACAAGCACCACACATCATCCCACAGGCACTCACACAAACAACATCTAGATGCAGACATAACAACATCCACTTCCTCCACTGTGTCCCCCTCCTCCTTGTCGTCCAACACCCTCCCAGTAACATCTCCACTCACACCTGCATGCACTACATCCTCATCCACTACCCCATCACCATCACACCTATCACTACACACCCCTCACTGGCAGTCACCACCCCCAAATCCATGCACACGTCCCTTGTGTCCTCTCCCACTGTCTGTGCCCCCTCCTCCTAAAGTATACAAATGCAAGCACTCAGACACCCACCAGCCATCAACCTCACAACAGCATCCAGCCCATGCACCTGCACCCAAACACAGCAGACACCTCCAACAACCACTCCCTCTTCCTACACTCCCAAACCTTCACCCTCTTCCCACCCCAGTGTCCCTAAGAAGCTTTTCCTCTCCGCCGTTGACCTCTGCCCTACCCCTAGGTAGGGGAAGGGCAAGGAGGCACCACCAGCTGCCAAGGGGAAGGGCAAGAAGGCACCAAAAGCTGCCAAGGGGAAGGACAAGGAGTCACCACCAGCTGCCAAGGGGAAGGAGGCACTATCAGCTACCAAGGGGAAGGGAAAGGAGGCACCACCAGCTGCCAAGGGGAAGGGCAAAGGGCCTGTACCTGCAGGCAGGAAGGACAAGGGGCCTGGTGCTGGAACTGATTCTGAGCCCTCACCACCAACCATGGTGGTTCAGCCATCCGAGGCTGCAGGGTAAGGGCTCGAGCCTCCCCCCACCACTGGCATCCCCGACACCAGCACCGCCACCAGCACCACTGCCAGCAGCAGCAGCCCCAGTGGACAGTCATCCCATGTAATGTATGTGTACAATGTCTAGAAATAAAAATATTTAAATATAAACATCTGTCTGTGACATTGAAGGAACACACAAATTGCAACAGCAATAATGTTATTTATGTGATCAAATGTCCATGTGATTTATTATACATTGGACAAACAAAACAGAAATTGAAGGTGCGGATTATGCAACATTGCAGTCGAATTTATGTAAAACCCATGGCGCTCCTTTGGTTGATCATTTTACCACATTGACTGATCCAGTTGAATCATTGAGATGGTTTGTATTAGAAAAAATCAAGGTGAATAGACGAGGGGGAAATCTATCGAACAATCCTAACCTACGGGAATGTAAATGGATCCTTGTTTTGGATTCTGTTTCACATGACCTAAATAAATATGAGGAGATAGCAAGACAAACAGCTAGTCTATCAAATGGTTAAGATATGTACATATATTCTGGGTAATAATCTGAGATATAGACCCTCGGTAGGTGGTTGCTGTGGCCCTGAAAATCTTTAGACTGTTTTGAAAATAGCTGGTGGTTTGGGTACGTGTGTCTCTTGCCAGTATGTAAATTAGAAACAATTTGACTGATCAGGACAATTCTAGTATATAATGTTTCACGGATTGAATCCTCTTTTTTGGATACATGGGTGTGTCTTGATACCATTTATGCAAGGGGTGATTCATGATGACATTTGTATAAATGTTTATGAATTTGAATAGTTGTCGGGCACAGAATGATATAAGGATTATTGGCAATGGATAATGAAATTGTGCCATTATAATGTGGCAAGATGTAGGAAATTAAAAGTTAAAGAACTTATGCTGTTTATGTGGAATTTTGGTTCCATAGCGCAGGTGCGCTGGTGGTTTTCACATCTATTTTCCCTTGGTTGTTAGACGGAAGATGGATTACGAATATTTCTGCATTCCTATGGAAGTCTTTTGGCATTAGACACGCATGCGTCTGTTTAAGATACACTAGGAAAACACGGCTGCCCTCTGGGAGGACTTTCTCGTTCTTCTTGTTATCGAACGTGCTGACGCATACATATGCACGCATGAAAGAGTTTTTAAACACAGAAGTTTACCGCGTCTAGGCCCATACTTTTTGATGCAAAAACTGCGCAAACTTACAAAATACCATTGTATTTTGTAAGTTTGCGCTGTTTTTGCATCACAAAGTGGCGCAAGTGCGGCGCCAATAAACTATAAATATGGGCCCTAGTTTCTTGACGTGTAAAGAAGCTTGCCGAGTGAAAGGTTTGGCAATGTTCCAGTTTTTGTGAGATATTATGATTAAAGAGGACTACGGTGAACGGATTAAATGGGATTGAAGGACCTTTGGACAGAATGTTTTAAGTGTCAAAGGTTGTTTGGGTTTAATAATGAAGATTGGAATGAATTACATGATGGTTCAATATGGAATAGAAAGGATACAGAAGTAAAGGTTTGAGGATGTATGGATACTATTAGTGCATTTTAGTGATGGATAGAAATAGGACATGGGATTTTTGAAAAACTATATAAATAAATGTGTTTTATTTAAGGCTGTGAATTAGAAATAGAAGTGGCACTGGTTGGAAGTCTATGAAGGGTCGGAAAACTGTGGAATAATGAAATAATCTTCCATTTTATGAGTTGAAGTAAGAATGTGTTTGTACGTTTTTATATGGTTGTTAGTGGTTATTGTGTTATGATATTATATGGAGGTTTTTTTGTGTTTTAGATTGATGGATGTATTAAGCGCTATGGATGAAGAAGTTTGTTTAATTTAATGTGGAATCCTATGGGTGAGCATGGAGAGTATGTAGGATGTGGTGCATTACCCAGGAAATATAGTGGATGATGTGTAGGTTGATTTATTTCATTTGGTTAATTGTAGGTTCCCCTATCTATCAGTCCTGATGAAGACTTGTGTGGAGCCGATATGTGGCCCAAGAGCGTGAGGGGGTTGAAACGTCGATGATATTGCTGTAGCCTGGATTTGGTTTATTTTTTAAGAGAATTGAAATGGGAGATATAATTCTATTTTGAAGAAATTATTTTGCGATTCGATGTGGTTGAAGGATTAACCAACAGGCTGTATTTTATATTTTACATGTTTCTTTAGAGGATGGTTTCTAGGATGGTTTGAGGGTGAAATCTATCACTTCTCACTCTTTACTAAAAACATGAGCACTGTATCTCTATTGCACTTGTTTCTCTTCTATTCCTTTTTTATTGTGATATGATGGGGGACGTTATAAATTTTCTATAAAGAAATGTTTTTGGTAATTGTAATAAATTATTTTTGTAATAAATGCAGGGTAATGATGTCTGTGTATATACGAGGATTGAATGGTTGGGAGTTTTAAAACATTTTTTTGCTTCTAGGGGTCTCTGTTGTTTTTGTAATTAAGCTTCACCCAGACCTCTTTGGGGTTTCATGAGTAACCCTCTGTGGTTGGTAAAACACTTCATTAACGTAAAGGCAACAAAGGGATAAAAGGGATTCAGGAAAGCAGAAAGTAGCTGAACATCTTCAGCTGATCAAGGCTGGCTCTCGAAGAGTTTCAGACGGGCTCAAAGCAGGAATGGACTTACTCGAACTCACTTAAAATGTCCTCACTAATGAAAATAACACCAGTCCTCCTGATTGGCCCTTCAGGTGGGCTTACTTCAGGCATCAGACTCAATGGTTGTCAATGGCACCAGCAAATTTGAAACTATACCCGATTTTCTCAGCTAAAGTGTGTTGTCATTTCACTGATTTTATATTGCTCTACCAAATTATTCCATTCCCTAATTATTTGCAACCTGAAAGTTTTCTCTCACAAGACACAACACAAACTAAGCCTGGTTCACTTAGGAATCATGAGTTTCATGCCTCGTTAGACAGCTAGAACAAATATTGCTACATTGTTTATTCGGAAACATGCTTTTTGCCTTCAATATGATAGGACATTCAACATCAAATCAGCATCCTAGGAAAAAAAAATCAGGTCAGAGTTAAAACGATAAACAAGTGATTTCCCACTGCTACTACTGCAAAATGAACCTGTCAGAACCTGTCAAGCAAAAAATCCTAAATACATATTAATACAATGAATACATTAATAAATCTATTGCACACCTTACTATTATAATCAAATAAACAAAGCACATTATTTAATTGCAAACATTATTAAAGACGTGTTAGAACAGTTTTAAACATGCATTTAATATACTGCACGCGTGTAACTCGCATTAATAAAATTAATTTAATCAATATAAGTATCAGTAATTCATATTCATTTACTACTTCATTTGTAATATTCACCTTAATAAAAACACTCCTCAAGTTAACTCATTTTACTTTTTCATTTAATATTAATGCAAGACCGTCATGCAAAATGGTGCCACTATACCGCCAGTGTTGGCGGTATAACGACCGCCGGATCATGAGTCACAAAACACAAACCACCCAAATACAGACACAAAACCAACACCGCCAGGTCAACCCACGGCAAAAGAGTACTGATCAACCCCTGCCCTGACCACGCTGAGACCATTCCGACCTTCATATTAAGAGGCAACTTCCACCACAGCATAACATAACATGCACAGCATATATTGTTGGTGGTTCGCACCGCGGCAGAACAAGAAGGTACTGCGCAAAGTCTCCAACACTACATTGGCTATTTCGAATATCCCACACCTGATAACCATACACAAACCATGCACGCCTGCACACACCACAATATAACACCCCCCACAAACACACACAATCACTTGTGACAAATACGAGCATCCACAGCCACCCTGGGGATGAAGCACACCCCAAGCACAGCAAACAGATATCACACAGCACACATTACACAAATCAACACCACAGCCCACTAGTACACAGAGCCAAACATCGCCACATCACCACACACCCCACACTGCACCCAACACTCCACACCACATACCCACCCCACAACACGTCACACCAGAAGCACCCACTCTTCACTGAGAATGATTTGCAGGTCATGGTGGATGAGATCATCAGAGCAGAGCCACAGCTCATGGGAGTCCAACTACAGCAAAAATCCATAGCCAAAAAGATGGAGTTATGGCAGAGGATCGTTGACAGGGTCAACACAGTTGGCACATACCCACTCACAAGGGAGGACATCAGGAAGAGGTGGAATGACCTAAGGGGGAAGGTCCGTTCCATGGCGTACAGACAGAGGATAGCCAGCAACAAGATCAGCGGTGGGCCCCCACCTCCTCCCCCTCAGTTGACATCCTCAGAGGAGAAGGTTCTGGACAGTAAGCAACGCGAGGGCCTGACTGGCATCAGCAGAGGGCTCAAATCTAGTACGTCATCAATACCCCCAAGCACCAACTGCCCCTGTCCAGCATGCCTCACCACCACTCTCCAATCAACTACAACCCACCCCACTGCTTGTCACAATCACCCCACACCTCTCCTCTTCCCCTCCTCTGCATGCCACACCACCCCACTGCCACCATCCCTACTCACTAACTCCTAATGAATGGATGACTACAAAGTGAAGAACCACAGCTCCCACAATCCAATCCATATCAATGTCTGCAGTATAGCAGCTGTCATTGCAATCACTGGGAAGCAAGTTGGGGCACTGCATTCATAACAACAGGGACCTAACAACTACAGTCACACAACTAATATATACCGTTTCCATCCACAGGTCCCCCTGCAACTAACACCCTGTAGAGGATGCCAGGCTCAGATAGCCCTCCCCAGGATTAAGGCCCCTTTGGATGACTGAATGTGGACGACTTGCCTGGGCCATTTGGGGCCACTGGACAGTCCACCAATGGCACACCCACCCAGGACGCCCCTACCCATGTGGCAACAACACCACAGCCAGACCCCGATACTCAAACCTGTGACCATTGTAGCTCTCAATCAGAGGTGTGCCCCATAGTACGTGGGCCAGAGTCAAGGGCACACACCCCAGATAATGAAGGCCTTGCTGCTACTGGGAGTGGGCACACTGTGGCAGGGGCACAGGCACAGGGGGCCAGGGGTAGTGGGAAGGGAACCGTGGTCCAAGGCTCAGGACAGCCCATGAGGCCCTCAACCAAGTCATGTGTGTATACCAGCACACTCAGGACACAGTTGCCCAGATCCTCACTACTGTGCAGGAGACCCAGCGGCTGCAGGGGCAACACAATCAGGAGGCCATGAAACAGTGGCATGCCCACAATACTACCATGGCCTGCATAGAAGGGGTACTCAAGGACCTGACCACTGTCATGTGCGAGTCCACCACCCACCAGCAGGCCCTCAGCACTGGCCACATCCCATCATAGCCCTCCATGTCAGTGGCAGCCACAGGACTCACACGACACCAGCACCCGTATCCCTGTAACTGAGGAACCCCCACGCAAGTGAGGATGTCCAAGTAAACATCCAGAAGAACATGATGCCCAGGCCACTGCCAGGAACTGACCCTCTCCTGAACATTCTCCTTTGTGTGTGACTGTGACACCCTGACGACTGTTCACTCCCATATCACCTTCTACCCATGGCCAGCAGACTGGACCTGTACTACCTACAGCTGACCACACCACTCTGATGATTTGCTCTGCCATGATCCTACTCATCACCTATTACACTTGTTCATCCCAATTAAACAACAATTGAGCACTGTTCATGCCTACAAATGTATTTGTCATGAGTCAGCATGAAACTGCCAATATGTGTACAACTGGCAACCCATCGCCCAGCAATTGCACAGGAGGGTGACAGAGAGGGGAGCAAAATGCCGGGAGGTCGATCATGGAGCAGCCAGTGGCTGGAGATATGTGTCAAGGGAGGCAACAGGCTAGGCAGGGACCACAGTACACCACTACATTGTCCTGAAAGAAGACCAAGACAGGGACAACAATCACTGCAATAGTCACAGGTGCCAACGCCACACAAATGCACTGTAGGAACAGGTATCCAAGAAAGATATGGCAGTCAAGTCGCCAACCATATGGCCAGTACAAAAACACAAAAACAACACATACCAACCCAAGGGTCCCACCCTCACAGCACCCAGCGCCAGACCTGACCCCATCCCCACTGCCACCAACAACAATGTAGCACTGCCACCCAATGACAACTCCCAGGATAGATACTGCACAGAAGCAACAACATTTGTGGCAGCCACATGACACTTGAACTGGCAGCTCAGGGCACATTCTACATACACGTTGATGGAACTAGTGCAACAGCACAACAGCTGCCTGACTATATGCCTGACCTGTACACTGTGACTAACTAAGTAATGGGCACATGTGGAACATCCCCCCAACTCACCCAGAGGCAGAGCTCCAATCAATACCATCAGTGGTCACAGACAACAGGTGGCATTAGGGACAAGGCAGACAGTTGTAGACAACACACACCACACAGTTTACAGATACTTGTATCTCAGCCGAAGTAATGTTGACCGGGAGGGCGATAGGACAAGGACACAAGGGTGCAGAGAGCTAAGGGGCACACATAATGAGGGGTACATACATTCACACGTCCCCCCGCCATCTCCCTGTATCTCCTCCCCACCTCCTCCCTGTACATCTAAACACCCGCACTCACCCATCCAACAGTCCCCCAGCACACACATATCATCCACCCACACACCTGCACCCAAAGCACCACCACATACACACATCACAACCATACCCACTCCCTCCACGCTCAAACTTCCTTCCCTTGACCTCCCTTGTGTCCCCAAGAAACGCTTCCTATGAGAGTTTTCCCTGTTTCCCACCACTGAGCAAGTCCCTTTTCCCCCAAGTGCCCTGCTACCCTTCCTTGGCCCATGCCTTCCACCTCACAGTCTGACACTGCCCTTGGCCATGCCCCTCCACCACCTGCCACTCCGCCCCTGTCACGTCCACTGCTCCTCCTTCCAAACCCAAGCCCACTCCCTCCACTTCCAAGGCCAAGCCCACTCCCTCTACTTCCAAGGCCAAGCCCACTCCTTCCACTTCCAAAGCCAAGCCCAACCCCGCTGGCTAAATGCCCCCCTCCAAGAGAAAGCTCAAGGACCCCACATCCAAATCCACCCCTAAGGTCCCCCCTCCAAGCCCAGATCAAAGGACTCCCCTCCAAGCCCAAGGATCCCCCTGCCCCCACCCCCCCATCACCCCTGAGGTACCTGCATACCCCATTTGGTTACATATCTACTAGAATAGTTTTCCAAAGTAGCTGTTCTCATCTCTGTGTATAGTAACTGTAGATTGGGGATAAAAAGCATTTGACTTGCACTGAAAGAACTCTTGACATTGGCACACCATATTCCAACAAAACAACTAAGGGAAAGGAGGAACAGTATCAGCATATGGAAATACTTGTCCTTTAATGAATGTTAAAATTACTTAAAACTGTAAAATGGACAAGAAAATTGGTGATTTTATAATAAATGTATGGAAATTCAAAGTGTAATAAGGATATGTGAAAATGGGGGAAAGCATAAACATTGCAGATTTGCTAACTAGTCCCATGCTGTAAGTGGTAACTTTATACAGGGCTGGTTCTTTAAAAACCAACAAAGTGTATCCTTTCTAAGCTGTCTTGGCCAGATCTATAGTTTCCAATACATAACTTATTCCTAGAATGGGCTTTACGTCAGCCTTTTTCCAGTGATTAGATGGCTTTATTGCCTCAATTCTCTGCTTCTGACTTGATGGCTTTCCTCCATGTTCTTGATTTACAGTAAATAGGAGGTCTATTTGCCCCCCTCTCTCTGTCACTTTCCCACTCAGTGCTATATTGCCCCCACCAAACTCCATCCACGATTATTTCCTGCTGCACACCATACATGTACATTGAACCAAAGTATCCCCTCACTGTACCCTTCCTGCTCCTCCAGTCTCCCACCTAAGAATTCCCAGAAGGACCTTCATTCTCTTCCTGCTGCTTCTTGCATGATCTGGTGTGGTGCTCTAGCCCTGATCAAGCACAAAGAATGACCTACATTCTCTCCCCCACTGTTCTTCTCGCCCCTCTACAAAGCTGAGTTTGCCACCTATGAGCATCTGGCAGGGTCCTCATTCTCTCCCCACTGCTCATCTCTTCCCCTGACAGGTCACTCTCACCAACTAGGATCACCTGTCAGGACCTTCATTCTATCCCCACAGCTCAGCTTTTCCATTTCCAGGCTTCTCTCACTACATATGTGCGCCTGGCAGGACTGTTATTCATGCCTCTTTACTCTCCAGTTCAACCAGCCAGGCTGCTCGTCCTACCAACTAGGTAGTAGCAGGACCTTCAATCTCTTCCAGGCTGCCCTTCTCTTCCCGTACCATGCTGCTTTCGCTTCCTGCTTTGACAAAAGTTATTAGAGGCAAACCCATATGCCCCAAAAGAAACATGCCTCTAACTGCTCCTTTGTAAATATAGCAGCCTGCATTATTCTTGGTCCCACAGGAAAGTGCTGAGAAGAATATCCCATGATGAACCTGTCAATTCTAAAAACCAAAACATCTATTGAGAGAGTCAGTCTAAGTAATTTTCAAGAATAGCACATGCCAACACTAAGATGTTTGGTTTGAGGCAACATTTGTGGGCAGAAGCACATCTGTCCCCGCTAGTGGAGACCGAGCAAAGAAGATGGTACGTATGCAGGGGATAGCTGTTTTTGGTGCAGCAAGGTCAGTGTCACCTGTCTCAGCGCACTGAGAGGCCTATTGGACCTTGAAAATTGCTGTATTTTACTACCCCAACAGCTGTTAAGTGGAGTATTTCCCTTGCTTTGCGCAAGGCCCATGGCATCTCTGCTGCACCACTTTGTGTGCCCATTAAACAAAGTAACTACAGATCGTGCACCAGCAGTGTCCAAATGATTTCCATTAATGTTGGGGGCATTTTATTAGCAGACACATATTAAAAGACATCTGAAGTTTCAGCTGAATGTAATGTTATGCTTGGGTTGGAAGAGGACATTCTAGCAGGATGTCTAGACCAGGATGTTTATCATAGGAAACAAAAGGCACCTTCTGAGAGTGAACAAGGTTATCATCCATGAAACAGGGCCCACGTTCATTAAACCGATGATTTGGTAGCTGTGCAGTAATTGTCCTAGGTGATGAAGAACCCCAAACTTTGGAGTGGCCTGAAATGCACTACATTGTTGAAGAGCAATCTTTCACCACAAATCACAGATCTAAAACTATTTTCTTTTAAAGCAGAGAGCTGACACTTGTGGATGTTGAGGGAACCACTGCAGCTGCTCGCTGTTGACAATCATATGAATGGCTTATTTTTCAGAGGTTCTTCTGACTACAGCACCTAGCGTAACCCTAAAGCAGCTTTTGTAGGGTAAAAGCGATTGATGGCATCATTGGTACATCACTCTTGGCAAATATGTTATTGCACTATCCTTGCCTGTCTATGCAGCACTGCTGATTTTCACACAGCAATGGAAACATGTTAGTTAATATGGATTCTTAGGCTCAAATCTACACACATCATGCCATACATCTGGGAGAGTTTAGAAAACTGACTCAGTTGAAGCAGTCGTCTTCCTGAGGCAAAGAGAAACAATGATCTAGAACAGTGATTCCTAACCTATTGACTTCTTTAGACACCACTGCGGGAACCCGTGGGCCCTCACTGAATCGTTATTGGAATCTGGGACCCTCATTGAGTCATCAGTGGAAGCCAAGGGCCGCAGTTTATGTATTTGTGTTGAACTGAACCACAAAGCAATACACAAAAATACAGAAACAAGCATTCATTTAACAATTAACCAAATCATGAAATATATAAATATTAAAAAATCTGAATTTTAATTATAATAAGGAGGTTGGAGGGTTTCTGAATTCAATTGAAACCATTCTTCAACCATACAATTGATGCACTTTCACTTCTCCTATGAATCAATCTAATGATAACAACTTAATTTTTAGCCTCCAATTTAACATTCCTTCACATTTAAAAAACGTTTTAAAATTGTATATTATTGTAGTTATTTATACACAATTATGTTGTTAATCTTATTTAGTTTTCTAAGTAGTTATGGATCTGCTGAATAAGATTAATTGACCCCTAGCAGTTCCTGGACAACAGGCTGAGAATCACTGTTTTAGGATACTGATTGGGGCATGCACTAGGACTGAGATGAAAGCCTCTGTATTGTGCTGGCATCGGGATGTAAGTACATGTGGGAAATGATTAACTAAGGTACCAGAGAGGAGAACAGAGTGGCAGTTTTTTTTCCCATAATACCTTTTATTGGTTTTATACATTTAAATCTTTAGGCAATGTGATCACATTCATATTTCTTGCAGCAACAATTATCATGATTACTGTCTAAATGTAAATCACTTACAGTTTCTTGAATGTTTAGCTGAGCACAAGTGCACTTTACACATCAATATCTCCTGTTTTTTTTTTTTCTGGTAGAGTCAGAGGGCCTGTGAGAAAGGGTCTCTTTTGATACTGTAGTCCCCAATGTTTTGCCTGGAAAATGATGTGGTTTCAAACTGAAACAGGTTAAACAGGTTCCCAGGGCCAGATCTCTTTCCTCAAAACTGTACTATGTTTGGTACCTCAGCCACCCTTGTAAGTCCATAGTAAATTGTGTCCCTAGCACCTACGGCATGGGTACTAAAGAGGTCCCCCAAGAGCTGCTGCACCATTTGTGCCAACCTGAGAGGACCCACATCAGCATCATGTAGACTGCCATTGCAACTGCATGACAAGGTGTATTTAAAAAATGCAAACTCAACATGGCACTCACCAAGAGTGCCCTGTCCACTAACAATGCATGTATTATAGGTAAATCATCCCTCTGGCAGGCCTTACAGCCCTAAGGCAGGGTGCACTATAATTCATGTGAGGGTAAATGTTTGCATGGGCAAGTATGTTCCTACTGTGTCTTTGCAAAACCTTAAGACATGGTAAGTGTACAGGAAAGCCATAGCAAATGTGCTGGACACTGGCCATTACGAGTTCCCCAGCTACATGATGGCCTCTCTGAATATTGGGTTGTTTGGTATCAAACAACTCCGAATAATAATTAGAAAATTTACTCATAGGGTACCTTTGAGATGCCCCTGTAAAACCTAACATCCCTAGCATGCTTGCTGACTGGTCTTAGCCAGCCTGCCACAACCAGATAGAAGTCTGGACTGCTGGGATAATAGCTTTTGCTCTCAGGAGGCTGAACACAAAGCCTTTCCTGGGTGGAGCTGTTACACCTCCTCCCCCAGGCAGGCACCAGCGGTCAACTTCAACGTCTTTACCGCCTTTGAAATTGGACCTCTGCTGCTAGCAACTGATGGCTGCCCAACAGTTATTCTCCCACTATGAGAGGGAAAACCCAACAGAAATATTAGCCAGAGTTGGAGGAGTGGCCACCTCAAGCCTGCACCACCCTTCAGGTGGGGCAGGCGAGATGATCACTCAATTTAATTTTCCTCCATCTTGGATGGTAGGACAATAACCAATCAGGGTTAGAGATGTGACCTCTTCCCCAAGGAAGTGGTCACATAGTAGGTGTAGCCACCTTAACGTAGGTGGCCCATTGGCCACTACCAGATACTCCCCCTAACACCCAATAAATGCAGTGTTTACACAAAAAGACCAGTGACAAAGAGGAAGTGAGGCACACAAACAGAAGTCCTGCTGCTAGAAGAAAAAGACACCAAACCCTGCCTGCTGCACCAGGATTTGACAATCACTGCTGAGGGTTCAACTGGACAATGGGAGGATTTTGGTGATTTGATGTAAATTCATTCAGCAGTGTTTGAGAAATTAAGAAGCTTGGTTGATGTCATCAGTGATGCAATAATTGATATAATCTATTATGTCATTTGTGATGTCATCAGTGAAATCATAAATGGTGTCCTAGTCCTAGAACATGTCACGATTGATGAAATATGTGAGGTCAGAAGCTGTGCATGGCAGAGGTGCAAGTTATGGTTATTGTGTTTTTTTTAGTTCAAAATGTTAATGTTGTCACTTTCAAATTCACCCAACTATTTGTTACTTTAACTTTTGGATTTTTCAGTGAATTTTAAAGATTAAAAAAAAAAAAAAAAAGATATTTTCATCAAACTCAACTGTAACGTTTCATTAATTTTTGTGTTTTTCAGTGAATATATATGTTGTCAAGCTCATCAATATTCTGGATATGGTAATTTTATGCAACAATATTTAAAACTCTGTATTTTGGTAGCAGACGCCATGTGACATCAATAATAGAACTAATGTATAATGAACTTGATACATTCTTTAGGGCGCTCAAATATTAATCTGACAAAAATGAACTTAAAGTCGACATGTTGTAGTCATTAGCCTCATAGGTACTATCACATTAAGAGGGTAAATCACTGAGGTCCTCATTTTAACATTAGTGGTCCATACTGCCTACCAGCGCAGTGATGGGTGCCAACATACTGCTACCGCGACTACCATCCGTTCGCCATATTATGAGCACTGCCTGACTTAAGCCACAATAAGGGCAGAAATCCAGCAGTGCTCATGGTGGTAGACGGTGGTAAACTGGCTTTGCTACCACCAGCACCGCCATGCCAGTAGAACGCCACCAGCCGTATTAGGACCAGTAATAAGGCCTGGTGGTATTCTGCTGGCAGGGTGCTGCTGGCAGTACCCCTTCCCGTTCCCTGTCGGAAGACCTCCTCGCTCAAGGTAAGTCAGGCTTCCGACAGGGGAGGGGGGTGGGAGGGTGGAAGATGTGTGTGTCTGTCTGAGTGTGTGCATTAATGTCTGAGTGTGTGTGTGAATGTGTCTGTGTGTGTTGTTTGCGTGGGTGTATGCGTGTGAGTGAATATGCGTAAGAATGGTGAAGTGAGTTTGTGTCTGCATGTCAGTGTGATTGTGTGTAAGAATGTGTGTGAGCATGTCTGGAATAATGTGTAAATGAATGCGTGCATGTCAGTGCGTGTATGTCAGTGTAAGTGAATGGGTGTATGCCTGGTGTCTGTGGGTGTCTGTGTGTGTGTATGAGGGGAGGGGGTGATGTGTGCATGTGTGGCTGTGGGGGGTGGGTCATTTGTGTGCTGTGAGTGTGTATGGGGGAGTGAGTGGATCGCAGGGGGGTGGAGGGTTAGTATGTGTGTTGGGTGGGTGGGGGTGAGTTTGGCTGGAGGGGTGGGAGGCATCAGGTGAGTGTCGGGGGCTGGGAGTGCCACATACCAGTGACAGGGAATTGTTTCCCTGTCACTGGTAGGGCCTACTGCCATGGTTTTTGTGGCATTGCTAATGACATGAAAACAAGGGTGGTAGGTTGGTTCATAATGCTATGGGCGGTACTATGCCGGCCGCAAAGCTGGAGATAGACATCTCCAGCCAGGCGGCTTATACCACAATTGCAGTATGAGTGGAGAAGTGGCGGGTTGGCTACAGCCAACCCGCCAATCTCATAATGTGGCGGTATGTACCGCCAGCTTGTTGTCGGTCATACTGCCACATTATCCCTGGCAGTCAGAAGACTGCCAGGGACATAATGAGGGCCTGAGTCTCCATGAACAACGTGGGTCAAGTTAAGGCAATACTGGACATGAATCATGAAATTGAATGAAGAGGTCTCTGTCGTAATGATCTTTGACTGGAAAGCTGGCATAGAAGAAAGGTGGAATTATTTGTGCACTATTTAATACCACTTCTTAACATTTCTAAGACATCCCACGGACTCTGTCACCAAAGACATTGCAAACAAATGGGAATGGTTATGCTGATGTAGAAAAGGGCACTATTCTGGGGAGCAAGATATTACTTTTTCTGTCTATTAGCAAGGGGGCAACATGGGCAAGCTTGCTGATTTGTTTAAAGGTGAATGACAGAACCTCAGAAAATCCCAAATAACAAGGTTTTAGTATGAAAATGGGTTATACAGCTTAAAATCTTTACAGAAGTCCTAGAAACAAAAACATAATAAGTTGTTAGAGAATATGCGGAGATCAAACTAATTGAATGTTCAATTGGTAACAAAATTAACTGATCATGAAGAATTTTGTTTGATATAGCCCCAAAGGTTCACATATTAGTGGAAGCAGGGCCACTTGTGAATTAGGTACTGTTTCAGTAGTTGAGCCAGTGAAGGCAGGCATAACAAGAATTGACAAATCCAATACGTCTCAGCCATGAACCATATATTGTGTTGGCCAGTGCTTGACTTCTTTTAGTGCCAAGTCCCTGAGATTAGCTTTCACATCCATGGCCAACGTCCTAGACTAGGCAGAGCAGAGCCCAGTATGTTGGCACTAAGAGCAAAGAAACATTCTCACAGCAATAATGCTTCACTGAAGAGATTTATTGGCTTTGCCACTGCTAGTTTATTAATGTAACACACAACATTCTCCTATATGGCAGTTATTATAAGGTGTCTTTCGAAGGGATTACCCATATGTTATATGGAATGAAATACTACCAATTCTATATACAGCTATAGTGGTGGTCATAATGAAGTTCCATGAGATTAATAAAGCATTCAGCCTGATGACTCATAACTCCATATTATAGTTTAACTAGCAAAGTAAATTATAGTTTATTTTCTATAATAGATACTAATAAGAATACTACTGTAGTTCTACTTAGGCACACACTGCTACAGGTACATTTTAGGGGTATGCAAAATTACATATTTTTTCCCTGAAATTAAAAGAAAACAAATCTTGAAATTACTCTTTTTTAAAGTGAACTTTGATTTGTTGATATCTTACATAATGACGTTTCAAGTTCATACATCTTGTGAGATTCCAGCAACAGACTCATTTGGAGAGAAGATGTCTACTGGTACGATATTTTATGTACAAATTGGCCTTCTGCAGGCAAGAAATTAAGCTAAGGTGTGTGTAGTGAAATATTAAGAAATATTGTGAATTTCACATATCGCAAATTCTGTAAATAACATGATTTTACCTGCATAATTACATTTTCACCCTGTTATGGAGCATCTGTAGAGTACATCTTCACTTATAATAGAGCCTTTTCGTGCATTTGACAAATAGCTGATGTTTATAGTTTTCCAACTAAAAGCTCCCCATGTCATCATTTTTCAAAAGATGTCAGGCGGAATGCCCTTGCAATATTTAAATCTCTGACCCTGGGGTGAATCACAGATTCATGCATTGAGACAACAAGCCTCTCATTACATTACTTATGTTCTTTAGTTAGAATCTCAGATTAAAAATGCCATAGCTTGCACACATCTCGTTTGAAATGATCAAAACACCCTCCCTTAAATCATAGAAAAAATCTACTTATATTTATATGATTTCTGCAGTTTAGCCTACACCATTTGTACGACTGACAAATATGAAGAAAATCCATGTGCATGACGTTCCTTACCAGTTCAGCAATTGCAGTGATAGAATCCCAGGTGATCATTGCATCTTCCTCTATGCCTGCAAGGATGGCAAAACACTCATCGATTTCAGTCTCACAGCGTTCCCCGTGTAAATAAAAGTCACAATACTGAACTGATGTTATTCCACTAAAATTTAATATCAAATTTAGGGCCAGATGTATGACGGTTCGCAATTGAGAATACCAAATAGCAATTATTATCGAATCACTAACTGGGATTCGCAAAATGCGATGTAACAACACCATCGCAGATTTTTTAGCAACTTTCTTCAAATTCGCAGGCACAAATAGCGAGTAACAAATAGCGATTCGGTAAAATAGCGAATCGGTATTTGGAAATCTCAAATTGCAATTCCTGTATTCTGGAACAGCTTGATGACATCACAACCAGGAAGTGAGTTAGTGCATGCTGTTTCAAGAAGCCTGAGCCACAGGAGCAGGCAGAGAGACCCAGCACAGCACCAGGGAGGCAATCAGCAGAGTCAGCCAGGACCAGAAAATACTATGCCACTGATAAGAATGGGAAAGACAAAGGAGAGTGAGAAAGAAAACGGAAATTCAGTGAGCAGAAATTGGAGGTACTTACAGAAGAGGTGGTGAGGAACCATGAACAGTTATTTGGCCAACACTCACTACAGGTCCCAGAAGGTGAGAAGAGGAAAATGTGGACTGACATCCAGACCAAAATATGCATGGTGGGTGTTGTACAGCATTCAATTGAGGAGATACGCAAGTGCTGGTACGACTTGCGATCACATGCCAAAGAGAGGGTAGCAAGCAGGGTGAAGGAGGCAAGGAAGACTGGCAGAGAACCACCCACCCAGAAACCACCCACAACCATGGAAGACATGGTGGAGTCAACACTGCGGCCTGAAGCAGTAAGTGGTGTCGCTGACATTGACACCTCAGGCACACCCAGTACCAGCAAAGGTAAGGGCAGTAATGATTTGAATCATTGTATGTGCATGTAAAAATGTCCCCTAGAAAATTGCAATGGCATTATGCAAATTGATAAGTAGTCCATGCCACATATTCCATTCAACACAACAATGCCTTATGGGAGTGGTAGTCCATACCCCAAAAGTACATTTACTACGTAAATAGCAGTATAGTGTAAAACCAAACAGAGAAACAACACAACAGACAATTAGAGACACTATGGGGGTCATTCTGACCTCGGCGGTAAAGTGCGCTTACCGCCGGTCAGAAGACCGCCATAACACCGCCGCGGGCGCGGGAAACCGCCATGGTCATTCTGACCCGCAACAGGCAAACCGCCAAAAACCCGACATCCACAAAAGTCCGCCACACCAATGGCCAGCGAAAAACTGGCGATGACCAAACCTCCACCGTCACGCCAACAGAAATACGCCCATTCCATTCCGACCCACGAATCCACGCGACGGTCTTTCAACTGCGGTATTCCATTGGCGGTACACACCGCCGCGGTCAAAATACACACAGAGCTCCAAAACACTGCCACATTGGACATTTTGAAATACATACACCTGATACACATACAAACACCACTCCCACACACCCAACACAATATAAAACACACACCCACATCACCCACAATCCCCTACGACCACCATTTATTGACTAAGGCCAGAGAGAGACACCACCAGCTAGTACAGAGCATTCACAGGCACATAACACCATCACTCATACAACATCCACGCACAAAACACCACACACGACCACACTCTCCACACTCATCACCACAAACGCCACCCAACACCGCATCCACACCACCCCATGGCACCCCAAAGACACCCCAGGTTTACAGACGCTGAACTCAGGGTCATGGTGGAGGAAATAGTTTGGGTAGAGCCCCAGCTCTTCGGGGCACAGGTGCAGCACACCACCATTGCCAGGAAGATGGAGCTATGGCAAAGAATAGTGGACAGGGTCAACGCTGTGGGTCAGCATCCACGAAATCGGGACAACATCAGGAAGCGGTGGAACGACCTACGGGGGAAGGTGCGTTCCATGGTATCCAGACACAACATCGCGGTGCAGAAGACTGGCGGCGGACCCCCACCTCAACCCCCAGAATTTATAACATGGGAGGAACAGGTCTTGGCGATCCTGCATCCTGAGGGCCTCGCAGGAGTAGACGGAGGAATGGACTCTGGTAAGTCGAATCTCAACTACTTCATCCCCCCCCACCCACCGGCATGCCAAATCATACCCCGCCCTCCCCCCCACCCCCATCACACATCCTCCTTGCTAATGTCTCACCATCACAACCCACCCATCCCAACACCAAGCCCTGCATGCAACCACAAACCATGGACACCCATCACCTAAGCATGCCCACTGCACATACCCACCCCCACCAAACCACCGTCACAACAGCCCCCACAAGGGAATGCCAGCACTGGGGTACACGGGCACCCACCCATTGCATGCTATGGCACACACAGAAGCAATAACAATACTCTTATACCCCTGCAGGACCCAAACGCCACGACACCGCCCAGGAGGGTCCAGAAATGTCCATTCCACCCCCAGAAGAGGCCCACAGTGATGACAGCAGCTCTGTCTCCCTGGACCCAGATGACCAGCCCGGCCCATCAGGGACGTCAGGACAGTCGGTTCCCCTCAGACAGCCACAGCAGACCTACCCCCCTCTGGGAACACCAGAACAGCACCCACCCAGCGGGCCCATGCCTCTGTCTCCAGGACACGTCAATCAGCGGTGTGTCCACCACTACAGGGCACCCAGGTTAACCCACCACCCCAACAACAACAGGGACCTGGGGGCAGTGGTAGTGGGCACACGGTCCAGGGGACAGAGGCCCAGGGAAACAGGGGAACTGGGAGGGCTGCTGTGCGACAGGGGGGGGCAGGCCCAGGGAACCCACTCTCCACGAGGCCCTCTCCTCCATCATGGGAGCATACCACTGCTCCCAGGCGACGATGGCGACGGTCCTAGCCAGGTTCCAGGAGATCCAGGTACTGCAGGAGGAACAGTTTATGGGGTTCAGGGAAGAACTCAGAATCATCAGTTCCGCAATGGGCACCATCGTTGTGGCTCTCAATCAGTATGTCAGCACATTGCGGGACCATGTGGCACCACAAAGGGCCCCTGTCACTAGCATGGACCAAGAACAGGCTACCACCTCCGCCGGCGCTAGTTGACAGGAGGCCTGAGACAAGAACAACAGGCCACCAGAACCCCACCCCCTGCAGAAGGAGAACCACCCCGCAAGCAGTGCCTGAGATCTAGGAAGAAGACAGAGTAGGATGCCAAGACCCCCGCCAGGAAAGGATACCCCCTGATTGTCATCCCACTGTCCCACATTGTCACCCTGTCCAACCTTAAACTGCCCCTGCTCCACCTTCCACAGGCATATGGACAATGCACCTGTGAGACTGAAAATCTGGACTCTGCCATGGACATTCCTCCACCATCACCCATCACCGAATTGCAACCATTTCCCAAAATGTTACTCTTTAATAAACACACTTATTGCACAAAAATAATCTGGAGTCTGCCCGTATTTTTGAACAAAAGTATTACACAGCACTGTGCCAAAATGTCCAGTTACATTGTGATGACAACATACCACTGTCACACAGCA
Organism: Pleurodeles waltl; assembly: GCF_031143425.1. Classification (NCBI taxonomy): domain Eukaryota; kingdom Metazoa; phylum Chordata; class Amphibia; order Caudata; family Salamandridae; genus Pleurodeles; species Pleurodeles waltl. The sequence continues at coordinate 1,455,051,189 of NC_090444.1, read as the reverse complement.
GTAGTCCATGGGGAAACAAATCAGAGGTCACAGAGTGGGGCCCACATCTCTGAAATTGGAAGGGAAAGTCACAACTCAGTCAACATACACTGGGGGGAAACTCAGACAGTAGAGAGGCAGGAGACTTTAATTAAATGTAAAATGCCGGTGTTGATTCTTACCTGTATGTCATTGAAAATACTGCAGTATTACTGTGTCCCTGTTGTCTGTGTCGTCCTCTTCGTCTTACTCCTCTTCACTCTCCGCAGGCTCCACAGCTGCCACAACACCACCATCTGGACCATCCTCCTGCAGGAAAGGCACCTGGCATCGCAAAGCCAGGTTGTGAAGCATACAGCAGGCCACGATGATATGGCACACCTTCTTTGGTGAGTACATTAGGGATCCACCTGTCATATGGAGGCACCTAAACCTGGCCTTCAGGAGGCCGAACGTCCGCTCAATCACCCTCCTAGTCCGCCCATGGGCCTCATTGTACCATTCCTCTGCCCTTGTCCTGGGATTCCTCACTGGGGTCAGTAGCCAGGACAGGTTGGGGTAACCAGAGTCACCAATTAGCCACACAAGGTGTCTCTGAAGTAGTTCCATCACGTTAGGGATGCTGCTATTTCGCATGATGTATGCGTCATGCATTGACCCAGGGAACTTGGCATTTACATGGGAAATGTACTGGTCAGCCAAACAGACCACCTGGACATTCATGGAATGATAACTTTTTCTGTTCCTGTACACCTGTTCACTCGTGCTGGGGGGGACCAAAGCAACATGTGTCCCATCAATTGCACCAATGATGTTGGGAATATGTCCAAGCGCATAGAAATCACCCTTCACTGTAGCCAAATCGCCCACCTCAGGGAAAACAATGTAGCTCCGCATGTATTTCAGCAGGGCAGACATCACTCTGGACAACACCTTGGAAAACATGGGCTGAGACATCCCTGATGAAATGGCCACTGTTGTTTGAAATGACCCACTTGCCAAAAAATGGAGTACTGACAGCACCTGCACTAGAGGGGGGATCCCTGTGGGTTGGCGGATGGGTGACATCAGGTCTGGCTCCAGCTGGGCACACAGTTCCTGTATAGTGGCTCGGTCAAGCCTGTATGTCAGTATGACATGTCTTTCTTCCATTGTCGACAGGTCCACCAGCGGTCTGTACAGGGGAAGATTCCTCCATCTCCTCGCAAGTCCCAGCGGACGGTGCCTAGGAAGGACAACATGGAGCACAGAGTCAATCAACCCACAGGGACGTTCCCACAGCTTGCACAGTACACGATTCTCAATGCATTGAATGGCTTGTATGAGTGTTGATGCAAGGCCTAGGTATGTGTGACGCAGTAGATATTAAGATATGGGGGCCCTTGAAATGGTGGCTGCCTGACCTGTGAAGTGCGACAGTGGGATGTGAGGTCAATGCGCTGGCGTGGCACACCGTGGCGGTAGGCGGTCAAAGACCGCGGCGCAAAGCCGCATTGGTTAACATTGAAACCTATGGGTTTCAGGAGCCAATGAGGATGTGCGCCGGCGGTCGTGGTACGCACCGCCGCGGTACGCACCGCCGCGGTACGCACTGCGGTGGGCTTGACCGCCATTTTCTATCTGCTTAATCACTCGATACCTGCTCACCCACAGGAGAGGACCTATACTGCAAGTGCTGCTGTGACCTCGGTCTGGAAGAGACAATGGCTGCTGCGACTGGGGAAAGGGCCCCTGCCTTCACTTCTGAAGAATTGGAGAAACTCGTGGATGGGGTCCTCCCCCAGTATGCGCTATTCTATGGTCCTCCAGACCAACAGGTAAGTACACTGGGACCATGCATTGTGGCCAATGCCTGGGTTGAGTGGGGTGAATGAAAGATGGTGGGGAGGGGAGCGAATGAGGCATGCATCAAACGAAAGATGAGAGCATGTGCCACATGGCAAGGGTGGGGATTGGGGGCCACTCACATCGAGCATGCAGAAGGTGATGTTTGTTTTTCTTTCTCCCCCTGCACATGTCACATAGGTCAGCGCCCATCAGAAAATCAACATTTGGCGTGCCATCACCAAGGACGTCCGGACCCTGGGGGTCCACTGCCGGAAGAGGTGGGAGGACATCCGCCGCGGGAGCAGGAAGACAGCGGAGGCTCTGCTGGGGATGGCCTCCCAATGTAGGAGGGGTGCCAGTCGTACTTTGACCCCCCTGATGTCCCGGATCCTGGCGGAGGCCTACCCCGATTTGGATGGGCGCGTGAGGACATCACAGCAGACACAAGGGGGTGAGAACAAGCACATTCTGCTGATTTTGCGCACATTGGAGGTGTCTGGGTGGGGGAGGAGGGCTGTGGGTATCCCTAGGCCAGGGCGTTTTCTGTAGGCTAGGCCCCTCCGTTAGGCATGGCCCTGTACCCCCGCCCCCCACCTCTGTAGGTTGCCTAGTACAGCTAATCATGGCCCTGTGTCACCTATGTGTGGAGTTGTCGCCCACAGGCTTGTAGGCCATGTCCCATGGATTGAGTAGTGTACCCCAAGTGCGCGGCGTATTGCAGGGGGCTTCTGTGACTGTCCTCTCCGCCAACGGTGTCGCCAATGCATGCACTCAACATGTCTTTGTTTCTCCACCCCCCCCTTTTTTTGTGGTCTTCCTGTTCATGTGTGCATTAGCATCATCAGGCGGAGGAGAAGTGGCATCGGAGCACGAGGGAGCTGCATCTCACATGGCCATGGAGGGCCATGCAACTGACTCTGATTTCACCAATGAGACGGAGGGTGAGGGGAGCTCCACAGCGGGGACACGTGGTGACACCAGCGACACAGACATGTCCTCGGAAGGGAGCTCCCTTGTGGTGGCGGCTACATCCGTGCCCACCGCAACAACAGGTACAGCCGCCACCCAGCGCGCCAGCTCCGCCCTCCCAGCAGCCCCTCAGCCTTCGCCCCGTGCCCGCTCACCCAGGAAGGTGGGCATCTCCTTCGCCCCAGGCACCTCAGGCCCTGCCCCAATTACCCCTGCTGCCCTCAGTGAGGAGGTCATTGACCTCCTGAGGATGCTTATTGTTGGGCAGTGTACCCTTTTGAATGCCATCTAGGGTGTAGAAAGGGAGGTGCACCAGAGTAATGCATACCTGGAGGGCATTCATTCGGGTCAGGCTGCCCATCAGCGATCGTTCAATGCTCTGGCCTCAGCACTGACGGCAGCCATTGTCCCTGTCTCCTGCCTCCCTCCTCCAACTTCCTCAACCCAGTCCCACTCCCCTGTACCTCTGCCTATCCCAGACACACCATCAGACCAGCCTGCACACACCTCAACACCCAAGAGAAGCTCATCCAGACATAAGCACCACACATCACACAAGCATTTACACAAGCAACATCCACATGCAGACATGCCAACAGCCACTGCCTCCTCTGTGTCCCCCTCCTCCTCGTCTCCCTCCTCCCTCCCTGTGACGTCTCCACTCACACTTGCATGCACAACATCTTCAGCCACTACGTCCATCACCAGCACACCCACCAGAACACTCCGCACACGTGCAGTCACCACCCCCACTACCATTTACACGTCCCCTGTGTCCTCTCCCAGTGTGTCTGTCAACCCCTCTTCCAAACCACACAAACGCAGGCAGCCAACCACCCAACAGCCATCCACCTCACGACAGCCTCCAGCACAAGCACCTGCACCCAAAGACACCAGACTTCACTCTCCTACAACCACATCCTCTTCCTCCACTCCCATACCCACTACAACTACCCGTCCCTGTCTTACTAAATTTATTTTCCTTTCCAACCTTGACCTCTTTCCATCAACTGACCCCCCCCCTCCGTCTCATAAGGCTCCAATCAGCACCTCAGCCACCACAAAACCTGGACCTACTAAGAAAATAGTCCAAAGATTTTGGAGTCCACCACCTTCAAGCCCAGCTACTTCGGCTGGGAGTAAAGAGACGGCCAGCCCACCCCATGCAAAAAAAGCAAAGAAAGCCAGTACCCGGCGCGAGAGGCCAAAGACAGCAGGCTCCACAAGCACTACCCTGGCACCGTCAGGGAGTGGGGTGCCACCTGCCACACCGGCAAAGGGAGGAAAGGGCCACAGACGAGCAGGGAAGGGTGGCAAGGGCAGCGTGCCCGAAAAGTCCGGCAGCAGGCGAGCTGCCCAGGAGGGCCCCGCCAGCCCCAGCCCAGCTGCCCAGGAGGGCCCCGCCAGCCCCAGCTAAGCTGCCCAGGAGGGCATCGCCATCCCCAGCCAAGCTGCGCAGGAGGGCCCCGCCAGCCCCAGCCAAGCTGCCCAGGAGGGCCCCGCCAGCCCCAGCCAAGCTGCCCAGGAGGGCCCCACCAGCCCCAGCCAAGCTGCCAAGGAGGGCCCCGCCAGCCCCAGCCCAGCTGCCCAGGAGGGCTCCGCCAGCCATAGCCCAGCTGGGCAATGAAGGAGCGCCAGCCACAGCACAGCTGGGCAATGAAGGAGCGCCAACTCAAGCAACGCTGAACATGGCAAGGACTGCCAAGGCAAGCACCGCTGAACAGGGCACCGCCATCTCAAGCACCGCTGAACAGGGCACCGCCATCTCAAGAACCGCTGAACAGGGCCCTTCAAGTCAAGAACCGCTGAACAGGGCCCTTCAAGTCAAGAACCGCTGAACAGGGCCCTTCAAGTCAAGAACCGCGGAACAGGGCCCTTCAAGTCAAGAACCGCTGAACAGGGCCCTTCAACTCAAGCACTGCTCCGCTGGGCCCTTCATTTCAAGCACCGCTGAACTGGGCCCTTCATCTCAAGCACCGCTCCGCTGGGCCCTTCAACTCAAGCACCGCTCCGCTGGGCACCGCCGTCTCAAGCACCGCCCCGCTGGGCACCGCCGTCTCAAGCACCGCTCCGCTGGGCCCTTCAACTCAAGCACCGCTCCGCTGGGCACCGCCGCCTCAAGCACCGCCCCGCTGGGCACCACCATCTCGAGCACTGCTCCGCTGGGCCCTTCAACTCAAGCACCGCTCCGCTGGGCACCGCCGTCTCAAGCAACGCCCCGCTGGGCCCTTCAACTCAAGCACCGCTCCGCTGGGCACCGCCGTCTCAAGCACCGCTGGCCCATTGGCAGAAGGGGCAGGCCCACAACTGTGTCGGGCAGGGCTGCACGAAGCACTCTGGGCACCATGCCTCCTCCAGAACCAGTGGAGTCTGTAATCCACTTGTGAGACTGTGGCTTTGCACTCCCCAGGATGGCACAGTGGGCAATCCTCCCACTGTAGAGACTTGTGAGACTGTGGCTTTGCACTCCCCAGGATGGCACAGTGGGCAATCCACCCACTGTAGAGACTTGTGAGACTGTGGCTTTGCACTCCCCAGGATGGCACAGTGGGCAACCCACCCACTGTAAAGACTTGTGAGACTGTGGCTTTGCACTCCCCAGGATGGCACAGTGGGCAACCCACCCACTGTAGAGACTTGTGAGACTGTGGCTTTGCACTCCCCAGGATGGCACAGTGGGCAATCCACCCACTGTAGGGACTTGTGAGACTGTGACTTTGCACTCCCCAGGATTGAACAGTGGCCAGGGAGGCCCCTTGTGGATCTGGCGTCGTGGACTCATCTGGCTGAGGTGCCCCCCCCTTCCCTTCCCCCTGAGGTGCCTGTAGTTTTGCTATCTGATGCCCCTGCAGTGTTCTCTCCATTGGAGCCGGGTATCATGTGTGGGCTTTGCCCATGTGTTTAGGCCCATTGGCCCACGAACAATGGCTGATACACAATTTGGACTGGACAATTTACATATGTATATATAGTTAGAGATGTTTGATATATTTTTTTACTTAGCCGTACAATATACTTCAAATTTCAGGATCATTTATTTTTGTCTTTGCATTCTTCCGGGGGGTTTGGGGGTGTCACTCTGAGTTGTTGCTCTGCATTGATGTGTATGTAGTTGTGGGTGAGGGTGGGTGTGTCGCGTATGTGTGTCCCCGTAATTTTTTGCCTCCCCTGTATCGTAGGTGCAGTACTCACCGTTGTCTTCTGCGGCGGCGTTCATGCTCCTGGTAGAGGAGCAGGAAGACAATAGCTGGTAGGATGTGTAGTTCGGGTTCCATGCTGTCCAGATTCCTCGTGGAGTGTGTAGAGGTGAGCATTTTCTGTTCGTAATGTCTGTTTCCGCTGTGTTTTTATCGGCGGGGCTACCGCCCCGGAAAAGGTGGCGGATTGGTGGGTTGTGATAGGGTGGGCGGTACATTGTCTCCCGCCTGTCTGTTGGTAGTCACCGCCACGCTGTTTGTTTGTCCCGCCGTGGCGGTCGGAGTGTTAAAGTGGCGGTCTCTGTTGGCGGTTCCCGCCAGTGTCAGAATTCAATTTTTTTTACCGCCTGCCTGTTGGCGGGTTGGCCGCCGCTTTAACACCGACCGCCAGGGTTGGAATGACCCCTATGTCAGGGAAAATGTTTATGATGAAAGTAACTGTAAGATTACAAATGTAAGGTGAACATCATGAATGACATGCTGTGCATTGTTGTTGCAGATGTTCTGGGCCCTGACGCAGCAGAAAGTGGAAAAGGGGGAAATGACGGAAGTCAACCACAGTTAGATTCAAACACCAGTGAGTCCATCACACCAGCACCAACCAGACGCAGGGCTAGAGTGCTACCCCTCCCTGAGTTTACTCTGGACTCCAATTAATTGCAGGAAGAAGTACCCATACCACCGTCAGAGGGTAGAAGCACTGACAGACAGCAGTCCCTGTTCCAGCACCAGTCTACTCCCCTCAGGAGGCATTATGAACAAACAGTGCACAAAGGAAGGTGAGGGCCCATCACTGTTCGGTGGTCTTGAGGCATCCATGTTGAAAGTGCAGCCCCTACAATGTAAATACATGAGATCAATGCACAGGCAGTTGGTGTCTATCGATCACAACATGGGATCAATGCACAGACAGTTGGTGTCTCTTAATAACAACACGCGCAAGCTGCATGAGGGACAGCAAGCTGCAGCAGAACACGTGAGGGAGATGACAAATGCCATTAAGGAACTCTGCACTGTAATGCAGCAGGAGTACGTCACTCATTGTAGGCACCATCACCAATTGATGGGTAGTTTGGATGGGTTCAGCAGATCTGTCAATCGGCTCACTACCACAACTGCTTTGGTGTCACAACGTGCTGTGGGCATGCAAGTGGAAATGGCACAGTGCAGTCAGGACGTTGCACAAGGATTGGTGCAAGTTACCAATGTATTGGAGACAATGCAGACAGCCCAGAGTGCTTCAAACAGCAATATGGGTGGTGGGGACAATGAGGAGCTCTCTAGCCTCAGCAATGTCACAGCCCCTGTGAAAGATCCTTGACATCGCAGTTCCATACACAGTACTGTCCCTGAACCCGCAACAAGAGGTGACACTGAGCCTACTGAGCGTTCAAGTGGAGTGTGTGGACGTAAAAAGTAATGATGAGAAGTACAGGGGCCTTGCATGGGGAACATCCTGAACAATGAGGTCTAAACCACTAATTGCCTGAACCACTACTGCTAAACAACTAAAAATGTTTCTACAGCGAAGTACTGAACAACTACTGTCTAAACAATGATTTTGCCTGAATAACAATTGCCTGAACACCGAATGTTTAAGGCAAGTTTAACTTTTTTTTATGGTGTATTTGTTGTTCAGAATTTATATATATAAATAAATATATATATATATACAATATATATATATATATATATATATATACACACATTCTAAACAACTAATAAACCATAAAAAAAAGAAAAAACTTACCTTAAAATGTGTTGTTCAGGCAATTGTTATTCAGGCAAAATCATTGTTTAGACAGTAGTTGTTCAGTACTTTGTTGTAGAAACTTTTTAGTTGTTTAGCAGTAGTGGTTTAGGCTATCGTTGTTTAGGACCTGGTTGTTCCATCACATATTCGCCTTGCATATCATGTAGCAATGCATTGATACTATGATGTCAATAGTTTCACACTGTAATTGGGAGCCGATTGTGTATTTTGTAAACCTATGTCCTATTCACACATATATTACCTGAAGTCAAGGCAATGAATGTGATATCAACAGAAATAATGAAAGTAGATGTGGTGTTGTCATTACTCAAATCAGAAATAGTTGCGCGTAATCTCAGCATGTCTTTGCCAGCCCTCTGCTGCTCTGGTTCTCTCTGCTGATTGGAGGGGTGGCAAGGGGTCATCATCCTCATGGGAGTCTGTTTCTGTGGGTTTGACTGGTATGCCACTTGTCATTGCGATATTGTGCAACATTGCACATGTGGCCACGAGCTTGCAGGTGGTTTCCGGACTGTATTGCAGTGTGCCCCCACTCTTGTGCAGGCATCTGAAATGACTCTTCAGCAGGCTGAAGGTCCTCTCAATCACACTGAGTGTCCTCCTGTGTGCCGCATTGTATCTCCATTCATTTGGCATGGCAGGATTGAGATAGGGTGTCAAGATGAAGGACCACACTGCATACACACTGTCTACTAGGATGACAGAAGAGTAAAACTAGTAATTGTTATCTGTGACATCACATAGATGTTATGTTACATTGTTCACTGTTACATTACCAAGTAGGTAGCCTTGGCCAAACTCCCCAGCAAGAAGTCTTGTGTGTATTCCACTGTGCCTGAAGATATATGAATTGTGTGTTACCAGGGTATCTGGCCACAAGATCAGTTATTATGCTGGAGACATTGCATATGACCTGGATGTTCAAAGAATGTGTACTTTTCCTATTCCTATATACATACTTTGGGCAGATGGTGGACAGATTGCTTCATGCATCCCATCAATGCAGCCATTGACGTGTGGAAATTGGGCTTCCTGGAAGGAATCACATTTATATTTTTGCAGATCCTGTGAGGTGTTGGGGAATTTTATGTGCGGATGACGTTTTGTCAACATAGCATTTAGGAATGCAATAAGGAAGCGTGAAAGCGCACTTTGAGATACACATTCAGCTGCTGCTATGACCCCTGGATAGCTTCCTGAGGCTAAGAGGTGCAGGGAGACTAATACCTGCACATGAATGGGTATGGCATTGGTTCTGTGTGTGTGTTGCTGCAGTAGGGGTTCTAAATCAGCTATTAAGTCAAATATTATGGAGGAGTTCAACCTGTACTTGTCAAAAATCTTCTCCTCTGTCTGATCAAATAGGGTAATGTGCACTCTGAAAATTCACTCCTGTCTCCTCAAACCTGCCAGGATCCTCATCCTCCTCGCCATGATGTAAAGTACAGCCATTGTTAAAAAATGGCTGATGCATTCTGGGCCTCTTTGTATAGGTTGCACCTATACACCACCTGATTTCAATTTGTTGTAAATTCTACATGCAAAAACCCATTTTTCAACTATTTGCAATTTGCAATGGCTGGCCTGAGACAGGCTTTAAAGGGCTGCTTTTGTGGGTGGCACAATACGTTCTGCAGGCCTACTAGAGCATTTCATTTACAAGCCCTGGGTATCAGTTTTAGTACTTTAATAGGGACTTATAGTAAATGAAATCTGCTAATCATGTGTAGTCCATGTTGACATGCTTTAAGGAGTGAGCACACACATTTTAGCACTGGCTAGCAGTGGTAAAGTACAGCAAGCCATAAGTCCTATATAAGATAAAATGTTCAAGGGAAGACCGCACCAAAGGTTATCAGTCCAAATACCCCTGAACAAATATTGCTTTAAACAATCTTTTCAACAAATGAGACTAAGATGGAATGTGACAAAAGCAATATGTTTACGTATTTTGTACACAGTTTCCGTTCAATACACAATTAAATTAAATTTTTAGACAATAGGAACTAGAGTGTAGAACTTGATGGAAAGATTATCCTATATATATTTTTCCAGGTAGGGACGTTTTGATATAATCAAAATTATGTTTCTTAAATCAGTAATTTTTATCAGCAATGTTTCCCATTATCATTAGCTGATCTTTCTTCTCTAAAATGGATGGTATGTTATCTAGAGTTGTATGAAACAACAAATAGGCAATACTTTCAGGTAACATTCTTAAAAAAAAAAACTAAATCCACTGAAAGCATCAATATTCCAGATATTGTTAAATATCATCAGGCCTTTTGACATATGCCATTAGATTCCAAGAGGCAGTTATGGCATCTTCCTGAATTGGACCACATTGATTATTTTTCATATCCAAAGGTGGTACATATGTCAGAACCTCCAAAGTAGATATTAGGGTCTACACTTATTTTTTTCTCAATATCTACCAAGGCTGTTGTTTCATGATTTAATGCAAGTACAAGACATGTTATTCAAACTTTTTATGTTACAAACAATACATTAAGGTAAATAATGTTGTGAAAGTATGTTGTTCAAGTATAATATAGATAATTTTTCAGTCATTTTACAATTCACTCTTAATCCCCTTCCCCAAGCTAAATAAAATGTTAAATTACCCTCATGTGTAGAAGAATACACCATTTTAAGAAAAATATAGTTCTAAGTGGTTCGGAAAACTGCCATTCACTTTCCCCAAAGTACGTATACATTGGAAAAGTATTGTAATGACATGAATCTAGTACGGAAAAAAGTTTCAGGTATCTATAAATTCTTATTTTCCATTTCAAATCCATGAGATAAAACTGACACAGCATTACAATGTGAAATTGACTCAGAGAATTCTCGGCCCATTGACCAATAGGATAAAATCTAGTCATGTTCTGCAAGTGCCACCCAGGTATTTCTTTCTACAATAGACTATTTTATGCACCTTCTAAAGTTTAAGAATTAAAAAGTTTACATGATGCATTATGATCATTTCACTTTTTCACATGGGATCCTTATGTACATGTTTTAAATGTTCCAAAATTCACCATTTTTTGGAACAGATTTGGCAAAATATTAAAATTATAAGTGGTCAAAGCATTCCCTTCTCTTAAACTAATATACTTTTAAGTAGTTGTCATGAATATTACAACCATCATCATTTTCTCTCTAAATTAATTGACATATTTTTGTGAGCATCATTCAGGTTATCACCCGGAATAGAAAGTTGCAGATTGGCTTTCTTACGTGGCTCACTGGTATCTAATTTGTAATACGAATGGACTAGATACACATAAACTATCAAGAGAGATACGATTTGACAGCCTCTGGCAAACTATCATAAATATTCAGCTCACTTATCACATTTACCAAGAGAAAATAGCAGGTGCCACTCATAACTATATACTGCAATCTTGGTCTAAGAACAAAATATTATGATTTATTTTTAAAATGATTTAATGTAATAACTTCTTTGAATGAGAATTTAGTCTCATACTTATTCTGTTAACACATTGTTTATATACCATGTAATGTTTGCCTCTTTTCCATACCTTGTTAAAAATTTAGTAATATATCATTATAATTTTTTTTTTACTCTCCGACAATCAGTGATATTCAATATGCACGTGTGCTTTCACTCTCATTTATTTCTTTGACTAATAGTTCATTGACCATACTCTGTATTGTATGTCCAGATACCGTGAGTTATGTTATTACCCATAAATAATTTCCTTTGTTTCTGTGAAAAATTAAAATGCTGAACTAAAAACAAATGTGTTATATAGTGCTTAATGCTACTCTGTTCCATTTTTATGAACTATACTTAACAGTTGTTACTATTAACCAATAAAATAGTACCAAAGTTAGCATCTTGGGTGAGTAACTTATCCGAGGTTCAAAACTATGAACTGTAGGTCACATTAGACGTCAGTTGCCAGGGCTTCTTGTTGAACAATTCTGCGTGGTACAAATACAGTACTAAAATTGATTAATATGGGTGCCTCATTATAAGAATGCAGTAATGTTATTGATCTTCTGGTGATAATACTGGAGTTGCCATATGTATTCGCAATACATGGCTGAATGTCAATATTGTTTACCAATGGTGTATGACCAACTCTCTGGACTACATGCTCCAAGACTAAGATGTTTCTTATAACACTACCTACTATTCTTCAAAGTATGAAAGTACAATCTTATTGATAAATATAGATGGTAGTCATATAAGCTTTTATATTAAAATTAGTTCCATAAAAAGTAGTGTTTAATATTCAGTAATAGCTGCAACCAAAAATATTTCAGTTAGGTACTGCTGAAATAGATCTTGTTTTTTTATATCCACGTACTTTGTGCTCATTCTTAATAATCCTTTGAATTTTTGTGTCATTTGTAAAATGACTTGCAGCTTGGCATACAAATATTCTGAACTGCAACTTCTTTACAAATTACTTCTGCAGAAAATTGTAGAAACAAACGTACTGATTAGATGATATTTTCTTTTTTGTGCTTTGTGCAAATTGAGACCTGAACTACTAGTAGAAATAGAAAATGAAACTACAAAAGTAAAAAAAAAAACGCTTTCAGCTTCTACAGGCATACATCACAAAAGAGATGATCACTAAAGTGTTTCTTTTACAAAAAAATGCCATTCTGATCCAAATGAAAAGCAAACCCTAATTGAAAGCATTTATTTATAAATAATGTGAACTACCTTTCCCCTCCTCTTCCTTCATGATATTGTTCTGATACTCCATGACCTAAACCCAGTTTAAGAAGAGTTTCAATTGCAAACAGTATAGTGTAATGTAGATTTGACTAGTGTTTTTATGAAGGAAAGTCTAAATGCTATTAAATACACTGAGGTGAGTTGTATGTGTTATTTTCTCACCTTAATTTTGATAGAATTGGTAAGAAATACAAACACTTCAGTTACCATAAGGTGAAATCCAAACTGGCGAATGGGAATGACAACAGTAAAACAATCAGACAAATGTAGTTTATACAGTTATACTGACCCACCACAGGAAGCCCTTATTTCTTGGTGAGAAGACAAAACTTTAGTATTGTGACACAGCAGAACAATGAGACATACAATAGAAACAGATAGTAACAGGATAAGGTGTCCCTTGTTTTTCCTTTGCAGGTGAGACTGCCAGAATAGTCACTAGGAATGAATATAGCTTGAACCCTTGTGCAATGGATCCATGAATTATTGGCGTAATTGCAGTAACTTCTAAATAGAGAAAGTGTCTTGGTTGATTATCACCAGCTAATTAGAGGGAAATAGGGTAAGAGTTAAACATATATAGGTGGAATAGAACTTGCCTTCTGTGTCTTTAACAAAATATGAAATTTCCTTCATTAAAACACTAGGAAAATTTAAATATTAAGTCAAGACCACAGATTACTTTTATGCAAATTTAAAGCACATCTACTATCAAAGTGGTTTCTTTAATTCCCAATTTACAATAAAACATACATAACGTATTAATGTTTCACCATTGTGCTGACCTAAGAATGTCCTCCAACCTTCTACTTGCCCAAAAAGCCTTAGAAGCAACTCATTCCCTGTAAGAATGGGTACATAGTTGAGAGTGCCATACCTGCCAATGACATGACCCACTTAACGGATCCAGCCATTGTAGAGGAAATAAGGCCCATATTTATACTTTTTTAGCACCGCATTTGCGTCGTTTATTGACGCAAAATTGGCGCAAACTTACAAAATAGCATTGTATTTTGTAAGTTTGCGCCGATTTTGCGTAAAAAAACAACGCAAATGTGGCGCTAAAAAAGTATAAATATGAGCCTAAATGTTTGAATGTGTTTCCTGAAAGAAATGAATAACTTGGATGTAATGTATGTTTTCAGATAACTAGCTATCTGTTCATACAGTTTTAAAGAATTGCCACACACGATTTTGGCTGATTTAGAAAATAAGGGTAAACAACAGATATCCTTTCTTTGTTCTTCTACCAATGTTAAAGCGAACTCTAGAATTATAGCAGTCATATTAAGAGCTCTAACATCTCAGACACATTTTATATAAATGAACGACTATGGCATTCTCAGCTTGGCAGATAACATCTTTAAAGATAAATCTGAGTTATCGGACCAAGTACTGAACATGTTGGGAATTACATTAACATTACGTAATTGTGTATATTTGGACAGAGGAGAATTACAAAACTGTACTTCTTTCAGTGTTTGACAAATCAATCTAAGTACCACCTTGTATGCCACTGAGACAAATGCAGAAATTGCTGAACAACACGTATTAATTGTTCTATAGATAATACCTTGACTAAAAAGAGATTGCCAGACTTTCCCCAGCTTGACCAAACAGACCAAGCTGATTGATAGATATTAGAAGACCCTGAAGCCCAAGATTTCTGTGTGCATTCTGTAGCTTCTGCCAAAATTCCTGAGATTCTGTCAACTAACCATGTATTTTCCAAGCTGTTGGAGACACTGATAGATTGAGGACTCGATTGTGCCTCTGAGCTTGAGGATTGAGTAGATGACCGTAAAAAGACAGAATTTGGATTGGGCAATCTTTTCCCAGTTCAAGAAGAATAGGGCACCACACTTGTGATTGACGAATGGGAGCTGCAAAGACCAAAGTTGATTTCTGACATCTTTTTTCAGCTGATAGTCAGCATATCTTTGTAAAAGGAGGCAAAGCATTATTGATTCCCTGAGGCAAGTCCTGAAGAAAGGCTTTTGCTAATGGATCTGGTCTTCAACTGTAGAACTGTGGTAGTTGGGTGTTCAGATGACATGCAAAAAGGTCTGTTTAGAAAGAGTCCCAATTGCAGGTCAGTTGTCTGAAAATGTAAGAATGAAGACTCCAATCACTGGAATTCTAGAGATGTCTACAATGCAAATTAGGTACAGAACTTAAACTGCCTGGAAGATATTCTACTAGAACTAAGATCTTCCTTTTCAAACAAATCTTCCAAAACCCTTTGCCTTGTTTTGTATACTACCTTGTCCTACAATATACAAAACATAGAAAACATAGAAAATATCCAAAAACAATTAACCCTGTCAATTACTCCAGGCTTAATCTATCTCCTTTTCTGCAATCCGAAAATCTGAAAATAATATCAGTATGTTTGTATCAACGATTGGAACAGCAGTAATTTTAGAAAAATGGAGAGAAAATCAGAAAAATAATTTGCAGTTCAAGAGGTGAGTGGAGGAGCAGCCACAGTGAAAAGATGAGAGGGAGAGGGAGCATTTCAAGGGTGGAAGCGATGGAGACATACAGAATCTGTACTCCTGAAAGGATTCAAACAGGTCTAAGACCGAAGTAAGGGAACAATAGTATAAAGAATGCAAGACTAAAGTTGGAGACCACACAGGAGAATGTCATCATGTTGGAGGGGTTTACCTGACATAAGACTCTATTTTTAATTGCATCATTTGATTTTACTGCAAGGATTTGAATAACTATGGAGGGAGGGATTTTTAACTCGATGAGTGGAAAGATGGACTGAGGCAGACAGATAATGGTATGTATATTGAATGATATTGTATGTTGGTGGTTTTATATAGTGTTTGCCATTACATGGCTTCTGTCACGCCGTGGCGGACCACAGCACGAGCCGAGCACTCGGCTCGGGGCGCGGCAGCGGTTCGTGGCGGCTGGGCATGCCACACCCCCTTGTGTTCTTCTTGCACAAGGCCCCAAAGTGGGCATGGGGCCTCGACGCGGCATGCCTTCAATAATATTATGGCACCTTTCCCCCTACCCCTCACTTACCTGGTGAGCCTGTCCTTTTTTCTTTTTTTCTCTCTTTTGGCTTCTTTTCCTCCTGTTTTTATGTGTACATTTAGCAGCCACGTTCTTTCTTTTTCCCAGCTTGCCTTCTTTTTCCATGCATGCCTTAGGACCCTTTTTCAAATGGTGTATTTTCTCTATATGTTCCTATGCTTCTTTCCCAATCCAATATGGTGACTTTCTACTTCCTGTGGGTAATTTCCTGTTCTTGGGTATATAAGGTGAGTGATTCTTGTTCTACTTGCGATGTTTTTTCCTGTTGGGAGACTCACCTTTTTGCTTCTTTTTGTTCCAGGGAGTTCCTGCATTAGAGGTTTTTCCCTTTGGGGTTTTTTCCTCTGGGGCTCCTTCTGAAAGGCATGGACTGCTTTTTGGCGTTCCTTCGTCAGCAGGACTGTGACTACCAGAAAGGGCCGCCCTTCCCTTGGTCAAGGCAGAACTTACAAAAATCAAGACCCTTCTTCAGTTCCAGTGGGCCAGAGACATAAAAGACAAGTAGCTCGTGTCAGCTTCTTGGTTCTGTTGGGAGTCACAAGGAACAGACCGTTGTCTGCAGGTGGTTTTTCCCAGAGGACGGTTTATCGGGCCTTTTGATTTGCATTCACACACAAGCATGTGGTGTCAGAATGTCTGTGGGGGGGGGGGCTTTTTTCTTCTGCCCTTGCTCATGAGGGTTATGTCATGGTGGGTGGCTGTACCTGAGTTTTGTTTGTTGAGAGGAGAGCGAGGTGGCAAGAAAGGATAGGAGGAGAGAGAGGACAGGAGGAGAGAGGTGCAAAGGGGACTGAGGGATACAAGAACCATCACTCTTCAAGCACAAATGTGAAATGGAGAATGGTTTGTAGGGAAGAAAAAAGGAAAACAAATATGTGGGGCAGAACATAACTCTAACCCCCACCATGCCACATTATATGTAAAGAGTTTTCTTTTTGTCAGTGTATAATCATCCCAGAACAAATCCTACCTAGCTGAGGTATATAAGGAATGGGAGTTTGTTTTCGTAGGATTGCTAACACCCTGGTTAGTATTGGCATGTCAGTATTTCAATTATTTGGGGCGGTAACTACTAGAGCATAGAAGGTGATCCTTTCCACGTTTGGGGAAAATTTTAGTACTGCCCCATTAATCTCTTGCCTCACAGGCCTGTTTTTTATGTGTCTGTGCATACAGGGGTTAGGCTTTTAACAGAGAGGTAGGTAAGTGAGAGGAGGGAACTACAGAGTGAGAGACACATGGAAGAATGAAACTACAAGAGCATAAGGAAAGGGTTTGAGGGAGAGAGGCAAGGAATCACAATGCAGGTAGCAATGTGAGAAGGGCATGAAAACTGTAGCAGGAGAAATTAGCAGAAAAATGGAAACTGGAAAGGGAGGGCTGGACGAGTGGAATCTTCAAGTATGGAGTGGCAGGGAGTCACAGGAAATGGGACATCTGCAAGAAAAGCAACATGGGTAGAATATAAGTTGTGAGATGCAGGAATTTCTAGTATGGGGCATGTATGCAGCTGCTGATTCTAAAGCAAGGTAAAGACCACTTACCCCACCAGACTTCGTCAGGTTGTTGTCCAAAACATAGTTCAAGCACACCAGCAATCCCTTCTTTCCATCAAGTTGGCAGCTTCTGCCACACTTTCTGACTGAAATGCAGTAAACAGAATACACACAGTATATTCTGTTTTGAGCATGCAGCATGCAGCACAGGACCCTGCCTCACATGTCATGAGTTGACTGTAACCCCTCCCTCTCCCAACTAATCACCGTTCGATGACTTGGGAGAGGGAGGGCAGGTAATAGACAGCTTGAAATAATTGAAAAGCTGCCTTAGGAAGTACAGGCCTTATACTGTACACGCCTGGGGCATTGCATCATTACTGGGCAGTCCCCAAGGCCCAGGAGTATTGAAGGCCAGGATGGGGACCATGTCAGCTCCAAGACTACTGAACAATCAAAACCATAGCTGCCACATGTGCACTGGTGCATGTGCCTGAGAAAAACTGCTGGACTGCCTGATGTCTGTTTTGGGAGCGTCACTCTAGGAAGGCAAAGGGACTCCAATATAATAAAAATATGGATAGAATTGCCTTTTGAAATTATCATCCATAGACCTGGAAGGCCAGAGTGGAGCAACCCCTCTGCCCATCACCAAGAGCCACCATTGGTCTATTGTGCGCTCCTGGAAGAAATTTTACACCTCCTTCATGCCTCTTCAAGAGCAGGACTGGTTCCCAGTATAAACACTATTGAAGACTGCATATTCCAGAATAGACAGCATGAATGTAGGTAGGCAGGCAGTGTGCCCCCCAGTGTGCTTAAATCACACAGAATATGTTAGGTTAATAAAGCCTGGAGATTCACCTGTGTTCTTGAAGTAGTACAGAACCTGATACACTGAAAGCAGCTTGCCAACAGGGTGACCACCTCACTCTATGTCACTACGGGCACTGCTTAAATTTCAGAATGTTTCATTATGCCTGTCATTCCTTCTAGAAGTGTTAGTCTAATTATTTCAATGAAAATAAAAAAAATACATCAACAGTCAGAATGCATTAGCTTTTCAAACAAAAGCCTAGGTATGAAAACAATGTGCATAATGTGCTAATGACATAGATTCAGATGGCCACCATACTTGCCAATCACCCCCAAAACAATGAATTGCTTTTTGCCAGTGTATGCCAATTAGCAGGAAAAATACATTCAAGGATTTTCAGCACTTGCTGTTAATCATGTGATCAATTATGAGTATTAAAATAATTTAGGACTACATTTAGCAGAATACCTTAATAGGACTGGGTGCAGTAGTGTGCTTCCTTTGGCCTATATTTAAATTTCCTATAGAAGTTTGGGTTAATGAATCCTGGAGATTAACTAATGTGCTTGGAATAGTATGGAAACTAGTATAATGAATCCAGTTTGCCAAACTCTCCCAAAGAACTGGATAGCTTCCTACTGCTACCGGCTATTAGCATGAAACATATGTCTAAGGATATCCACAATTTGGTGTATCAACGCTATGTGGAAAATATGATTTGTTATATGAACATTATTGAGGACAGAATTTACAAGAATGCTTTGTGAGAACTGGTAAAGGCAGGCAGTGTGTCCCCCTCGATCTCTAATTAAAATTTACAAAGGATGTTTTGTTGAGCCATGGGGATGAACATATGTTCTTAGAGTGAAGAATCTGATATACTTCAAGAGAATCACCAAGCACCCCAAGCCAATAGATTGTTCCTTGCTGATGAATGTCAAATACAACATACAATGGGGCATATTTATACTCCGTCTGCGCCAAATGTGCGTCAAATGTCACATTCAGCGCAAACGTTGACCCGTATTTAAACTTTGACGCTCAAGTCCGTGCACAACAAAATTCCGCTGTGTGCGTCATTTTTTGGATGCGGCAACCCGCCTAGCGTTAATGATATGCAAGGTAGGCGGTCCCATCCAAAAAATGACTTAAATGGCCGTGCATCGTATTTATGCTTTCGGGCCCGATTTGCGTCGCAAATTAACGGCTGGGTCAGGGCAGGCATTAAAATGGGGCAAACACACCTGTATTTAATCAGAACACACAGAACAAACAGCAGAGCAGCAGGGCAGCAACAGGGAGCCATGGAGGTGATTCTAATCCAGTGTGCACGCAGACACAGAGCCCAGCAGCAACAAGAGCAGCTACAACAACACCAGCAGGTACCCCAAAGGCAGCGCAGAAGGCAGGAGAGGATATTCCACCCCAGAACCACCCTTCAGGGCCTCAGGGAACACGACATCATCCAGAGGTACCGGTTGAACTGGCAGGCCATTCAGCAACTGCTGCGCAACATTGAACCGCAGTTGGCCCCCACTTTGCTGACACCCCGCACCATCCCAACAGAAACCAAGCTGCTTGCAGTACTTCATATGCTGGCAAGTGGCTCTTTTCAAACAACTGGTGCCCTGGTTGTTGGAATATCACAACCATCATTTTTCGCCTTTTTGCCCAAAGTACTGGATGCCATCATTCGACTGACACCCCGCCACATCTGCTTCCCTAACACACTGCAGAAGCAGCAGGAAACAAAACAGGGGTTCTACCTCATCAGTGGCTTCCCACACGTCCTTGGTGCAATCGACTGCACACATGTACACCTTGTGCCACCTGCTGCAACTGAACACCTCTACCGCAACAGGAAGCACACACATTCCATCAATGTGCAGGCCATAGTCGATCACCAGGGATTGATCACCAACATCATGGCTAAATATCCTGGGAGTGTCCATGACTCCTTCATATTCCGTCACTGCACCATCAATGAACACTTCCAGGATGGACGGTATGGCAATGGACTACTTGTTGGTAAGTACAAAAACCTACTTATATACACACCTTGAGGTCGTGAGATCACTAGCCATGTTTCTCAGGTCACTATTGAACCTGTCACACATCAGAAATTACTGTACAGCCTAATGTTAAGACGTCAAAGATCACAACGTGTGGAATGGGTTGCACAAATGTCACCTTGCAAAAGGTAAGTGTCCCAATGACCTTTACATTAATCCATTACATAAGTCTAAAGGTATGGGATGTCCAGGGTACATTGATATGAACGTGTTAACAACACTGTCTATTGTAACCTGTGTATGGAACTATAATCTCACCCCCAGTGAAGACACACGGACACCTGTATCACAAGTCACAATGCTAGGGAGGGCACACCGTACAGCAAATCCCAAAACATACTGCTGACAACCGGTTAGCAGACAAACACTCGTTCAGCCAAGGAAACAACATAATGCAGATGGTACATCCTACAAGCCTAGCATGCTACATTATAACACAAAAGAGTCACAGACAACACAAGACAACTACTGCCATGAAAGGTCATTTCAATAGGGCCAGCTACATCAATATGATCCCGATCATTTTCTCTTGCAGCTGATCAGGGGTATGGCATCCAGCCATGGATTCTGACACCATTTGGCAACCCGAGTACTGCTGCAGAGCGTGCCTACAACGACGCACATAGGAGGAAACGCAGCATTGTCGAGAGGACCTTTGGCATCCTCAAGTCAAGGTTCCGGTGCCTCGACATCACTGGTGGTAGCCTCCTATATTCGCCGGAGATGGTCTATAGGATCATCCTAACATGTGCAATATTGCACAACATTTGCATCAAAAGGAACATTCCCCTCCTGGAACCAGAGCCACACATGCCTGAAGAGGAGGAAGAGGAGGATGCTGACCTGCAACATGAGGGGGAACTAAAGAACACGGCCGCTGGTATACGCAGACGGCAACAGATGGTAAACAATTTCTTTTGAATATAATCACCTTCACCACTTTAGTTAACTAATTTCAATAAACACCTATTCTAATCACCATATCGTGGTCTGGCTATTCGTTTTTGCACACCTTCATCTCTACTTATCAGAATAAGAGTGTTGCTTCATGGAGCATTGCTGAGATACTGATTAGGACACTGAACATCCCAGAGCTAATGTAATGCCTAACATACAATGTTCACATACACACACAATGTTAATGACATATATCATGTACATTTCTCCTTTGAAGGCCAATAGCAGAGGACCACAACTATTTCACACATACATGTTGAAATCAAGGTCCAACGCAGCATATGGAACACAACTAAGACACCATCACTCAGTAAGGGGAAATCAAGCCTCATACATGAGGCAGTCAATGTGCTTTTGCATCAGTAACAGGAATGTCTGACCAGACCCTTGACAGCAGTAAGTCCAACTGCATCCAATATTTGCAAGGACTATCCGTGACCAGAGTTCCATAGAAGCAGAACATAGACAGCGCAAGTGCCACACATATGAGCAGCATTGCACACATGACATTCCATGTACATGTCAGCCCTTTTCATAACTCCTGACACACCCATGCACCTGGTCACAACCCACCTGTCGGAAGGGGTCCCTGTAATACTAAGATGTGTACCCTGATATTCCCTCCTCTACACACACAGACCAACATTAGCAATCCAGTGTGCTACACCCTTTCCTATGGTATGCCATTGTCATAGAACATCTAACTGCATGGACGTCAGGTTAATTTATACACTGGCTTCTAGTTTCAAAGCCCTGTTAGCACCTGTAGACTGCTTCCCGTGTGAAAATGTCTGTTGGCCCTTAGAATGCAAGTCTCACCTACAGGACTGGTGAGAAACAGATGCAGCCCACACCTGTGATCACCTCCATGCACACCACCCATTTAAAAAAGTATTGCCCCTGCTGATGCCTGGAACAGCATAGGAGTTGTCATTTAGTCAATTACACCGTTAAGCATTGATACTAATTAAGCTGTGTAACACAGCCCTTGGGTTCATTTGTCACCTTCAAAAACACAGGACATACACAGTTTGACATGTCAACTCTCTAGTTTGTCCTCCAAACAGTCTGAGTCAGACCACTGATTATGTAACTTGTCAAATTGCTGGATCCTGAATCACCCTGCATTATGTCAGCCTGACTGGCATCTGTCTGTGCGTCACACTAAAGTATCCCCGTGTCTACATATGTACCACACTTGCGTTATCAAACCTCTCATTCATCAGGGGGTATTGGGCATAGGCTTCTTCAATGCATACATAAATACATTGGATTGCATCATCTGCCTTTTAACTGTACCATTTGAGTTAAATCCTCTGGGAAAAGCAAAATTCATGGCCCATCCCTTGTCTGGGTCGCATTTATGCATGAATGACAAAGTGTGACAGTGTCCCAGGGCCGTAGGCAGGGATTGGGTACGGGGCTTTCAGCACAACCAGCAACCTCTGAAAATGTCCATGAAAAATACACACATGTCAGGACCATGACAGTTCACACACAGAATCACAGTGCTCACAACATATTGATGGGCCGTGTGTGGTGAATAGCTGCAAGAATAATCAGCACAAGGGCTATGATGTTCCCAGATGCAGTGGGAATTGCAGAGGCTAACCTGTGTACAAATGTTGTAATGACACCTGCCGGAACATGACACCTGAGACATTATCTCACTCACCACACCAAGGTTGCCCTGTTGACTGTCTCATTACACGTCTTTAGTGACAGGGTGGGACCATCCCCATGTAGGTTCACATGTCCACATCCACTTTACTCACATTGATCAACCAAGGATACTCAGTAGATACAGGAATAGCTGCCACTGACTCATGATGAGTCCTGGACCGAACTGTGACAAATTACACCCGAAAAAATATACAGGATCAACATTGGACCACACACATGAACAAGACACCTATGTGCAATTGATCACTGGAAATATGTGGACACATGCTGTCTTGTATGCTTGTCTACCACAGCCACTTGATAGTTGGGGGTCACTTCTATGGCCTCAACTGTGGTGTCATCATACATGTGAGATTCACCCTTGTCTGTCTGTGCAAACAACATGGTACCCACTTCCTCAATGCATTTGTATGACTCACTGTGGGATTCACCAACTAGTGCCTAGGAAGCTGTTACCAATACTCTAGGACATAGGATGTTGAAAATGTGGACCATTGACATGAACAAGCGTCTGTCATCTATCTGGTGCATGCTATGTCACATGTAGTGTCTACGTGACCCTGAATCTTGGAAGTCCACTTTACGGATGTTGCTACATGTATGACTAACACAAGCCCTCTCTCATTTCCACAATGACTTGCATCTAAGGATTGGACACATGGACGTCACATTCATACAAGCATATGTACAAATATGCTTCATGTGATACACACACACATGGTCAACAAATACATTAATTGCCAAAGAACACACTTTGAGCCAAAGGCATTTGGTATTGTACATATGTGCGTCACATTGCTATCCTCTCCTTATGCCAAACATGCACAATTTATGCAACACATATATGTAGGCCACACTTATGACCAACTATTGAGTCAGCCAACCGTAAGAATACTATGAAGGGAGTAGCGGATCGTGGTCAGCTGCTGTATGATGTCACACATGTGAACATACATCATCATCACCATAGTGTTTTCAATCAGCCTATCTCTGATGTGTCCCAAATGTAACATAACAAAAAAACAAGAAAAAATGCCCAAAACCAGTTAATGCACTGAAATTTTGACGTTCCTAGCGTTATGCGTCATTTTTTGTTTACTAAAACTGTATTTGCGTCATTTTTTTTTACACACAGGAGTGATAATCAGCCCGCACCCAGATATTTGTACAGGCCATGTACTATTATGTGGATGAGGGCTAATTTTCACTCCTGTGAGTAAAAAAAAATGACGCAAATACAGTTTTGGTAGACAAAAAATGACGCATAACGCAAAAAAGGCGGGACTTTTCATACAGGAAGTGATGTAATAGGATATCCTGTTTACAGATCATGTACAGTGGGTGTACTTTCATTTTCACTTTGCAGTCTATGATCCTTCTAGACTGTGTGGCTGTGTAGTGAGTGGTGTTGTGAGATTTTGTGCTTTTTTGTCCTGTGTGCTATCTGAAAAGTCCATTTGTGAAATAAATATTGTTGCTGAATACTGTACTACTGTGTTTTGTCTACATTTGTCCATTTATCTTGTGTTTGTGTTGTTTGTGGGAATCTGTTGTGGGTAGTGTTAGTTTGGGGATAGTTGGGCTCTTTTAGTGGTTAAGTTTACTTTTCATCTGTATTTGTACCCCTACTTTCCCCCTTTTCCCCTTTCTATTTCTTTTACCCCTATTCCCTTTCACTTTTCAAGTATGTCTGGTAAGCCACGTCTTGGCAGGATGGGTGAAGAGGAGTTGGGGGGCTTCATCTGGCTAGTGTGCCATTTCTTGCCACTCATGATCCAGGCAGGGGCAGGGTGATACAGGGGTATCCATCAGAGGCGCGCAGAATCCGGTGGGGAAAGGTGCTGCATCACCTGCAGCGTGTGTATGCCAGCCAGAGGAATGACCACCAGCTGAAGCACCGGTGGGCTGACCTCATCACCAGGGAGCAGGATCTCTTGGACCACCTGGGAATCATGATTGGTGGCACTGTTGGTGAGTACTAATCATGTAAATGTGCACAATTAAATGCTCTGTAGTGACATAAGAGGATTTGTACAATGTCTGCCAGCTAACTTGCTGACTGTGTGTAATGCTGGGGAAACATAAAGGGATAATTGATGCACTATGGCAAGGATCACAATTGCTAGCTGTCAGGTAGCACGTGCTCAGCAAACTTACAGGATACTTTTCCATGAAGTAAATTGGTGCGGCCTTTTTGTTAGAAAACCAAACAAAATGGGAGCCAATCATGTCTATATAGGGTACTATTGACAGAGAAATAAAGATGTACCAACATATTGGCTAACTGTGTTGAGTCAATAGCTAGACTGACTTTAAAATCATTACATGATGCTGAAAATGAGTGCTGCCTTCACGTCAATTGATAATAGCAAAGTGGCTCAGACATATGTCTCATGTGAGTCTGGTGAGTGTGGAAGGAAAACGTTCACGGAAGTACTATGATTGTTTGGGTTTATTGTGTTCCTTGATCTTTTTGGATACATGTCAGATCTGGATTTGAAAACATTGTGAAAAGGTGTAAGGTGCCCTCAGCTAACATCTTAGAATGTTTGTTGGAGTTAGTTGTGCCACATTTCAAATATGGATGACAGTCCAAGTGTATGCACATGGCTTCACATCTCCATGGTTGGTGCAAATCACCATAGCTGGGCCACATCAATTGAATCAAAAGTAACAACAGGGGGGCTTACAAAAGTCCCTGCCCCTCCCTCTGTACATTGTACTTATGTATCATTAATGTGTCATGGCCACAAGGCATGTTTGACTGGTAATGCAGTCCTCAAGTAACCAGGATTTGGATGTCTCTCTTGGATGTAAATGATGAGACGATTACACTCCATATTTTTTTCTGCTCACCAATTACAGGGCATGTTTGCAACCACATGATAGTTAGGGCCTATGTATGTGTGCAGATATGTGTGTAACTGTCACAGGAGACCCATGCTATGTACAAGTTGGCCGTGATATATCAGATGCAGTACCATCATGTCTGAATGGCTGCCATTTCCTTATTCAGCCTACACATTGTAAATGTTTATGAAATGGTTGCACTGTGCACAGATTTTGAGCACATTTCTTCCTTCCATACCTTACAGATGGACCGGCACCCTACACTGTGGGAGAGGTGGCGACATTTGAGGACCCCGACCACTCCAGTAAGTGTTCATATGTCTCTTATGTGTTGTGTTTGCTGGTTATGGACTCGTGTGTGTTGAACACATAGCAAGGTGTGATGCGTTGGGCAAGCTTTTCTCTTGTTTCATGATCGGGAATTCAGTTTCTCACATGTTTTGAGTTGGCCAATGCGTATCCAATGGTATTATGAAGGGATTGTAGGCCATTCCTGTAGGCCCCACTGTGAGTACAGGGGTTAGTCATGTGGATGACACTTGTATCAACAAGAGTCGCACCGGAAGTCAGCTCCGATTTAGTCAGCCTGTCAGACCCACATTCTCCAAGATTGGTACAGCAAATTGCTTTCCAATAGACATCTGCTTCCCTATTTACCTACGTAATTATGAAACAGTAGGTAGAACCTCCTAGCAGCATGTACTTCCACATGTGGTGCTACAAGTATGTGGAACTAGAGTGCAATGGCCTAGGTCTGCATGCAATTCATGCTCATGGGTGTTCTTGCAACTCAGTGTCTGATGTAAGTCAGGCCTTAGTGGAAGTATATGTTGTGTACCAAGTTCTGCATTTCCTGAGATGTGTGGCCCTATGATTGGTCTAGGGTTTGCTGACTCCTTATTGTTGATAGGCCTTGCCTGTGGTGTGTGTGTAGAGCCAAACATGTGTGGAGTTTTCTATACACTCCTCAGTGTACATGTTGTTGGAAATTGATAGTTGTTTATCCACCCCCCCACCCTCAAACACGGTCATGGGTTTGTGAATGGGGTACCTAGTACTGATGCTACCAGTATGTTACACATACATGTGAATAAGTGACGGTTTGGCTGCAACCTAGTATACACACTTAGGTTTGGCACTTGGTACTATACTGGCAAGTCCAGTTACAACTTGCATACCATGTGGCTTTAGTTTTGCTTTCCGTACACTGACATTTGTAGCCCAGGTCTTGGCGGAGGATATGCAGCATGATTCTTAGCTGATAAATGGCAGAACTCAGATTGCAAGTCAAAGCCAGTTGTTACCCATCTTGTAGGTTATGGATGTGCTATGTGTGATGTGACCTTTGTAGGCTGGCCTGCCATGTACTTCCTCAGGAACATTCAATGATCTGTATTGTGATATGAGCTGTTACAAGTACAGTAGATGTATTGTCTGATTAACTTCTTGTGCCATTTCACACAATGCAGTTACTAATGTAGAATATCTGCATTTGTCTTCACATGCGCAAACATGACATCAGACCAGGTCCGTGAATTCCAGCGCCAGGCCATGAGATACCAGCACATCCTGCTGGTGGAGTCGGGGTTTAGGAGGATGGCCCAGCGATATCGCCATGAACGGGCCTCCGGGCCATACTTTGCCCACCGCAGCCACCACCAGCACAACCACCAATCCAAGCCAGGTGACCCCACCCACAGCTGGGACTGTTGATCCTACATCTGCTGGACTTCCAGGCCCCAGCATTGCCACCGGTGCAGGACAGCCCACTAGGCCTGGCACCACACAAACACAGACCTCCTCCACCGGTACCCAGACTGCCACAGCTCCATCTGTTGACCCTGCAGCCTTCAACCAAATGGAACGTAAGATGTATTGTGTGCTGCGCAAGTTGAGGCACCTGAGCCCGGATGTGCGCCACATTAACCGGTGTGTTAAGTCTATTAAGAGGACCCTCCGGAGGGCCAACCTCTAGACATTTTTTAATGGACATGATTCCCTCCCCTCCCTCCTCTTTCCTTGTTCTTATAGTTAGTGGGCTTAGGGGGCTTAGTGTTAGGTTAGTATAGGCTGTTAGTTTAGTTAGTATTAGTGGGTGGGGGCTCCTGATTCTTTCTATTTTTACTTATTAAGTGTGTTGGGCTATGTTAGGGTTTTTGTGTTTAAATAAAAAAAAAATCATTGAAAAAATAAAAAAATAAAATAAAAAATAAAAAAATATATATATTTGTTTAGGATAGTATAGTATGTGTTTAGGTTAGTATGTGTAGTCCTCCGTGTGTCCCGTCTCATAAGGGGGGTGGGGGGTAGATGTTTAGAACGTTTCGTTGCATGTGATAAGTAAGTGTAGCTTAGGTTAGTTAGGGACAGTTGTGGGTAATGAGTAGTCAGGGTAGATTAGGGTAGGTAAGATTTTTCCCTCAGTTTCCTCTATTGTGATTAGCATGTAATAAATATTTGGTTAACCGTTAATAGTATGTGTTGAATGGTACTTGATCGTGTGTTTGGAATCAGTGTACATAATATTTGGTACTATTACATTTGTGTCCTATGCTACAAACAAATCCCAACTGAGCTGTACGAATGGGAGCTAGCCCAGAGCTACCTTGCAAAGTGTTGACCCTTCGTTGCAACCACCAATCACAGTTAATATGGATGACAATGTGTTTCTGTTGATAAATGTGTTTTCAAAGTCACAAACAGTGCTTCCAGACTTGGTATTGGGGAAACAGTTTTAGGTCTGACTGCAGTGTGATGATCAAGGACGCCCTTATAAGATGAGTTCTCATTGGCACTCTTGTATTCTTGTCTTCATGACTCTTATACATCAATTGTGACACAGTTCAGCATGATTAACTATTTGTATGTAAACTCAGACACCTTCATTTATGCAGTTTTAGTAGTGTTTGCTTAGATTAGTGTGCCATGTTATTTGTGTTATATTTGCATGTTGACCACATTTTGCGGGCACTATTTGATGACTTAGTTATCCCCTGAGGAAGCATTCTTCTGTCCAACACAGCATGATGGTATATGGTTTCTCACTTCATCCGATTTCTCCCTCAGGATGGGCAGATTATGATGCAATCATGGGCACTGTGCAGATTTCTCTGACTACATATCATCAGGACAGTTGTATTGACAAGCTACGTAATTTGACAGGAGGCACATTTCAGTTATCTACTGCACAGTTGATATGTCACATTACCCAGAGACAGATTTGTTGTGTAAGTGCTATTTATTGAAAAGTGCTGTGGTGCTATCTGTACATTCTCCAGGACTGTGAGTCCATTATAGTGACATCTTACATTGTGATCCAGCACAAGGGGTTACCAAAATGCTTTTGACATGCTGGGGTTGCTGTTTCGGACAGTGCAGAGGGACAGAATTTTCCAATGAGTAGGAGAGAGAAAATCACTGGGCTGGGTGAGAAGATATACAGTGGTTTGCAGAACAGTGCTTGAGTACAGTTGTTGAAAGACTGGCAAGTTACAAAGCACAGGACCTTTGTAAATGTTGGCCATGTGGCAAGGACTAGTGCTTCCGGGTCATTTTCCTTGTGAATGTGATCTGTTCCATGTCTTCTTCTTCTGATGGGTGTGTTGCCTCCTCTGTCCTTGTTGTTGTTGGTTGTGAAGGGGCAACACACACCTCAGTGTTAGAAGACGTGGAGTCAGACATCCCGGTCGCTGCTCCCTGTGAAGGTCTTAAGGGCAGTACTGCAGCAAGGAGGATCTGCTGGTTCTTGAGAATAGCAGCCACATCACGATGGTAGGCAGCCAGGTCGGCCCTGAGGGGTTCAATGTTGCATTCGTGCACGCGTTGACAGGATTGCTGTTGTAGGTGTTGGGTCAATTGTATTACAGCTGTGCTGATTTCCTTCTGGGTTTTCTGCAGTTCCTGCAAGTTAGATGTTAGGGCTTGCATAGCTGCTGCCTGATCTGCATATGACATCATGCACGAACGCATCCCCTCAAGGCTGGCTGCCATATTTTGCATCCCCACACGCACCTCCTTGGCAGCTCCCGCTGTACTCCAACTACAGTTCTCTCAAAGCTGGTGCCAGTGTCGTCTGAGTACTCAGCTGTATTGGGGTGGTGGGTGGATCCTCTGCGATGGCTGCTTGTTCTGTGCTCCTCCTTGTGACTGAAGGTGGGGTCTGGAGGGTTTCAATGACCTTTTGGATAGTCTCCTGGGGAATGTTTATTGGCTCGTCATCCATGTCATCAGGGAGATCTGGGACAGGCATATCCGCAGGAGATCCATCTTCCTCTGCAATGAAACAGAGTACAATTAGTATGTCTGTGTTGTGGCAATTTTGATGTGACGTGCCTGCCTTTTGATGAATTCACTTTGTGATCTTGTTTTGTGTTAATTGCTCCAGTCCTTCAGATGGGCATTCTTCCAAGCCTATGGCCCACCTGCATGTCACATGTATGTTATTGAGTTATTTGACTTGTCAGCATCATCACCTCTAGGTGTTGGTTTAGGCCAAATAGAAAATTGCCACTTTCTTGTCCTACTCAAGCCTCCGTCTACATCCATTCTCATGGTGAGACCTTTCACTGGCTGTGGGTGTTCTGATGGCCCTGGCAGAACACTTAACAATCTTGACCTGCCCCAATCTCTGATCTTTCACATCCACTTACATGTATTTGACATGTGGCATATCCTATGCATGGCAATGTTATGATCTGATATGGATGTTGACATTGGTAATGTGTACTGCTGATGTTGGGGAATGTGTGTTACATTGGATTGCCCTGATAATCGTATCAGTGTCCTATTTCCTCCTCTGACTGTGCAGGTGTATTTCAGTGACCAGTTACATGTGTCCCCCCCCCCAATGCTGTTGTCTGAGCAGTAGACATTTGGGATGTTGCATTGTTACCCAGGCACAGGATGGACCCTAACATATGCAGCATGGGTGTGTCCTTAGTGCTGTGTAGCTCCTCTTGTTGTTTACATTGGCTGATGTTAGCGACAACTATGGGCATTGACATTTGAGAGTACTGGGGCCTTTGTCTTGTTTTAGGGGATTGTTAACTTTGTCATCCTATACCCTCTAATTTAGGTGTGTATGATCCATGGGGAGGTTACTGCCATTGGCTACTTGATCTGCACACAGAGCGGAGGTGGTAGTGGCAACTGTTGTCGCAGTTACATTCCAGTTGTCGGTATGGCTAGAGGTTGTCAATAGGGCACTAGTTAATGTAGGGGGTATGGTGGTTGACGTGTGGCAGGATGTCAGTTTGACGTTGTGGCCTTCCCTCCTGACATGGCTTTCCCTTTGCTCCATCGTTGGCATGACAGCATGCCCCCATGGGACTGTTGTTGGTGTTGTGTAATGGTGTGCCCCAGGTCTTCTCAGAACGGGCCATGCCCCCCTGCTGTGCCCCTTTACCCATGCCACTATATGTATGAGATGACTTCCATGCATTTTGTTTTCGGTATCCCCCCCCCCGGTTGTAGATGACATTATTGCATTTTAATTCCCTATGCGACTTACCCTGCATGTGCGTTGTCTCCTGGTAGTCTGCGCTGTCCTGTCCTTGAATCCCTGTGACGATCTCCTCAGGGATGACCGCTGAGACCATCTCCTCCATGTGGTCCATGGCCTCCTGGTGTGCTGGACTCCCCCCTCCAGTCTGCAGTGCTGCCTTCCTGTTCCTGCGCTTGCAGTCATGCCAGCGTTTCTTGCACTCGATGCCAGTTCTGCGTACTTCAGCCACACTGTTAATCTTTTTGACAATTTGTTGCCATATAGCCTCTCTCCTACTGATTGGCAACTTTGAGGTGACAAACAGTTGGTGCTGGTGTTCCGTCACCTCTTTAACCAGAATTTCCTGTTCCTCTGCACTGAAGCAACACTTTCTTTTCTTCTTAAAAGTGTCCTGGTTCTTGTGTGGGTCCTCCTGGCTGGTTCCTGGTCTGCTGTCATCTTCCTGGGGTCTGTAGTGGCATCTGGGATCCATTTTGGCTCTCCTCTGGTGAAATGGCAATGTTCGGTGGTTTTTTTTACGCTATTGCGTCAAAAAATGGCGCATATGCAGTTTGAGTGGTCATAAATCGACCCACAGTCATTTCCGCCGCGTTAACGTTGTTTTGCTTTACGACTTGACGCTACGGTGTGCGTCAAAAATAGTGACTCCCACCTGTGGTTTGCACCGCCGTGCGTCAAAGTATAAATATGACGCCCGCACGGCGCACCAAAATGGCGTTAGCCGGCGGTAATATTTTTGACGCAAAACTGCGCCGGTGCAGTTTTGCATCAAAAAGTATAAATATGGCCCAATGTGACCAAGGATTTCCATCACTAGCTGTGCCATGCTATGGCAAATGATTGATTATGATTATCAACTCCATTGAGGATTGCATTTACCTGAAAGCTTTATGAGTTCTAATGCATTCAGTGTGCTCCCCAACACCACCTATATAAATATCCTGAATGTTGTTTAATTGATGAACTGTCTGGAGTGCACCTTTGTGGAATAGCATTGAGCCTGATATACTGAAAGTGAATTAATTGTGACCTTAAGCACTTTAACATCTACTGGTCTAAATTCTGATGATGGTCTATGTTATTTTAATGAATCCTGAATTGTTATCTACTATATATGGTCCTCATAAAAACAGGTGGTGGGTTAATTTATACCTGGTTAACATTTTAGAAACATTTCTAAACAACTATATAACCATTAGGCGTGCCCGTTGGATAAACTGTTGTTTTACTTCAGGATCGCTGATGTTTCTGTCCACATCGTCAGTAACCAATCAAATCACTCAGGCTAGTTTCAATTGTTACATATTCCAGTCTTTTCAACACACAATAGACCAGACAGATAGGACGACCTTGAACATCTCCAGTGTCTGGTACAAATGAATACAGGTCTTCATGGGCTTATTAGGACATTACATTTCCTGTCAACATTCCTTTCTCGGGCCTCATTATCGACAAACTAACATTAAAATAATACTCCTTTCTGCAACTAATGAGCTCATGTAGGTGCACCTACAGAGGAAAGTTACCAACCAAACAAAATACATTTCAATGCAAGGCCAAGACTGAAGGCATCAAATTAGTTAAGTAAGCTTAACTTGAGTACAGTTAACAAGCGAATACATGTCCTTGTACTTGTGCAATTTTAACTTGACTTTGATGATTTCTTTCCATTAATACATTAAAAAACTTTTTTCATGTTAATGACATTTGTGCACACAGTAAATATAATGTAGAATATAACCATATAATTGTGCATGTACAACATGTAAACGGTGGATCCTATATTGCGCATTTCCACATGCATATTGAAAAAAATCTGTTATTTCTTTATGCTGTTTCCATCATGGAAGAAGTTTCAGAGAAGACTTTGATATGTGGCCAACTTTAATTCAATTTCTACTTTTATCTTTAGGGCTATGATCTAATTAATGTTATTAATCGTAGTATTCTTTTTTTCAGCATATAAACTGAATATTTTAGTGAGTGTTATGGCAGTACATTTAGTTGTTTGAAAGCCTGTGCTTTTAGTAAATATAACTAGTGTGTAGCCTGTGTTTCCTTTTCATTTCTGTAATTGTATATATTTTCAACATAATATGCAGAAGTATGTGAATCAGTAGTGAATTTTAATTAAAAATAATGGTTTACAAGCTATTAAAAGATAACAAATACGGGAAGACATTACTGCCCAATCACAGTTTGACATTTAATTCTCCTTTTTCAAAGGCTGTACATTCATTTTCCTGACCTCTCTTCCCTGTTAGTGCAGGTAACTGTGAATGCCAATCTTCAAAATGTCCTCAAATTAATTAACACATAAACTAATGGAGCAGCATTAATGATATCTTGACATGAAGACTTCATGTTCTGCCTGCCTAACAGGATGAAACTGGCAAATGATCATAAAAGAACAGCTTAAGTGAGAAAGTGTCAAGGAATTTGTAAATTTAAAGACACATTAACCATACTCGTTATATGAGCCATTTCAGTTTGAGTTTGAAAAGCTCTAGTTCTCAAAATGTATTACAAACATTTGTGAGGCATACATCTGAAATTGCAACTATGGGTGTCCTTTATCATACAAATATTTCCTAATTTACATACAAGAGCTATGGGCAGAGGCAAAGCCTGCGCAGTAGTCCAAGCACTGCAAATATCAGGCCAGATGTACTATTGGACCGGTTGGAAAAAGTGGTTGTAAACCGTGCCCGATTTCCCACAACCAGTTACTTATTCTTTGAATCAACCAATTTACTAATAGGTCAGTTCACAAAATGAAGAATCAAAGGAGATCATAGAACAACCTGTCTAATAATATTCATTAGTCAGGTCTCACATTGTTTGGCAACCTTCACAAGGATAATAGACTGTAAGGGACAGAAGACCACTATCCCGTGGAAGTATTTCAAAATAATTTATCAAACATGTATTTAACTATTTTAAAACACTGCTGATGTAGAGTACATAATAAAAGGACATATTTAAGCGGTCACATGCAAAAGTAAAGCACGAACAAAATACAATATAGACCTAAATATTTATGCCATGCATCCCTCTGAGATTTAACCTAAATGACAATGGAGTTAAAGGTCACCACAATACCATTGTAGAAAATGTCTCAACCCCTTCAAACAAGGCAGACCTCTCTCCAATGTCATTATACTTTTCAATGTTCCATGTCCCAAAAAAAAACATTACTCCATTCCTTCACTACCACCCCCTTGTCCAAATCCCACATCACTATCTTAATGTTTAAGTGTGGCACAGAAACGTACATGCATTGTCCATGGACTAACCATTCCTGCATATGCCACAGACTGAGATCAACCAAATTAAACTTCCATGCCTCAATTAAAAGTTTCCTTATACTTACAAAAAACTGGGATTGTTCATTGAGTTTAAACATGAGTTTCTAAGACCCACTAACACTCCCATTTCTTTTCTCTGGTAGAACACCAGGATTTACATTTTTGAGGTACATAATTTAATACTGCCAGGGCCATAGTAAACCCCCTTTGCCAATGTTTAGTCAAGCTTCCAACCCCTTTAAAAGCATGTAACATCACAATGTATGCCATAAGCAGGAATGTCTTGCTATATACTGCATTCAGTTCTGAATGAACTCCTTCCTAATACTGAGTTCATCACAGACACGCCCATAATATGTCTCCATGTTGAGATAGGATCTCCAATAATTTGAGTTAGGACTCAAGCAAACATTTGCTGAGCCAGTGCCAAATGTAGGTGATCTTAAAGACACTGAATTGAAGTCTGACCTCCCTCAGACCTTCTCCTTGATGGTGAAACATCATATCTAGTCCTTTAGGGGCATATTTATACTCCCTTTGCGCCGAATTTGCCTCGTTTTTTTCGACGCAAATTAGACGCAAAACTAACTCCATATTTATACTTTGGCGTTAGACGCGTCTAGCGCCAAAGTTCATGGAGTTAGCGTCATTTTTTTGCGTGAACACCTTCCTTGCGTTAATGATATGCAAGGTAGGCGTTCCCGTCTTAAAAAATGACTGCGATGCATATGCGTCGTATTTATACTCCCGGGCAAAAATTACGCCCGGGAGTGGGCGGGACTAAAAAACCCGCATTTGCGCCGGGTTTTAGCGCCTGGGTCAGGGCAGGCGTTAAGGGACCTGTGGGCTCAGAATGAGCCCAGAGGTGCCCTCCCAAGCCCCCAGGGACACCCCCTGCCACCCTTGCCCACCCCAGGAGGACACCCAAGGATGGAGGGACCCATCCCAGGGAAGAAAAGGTAAGTTGTGGTAAGTATTTTTTTTTTTTTTTGTGGCATAGGGGAGCCTGATGTGTGCCCCCCTACATGCCACTATGCCCAATGACCATGCCCAGGGGACATAAGTCCCCTGGGCATGGCCATTGGGCAAGGGGGCATGACTCCTGTCTTTGCTAAGACAGGAGTCATGTTAATGGCGTCTGGGTGCCCAAAAAAAATGGCGCAAATCGGGTTAAGACGATTTTTTTGCCTCAGCCTGACTTGCCCCATTTTTGGACACCCAAACGCCATTTTTCCCTACGCCGGCGCTGCCTGGTGTACGTGGTTTTTTTTCACGCACACCAGGCAGCGCCGGTCGGCTAACGCCATTCAATAAATATGGCGCCCGCATGGCGCTTCAGAATGGCGTTAGCCGGCGCTAATTTTTTGGGTGCAAAACTGCGTTAGTGCAGTTTTGCGTCAAAAAGTATAAATATGGCCCTTAATATGTGTCCACAGTTCACTAACTTTGTCAGTATGGTCTTAAATCCTCTCAGAGGGGTTACTCTATGCAATTATCAGACTCTTTTCTATGAATATCCATGCTGGTGCCAAATCAATTCAAATGAGGATTTCGTAATCCTGCACACAACAAGGAAGTCTACATTATGATATTTGTCATGGTTTGGTATTTCCTCAACTGCTTTTCAAAAGGTTGTATCAATGTCACCTAATTGGATTCTGGGCATAAGCTTCGTGAGCATCCAAAAAACATTATTTAGTCTGGATGCTGCATTCTTTTTTATATGTATCACTTCTTATAACCAGTTGACCTGGTAAATTAATGATGAGCAAATTCTAGCTCTTTCCAGTGTCCAAACCAAGTACCCAACCAAATGCCTTTATGCCATTCAGTAAATTGGCTATCACATGATTTATTTGATTCTCCATCAGCCACATTATATGCAAAAGAGTTTTCATATTGTCAGTATATAATCATCCCAGAACAAATCCTACCCAGCTGAGGTATGTAAGGAATATGAGTTTGTTTTCGTTGGATGGCTAACACCCTGGTTAGTATTGTCATGTCAGTATTTAAATTAAATGGTGCGGTAACTACTAGAACATAGAAGGTGATCCTTTCCAGGTTTTGGGGAAAAGTTTAGTATTGCCCCATTAATCTCTTGCCTCACAGACCTGTTTTTCTCTGCATCCCCAAATAACTAATGGAGAAGTGACACTGTATGGATTTAGTTGATGCTGTAAAAGTCAATGAAGCATCTCTCATACTCTGGAGCTTTCATAGAGGCCATTCACACTATTGTGACTTGGATCTCATATGTCATATTATTCCCATCTAAATCAACCTACGTTTTTTTTAGATAAAGTGAGCATTGCTATACTGGCTGGGAAAAGTCAACTATTAGGTATCAAACTGTTCTGACTCATACAGAGTGAGCAAAATAGCCAGTTACTTCTTCTGTAACATCTGGGAGGTAGGTAAGTAGTGAGCCATCCTCTTCTTTAAGGCTGGTATAGTCATCATAGCTTCCTACTTTTGGAGTTGACATTCTGAAGGGGGGCCTGCATTCTAACCCTGTTTGCAATGCTTCAGATGAACATGCATCAGAACATGAGGCTGATTCATGCATCAGGCTATCTAAGAACAACTGTCTGCACTGTCTATTGTATTTGAGGTGATGATACTGAGACCTCATTGGAAGTTAGAATTTGCAATTTCTTCTTTTCATGTGGGTCTTTGTTTCTGCAAGAGTTCATCCTCTATATGTTAGGAGGAGGAACCGCAGTGTTCATA
Source organism: Pleurodeles waltl (assembly GCF_031143425.1). Lineage (NCBI taxonomy): Eukaryota > Metazoa > Chordata > Amphibia > Caudata > Salamandridae > Pleurodeles > Pleurodeles waltl. The sequence continues at coordinate 1,455,014,250 of NC_090444.1, read as the reverse complement.
GATTCATGTAGTGACACTGGAGCTCAATATGCACATTTCACTCTCACATATCAGAGGCCATCTGTCAAGGCAGAATATTCTGTGTTAACAAGAAATCATTGATAAGGGAGCTTATTTTGGGTGCAGAGGACATAGAAGTATATGCTAGGATGTTAGTCTTCATATGTCTACCAGGGCACGAACATTTATGATATCCTTAGGGATATCATAATTAGTGCGATGTTCCTGGTCTGTCCTCTGTGGTCTTTCTAGTACTGGGTCTAAAGTGGCATTTAAGTCTGCCTCATCTATCTTTTCTATCCTTTATACTTTCTTACAAACTTTAGAAGGATCTGTTGAGTGAGGATAAAAAACATATTTGTTCCAAAAAGGGTGGTAGATGGAACCCAAGATAACAACTTAGGACCTGACTTAGAGTTTGTTGGATGGGTTACTTTATCACAAATGTGATGGATTTCCTGTCCACAGTTTTATGATACCCTTAGGCTTTAAAGGGATAATAATAGGGTAGACGGGATATCTGTCACACTTGTGATGGTGTAACCCCCTCTGCCAAACTCTAAATCAGGTCCTTTATCTTGTATTTAGATATTTACAAATAAATTCCGTTCCACCGGCTATTTTCAAATGCATATCACATGGGACACAAAATATTTATAAACCAGAACAGCCACCCCACCTTTCCAAAGGGAATCTCTTCTTCACCACCAGAAGCCTGTGTCAACTTGGTTCTCCTGACTATATCTTTGCAATTTAGCCATCTCTGTTGGGGATAGGTGGGTTTCTTTGACCAAGCCAAATGTCAGGGTTTTTTGTGGCCATGCAAGAAAACACCTTTTTCTGCTTCATACAGTGACTAAGCCCATTAGAATTCAGCAAGAAGATTTTCAAATCTTTTGTGGTTATGTCAGAAGGAGTACTGTGTAAATCTATGATGTTTGTTCAGATGTGGTGGCATTGCAGCAGGTGAACTCTGGTCTCTAAAATTGGCACAAAGGTTCCTACTATAAGATCTGATAATCTGGTCCAAAGTTCTAAGTGAGGGAAATACATAAATTGTTTATAAGAGTGTAGTGTGTAATATTAACTGTAACTGTACTGAGAGTACAGTGCGGGTGAACCTTATTTGTACTACTTCTTTAGATAGATGGGATAACAGTCCTACTCTGCACCAAACAATATCATACTAACCTGCTCAACAATAAGATACATTTTGGAATCTTCCATTTTAAGAATCTCACACTCCTGGTCCCTAAAGTGTAAAGGACACTTAACAATATAATAATTGCATATGGTCCAGTAGTGGTAGTAGGTATGTAACCTGTACCAGCACCTGCATTACCTAAACAAAAATATCTAGGTTTTCACATCAGAATTAGGTATTGAACAGTTTCAATCAATGACCCTCAACCTGGCTGTCCCACCACCTGAACTGTTCCCCAAGCCAGAAAATGAGCAATGTTTAGGTTCATATCTCATCACACATTTTGATGGATATGATCACCCTTAGAGTTATTACTTCTCACAGGACACCAATTAACCCCCTTAATTTCTGTTCTCACAAAGTTTTCCTTTGTCATGCCATCTTTGCCAGTCCAGTATCCAGGCACCTTCCTAGCAGAGCATGCATTACCATCTTCAGGTACAGATGAACCTGCAGGGGTTTCAGTGCTAGAGTGTGTAGTTTCCATCATCGTATCATCCATGGCATCATGTAAATGTTCTAAACTTTCAGGTTAATCAAATTCACTGTTCCACCTCTCTGCTGTGACTAATTTAGTTGCAGGTCCAGTATACCAGACCTAATATTTTTCATTCAATGCCACCTCATAGACACATAAATTCTTACATTTGAATGAAGCTTAAAAGGAAATTTCCACAGCGATAAAGCTGTCATTGTTCCAGAAGATGAATGATCCTTTGTGTTTTTTGGCTGAGACAAGAATGTGGCTTGCCTGCTGGTGCAAATCAGTTATCAACGCATCTTGAAATTCAGTAAAGTTGTTTGTAACTTGCATTTTGGTTGCTAAACATTGGTACTTAGGTTCCCAAATAATATTTTGTAAAGGATACCCCAAACACACCCCTTCACAAATGTAAATGGGTAGTAAATTCTAATTCCAAGTAGCAATTTGGAAAAGATCTTCTAAATTGCTAAATGGATTTAGTACATGAGAAAAAGTTTTTTCCAGTCCCAAAACCTATAATTTAGTGGTCAGGATGTTTTGCTACATGTTAAAAGCTTTGTACATCGGGTTCTAAGCTTGCCCTAAATAAATATTCGAGCTTCAATGAAGCATAGATGTGGAAGGACACAGCCTGCTAATACCAGCATGCCCCGCCTCTCCACCTATAAGGTCATGGGACAACATTTACTCATAAAGGCCCTTCCAGAGAGTTGTTGCAGTTTACATTTCTCGCCTAAGTTCAGAAACAGGCTTGCAAATATGTTTGGTAAGCATCATGTATTTAGTTACATAATGGAATTAGGTAAATAACAGTCCCCCTGTCTGTGGTGCATCTTCCACTAAAAAGGTTGCTTGTCAGGTGAGAGCAATGGGGTTAAAGAAATTAGGGAGAGTGGCAGATACATGTACATATAGTTCTGAATGATGGCTGTGACTATCACTATGCGCTGCACCAATTATTTTCCAGAGCATTTTTTTCCCTATCTGTGAATATAGGGAAATGCCTTTTGTGAATCAAGACATAGGCCCTCATTTTGAGATCCCCGCTGGGCGGGCGGGCGGAAACCTGATTTCCGCCCGCCGGCCCAGCGGGGATCTCGGCCGCAACACAGGAGCCGGCTCCAAATGGAGCCGGCGGTGTTGCGGCCGTGTAACGGGTGCAGTTGCACCCATCACGCTTCTCACTGTCTGCTATGCAGACAGTGAAAAGCTGCATGGGGCCCTGTCAGGGGGCCCCGCGACTCCCCGTACCGCCAGCCTTTTCCTGGCGGTTCAAACTGCCAGGAAAAGTCTGGCAGTCGGGGACTCATAATCCCCTGGGCAGCGCTGCAAGCAGAGCTGCCCTTGCGGATTATCACTGCCGGTGCTTCCGCCGCGGTCGTAATGACTTTGGAAGCACTGCCAGCCTGTTGGCGGTGCTTCCGTCAAAACAGCCCTGGCGGTCTTGGACCGCCAGGGTTGTAATGACCCCCATAATGTGCATGTTTAAGTGAATCATTGGTTTCTCTAATGCCTTCCTTTTACAACATGTGCAAGGGAATACATGAGGTCCGTGTAGAAATGCTGACCCACGCCATCAATTAACTCTTAGCAATGAGTAGAAAGATACTTTAACACCTTTGCACCTCAGCAGCTTAAGCTTAAGGTTAGTGGTGAGGATACTCACTTACTGTGAGATGTGGCTTACTTCCCTCATTTTAGAGGGTTCCACAGAAATAAACTATTTTTAATAAACATCTTGTCCTATCATTTTTTTATCATAGGCAGCAAACCTATACCAAGTGAAAATTAATCTGTTTTTGTGTGACAAAACGCTCACACATTAATAAAGATAAGTAACTAGGGCCAGATGTAGCAAAAAACCAAATAGCGAGTTGCAATTTGCGAGTCCTTCCGACTCGCAAATTGCAACTCGCTATTTGGTATGCAGAACGGTGTCTCAGACACCGTCTGCGAGTCAGTATGGGGTCGCAAAGACCCACCTCAATAATATTAATGAGGTGGGTCGCAAATTGCGACCCCATAGCGACTATGGGCACTCGCAAACATGGAGGCCTGCTGTAGTCAGCAGACCTCCATGTTCGTGACTGCTTATAAATAAAGCAGTTTTTTTTTTTTTAAGTGTAGCCCGTTTTCCTTAAAGGAAAACGAGCTGCACTTTAAAAAAAATCTGAAACCTTTCGTTTCGGTATTTTTTCATGGCAAGTAGTGGTCCCTTGGACCACTACCTGCCCTGAAAAAATAATTTGTGGTCCATTCACAAAGGGGAAGGGGTCCCATGGGGACCCCTTCCAATTTGCGAGTGGGTTACCATCCACTTCAAGTGGATGGTAACTGCGACACCATTTGCGACCACATATGCGGTCGCAAATGGTATTGCATACCACTGCAAATCGCAAATAGGAAGGGAACACCCCTTCCTATTTGCGATTCGGAAATGCATTTTGCGAGTCGGTCCCGACTCGCAAAATGCATTTCTGCATTGGAAACTCACATTTGCGACTCACAAACGGCATTGTTTGCCGTTTGCGAGTCGCAAAGAGTTTCCTGCATCTGGCCCAAAGCTCTTAGCAAGCCCCACTAAGTTTAAATAAAGAGCAAACTAAAAGTAACATAAAAAATAAGGAGGCAAAATGTAAATTACGCTGGCATTATTTGCCTCAGTTTTTGGAATAGTGTGCTAGGTTTGTTAGGCAAATTCTAAAATTACACCATTACATCGGTGTGCATAATTACATTCCATTTGTGGGAAAAATGTACTGCTAACAAACGAAAGCAGGCAAATTTGAGAAGATTTTCTTCATCGGACTTTTATTTAAATGCATCCTTGCACCACAAGTTGATGTGAGGATGCATTTCATGTTAAACTAGAGCACAAAATAATATATTTGCATTTCAGGTAATTATGCTTAAATTCACATATTTTGTTGGAATTTTTTGTAATTATATGAAAGCAAAGTAAGTGGTTTTCACACACTCCAAATTGTCAGGGACAATCCTTTTTGTGTGGTCTCCCCAGACTTTTTTGTTATTATTGAACATGTTGTACTAACATATATTGAGTTTGGAAGACTGATCCCAGCAAACGTGTTCCGATCTCTAAACAATTGAATAAAATTGACAAACCCCAGTTGACATATTCATAGTTTTAGTAAAATATTTAGATATGTGAGTAGGGTCACAGTAAAAAGGGTGCAAGAAAAATACCAGTGCCTTGTAAGTGAAATACACGCTAAATGTTATATTATCTCCAGTGTGTGATCACACCACAGACCTGGATCTGTAATAAAACCACTTTATGTCTAATACTGTCTCACTGGCAAAGGTTAAACAAACATTATAACATGATAGTTAGGTATGGTAATAAAATCCTACTTTACAATCTTTACAATGCTACTTCATATTAAAAGAATGTCAGAAATTCACTCAAAAAGATTAAAGTGATGTTATAGTTCGGTGAATATGTCAGTTAAAATGTACTATTTTAAACTCAACATGAAAGTCACCAGCTACAGTTAGCTGAAGTAATTATTATTTGTGCCCTCGCCATACACAGTGCTGTCATGTCATTTCAGTTGTCATCAGTGCTGTTATTAATGATATAATTGAACATGTTATGAAGCCTGCACTATGAGAGGTTATAAGTAGGGCATGACGAGGGCCTATGTTCTAGTTAGTTCAGTTATTTAAAACTGGTGAATGTTAGACCTGACAGCCTTAGGGTGGTCACCCCTAACTGTTTGCCTGCCTCCCTGTTTTTGCTGGTTTTAGGACTCTGCACACTTTACCACTGCTAGCCAGTGCTAAAGTGCATATGCTCTCTCCCTCAAAACATGGTGACATAGGATCATACCCAATTGGCTTTTTTGTATTAATTATAAGTCCCTAGTACAGTGCCCTATATGTGCCCAGGGCCTGTAGATTAAATACTACTAGTGGGCCTACAGCACTGATTGTGCAAACCACTCATGTAGCCCCTTAACCATGTCGCAGGCCTGCCATTGAAAGGCCTGTGTGTGCAGTTTCACTGCCAATTCGACTTGGCACTTAAAAGTACTTGCCAAGCCTAAAACTCCCCTTTTTCTACATATGTCACCCCTAAGGTAGGTCCTAGGTAACCAATAGGGCGGGGTGCTGTGTAGACAAAATGCAGGGCATGTACCTGTGTAGTGTACCTGTCCTGGTGGCATAAAATTCCTAAATTCATTTTACAATGCTGTGATGCCTGCTCCTTTCATAGGCTAACATTAGGGCTACTCCCATATACTGTTTGAGTGGTAGCTTCTGATCTGAAAGGAGTAACAAGGTCATACTTAGTATGTCCAGAATGGTAATACAAAATCCTGCTGACTGGTGAAGTTGGATTTAATATTACAATTTTAGAAATGCAACTTTTAGAAAGTGAGCATTTCTCTGCACCCAAATCCTTCTGTGCCTTACAATCCACATCTGGCTAGGTTCAGTTGACAGCTCCGTCACTTGCACACATCTGCATACTGAATGGGTCATCCGGGGCTGGGAGGGTGGAGGGCCTGACACTTACATGTCAAAGGACGGTAGCCTGCCCTCACACAAAGGACTGCCACACCCCCTACTGGGACCCTGGCAGACTGGATGGAACTGAAAGGGGACCTTGTGAACTTCTAAGCCACTCTTTGAAGTCTCCCCCACTTCAAAGGCACATTTGGGTATTTAAGAAGGGTCTCTGACCCTACCAACTAAGACACTTCTACTTCACAAGACCCTTCTGAGGTAGACACTTCTATTTCACAAACACTTCCTGGAGAAGAAACCCTGAACCAGAACCTGCCACCTGCCAAGAAGAACTGCCTGGCTTCCCAAAGGACTCACCTTGACTGCTTTTCTGAGAAAGACTGCTGCTTGCTATTGCCCTGCCACCTTGCTCGTCTCTAGCTGTGCTGAGAAGTGCTCTCCAAGGGCTTGGATGGAGCTTGCCTCCTGTTCCCTGAAGTCTCAGGACCAAAAAGACTTCATTCCTGAAAAAGAACTTCTTCTGCGGTGAAAGTGGCCACACAGACTGCAAGAAATGACACACAGCCTGCATCGCGGTGAAAAATTCACATCACGCTAAACCAGAACGACACAGCCTGATTTCCCGAGGAGGAGATCGAAGCACCGCCAGCATTGTGACCAGAACTTCGACGCACGGACTACTGGATCAATGCAAAGCCAACCCGGAACGACGCAGCCCGACTTCCTGAGAGGAATTGACACAGCGCCTGCCATGCAACAGAAAATTCCACGCATCACCCACTGGATCGATGCAGCTCCTGTGACTTCGTCCTGCAAGCACCGGATTTCAATGCATCTTCCCCAGGTGTCCGTAAATCCCGCAATCCAAAGAGGATACAAATTTGCGAGTCAGAAATCAACGCAAAGCCTTCTCTGCGTGGAAAATAAACAACACATCGTCTGTGTACGGCCAGAGAAATCGATGCACACCTCCCCGTTTTCCACACATCTCCTCTGCAGTCCTTTGAGGGGAATTTGAACGCAAACCAGGTACTTTGTGCTTGCAAGAGACACTTGTTGCTTTTTAAGAGACTAAAGACACTTTATATAATTTTTACAGTGAAATTTCAACGTATACTTATGGAATCTTCATCATTTTGACCTGCAGTTTACCAGATAAATATTATATATTTTTCTAAACACTGTGTGGTGTATTTTTGTGGTGTTCAATTTGGGTTATTGCATGATTTATTGCAAAAATACTTTACACATTGCCTTCTAAGTTAAGCCTGACTGCTCAGTGCCAAGCTACCAGAGGGTGGGCACAGGACAATTTGGATTGTGTGTGACTTACCCTGACTGGAGTAAGGATTCTTGCTTGGACAGGGGTTAACCTGACTGCCAACCAAGGACCCCATTTCTAACATTGGTGATCAGCTGTGAGGATAGGACTTGTATTTGTGCAGTGACATACAATAGCTAAGTGTACACTACCTACCCACAATTAAAGGTCAACTTGATTTTTTATCTATCTCTGCAAATTCATTTTTCTGACTGCCATTTTTAACTAAAATCCTCATTCAACAGGTCTCTGGCTGGGTCTCAATCAGGAGCTGAAGATTTTGACCTAACCATGCTGGAGACATATACTGTTAAACAGCTGAAGGGGTTCTGCAAGGATATGGAAGTACCTACCCAGGATGCCTCCCAAAAGGAGGAATTCCAAAAGGTGCTGAGGGCCTGAGCAGAAGCCCATTCTGATGAGAATGTTGAAGAGGAGCTTCCAGAGGATGGCCCCTCAGAGGATTTCTTGACAGTACTGAAGGATGTTACCACTGTGATTGTGTTCCCTGCCAAACCAGGAGCAGTGTCTCTAGCCATGGCCTGACCGCAGAGGAAATGAGGGAGGAGAGAGGGTTTCAATTACAAATGACAAAGTTAAGCATGGAGCCAGAGGAGAGGAAAGCAGAGAGAGAGGCTGAGAGAGAAGCCAAACAAGCTGCAGCTGAGAGGGTGGAGGCTGCAGCTGAGAGAGCCTTGGCTCAGAAGAAACTTTTGTTGTCTCACAAACTAAGTCTCAAAGAGCTAGATATCTAGGCGAGGCAGTCTGAGTCCAGCAGTGATGGTGGCAGCATACATGCAGGACCTGTTGGGGAAAAGAAGGTTTGTATACCCAAAAGTGTAGTGTCAAGTTATGTGGTGGGAGATGACATTGAGAAGTGGTTGGCTGCTTATGAAGTTACACTAAGGGCTCATGGGGTCTCTGAGGAGCAATGGGTGGCAGCCTTGTGGTTTTATATACCAGTACTGGGGACGGACACATTTCTTACATTAGATCCAAAAGATCAAAATGTATACGCACCCATGAAAGCCGCTTTACTTGCCAAGTTTAGTCTGACTCCTGAGAAATACCATCAGAGGTTCAGGGACAGCACCAAACTCTCCACACAAACTTGGGTAGACTGTTTCCATTTCCCCAATAAGGCACTGAATGGATGGGTGTGGGGCAGCAAAGTAAATTATTACACAGGATTATATGATTTGATTCTGTGAGAGTATATGCTCTGTATTTGTTTTCCAGAGTTGCGCCAGCACTTAGTAGACAGTAAGCTGACTGATCCTAGGAAGCTAGCTGAGGGGGCAGACCTCTGGGTAAGCACCAGAGTGTCCAAAAAGGTACCTGGGGGTTACACCCACAAAGGTGGTCAGGGTTCCCAACAGAAGAAAGAGGGGGGAGAAAAACTTAAACATAAGGAGTTCTCTAAAGGTCCCCAAAACAATTCCCAGGGGGTAGTGGTACCAAGTTCCAACCTGTGTTTGAGAAAAAGCCAGGATACTTTGACAAAAACCAATGGAAATGTATCCCCAAATGCTTTGAGTGCTTCAAGCATGTCCACTTTAAAGGCGACTTCCAGTGTCCCAAGAAGGCAAAGCCCCCCACTGGAGGGCAGACACCCGGGTTGGCTATTGTAGCGCTTGGGGCTGAGACAGTCCTAGTTAGCTTTGGGGAGCAGATAGAGGTATCCCTAGTATCCCTGGGAGATAAGGAAATGGTGCCAAAATCTCACATGCCAGCAGATACTTCAAAGGCTTCAAACTTCTATAGGCAGTGGATCACTATTGATGGGTAAAGGGTAGAGGCTCTGCATGACACAGAAACCAGTATGACTACTGTCAAGGGTCAGCTGGTGTCAGAAGGGCAAATCAAATCATTCATAATACATTCCACCAGGTCATAATCGCTAACAATCGCGAGAGTCACCTACCGGTGGCTCTGATTCCCTTTGAGTGTGGGGGGGGGCTCTGGTACTCTAAAGGTAGCTGTGAGTCCTGCTGTGCCTATAGATTCTCTGTTAGGCAATGATCTTGAGCATACTGCCTGGAAAGAGGTAGAGCTCAGATCCCACCTGGAGATGTTAGGTTTGCCTGAGTGGGCCTGCATGACCAAAAGGTCCATGGCTGCTCGGGAAGGGAGTTAAGGGCATCTGGAGCCTGGAACAATGGCCCACACAGCTGCACAGAGGAAGGGCAATGGACGAGGGAAGCCCACCCCAGATGTTTCAGCAGTGTTTGATGGGGTCCCAGAAGAGGAGAAGAGGAGGCCCCTGTGCAAACTGGGGAAGATATTGTTGACCTGGGAAACCTACCTGCTGGCTGGCAAGTGGAGGGTGGGCCAACCAGGGAGGTATTTTGCAAAGCGCAGAAGAAGTGCCCCACTATTAAGGGTCTGAGGCAGCATGCCTCAGCCCAAGCAGCAGGTGAAGCCTCAGGCGATCACCATATATACTGGGAGAATGATCTCATCTACACTGAGCCTAATGCTCCAGTCACTGGGGCAGCACGTGTGCTGGTGGTCCCCCAGTGTTACCAGGCCTTCCTACTGGGCCTGGATCATGTCATCCCCCTGGCAGGACATTTGGACCAAGACAACACCTTTGCCAGGCTTGTCACCCACTTCCATTTGCCCAGAATGCAGGTAGCCTCAGATAATTTCTGCAGGACCTGCCCAAACTGCCAGGCTAGTGGGAAGACAGGTAAAGGCTTAAAGCCCCACTGATCCAACTTCCCGTTGTTGGCACCCCCTCTGAAAGGGTGGGAATCAATGTCATTGGTCCCTTGGACCCTAAAACAGCCCTGGGCAACAGGTTTATCCTGGTTTTGGTGGACCATGCCACCCTCTACTCAGAGGTCATCCCTCTAAGGACAGTGACTGCACCGGTAGTGACCAGAGCTCTGATGGGAACATTTAATTGTGCGGGATTCCCAAAGAGGTTGAGTCTGACAGAGGCACAAACTTCATGTCAGCGTACATGAAGTCCATGTGGGATGAGAGCAGGGTAACCCACCAGTTTACTACCCCTTACCATCCTCACTATAATGGGCTTGTCGAGAGATACAACAAGACCCTAAAAGGAATCATCACTGGCCTACATTAGGCCATGAGGCGTAAGTGGAACATTCTCTTGCCATGCCTCCTATTTGCTTATAGAGAGGTGCCTCAGAAAGGGGTGGCTTTCAGCCCCTTTGAACTTCTCTATAGTCACCACTAAGCATAGTAAAAGAGGGATGGGAGAAAGCTCACAAGAAACCTTCCCAGGATGTGGTCAGTTACATGCTGGCCCTCGGCAACCAGACAGAGCGATTCTGGAAGCAGGCCAAGAGCAATCTCGAGGCCAGTCAAGAGGTGATGAAGGAGTTGTATGACCAGAAGGCCACTCTGGTAGAATTATCACCTGGCGACAAAGTGTGGGTGATGGAGCCAGTAGAGCCTAGAGTTCTCCAGGACCACTGGACTGGCCCATTTGAAATCAAGGAGCGCAAGCTGAAGCCTCATTTTGCGAGGTCTGCGGTCAGTATGCTCCTTGTGACAGATGAGGGCATGGAAGAGGAGAGTGAGCCTTTCCCCGACCCCCTCTCTGCCAAAGAAGGTGATGGGTCAACGGAGGGTGATAATCTCTCGGACTCCCTTAATCTTGGTCAGAGGAGAGACTGCTACAATACGTTGGAACAGTTCTCTTCCCTGTTCTCCCTCACTCCTGGACTCACACACTTGTGTGTCCATGACATTGACACAGGAGACAGTCCACCTGTAAAAAATAGAATTTACAGGGTGTCAGACAAAGTGAGGTCCAGTATCAAGGATGACGTTTCCAAGATGCTGGCTCTTGATGTGATAGAGAAGTCCAGCAGTCCCTGGTCCAGCCCAGCTCAGTGGTGTTAGTTCCTAAGGCTGCTGCTCCCGGTGCAAAGCCAGAGATTAGGTTCTGCATGGACTACTGGGGTCTCAACTCTGTCACGAAGACAGATGCTCACCCCATCCCCAGAGCTGATGAGCTCGTAGACAGGCTTGGTGCTGCTAAGTTCCTTAGTAGCTTTGATCTCAGGTCAGGGTACTGGCAGATCGCCTTGACTAAAGGGGCTCAAGAGAGATCTGCTTTCTCCACTCCTGAGGGCCGTTACCAGTTTGGAGTAATGCCCTTTGGATTGAAAAATGCCCCGCTACCTTCCAACGGTTGTTTAACGGGGTCCTACCTGGCAAGGATGCCTTCCGCGCAGCCTACCTAGATGACATCGCCATCTATAGTTCCAACTGGGAGGAACACCTGCTGCACCTCAAGGAGGTGCCTTAGGCCCTGCAGCAGGCAGGCCTGACCATCCAGGCCAGTAAATGCCAGATTGGGCAGGGTCCCATAATATACTTGGGACACCTAGTAGGTGGTGGCACGGTGCAGCCTCTCCAGGCCAAGATTGACACTATCAAGGCCTGGCAACCACCTAGAACACAAACAGAGGTGAGAGACTTCTTAGGCCTCACAGGATATAACCATAGATTTGTCAAGGGCTATGAAACCATTGTGCCACCCTTGACAGAACTTACTTCCAAAAAGCAACCTTGGTTGGTGAATTGGACAGAGGCTTCTCAGAAAGCCTTTGACTCCTTAAAGGAATCCATGTGCACGGCCCCGTGCTCAAGGCCCCTGACTACTCCCAGGAATTTATTGTGCAGACAGACGCTCCAGAGCATTGCATAGGGGAAGGTCTAGCACATCTAAATGAGAAGGGCCTAAACCAACCAGTAGTCCTTATTAGCAGAAGACTATTACCACGGGAACAGAGATGGAGTGCCATTGAAAAAGAAGCATTTGCTGTGGTCTGGGCACTGGAGAATCTGAGACCATACCTGTTTGGGACTCACTTCCGGGTTCAGAGAGACCACAGGCCCCTGAGATGGCTCATGCAGACGACGGGCGAGAATCCTAAACTCTTGAGGTAGTCCATTTCGCTACAGGGGATAGACTTTACGGTGGATCATCGCCTTGGGATTGACCACGCCAAGGCTGATGGTCTCTCCAGATACTTCCGCCTTACTTCCGATGAGAGCTCCCAGGAGGTTGGGAAGCTCTCCCCACTTTCAGCTTGGGAGGACACATGTTAGACCTGACAGCCTTAGGGTGGTCACCACTAACTTTTTGCCTGCCTCCCTCCTCTTTTTGGACCGTGTTTTTGCTTGTTTTAGGACTCTGCGCACTTTACCACTGCTAACCAGTGCTAAAGTGCATATGCTCTCTCCCTTAAAACATGGTGACATTGGATCATACCCAATTGCCTTATTTAATCTACTTATATGTCCCTAGTACAGTGCACTGTAAGTGCCCAGGGCCTCATTAATTTTAGTAGTGGGCCTGCAGCACTGATTGTGTCAACCACTCAAGTAGCCCCTTAACCATGTCTCAGTCCTGCCATTGCAAGGCCTGTGTGTTCAGTTTCACTGCCAATTCGAGTTGGCATTTAAAAGTACTTGCCAAGCCTAAAACTCTCTTTTTTCTACATATAAGACACCTCTAAGGTATTCCCTAGGTAGCCCATAGGGCTGGGTGCTGTGTAGACAAAAGGCAGGACATGTACCTGTGTAGTTTACCTGCCCTGGTGGTGTAGAACTCCTAAATTCATTGTACACTTCTGTGAGGTCTGCTCCTTTCATAGGCTAACATTAGGGCTACCCTCATAATCTGTTTGAGTGGTAGCTTCTGATCTTAAAGGAGTAACAAGGTCATATTCAGTATTGCCAGAATGGTAATACAAAATCCTGCTGACTGGTGAAGCTGGATTTAATATTACTATTTTAGAAATGTCACTTTTTGAAAGTGAGCATTTCTCTGCACTTAAATCCTTCTATGCCTTACAATCCACATCTAGTTAGGTTCAGTTGACAGCTCCCTTGTACATTCACTCAGGCAAACCCCAAACACAGGATGCTCAGTCACTCTTGCACACATCTGCATATCGAATGGGTCATCCTGGGCTGGGAGGGAGGAAGGCCTGACAGTTACATGTCAAAGGACAATACCCTGCCCTCAAACAAAGGACTGGCACACCCCCTACTGGGACCCTGGCAGACAGGATAGAAATTAAAGGGGACCTTGTGAACTTCTAAGCCACTCTTTGAAGTCTCCTCCACTTCAAAGGCACATTTGGGTATATAAGCAGGGTCTCTGACCCTACCAACTCCGACACTTCTATTTCACAGAACACTTCAGAGGTAGACACTTCTACTTCACAGACACTTCCTGAAGAAGAAATCCTATATCAGAAACTGTAACCTGCCAAGAAGAACTGCCTGGCTGCCCAAAGGACTCACCTGGATTGCTTTTCTGAGGACTGCTGCCTTGCTGCTGCCCTGCTGCCTTGATGCTCTCTGGCTGTGCAGAGAAGTGCTCTCCAAGGGCTTGGATAGAGCTTGCCTCCTGTTCCCTCAAGTCTCAGGACCAAAAAGACTTAATTCCTGCAAAACAACTACTGGTGCTGCACAAATCGACGCACAGCCTGCACGAAACGACGCACAGCCTGCATCGCAGTGAAAAATTCACGGCACGCCGATCCGGAATGACGCAGCCTGACTTACCGACGAGGATTTCAATGCAGCACCAGCGTTTTGACCGAAAGTTCAACGCACAACCCACTGGATCGACGCAAAGCTGACCCGGAACGATGCAGCCCGACTTCCTGAGAGGAATCAACGCAGAGCCTGCTGTGCGACAGAAATTTCCACGTGTCGCCCACCGGATTGATGCAACTCCTGTCACTTCGTCCTGCAAGCACCGGATTTCAATGCATAGTCCCCGGGGTGTCCGAAAAACGCACAACCCTTAGAGGATACAAGTCAGCGCGCTGGAAATTGATGCAAAGCCTTCTCTATGTGGAAAATAAAGGACACATCGTCTGTGTGCGGCCGGAGAAATCGACGCACACCTCCCCGTTTTCCACGCATCTCCTCCTCTGCGGTCCCTTGCGGAGAATTTGAACGCAAACCAGGTAGTTTGTGCTGGCAAAAGACACTTGTTGCTTTTTAAGAGACGAAAGACACTTTAAATTATTTTCACTGTGATATTTCAACGTATAATTATTCAATCTGCATCGTTTTGACCTGTATCTTATTGATAAATATTATATATTTTTCTAAACACTGTGTGGTGTATTTTTGTGGTGTTTTACTGGGTTATTGCATGATTTATTGCACAAATACTTTACACATTACCTTCTAAGTTAAGCCTGACTGCTCAGTGCCAAGCTACCAGACGGTGGGCACGGGATAATTTGGATTGTGTGACTTACCCTGACTAGAGTGAGGATCCTTGCATGGACAGGGGGTAACCTGACTTTGCAACCAAAGACCCCATTTCTAAAAGTGAACTTTAGTGTTTGTTTTCAGGGTAAAATGTTACATTTTAACTGACATTTTCACCGAACTATATAGGGGCTCACAAGAGTCCGCAACTGCTGTAGGAGTGCCTTCGGTGAGAGCGAGCGCTCTGATTGGCTGCCAGAAACTTTAGAAAATGTTTCCTGGCAGCCATTACAGGACTCGGGGGCTTAGTCCCATGTGCTGAAGTTATTTAAAAAAATAGGGATACCCTGACTACCTAGGATCCATGGGTAGGGGACCCAGAGGGGCCCTCTCTAGGACCAAAAAGGTAAAAAAAAAACAGCAAAGAAGTGCAATGATCCTGCATGACATTCATGGGATAAAAAGAAACAAATGACTGCCAAGCCTCATTTATTCACTGTATGCCTCAGAGAGCCTACAACTGGGGCCAACAACAATCATTATGGGTAGGGAGGATGTTGGGACCCTCTCCTTGAGGCATTTGAGGCTCCAGGGAACCCACCACTGGGGCTAATGTCATTATTTATGAGAGATGGGCCATGCAGCCCACTGTGCCTGGAGGGGCCCCGTGAGCCAACCTCCAGGGCCAATATTCATTTTTATGAGGAGGGGGCTAGCGAGCCCCTTTTCTCAAGCTTCAAGAGGCCCTGGGGAGGCCACCACCAGGGGCCAATATTGAATGTAATGAGCAGGAATGTGGTTCCTCACAAAGCCTCTAAAGGCCCAAGGAAACCTACTCCTGTGGCTGACAATGCACAATATGCGGAGTGAGGCATGCAGCCCCCCTCCCCGAGCCTGAAGATGCCCTAGTGAGTCCACTCCTGGGGCCAATTCCTTTCGGAGAAGTGGGCTGCGTTGGTCCCCCAACTTGAGCCATTAATAACCCTGAGGACACCACCCTTCAGTGCTGGCTCACAAGTTCTGTATTAAAGGTATCCACCTTATGGACATAGCGGTTTCCCTTACCAAAGTAGCGTGGGTAAAGAAACCTGCATTTATTCTCAGTTGGTGAAACCATTTTTAAATCTTCTGTGGAGAAAAACATCTAGTCCATTCCCAGCACAGGGGGTGTTTGAGAATGCTTTATCCCGCTTTTACCATCCCTGCCGTGATTCAGGCAGGGAAACAGATCTAAATATTGCTCCCTCCCAGAGAGAGCAACATTATTAGCTGTTCCCTGCAGGCAGGAACAATGTAGGATCCCGCTGGTTGCAGGGATCTGGTTGGGTTCATGGGGACTTTCGGGTTCTCCATATGTTCCCAAATGAGGATATGGATGGGGTCCTCGAGGCCTAAAGCATAGCACCTACCCCTTTATAATGGAACCAGACAACATGTGATGTGGTCTCCAGAGCAGATATCAGCCTGGGAGGGAGGTTGCATGCCCCCTCTCCCTTCAAAATTTGGCTGGTCTCTGGAGGATGGGGTCCTTTGGGCCAAAATTGGCCAAGGGAGAAGGCTGCATATTCCTCTCCTCCTTCATAACGCCAGCAGGATCAGGATGTAGTCCCAAATGAACCCAGGTAGAGGGTTGTTTGTCCTCTTACTCCTTGAAAATGCAGCCAGGTACGAGGCGATGAGGATCCCAGGACGGGTGGCCATGTGCCCCATTCCCCTTTCAAAATTCCACAGGGCCCCAGGGATAGGGTCTCTAGAACTGGATTCAGCCCAGGGAAGGGGGCTGTGTACCCCCTTCCTCTACAAATGTCCCCAGGGGAATGGATCCCCGATCTGCAATCAACCCGGGGAGGAGGGCCCCATGCACCTCCATAAAAATTGCACTGAGCTCTGAGGATGGGATACCTGGGGACAAAATTAGATTAGGAGGGGAGGGAGCTGTGCCCCCCCAACCAAACATATCACCAGCCCTATGGGCGGGTAGTTTGGGCCAAGATCTGCATGGGGAAAGGGGCCAAGTGCCCCACTCCCCATGAAACAACTGCTCCAAGGCCCAGCAAAAAGGGCCCTGGGCTGAAATTGGCTCAAAGAGGGGGATTGTGTGGCCCATAAAAATTGCACTGGGCCCTGAGGATGGGTTCCTATGGCCAACATCAGCCCTGGAAGAGTGCTGACCTCTCCTCTTTAACTAAACAAATATCCGCAGGGGATGGTGTCCCCAGGGCCAGACCTTATTGCCATCGCTCCACTGTGCATGACCAAAGGCTTTCCGCAGAGTAGAGTTGGCTATATGAGGGAGTATTCGCTGCAGGGCCTGACTACAGGCCAGGCCCTACTGCCATCCCCCTGCAGCACACGTCAAAGGGTCTGAACAGTGGTGGGTTGCATTTATGTATGGCAATTAATTATTACTTTATGTTAAAAAAACTAGAAATTCAATGAATAAATAAAGGTTAAATTAACATTATAGTTAGGTATTGTAAGAAACAGGGTCTTTGGTTGGCAGTCAGGTTACCCCCGTCCAAGCAAGGACCCTCAATCTAGTCAGGGTAAAAGACAATCACCCTCAGCTAACACCTGCTTACCCCTTTGGTAGCTTGGCACAAGCAGTAGGCTTAACTGCAGAATGCTAGGTGTAAAGTATTTGTACCAACACACACAGTAACTTAATGAAAACACGACAAAATGACACAACACATGTTTAGAAAAATAACAAATATTATCTAAACAAAACAAGACCAAAATGACAAAAATCCACAATATACAAGTGAAGTTATCACTGAAAATGCAGTTTTAAACACACACTAACACTATTAGCGTGAAAATGTACTTTGGGCGCATCAAAAATAACCCCACTCGGGCAAGTGTGCGTCCAAAAAGGGCTTGCGATGCGTTTATTTCACTCACGAGTGAGACCTTGCGTTGTTTCTCCTTTCGTCTGGGAGGCGGGCGTCGTTTCTTCTCTCTGCAGGTGAGTGATGCGTCGATCTGGTCAGCACTTTTGGGTCCAGGCAGGCCTTGCGTCGTTTTTACACACCCAGCCACAAGATGATCTGAAAACCACACAGCGCGGGTTGCGATGTCACAAGCCTCCGTCAGTGATGCTGTGCATCGTTTCTCCAGTCCCAAGGCATCGATCTCCGGCCGCGTTGCAGGTGAGCGTCGATTTTCAGCTGCGAAGCCGGCGGCGCATCGATTTTTCATCCGCAGATCGGAGTTGTGTCGATCTTTTCCCCGCACAGCATTCTGCGCGTCGATTTCTCACTCTTGGGCTGCCAGCTTCTCTTCTCAGGGTCCCAGGAACTGGATGGGCACCACTTGACAGAGTAGGAGTCTCTCCAGAGGCTCCAGGTGCTGGCAGAGAGAAGCCTTTGCTGTCCCTGAGACTTCAAACAACAGGAGGCAAGGTCTAAATCAAGCCCTTGGAGATCTTCACCAGAAGGAAGGCAACACAAAGTCCAGTCTTTGTCCTCTAGCACAGGCAGAAGCAGCAACTGCAGGATAGCTCCACAAAGCTCAGTCACAGGCATGGCAGCTCTTCTTCCTCAGCTCTTATCCAGGCAGAGGTTCCTCTTGGTTTCTAGAAGTGTTCTAAAGTCTGTGGTTTTAGGTGCCCTTCTTATGCCCATTTTGCCCTTTGAAGCAGGCTTACTTCAGAGGAAAGTATCTCTTGTGTGTGAAATCCTGCCGTACCCAGGCCAGGCCCCAGACACACACCAGGGGGTTGGAGACTGCATTGTGTGAGGGCAGGCACTGCCCGTTCAGGTGTGAGTGACCACTCCTCCCCTCCCTCTTAGCACAGATGGCTCATCAGGAAATGAAGCCTACACCCCAGCTCCCTTTGTGTCACTGTCTAGTGAGAGGTGCAAACAGCCCAACTGTCAAACTGACCCAGACAGTGAATCCACAAACAGGCAGAGTCACAGAAATGGTTTATGTAAGAAAATGCCCACTTTCTGAAAGTGGCATTTTCAAACACACAATCTTAAAATCAACTTTACTAAAAGATATATTTTTAAATTGTGAGCTCAGAAACCCCAAACTCCACATGTCTATAAGCTCCCAAAGGGAATCTACACTTTAATCATATTTAAAGGTAGCCCCATGTTAACCTATGAGAGGGACAGGCCTTGCCACAGTGAAAAACAAATTTAGCAGTATTTCACTGTCAGGACATATAAAGCACATTACTATATGTCCTACCTTAACCATACACTGCACCCTACCCTTGGGGCTACCGCGGGCCTACCTTAGGGGTGCCTTACATGTAAGAAAAGGGAAGGTTTAGGCCTGGCAAGTGGGTACACTTGCCAAATAGGATTTACAGTTTATAACTGCATACACAGACACTGCAGTGGTAGGTCTGAGAAATGATTACAGGGCTACTCATGTGGGTGGCACAACCAGTGCTGCAGGTTCACTAGTAGTATTTGGGGGCATATTTATACTTTTTGACACAAAACTGCGCCGACGCAGTTTTGCGTCAAAAAGTTTAACACCGGCTAACACCATTTCTTTGCCCCACCCAGCATCAAATTTATTCTTTGATGCTCCGTGGCGTAAACCACGGGTTAGAGTCATTTTTTTTTTACTCAAACCATTGCGCCACATCATCAAGAAAAATGACGTTAACGCGGCGAAAATTACTTTAATCCAGTTTACGACTTCGGAAACCAGATACGTGCCTTTTTTTGCCGCAATAGCTTCAAAAAGCAGCGCAAACACAGCAAAATGTGCAAAGGAGCCCCAAAATGGATTCCAGAAGCCATGAGAGACTAGAACCGACCAAGAACCAGCCAGAAGGACCCACACAAGACCCAGGAGAGGGAGAAGAGGAAAAGGAAGTGCCAGTTCAGTGCAGAGGAGTATGAAATACTGGTGAAAGAGGTGACGGAACACCAGCATCAACTTTTTGTCACCTCTAAGTTGCCAATTGGGAGGAGAGAGGCAATTTGGCAACAAATTGTCGATAAGATCAACAGTGTGGTAGAAGTACGGAGAACACTGAGTGCAAGAAACGCTGGCATGACTGCAAGCGCAGGACCAAGGAAAAGACGGCTAGGAACAGAAAGGCAGCACTGCAGACTGGAGGTGGGAGTCCAGCACTGCAGGAGGCCCTGGGCCACATGTAGGAGATGGTGGAAGCCGTCATCTCTGAGGAGATCGTCACAGAGATTCAAGGACAGGACAGCGCAGACTGCCAAGAAACAACACAGATTCAGGGTAAGGTGCATGGGGGACAAAAATGCCTAAATGTTAACTGTAAAAAGGGGGGACATACCTACTACACAATGCATGTCAGCCATGATAATCAGGTAGTAGAAAGGGTAAAGGAGCACAGCACGGGTGCATGGGCTGTGCAGGGGAAACCTTGGGCACAGCACAACACTACACCAACAACGTTTGCATGGGGGTACTCTGCTATGCCAAGGCTGTTGGAAAGACAAAGCAAGTCCAGGTGGGTAGGGTACAATGTAAAATTGGCCTGCTGTCACACGACAGCTGGTATTGTTGCTACATGAATTAGGGCTCAATTTCCAGTCTCAGACCATATGCACAAGTGGTATTTACCATTGACAACAGTTGCCACTACCACCTGTGTTGTGTGTGCAGGTCAAGTAGCCAATGGCAGTTATGTGCCCATGAATCAAACACACCCAAAATAGAGGGTTCAGGATGACAACGTTATCAATCCCCTGTAATTACTAACAATGTGCAAATCCTGTCAAATGCTCATGTATATAGGTGTTATAAACATCAGGTATTGTTAGTAACATTATGAGGTACACAGCAGTAATGTCATACCCATGCTGCACATTTCAGGTCTACCCTGTGCCTGTGTTACAATAGCTCAATGCCATCATGTAACATCTCAAGTGTCACAGTGCTAAGACAACAGCATTGCTAGTGAAACACACCCGCACAGTCATAAGAGGAAATGGAACACTGCTAGGACCATCAGTGCAATCCAATGTAGTACACATTCCCCAACATCAGCAGTGCACACTACCAATGCTGACACCTTTTTCGTGCCATCCCAATGCTATACATAGTATATGCTAGGTCTCAGCAACATATAGGTTGATGTGAAATATCTGAGACTGGGTCAGTTCTAGATTGTTAAGTGTGGTACAAGTGCCATCAGAACACCTACAGCCAGTGCAAGGCCACACCATGATAATGGAAGTAGGCAGAGGGTGGAGTAGGACAAGGCGGTGGCAACATACAATTTGGACAGAACCTACACATAGAGGATGTGACCCAGACAATTCACCAAACTGCCCAGACTACATATGGCATGCAGGTGGGGCGTAGGCCTGGGATAATTCTAATATTAAAAACAGGAACAATGAACAGGAACCTAGATCACAATGTGCAACTCATAGGAAGTCAGGAACGTCACATTACAAATGCCACAACACAGACACACTAATTGTACAATATCTCATTGCAGAGGATGATGGCTCTCCTGGGGATATGCCTGTCCTGGACTTCCGTAATGACATGGATGACAAGCTGACAAACATTAGCAAACAGATCCTCAAAGATGTCCTTGGAACCCTCCAGACCCCACCATCAGTCGCAAGGAGGAGCACAGAAGTAGAAGCCATCACAGAGGACCCACCCACCACCCCAATAGTACAACCTGCCAGCTCCAACCCAGCTGAGGACTCTGAGGACACTGGTACCACCTTTGAGAGGACTGTAGTTGCAGTACAGCAGGAGCTGGCCAAGGAGGTGCTGGTGGGGATTCAAAATATGGCAGCCAGCCTTGAGGAGATGCGTTCGTGCATGATGACTTCTGCATAACAGGCAGCAGCCATGCAAGCGCTAGCATCCATCCTGCAAGGACTACAACAAAGTGTAAGGGAATTCACCACTGCAGTAAGGGAGTTGCCACAACATCTGGCACCCCAAACCTTTCACTGCGTGCACAAATGCAATCATGACCCCCTCAGGGCTGACCTGGCTGCCTACCACAGCGATGTAGCTGCTATACTCAAAAACCAGCAGCTCCTCCATGCTGCAGTAATGCTCTTAATAGCCCCACAGTTGGCAGGTATGGGGATTTCTGACTCCACATCTTCAAACACTGAAGTGTGTGTTGCCCCTTCAAACCCACCAACACCAAGGGCATAGGAGACAATACACACATCAGAAGATGATGACGTGGAACAGATTACCTTCACCCATAGGAGTACAAGTCCATGCCACATGGGCACTGATATCCTAGGTCCTATGCTGGTTAACATGCCAGTCTTTCAACAGCTGCTCACATGCACTGTTCTCCAGCACACTGTTTACCTTGACACTATGCTCTGTGATTGTCTCTCACTACCTCATTGGCAATTCATGTTCCTCTGCACTGTATGACACTTCACCCCAGCATGTTCAATGACATGTCCCATTGCACTTGTGTAGCATCACAATAGAAGGTGTCACACTAATGGACTCACAATCCTGGAGTATGTAATTATTGCACTTTCAAATAAATAGCACTTACACAACCACTTTGTCTCTGTGTAATGTGATACATCAACCGTGTAGGAGATTAGTGATGTATGTCACATGTAAATGGCCGTAGAATGTCAATACAACTGCATTGAAAGATTGTGGGCTGATAACTATGCACTGGGGTCTGGACTGTATCATCATCTGTGCTTCCTGAGGCTTATTTCTGAAGTAAATTGAAAACTAACAGTATAATGCTGTTTTGGACTGAAAAAGTCTACTTCAAGGAATGTATAAGCTGAAAATCAAAGTGTCCAAAATTCCCTTCAAGACAATCTTTCTGTATGTGACTTCTGACTATAAACTTTCATCACATACACACACCATACAGCAGGAATGGATGTGTACGAGTGTATGGACAATTATGTAACGTGGGAGTACAATGTAAGAAATGATAGGTGTGATTTATGTATACAATACTACATAAGATTATAACATCATTCAGCTTTTCAGGGTTCACATGAACATCAGGCTGCAGGCAGACGTACCACAGTGCCCAAGATTCCAAATTAGGTCTCCAACGATGACAAATTTAAAACACACATCCAAACTTTACAACACATTGGGAACCATAGTAACCTTGAGTGATGGGTGCAATGGATGGCAGATGCATTAAGAAGTAGCTGTGGTGTAGCAGCCACTGTGACTGCACATTAGGAATTGTGAATAACCATGTCAATAATGGGATTCGGATGCAGGATGGTACACAAATGCAAATACTAAATTGACACTGTTCACCCATGCCAAGGCCCTGATTCCCAAGCATATGACACATACTGTAAAGGAGTACCTAAATTTGTATTTAACAGTAAAAAAGGATAATAAAACTAGGAGAAACACCTTAACTAACGTAACCTATCCTAACTACACATTACCCACAACTGGCCCTAACTACCCTAATCTAAACTTACCTATCACATTTAACTAAACACTCTAAACATCAAGTAAGACATACTATCTTATCCTAAACAAATATATATTTTTTTGGTATTTTTTTTATGTTTATATATATATATATATATATATATATATATATATATATATATATATATATATAAATATATATATATATATATATATATATATATATATATATATATATATATATATATATATATTTTTTTTTTTAATACACATAAACCCCAACATCATACCCCAACCCACAAAAAGACACATGGAATAATATAACCCCTGCCACCCCAACCCACTTATACTAACTAAACTAACAGCCTACTCTAACCTAACACTAAGCCCCCTAAACCCATTAAATATAAAAACCAGGAAAGAGGAGGGAGGGGAGGGAATCATGGCTGAGGGTACTTAAATCACAAATTTTCCCTCTGCAGGATCTTCTTTATACCCTGCAGTCTCCTGCTATTGTGGGACACCTCCTGCTGTAGCCTGTCCATCCTGCGCAACATCTGTTGCATGTCACGTCTCATAGCTTGGAATTCGGCATTGTCTATCACTGCAGCTGGGGTTGTCTGTGTGCCACTAGTGGATGGTACTGCTGGTGCCGGTGCGTGCTTGGAGGGGGAGGTGCAGGAGCTGCTATCTGTGGGCCTGGAGCTGATGAGGTTGATGGACCTGCAACAGTGGCTGTCATCCTTTGTGCGACTGTGGTCTGAGTGGTTGTGCTGGTGGCTGTTGTGGGCAAGGATGGCCCCCCTTGGGCAAACACCCTCCAGACCCCTGTTGCTCTCTCATGGCGATAACGCTATGCCATATTGCGGAACCCAGACTCAACATCTAGTATGTGGCGTTAATGCATCGCCCCCTCTGGAATTCCTTGATCTCATGGGCATTCATGTTGGCAGCTGTAAAAATAGAGAAAGCCAAACATTAGTGACATCATTGTGTGATACATCTACAGATGATATTCTAACACTTCCTCAATTTATCTTAAACAGTCCAAATCACAGTACAGGTCATAGAACGTCCCTGAAGAATGGCAGGTCAAAGCAGACTACACATATAGGCCCTCATTCTGACCTTGGCGGTCTTTTCGCGAGACCGCCGAGTTACCGCCGCGGTGAAGACCGCCGACCGCGGCGGTATGCCGCTGTGCACATTCCGACCGCTGGGAGCGTTCCGCCGGGAAACCGCCAGCAGCCACACTGGCGGTCGGCGGAAAAGTGGAGACTGGTCAACCTCCACCGCCACGCCAGCAGAACACCGCCCACAGAATTACGACCCACATATGTGTGTGGCGGTCTTCTGTTGGCGGTGTTCTGTTGGCGGTCACCTCCCCATGGCTCCCGTCGCCTCCCGGAGGACCAACGCACAAGGTAAGTTGACCGTCCGTGAGGGGAGGGGGAGGGGGGTGTTGTGTGATGTGGGCGTGCATGGGGGTGTGCGTGTGTAGAGGGGGTGTGTGAGTGTGTGTATGCGGGCGGGGGGTGCTGCTGTGTCTATGGGTAATGTGTGCTGTTCGGCAGGTGCGCATGTCTGCATGTATGTGTGCGGGTATGTGTCCCCGTTGTGTATGTGTGTGTAGGGGGTGTGTATATGTGCATGTTGGGGGTGTGTGCATGTCGGGGTGCATGTATGTGCATGTCGGGGTGGGGGTGGGGAGGGGGTTCGTACCAACTCTGGGGGGTGGCAGGGGGGTGGAGGGTGTGGGGGGAGGACTCGGGTGGGTAGTGGGGGGTGGGGGAGACCCCTATCAGTGCCAGGGAAGGAATTCCCTGGCCCCGATAGTGCTTACCGCCATGGTTCGCATGGCGGTTCCCGACCGCCAGAAACCGCGGCGGTAGGCAGGGTCATGATACCGTTGGCGGTCTTGGGACGACCGCCGGGCCGGAGTGCGCAAACTCCAGCCCGGCGGTCATGACCGCCGTGGCGGTCGGAGTGGGGAAGTGGCGGTCGATCGCGGCGGTGACCGCCGCTGTCAGAATGCCATTTTTCTGACCGCCGGTCTGTTCGCGGTCCGACCGCCGCCTCTCCGCTGACCGCCAAGGTCAGAATGAGGGCCATACTATCTAACAGCACAGCAATGCTCAAAAAGGTGTGTACCTACTTAAATGATCTGTGCATCATTGTACTGCCATTAGTCACATAACAAATGCTGCAAGTACTCCACATGTGACAGGCCAACTAAAGACTATCTTCTGGGTGACAATCAAGGCCCACAAGATCTGTGATTTGTAATTGGAATTGCCTGGACTGCATGCAGTTGCAAATCATGAGGGGGTATCCTAGGTTGGACCAAATGAATGTTGTAATTATATGTCTGTCTTCCACACTGGGATCCTCACACCAGTGTACACATATTTCCTAGCCCTAACCCTGTGCCTTAACGGGTGATGGACATGCAACACATACTTCCAAACATCAAGGACAGCCAGGAAGCTTTGGACAGCTGTCTGTGGGTTTAGTCAGTCCACCACAGGTAAGAAGGGCTGCCAACTAGGATTGACCCAAACATCGGACAATCACATCCACATTTATGTTCCTAATTGCAGACAATTGTCAACATCATTTGATCACACTAATACCTTTCCAAAAACAAGTACATAGATGCAAGCACCCATCTGGGCTTCAGCTGCATGCATACCTATGACATTCTACTCAAGTGCCACATAAACGTAGCACAACATGAGGAGCTAGATGCTGCTAGGAAGTCAAATATACAGTCCCACATGTTCATTAGTTAACAGGGAGGCTCAAGTATGTGGGTAATACTTCGGCATCACTGGTCTGTGTGAATCAGGGTATGAATTGCTGACTAAATCATGAAAATGGCCACCTCCAAATATTTCTTTGGCATAATTGTAGCAAAAAATATCACCCTGTTCACCTGCCCATGCCTATAGAACAGCACTAGAATACCAAAATATGACTCTCCGCCACTGGTTGTCCAACTCAAACATGGAACAAAATCTCAAACTCCAGGCAAGTCACATATCAGATCATGTGCCAGCACATCATACCTTGCAATGTGTCCAACACACAGGAGTCAATCACACAAAAGCTGCAAACACAACACAGAAATAACATATCAAAACTTACTGGATACGTCTGGGTCTGTAAATTGAGCCACTTCTCCAATTGTGTAGAGGGCTGGTCCACCTGTAAAACATGGAAGGGTGAAATGTGCTCAATGACTGCTCACTGTACAAAACTTGGAACAACAAATCACTGTGTGTGGCATTTTATATGATAGAGCAGCATCTCAGGCATGTACACACCCCAACAGATATACTACTGCAAACATGTATTGACCCTGTCACTCCAGTGAGTGATAGACACACTTATGCACACGTGCACTGGCCCTAACAATCATGTGGTGCCAAACATGATTACTCTATTTTGTGCAGAATTATTTCTAGAGGGTTCTCCATTTCTTCATTTGTTGTTATGAGAGACATGCAAGGCCACATTCCTGGTGCATTGCAATACCAGTCACTCAGGTATTGTGGCTTGTGCATCAAGGGATAATGAGTTACTGTGTGATGCTTATGTGGGTTGAGTTTAGTTCAGGAATGAATGTGCTTTCTATGGTCCATTATATGTGTGCCTGTGTTGTATGTAGGTTACATATGCCACATTGGCAGTGTACCCAGAGCCATATATGACCCCTATGACACCATGATGTCAGGGATCCTGTGCGTTACTTGCTGACAATGTTACGATAAACATGGACTGACCATTTATCTAAATCAAAACAACAACAAAATATATGCTGACAGTGTCTAATTTGATCATCCGGGACAGAATGCATGGGCACAGGTGTAGTCATTGCACCTAAAATGTGTTATTCAGGGCCCTGTGTACCTATATCAGGTATTGCACATCACAGTTAGCCACATTCATTATCTTACATTTGCCAAGTTGGGTGATCAGTGATTATACAACAAACTGACACTGTCCCCTAATTGAAACATGGTTTAGCAAATGTCCCACGTTGGCAATCTTGATGAGGTAGGTCTCAATTTGTATGTACCTTGGGAATGGCAGCACTCACACAAATGCTGGCATGCTGATCTTAGCATACACCCATGTCTGTGAAAGCCTTCATACTGAGAACTTAACAATTGTACATATGCTGCACTAGATCAGCAGGGGTGTACCAAACGTAAACTAGCAAACTATTTTGTCACTTTAAATGTATGATTGAAGCAGTCAGGGGTCCCTTTCACAGCATCATGCAAATAAATAATTTGTGACTATGCATTCACAAAGTTCAGAGATCTCATGATGACCCATAAACTTAAGAAAATTGCTTGGCTTGAAAATGACAAATATGGCAAATGCATCAGCTCTGTACCAGCAATTGTGCCTAAGGCAAAATAAAACACATCGGAACAATGAACTAAGGGCCAGATCTTCATTTTTTTTATGTGTACCATTTGCTTAATTTTTTTACGCTACAGCTATGGAAAGTAGCACCAAACCTTTAGATATTATCAAGTGTGAATTACTTTGGCATCCATAATACATTTAAATGCTGCACAAACCAAGTCAAAATATCAGTCTGAGATATTACCAGAGGTTAGGAATATCTTTGTATGTATGTCCATGAATGAATAATTGGGGACTACATTCGTTCCTTGCATTAGCATGTGAAATACATCTCATTCCTGGTGTAGTGTAGCCATTTTTAATATAGCTTCATGCACGTTAGTTTAACATACGAGGCCTCTGTGCACTTTGCCCTAGATACATTTTATTCAGCCTCACGCTGTTATTTTACAATAGCCAGTTTTACAGTCTTGTTTTAATTTCTTTTTATCACACTGTTTAGCTTAGTTCAGCACTGTGTCGTCATAATAATGCATTCTTGATCGCCCTGTGCTTCAGTCAAGGCTACAGTCTGGTACATTGCTGGTAAACGTGGTAGAAGTTTAGTCTCCAGTATTCGTAGAAAATACACATCCTTTTGTAGGGACATTTTCTTAGAACATCTGCGTGTTAGTTATAAAACACTTCCTAGTCCTAGTACGGGTCAGAGGGAGATTCCGGCCAAGAACCTACAACTAGATGCTCACTGCCCCGTTGCAGATGCTGATGCAGATTACAGACCTTTGCTCAGGTTTGAGGGTTGATGTCCTCCCGGGGGAACCTGAAAGGCAGGCTTAGAGCTTCACATGCTGTGCTCAGAATATAACTTAGAGAGAACATAATCTAGTGGCACTATGATAGCCTTATTCTTGTGCTTCACTCTCATCGTTACTATTTTAATCCTACTGTGTTGTGTAGTTCTGG
The DNA here is from genome assembly GCF_031143425.1 of Pleurodeles waltl. NCBI lineage: Eukaryota > Metazoa > Chordata > Amphibia > Caudata > Salamandridae > Pleurodeles > Pleurodeles waltl. Next base: position 1,454,985,807 of record NC_090444.1, on the reverse strand, counting down.
TTATTGCAGCTCACGCTTTGCTATCTAAAATGCAGTCATTTTATTAAACCAGTCTTTAAAACTTAAACTGCTTTTGTCATTTCTATATGAGACCGTACTGTGTATGACAGAACCGGTTGTGACCTGAGTGACCACGACTTCCCTGGGAAGTATTAAGATGTCATGCGCTCGGCTGCCCAATTGTCTCTTCCCTTTGGGAGAGATGAGGCACTGCTAGTTAGCCGGAGCAAAACCCGGATTTAGAGTGACAAGGGTCCTTCACCGTGGGTCAGACTTAGTCCCCCACACTGCGAACGATCTTGCCGCTCAAAATCCAGTAGTCTCATTAGGATAATGAGAGCCTACGTGACATGGCGCTGCCAACGTTTGGTCAGGCTCTGATTTTCTGGTCCACCGGTATATCTCGGTCTCATATAATATAATGACCCCTCAGTTCCGTATACGGAGACGTCCGTGGTACTGAGGATTTCTACCACCACCGTATAGGTAACCCTATTTACAACGGGTGGTTGTTCAAGCTTGAACCTTAAAAGGAATGAAGACCCTCTCTTTGTGTGCCTTCTCTGAACTTTTAGGGCCTTTATAATGGCAAATCCCCAGGCTGTACAAATAGCTCTTAATATGAGACAACCACTTACAACACATTTATTAGCACATGGTCTTACAGCACAGGGAGGTCCAGTCACATTTGTGGTGGATGCTCATGCAGCTTATAGAACAGAGCTGTTCTATTCTTGGGTCACATTTCCAGCAGTTGATGGGAACACAAATACATTCCATACATATACAGTTGCGTACGTACCTGGGCAGTACAGGGCGTACGCATACTTAGAGATACCTCTATCTTATCAAGAACATAATAATTGGCTTGATGGCGCCCTACGCCATACCATATTACCAGTAAGGTTAGGTCCACTATGTAATGAAGGTCCTACCTGGCCTTTATTGGCCACATATGCACCTCATCCTGCGGTTGCGAACATGACGGTAGCTGAGGTTCGACGCTTATACACTGAATTAACAGCAATATATAGACGATTAGTACAATTTGTGATGCAGACACTAAATACAAACCCAGCGCGTGCTGCTCCAGCACAACCACATGCAGTAACACCAGGTATAAATCCGGTGACTGTACACTCTATTATGGGTAAAGTCCCAGCAAAACGAGAGGAGACTCCGTTTTGGCTGTCACAAAAAATGAATACGCTGAAGGCGGTATTTCCCCATACAGGACCTCAGGATAAACATAGGATATTAACTATGTGCTCACCCTTTGGGATGGTTCTCACAGTGGAACATTATAATACATGGGGCATGGTATTTGCCGCGCTCTATACAACGGCACATGGTACACCGACAGTAGCCAACCTACCGTACCGCAAGTGCTTAAACAAATTCAAGACGAATACGGGGCTGCCCTGGCCTTAGATTTAGGAATGCAACTGATGGTCAATTTTGCCACGGTTTCTTCAATAATCCTAAGCAATCTTAAAGGGGAAGCAGTTGCACTTGCAGTGCGCATGCGTCTTCGTGACGTTCCGCAACAAGATCAGGAGCGGGAACTGCCTAAAATAATAGCAGAAACATATTCCAGTATCGGTCGAGATAGCCTGGGGGCTAGACCACAAAAACCTCAATTTCAGGGAAAAATACTAAAAAACAACCTGAGGGTAATGAGAAGTACTGGGAGAAAAAACAACAAACACCTAAAAAAGGAAGGGGAGAATCTCCACGTACGGAGACCCCACAGAAAAGGTATAATCTCAGAAATAGAGAAAGTATAAAAACGCCTGATAGATATCAATATACTGATACACACCAATCTCGTTCCTTTCAGGACTCATTGGAAAAGAGAAATGAGAGAGGTGGGTGATCAGAGAGGAGAGTACGTGAAACCGAGACAGGAATCACAACGCTCTTCGGAGGTTTCTGTCAAGAAGGAAGAGAAACCAGTACAATAAAAACAACAGTTTAAAAAGAAAAAAGTGGCAGCAGTCTCAGTTAGACATGCCACTCAGGAAGAGGGCTCACTTGAAGAACAAGAACTGGGCTCTAGCACTGCTAGACAGCGTGGCAGAGGTCACAATAGTTTGTCGGAATCTTCTAGAGCATCGGGAGGTGAAAGCAACTGATGACCTCATACAAGTAGAAACAGCAGACATGCGTGTCTCCGAACCCGATAGGGTGTATAGAATAATTCTACAATTGGAAGGAGACATTGAACGCACCATACACGCAATCTTTTGGGATCGTGTAATTAAAATATATGACATTTTGTTGGCCGAACGAGATTGGCTGCCTGATTTTGTCCGCACCTGCCCAGCTGGGGAGGAGGTTATTAAACCTTCCTTCTCGCCCCGTGTTCCAGAGGAACTCGCTGAGTCCTATTCTATAGAATGGGCTCTCGCACAGGCACCTGCGTTATATAGAAATCACGTAGGGTGGGACAGGGATTCTCCATACCATGTAATTCCCATTAAAGGTGAACCTCAGCCAGGACCGCAGTATCCCATTAAACATGAAGCAAGGGCACCAGTGAGAGAAATACTCACGCAATTAGAATACCAGGGGGTGATTGAACCCTGTGTCTCACCGATGAATAATCCCTTATTTCCAGTAGCTAAACCGGACCTTTCATACAGAATAGTCTTAGACTACAAACCTTTGAACGGACATACACGTACATCTGCAAAACAAAATTCGCATAGCACTGCATTAATGAGCAACATTGTGCGGAAAAAATATAAAACGACTTTGGATATCTCAAATGGATTCTTTTGCCAGAATATAGCACCTGAAAGCAGAGATTTAACAAGCTTTAGTGCGCTAGGCTCCCAGAAAAAAATCTGTAGTTTGCCTCAGGGGTATAAGAACAGCCCAGGACTGTTTGCAGCTCGTGTGACTGCTATTTTACACGAGTTAGACCCTGAAGCGTTGTCATATGTGGATGATATATATCTTGTGGATGACGAGTTACTACAACATTTAAGACGGGTAGCCCGCATTGTTGTAGGGTTTGCCGAACTCGGCTACAAATTTAGGTTAAAAAAATAAAAAATTGCCTTCCTCAGCGTCCTGTTCCTGGGATATGAGCTGTCGAATGAAGGGAAGAGCCTAGCGCCATAATTTTTAGAAAAGTGTGCACAATTGCAACCACCAAATACGATTAAGAAACTCCAATCATTGTTGGGCTTTCTAAATTTTGGCAGAACATACATTCCTGATTATGCTACACGCATAAAACCTTTGTATGAATTAATACGTCCTGAATTTTTCAAGCAAATTCTGGACAATTGAACATACACATACTCTTCGAGAGTTACAAGCAAATATGCTAGCAGCGAAACATCTACACATGACGGGACAATAAGACACATTTGGTCATCAGGGTGATAGATGGGGCCATTGGGTTTACTTATGTCACATTTAATGAAGGTGAGACAGTCCAGATTGCATTCAAGTCACACTTGTATTCCGCTGCTGAACAACGCTTTGCACCCACAGAGAAAATTCTCACTGCTGTACAGATGGCTGTTATTAAAGAGAGACCTCTTGCCCAGGGAAAAAGCATTATTGTCGTTTCTCCTATTCCGGCCCTTGAGGCTATTACAAAAGCTAGCGTCCCGAACGCAAAAGAACTTCCCCCACGATGGATACAATGGGCTACGTCTTTAACGGCCACTGATGCAGACTACATTTTTAAACCAAAGTTACAAGCTCAGGAATTTCTACAATATGAAGTTGAATATCCAGTTCCCACTGACACGTTGCCTATTGACCAATATTAAGTAGTCATGCATACCGATGGCTCTGCGCAACCAGCGATTGGAACAAAACATCAATATTCTGCTGCATGTGCGGTTGTGAGCGGCTATATGGAGGGGGAGAAATTCTGTCCCCAACATACTTATACACAGACCTTGGGGGATTGTACAGAACAACTGACTGAGCTAAAAGCTCTACTAATGGCACTAGAACATACAGATTTGACACAGTTCACACTGATTGTTTGTGATTCTTATTACTGCGTCCAGTCTTTTAATGAATACCTGCATTACTGGCGCTTGAATGGGTTCAGAGATTCGAAAGGCAACACCATCAAACACAGACTACTGTGGGAGAAGGTAGCAGACCTGAAAGATATGCTACCCAAAGTCCATGTTGTACACACCCTTGGACACCAGCGCTTTGGAATACACGTTGCTGGAAATACTTTGGCTGATGAAGCCACAAAGTAGGCAGTGGCAGTTGCCACTGTAGCTGCAGTGACTCGTTCTAGTTCCAAACCAGACACAGACATTATGGCTGCCATAAAAGCTACAGTTGATGGTACGCCTTATCCTAAAGGATTTCCTAATAAATACCAATACTTGATGGGAAGTATGCTGAACGCTGAAGTTAAAATTCCAGGCATAGGCGTACGCGACATCCCCAATAAAGATGTAAGACCACAATTGATTAAAGCAGCGCATGAGGGAGTGACATCTGCACATGCTGGTGTGGCAGCTACAATTTCACTCTTGCAGGCAGGTTATTGGTGGCCTGGTCTCTATAAAGAGACTAAGCAGTATGTCCTTTGTTGTGACATCTGTCAACAAATTAAAGTTTCAACAGCTAAGCGCCCGCCGCAGACACCCCTCTTAATATCAAAACAGACCATTACAATGTGTGTACATGGATCATTGTGGTCCATTAACACCGGATAGTGCATACAAATATATACTAGTCACTATTGATTCTTGCTCCAGATTTGTGTGGGTGTGGCCACAACGCTCAGCTGATGCTCGGACTGTTATTAAAGATTTGCGAGTCTTTGTCTGTACATATGCAGTTGCGGCATTCCATTCGGACCGGGGCCCTGCTTTTGCCTCAAGGGCATTCAGGGACACCATGGCTTCATTGGGGGTCCAGCTCCAGTACTCGTCTCCATATTTCATCCCAAGGGAAATTCTGTAGTGGAGCAATTAAACCGCGATTTAAAGCAATCCTTAACAGCCAGAGTCTTAGGTACGGGTCGTAGTTGGCTAACCCACCTGTATGGAGTTCAGAGAGCACTAAATAACCTGCCTAGAAGGTCCCTGGGGGGGTCGTACTTCATGTGAGTGCCTGTTCGGAACACAAATGTTTGTTCCGGATCTTGATGGTCCTGGTGTGGAGGCGGCGGAAACAACTTTTGACATAAATGATTGTATGACTGTTTTACAGGAATTACAGCAGTTCTGTGAAGATAAGTCTTCTAAGAGTGCTGCCTCCACAGGAATTAAGGATGTGCCAGTAACACCTACCGGCTGGATTCCCAGGGTTGGGGATCTTGTGCGTGAAAAGGTCGCAGTGAAAAATAAATTTGGACCTTCTTATCGTGCACCAGTCCCTGTGTTGGGGATACACAGAACCAGAACTGTTATTCTACCCCCGTTGCCAGGTGCCAAAGAAAATCGCTTTGTTTCTATTGACAATGTCAAGTTACAACATGTGGACGATTCTACACAGCCGACCAAGAGGAACATCCAGTAGTTCCCGAATCCCTCTCACTACTGGAGAAGAAGTTCCGCTTCAAGTTGTTTATACCAACACTGTTGACTCTCCGAGCTTGGGGAGGGTGGATGATGATCTCGCATTAGTTCCACTAACAACGACCAACTTAGAAACATTTGATCAAGTGACCATGACTACAAACATGACAGATAGTGCTGTCTACAGTGTACCACCACGGGAAACACCAACTCCTCCATTGACTACGGCAACGCCTTTTGCACGAACTGCCTCTGGTTACTTTGCCGACAACAACGATGGTCTATCGGACTCGTTTGCCTCTTCGACTGCTGACCTGTCAGGTCCACGTAAGCTGATACATTGGCTTAAAGATACATATTTTATTTTTTCATGGAACTATCTGTGGCTGTTATTGACTATGCTGGCATTTTTTCTTTGGATTGGGTTCGTCATTACCTTTTTTCTGTTGATACATGGTCATTTTCTTCCCGAGAGATCAGCGGTTGAACAGGTGGAGGAGGTGTTGAAACCACATTTTTCATCACATAAGGTTCGAAGAGACTTGTCCTTTGTGAACATTTTTGCAGTGCCAATTCCAGATGGGATTTTGTCGGATAAATTAATGTTTGATATATACGGTCCCACTGAAATAATTAAAATACCGTATGTGCTAAAGTTATCCATGAATGATATAGTTATACCAGGCATTGTATCTGATGATTGGGATGTGAAAACAGTTGATTCAATGATGACAGACTTACAATATTACACTATCTATGAAAATGAAGATGTTTAGCAGTTTAGAGATAATTATGGTGACATGTTTTTTTATAATTATTATGGGTACCATTTCATACATAAAGCGAGCAGTCCAAAAACGATAATTGACTATACGCAATGGGAACATTGCCCAACTCCGACGCAAGGGAGCTCAAAAACTTATTTTGAAAAATATACGTACTTTTCTGGGCATCATCAAACAAATGCTGAGTCATATTATTTTAAGATAACTCCGACTAGGGATAAACAAATGTTGTTGACCAACACGAAATGTATATATTCGGACTCCTTTGTTTCCTGGTTATCAATTGAAGGTTATGAACATTGGTCAAAAAATGGTGATTTGAAAAGTGTTTGGGGAACAAAAAATTGGCAAACTCAGTGTAGAGAAACATTGTTTAGAGCATGTCTCATTCCAGTTCAAATGATTTTTTTAAATGAAACAGTACAACAGACCAGTTGCTTAGGCTTAGCTACAATCAGAGAATTAAACATGCCCAGCATACCTGCCCCTGCAAAATTTAATAACTGGCAAAAGTACACAAATGCAACTTTTAGTGAGCTTAATGAATGGGTCCAGAATGGTACATTTAACACTTCACTGACACGTCCAGGCGGGTGGTTATTGTGGCCAATAGATACCAATGGGTGTCATCAACGTTTTGTCACCTCCTCAGGGGGTTTCCAAACGAGTAGGTCAGACCCTCGCTACATATCACCAGAACATGCTGAAATATTTACAACATATAGGGCCTGATTCTAACTTTGGAGGACGGTGTTAAACCGTCCCAAAAGTGGCGGATATACCACCTACCGTATTACGAGTTCCATAGGATATAATGGACTCGTAATACAGTAGGTGGTATATCCGCCACTTTTGGGACGGTTTAACACCGTCCTCCAAAGTTAGAATCAGGCCCATAGTGTAGGAAAATTGTGCCAGCAATGGATAAAATCATCCTCGCTAGATGCAGTTAAGAAACATCTCACTCTCCTGTCTAATACCACTGACTTACAAGATTTTTTGTTAGGCCCGAAGATACCACGTAGGAAGTGTTTCTTGTATGAAGTATACAATGAAATATGGAAACTTTCCCAACAAGAGGCTGCAGCCCGGTTAAGGCAGATAGATCAGGAAAATCTGAAAAAAGCATTAGCTGTTGTAGATAATGGAATTCACACCTTGTCCGACCGGATATATACAATTAACAATATTGTTTCTTCTGCTATGGACATTATATGATCTGATATGTCTTCTTTATATCATGGACAGAGTCAGACCAGGTCCATTATGCAGTTGGGTTGGACGCTTCAGACATTGAAGGCGGGTCGCGTTCCGTGGCAGCACATCAGTGCCAGGGAAATATTTTTTCCTTTAATTTGACGCGACAACAACAAATAATGGCTAAGAAGGAGGCGACTTATGTTATGCTCAACATTGAAAAGTTGGAAAGATTGCCTTTTACCCTGGCCGAGATTCCCTCAGCAGAGTGGTTGATACACGGGGTTATTAATCTGCCTATTTCTACATTACAATTCACTTCTTGTTTGAAACATGTTCCGGTAGGCAGATATGAAAAGTTGGGAGATAGTTACATCCATGAGGTGTGGGAGCTTCACTTCTCGTACAAATGCCTCAATGGCATGAAAGAGGTCTTTCTTAGCGGCAGTGAATGTGAGACCTCAGTCAGCCATTCGATGATTTGTAAGCAGCTGTCCTTGCATGGGGCGTGTAATGCCTGGTTGCGAACTTGTCTTGCTATCTGAAGGGCGTTCCAGTTCTCTTGATTAGACGCACGTTCCAGGTGCTTTCAAATGGCAGCTACGTCATCCTCAATAGTGAAGACTGTTGTGGCATGCGGGCCGGAATAGTTTACGTTGTTTCGGTCACTAAGGTCATCACTTGCTGCGGGAACATGTTGTTTCCCCCAACTAAAATTAGGGAGGTAGCGGATATTTGGCCTCACATTGCTACTTCCAAGGTGAATTTTGACAAGTTAAGTAGACTGAAGGCTTTATTGTTTCAGAAGCATGTGGCCCTTACATCTGCACACGAGACCTACGCACTTCAGGTGGCAAGGTCATCGGCGGAAATACAGTCCCTGTTAAATATAAACTTTCAGAGACACTTTGGTGAACTCATGGGACGTATATTTAATGCGTCCAGCACGGCTGGATTAGCACATTTTTTCAAAGCTGTTGGTATTGGTTTCCTTCACACCTTTTCTTTCATATTTTGTTTAATACCTTCGGCTATTCATTCAATTGTCAGAAACATTTTTGGGGGATTTCCGATAACTTTGGCTTTATTAGCCGGCATTTTGCTGTTGCTGTTGTTTTCCCGCAATGGCTATCCCGCCGCTACAAGGATGAATGTGGGTGCTCCCATCGGCGCAGCTGTGTCGTGAACGCATGATGCAGCACTTTGGAGCAACACTCCTGGAACATTTGGAGTGTAACTGGTCTCTGTCATTCAGACCGGTTTTGGATAGTGTGCAGCCCGTGTTTCGGTGCTGTTGGTGCTCTTTTGAACATGCACTGAACGTTTGCCTCTCACAGCAACGCCCCCCAGTGGATGATGCTGATCTGTTGATGTTCTCGATGAGGGTTCATTACCAGACATGCGCACTGCTGCTGCGTTTGCTTAGAGAAGCTGATTAAGAGATACCATTCCTGGAGGAAGTTGATATTAACTCGTTCGTAGGCACTGCATGGAATGCCGCCTTGGTTGACACTGGGGCTCTGGAACACACCTGCTCCTTGATAGTTTTTTTGGCGTGGATTTTCCGGTTTTGTCATCTGTCGAGGTGGAGAATTTCCTGCTTTCCATGACTGATGCTTGATTTGGACTTATCCTCAATTTACATTATCCTTTGAATTCGGCATTCGGCCGCATGCTCCATTTTAAATTGCAGATTAGTATGCAGATCAATGTGTCCTCTTAACTTGTTAAAATTGAATAGGGTTTTCCTTATATTTTGGCTTTGGCCATTTTAGCTTTGGCTTAAACCACTTTCTACCGACAAGGGGAGGGTGTAGTGTAGCCATTTTTAATATAGCTTCATTCACGTTAGTTTAACATACTAGGCCGCTGTGCACTTTGCCCTAGATACATTTTATTAAGCCTTGCGAGGTTATTTTACAATAGCCAGGTTTACGGTCTTGTTTTAATATCTTTTTATCACACTGTTTAGTTTAGTTCAGCACTGTGTTCTCATAATAATGCATTCTTGATCACCCTGTGCTTCAGTCAAGGGTACAGTCTGGTGCATTGCCGGTAAATGTGGTAGACGGTTAGTCTACAGTATTCGTAGAAAATACACATCCTTATGTAGGGACATTTTCTTAGAACATCTGCCTGTTAGTTATAAAACACTTCTTAGTCCTAGTACGGGTCAGAGGGAGATTCTGGCCAGGAACCTACAACTAGATGCTGACTGCCCGTTGCAGATGCTGATGCAGATTATAGGCTTTTGCTCAGGTATGAGGGCTGATGTCCTCCCGGGGGAACCTGAAAGGCAGGCTTAGAGCTTCACATGCTGTGCTCAGAATATAACAGAGAGAACATAATCTACTGGCACTATGATAGCCTTATTCTTGTGCTTTACTCTCATCGTTACTATTTTAATCCTACTGTGTTGTGTAGTTCTGGTTATTGCAGCTCACGCTTTGCTATCTAAAATGTAGTCATTTTATTAAACCAATCTTTAAAACTTAAACTGCTTTTGTCATTTCTATATGAGACCGTACTGTGTATGACAGAACCGGTTGTGACCTGAGTGACCACGACTTCCCTGGGAAGTATTAAGATGTCATGCGCTCGGCTGCCCAATTGTCTCTTCCCTTTGGGAGAGATGAGGCACTGCTAGTTAGCCGGAGCAAAATCTGGATTTAGAGTGGCAAGGGTCCTTCACCGTGGGTCAGACTTGGTCCCTCACACTGCGAACGATCTTGCCGCTTAAAATCCAGTAGTCTCATTAGGATAATGAGAGCCTACGCGACACTGGTACTCTAACAGGCCATGTATAATACTTTTGTTTGTGCCACATAACCATCCTCTATTGACGTCAAAGCGACACTAATTTACAAGATCAAGTTGTCTTTTGTAAGTTTGTGCAGCTTTTGCGTCAACAAATGACGGTAATACGTAGCAAATATTGTATAAATCAGGACCACTGTATGTTCAACTTGCATTCCACATGTCCACAAACATTGCATGCAGCATGTCCCAATATCTGCTACTGTCACCACAGAGCATTTTACTGTACACATTAGTCTGATTTGTACTCACCAACAGGGATACCAATCACCACACCCAAGTGGCCCAGCAGGACTTGCTCCCTGGCCACAAGGTCAGCCCAGCGATGATTTAGTTAGTGGTCGTTGAGCTGGATGTTGAACACTCTCTTTAGGTGGAAGAGCACCTTGGATCACCTGAGCCTCCTCGCCTCGGTGTGATACCCCTGTATCACCCTGCCACCAGCTTCTAACATCAGGGGGAGGAAGTGGCACACCAGCCAAATGAAAGCCCCCAGCTCATCCTCACCCATTCTCCCCAGATGTTGCCTTCCCAACATCACAAAAATAATAGGGATAGGAAAAGGAAAACAGGGAAATACAGGGAAAGGAGGTATGAAAATGAAACTTAAAGAACCCACAAACTACCCAACAATACCCCAACTAACAATACCCACTACTTACTCCCAACAGTACAAAGACAAAATTAGATACAAAAAAAGACAAAAACACACTTACACTGATTTACAGCGACAATTACAAAAAAAACAGATGACAACTGAAATGAAACAAAAGCTCAATTGGACAGTAGCAACTCACAACATAGCCACACAGTCTAGAAGAATCACAGACTGCAAAGTGAAAGTGAAACTACACCCACTGTACCACTTCTGTAAACACGACATCCTATTACACTTCCTGTCTTAAATGCGGTGCGCTTTTATTATGATGCGTGTAATTTTATGACACTTACGGGCTTTGCATATGCTTAAAAATTCCCCCGCATTCAAGGATCAAGATATTTTTCATTCATAACCTATTTCATGGGGTGCAGTGTTGGAATTAACGCTAGGGACCAATCAATGTAGAATGGCTCTGCGCCTCATTTGTTAACGCATTTGCAGCATATTTTGACGCATATGCATTTTTTTTACGCTTTTGCGTCAAAATATCTGTCTTTAACTGTGTTTGCTCATTTTATTCATTTTTTACATACGTGAAGGGTATAACTATACAAAGATAGTTTGTTAGGACCTGCTCTGTGTGTTCTAGTGTCTGGGCACATGTGGCAGACTACACTACTGCGGACCATAATACTCATATTGTTGTACAGGATTAGCACTCTTAACTGCCGCAACAGCAACCCATACATTTGGAATTAAAATGGGTAATCCCTAGTTTGAGCAGGTGGTGCATCAATAGAGGATAGCAAGGCTGCGCAACTTCAAAAATTCACTCATGGTCTGTGTGTTCATGTCTCTGAATTGGCTATTTCAATTGTTGTTGTGCCTCTGTGTGAACATCACAAGACGTGTTTTGCATTTTGTGCTTATATGCATGTCTTGTAATTGTGCATAACCATCAGATGCCATTTATTGAGGTACATCAGTCATGATATGTGTTTGTCATATCTATTGCGTCTTATGCTGTGTGAACTTCCCTGACTTTGGGGAAAAACCATCTCCGATGACACACTATACACAGGATAGATAGAGGACGATTGATAATGGCAATGTTACAAATGTAAGCCATCACGTGTAATGGAATATAGGATACCACTTCATGGTCACTTGTGTTTATGCCACCCATGAGTCAGGCATTTGAACATCCTAGGTAGGTACAGTGTTTGTGACACAGAGTCCCAACTCCAATCCAAAAAAGTTATGGTACACAACAGTTTGAGTCATGTAAATGACCTATGTTTCTCCTGTGGCTGTGGAGGACCAGCAGACCATGCTGCATGTCTTCACATATTTCCAGTGGTTCTGTGCACAAAGGTGTCCAGTTCAAGTGTGTGGCCATGTGTACCCTGTGTCAGTATTGGCATCCATGTTGTCACAGTTACATGCAGGTCTAGTCATGAGTCTGTGGAGCCATTCCCTGAATTACCGGAGTATCCTTCAAAACAGATTTGAACTAAAGCCAATCAATCAATCAATCACGATACTTATAAAGCGCGCTACATACCCGTTAGGGTTTCAAGGCGCTGAGGGGAGGGGGGGGCTGCTATTGGTCGAAGAGCCAGGTCTTGAGGAGTCTCCTGAAGGTGAGAAGGTCCTGGGTCTGGCGCAGGGTGGTCGGAATGGAGTTCCAGGTTTTGGCGGCGAGGTAGGAGAAGGATCTGCCGCCGGAAGTCTTGCGTTGGAAGCGGGGAACGATGGCGAGGGAGAGGTTGGCAGAGCAGAGTTGGCGGGAGGGGATGTAGAAGTTGAGTCTGTTGTTCAGGTAGGTGGGTCCGGCGTTGTGGAGTGCCTTGTGCACGTGGATGAGGAGCTTAAAGGTGATCCTCTTGTCCACGGGGAGCCAGTGGAGGTCCTTCAGGTGGTGGGAGATGTGGCATCGGCGGGGTACGTCGAGGACCAAGCGGGCGGAGGCGTTCTGGATGCGTTGGAGTCGTTGGATGTCTTTTGCTGGGATGCCTGTGTAGAGTGCGTTGCCGTAGTCAAGTCTGCTACTGACGAGGGCCTGGGTTACCGTTTTTCTGGTTTCCGTCGGGATCCATTTGTAGATTCTACGGAGCATGCGGAGGGTGTTGTAGCAGGAGGATGAAACTACGTTGACCTGTTTGGACATGGTGAGGGCGGAGTCGAGGATGAAGCCGAGGTTGCGTGCATGGTTGGCTGGTGTTGGGGGGGGGGTCCCAGTGCGGTGGGCCACCAGGAGCCGTCCCAGGCTGAGGGGGTGCGTCCGAGGATGAGGACCTCCGTCGGAGTTCAATTTCAGACGGCTGATTCTCATCCACACGGCAATGGATTTCAATCCCTTATGGAGGTTGGCTTTGGCAGTGTGTGGATCTTTAGTGAGGGAGAGGATGATCTGGGTGTCGTCGGCGTAGGAGAGAATGCTGAGATTGTTTTGACGGGCCAGTTGTGCGAGGGGGGCCATGTAGACGTTGAACAGCGTCGGGCTTAGCGAGGAGCCTTTGTGGACACCGCAGATGAGTTTAGTGGCTTCGGAGTGGAAGGGTGAGAGTCGGACTCTCTGGGTTCTGCCGGAGAGGAATGAGGAGATCCAGTTGAGGGCTTTGTCTTGTATTCCGTCTTCGTGGAGGCGTGTTAGTAGGGTGCGGTGGCAGACTGTGTCGAAGGCAGCGGAAAGGTCCAGGAGGATGAGGGCTGAAGTTTCGCCGTTGTCCATTTGCTGTCTGATGTCATCTGTGGCGGCGAGGAGCGCAGTCTCGGTGCTGTGGTTGCGTCTGAAGCTGGATTGGGAGGGGTCCAGGATGGAGTTGTCCTCGAGGTAGTGGGTGAGCTGGGTGTTGACGATCTTCTCAATGAACTTCGCTGGGAAGGGGAAGAGGGAGATCAGGCTGAAGTTTTTGAGGTCGTTGGGGTCGGCCTTGGGTTTCTTGAGGAGGGCTTGGATATCGGCGTGCTTCCAGCTGTCCGGGAAAGTCGCGGTTTCGAAGGATAGGTTGATGATCTTTCGAAGTTGGGGGGCGATGGTGGAGTCGGCTTTGTTGTAGACGTGGTGTGGGCAAGGGTCTGAAGGGGATCCTGAGTGGATGGAGTTCATGATCTTGCGAGTTTCGGCATCGTTTACGTGGGTCCAGGTGGTGAGGCGGTTGGCTTAGGGGGAGTTGTCGGGGTGGGGTCTGGCGGCGGTGTGGTGTTGAGGCTGTCGTGGATGACGGCGATCTTCTGATAGAAGAAGGTGGAGAGTGCGTCGCAGAGTTTCTGGGATGGTGGGACGTCGTTGACGTTGGCGCTGGGGCTGGAGAGCTCCTTCACGATGCAGAAGAGCTCTTTGCTGTCATGTGCGTTTATGTTTAGGCGTTCTGTGAAGTGGGATCGTTTGGCGAGTCGGATTAGATGGTGGTGCTTGCGGGTGGCTTCCTTCTGGGTTGCCAGGCTGTTGGGTGTGCGTTCGAGAAGCCATTTCTTCTTTAGTTTCTGGCAGGTGAGTTTGGAGGTGATGAGTTCGTCTGTGAACCAGGCTGCTTTTTTCTTTTCTTGGTTGACGGTTGGTCTCTTGAGAGGTGCAAGGGTGTTTGCGCAGTTGAGGATCCACTGTTGGAGGTTGACGGCGGTGGTGTCTGGGTCGGTAGGGTCGGTAGGCGGGTTCTGGGCGAGGGTGCTGGTTAGTTGGTCTTCGGAGACTTTGCTCCAGCGGCGGTGAGGAGGTAGTGGGGTGCGGTGGTGCTCGGTTTGTTTCTTGAATGTGAAGTGGACGCAGTGGTGGTCGGTCCAGTGGAGTTCGGAGGTGTGGCTGAAGGTGACGTGGCTGCTTGTGGAGAAGACCGGATCGAGCGTGTGGCCGGCGATGTGGGTGGGTGTGTTGACCAGTTGTCTGAGTCCTAGGTTGGAGAGGTTGAGGGTCAGTGATGCAGTGTTGGCGTCGTTGTTGTTCTCCGGGTGGAACTTGAGGTCTCCAAGGAGGATGTAGTCCGTAGAGGCGAGGGCGTGGGTGCTCGCAAGGTCGGCAATGGTGTCGCTGAAGGGGGCTCTTGGTCCTGGTGGTCGGTAGATGAGTGTTCCTCTGAGGGTGGTGTTGGGGTCCGTGTGGATCCGGAAGTGAAGGTGTTCAGCTTTCTTGAGGGTGTCGTCCGTGTGGGTGTGGATCTTGAGGGTGGATTTGTGGACGATGGCTATTCCTCCTCCGATTCCGTTGGTGCGGTCTCTTCTGGTGATCTTGTAGCCGTCAGGGATGGCGATGGCGATGTCAGGGGCCGAGGAGTCGTTCCACCAGGTTTCGGTCAGGAAGGCTACGTCTGGGGCGGTGGTGTCGAGCAGGTCCCAGAGCTCGATGGCATGCTTTCGTGCGGAGCGTGTGTTGAGGAGAATGCAGTGGAGGTGGTTGGTATTGGTTGTTGCAGGGTTCCTTGTTCTGTTGCAGGTGAAGTTGCGGGCGCGGCAGGAGAAGGGGCCTTTGGTGTGTTTCGGAGTGGCCTGGAAGCAGGCTGTGGAGGAGCCGGGGTTGAGGGCGCGGAGTTCGCTGGCTGAGTAGCGAAGTCTGGTGGTGCGGGGGCGTGCGGACCAGTGGGGGTGGAGCTGGGCGCGGTCCAGGTGCAGACGGGCGCAGACGGGCTTGCCTCTGGCGCGTCCGCTGTGCGGACGCGCAGCGCCAGCCATTAAGAAGGGAGGGGGGAGGGAGGAGCAGCTGGGAGGCGGGAGGTGGGAGGGAGCGGCGAATGGGGGCGCGAGGGGGGCGGGCCGCAGGGAGGCAGCAGCAGGGAGAAACGGCAAGGGGGAGCGCCCAAGGTGCGAAAACAAGCGGAAAAAGGCACAAAAGTTTAAAAAAGCACAAGGCAATCACAAAATACGGAATACAGTCACAAATGCGGTAAATGGCACAACACAAGTGGAATACAGCAGTCAGAAAAAGGCACGAATGGGGGCAAGAGCGCAAGGAGGCAGGCGCTGAAAACAAAAGGCACTTAATAAAATACGGTAAATGGCACAATGCACAAGCGGAGTACAGCAATCAGAAAGGGGCACAAATGGGGGCAAGAGCGCAAGGAGGCAAGGCGCAGAAAAATAAAAACACTCACAGATACGGCGAAAGCGGCACAGTGCACACGGGTCTAGCGACGCTTACCAGAAGCCCACTAGACACCAGGGATGAGGCGCAGGAGGATGCCTGCGGGTGGGGGAGGGCCTCGAACACGCAACGGCAGCATGGGCGGGGATCAGGGACACGAGACAGCAAGGTGGTGCTGCGGACGTGGGGGGCGAGCTCTTGACCAAAAACAGGTGAGAGGACGCTCACCCTCGACGCGCAGCGCCAGCCATTAAGAAGGGAGGTGGGAGGGAGGAGCAGCTGGGAGGCGGGAGGCAGGAGGGAGCGGCAAATGGGGGCATGAGGGGGGCGGGCCACAGGGAGGCAGCGGCATGGAGAATAGGTAAGGGGGAGCGCCCAAGGGGCGAAAACAAGCGGAAAAAGGCACATAAGTGAAAAAAAGCACAATGCAATCACAAAATACGGAATACAGTCACAAATGCGGTAAACGGCACAACGCAAGTGGAATACAGCAGTCAGAAAAAGGCACGAATGGGGGCAAGAGCGCAAGGAGGCAGGCGCTGAAAACAAAAGGCACTTAATAAAATAAGGTAAACGGCACAATGCACAAGCGGAGTACAGCAATCAGAAAAGGGCACAAATGGGGGCAATAGCGCAAGGAGGCAAGGCGCAGAAAAATAAAAACACTCACAGATACGGCGAAAGCGGCACAGTGCACACGGGTCTAGCGACGCTTACCAGAAGCCCACTAGACACCAGGGATGAGGCGCAGGAGGATGCCTGTGGGTGGAGGAGGGCCTCGAACACGCTAGCAGCAGCATGGGTGGGGATCAGGGACACGAGTCAGCAAGGTGGTGCTGCGGACGTGGGGGGCGAGCTCTTGACCAAAAACAGGTCAGAGGTCGCTCACCCTCGACGCGCAGCGCCAGCCATTAAGAAGGGAGGCGGGAGGGAGGAGCAGCTGGGAGGTGGGAGGCAGGAGGGAGCGGCAAATGGGGGCATGAGGGGGGCGGGGCCACAGGGAGGCAGCGGCATGGAGAAACGGCAAGGGGGAGCGCCCAAGGGGCGAAAACAAGCGGAAAAAGGCACATAAGTGAAAAAAAGCACAATCACAAAATACGGAATACAGTCACAAATGCAGTAAACGGCACAACACAAGTGGAATACAGCAGTCAGAAAAAGGCACGAATGGGGGCACGAGTGCAAGGAGGCAGGCGCTGAAAACAAAAGGCACTTAATAAAATACGGTAAACGGCACAATGCACAAGCGAAGTACAGCAATCAGAAAGGGGCACAAATGGGGGCAATAGCGCAAGGAGGCAAGGCGCAGAAAAATAAAAACACTCACAGATACGGCGAAAGCGACACAGCGCACACGGGTCTAGCGACACTTACCAGAAGCCCACTAGACACCAGGGATGAGGCGCAGGAGGATGCCTGCGGGTGGAGGAGGGCCTTGAACACGCTAGCAGCAGCGTGGGCGGGGATCACGGACACGAGACAGCAAGGTGGTGCTGCGGATGTGGGGGCGAGCTCTTGACCAAAAACAGGTCAGAGGTCACGCACCCTCGACGGGCAGCGCCAGCCATTAAGAAGGGAGGGGAGAGGGAGGAGCAGCTGGGAGGCGGGAGGCAGGAGGGAGCGGCGAATGGGGGCACGAGGGGGGCGGGGCCACAGGGAGGCAGCGGCAGGGAGAAACGGCAAGGGGGAGCTCCCAAGGGGCGAAAACAAGCAGAAAAAGGCACAAAAGTGAAAAAAAGCACAAGGCAATCACAAAATACGGAATACAGTCACAAATGCGGTAAACGGCACAACACAAGTGGAATACAGCAGTCAGAAAAAGGCACGAATCGGGGCAAGAACGCAAGGAGGCAGGCGCTGAAAACAAAAGGCACTTAATAAAATACGGTAAACGGCACAATGCACAAGCGGAGTACAGCAATCAGAAAGGGGCACAAATGGGGGCAATAGCGCAAGGAGGCAAGGCGCAGAAAAATAAAAACACTCACAGATACGGCGAAAGCGGCACAGTGCACACGGGTCTAACGACGCTTACCAGAAGCCCACTAGACACCAGGGATGAGGCGCAGGAGGATGCCTGCGGGTGGAGGAGGGCCTCGAACACGCTAGCAGCAGCATGGGTGGGGATCAGGGACACGAGTCAGCAAGGTGGTGCTGCGGACGTGGGGGGCGAGCTCTTGACCAAAAACAGGTCAGAGGTCGCTCACCCTCGACGCGCACCGCCAGCCATTAAGAAGGGAGGCGGGAGGGAGGAGCAGCTGGGAGGTGGGAGGCAGGAGGGAGCGGCAAATGGGGGCACGAGGGGGGCGGGGCCACAGGGAGGCAGCGGCATGGAGAAACGGCAAGGGGGAGCGCCCAAGGGGCGAAAACAAGCGGAAAAAGGCACATAAGTGAAAAAAAGCACAATCACAAAATACGGAATACAGTCACAAATGCAGTAAACGGCACAACACAAGTGGAATACAGCAGTCAGAAAAAGGCACGAATGGGGGCAAGAGTGCAAGGAGGCAGGCGCTGAAAACAAAAGGCACTTAATAAAATACGGTAAACGGCACAATGCACAAGCGAAGTACAGCAATCAGAAAGGGGCACAAATGGGGGCAATAGCGCAAGGAGGCAAGGCGCAGAAAAATAAAAACACTCACAGATACGGCGAAAGCGACACAGCGCACACGGGTCTAGCGACACTTACCAGAAGCCCACTAGACACCAGGGATGAGGCGCAGGAGGATGCCTGCGGGTGGAGGAGGGCTTCGAACACGCTAGCAGCAGCGTGGGCGGGGATCACGGACACGAGACAGCAAGGTGGTGCTGCGGATGTGGGGGCGAGCTCTTGACCAAAAACAGGTCAGAGGTCACGCACCCTCGACGGGCAGCGCCAGCCATTAAGAAGGGAGGGGAGAGGGAGGAGCAGCTGGGAGGCGGGAGGCAGGAGGGAGCGGCGAATGGGGGCACGGGGGGGCGGGGCCACAGTGAGGCAGCGGCAGGGAGAAACGGCAAGGGGGAGCTCCCAAGGGGCGAAAACAAGCAGAAAAAGGCACAAAAGTGAAAAAAAGCACAAGGCAATCACAAAATACGGAATACAGTCACAAATGCGGTAAACGGCACAACACAAGTGGAATACAGCAGTCAGAAAAAGGCACGAATCGGGGCAAGAACGCAAGGAGGCAGGCGCTGAAAACAAAAGGCACTTAATAAAATACGGTAAACGGCACAATGCACAAGCGGAGTACAGCAATCAGAAAGGGGCACAAATGGGGGCAAGAGCGCGAGGAGGCAAGGCGCAGAAAAATAAAAACACTCACAGATACGGCGAAAGCGGCACAGTGCACACGGGTCTAGCGACGCTTACCAGAAGCCCACTAGACACCAGGGATGAGGCGCAGGAGGATGCCTGCGGGTGGAGGAGGGCCTCGAACACGCTAGCAGCAGCGTGGGCGGGGATCAGGCACACAAGACAGCAAGGTGGTGCTGCGGACGTGGGGGGCGAGCTGTTGACCAAAAACAGGTCAGAAACAGGTCACAAAGCCAAAGAACAACTAACGACACACATGGGGATAGTCTAGCTATGGCACTGCAGAACTCTAATAAGGCTGATGACAGGGCAACCTTGGTGTGCTTAAAAACTTTGTGGATCATGTTAGACCTGACAGCCTTAGGGTGGTCACCCCTAACTTTTAGCCTGCCTCTCTCCACTTTTTGGACACTGTTTTTGCTGTTTTTTAGACTCTGCACACTTTACCACTGCTAACCAGTGCTAAAGTGCATATGCTTTCTCCCTTTAAACATAGTAACATTGGATCATACCCAATTGGACCTTTTAATTTAATTATAAGTCCCTAGTATTGTGCACTATATGTGCCCAGGGCCTGTAGATTAAATGCTACTAGTGGGCCTGCAGCACTGGTTGTGCCACCCACTTAAGTAGCCCCTTAACCTTGTCTCAGTTCTGCCATTACAAGGCCTGGGTGTGCAGTTTCACTGCCCATTCAACTTGGCCTGTAAGAGTACTTGCCAAGCCTAAAAATCCCCTTTTTCTACATATAAGACACCCCTAAGGTAAGCCCTAGGTAACCCATATGGCAGGGTGCTATGTAGGCAAAAGGCAGGACATGTACCTATGTAGTTTACATGTCCTGGTAGTGTAAAACTCCCAAATTAGTTTTTACACTGCTGTGAGGCCTGCTCCCTTCATAGGCTAACATTGGGGCTTTCCTCATATATCGTTTGAGTGGTAGCTGCTGATCTGAAAGGAGTAGGAAGGTCATATTTAGTATGGCCAGAATGGTGATATAAAATCCTGCTGACTGGTGAAGTTGGATTTAATGGTACTATTTTAGAAATGTCACTTTGAGAAAGTGAGCATTTCTCTGCACTTAAATCTTTCTGTGCCTTACAGTCCACGTCTGTCTGGGTTTAGTTGACAGCTCCTTGTGCATTCACTCAGACACTTCCTGGAGAAGAAACTTGTTACCAGAACCTGCATCCTGCCAAGAAGAACTGCCTGGCTGCCCAGAGGACTCACCTAACTGCTTTCTGTGAAGGACTGCTGCCTTGCTGTTGCCCTGCTGCCTTGCTGCTCCTGGCTGTGGTGAAGAAGTGCTCTCCAAGGGCTTAGATAGTGCTTGCCTCCTGTTCCCTGAAGTCTCAGGACCAAAAAGATTTCTCTCCTCCAACTGGACTCCTTGTGTGGCGAAAATTCGACGCACAGCATGCTAAAAACGATGCACAGCCTGCCCCTTGGTGAGAAATTCACCGCACACTGAACCGGAACGACGCAGCCCGACTTCGCAAGGAGAAGATCGACGCGGCACCTGCGTTGTGACCGGAACTTCAATGCGCAGCCCACCGGATCGACGCACAGCCGACTTGGGATGACGCGCCCCGACTTCCAGAGTGGAAATCGACGCAGCGGTTGCCGTGCAGAAGAAATTTCCACGCAACGCCCACTGGAACGATGCAGCGCTTGTGACTCCGCTCAACAAGCCCGGGATTCCATGCACAGACCCCATGGGTGTCTGAAAACCCCACAACCCAAAGAGGATCCACGACCGAGCGCCAGAAATCGACACACAACCGTCCCTGCGTGGAAAATAAACGACGCATCACAGTGTGCGGCCCGAGAAATCGACGCACACCCCCTTTGTTTCCACGCTTCTCCTCCTCTGCAGCCCATTGCGGAGATTTTTCATGTGAACCAGGTACTTTGTGCTAAAAAGAGACTTTGTTTGCTTTTAAAAGACCTAAGACACTTTGGGCCATATTTATACTTTTCGACGCACAACTGCGCCAACGCAGTTGTGCGTCAAAAAATCTACCGCCGGCTAACGCCATTCTGAAGCGCCATGCGGGTGCCGTATTTATTCAATGACGTTAGCCTGCGTTAGCCGGCGGAGCTGCCTGGTGTGCGTAAAAAAAAATGACGTACACCAGGCAGTGCCGGCGTAGGGTAATATGGAGCTCGGGCGCCAAAAAATGGGGCAAGTCAGGCTGAGGCAAAATTTTCGCCTCAACCCGATTTGCGCCATTTTTTTTTACTCCCAACCCCCATTTAAATGACTCCTGTCTTAGCAAACACAGGAGTCATGCCCCCTTGCCCAATGGCCAAGCCCAGGGGACTTCTGTCCCCTGGGCATGGTCATTGGGCATAGTGGCATGTAGGGGGGCACAAATCAGGCCCCCCTATGGGTCCCTCCATCCTTAGGCGTCCTCCTGGGGTGGGCAAGGGTGACAGGGGGGGTCCCTGGGGGCATGGGAGGGTACCTCTGGGCTTCTTCCGAGCCCACAGGTCCCTTAACGCCTGCCCTGACCAGGCGCTAAAAAACGACGCAAAAGCGGCTGGACGTCATTTTTTTTGACCCGCCCACTCCCGGGCATCATTTTTGCCCGGGAGTGTAAGTACGGCGCACGTGCCTCAGAGTCACTTTTTTAGACGGGAACGCCTACCTTGCATATCATTAACGCAAAGTAGGTGTCCACGCTAAAAAATTACGCAAACTCCATGGACTTTGGCGCTAGACGCGTCTAACGCCAGAGTATAAATATGGAGTTCGTTTTGCGTCGAATTTGCGTAAAAAAAAACAACGCAAATCCGGCGCAAACGGAGTATAAAGATGCCCCTTTATATCACTTTTCAGTGATATCTCTACATTTACTTATTGCATCTTTGATCGTTTTGACCTCCAAATATCCAGATAAATATTATATATTTTTCTAAGCACTGTGTGGTGTATTTTTGTGGTGCTATATGGTGTTATTTTATGATTTATTGCACAAATACTTTACAGGTTGCCTTCTAAGTTAAGCCTTGACTGCTCAGTGCCAAGCAACCAGAGGGTGGGCACAGGATAATTTGGATTGTGTGTGACTTATCCTGACTAGAATGAGGGTCCTTGCTTGGACAGGGGGGTAACCTGACTGCCAATCAAAGACCCCATTTCTAACAGATCAGTAATAGGAACCACACAGGTTTCATCACAACATTTGTACACAGGGTGGTCTGTAAAAGTTCCCAATGCAACAGGGAACATCAGTGCCTCTGTGCTGATTAATCTCACAGCTAGTCACCACGCAAGCACCATCAAAAGGTCACAGCAGAAGTGAATCTGTGTGTAGACCATCAGGGCACAAACATGTTTGGTCCTTACATACACATTGGCAACCCTTGTTTGTTGTGCTGGAGGCACCATACCGAACCCATGCATACAGCCACAGCACACTGTCACTGTTTGGCACTAATGAATACATGCAAAACCAGACAAGGGATGGGGCTGGATTAGGCAATTTGAATACATGTCCCAGAACAGGATACAATAAGGAAACTGATTAAACTATACTATATAGATATTTTAGGATTAATTGTAGACCTACCAGACACAATACCCCAGGAGGAAAGAGAGGGCATGGAAAGCAACTATGAGACAAATGCAGCCACAGGGAACCTCTATGGTTAATGCAAAGACAGGAACCAGTCAGGCTAAAAGGATGCAGGCTCTGTCAGGAACTGACATGAACATGGCAAATACACTGTGAGCAGACTCTGACTGAGAAAAGCTGGAACAACACTGTGGGAACTAAAAACTGTTTTGTGCTGTGGTCTGCAATGTTACACAATCCCCCAAGGGCTGTGGTACACAAGTGATTTGTACACCTATGCACAATAAGGAGATTCAGAAAATGGCAGCTTCTATGCAGTTCCAGGCAGCACCAATGGCAGGGCAGGTTCAAATAGCTGGTCTGCATGGAAGTGCTCACAGGTGTGTGCCGCTTCAGTCTCTCACAAGTCCTGGAGTTGAGAATCAAGTTCAAAGGTCCAAGTGCACCTTTCACATGGGAAGCAATGGACAGCTGATTAAAGTTCCTACCGACTACCAGGCAGTGCATTATCAGACCTGAGGTCAATGCAGACTGATGACCTATGACTATGGCATGCCATACTGAAGAGGGAAGCACACAGGAGTCATATTTGGAGTCTGGGTGTGTGTAGATGAAGATTCTCAGGGTACAGATAGTCCATTTACAGGGCCCCCTAGAGAAGGGTGGCCAGAGACTGAAAACATGGCAGTGGCAGGACTTATTCCCTACGATGGACTGCGCATGGCATGTTTTGTGAGCAATACTTGTCATATCTGAGGCAGTTGTACTATACATTTTCTTCTTAGATGGACTCCTTGTCACACATGCTCTTTGCAAAGATAGCTGAAGTCACACTTACTGCTGTCTAGGGTCTGGTCATACATTCCTGTTAGCAATGCAATAGCACACCCACTGCCTCATGTATGAAACACTTTTTCTTACATATGATTGATGGTGTCTTAGTTGTGTGTCATGTGCTGCAACGGACCATGTTGCCAACATGGATGTGTGTCATAGCTGTGGTCCTCTGATATTGCTCTTCACATGTGAAATAGACAAGATATATGTCATTTACACTGTGTGTGATGTTGGGTGTACATTCATACTTATCAAATGTGATGTGGCTTTTTCTGTATCCTAATCTTTATTTCTGCAATGCTCCAAGAGGCTAAACTCTGATTATGATTCCTAGGGTTCATGTGATGCATAAAAATTACCCAGAGCATGATTGAGTGATGAAGGTAGGTGCTTAATGATATATGATAACAAAGTGGTGATGGTAACTAGAGTTAGAAGAAGTTTTGTACAATGTGTTGTCTCCAACGCAATCCTGCTGCAGTGTTAGGATGGCCCCCTTCATTTTCATGAACAGCATCCTCCTCTTCCTCCTGTTCAGGCATTTGTGGGTCTGGTTCATAGAGGGGAATGTTCATCCTTACACAAATGTTGTGCAGGATGGCACAGGTCAAAATGATCTTGCAGACCGTTTCAGGTGAATACAGGAGGCTGCCTCCAGTGATGTTGAGGCACCAGACTCTGGACTTCAGGATGCCAAAGGTCCTCTCTACTATGGTGCATGTCCTCCGATGTGCCTCATTATAGGCAAGCTCTGATGCTGTGCTTGGGTTGGCAAATGGGGTCATGATCCATGGCTGGATCCCGTAACCCTGATCAGCTGAAAGAGAAAATGAGTGTAAATATTTGGATGTTGGTTGCACCTTGATTATCACTTTGCATGGCAGTTGTTGTGTCGCCTGTGACTCATCTGTGTTTGTGTTATTGTGTGGGATCCTAGGCTTGTAGGATGTTCTTTCTGCATTGGATTGTTTAATTTTCAAAACTGGTGGTTGCCTAATTGACCTGATATCAGTGGTATATTTGTAAACTTGCAGTTCATTGTGCATCTTCCATTCATTATGTCATGTGAAAGAAGTCTCCATGTGCCTTCACTGGAGGTGGCATGATACTTCCCCACACACAATCAAGTCCACTGTGTTAGTAACACGGTTGCACTATATGGCCTGAACATCCCATCCAATTCAACATATGTAATAGCATGTGAAAAACAACAGTGAGGCCCTTTGATTTGGATAGGTGACAATGTACAACACATCTCCATATGTTGGCAGCACTGAAGTGTTCACAATTGACAATGCACAAATATCCCATGTGTGACAAGTTCTATGCAAACCTATTTTTGTGCCCTCGCCGAGTTGGCTCATGTGCAAACGTGTACGTACACTACTAAACCTGCTCCAGGTAAGCTGGCTAACTTGGTAGTGGGGGTGAAGGTTTAAGTGTCAGAAGGTCCATGTGCTTGTACATCTGTTATGTATATGGCGAATTGTCTCAATCCACATATGTAGCAGTGTGCACTTTGCATTGGTGTCACATCAATATGTGTTCACAGCACAGTCCACTTCCTTATTGCTAGTGGGCAATGTCACCCCAGGAGTGATGTGAGATGTTGGTACTACCTCAACGATTCCATGTCCCCTTCATTAGAGTCAGCATCATCATGCTATGTGTCTCATGGTGTTTGACTTTCAGTGAAACACATTACACACCCCTTACACAGTACGTATTGCTTGGAAGGGTGTGTGATTGATTGTTATTGATGTGCTATTGGAATATTCATCTTCCAAGTTGTACTGCCAGTTAAGGCCTGTCATTGTCACTGTGTGGTTTTAAATTGGTCCCTTGTGGCTCTGGAGTGGCATCTGTTGTTATTTGCATCTGTCATTTGTCCATAGCTGTGTATCCCACTGGGTCAGGATATCAAACATGACTAGCAGTGTCACAACCTCAGTGTCTTCCTGGCCACGTTTCAATGTAGTGGTGTCTGTGTTGTGTGTCCTACATGGTTGCTGTGCAGTGTGTAAATGACAAAGTTTCTGTACTTACCAACAAGTAGGCAATTTCCATTTGATCCATCCTGGAAGTGTTGATTGATGGTGCTGTGGCGGAATATGAATGAATAATGTACACTCCCAGGATACTTTGCCATGATGTTGGTGATCAATCCCTGGTGATCCAGAATGGCCTTCACATTGATGGAGTGTGCGTGCTTCCTGTTGCAGTATAGATGCTCTGTTGCAGCAGGTGGCACAATCCGTACATGTGTGCAGTCAATGGCACCAAGCATGTGTGGGAAGCCATTGATTTGATAGAAGCCCTGTTTGGTCTGCTGCTGCTTCTGCTGTGTGTTGGGGAAGCTGATGTGGCGGGGTGTGAGGGAGATGATGGCATCCAGTACCTTGGGAAGGAAGGCAGAGAATGAGGGCTGTGAGATCCCAGCAACCAGGGCACCAGTGGTTTGAAAAGAGCCACTTGCCAACATGTGCAGGACAGCTAGCAGCTTGGTCTCTGGTAGAATGATGTGGGGTGTCTGCAAGCTGGGTGCCAACTGTGGCTCAATGTGGCGCAGCAGCTGCTGTATGGCTTGCCAGTTTAGTCTGTAACTCTGGATGTTCCCTGAGGCCCTGAAGGGTTGTCCTGGTCTGAAATATCCTCTCCTGCCTTCTGCGTTGCCTTTGGGGTCCTTGTTGGTGTGGTGGAAGCTTCTGCTGGTGCTCCTGTGCTCTGCGTCTTAGTGCATGTTGGATGAATAGCACCTCCATGTCTTCCTTTTGGAGCTCTGATGTTGCTTCTGTAGGTTTTCCTTAAGTACTGGTGTGCTTGCCCCATTTTAACGCCCGCCCTGACCCAGGCATGAATTTTTGGCGCAAATCAGGATGTGTGCCTGTGATGGGCCGACGCTGCCTCGGTCAGAACCGTCATACCCCGGGGGCACCGGCACTGTGGGGATTCCCGACCCGGATATCCTCAAGTTGGGAACCAATCGTCGTGGACTTACGGGTGACGGCAGGCAGCAGCAGCCACTTCACGCCATCACCAGGATAAAAATAGAAGACGGAGGTAAATTCCGGGAGGAGGAGGATGGAGGAAACGGCAGAGAAGACCTCGGTATCGAGGCAGACAGAGAAGGCAGAGAAAATTTCAGAGGAGGCAGCGGAAGGCATGGTAGGAGAAGTCTTGGCGGCGGTTTTTCAGTGGCGAGCGAGGGATACCCCGGGACCACCACCAGCACCGCAAGACGCAGCAGAGGGCCAGGAGGCAATGCACCCGAACTCCGGCCATGCTCTAGGGAGAGCCTGGCCTCAGCAGGTGCATGGGCAGGTTTTACCAGTAGGAGGGAGGTGGAGAGGGAAAAAGGAATCAAGGGGAAGAAGGGAAGTAAAACCAAGAGGACGGTTAGCGGTTGCAGAGATGGAATGCTAGTTTTTTTTTGCTTGCTGTCCGGTTATTTTGTTGTGTTATTTCCTCTGTAGTAGTATTTTTTTTTTTTTTCTTTTGATGTGTGTCTTGTGGCATATAAGACCCCACGGAGAGGGAAAGTTACAGACAGGCCAGAACAGCACAGGGAGAGTGTGACACCCCTGAACCAAAGGAGGATAACTAAGACCATCACCCAGTAAGAGTATTGTTCTACGGCCAGTAAAAGGGAAGAAAGGGAAAGAAACAAGGGAGGCACAGACAAAGAGAAAGAACTAGACCCAGAGAAAGATAGGCAGAATAGAGAATACAGAAAAATTAGAGAACAAACAGAGAGGAGACAGAAGAGAGAGAAAGAAAGGGAAAAAAAATAACAATAATAAAAGAAAAACAGCATTTAACAGGCCACTTACCGTTGTCTATCTCCGTTTTCTTCCCACATGTGCCTCCTGTGAGCCCACCTGTAAAGAAGAAGGCGAGAGATGAACATCAGAGGAAGAGCAGTCGAACAACCTAACACAAGCAAAGAATAACCCTAAACCTTAAATAAAGACTGCGTGTGTACTGACCACATGCTTAGAGTCATCATTGCGCCTCACTATTACGGTGCCATTTTCCGCCTCCCAGCTGTGCAGTATTTTTGCGCAGTTGGATAAATATGGCACACAGGTGTTTAAGTCATTTTTTGGATGGGAACACCTACCTTGCGTATCATTAATGCAAGGTGGTTTCACGCATCCCAAAAATGACACAAACTGAGATATTTTGACGTTAGCGGGGTCTATCATCAAAGTATAAATATGGTGTTAGTTTTGCACCGAATTTGCGTCAAAAATAATGACGCAAATCCGGCGCAAGCAGAGTATAAATATGGGCCTTGGTTTACAGGCCCTGGTCACATCTAGTGTACTTTACTAGGGACTTCCTAGTAAATCAAATACGCCAATCATGGATTAACCAATCAACAATACAATTTACACAGAGAGTATATGCACTTTAGCACTGGTTAGCAGTGGTAAAGTGCTCAGAGTTCAAAAGCCAACAGCAACAGGTCAGAAAAAGTAGGAGTAAGGAGGCAAAAAGTCTGGCGATGACCCTGCATAAACAAAAAGTCCAACACGACGCCATACCAGCCTAAAGCCAGGGGAGAACAATCAATACCTTGATGTACTTCCCTGATTGGGGCAATAGAACAAGGACCCAGGCCCACAACAGCAGGGGCATGTTCCAGTTCTACGCCTTCCTGACTCCAGTTGGATCCCTCGGTCCATACTCTCAGTGTCCACTATGCCAACCCATGGGGAACCCTTCTCCTCACCTGCAGTTACCATCTGTGCAGCACCTAACTTTACTTTTCTCACAGATGTATCCCAGGGGGCAGATTGTACCACCAGGGACAACACAGTGGTGTTGCCCACTCCACCCCTGGGGTGTGACTCTCGTTCCCCCCAAGGGCAACTCTGTCCACCAGGACAGCAAGCCACAGTGGCCCTTGACAGCTGTCAGGAATGAGAGCCAGACCTCAGGCCTCTCAAACCACTATGACTGTGGAGAGGGGGTCTGTAGCCCCAGGTGCCCTTTGACCACCCTTCCTTCCACGAGGTCAGTGATGACAGCCTGACCCTGGTCCTCCCCTCTGAGCAACAGTACACTCCCCTCAGGAGAGGCACCCCAAGAGTCCAAAATTGTCAGGATGCTTGTAGAAGCAGTCCTGTACAATTCTTCCACCAGTGAAGGGATGTTAACCTGCCACTGGACTTCCAACCTGGGGTCTGTACCTTCAGGTTGTACTAGAGCCAGGGGTGAGGCTTCCCACCCCCTGCCTTCTCTTCTGGGGTCCTGCACCCCCCAACTAGGATTGCCCCCTCAGAAGAC
This sequence comes from Pleurodeles waltl, assembly GCF_031143425.1. Classification (NCBI taxonomy): domain Eukaryota; kingdom Metazoa; phylum Chordata; class Amphibia; order Caudata; family Salamandridae; genus Pleurodeles; species Pleurodeles waltl. The sequence goes on along the minus strand of NC_090444.1, from coordinate 1,454,956,809 downwards.
AACATGGTAGGGGCACTGTTAGCAGTAGTCCCTCCCTCCAGGTCATGGGGAACACACTGAACCTGGCACTCCAATCCATGGTCTATACTATTACATTGAACTGGGGTCAGGGGTGAGTCTCTCCATCCCCTGCCCCTTCTCTCAGGGTTCTGCACCCCCCCTCAGGGAGAGTACCCCTAGAAATCACATGGGGAGTGATTGGGCAAACCATCACCCCCTTGAGGTCAGGGTTTACACCCTGCACCTGATCTTCCAGTCCAGGGTCTGTCCCTCAGACTGGACCACTGCCTGGCAGCCCATGAAATCCTGGGGGACACACCTACCCCCCACCAGGTCAGAGTTTACCCTCTGAATCTGGTCATCCAACACAGAGTCACCAACCTGCAGCTGAACCATTGCCTGGCACACCAGGACTTCCTGGGGGGCACACTTACCCCCCACAAGGGACACACCATCCCCAAGGGCCACACACGAGTCTGGCTGGCGTAGGTCTCCTGACCCCTGCCCATCTGGCAGAGTCTGGATTCCCCCCAACCCAGAAATGGTCTCACCAAGGTCATTCCTGGGGGGCTCTGCTCTCGGAGCTGGCCCCAACCCTCCAGACTCTCCACTGGGATCCGCAACCCCCTCTCAACCCTCTGTCTGGACTTCTGCACCCCCTCACTAGGAGTGGTATTGCGAGACACCAGAACTGGTGGGACGCTGGCTACAGCCGCCCCCCACCCAAGTTCTCCTGATACTGTGGGGTCTCCCTCAGCAGATGGCCCTACCGTACAGACTAGGATCCTCTCTGGTGTTGCCTCATGGAAACCTCCAGGACCTGGGACTGGATCTCGGGCACCTTGGGCCTCAGCCCATCCCCATTCCCTCTCCTCTGAGACTGGACATGGGGTCACTCACCCATCCCACTACACTGGGACCTACCTGGGACACTGCAATCCTTCCCTACCTCACCTGGTTGTGAAATACCTAGGCCACTCTACTCAGGAGCACCCCCAAATGCATCTTCAGAGTTTCTGGTACTCCCCCAGAGGTCTGCCTCCATTGTAAGATCCCTGGGGTCAGAGAACTCTCACTCCACCTGATGTTGGCGTAGCTCAGGAAAATAAGGACTAGACATATGCTCTCCAGCAATTACATCACACAGCCTCTCACATGAATTAACCAAACTACCCTTAACCCAACCATCAGTGACTCAGCCTTGAGAAAAAGCACCCCACATCACCCTCCTGGGACTGGTGAGACAGCACCTGACTGTCCCTGACACTCAACCTACACTTTTCTGGGATGTCTTCACACTCCATATTCAGGACTTCTACCTCGGGAGGACCCCTCTCCCTGTCACTCTCACCTAGAGTCAGTAGAGTGTCCCTCCCACCAGCAGGAATATGACTCCCCATGCCAGCTCCCCTTTCCACCTCAGGGACCCTGTGCATCACAGAAGCTACCTCATACCCCTGAACCTCCTGGTGTGTGTTACCTCCCTCCTTCAAGTAGGGTACAACATCCCTGGGCATGTGCACTTCTTCAGCAGCACTGGATACAGAATTGTTGCTGTCACCAATCCAGCTGGACTCAGCCCTCATGACTTCTAGCTCTTTTAGTTTTAGCTCATAAGCCCAAATAATCTTTTTTACCTCTAAGGCCATCTTCATTTTCTCCAGCTCCCTCTGGTGCTCCCTTTCTGCCTGTCCTGCAATTCTTCAGGTGTCAGGCCCTTAGATGAGACACTGCTACCTACCCTGGAGACCCTCCCCCCAGGTGTACCTCCACTACACCACTGGGTAGACTCTGCACTTCCTCATCCTCATCCTCATCCTCTGTGTGCCCCCAGCCTCCTTGACTGTCACCCAGACCCTCAGTGTCTTTCGCAGCTCCCACTTCCTGGCGGAGCTCTTAACAGGACAGGCAAGATCTTTACAGAACTGTTTCAATTTAGCAACTGAGTACCTCTTCAGTTTCCCTAATTCAAACACAGATCCAGCTGTTGCATCTTCAGATTGAGACATGACGGCAACAAGTGCAAAGTTCCGAAATCAACAAAGAGGTCACCAAATATATGGAAGTAGAACAAAAAGGAGTCCCAAAGAAAAAAAACAAAATCACAAGACAAGTAGTACGTGGTCACCTAGTGGTCTGAAATCAAAAGAGTAGTGTACACTTAATCACTGTATGTCAAGTTCAAATACAAGTCAAATCCCAACTGCTGATTACCAATGTTAGAAATGTGGTCTTTGGTTGGCAGTCAGGTTACCCCCTGTCCAAGCAAGGACCCTCACTCTAGTCACCCTCAGCTAACCCCTGCTTACCCTCTTGGTAGCTTGGCACAAGCAGTAGGCTTAACTTCAGAGTGCTAGGTGTAAAGTATTTGTACCAACACACACAGTAACTTAGTGAAAACACTACAAAATGGCACAACACCGTTTTAGAAAAATAGGAAATATTTATCTAAACAAAACAAGACCAAAACAACAAAAATCCACAATACACAAGTCAAGTTATCACAGAAAATGCAAAAAAAGTATTTATGTAATTTTAAACACATACTAACATTGTTAGCGTGAAAATGTACCTTGGGCGCATCAAAAATAACCCCGCTTGGGCGAGTATGCGTCAAAAAGGGCTTGCAATGTATCAATTTCACTCACGAGCGAGACCTTGCGTCGTTTCTCCTTTCATCAGGTCGGCGGGCGTTGTTTCATCTCTCCGCAGGAGAGCGATGTGTCGATCCGGTGAGCACTCTCGGGTCCGGGCAGGTCTTGGATTGTTTTTACACACCTATCGGTGTTTGCGTCGGAAATCCAGCTTCACGATCAAACCACACAGCGCAGGTTGCGATCTCACCAGCATCCGTCAGCGATGCTGTGCATCATTTCTCCAGCCCCTGGCATCGATCTTCTGGTCGCGTTGCAGGCGAGCATCGATTTTCAGCCTCGAAGCCAGCGGCGCAGCGATTTTTCAGCCGCAGATCAGAGTTGCGTCGATCTTTTCCCCGCACGGCGGTCTGTACGTAGATTGCTCACTCTTGGGCTACCAGCTTCTCTTATTGGGGTCCCAGGAACTGGATGGGCACCACTTGGCAGAGTAGGAGTCTTTCCAAATGCTCCAGGTGCTGGCAGAGAGAAGTCTTTGCTATCCCTGAGACTACAAACAACAGGAGGCAAGCCCTAAATCAAGCCCTTGGAGATCTTCACAAGAAGGAAGGCAACACAAAGTCCAGTCTTTATCCTCTAGCACAGGCAGAAGCAGCAACTGCGGGATAGCTCCACAAAGCACAGAAACAGGCAGGCCAGCTCTTCTTCCTCAGCTCTTCATGTCTTCTCCAGGCAGAGTTTACTCTTGGTTTCCAGAAGTGTTCTAAAGTCTGTGATTTTGGGTGCCCTTCTTATACCCATTTTGCCCTACTTCAAAGGAAAGTCTCTCTTGTTTGTAAAATCCTGACTTCCCCAGCACAGGCCCCAGACACACACCAGGGGTTTGGAGACTGCATTGTGTGAGGGCAGGCACAGCTTTTTTGGGTGTGAGTGACCACTCCTCTCTTCCCTTCTAGCACAGATGGCTCATCAGGGAATGCAGACTACACCACAGCTCCCTTTGTGTCACTGTCTAGTGAGAGATGCAACCAGCCCAACTGTCAAACTGACCCAGACAGGGAATCCACAAACGGGCAGAGTCACAGAGTCACAGAAATGGTTTAAGTAAGAAAATGCCCATTTTCTAAAAGTGGCATTTTAAACACACAATCTTAAAATCAACTTTACTAAAAGATGCATTTTTAAATTGTGAGCTCAGAGACCCCAAACTCCACATGTCCCTATGCTCCCAATGGGAATCTACACTTTAATCATATGTAAAGGTAGCCACCATGTTAACCTGTGAGAGGGACAGGCCTTGCAACAGTGAATAACAGATTTAGCAGTATTTCACTGTCAAGACATATAAAACACATAACTATATGTCGTACCTTAACCATACACTGCACCCTGCCCTTGAGGCTACCTAGGGCCTACCTTAGGGATGCCTTGCATGTAAGAAAAGGGAAGGTTTAGGCCTGGCAAGTGGGTACACTTGCCAAGTCAAATTTACAGTTTGAAACTGCACACACAGACACTGCAATGTCAGGTCTGAGACATGCTTACAGGGCTACTCATGTGGGTGGCACAACCAGTGCTGCAGGTCCAATAGTAGCATTTGGGAGTTACTAGTAAATCAAATATGCCAATCATGGATAAATCAATCAATACAATTTACACAGAGAGCATATGCACTTTAGCACTGTTTAGCAGTGGTAAAGTGCTCAGAGGTCAAAAGCCAACAGCAACAGGTCAGACAAAATAGGAGGAAGGAGGCAACAAGTCTGGGGATGACCCTGCATGAGCAAAAAAGTCCAACAAGCATGATAAAAGTTTCTGTTTTTATAATAAAAAATACACTAATAAAACAAAGATTAAAGTAACATTATTGTTAGGTGAATTGGTTAGATCCAACATTAACCTTCTGAAGCAGAAAAAACATAGAAAATCACCAGTTATAGTTAGCAGCCCTAATTATAACGTGTGCTCCTGCCATGCACTGATTATGACCTCACATATGACATCCCTCATGACAGTCATGTATTTCTCTCATCAAGAACTTAGATCCAGGTCATCAGATCTCATAGAGGGAATTCCCTTGGTGCTGGCTAACCTCAACCCAAAATGTTGTAGCCATTCTCAATGTAAAGATGTGTTGGTGCATCTTTAAAGTTTCCAGGGCATTCAGGTTTAAGAAATATGCAGATATTCAAGTAAGATAAACAAACCTGGATTCCATCAAGTCCTTAGACGAGGCTACCTGTCATAAATGTAGCAAGCAATTACTAATTTATGTGGCTAATAAAAATCCTAAACTCACTGATGATATAGTTAATCTCCATTTCAAAAGGATCCAAAGGAGATCCAGTGCTCATCCTCAACATTTTTAACTATCATCATAGGTGTAATTGGCTCAAAAACCGACGTAGTTCTGTTACTGGACTTGACATTCAAATGGTGATTGCCTTGAATTTCTAAATCAGAATCAAAGTTAGGTTTCTCTATTTTACCTCCAAGAACCTAAGAATTGATCACAAAACTCCTATGTGTGTTCTGAGCCTTACTCAATTCACAGCTTGGCTAGGCACGTTAATTTATGCCACTAAAAATGTATTTCAGTGTATATAGAAAATTACTCTTTTCTTTTGATGACAGTTGTGTTTGCTTTCAAAGTTATTTATAAGGTGTTTTAGTAGATGGATTAAGTACATTTCTGCTTTTTTACTTTTTTTCAGCTTGTATAACATGTTAGTGAACCAAGGTTCGTTGGACCTAGCTTGACCTGCCTTATTCACTTTCTCGATAGATACACTGTCTGTTGATATCCATTAATCACAGCTATAAGCTGCATGGTTTATATTGCCCTCCCGAGGAAATGCTTTTATAGATATGGCCACTTGAAAAGTAGAACTGGTAACTTTAAACCAGGCACAGCCTATTTAGAATGATCTAATCCTATTGTGTTGCATTTAGCATTGCACTTGGGGGAAGTAAGGATATATTAATGGTCTGATGAGGGTTTTGGAACGTATTTTTAAATCTCAGTTCCCTGAAAGGATACAGCAATTACGTAAAGAGAATGGCCACCTCTATGGTAGGTGCTGGTTACCAATTTTCGACGCCCAAACCCCAGCCATCTATCGTCAAATCCCCTGGAATCCTAAGAACCATTGCCCTCAATTCTTAAATTAACATCTGCAACTTTTAGAATGTAGGTACTCGCATCACAGAAGAGGACATCACGTTTAATAACAAGGGCCTAAAAGAAAAGTGTGCCCCAGGAGGCATGCGAAACAGTGCACATGTGACCAAAACAGAACTTAAATGCCCGATTGAGGAACCAAGTGCAATCGATCAAAGAAATGTGAAGACTTTCTTAAACATTTGCTACACTACCTCCTGCCCTGCCCTCATGATCTTCATACACTATGTACTACTCACTAGGGAATGCAAAAGCCAAGCCTGAGCCTGAGCTCTGTTTGAGCCTCCTTTCAGTAATAAAGGTTAAGTTGATTACATGTTGCAGTTACATCTCTGACAGCAAGATTATTTTTTACCGGCAAACGTGCATTCATTAGCATTGCTTTAATAAAATTCCATCCACCATCCATCAACTGTGAAATATATCATAATTTCTGATCTGGCTCATGTAACAAGTCTAATCTTAGCCGGATTTAAAGCAATAGGGCCAGTTGTGTATTACCCTTTTAGTCTTAGTTGGTTCTGAGTATTTAGACTCTGAATATGTGAGATGATATTACGTAAGACCGTTTAGCCGCACTATGCCGGCCAGAGCACGGGCTAGTGCAGACAGGCTTAATTTTGAATGCGGACAGTGTCACATGTGTCCTTATTGAAGAGAAAGAACACGGCGAACACAGGACATGCTTCCGGACAATTAAAATGTCTATCCTTACAAATAAAACTTCCAGGGAAACCAATGTGGCACCCAAAACAATAAAAAAAGGCAACCAAAATGTATTTCGTACGCCCCTGGTGAAAGACAAAGTGCTGAGCTTTTAAAAGTAAATCACAGAACAAATTTGAAAAACACACCCAATACTGTGTTAAATCTGCATCTTGTAGGGAGATAAAATTGAAATGGTTGCAAATGGAAATAAAAATCGGGATATTAAAAATGAAAGAAAACTTTGCCAATAAAAAAAAATCCAAAGGTAGTATGCCCCCTATGTCTTCACTGCATATCAGTGACTTGTGTCACACAACGTTGTCTCGTGGACTCTCATTTTCCTAATGAGGCTGCTGGATTCGTGCAGCAGCATCACCTGAATTGTGGAGAACTGAGTCCAATCCCACATGGATTAGGCTGTTGGCCTAATCCATTTCTGGCCAACTAGCAGAGCCTCACTGTCTACACCAGAGCAATACGCGCTTTATTGGTGACAAAAGTGCAAAAACCCAGCACTCTCAAAACAAAGTAATTTATGATTTGTGCTGATATGTTGTGGTTTAACCTTTTGCATTGCAGAGTTCAATCCTGAAAACTTATTTTTAATATGCTTACAAATACTGTTCCTTTGCAATGTATTGCTGCAGGTTTTCAGAGTGTGTTAGGGTGTGGCCCCTTTCCAGGGCCTTCCAGAGACTTTCCCTTCAACATGCCTGGCCGTGGTTCTGGGCTGGGCCAAGACTCTATAAAAGAGAGCCAGCCCAACTCCCAGTGCTCACTATTCATAGGTCCCGGTGCAGAGCAGCAGCTTCTTCCTGAGCTCCTGTCCCAGCGGCCTATTTGTATCTTCCAGTCTTCTGCCCTAATCGTTCATTGGTGATCATTGTTCCAGGTGGTAAGACGGTGGTTGGACTGTCCTGACACCGTTATTTAGAATTTTCATATTCTTGGTTTAAATTCTTAAATGAGTAACAGATTACTTGCGCGCTACAATTTCTTGACATTTATATGGTAGTTTACAAATAGGCAAGAAGCGCAATTTATTTCATAAAGGTTTGACTTTGTTATTCATTGCGCGCTACCATTTCTAGACATTTACATGGTGGCTTAAGAATCGGCAAGACGCGCGATTCGTTTTATGGTGTTTAAACATTGTTGTCCATTGCGCGCTACTATTTCTTGACATTTACATGATGTTTTACGAATTGGCAAGACGCACAACTCGTTTCATGAGCATTTAACTTTGTTGTTCATTGCGCGCTACCATTTCTTGAGATTTTACATGGTGGCTTAAGAATCGGCAAAAGAAGCGCGATTCATTTCATTGTACTTTGATCTTGTTATTTATTGTGAGCTGTTATTCCCTGACATTTACATCATGTTTTACGAATTGGCAAGACGCGCGATTTGATTAATGATGATTTGAATTTGATATTCATTGCGTGCTACCATTTCTTGGTATTTTACATGGTAACACTCGAATTGGCAAGACGCACAATTCTCTCCTCGAGTTTAAATCATGTTGTTTATTGTATGCTACTATTCTGAGATATTTATTATGTAATATTCGAGTTGACAAGTCATGTGATTTGTTTCCTGAATCCATATTGTGTTATTCATGGTGCCCAATCCTTTTATGGTGTTTACTATATATATATCTGCAATATGCGCAATTTGTGTTGAAACATTTTAAGAGTACACAGAAGGCCAGAGTTTCTAGATGCAATATTGTATGGTCCTAGTATACATTATCAAAACAGGATTTATATGACTGGTTTAAAATTTTGTCAGAATGTTTTTTCTGATTCTCATGTAAAGGAAAGTACTTGAATAAGAAAGTTTTCATTTAATTCATCTTGGTTCCCCTACAGGTATCCGGCCATCTTGAAACTTAGTCATTTTAAACTTAACTCTTAGATTGTTCATGTTTTCAGAGCGACTAGGCTTAGAATCATAGTCTTGTATTGATTTCAGGAGATATAATTTTCATATTGTGTGTTCTAACTTTTTTCTTACTACAGGTCTCCTTCCCAGCTGTTCCCTTCCTAATCCCCTCTTCCCCTCTGTGATTTATCTATCAGAGTCTTGGAGCTGTTCAGTGGTGGACGTGTTGGGAGCGTGCACAGACCCCGAGGATCTGGTGACTCTGACAGAATAGTGAGCCCACTAATTATTATCCTCCTAGCTTGTGTTTGTTCTCAGCATGGCCACGCTAGACGAGTTAGTCAAGGCTATCACCCAGCTCCAAACAGAGGTGGTATCATCCAAAGAATTGACAACTACCTTAGCAGAGAGAGTGAGTCAGTTGCAAGATAAGGTAGAGAAGAAGGAACAAAGTCCCACAGGTGTGTCTTGACCAGGTACTTCTTCTCAAGCTTCTGGAAGTAATCCGATTTCCCTAAATGTTCCTTCTGCAATTCCTTTAGCTCCCCCAGAATGTTTCTCAGGTGACCCTTTGAAAGTGCAATCTTTCCTGGTTCAAGTGGAACTACACTTCACCTGCAGACCAAATACTTTTCCCGATGCCCAGTCCAAAGTAGCTTTCTTGTTATCATATCTGTCTGGGGATGCAGCTACTTGGGCAATTCCTCTTGTGCGTAAAAATAGTCCCTTTTTGTATAACTGGAGAAATTTTGTTCGTGAATTTGAGAGAGTTTTTGATCGTAGAACTGTAACACAGTCAGCAGATCGTGAATTATTAGATTTACGCCAAGGAAATCAAGACCTAGTGTTGTATTTAGCCAACTTTACCGGCTGGTTGCCAAGACATCCTGGTCTGAAGAAAAACAAGCAGTCTTGTTTTATAAGGGACTCAAAGAGGAATTAAAAGATATCTTAGCGTGAATTGATCCACAACCTACAGACTGTCAAGAATTAATAAATCTTGTCTTGAGACTTGATCATCGTTTAGCAGAACGTAAAGGAACGTGCAAAAAGATTGAAAAATATTCATGGCGCGTTCATGATAACAGAGACTCAAGAACTCCGAAAGCAAGAACGCCGGAACCGATGGAAATTAGAACCATCAGAAGACCTTTGACCAAAGATGAAAAGGACCTCCGCAGAAAAAATGGACAATGTCTTTATTGTGGGCGAAAAGGTCATTTTGCCAAAGATTGTCCAATCAAACCAAAGAACAAGCAAGGTCCAGTTCAGAAGGTCGCAGCCAATGCACCAGTCGAGTTGGAAAACTAAAACACATGAGATGCAGAGAACGGTTGCTCTTGGGTGTCACCGTGGACCCTTCACAATCTAGACATCTTAAACTGGAAATAAGATTTCAGGTCAAGAAAAAGATCTATTTCAAAAAAGCTCTAGTCGATTCTGGGGCTTCTGAGAATTTTGTTGATGTCCAATTGGTTTGTGCATGGGGGATCCCATGTATTGAAAAGAAGACCCCAGAAATCATCCAGGCAGTCGATGGAAAACTCTTGACTGGAGGTCTGGTAACTATTCAGACTTTCCCCTTGAGGATGATTTGTGAAGATAAGATTCAAAGAAAGAAACATAAAGAGAAAATCATCTTTGACGTGATCCATGCTCCCCAATATGGGATTATCCTCGGCTTGCCATGGTTAACTCATCACAATCCAGAGATCAATTGGGCAGAATGAAAAATTGTGTTCTCATCTGTGCTATGTAATGAACAATGTCTCCAAAAGATTCAAGTACCAAAAGTTTGCAACTCTTACATAGCTACTGCCGCAGAGAAAGAAATTCAGCTGCCCAAACAGTATTCATCTTACAAAGATGTATTTGATGAGAAAGGCGCAGAGACTCTACCTCCTCATAGATCTTATGACTGTCAAATTGATCTAGCCCCAGGTGCGATACTTCCCAACTGTTGTGTATATGCCCTGTCAGAACATGAAAATCAACATTTATGAAAATACCTAGATCAATTTTTGGAGAATGGCTTCATTCGCCCCTCTAAGTCTCCTGCAGCTTCGCCTTTGTTTTTTGTTCCAAAAGCTAATGGAGAACTTCAAACTTGCATCGACTATAGGGCTTTGAACAAAGTCACCATCAAGAATAAATATCCTTTGCCCCTAATTCCGGTCTTATTGGAACAAGTAAAGAAAGCAAAAATCTACACGAAGCTTGACCTTCGAGGTGCTTATCATTTGGTCAGAATGAGAGAGGGTGACGAATGGAAAACAGCGTTCAAGACAAGATATGGCCTTTTTGAATACACCGTCATGCCTTTTGGTCTGTGTAATGCTCCAGCAGCATTTCAATTTTTCTTGAATGACGTTCTTAGAGAGTACCTCGACATATTTGCCATTGTCTACATCGGTGACATTTTGATCTACTCAGACAATGAAAACGAACATGTCCAACATGACAAGAAAATTCTTGCAGCCCTTCGAAAACACCATTTATATCGCAAACTAACCAAGTGTGAGTTTCATGTTACCACAGTTGAGTTTTTAGGGGTTATTCTTACCCCTCAAGTATGGTGATGGCAGAAAAGAAAGTAAAAGCCGTATCTGATTGGCCCACCCCAAAGACTTTTCGTGATGTACAATGTTTCCTGGGGTTTGAAATTTTTTACCGGAGGTTCATAAATCATTTCTCCCAGACAGTGGCTCCAATCACTAAGCTACTAAGAAAGAAAGAAAAGTTTGTATGGTCCCCAGAAGCTGATCAAGCCTTCTCGACTTTGAAGGAAGCTTTCTCCACTGCCCCAGTCTTGACTCATCCTGATGCGAATCAACCTTTCATAGTGGAAGCTGATGCTTCAGATGTAGCAATAGGAGCCGTCTTATCACAGTGAAATAAAGACACCGGTTAACTTCAACCTGTAGCTTATATGTCTCGGAAGTTGAACGAAGCCGAACAGAACTATGTCATTGCTGAAAAAGAGCTTCTGGCGATTCGTGACGCCTTTAAAGAATGAAGACATCATTTGTTGGGTGCCAAATACACTGTTACAGTATATACTGATCATCGTAATCTTCAATTCATGAGTTCCACCAGACTTTTGACCCCTCGGCAATTACGCTGGATGCTTTTTTTTGCCGAATTTAATTTTGTAGTATCCTTCCAGCCTGGTAAAGATAATCACAAGGCTGACGCCTTGTCCGTTCAAGAGTCTACCACGTTGCCTGCATTTCAAGCCTCCAGAGCTATTATTGCTACTGACAAGGTTCTATGTATCATAAAAACTGAAGATTTCTTTGAAGAAATTTGCAACTCTTTCACTGTTGAAAAATGGCAAACATGGGCCCAAGCAGATCCCAAAAGATCCATCAAGCAAGGTTTACCCTTTCATGACGCTCATTTGTTCGTACCCACTACCAAACTTCACAAGATAGTGTTTCATTGGTTGCATGTTATACCTACGGCAGGTCACCCAGGTACTCCTAAAACTCTTGAACTGATCCAACACTATTTTTGGTGGCCTACCCTAACAAAAGATGTAAAAGCAATGGTAAACAACTGTGAAGTTTGTGCTCGCATTAAAACAAGTCATTCAAAACCAAAAGGGTTGTTACATCCACTTCCAACCCAAATTCGTCCATGGGAGCACATTTCTTTAGACTTTATTACCGGTCTGACAGTGGTTCAACAGCATTCAGTAATTCTGGTATTAGTAGATAGTCTCACGAAATATGGACATTTCATCGCCTGTAAAAAATTGCCCACTTCTAGTGAATTGGCAACTATTTTACTGAACAGAGTGGTTCGTTATCATGGACTGCCAAAGGTTATCCTCTCCGAACGGGGGTCACAATTTTCCTCCAATTTCTGGAAGACATGGTGTAAAACACTCCAAGTGACATCTACGCTATCTACTAGTCACCATCCTCAAACAGATGGTCAAACGGAGAGACTACATCAGACTTTGAAACAATACCTACGTGCCTACGCTGAAAAGGCACTTCATTCTTGGACATCTATGCTCTGGTTAGCTGAGTTAGCTTACAATAACTCATTCCACACTTCTATTGGTGTTACACCCTTTTTTGGTTTATTTGGCTATCATCCTGACACCTTGCCCATCGCAATTCCTCAAGAAAGTTATCTTACTCCAGCTGTGTCAGAAACCATTCAGCATTTACATCAAACCCAGAAACTCATTCAACAGCATTTAGAAAAAGCCAAACAAAAATATAAAAGGCATTATGACAAGAAACATTGTGAGGGACCGCAATATTAACCAGGTGACAAAGTGTGGCTTTCCACAAAACATATAGACTTCAAGAAGAAGCACATGATTAACCCTAAATTCATAGGTCCTTATACTGTCCTTCAGCAAATCAATCCGGTGACCTATAAACTACAATTGCCCAGATCCTTACCGATTCATTCAGTGTTCCACACTTCCCTCTTGAAAAATGTAGTCCAAAAGGTCCACCCTCATCCAGCTCCTGTTCTAGTACAAGGGGAAGAAGAATACGAAGTCAAGAAAGTGTTGTATTCTAAACTGAGAGGGCGTAATCTATGGTACTTAATCTCGTGGAAAGGTTACGGTCCTGAAAGTAACTCATGGGTTTCCGCATCTGATATTCATGCTCCAGTACTTGTGAGACGCTTTCATCGTCTTAATCCAAGCAAACTAGGCCCTAGAGCGCGCCTGGGAGAGGGGAGTACTGTCAACACCAGAGCAATACGTGCTCTATTGGTGACAAAAATGCAAAAACCCAGCACTCTCAAAATAAAGTAATTTATGCATTGTGCTGACATGTTGTGGTTTAACCTTTTGCATTGCAGAGTTCAATCGTGAAAACTTATTTTGAATATGCTTACAAACACTGTTTCTTTGCAATGTATTGCTGCAGGTTTTCAGAGTGTGTTAGGGTGTGGCCCCTTTCCGGGCCTTCCAGAGACTTTCCCTGCAACATGCCTGGGCGTGGTTCTGGGCTGGGCCAAGACTCTATAAATGAGAGCCAGCCCAACTCCCAGTGCTCACTATTGAGAGGTCCCGGTGCAGAGCAGCAGCTTCTTCCTGAGCTCCTGTCCCGACGGCCTATTTGGATCTTCCAGTCTTCTGCCCTAATCCTTTATTGGTGATCATTGTTCCAGGTGGTAAGACGGTGGTTGGACTGTCCCGACACCGTTATTTCAAATTTTCATATTCTTGGTTTAAATTCTTAAATGAGTAACAGATTACTTGCGCGCTACCTTTTCTTGACATTTATATGGTAGTTTACAAATAGGCAAGACGCACGATTTATTTCATAAAGGTTTGACTTTGTTATTCATTGCGCGCTACCATTTCTAGACATTTACATGGTGGCTTAAGAATCGGCAAGACACGAGATTCGTTTTATGGTGTTTAAACATTGTTGTCCATTGCGCGCTACTATTTCTTGACATTTACATGGTGGCTTAAGAATCGGCAAAAGAAGTGCGATTCGTTTCATTGTACTTTGATCTTGTTATTTATTGTGAGCTGTTATTTCTTGACATTTACATTGTGTTTTACGAATCGGCAAGACGCGTGATTCGATTAATGATGATTTGACTTTGATATTCATTGCGTGCTACCATTTCTTGGTATTTTACATGGTAACACTCGAATTGGCAAGACGCACAATTCTCTCCTCGAGTTTAATTCATCTTGTTTATTGTATGCTACTATTCTAAGATATTTATTATGTAATATTCGAGTTGACAAGTTATGTGATTTGTTTCCTAAATCCATATTGTGTTATTCATGGTGCACAATCCTTTTATGTTGTTTACTATACATATATATATATATATATATCTGCAATATTCACAATTTATGTTGAAACATTTTAAGAGTACACAGAAGCCCAGAGTTTCTAGATGCAATATTGTATGGTCCTATTATACATTCTCAAAACAGGATTTATATGACTGGTTTAAAATTTAGTCAGAATGTTTTTCTGATTCTCATGTAAAGGAAAGTACTTGAATAAGAAAGTTTTCATTTAATTAATCTTGATTCCCCTACAGGTATCCGGCCATCTTGAAACTTAGTCATTTTAAACTTAACTCTTAGATTGTTCATGTTTTCAGAGTGACTAGGCTTAGAATCATAGTCTAGTATTGATTTCAGGAGATATAATTTTCATATTGTGTGTTCTAACCTTTTTCTTACTACAGGTCTTCTTCCCAGCTGTTCCCTTCCTAATCCCCTCTTCCCATCTTGGACTCTCTCAGTCTCTGTGATTTATCTATCAGAGTCTTGGAGCTGTTCAGTGGTGGACGTGTTGGGAGCATGCACAGACCCCGAGGATCTGGTGACTCTGACACTCACCTCTGCCCAAGAGCAGGGATGATCTGTGGCAACCAGGCGCATGACAATGGAAATTGTGGCGTATCAGATCTCATCCTTTTCTCTCAGTTACATTAGTTTCACACACTTAAAGATGAACAGAGGCAGAAAAAGGTTCAATAAGATTATATAAAATAATAGATTAAGTGGCATGTATTGCAATAATTAGAAGCAAAATAGTGATGAGAAAAGTGAAACACAGGAAAAGTCCCACCATACTGTTACTATGCGTGCAATATGTGCAGTTCCAACCTAAGGTATGTCAGACCAAAGCGTGATAAGCCCTAATCCGCCATTCAGGACCCCCTGGAAAAACGAGCAAGAAAGCCTGTTGTCTAGAGATTCACCATTTCCATGTAGGCCAGGGAACCAGCAGTCTCAGCAAACAGCTGTAGCAATGTCAATCAGCATGCTATCGTGATCATCTGGCTGGAATCTCCCTCTAAGGTGCATGGGACAGAGAAGTATTTTTATCATAAAACATCTGATGTTCCTGAGAAAATGTCCCCATGTAAAGATGTGTATGTTTCTATGAATATTGGAGATGCAGTATACCACTTTGCCGGCAACCCTATCTTCTTGCAGCTTTGAGGAAAGCACAAAGTGAAAAGAATGTCTTGCTAAGAAAGGCAATGCTGTCCTAGGTGAAAGAACAACTAGATAAAAAAATTAAAACAGCATCATGAATGTGGCTAATTCTGAAATAATACAAATGAAGCAGAATACAATGCAACAGGGCTAAAAGCATAAGCAACAGGCTAAAATAATGTGCCTACAGACATTACTAAAATGGTTATACAACAAAATCAAGTAAAAGATTTGCCACCGGGCAACTAAAACTCAAGTTCTGAAAAATAAAAGTGTGAGAGGGATCAATGTGGCACATGAAACAGGGAGAGTCCACTAAAGCTTCTTACAACCCTGAACAAAAAAGAAGTACTGAGTCTGTAAATAAATCATAAAGTGATTTTTACGAACTTGCCCAATCCTGTGTTAAATCTATATTCTACACATAGATAAAATAGACATAGTCATAGATGGAAAGTTTGCCACAGGAGATTGAAAGAGAAAATAAAACATACAACAAATATCATTGTGCCTACAGAAGGTTTTAGAGACATTTTTGGCATTTGCAGGGGATCGTTGGAAAGAAAATGTGCTGGGACACCATCCTGGATTAGCATGAGTCATTAGTTTTCTGAAATACTTGGGGTTGTTTTTGATCCTTGCGTGCGGTCTGACCCTGCACCACAATGTTGCAGTCAACCCTTGTGGAAAGAGGGGTAATTGGGTACTGTTGGCCTATTTTTGACCTTTGCATGGCATTATGGAAAAGAACACTTGCTGGGATCCATGAATGCCACACAATTCTGGATTGCCTTTGGCCTCACACTTTCCGAAATTTCCAGGGTTCCGAAATTCCCTGAGTTTCATATGAACCAGATCCCGAATACTGCAGCTATTATCCACGCAAGTGAGAGGAATTTGGGAAATCTTTGTGATAGTTTTGACTTATGGTCTGGCCTGAGAAGGCCTGATGTCCAGGGGTGGTGCCTTATGCAAAGATGGTATCTCAGCACCCCACAAATTCCTTTTCCCACTTTTTCCCTGCCAGGCTGGTAGATTTTAGCCCCTCTATTCTCTCTATAAGGCTCTCTATTGGGATTAGGAAGCCTATCAGGTCATCAAAGAAAAAGGTTAGAAAGAGAATAGAATGCAGAGCTTGCCCATCCTGGCTCAAGCCTTCAGCCTCTGACACCAAACAATCTTTCTTCTGCATAATGGAAGAACTGGAGTTTTAATTTCCCGTCTTTCAGCCAGAGGCACTTGTGTCCACAAAAGGAAAAATGTGGGGGCACCGATTCATCTTGACATTTGATCATCCCAGATAGCCTTTCTATAAAATGAAGGAAGTGGAGTGAGGGGTTTACCCCTAATCTCTGACCTCTATATAAAAACCGTGGCCAAAAGGATTCAAATTTTCTCTCACTTGCAATTAAGATACCTGCAATATTCAGGCTATAGCGCCTAGGGAGCATAAATACTGTTTAGCTTCCTCTGTTGAGGGCTTTGGCCTGATGCCAGGATGGACCTGACTCCACCCTCTTCTTTTAAAAATAAAATGTTCTATGTCCGACTTGAACATTGGCTACATTATCCCTCATTTCACTGAAGGGCACCTTCAATTAGGTGTGCAGGACTAGGTCAGGTCAGTGGACTGATATAAAAAATGGTTTCCTTAGCACAGGCACAAACTCTGACAGTTCACACCTGCATTGAAAAGAGTGCCTGGGGACCCTGTCACCCCAATGCCCACCTGTCAAGGTTCACCTTTGGAGGTTTACTGACTGTGCCCCACTTCAGTGTGGGGCTCAGTCAGTGCATTTTTTTTTTACCTCAGCACAAAATTTTGGAATATAGCATAGGTGCAAAGGAAGAATGTTTACTCATTTGCATGTGACTAAGGGCCAGAAGTACAAGCCGTTTTGCATGGCCCAAACTCCGATTTTCGCAGTTTGCGCCATGCAAAACGGGCATCGTGATGCACATTCCCATTTTGCGAGTCGGTACCGACTCGCACAATGGGAATGCGACTCACAAATAGGAAGGGGTGTTCCCTTCCTATTTGCGACTCGCACCGCAATGCAGTATTGCTTTGTGACCGCGAAAGCAGTCACAAAGCAATTCGCAGTTAGCACCCCCGTGAAGTGGGTGCTAACTGATTCGCAAAAGGGAAGGGGTCCCCAAATGGTTTTATTTTTTATTTTGTATTGCAACTCGTTTTCCTTTAAGGAAAATGGGCTGCAATACAAATGTTTTTTTTTTTAAACTGCTTTATTGAAAAAGCAGTCACAGACATGGAGGTCTGCTGTGTCCAGCAGGCCACCATCCCTGTGAGTGCGGGGAATCGCAAGGGGGTCGCAAATTGCGACCCACCTCATTAATATTAATGAGGTGGGTCTTTGCTACCCCCTTGCGATTCACAGAAGGTGTCTGAGACACCATTCTGCATATGCTTGTGCGACTCGGAAATTGCGAGTCGCACCGACTCTCAATTTCTGAGTCGCAAAAGCATATCTTGCTACATCAGGCCCTAAGTCCCCATGAAATTGAGAAAATTCCCCCATCACACTGTCAGAAAATGTGTGCATGTGCAGTCCATATTATCAATGGAACTTCACAAGAATCTGTGGTCTCTCCTATATTATCAAATTACTTAAGGGGTTCAAAGAATGTCTGCAAATGCGAGTTGTGCCTTAGGACACTTTGTGTAATATGGACCGTGATATTCTGTGTGTTTTCTGCTTCTCTGGGATAAAACAGCCAATTTGCTTCACCGGGAGAACAGAAAGAATTTTGTGCTCAAGTGAGCAAGGTGCAAGGATGAGCCACAAAAACGAAGACTGTTTGGGCTTAAGAGATGGGGTTGTGATCTGTTTCTAGTGTGGGCCAGCCCCCAACACATCTTTTTTTAAATAGAAAACAATCCCAGTGTCCAGTGGCATATTCATTATCAAACCCTTAGCTGTCCTGAGGTGGGGGGCATTGTGTTTCTATTTCTTAAATCCTTGTTGTCTGGAGAGCTTTCAGTTCATCTGAGGAGGGTGTATCCCTCATACTGCCCCCCAAGGGAAACAACTGTTTGGACTATAGGGATGTGGGATGTTGCCCAATGCCAGGATGGTCCAAACCCTGTCCCAGTTATAAAAAATATATAATTAACCCTGGTGTCTATTGGTCAGGTTGATCTGTGGGATCATTTAAGGGATTGGTTAAAAGTTGCCACCAATCATTCACTACTGCCCATTATGATACTCGTTTTCCAACAGAAGCGCCTCAGAAAATAAATGGATCTCGTAAAGAAGTAGAAGAAGTAAGAGGAAGTTTTCTTTGGGTCTACCCCAGACTTGAAGTGCTCTCTTATTATAGAATCAGGGATAGGAATGGAAAAATTGAAGAAACAGCCTACCGTTTAGAAAACTGGTCCCTGCATGGGTCGTTGCTGGACAGAGACATGGTCGATATGAGAATACGTCAAGAAGTTTTTGAGATATAGGAGTTACCAGGAGAAGGATTTCCGGCACCACAATATGTGAAGGTTCACTGGCCAATTTAGAATTTGGCACAATAGGGTCACCATCATAAAATGGAAGTTTCCTTGCACCATTTATGGAGTAGTTACCATAGGGTTTCTGACAGTTAAGCTTAGGTTGCTACATTATGTTTCATTTTTGACCTGACGGCCCTTCTGTCACTGATGCAACAGGTGACAGTCATGGTTCCCCTGTCATGTTCAGCTGATTAGGGTAGGAAGGGAGGAATCTCATAATATGGCAAGGGTCTTTGCTACCCCGAGGTAGAGGCACTCACTAGTGTCTGAATGATCCCTTTATTAATCTTTGGACCTTTTTGGAGAGTAGGAAACATAGTGCCTAGACTACTCAGAAAAGGCATGACATTGTGGGAAGAACTTCCAGGTGCATCCTTCTCAGAGGTTTCTTTCACAAGAAGAATGACTTCAGCAGCACCTCACAGTAAAGTAATCAGGCCTTCTGAAGCACTGTCTTCCTATTTAGCCTTGCCAAGCAGAAGGTTTTGTGCCGCAAAATGTTTTATAGTCAAAATTTAGATGGAGGTTGTAGCGATAAAGCATACATACTGCCCATATATAAATTGCACCCTTTATTCGCTAGAGTGTAATGGATTGTAGCGTATAGTGGAAAAGGCCATTCATTGGAAATTATGTCCCAGGCTATCTCTGGATTTTGATTGTTTGGCATTATCAAGAGTCCTTGTGCACTCCATTCATCTTGAATCAGTCCCCAATACACAGAATTGAGTTTGAGAATGGTCAAATACATCTGGGTACCTGAATTTCGTCTTGTGGAAGATAACTACAGGGGATTACACATTGCTTTTGGCAGAGAAGAAGCACAATGCAAATAATCTGTTGACAGAGAGTATCCTGCAAAGAGAAAAAGCTGTGTATTGTGAAGTGGCCAGATTGATCATGCCCCTGAATGAAAAGGCTTCCATGCTTGCCATTGGGAGTGCGTGTCCTGCCTCCACCACTTGAGTAGCTCCTTGTGTTGGGTAGCTGACCCTATTAACATGGATGTGGTGGGTTGGGGGTAACCTCAAGCCTGGATGTTTTGAAGTCTAATTCCCAGTGATGGTGGCTTTGGTACAGCTTTCAGCTGTTCAAAGAGCATTACTTTGTACCACCATACCACCCAAGTGTCAAGAAAAATGGAAAAAGCTAATTTTAAACTTGCCCAATCAGGTCTAATAAAATTGTATTGATCAAAAGTTAAAAACGAAACCTATGAATCAGCAAACAAAAGGGACCAATGCCCCAACAGCAAATAAATAATTTGGTAGGGAGAACAAAGCATGTCCCCACAAAGAATCGGATAAGAGATTCTCATTATCAAACTCTATTAGGAAATTTGTAACAAAGTATTTCTCTCTGCAAAAAGGGAAACACCTGCACATAATTGTACTTTTGTAAATATTCAGTCAGAAGTGGCTGGGTGCAGCACCTATGATATCCACAAGTCTTTTATGGGAGGTGCTATGTGGCTTGAGGGCTTCATTCACATCCAGTCCATTTAAGGATGTAGTGGATGTCAGACTTTCTTCATCTCCTTGTTTACAGAACATAATCCTTGAGTATACAATAGGGTTGTCTACAATGCAGTTGGGGTATAATTCTATTATGAGAAACCTTCATTTGTTCTCAGCAGAGAACAATGTAAATTGTGATCAGCTGCCCCACAATGACTTTAACATACCGTCCTTATCAACATTGAACGTAAACTCAACATCATCTGCTTTATTAGATTTTTTATTGCTTGTGCAAGGGACCCTTAAAAGTATCCTAGCGGTATCGGTAGTGCTAAACAAAAGACAACAAACCCACATTTTACAGACTATAACAGGGGAACTATAAAAAGTGAACATCTATTTACCAAAATAAATCAGACCTGTAAGTTTCACTTTAGTAGATGGTCAGTCTGCTTTAATGTGTAACGTGTCAGAGGAGGGTGAGCCTTCCCATGAAAGAGCCCATGGAACTTTACATCAACCTTTTGTCAACAGTGTGGACCCTTGACGGGGAAGGGAAAAACTTTCCAGAACCAGATGTGGAGGCAGGAAAAGGTATCCCTTCCACGCACACAATCAGGACCAGGAATAAATATTGGTCCTCAGAGCGATTATTTTAGTGCACTCCTGGACCTGTGGAAGATTCATAATGACTGCCCCTCTGTCCTGCTGCCCTGCTGCTGAAAGAACTGCCTTACTGCCCTGCTATCTGAAGAGGGTGGATTGGACCTGCTCAATGAACCTATGACCACCCGAGCAAGTCCAAGGGCTAGTTAGCCAGCCTACTATTTTAGCTACAGTTACATACAAAAACTCCTGAGGGCTTGAACCCTGTTGCTGGCTCCTACTGAAGTGAGTCCTAACCTCACAAAAGGTGCCATCCATGTCCTGGACCCTTGGAAACAGTGTTGGTATTACCACTCCTGCCTAAGTCTAAAACCTGTGATGCAGAAAATGTTTAAAGACAAACTTCCTGGAGAACTGGCAGAGCTCTAGAACCTACCTGCCAGCCCATCTGCCCAAGGTGAATCACCTGTCAGCCTGACTTTGTGCTAGCTCCCTCTAGGTTCCTTCCGGCAGCAGTAAACCCTCCTCACTTAGACTTCCTGCCAGTAGTATCTGACCTTGTGAAGACCTCTTTGGCTACAGTTTGCAGCCTCGACCCACTGGGTGAATATAAGCTCCAGCAAAATTTCTAAGTCCAAAAGTAGAAATCTTCACTGGGCTCCATAATGACCAGCACCCTATCACTAAGAATTTCCTTTTTTGCCTGGAAATCGACCACAAAGGTTGAGGATTGTTTTTTCCCACATTTGTTGATTACTTCACTGAGACCTCATCCATCGGCTAACTGTCGACGACAAAGCATCCTTGGATACAGCTAGCTGGCTTGTTCCACTGAGATTCTACCTTCTCTAGAAGGTTTCTGAAGAATGTTTTGAAGTCTGAAGTAAGCTGAGGCTAGGCCCAGTCGAACCCTTGTATCTGACCAGTGCACCACTGCAGTCTGCCCTAACATTTGACTTTGTCCAGGTCTCGATCGACCGGATATCCACAGTCGATGATTTGAACTTTTAGGTGGTAATGTAGAAATTCTTTGTTTTTACTGATTGGATTACATTCATTTTGGTGTAATTTTATTTATCAGAAAAGACTCTATCTTTCTTAATAGATTTTGTTTTTTGGGGGGGTTTTGTTTTCACTATATTGCTGTTTGTGTGCTGAAATAATACTTTATACACTGCTTCTAAGTTAAGCTTGAGTGTTTTGTGCCAACCTACCAGAGGGTTAAGCACAGGGTAATTTAGAGATTTTTGTGGTTCACCCTGACAAGGATTGTGGTTGTTGAGCTTTGGTTGTTGAGCTTCCGCCCCCTCACCCAAGAGCTCAATTTCTTGTAAGGAGAGAACCAGCTTTGACCTTGCTGGGTTGGGAGGAACACTCTTCTAAATAGAGGAGTGACTATGGAGCTAAAGACAAGCCTTCCATGGTTGTGTAAAGCTTCTTCCATATTGAAACAGGGGCTTATATATTATTTTAGAATAAAGCAAACAAGAAGTGTTGCAGAATGAGGAAAGGTGTGAGGAAAAATCTAGGGATGGGTAGTTGAATTTCTCCAATCACTGGCCGGGGCACAAAATATGTCTGACATCTTAACCATCACCTCCTTAGAATATTGCCAGACGTGCAAAGACTGCAACAGAATGTTGGAAGAAGAATCTTGCATAAGACTCAATGGTTAAAGTGACTATTTGACTGCTTCAAATACACAAAACATAGTTATTGGCTATAGCCTTGCATTTTGCCCACAGAAGGAGTTTGGCTACATTTTAAGATACTTAGGACCTGCTTTAAATGTCAGCAGAGGGGGCACTCCATCAAAACGGTGATGGATGACCCGTCCGCTGAAACCTAAATCCTATTATTTCCTAAGGGATTTAGATTTCGGTGGACAGGATATTCATCACCATTGTGAGAGAGTAACCCCTCTACCAAAACATAAATTAGGCTTTAAGTCCAAAGGTGAAATATTTGACCAGGACAACACACTTGGGCCCATATTCATACTTTTTGACGCACAACTGCGCCAACGCAGTTGTGCGTCAAAAATTTTACCGCCGGCTAACGCCATTCCAAAGCGCCATGAGGGCGCCTTATTTATTGAATGACGTTAGCCGGCGCTGCGGACTGGTGTGCGTCAAAAAAAATGACTCACACCAGGCAGCGCCGGCGTATGGGAAAATGGAGGTTGGGTGTCAAAAAATGGGGCAAGTCAGGTCTGAGGCAAAATTCAGGCCTTAACCGATTTGCGCCATTTTTTTTACACCCAACCTCCATTGACATGACTCCTGTCTTAGCAAAGACAGGAGTTATGCCCCCTTGCCCAATGACCATGCCCAGGGGACTTATGTCCCCTGGGCATGGTCATTGGGCATAGTGGCATGTAGGGGTGCCCAAATCAGGCCTCCCTATGCCACAAAAAAAACCTAAAAAAAATACTTACCCCAACTTACCTCAATTTCCCTGGGATGGGTCCCTCCATCCTTGGGTGTCCTCCTGGGGTGGGCAAGGGTGGCAGGGGGTGTCTCTGGGGGCATGGGAGGGCACCTCTGGGCTCCTTCCGAGCCCACAGGTCCCTTAACGCCTGCCCTGACCCAGGCGTTAAAAAACGGCGCCCATCAGGCTGGGCGCCGTTTTTTAAGGCCTGCCCCCTCCTGTGCCTTAAAGTCATTTTTTGGAAGGGAACGCCTACCTTACATATAATTAACGCAAGGCTGTTTCCCCCTTCCAAAAAATTACGCACATGGTGGAACTTTGACGCCTGCGGGGTCGGACGTCAAAGTATAAATATGGGGCATGGTTTGCGCCGATTGTGCGTCAAAAATGTTGACGCACATTCGGTGCAAACAGAGTATAAATATGCCCCTTGGTGTACCTAAACTCCTCTCCAGCATGGTCAGCATTTTAGAGACTAAGGCTGAACGAGTAAACTCTGACCAGGACTTTGACAAGGAGAAAACCCTTTGTGAATCCAGTTTCTCCTTCAGCATGGTCAAGTCTGGATTTGTATCTACACCTCAGTCAAACACAAATGGTTGTTTTCCAATGGCACTTTGCTTTTCGAGGTGCTTTTTGCCTCAGACCTTTAAAAAACTCATATTGTCTTCCACTCTTATTGTAGCTTGATGAATTTGGTATACCTTGCTCATTAAGGGCCTCATTACAACCCTGATGGTGTGTCAACTTCCAGTGTCGCGGAGGCGGTCTGACCGCCGCCAAAGCAGTATTCTGACCACTTCGCCAGCACCAGTACTTTTCCTCCACAGGAGGGACTCGCGGTCCTGGTGGTCCTAATCCTCCAGGCAAGCGCTGCAAGCAGGGCTGCCCTGGGGATCGTAGCCCCCCTCTTCACCAGCTTTTACATGGCGGTAGCACCGCAATGTAAAGGCTGGTGGACATGTAGTGTAGGGTGCCCCGGGGGGCCCCTGCGCTGCACATGCACGGGCAGTGCAGGGGCCCCCCTGGCTAGCCCCATCGCAGATTTCACTGTGTGCTTAGCAA
The DNA here is from genome assembly GCF_031143425.1 of Pleurodeles waltl. Lineage (NCBI taxonomy): Eukaryota > Metazoa > Chordata > Amphibia > Caudata > Salamandridae > Pleurodeles > Pleurodeles waltl. The sequence goes on along the minus strand of NC_090444.1, from coordinate 1,454,932,406 downwards.
ACAGTTCACTTTGCCACAGGTGCTGGTGCATCCTACACTACAGCATTGCCGATGGCTTTATTACAAGCTGGTGACACAGCTGTAGGCCAGTACCCACTGGGCCAGTGGATGAAAACTCTGTTTCCACCTGCAGACCCAGCAGGTAACTCTTAATGGGTAAAGCGGGAAGGCAGCTGCACTGGCTGCAACCTGACTGTTGGGACTTCAGTGGATGGTGTAAAAATTCTGCCAAAGTCATAATGACCCCCTAAATGTTTCTTTGTTTTACAACAGTGATTTGGGGATCTTTTTGTACTATGTTCTGTATTTTAAAATTATTGGTACTGCTTGAAATTAAGGTGCACTTCTCTAGACATTTCCTAATGCTTCTGAGGTAGCTACCAACAGTAGCCACTGGCTAACTTTTAAAGTTGCAGGGCAGTGAGGGATTTTTACATCACAATATGAAGGTCACTCATATGTTTAATCACACATGCTAACACTCACTTCTTCACAGGCACACGTGCATGCTCACTCCAACCCATTCATAAGCACATACATGCACATACAGTTATCAACCCACAAACTCACACATACACATATAGTTATACTAACCTATTGACAAGCACACACACAATCCTATTCACACTCATCTATTCATAAGCACATGCACAGAATATACACAGAGATGTATTTATACATACAAATCCAGGGTCAAACATTCAATGAACCACCTGTTAAGCTGTGGTGATGATAAAGTCTTCACATAGAAATAAAAGCACCAGAGGGTGCTGGGAGATGGAAGCTGCTGACTGTGGAAATATGAAGGCCTGAGAGGGAACTGTAGGTTTTAGGCCTCCTCCTCTCATTTGCTAACAAATGAAAGGAGGTCAATACCTTGCCAATGAGAGGGGGGTCTTTTGTAACTTATCATTCACGTGGGTGGAGTCAGTGAATATTGCTGATCCCATGCCACTCTGTTAGCAATTGGGAAAGAATGGTGATAGGTTTGCTTGAATTGACAGTCATCCAAGGGCTCATCTGAGAGATGAAATAGAAAATTCAGAGGTTTTTGTTCTTAGGTTACCATTTCACCAGCTTCTCTCCAATAAGCTCATACCCCCTTCATGGTTAAACCAATTTTCATTTAATCTCTCTAAATGCTCTTTCACATGGTTTTACAATAGTTCCTTGATTCCAGCCATTCACCCAAACATTTATTCATTCTAAACCTCTGAATTGTGTTCAATTATGATGAGCTTAAACTGGATGCTATTTTGTTAACTATCCAAGGAATGTGTTGCACATGAAAGGAGTGCTCAAACAGACTTAACAGCCATTTTAAATCTTCTTGCTGAATATTTTTCTTAAGAGTTTATGATCCATCCTCACTGTAAATACATTACCCCATCAAATTGACCAAAACACATTTAATGCACGATAGGTAGAAAATGCTTCTCTGTCGAGCACTGAGTAGTAAATGCTGGCACTCCTCAATGACCTAGTTCCCAAAAAAACTATTGTCTTCTCTTCTACATCTGTGACCTATAACAGCACTGCACCCAAACCCATTGTGTTGGAACCTGTTACTACAAGGTTTGTTTCTGCACAACACATGTTTTTACGGTATCAAATTTATTCTGTCACTACCGATCTCACCTAAACTCTATATTCTCCATTAAGAGCATTCCGCTGGCAGCAGTATGCGCTAATAATCCCTTGATGAACTTTACCAGACCTAGATAAGATTGCAATTACACTTTGTTGACCGTACCTCAAGCCTCATAACAGTCTTCACCAATTCCTTCTTAGGCCTAACCCAAGAAGCAGAGTATTGTGTTCAAATAACAAATTTCATTACAAAAAACATGATCCACACCACAACTTCATACCAAACGTGTCATACCAAACCTCCTACATTTCTTAAGAACTCTCATGAAACACTGGTCCTTCTAAGATACACTGTGTTTCAAATGAAATCTTGGAATTACGTTACTCCTACTGTGCCTTCTAAGACTGTTGCAACAAACTGCTGGAGAGCTGATATTGTAGATGAAAGTCCAAAGTGTATGCTCCTTAATTTAAAGACTTTATGGACTCCTACGGGTGCTATAAAAGCAGTTAAATCTTGTGAGATTTCATGCAGTGTAACCTGACGATACACTGATCTATGTCTAATGTGCTAAGAACAATGTCCCCTTTAGAGTCACCATCATCAATGTGATGTTAGTTAATGGAAAGCTGCCCACAAAAGAACCTTGTTTAATGTCTTCAAATAACATACAACTCATGTCTTCATTAGCCTTCTTTGCCATCAATATGGGTGCCAACTACAAAATGTTCTCCTCAAGCATAATTATTCCAGACTCACACAATTTCTCCAGCTCTTTCAATCACATCCTGCACATTCAAAGGTATTGTCTAACATTTGAGGCAACTGGTACTGTCCCTTTCTTCAGTGTAATTTTATGAATATAATTTTTCAAACACCCCAAACTTTTTTAAACTCCTCTGGAAACTCCTTATCAAATTTAGAATTATTCCTCCTCCAGACCCTTCATGCTTTCCTCATGCTCTCATTAGTTTGTTTCTAAGGTTAGGATTCAACTATACACCTAAATCTTTTTGATGTGGCCAGCTCAAAATATTATCACCCCTCAATGAAAAATAAACTTCTACCAAATGTACCATAATTTGTATTCAATAGTGGAAATACCCCATCATTTGTATCCACTGCTCTTTATATCCTCTGGCTTTGTTGTCAAGCCTGTGTATTTTGTTTCTCCCTCCAATTCTTTTGTTCTATATCTCCTCAGAAATGATACGAAAGGACAATCTGTTAATGCTGAAATTTTACTAATGAATATTCATGTATTCTGAACGTTGAATCTGCATAGAAAATGAGTTAATGTAGAAAATTAATACACAAGTTGAAAATGTGCCTGTTAGACCTGACAGCCTTAGCCCAACTTTTTGCCTTCCTCCCTCCACTTTTTTGACACTGTTTTTGCTTGTTTTAGCACTGCTAAACAGTTCTAAAGTGCATATGCCCTCCCTTCAAACATGGTAACTTTTGTTCATACCCAATTGACATATTTGATCAACTTATAAGTCTCCAGTAAAGTGCACTACATGTGCCCAGGGCCTGTAGATTGAATGCTACTAGTGGGCCGGCAGCACTGATAGTGCCACCCACATAAGTAGCCCCTTAACCATGTCTCAGGCCAGCCATTGCAAGGCCTGCATTTGCAGTTACACTGCCTTAATTTCCCCTTTTTCTACATATACGTCACCCCTTAGGTAGGCCCTAGGTAACCCATAGGACAAGGTGCTGTGTAGGTAAAAGGCAGGACATATACCTATGTGTTTTATATGTCCTTGTAGTGGAAAACTCCTAAATTGTTTCCCACTGTGAGGACTGCTCCTTTCATAGGCTAACATTAGGGCTACCCTCATATAATGTTTGATTGGTAGATTGTGATCAGAAAGGGGTAGACAGGTCATGTTTAGTTTGGCCAGAATGGTCATACAAAATGCTGCTGTCCAGTGAGGTTAGATCTTATATAACTATTTTAGAAATGCCACTTTTAGAAAGTTAGCATTTCTTAGGCACTTAAAATCAATCTGTGCCTTACAACCTGTCTCCAATTCACATTTGGGCTGGGCTGGTTGACAGCTCCCTTGTGCATTCCACCCAGACAATCACAAACACAGGATGCTCAGTCATACTTGCACACATCTGCATACTGAAGGGGAATTCCTGGGCTGGAAGGGTGGAGTGGCCTGACACTTACATTTCAAAGCCTAGTGGTCTGCCCTCACACAAATAACTGCCTCACCCCCCACTGTGACCCTGGCAGACAGAGCTGTACTGTAAGGGGACCTTGTACACTTCAAAACCACTCTTTGAAGTCTTCCCCACTTTTGGGTATATATACTGGGTCCATGACCCTACCAACTTAGAGGAGCTGCCTGGCTGCCCAAAGGACTTACCTGGACCGCTTTGCTGTGAAGGACTGCTGCCTTGCTGGCCTCTGGCTCTGCTAAGAAGTGCTCTCCAAGGACTTGGATTGAACTTGCCTCCTGTTCCTGAAGTCTCAGGGCCTAAAAGACTTCAGGCCATGTTTATTCTTTTTTAGCGCTGCATTTGCGTCATTTTGTGACGCAAAATAATTGTATTTTGTATGTTTGCGCCGCTTTTGCGTCAAAAAATGACGCAAATGCAGCGCTAACAAAGTACAAATATGGGCCTTCATCTCTTCAAAGGAACTCCTTGTAGGTGAAAATCAACACACAGACTTCTGGAATCAACGCACAGCATGGCTAGCGGTGAAAGAATCACAGCATCGCTGACCTTGAACGATGCAGCCCGCTCCCCGCGTAGAGATTAAGACAGTGTCAGAGTTGCGACTGGAACTTTGATGCACAGCCTGCCAGATTGAAGCATCGTTGAACTGGAACAATGCATCCCAACTTCCTGCATGAGGAATCAACGCAGCCTCTGCCCTGCGAGAGAAAGTCCGACTCATCGCCAATTGGATTTCCGCAGCACCTATGACTTCGTCCTGCACTCCCAAGAATTCTACACTTAGTCCCTGGGCGTCCAAAGACCCCGCATCACAATGAGGATCCCAGACTGCTCACCGGAAATCGAGTCAAAACCCTTGTCGTGTGAGAAGAATCAACACATCATCTCTGCACGTCCAGAAATCCGATGCACACCTTCCTTTTTCCATGCCCCTCCTCCTCTCAGGCTCCGTGCATATAATTTTGACATATACCAGGTACTTTGTGTACACAAGAGACCACTGCTGATTCTTAAAGACTTAAGACTTTCTTATCTTTGCAAAAGTAATATTTCAACTTGTAATTATCAAATCTTGATCGTTTTGACCTTCTTTCACTCAGATAAAAATCTTATATTTTTCTAAACCTGTGTGGTGTATTTTTGTGGTGTTTTCACTGTGTTGTTGCATGATTTATTGCACAAGTACATTACACATTGCCTTCTAAGTTAAGCCTGATTGCTCAGTGCCAAGCTACCAGAGGGTGGGCACAGGATAATTTGGTTTGTGTGTCACTTACCCTGAATAGGATTGTGGTCCCTACTTGTACAAGGTTGTATACCTCTGCCAACTAGAGACCTCATTTCTAGCAGTGTCTACTTGAGAGATCACCAATAATCACAAAGTGTACTTTTTAACAGTTTATTATTGTAAAATGTTGAGCTTATATTTGGATTAATGTAGTAGTATGTCATATTAATGGTTATGTATTATGTATTTGCTCTAGTAATCATAGGCCTTAATTTAGCGAGGTCTTGGGCCTAATTATACAGCCTCATGTCATGTTGCATTGCTTAGACAAATCATGAAATGGCTGCTTAGAGAATTAAATTGTAATTTTCCATTGCGTTGACCAAATGCTAGTAGCGGAAATTCCTTCCCATGAGAATTGCTTGCTAGAAAATGTTGTACTAGCTACAGATACTTTGTATAACTTAGTGTGTGTGAAAGCGATACACCCAGCAACGGACAATGGAAGCACTGACTGGAGTATAAGACGATGCAATTTGGTTACCTGACAAGCACAACAACGGGAACAGGAGAAGAAGAGCCAATTATCGGCATGTGAACATGGTTTAGTAAATTCTTAGATTTGAGGTTCTACTTCATTGGACTAAATGTAAAGTACTATTCTTCGACCAATAGCAATGTGGGAAGTAGTTTTAGGTAATCTTACTTAGCCAGACTACTTCGAGAGGAGATACACGATTCCTAATTATCCTTCTTAACCGTTCCGACAGGAGCCATGCTTAACTTTCTTTAACTTTGTTGCCTAGAAGCAACATTCACTCAAGTCTATTCTTGAGACAGGTCTATCTTATACTTCATTACTAAATTCCAATGCTTTGCCTACCGAACAAGATGTCCAATTGTCAAAGACTGTTACCACTTGCTGAACCATACTGAGGCAAGGTATAAGACGATGTTACTGATTATGTCTATTTGTCCTTAGGTACCCATCGCTAATTTTGATAGAGCCATAGTTAGATGTTTTCCAAATTTGTGTTGACTAAATTGGTTTGCATGAAGCCCAAACATGCTATTTTAAATCATTTTAGTTAGAATGCTCACCGATGATGCTTGCTAAATATTAACAACAGTTGATGTCTTTTGTTTGCTGAATCTAAATGTATGTCATTTCGTTTGCACGGTTATTCTTGCTATTAATTTCTACTGCAACTTTAGAATCCAAGCTTTGATTAAATTGTGGTTCTTTAGGAGATTTGGTCAACCAGTATTGCTTTGGTATGTTTATTATTTGATTTTGAGACTATTTTATGTGATATTTGTTTTTTTCTTTACGTAGGGAAATAAGCATTCTAACATTCACATAAAGGTGTGGTTATTCATGGTCAAGGGGTCATGGTGCCTGGAATTTATTGACTCCCAAGATTATTGATGTTATTGATTGGTATTGCTATTGATTTATTTTGGAACTTGGTCTTATGTTGGGAACTACTCTAAGCGCAGTCAAAATGCCTATCAAACCTCTAACGCGTCCCCTTATAATCTGACAATAAGAAACCAAATAAGATCAACCGCGCTAACACTGCTTCCTTTTGCACTTCATTTATATCTTTTCCCTTTGCATCCCACTCCTTCAGAAATTCATGCAATGCTGCTTTCTTCCACATTTTTTACAGAGAAATTCCATCCTCATAGGCAAAATTACCCATTTGTAAACATCGGTAGCATTCTCCCGTCAATTTAATGTCTTTCTCACTTTTGTCAGTCTCTTTCACTTTGGCCACATTCACTACTAATGCCTTCCATCGTTCTTCCTTCTCTCATCTACACACAACATCATATGCTTCATTTTCCATTATGGGAATAAAATGACACTCAGGGAGGATTGTTGATAAGAATCAGTTCCTCCTGTACCTTTCACTTCTACAGTTTAAGAGGAACATTGATCCTCTCTTCAGCCACAGCCCTAAGTATACACCAGGCTGCTTAGTTTTTGTTTCTCTTAAATAGTACTGAGCAATGCATATCCACTTTCTTTATACAAGTGTCATTGTAATTTTGTTTTCTAGCTGTATCAGCTTCTACCTCTAGGGAGGTTTCTAATCCCTCCTCTTTTTCTACCTCAAGAATAGACAAAACAGCCAGCTTCCACTCTGGCTCTATGTACCTACCACCTACCACCAACTCTAGTGCAATTCTAGTACACTTTCTTCCATTTTCCCTTCCTGATGCTTGACTGTCTTATGTGACATAGGAAACACAGTGTCAGCATTATGTGTGTATTTCTTTCTCCAAGCTACTACAAATAATGAACAGCCAGCACCAGTACTTTTCCTCCACAGGAGGGACTCGCGGTCCTGGTGGTCCTAATCCTCCAGGCAAGCGCTGCAAGCAGGGCTGCCCTGGGGATCGTAGCCCCCCTCTTCACCAGCTTTTACATGGCGGTAGCACCGCAATGTAAAGGCTGGTGGACATGTAGTGTAGGGTGCCCCGGGGGGCCCCTGCGCTGCACATGCACGGGCAGTGCAGGGGCCCCCCTGGCTAGCCCCATCGCAGATTTCACTGTGTGCTTAGCAAACAGTTCACTTTGCCACAGGTGCTGGTGCATCCTACACTACAGCATTGCCGATGGCTTTATTACAAGCTGGTGACACAGCTGTAGGCCAGTACCCACTGGGCCAGTGGATGAAAACTCTGTTTCCACCTGCAGACCCAGCAGGTAACTCTTAATGGGTAAAGCGGGAAGGCAGCTGCACTGGCTGCAACCTGACTGTTGGGACTTCAGCGGATGGTGTAAAAATTCTGCCAAAGTCATAATGACCCCCTAAATGTTTCTTTGTTTTACAACAGTGATTTGGGGATCTTTTTGTACTATGTTCTGTATTTTAAAATTATTGGTACTGCTTGAAATTAAGGTGCACTTCTCTAGACATTTCCTAATGCTTCTGAGGTAGCTACCAACAGTAGCCACTGGCTAACTTTTAAAGTTGCAGGGCAGTGAGGGATTTTTACATCACAATATGAAGGTCACTCATATGTTTAATCACACATGCTAACACTCACTTCTTCACAGGCACACGTGCATGCTCACTCCAACCCATTCATAAGCACATACATGCACATACAGTTATCAACCCACAAACTCACACATACACATATAGTTATACTAACCTATTGACAAGCACACACACAATCCTATTCACACTCATCTATTCATAAGCACATGCACAGAATATACGCAGAGATGTATTTATACATACAAATCCAGGGTCAAACATTCAATGAACCACCTGTTAAGCTGTGGTGATGATAAAGTCTTCACATAGAAATAAAAGCACCAGAGGGTGCTGGGAGATGGAAGCTGCTGACTGTGGAAATATGAAGGCCTGAGAGGGAACTGTAGGTTTTAGGCCTCCTCCTCTCATTTGCTAACAAATGAAAGGAGGTCAATACCTTGCCAATGAGAGGGGGGTCTTTTGTAACTTATCATTCACGTGGGTGGAGTCAGTGAATATTGCTGATCCCATGCCACTCTGTTAGCAATTGGGAAAGAATGGTGATAGGTTTGCTTGAATTGACAGTCATCCAAGGGCTCATCTGAGAGATGAAATAGAAAATTCAGAGGTTTTTGTTCTTAGGTTACCATTTCACCAGCTTCTCTCCAATAAGCTCATACCCCCTTCATGGTTAAACCAATTTTCATTTAATCTCTCTAAATGCTCTTTCACATGGTTTTACAATAGTTCCTTGATTCCAGCCATTCACCCAAACATTTATTCATTCTAAACCTCTGAATTGTGTTCAATTATGATGAGCTTAAACTGGATGCTATTTTGTTAACTATCCAAGGAATGTGTTGCACATGAAAGGAGTGCTCAAACAGACTTAACAGCCATTTTAAATCTTCTTGCTGAATATTTTTCTTAAGAGTTTATGATCCATCCTCACTGTAAATACATTACCCCATCAAATTGACCAAAACACATTTAATGCACGATAGGTAGAAAATGCTTCTCTGTCGAGCACTGAGTAGTAAATGCTGGCACTCCTCAATGACCTAGTTCCCAAAAAAACTATTGTCTTCTCTTCTACATCTGTGACCTATAACAGCACTGCACCCAAACCCATTGTGTTGGAACCTGTTACTACAAGGTTTGTTTCTGCACAACACATGTTTTTACGGTATCAAATTTATTCTGTCACTACCGATCTCACCTAAACTCTATATTCTCCATTAAGAGCATTCCGCTGGCAGCAGTATGCGCTAATAATCCCTTGATGAACTTTACCAGACCTAGATAAGATTGCAATTACACTTTGTTGACCGTACCTCAAGCCTCATAACAGTCTTCACCAATTCCTTCTTAGGCCTAACCCAAGAAGCAGAGTATTGTGTACAAATAACAAATTTCATTACAAAAAACATGATCCACACCACAACTTCATACCAAACGTGTCATACCAAACCTCCTACATTTCTTAAGAACTCTCATGAAACACTGGTCCTTCTAAGATACACTGTGTTTCAAATGAAATCTTGGAATTACGTTACTCCTACTGTGCCTTCTTAGACTGTTGCAACAAACTGCTGGAGAGCTGATATTGTAGATGAAAGTCCAAAGTGTATGCTCCTTAATTTAAAGACTTTATGGACTCCTACGGGTGCTATAAAAGCAGTTAAATCTTGTGAGATTTCATGCAGTGTAACCTGACGATACACTGATCTATGTCTAATGTGCTAAGAACAATGTCCCCTTTAGAGTCACCATCATCAATGTGATGTTAGTTAATGGAAAGCTGCCCACAAAAGAACCTTGTTTAATGTCTTCAAATAACATACAACTCATGTCTTCATTAGCCTTCTTTGCCATCAATATGGGTGCCAACTACAAAATGTTCTCCTCAAGCATAATTATTCCAGACTCACACAATTTCTCCAGCTCTTTCAATCACATCCTGCACATTCAAAGGTATTGTCTAACATTTGAGGCAACTGGTACTGTCCCTTTCTTCAGTCTAATTTTATGAATATAATTTTTCAAACACCCCAAACTTTTTTAAACTCCTCTGGAAACTCCTTATCAAATTTAGAATTATTCCTCCTCCAGACCCTTCATGCTTTCCTCATGCTCTCATTAGTTTGTTTCTAAGGTTAGGATTCAACTATACACCTAAATCTTTTTGATGTGGCCAGCTCAAAATATTATCACCCCTCAATGAAAAATAAACTTCTACCAAATGTACCATAATTTGTATTCAATAGTGGAAATACCCCATCATTTGTATCCACTGCTCTTTATATCCTCTGGCTTTGTTGTCAAGCCTGTGTATTTTGTTTCTCCCTCCAATTCTTTTGTTCTATATCTCCTCAGAAATGATACGAAAGGACAATCTGTTAATGCTGAAATTTTACTAATGAATATTCATGTATTCTGAACGTTGAATCTGCATAGAAAATGAGTTAATGTAGAAAATTAATACACAAGTTGAAAATGTGCCTGTTAGACCTGACAGCCTTAGCCCAACTTTTTGCCTTCCTCCCTCCACTTTTTTGACACTGTTTTTGCTTGTTTTAGCACTGCTAAACAGTTCTAAAGTGCATATGCCCTCCCTTCAAACATGGTAACTTTTGTTCATACCCAATTGACATATTTGATCAACTTATAAGTCTCCAGTAAAGTGCACTACATGTGCCCAGGGCCTGTAGATTGAATGCTACTAGTGGGCCGGCAGCACTGATAGTGCCACCCACATAAGTAGCCCCTTAACCATGTCTCAGGCCAGCCATTGCAAGGCCTGCATTTGCAGTTACACTGCCTTAATTTCCCCTTTTTCTACATATACGTCACCCCTTAGGTAGGCCCTAGGTAACCCATAGGACAAGGTGCTGTGTAGGTAAAAGGCAGGACATATACCTATGTGTTTTATATGTCCTTGTAGTGGAAAACTCCTAAATTGTTTCCCACTGTGAGGACTGCTCCTTTCATAGGCTAACATTAGGGCTACCCTCATATAATGTTTGATTGGTAGATTGTGATCAGAAAGGGGTAGACAGGTCATATTTAGTTTGGCCAGAATGGTCATACAAAATGCTGCTGTCCAGTGAGGTTAGATCTTATATAACTATTTTAGAAATGCCACTTTTAGAAAGTTAGCATTTCTTAGGCACTTAAAATCAATCTGTGCCTTACAACCTGTCTCCAATTCACATTTGGGCTGGGCTGGTTGACAGCTCCCTTGTGCATTCCACCCAGACAATCACAAACACAGGATGCTCAGTCATACTTGCACACATCTGCATACTGAAGGGGAATTCCTGGGCTGGAAGGGTGGAGGGGCCTGACACTTACATTTCAAAGCCTAGTGGTCTGCCCTCACACAAATAACTGCCTCACCCCCCACTGTGACCCTGGCAGACAGAGCTGTACTGTAAGGGGACCTTGTACACTTCAAAACCACTCTTTGAAGTCTTCCCCACTTTTGGGTATATATACTGGGTCCATGACCCTACCAACTTAGAGGAGCTGCCTGGCTGCCCAAAGGACTTACCTGGACCGCTTTGCTGTGAAGGACTGCTGCCTTGCTGGCCTCTGGCTCTGCTAAGAAGTGCTCTCCAAGGACTTGGATTGAACTTGCCTCCTGTTCCTGAAGTCTCAGGGCCTAAAAGACTTCAGGCCATGTTTATTCTTTTTTAGCGCTGCATTTGCGTCATTTTGTGACGCAAAATAATTGTATTTTGTATGTTTGCGCCGCTTTTGCGTCAAAAAATGACGCAAATGCAGCGCTAACAAAGTACAAATATGGGCCTTCATCTCTTCAAAGGAACTCCTTGTAGGTGAAAATCAACACACAGACTTCTGGAATCAACGCACAGCATGGCTAGCGGTGAAAGAATCACAGCATCGCTGACCTTGAACGATGCAGCCCGCTCCCCGCGTAGAGATTAAGACAGTGTCAGAGTTGCGACTGGAACTTTGATGCACAGCCTGCCAGATTGAAGCATCGTTGAACTGGAACAATGCATCCCAACTTCCTGCATGAGGAATCAACGCAGCCTCTGCCCTGCGAGAGAAAGTCCGACTCATCGCCAATTGGATTTCCGCAGCACCTATGACTTCGTCCTGCACTCCCAAGAATTCTACACTTAGTCCCTGGGCGTCCAAAGACCCCGCATCACAATGAGGATCCCAGACTGCTCACCGGAAATCGAGTCAAAACCCTTGTCGTGTGAGAAGAATCAACACATCATCTCTGCACGTCCAGAAATCCGATGCACACCTTCCTTTTTCCATGCCCCTCCTCCTCTCAGGCTCCGTGCATATAATTTTGACATATACCAGGTACTTTGTGTAAACAAGAGACCACTGCTGATTCTTAAAGACTTAAGACTTTCTTATCTTTGCAAAAGTAATATTTCAACTTGTAATTATCAAATCTTGATCGTTTTGACCTTCTTTCACTCAGATAAAAATCTTATATTTTTCTAAACCTGTGTGGTGTATTTTTGTGGTGTTTTCACTGTGTTGTTGCATGATTTATTGCACAAGTACATTACACATTGCCTTCTAAGTTAAGCCTGATTGCTCAGTGCCAAGCTACCAGAGGGTGGGCACAGGATAATTTGGTTTGTGTGTCACTTACCCTGAATAGGATTGTGGTCCCTACTTGTACAAGGTTGTATACCTCTGCCAACTAGAGACCTCATTTCTAGCAGTGTCTACTTGAGAGATCACCAATAATCACAAAGTGTACTTTTTAACAGTTTATTATTGTAAAATGTTGAGCTTATATTTGGATTAATGTAGTAGTATGTCATATTAATGGTTATGTATTATGTATTTGCTCTAGTAATCATAGGCCTTAATTTAGCGAGGTCTTGGGCCTAATTATACAGCCTCATGTCATGTTGCATTGCTTAGACAAATCATGAAATGGCTGCTTAGAGAATTAAATTGTAATTTTCCATTGCGTTGACCAAATGCTAGTAGCGGAAATTCCTTCCCATGAGAATTGCTTGCTAGAAAATGTTGTACTAGCTACAGATACTTTGTATAACTTAGTGTGTGTGAAAGCGATACACCCAGCAACGGACAATGGAAGCACTGACTGGAGTATAAGACGATGCAATTTGGTTACCTGACAAGCACAACAACGGGAACAGGAGAAGAAGAGCCAATTATCGGCATGTGAACATGGTTTAGTAAATTCTTAGATTTGAGGTTCTACTTCATTGGACTAAATGTAAAGTACTATTCTTCGACCAATAGCAATGTGGGAAGTAGTTTTAGGTAATCTTACTTAGCCAGACTACTTCGAGAGGAGATACACGATTCCTAATTATCCTTCTTAACCGTTCCGACAGGAGCCATGCTTAACTTTCTTTAACTTTGTTGCCTAGAAGCAACATTCACTCAAGTCTATTCTTGAGACAGGTCTATCTTATACTTCATTACTAAATTCCAATGCTTTGCCTACCGAACAAGATGTCCAATTGTCAAAGACTGTTACCACTTGCTGAACCATACTGAGGCAAGGTATAAGACGATGTTACTGATTATGTCTATTTGTCCTTAGGTACCCATCGCTAATTTTGATAGAGCCATAGTTAGATGTTTTCCAAATTTGTGTTGACTAAATTGGTTTGCATGAAGCCCAAACATGCTATTTTAAATCATTTTAGTTAGAATGCTCACCGATGATGCTTGCTAAATATTAACAACAGTTGATGTCTTTTGTTTGCTGAATCTAAATGTATGTCATTTCGTTTGCACGGTTATTCTTGCTATTAATTTCTACTGCAACTTTAGAATCCAAGCTTTGATTAAATTGTGGTTCTTTAGGAGATTTGGTCAACCAGTATTGCTTTGGTATGTTTATTATTTGATTTTGAGACTATTTTATGTGATATTTGTTTTTTTCTTTACGTAGGGAAATAAGCATTCTAACATTCACATAAAGGTGTGGTTATTCATGGTCAAGGGGTCATGGTGCCTGGAATTTATTGACTCCCAAGATTATTGATGTTATTGATTGGTATTGCTATTGATTTATTTTGGAACTTGGTCTTATGTTGGGAACTACTCTAAGCGCAGTCAAAATGCCTATCAAACCTCTAACGCGTCCCCTTATAATCTGACAATAAGAAACCAAATAAGATCAACCGCGCTAACACTGCTTCCTTTTGCACTTCATTTATATCTTTTCCCTTTGCATCCCACTCCTTCAGAAATTCATGCAATGCTGCTTTCTTCCACATTTTTTACAGAGAAATTCCATCCTCATAGGCAAAATTACCCATTTGTATACATCGGTAGCATTCTCCCGTCAATTTAATGTCTTTCTCACTTTTGTCAGTCTCTTTCACTTTGGCCACATTCACTACTAATGCCTTCCATCGTTCTTCCTTCTCTCATCTACACACAACATCATATGCTTCATTTTCCATTATGGGAATAAAATGACACTCAGGGAGGATTGTTGATAAGAATCAGTTCCTCCTGTACCTTTCACTTCTACAGTTTAAGAGGAACATTGATCCTCTCTTCAGCCACAGCCCTAAGTATACACCAGGCTGCTTAGTTTTTGTTTCTCTTAAATAGTACTGAGCAATGCATATCCACTTTCTTTATACAAGTGTCATTGTAATTTTGTTTTCTAGCTGTATCAGCTTCTACCTCTAGGGAGGTTTCTAATCCCTCCTCTTTTTCTACCTCAAGAATAGACAAAACAGCCAGCTTCCACTCTGGCTCTATGTACCTACCACCAACTCTAGTGCAATTCTAGTACACTTTCTTCCATTTTCCCTTCCTGATGCTTGACTGTCTTATGTGACATAGGAAACACAGTGTCAGCATTATGTGTGTATTTCTTTCTCCAAGCTACTACAAATAATGAACAATCAAAATCAGGTTTTAATGTAGAGTGTGATTATCAACATTCCTTGTGCAAGCAAACTTGCTCAACTAAACTGTCAAAAGCGAACAAGGTTAAAACTTCTAGTGCAGAGTCAGATGTGAAGTACTGATACCTTCCATCAAACTTAAAGTGACAGTTATTCTGCCACGGAAGTGATGTAACTTCTGGGGCAGGGACTTCCGGGTCCCTGAAGGTTCTCCTGGGACACAATGTCACATCTGGGTAACATGACCATATGGGTCATGTGACCTGTGGCGTGGTCACGTGGGTGTGACTTCATCTTACTCAGGTGATTGCTCACTTGGCTGGTATGGAATGACACCCCCTCTTAGGCAGGCGACAGATCACAGGACAGCATTGATGTCACAAGGGAACCCTGACCTGGAAGAGTATGTGACCCGGGTGTGACATGCCCTTATTCTCCAGACGAGTCATGTGGCCCCAACGGGTGTGTAGCAAGCCACAGCAGCTGGGGAATTCATAATGATCAGTATCCAAAACATGCATTTGCTATGGCTTCTCTGTACAGTTACTATATCTAGGAATTAGCAAAAACATATTAAGGGAATATTTGCTCATGCACATATATGCCCTTAAATGTATTATAGTGCAACCTGCCTTGGGGCGGGAAGCTGTGCCAGAGGGGTGACATACCAATATTGTATGCAGTGTTAGTGAACATGGCATTCTTGCAGAGTGCCAGATTAAGTTTGCAACTTGGGATACACACAGTCATGCACTTGCAATTGCAACTGCATGAGACTGGTGTGAGGTCTCTCAGAGTGGCATAATTGGTGCTAAAGCTCTGGGGACCCTCTTCAGTACCCCGGCCCTAAGTACCAGAGGCACCATTTGTTAGGGACTTACAAAGGTGGCTGAAGTGGCAAACATTTTTGGGGAAAGAGATCTGGCCCTGGGAACCTGTTTAGAAGGGACCCAGGACACTTAGGGGCATATTTATACTCTGTTTGCGCCGGAATTGCGTCGTTTTTTTTTACGCTATTCCGACGCAAAACTAACTCCATATTTATACTTTGGCGTTAGACGCGTCTAGCGCCAAAGTCCATGGAGTTTGCGTCATTTTTTAGCGTGGACACCTACTTTGCGTTAATGATATGCAAGGTAGGCGTTCCCGTCTAAAAAATTTACTCCGCGGCATGTGCGCCGTATTTACACTCCCGGGCAAAACTCACGCCCGGGAGTGGGCGGGTCAAAAAAAATGACGTCCAGCCGCTTTTGCCTTGTTTTTTAGCCCCTGGTCAGGGCAGGCGTTAAGGGACCTGTGGGCTCGGAAGGAGCCCAGAGGTCCCCTCCCATGCCCCCAGGGACCCCCCCTGTCACCCTTGCCCACCCCAGGAGGACGCCTAAGGATGGAGGGACCCATCCCAGGGAACATAAGGTAAGTTCAGGTAAGTAATATATATTTTTTTTTTTGTGGCATGGGGGGCCTGATTTGTGCCCCCCTACATGCCACTATACCTAATGACCATGCCCAGGGGACAGAAGTCCCCTGGGCATGGCCATTGGGCAAGGGGGCATGACTCCTGTCTTTGCTAAGACAGGAGTCATTTCAATGGGGGTTGGGAGTCGAAAAAAATGGCGCAAATCGGGTTGAGGCGAAAAATTTGCCTCAGCCTGACTTGCCCCATTTTTTGGCGCCCAAGCTCCATATTCCCCCACGCCGGCGCTGCCTGGTGTACGTCATTTTTTTTCACGCACGCCAGGCAGCGCCGGCGGCTAACGCCGGCTAACGTCATTGAATAAATACGGCGCCCGCATGGCGCTTCAGAATGGCGTTAGCCGGCGCTAATTTTTTTGACGCAAAACTGCGTTAACGCAGTTTTGCGTCAAAAAGTATAAATATGGCCCTTAGCGTTTGAAACCACATTATCTTCCAGCCAAAAATTGGGGGCCTAACCATGTCAAAAGAGGCCCTTTCTCGCAGAGAGGCAAACACTCAAGCACCTTTTCTGGAGGTAAAACAGTTTATATATTATATCTTTATTTTGTGTTCAAAGGCAAAGGTCAGCTGTCTTGAGCTGAAAAGATTTTTGTTTTGTTAAGAAGAACAGCTTATTTGAAAAAGCTGCTAGACCTTGAATTAATCTGTTAAGTTGATCATGTGTGTTTGTCCTCCCGGGCCACTCGCCCCCTTCAGCGACGCCATCGCCGACTTCATCTCCCCGCACGCCCTCGCCTCACCGGACTACATCCTCTTAGGCGACCTCAACTTCCATCTGGAACAAAACAACGACCCCAACACCACCACCCTGCTCGACAACCTCGCCAACCTCGGCCTCAAACAACTGGTGAACACCGCCACCCACATCGCCGGACACACGCTTGACCCCATCTTCTCCGCCAGCAAACATGTCTTCTTCAGCCACGCCTCCGCCCTACACTGGACCGACCACAGCTGCGTCCACTTCACATTCCGACGCGAGACCCGCCACCTCCGCACCCAACCCATCCCTCGTCGACAGTGGAACAAGATCCCCGAAGAGCAACTCTTCTCCGCACTCGCCGCCAACCAACCCACCCTCACCACCGACCCCAACGACGCAGCCCTCAACCTCACAAACTGGATCTCCAACTGCGCAGACATCCTTGCCCCCCTCAAACGCACGCATCGACAGACTAACACTAAAAAACCTCTCTGGTTCTCTGACACCCTCAAAGAATCAAAGAAATCTTGTCGCGCCCTTGAGAAAGCCTGGCGCAAGGACCGCACCGCTGACAACATGACCGCCCTCAAGAACGCTACCCGCGAACACCACCACCTGATCCGCGCCGCCAAAAGGAACTTTTTCACCGACAGACTGGACAAAAACAGACACAACAGCAGAGAACTCTTCAGCATCGTCAAGGAGTTCTCCAACCCCAGCGCCAACGCCAACGCTGTCACGCCCTCACAGGATCTGTGTGAATCCCTTGCCACTTTCTTCCATCGCAAGATTAGCGACCTCCACAACAGCTTCGGACACCAGACCCAACCAAACACCACCGAACCGGCATCCACGGCCATCACCCTCATCAACTGGTCCTTCATCAACACAGAAGAAACCAAATCCATCATGAACTCTATCCACTCCGGCGCCCCTTCGGACCCCTGCCCGCACTTAATCTTTTACAAAGCCGACGACATCCTCGCCCCGCACCTCCAGACTGTCATCAACTCCTCTTTATCTTCTGCTACCTACCCCGAATGCTGGAAACACGCCAAAGTCAACGCTGTACTAAAGAAACCTACGGCTGACCCGAGCGACCTGAAAAACTTCCGCCCCATCTCTCTTCTGCCTTTCCCAGCCAAAGTAATAGAGAAGACCGTCAACAAACAGCTGACCACCTTCCTGGAAGACAACAACCTGCTCGACCCCTCACAAACCGGATTCCGAACCAACCACAGCACTGAAACCGCCCTCATCTCAGTCACTGACGACATCAGAACCCTGATGGACAACGGTGAAACAGTCGCCCTCATTCTGCTCGACCTCTCGGCTGCCTTTGACACCGTCTGTCACCGCACCCTAATCACCCGCCTCCGCTCCACCGGAATCCAAGGCCAGGCCCTGGACTGGATCGCCTCCTTCCTCTCTAACCGTTGCAAAGAGTTTACCTCCCTCCGTTTCGCTCTGAACCCACCGAGATCATCTGTGGCGTACCCCAAGGCTCATCACTCAGCCCGACACTCTTCAATGTCTACATGAGCCCCCTCGCCAACATCGTACGCAAGCACGACATCATCATCACCTCCTACGCCGACGACACCCAACTTATACTCTCCCTCACCAAGGAACCCGCCAGCGCCAAGACCAACCTACAAGAGGGTATGAAGGACGTCGCAGATTGGATGAGGCTCAGCCGCCTAAAGCTGAACTCGGAAAAAACGGAAGTCCTCATCCTCGGCAACACCCCGTCCGCCTGGGACGACTCCTGGTGGCCCACTGCCCTCGGCACCGCACCGACCCCCAGAGACCACGCCCGCAACCTCGGCTTCATCTTGGACCCTCTTCTCACCATGACCAAGCAAGTCAACGCCGTGTCCTCCGCCTGCTTCCTCACCCTCCGCATGCTCCGCAAGATCTTCCGCTGGATCCCCGCCGACACCAGAAAAACCGTGACCCACGCCCTCGTCCCAAGCCGCCTGGACTACGGCAACACCCTCTACGCCGGGACCACAGCCAAACTCCAAAACCGCCTGCAACGCATTCAAAACGCCTCGGCCCGCCTCATCCTCGACATACCCCGCAGCAGCCACATCTCCGCACACCTGAGACACCTGCATTGGCTCCCAGTCAGCAAAAGGATCACCTTCCGACTTCTCACCCACGCACACAAAGCCCTCCACGACAAGGGACCGGAATACCTCAACAGACGCCTCAGCTTCTACGTCCCCACCCGCCTCCTCCGCTCCTCTGGCCTCGCACTCGCTGCTGTCCCTTGCATCCGCCGCTCCACGGCGGGTGGGAGATCTTTCTCCTTCCTGGCGGCCAAGACCTGGAACTCCCTTCCCACCAGCCTCAGGACCACCCAGGACCACTCCGCTTTCCGGAGACTCCTAAAGACCTGGCTGTTCGAGCAGCGATAACCCCCCCTTTTTTTTCCCCTAGCGCCTTGAGACCCGCACGGGTGAGTAGCGCGCTTTATAAATGTTAATGATTTGATTTGATTTGATTTGTTATATTCATGAATTAATGTTAAATAAATGTGAATTTGTTTTACATTTGTATGTGGCTGAAAGAAAAAATGAAAAAAAAATGTTCCTGGGTGATCATGAACAATAAACAGCTTTTTTATGGGATTTTAATGGATTTACAACAGTGAGTTGGATATTGTTGGGCCACTGTAAAAGCCTGGGGGAGTTTGTTTATATTGATTCAAGAGCCTTTGGTCCCTGCCAGGGCTTTGAAAGATTGGATGTTGTTATTGTGTGACTATTTAGATGTTGCAATGCCTTCTGTTTAAAGATTAGTTTGTTGCTGCAAGTTTTGTTTGCAGGGTTTAAAGTATAGGGATTCTGTTCAGTACTATGCGCCAAAAGTTGATGAATAAAATGTCACAGGAATACCGTTTTTGCATGCTGGAAATTGCATGCATAGTACAATGCTTAGCTTTTTGAAATGTTGGTTTCTACAGCATGGCTGTGCAGGGCTCAATAAAAAGGGACTTTCAAGTTTTTGAGAACAAGAAAGTGTTTACAAAAGGCTGAGTTAATAGGATTAGCATGATCAGTGAAGCATGAGGGGAGAAAGCAGTCAGGCAAAAGTTCTATTATATGAGAGGGCAGCTGGGGCATACCACAGCTAAGGCATGCAGTTTGTGTTTAAACAATGTAAAATTAGTATGCTGTAGAATCCTGATTTATATATTTTATGATTGAGGCCTGTAGAGGCCTAAACTACCCACAGTACAACATTAAGCTTCTGATGTGTCACTTTTTTTAAAAAGTATGTATATATATATAGATATTATGTGTAAAAATTGAAGAGGAGTGTTAGATCTCTTCATTTAAACATTTCTGTGTGATTAAATACTTCTTTTCATGCAATATTCTCAAATAATTAAATGAATCCACAAGTGTTTAGGAGAGTCGATATCTAAATACAAGTGTTGTGTGTGTATGTTTGTGTATGCATGCATGAGGACGTGCACATGTGTTTGTGCATATGTGTGTGTGTGTGGGGGCATATAAGCAGCCTAAAACTTAAAAGTGATTCACAAGATGTCCCATCTGCATGTGACTAGGCTGACTATTTAAATGATACAAGGCTTTCTGTTTAAATGTTTAGGGGCATATTTACAAGCTACTTGTGCCACCTTGCATCATATTAGCATCTTTTTTTAATGCTAATGTGGCATTTTCATCATGCCATATTTACAAAGTGGTGCAATGCATGCATTGCGCCACATTGTAAACTCTTGCGCCACATTATGCCTGCGTCAAGCATAATGTATGCAAGGGTGCGTTCCCCCATTAGGAGGCCCGTAAAAATGGTGCAGTGAAATTTACAAGCTTTCCTAGCGCCATTTTTAGCATTAATTTTAATGCCTGCCTAAGACGTGTTAAAATGACTCTCCCATTGTTTGCAATGGTCCTCCCTTTATTTTACTGGATTAGCACCATCTGTAGGAAAGTACCATCTTGCCTGGCATGTTACCCCCATATTTCACTGTATATATGTTGTTTTAGTTGTATGTGTCACTGGGACCCTGCCAGCCAGGGCCCCAGTGCTCACAAGTGTGCCCTGTATGTGTTACCTGTGTTATGACTAACTGTCTCACTGAGGCTCTGCTAATCAGAACCTCAGTGGTTATGCTCTCTCATTTCTTTCAAATTGTCACTAACAGGCTAGTGACCAATTTTACCAATTTACATTGGCATACTGGAACACCCTTATAATTCCCTAGTATATGGTACCAAGGTACCCAGGGTATTGGGGTTCCAGGAGATCCCTATGGGCTGCAGCATTTCTTTTGCCACCCATAGGGAGCTCTGACAATTCTTACACAGGCCTGCCACTGCAGCCTGAGTGAAATAATGTCCACGTTATTTCACAGCCATTTTACACTGCACTTAAGTAACTTATAAGTCACCTATATGTCTAACCTTTACCTGGTAAAGATTGGGTGCTAAGTTACTTAGTGTGTGGGCACCCTGGCACTAGCCAAAGTGCCCCCACATTGTTCAGGGCCAATTCCCCGGACTTTGTGAGTGCGTGGACACCATTACACGCGTGCACTACATATAGGTCACTACCTATGTGTAGCTTCACAATGGTAACTCCGAATATGGCCATGTAACATGTCTAATATAATGGAATTGCCCCCTCTATGCCATCCTGGCATTGTTGGCACAATCCCATGATCCCATGGGTCTCTAGCACAGACCCTGGTACTGCCAAACTGCCTTTCCCGGGGTTTCACTGCAGCTGCTGCTGCTGCCAACCCCTCAGACAGGTTTCTGCCCTCCTGGGGTCCAGCCAGGCTTGGCCCAGGAAGGCAGAACAAAGGACTTCCTCAGAGAGAGGGTGTTACACCCTCTCCCTTTGGAAAATGGTGTTAGGGCTGAGGAGGAGTAGCCTCCCCCAGCCTTTGGAAATGCTTTCATGGGCACAGATGGTGCCCATTTCTGCATAAGCCAGTCTACACCAGTTCAGGGCCCCCTCAGCCCTGCTCTGGCGCGAAACTGGACAAAGGAAAGGGGAGTGACCACTCCCCTGACTTGCACCTCCCCTGCTCCACACCTCTGCCATCTTGGAAACAGAGGTGCTGCTGGCACACTGGACTGCTCTGAGTGGCCAGGGCCAGCAGGTGACTTCAGGTGACTTCAGAGACTCCTTCTGATAGGCTCCTTCAGGTGTTGCTAGCCTATCTTCTCTCCTAGGTAGCCAAACTCTCTTTTCTGTCTATTTACGGTCTCTGCTTTGGGGAAATCCTTAGATAACGAATGCAAGAGCTCATCAGAGTTCCTCTGCATCTCTCTCTTCACCTTCTGCCAAGGAATCGACTGCTGACCGCGCTGGAAGCCTGCAAAACTGCAACAAAGTAGCGAAGACGACTACTGCAACTCTGTAACGCTGATCCTGCCGCCTTCTCGACTGCTTTCCTGGTGGTGCATGCTGTGGGGGTAGTCTGCCTCCTCTCTGCACTAGAAGCTCCGAAGAAATCTCCCGTGGGTCGACGGATTCGTCCCCCTGCAACCGCAGGCACCAAAGAACTGCATCACCGGTCCCCTGGGTCTCCTCTCAGCACAACGAGCGAGGTCCCTTGAATCCAGCAACTCTGTCCAAGTGACTCCCATAGTCCAGTGACTCTTCAGTCCAAGTTTGGTGGAGGTAAGTCCTTGCATCCCCACGCCAGACTGCATTGCTGGGAACTGCGACTTTTGCAGCTACTCCGGCCTCTGTGCACTTCCGGCAGAAATCCTTTGTGCACAGCCAAGCCTGGGTCCACGCCACTCTAACCTGCATTACATGACCTCCTGAGTTGTCCTCCGGCGGCGTGGGACTCCTTTGTGCAACTTCAAGTGAGCACTGTGTCACTCCTCTTTATAGTGCCTGTTCCGGCACTTCTGCGGGTGCTGCCTGCTTCTGAGAGGGCTCCTCATTCTGCTGGGCGCCCCCTCTGTCCTGTGACACAATTGGCAACATCCTGGTCCCTCCTGGGCCACAGCAGCATCCAAAAACCCTAACTGCACGACTTGCAGCTAGCAAGGCTTGTTTGTGGTCTTTCTTCAGGAAAACACTTCTGCACAACTTTACATGGCGTGGGACATCCATCCTCCAAAGGGGAAGTTTCTAGCCCTTGTCGTTCCTGCAGAATCCTTAGCTTCTACTGTCCAGTAGCAGCTTCTTTGCACCCACAGCTGGCATTTCCTGGTCATCTGCCCACTCTCGACTTAGTTGTGACTTTTGGACTTGGTCCCCTTGTTCCACAGGTACCCTCGTCTAGAAATCCATCATTGTTGCATTGCTGGTTTTGGTCTTTCCTGCAGAATTCCCCTATCACGACTTCTGTGCTCTTTGGGGAACTTTAGTGCACTTTGCACTCACTTTTCAGGGTCTTGGGGTGGGCTATTTTTCTAACCCTCACTGTTTTCTTACAGTCCCAGCGACCCTCTACAAGGTCACATAGGTTTGGGGTCCATACGTGGTTCGCATTCCACTTTTGTAGTATATGGTTTGTGTTGCCCCTATCCCTATGTGTCCCCATTGCATCCTATTGTAACTATACATTGTTTGCACTGTTTTCTAATACTATACTGCATATTTTTGGTATTGTGTACATATATCTTGTGTATATTTGCTATCCTCATACTGAGGGTACTCACTGAGATACTTTTGGCATATTGTCATAAAAATAAAGTACCTTTATTTTTAGTATATCTGTGTATTGTGTTTTCTTATGATATTGTGCATATGACACTAGTGGTACTGTAGGAGCTTCACTTGTCTCCTAGTTCAGCCTAAGCTGCTCTGCTAAGCTACCATTATCTATCAGCCTAAGCTGCTAGACACCCTATACACTAATAAGGGATACCTGGGCCTGGTGCAAGTTGTAAGTACCCCTTGGTACTCACTACAAGCCAGTCAAGCCTCCTACACCATCATTGTTGGTGCTTATCCAGCAAAGCACTACAATAGCATCAGCATTTTAACACTATTGTCCTAACGACCGCCATAGTGCACTGTATTGTGAATATGGTGCAACCTTAGTGTCATTAGGTGGGGGTAATATGACCCTTAAATTGTCTCTAAATGCCTGCAATAATGCTCTGGGGTGATTTAAATGTGTTCAAACGACACTGATTTGGTGCAGCTTTCAAGCAGCTAAGTTCAATATAAACCTTGTTTCAATAAACCTCGTGGTCTTGAAAGGCCTCTGTTTCAAACAAAGGGACTCAGGCAATTTTTAGAAAGGGCTTGTTATTGAGATTTGTGCATGCTACCAAGGGTTGATCATTTATGTTAAACATGGCAAAAATTAATATGCTGAATGTGTTATGCAATCATGATATTGTTTTCTATCCTGTGAAGGGTTTGGGGGCTGGGGATTCCAGGGTTCTAACCTGGCAGGAGCAGAGAGCTTGAGCTAACAGTTCTAGGTTAAAATTCCTAAGGGGCCTTATAAAACTTTATCCTTCCCAGCACGATCACAGGCTTCTGGTAGGACACCTTTTGAAATGGTGGCTTAAGAAAAGTAAAAAGCAGCATTGTAGGTGTAGATTATTACTATAGCATCTTTTAATCTTTTAATCAAATTTGTTTGGTATTTTGGTGCAGGCTGTATAGCCCTCAGAGTGGGACATTGAGGAACTACTTACCTACAAAAAAGGTGTAGCTCTGATTACATTGCATGCCTTATCAGTGCACCATCCTGCACACCCTGCTATGTGTCTACCTCTTGCATGTTTTCTTTCAGGCCTAATGCTTGTGCCTACCAGCATGCCTGCATGCCTTTATGTCTAGCTCTCGCATGCTATCTTTCAACCCTTCTGCGCCCTGCATTTCAGAGACATTGTTATTCCTTACCGATCAGTGCCAGTTGATTAATAAAGTGTGTGCATGCTGTATGTTCGAAAGTAAACATGAACAAGTACATAGGTCTGGAAAGATGAAAGCTTATAACAGGTTTTTTAAAGCATTCTTTTGTTCCAACATTTTTTTTTTTTGACAGCTATTTACAGGTTGAGGAGCTAATCCACACCTTTGACTCATAGAAGGAAGGCCCTGTGTCTCCCTGTTTAATCAGTGTTCAGGATGACCCGCGGCTTATGGATAAATAGCACAGGTGTTGTTACCTAAAGCTGAGTAAAGATGCTTATGTGTCTCTTTGCTTACTTGCACCCTGCAAACTGTTCATAACACAGACCCAAGCATCAGTATTGTGACAAAGAAGATCTTGCAGATGATTGAGATTTTGTTAAAAAGAAAAAAGAAAAAACTGAGAATACTGTAGACAGTCTGTTCCTCAAAGAGGCAAAACAGGTGTGTATTATGAACTATAGCATATTAAACACCCTAACATATCTATGTTTTCTTATGCAATGCATTTTTCCATCTGCCGAAGGGGTCTTCTGAAAATGTAAAGAGTTATTTAGTCTGCTTGTTATAACCATGTAGCTGCAAAAGGCAATAAATGTATTTTACTAATGTGTATTTTCAGGTCTTTTAATCTCTAGATCGATTGCACAAGACCGTTAGGGGTGAAACTCTACTTAAACAGCGTCAACAGTCACTGGGTCAACTAAAGGACAGTATGACAGCTCTCCATCTGGAAGCAACACTTAAAACTGTTCATGTACAGGATCAAAGGACTGTGTTGCCTCAAACATCCAGGACGACAACACACCCTGAGGAGGCCTCAATGCCTGCAACCTATGAAAAATGCACCAGTCGTACTGACTTATTAACAGAATCTGTTAGAGACATATGGGGCCATATTTATACTCCATTTGCGCCGGATTTGCGTAGTTTTTTTTACGCAAATTCGACGCAAAACGAACTCCATATTTATACTCTGGCGTTAGACGCGTCTAGCGCCAAAGTTCATGGAGTTTGCGTCATTTTTTAGCGTGGACACCTACTTTGCGTTAATGATATGCAAGGTAGACGTTCCCTTCTAAAAAATGACTCCGAGGCATGTGCGCTGTATTTTCACTCCCGGGCAAAAATGACGCCTGGGAGTGGGCGGGTCAAAGAAAATGACGTCCAGCCGCTTTTGCGTCGTTTTTTAGCGCCTGGTCAGGGCAGGCGTTAAGGAACCTGTGGGCTCGGAAGGAGCCCAGAAGTGCCCTCCCATGCCCCCAGGGACACCCCCTGCCACCCTTGCCCACCCCAGGAGGACGCCCAAGGATGGAGGGACCCATCCCAGGGAACTTAAGGTAAGTTCAGGTAAGTATTTTTTTTTTTTTTGTGGCATAGGGGGGCCTGATTTGTGCCCCCCTACATGCCACTATGCCCAATGACCATGCCCAGGGGACATAGGTCCCCTGGGCATGGCCATTGGGCAAGGGGGCATGACTCCTGTCTTTGCTAAGACAGAGACATTTCAATGGGGGTTGGGAGTCAAAACAAATGGCGCAAATTGGGTTGAGGTGAAAATTTTGCCTCAGCCTGACTTACCCCATTTTTTTACGCCCAAGCTCCATATTCCCCTACGCCGGCGCTGCCTGGTGTAAGTCATTTTTTTTTACGCACACCAGGCAGCTCCGCCGGCTAACGCCGGCTAACGTCATTGAATAAATACGGCGCCCGCATGGTGCTTCAGAATGCCGTTAGCCGGCGTTAGCTTTTTTGACGCACAACTGCGTTGGCGCAGTTGTGCGTCGAAAAGTATAAATATGGCCCATGGTGTCTGACGCCCTACACTGTCTACCCTGGTACATCGACTGAAATTGTGCTTCTGACTAGGGATGTAGCCCCACTAGACAGCCATGACTCAGACCCAAACACAGGTCTTGACCTTTCCTCCAAAAAACAACCCCAATGCATCCTGCCACAACCTCCAGCAGTAAGGAGATTATGGCCCTCATTACAATCCTGGCAGTCGGTGTTAAAGCGGCGGTAACACCGCCAACAGGCCTGCGGTAAAAAAAATGGGATTTGGACCCTGGCGGTTACTGCCATCCAACACTGCCACTTTAACACACCAACAGCCAGGGTGGTAACAGCCGCTGGGCTGGAGACTTTGACCTCGAGCCCGGTGGCCGTGACATTCCCACCCTCGGCATTACGACCCGGCCTACCGCCATGGTTTTCGTGTTTTTTGTACCACCATAAAAACCATGGCGGTAGGCACTATCAGTGCCAGGGAATCCCTTCCCTGGCACTGATAGGGATCTCTCCTGCCCCCCACCACCTCCCCAGAGTCCTCCCCCACCCTCCCCCAACCGCTCCTGCCCCCTGCACATATACACACCCACATGTGTACCCATATACATACATGCACACATACCTACCCACACAACGCAACACACACCAACATACCTTGTCACACACATGCATCCACAACACACAACACTCACAATCACTCATTCACACATGCATCTAACATGACTCACACCCACATGCACGCATGCCAAAACATACACCCACCTCCCCACCTACACACAACAACCCCCACCCTCCTCTCCGGTCGGAGAACCAGACTTATCTGCTCACAGACGGTCCTTTGGCTGGAGATGGTCTGCAGCGCTGCTGTCAGCAGCAGCGTCCGCCAACAAAACACCGCCAGGCCGTATCATTGCTCATGATACGGTCA
The DNA here is from genome assembly GCF_031143425.1 of Pleurodeles waltl. NCBI lineage: Eukaryota > Metazoa > Chordata > Amphibia > Caudata > Salamandridae > Pleurodeles > Pleurodeles waltl. Next base: position 1,454,904,717 of record NC_090444.1, on the reverse strand, counting down.
GAGGTGTTTTGCTGGCGTGGCAGTGCTGCTGTCAGCAGTGCCCCCTTACCGCCGTCCGCCGCCATGACTTGCGGGTGTGTTCCGCCAGATTTCTGGCAGAATACAGTCAGTGGTCATAATATGCATTGCCCGCTGGTATCCACGGCGGCGGTATGTTGGAGGCCATAGCCATGGCAGTGGGCAGTCAATACCGCCTATGTTGTAATGAGGGCCTATATCTTTATTTGCCCCCATTTGTGACATGCCAGTCCACAGTTTGGATATGTTGACTGTGTCAAAGGCACAGGGCAGATCCATAAGGGCTAAATGTACACTGCCTTGCTTTACCTTAGTGTATTGTTGTACTATCAAAGTCAGGTTGAGAGTCAGACGATCACTTGTTCCCAGCCCTGGTCGAAACCTATACTGTAACTTTGATAAGCAATTGGTCTCCATGGCCTCACGGAGTCATCCCAAGGAACCAGGGCCAAGGATCACTTGTGGTCTTCTGAGGTTGGTTTGGATTTACTTGAACGGGCATTGGCATAACAACAAGATGCTGCTCAGGGTGGTGAGATGAGAAATATACTCAGGGTGTTTCAGGGTAATATATATTTTGACCCTACTCACAACACTAACACCCCACAATATGGGTTTTTTGATATAGAATGCTGACTTCTCATTATCACCATTTGTTAGGACGATCTGCTTTTCAGTACTAAAATATCTAATAAGGCCAGATGGAATTGAATTGAATGTTACTTCTTCTGTTCTCTGAATAGCACACCCATCTATCTTTTAAATGATGATTTGATTCTAATATTCCATGAAAAACCTCTGATCTAGTACTGTCACTGGGTTCAGACCCCACCCATTGCTTAACATTGGTTGGCTTTATTGTCAGACTTGTTTGCACACTGGACTGCTCTGAATGGCCAGGGCCAGCAGGTGACTTCAGAGACTCCTTCTGATAGGCTCCTTCAGGTGTTGCTAGCCTATCTTCTCTCCTAGTTAGCCAAACTCTCTTTTCTGGCTATTTACGGTCTCTGCTTTGGGGAAATCCTTAGATAACGAATGCAAGAGCTCATCAGAGTTCCTCTGCATCTCTCTCTTCACCTTCTGCCAAGGAATCGACTGCTGACCGCGCTGGAATCCTGCAAAACTGCAACAAAGTAGCGAAGACGACTACTGCAACTCTGTAACGCTGATCCTGCCGCCTTCTCGACTGCGTTCTCTGAATAGCACACCCATCTATCTTTTAAATGATGATTTGATTCTAATATTCCATGAAAAACCTCTGATCTAGTACTGTCACTGGGTTCAGACCCCACCCATTGCTTAACATTGGTTGGCTTTATTGTCAGACTTGTTTGCTTGCTTCTTATTGGCCAGCTGCCAAAAGCATCCTACCTCTGTGTCTTTGTTCCTCACCTGGAAAATAGATGCATTCCTTTTGTCCTTCCACTGATCATTTTTGTTAGTGATAGAGTGTGTCTTTTTCAGATGGCTTTCTCCTATACTTGTCTCCACTTTCTTTTCCTTCACCATTCCTTGCCCTTGTTGTTTTTGCTTGCATCCAGTTGTTGTTGCATGTCCCCACGTCCCTCCCTCTATTGTTGCTGAATACCCCTAAACCCTTTTTTCCCTTTGTTGTTATTGTTTGCCTCCACCCACCTGCCGTAACAAGAACAACTATGGAGCGGATGGTGTTGGTTGCATCATAGCCCATTTTTTCCCCACACCCTTCAATAATGCGTTCCCTCTCTGCCTCTGAGATGCCTCTAGTCCCATCCTCCCACTTGCAAGAACTTTAAGGAATTCTGCACAGTATCCATGCTGCTGTACAACATGACAAAAAAACATTAAAAAAGCCAATACCTCCTGTAAGCCTATTCTTAAAGCAAATGCAGGAAAATAGACTGTGATGCTAACTATGCTCTTTACATTTCTGTCACCCTGTTATTAGTTGTATGTTCAAAATATCAGCTACAGAAACATCATACTATCAAACTATTGTGGCCAAAATATTGAGGACCAAAATATCACAATAGGTACATGCATCCAGGTAAGTGTAACTTAGCTATTATGATGTCACATTTTGTACATTGAAGATGTATAGATCATCAAGGTAGACATATGTGGGGTTCAGTAATGTACACCTATAATTACCTTGTATACTTATCTCATCAATATTTTGGTCCTCATCAGTTTATTCACAATATTCTGGTGGTATGATGTTCTGGAGACGTTATGAAGGTGTAATATCCTATAATGAGCAAACTGACGTGTGGAATAGTTTATTATCATAGTTTTATAACCCGATGTAGCAGGCTATACTGGCCTTTAAATGCCGGCTCAAGCTTTTGGCTAGAGACTTTAACAAGGGAGCGGGACTTTAGTGGCTGGTATAGCCCACCTATGAAGGGGTATAAGACTATCAGAATATTCTGTCACTAGAGGGCAAAATGTTCTCAGAAATAAAAGAAAGGCTTCACTTAGCCTGAAGGGATTTAAATTCCCTCTGGCTCTGTAAGGCCTTTGTTCACAGTTTTGCTGCGAAAGACACACTTTGGAACAATGGAGCTCAGGGATTCTACCAGCCATTAGAACCCCACAGCACTCCATTGTCTTCAGTGGAGCTCCCAAAATCCCAATGTTCTGCAGGCTTGTGCCTAAGACCACAAACCAGAGTGCTGATTGTGACATTTAAGTAAATGTAATCTATTTATGGTGCCATGTCTCTCCTCCTGGCAGAATGTCTTTTCTTTTTCAAGTAACAGCTTTGATTCACCCTCTGCACCTTACCCATTGTATTACTTCAAAAAGATACACATTCGTACTAGGTGTGCCTTAGCTATGAAATCATGGTGACAGAAACGTAAGAGTGGTGGCGTAAAAATAGGAGACTTATGCCCTTGGCTGTGATTATATTTATTTGTGTAAAGTGTAGTCGTATCAAAGAGCCAGTCAACAAATAAGTGCCACATGTTTATGTTGTGGATGCCTTAGAATGTTGGATGTTTAGGAATGTTGATCACTGTCTGGAATCCATGTGTCATCCTGGTTCCAGATGAGGTCATTGGATCTTTGTGGAGAGAGCCTGGACGGTTGGTGAGAGTGGACGTGTTTATATTTGCTGTGGGTTGGTGGTATTCAATAAAGCTCATTTTTGAAAACCAATAGCCTGAGCTTAACACTGGCGACGAAGGTGTCACCACCAACCCAGGACCCACGGATTTCCTACCTGAGGGATCTTCTGTTGCTCCTCATCGGGATCGGCCCACCTGTGGTTCCTGGCTTGGAGATGTTGGATTTGGGAGCCGGAGTGGTGGAGTTCTGGAGGTGCCGCAGCGGATGTTGACAACACCCTGCCGTGGTGGAGTTTTTGCGTGCTGAGGCTTCTGCTGGTTTGCGTGGAGGAGTGCAGCGCACGTTTTGTATCCCGCGCTGGTGGAGATTTGTTTTATCGGGTTGATTTTTTTTTTGTCCCGGTTACGTTTTTCTCCTCTTTGGTGCGCGAGCCTTTCAACGGCTCCTCTGACAGTTTCCTGCGCGCGAGGTGCGCGAGGAACTGTACGCGTAGCCGTAGTGACGCGTCTTCTCTCCCTGGCAACGGAAGGCGCGTGCCTCGAGAAGCAACCAGTTTAGTTCTCAGCACGAGGAGTGTTAAAGTGGCCCATGCAGCCTTCGCGACGCGTCTCTTCTCCCTGGAAACGGGTGGCGCGTAGGCTCCGCGAGGTGCATTTTGGAACATTAGACCATTAACTGTATTTGGTTTCCATGAGAAGTTAAAATTCGAAGATGTTTTGAACATTGCAATACTGAATTTTGTTTTTCCAAACACGTTCAGATACACTAGTATACTTACTTATATTTTGCCAGTATTTTGTTCATATCTTGCTGTTACTCACACTTATTCACCTTGTTTTAGGTATTTATTGTCAATTGTGCTGTATAGAGATCTTAGAATGGCTACTCCCATGTTGTCTCAACCGCCCCCCTTTTTATCTGATAAGGGGGACCCCATTCTTCCTTGGAAACGTTGGAAGAATCTTTTTGACTCTTACCTATTGGCTGTTGGGGGGGAAAAATTCTCCCCAGCTAGAAAACAGGCTATTTTATTGCACAATTGGGAATTGAAGGCAGAAACATTTATGATAGTCTTGAAACCCTACCTGTAGGGGGAGCTGAGGGGGAACCCAGAGATATTTATGAAATGTCAGTAGCGATGTTGGCTTCACATTTTGAATCCAAGCTCAATATTGTTTTGGAAAGGCACAAATTTTTTGCAAGATCCCAAGGAAAATCTGAGAGTGTGGGAAATTTTGTTGCTGCATTACGCACGTTAGCACATACTTGTGACTTTGGCGATATCACAGATTCCCTCATTCGCGACCAGTTAGTGCGCTGTACAAACAATAAGAGGGTTCAAGAGAAGTTGTTGACGAGGAACCCTGATTTGAAAGAAGCCATTGCAATTGTTGAAGGAATGGAAAGTACTAGCAATTGGATTAAGGAAATGAATAACCATGAAGAGGACAATTTGTCCAACGTACAAGCGCTTTTAGCACAAGAAGAAGTTTTAAGGGTCAGCAACGACAACAAAGCACCTGTACTGACTCAGGAGAAAAGAAAAGAAACCAAATTTCAGCGTTGTTACCGCTGTGGCAACTCTGGACACACGGCGAACAGTTCGAATTGTTTTGCAAGGAACTCTTTATGTAGGAAATGCGGGAAAAAAGGCCACTATGCTAGGGTCTGCAACAGTGACAAATGTAACGTAGATTCCATTGCTGATAACACTAACAAAATGATTTTGTGTATTGATCATGAGATTAACCATGTTGAGAACGATGTTGGTGTAGTGGATGTTGGGCCAGTCGTCATGCCTGAGTGTGCTATTAGACTTGACGGCAGAATAGTTACAGTTTTAGCAGACTCAGGATCTCCATACACCATGGTGGGGGACAAGAATTGGCGAGCAATTTTTGGGGAAGACCTCCATTCTTTAATTAAACCTGATATCAATCCGGTCGGTTATGGTGGTGTTAAGATAGAAGTAATTGGGTACAAAGTTATGGAGATCCAATTTCAAGACAAAACCACTGTTGGGAAGGTTTATGTAGCAAGGCGTGGAAATAATCTGCTAGGGTGGCGTCATCAGCGTGACATGGGGATTAAGTTAGACCCCAACTCTGATTGCCAAGTTATGGTAGTGAATGTTGAGAATAACGATTGTGAGGTTCCCAAGGAATTCCCCCAGGTGTTTAGTGACAAATTAGGATGTTTAATTAATTTTGAACACAAAATTATTCTGAAGAAAGGTGCTATTCCTTCTGTGCACAAAGTGAGGAGAGTTCCTAAGTTGATGATAGAACCATTCAGAGCAGAGTTGAATAAGCTTCTGTGCGCTGGTGTAATTGAAGAGATAGAATCGTCTGAGTGGTTGGCTCCCATTGTCCTAGCACCGAAAGACAATGGGAGACAGATTCGCATGTGTGTGGATCTTAGAGATCTCAACAGGCATATATGGGTTGATCGTCAACCTTTACCCAACATTTCTGAAGAGTTGTCTGGTTTGGGTGGCTCGAAGGTGTTTAGTGTATTGGATCTATCCTCAGCCTATCACCAAATCGTTTTACATCCCGATTCCAGACACCTCACGTCATTTGTGACGCCTGTGGGAGCCTACCGATTTTTAAGAATGCCCTTTGGGTTGGCTTCCGCGGCTGCCTGTTTCCAACGGATCATGAAGAAGATCTTAGGTGAAGTCTCTAAAGTATTATTTTTCCAAGACGATATCTTAGTCCATGGCAGTACTGTAGAGGAACATGACAAGGTTCTTAGAGAAGTATTGAGTAAGATAGCCTGTTCAGGTCTCACTGTAAAGAGGGAGAAATGCAAGTTTAGGGTTTCTTCGGTAACATACCTGGGCCATACTATTTCCAATGAAGGAATCAAACCCAAGTTGGAATTGGTTGATTCCATTATACGAGCACCTCAACCCAGAGACAGGGACGGGGTAAGATCCTTTTTAGGTCTAGCAGAGTATTACTCTAAATTTATTGCTAACTTTTCGAGTGTGACCCAACCCCTGAGATCCCTCTTGAAGAAAGGGTGTGAATTTATTTGGTCAGATGAGTGTGCAGCGGCTTTCACTTTTGTGAAGGATTGTATTGGGAAGATGCCCACTTTAGGTCATTTTGATACACATGCCAAGACCTTCTTGTACACAGATGCCAGTATCAGGGGGCTGGGAGCGGTTTTGATCCAAAGAGTTAACCAAGAGGATAAGGTGATTGCCTTTGCGTCCCGATCTCTCAAAGGGGCTGAACAACAGTATTCTGTTATTGAAAGAGAGGCACTCGCTTGCATGTGGGCAGTTAAGCATTTCAGATTTTACTTGTGGGGCTTACCTTTTATTGTAAGAACGGATCACAGGCCCCTTGTTCAAATATTTTCTTCCAAGAAAGGGGAAGAATTGACACCAAGGATAAAAAGATGGGTTGAAGGATTAATGGAATATAATTTTGCTGTTGAATATGTGCCCGGGCCCAAGAATTTGGTCGCAGATTTCTTGTCTCGAACATCGATTTATAGTGACGATGAGTCTGAAGAGGAGGGAGAAGTTAACTGGGTGAGGGAGATGGCTGTTGGTGAAGATGAATGGAAAGCTGCAACCACTCAGGATTTTGACAGACATGATCTTATAGAGTTCGTTGTGGGAGGTTGGCCAGAGTACAAAAACATTTCAGATTCTTTAAAGGGGTATTGGAATGTGAGAGATGAACTGTCTTTGAGTGGAGGTGAATTATTCCGTGGTACTAAGTCCATACCTCCTATTAGTCTGAGGGGAAAGATTGTCAATTTGGCTCATGAAGGCCATTTAGGCAGGAATTTGACTAAATCAAGGTTAAGAACAGTATATTGGTGGCCAGGTTTAGACCGGGATGTTGAAGCGGTGGTGAAAGATTGTGTGACCTGTGCACGGAATGACAAAAGCAAAGTGGTGGTGAAAGCTCCACTTTCCCCAGTTGCAGTTCCAGAGAAACCATGGGTGAAGTTAGGACTTGACTTTATGGGTCCATTCCATCTCCTACCTTCTAATGAACGTTATGTCATGCTCTTAGTGGATTATACCTCGAAGTGGGTGGTGACTAAGTGTGTGAATTTTGTAGACACCAGAACTGTGATTGAGTTCTTAAGGGAAGAATTTTCCCGGGAAGGTGTACCTAGTCACTTAATCACAGATAACGGTGTACAGTTAACTTCTCAGGAAATGACGTTTTTTTTGGATTCCCTAGCCGTTGTGCATTTGAGAACGGCCTTATATTCTCCTCAAGCAAATGGCCTTGCTGAGCGCATGAACAGATTGGTAAAATCCTGTGTCCAGGAAGCAATTGAAACCAGAGTTTCTCTGGCGGATCTTCTAAGGGACCAGTGGTGGGCATATCGTAATACCCCTAATAGCATCTCTGGCATCGCCCCTTTTGAGTACATGAGGAGAAGGTCTGGGTGTACCAAAATGTTCCCTGCTTGGTTTATAAATAGGTTTAGTCAAGGAGATTTTGACCAAGAGAAACTTAGTAAGGCATCCGATCGTAGGCAAAATTACCAGACTAAGGCCCTCATTACGACCCTGGGAATGTTGGATGTTTAGGAATGTTGATCACTGTCTGGAATCCATGTGTCATCCAGGTTCCAGATGAGGTCATTGGATCTTTGTGGAGAGAGCCTGGACGGTTGGTGAGAGTGGACGTGTTTATATTTGCTGTGGGTTGGTGGTATTCAATAAAGCTCATTTTTGAAAACCAATTGCCTGAGCTTAACAGTTTATCTCCCTGTATTGTTTTGTAAACTGTTGCTTTTTATGTAGGTGTTGTGTTATTTGCGGATGCAGCGCTTAAATGCAGAGCTTATTAACAAATGCATAATTTAAAACTTTAGTCAGTCTTTGTGTTTGAATTCATGCCATAATGCAGATCTACATTAGTAGTTTAATCAAGTTGATGCAAAACATTTTTAATGCAAGAAAAATATGTCCACCATTCAATACCAATGATCTTTGTGTAAATTATGTTTTCCAATATTCATATACTCTTTAGGCAATGTATACTTTTTCATCCTCTTTTTCTTGTTCAAAACATCTTAAAAGTACATTAATTTGTATAGACGGGAGCATATTGTGCGAGACAAAATGACACTGAAAGAAAGACTGCATTTGCCAGTTCTTTCTCAGTTTTTGCTCAGTAGACCAATTGTCCTTGAAGAAGCTTCCTTTAATTAATTACTATCCGTGTGTGTAAGCTGGTGATATTGGCAGGAATTGATTGGGCGTGTTAGACACTTCATTTAATTGGAAGGAGAAAAACCTTAATTAAAATATTACTGTCGCTAATCTAACCTACACCCCAGCAAAATGCTAATCTGACCTACACCCCAGCAAAAGTTCCAAAGTGTTTTTAAAATTAGGTTTTTGGCACGTGCAGTGATTCATAAACGGAAAATAGACATGACAAGAAGAGGATTTTGTTTCTTTCAAGACACGAACTCCGCAATACTTAATTAAATTAAGTTATTTATTTGAAACATGTACACGATACTTCCTTCTTTTTATTCTACGTTATTTTCGAATATATTAAATAGACTCGAATAAAATAGTTTTTGTCTGATCTGTGTGCTGGGAGTTGGAATACAACTCTTGCTTTTTTTAAAATGGGCTTTGTGTAGTCACTTTCATCTTACACATGTCTCTGACACGCCATTTAGCATCTGTATCATTTGAGGTAGATGCTGATTTTAGCACGGTCGCCATTCACTTAGACGTGTTGCGGAATCCGCACCAGGCACCCGTACTCTTGCAACCAACAACACTGACATATTGCAGGGCTGCACGAGGCAAAGGCATAATAGAGGTAGGTCGCAGAAATGTCTAATGAAATACACACGAGAGAGTAGAGGACTACAGCTTGAGGGTGCAGGGCACCCTGCAATTTTGCCAACCCATAGTTTGCCACAGCAGGAAGCTCACAGTTTCAAAGAATCAGAGTTGGTGTTAAACTTCAATTTAATGAGGCAATGTGTAATTAAGGTCAGGCACCTCCCAATACCTCAAAAACATAAAATAATACAGTCAACTAAGTAAAGGTGCCCACTCAATAACTGAGTTTTAGATAAGCAGAACAGTTTAAAGATGTATTCCACAAATTTAAAAGTGTGGTGCAGGTTAATTGCCATGAAGGCTCTTAGCGTATTCAGCATTACAGAAAAATGCAAAATCAAACTATTTTTAGTCCACCTGGGCAGCAAAATTGAGAGAGAAGTAGACAGCATCCTTAGTAGAAAAAGAAAGTCTCTGACTCAACCCGAAAACTGAGTTTTTTTTTTTAATTCGTTATTTTCGCATATGAAGTTACCACAACTACAGAAATCATGGTGCTATGATTGAAAAATGTTACTTTCATAGCAAATCAAAGCAGAGACTCATAAAACCACATACTGCCTTAGCACCTAAGCACTATTTTACTACAGGAATAATTATGCTCCCCCTCATGACAACAAAACATGTTATATGAATGAATAGGGAACAGTGATTTGGAAGAAATACCTTGAAGAAACAGGTGCAGCTTTATGACTGAGCCAGGAAAGGTTCATTAATAACAGCATGAAAAAGTATAATGGAAATAAACAAATATTATCATACTTGACTTTGTTGTACAGAAATGACAGGCAGTGAGATGTACCGAGGAAGAACAAGGGTGACATTGATTTTGGACAGGGCTGCTAGGCCCAGGTGGCGGCCTGGTTGACAAGAGTAAGGAAAGCACACTTCTACACACCAGTGGATAATTGTTTTAAAAGCAACAGTACTATATCAGTGTAATTGAGTGAGAAATTAAATTGTGCATGTTGGTAATGATGAACACAAATATATACATGCACAAAAAACATCAGCAATCAGACTCCTAACTTCCCCTGGTTATGGCATTGTTGGATCCAGATTAGCTACAGAGACAATAGAGGGATGGCAAACCCTTTGTGTCAAGGTACAGCACATTCTATTCAGTGCAAGTGGGGCTGTGCCCAGCTCTACTACCCATCATCCTTGCAGATGGCCCATTCAGGCACACATAATCTGTCTATTGTATGACTGGGAGGAAGTCACAAAGTGTAACTGCCAACTACACCTAGTCATGTGACCTTGGACAGGCCACAAGCACCAAATGGCACAGAGCAGGATAATTCCAACTTTCTAAAAGGTGCATTTTCAAAATTTGAATTAAAATCCTACTTCACCATTAAAGATGATTTTTAATTACAATTTCATTGATATGAAACATGAAATGTTTATCTCTCCCCAATCATAAATTAGCACTAACTATATGTAATAAGGCAACCGAAAGATATTCTGTGGGACAGGTAGGCATTGCAGCAGTGAAAAATGAATTTAGGAGTTTTTCACAAACTGGACATGTAAACCCTAAATGTACATGTCCAGCCTTTTAATTACAATGCACCCTGCCCTATGAGCTACCTTGGGTCTACCACACGGTTGACATATGTGTAATGAAAAGGAAAGTTTAAGGTTTGGCAAGGGGTATGTTGGCAAGTCGAATTGGCAGTTCAAATATGAATACTGGTTGCAATGATAGGCCTAGGAAAGGTTTAAAGGGTATACTTAAGCGGTGGCACAATAAGTGCTGCAGGCCCTGGATACATGATATAACACTTTGCAAGTGAATTAGATATGCCAATCAGGTGTAAACCAATTTTAAGGGCGTGAGCTCAAGCACTTTAGCACTGGTTAGCCTTGGTAAAGTGCACTGAATCCTATGACCAACAAACACAATTTCAGCAAACACATTTGAGGGGTGAGGGCAAAACGTTTAGGTTGACACTGCAGATAGCGTCAGGTCCAACATTTGCTGATCTGTAATTAAATCAAAGCATCAGCAAAATCCCTTTATCAAATGTCCTCTTCAGGGAATGTGTTTTACTCATCTGAGAGGCTTCTCACTGGTAAAACCATCCATAAAGCTGGCCAACACATTGAGTGTACAGTAGCTGTCTGAGAGCACAATGTGGAATATTAACATGCAAAGGCCTGTGCTAGTTCCCAGTTGCCTCTGACCATGGAGACTACAGAGTCCTGATGGTCAACTATTTCCACAATGGGATTCCATTTGTTTACACTTAGACACAACCAATGCAGTGTCTTGCTGGCCTTATTACCCAATTGTAGATGTACCACTGGGGAGCAACCCCACGCAACCCTAGATTCATGTGTGAGAGTTTGTTCAATACAGTCTTGACGTACAAGGCATTACTAATCATGGTCAGAGTCAGGGATTTTAAATATTTAGACTCAAGTTCATGGAATATAACCTCTTGGTCTTCTTGCTGCTGCATACAGATTCTGCCTGTTGAATAGTTAATACAATTGTGGCCTCAAAGGCCTTCCAGATAACTACTGGTGAGCTCACTGCCCTCTTTATTTTCAGAGTATTTGTCTAATGTGTCTGTTAAGAGTGTTCTACATTCCATGTCGGTCAGCCGTCAGGTGCCCAGCCATCTTTCTAGTCTATCTACCTTTGTTCTTAACTTGATTGTTGATTCAGCAGGCAAGTGTGTGGTCCACAGGACATCAGGACTCCAACACATTGCCTTCCAGTCCCAGGGTCTTCCAAGCAACAAGTTCTTTAGGAAGGGTGGAGGATGGGGTGCAGGGCTAATTTCCCAGAATCACCGTCAGGCCAGGATACATGTCTACTCACGCTCACTTCACACTCCACACATCCATTGGCACCTGTCTCACACTATCAATGGCTGTGAGCAGAGACTCCAAAGGTGGCACAGGGCCACTCTGCCGTCAGAGCAGGGTCTTCATTGTATGGACTGGAGGATTCTGCCATAACTCCGAACCACCTTCTTTGGACATGCTTGTAGTCTGTCTTCACCATACCCTCTGCATTGTTCCAGTGGTCGCAGACCTCACAAGGCCTCAAGACATTGCAGTTTGTTTTCAGTGTATTGATAGCCTACAATCAGTGACTTTTCATTGTAGCTCTGGGATTCAGGTTAAGGCAGGCAACAGGACATTGTTGGTTTATAATTGGGTGCAGTGGAGATTCTAGTTAGTTAGTGCCTGCCACCTTGGTTTGCAAGCCATGTCCCTCTTTTAATAAATACCTTGAGGAGAAATCTCAAATCTCAATTGTGTGTTAGGGCAAATAGGACAGTCATTTCATTTTCTACATACATGTTTAATTAAGAAAAGTGGCACTGCATCCAATGCAACACCAATTTTCTTGTGCCCCTTAGCAACTCCCAAACGCCACCATGCATGCGCCGTATTGAAGATATGGCGCATCATGACAGTAGTTAGGGAACTAGCATCAAAATGTATTATGCTAGTTTGGTGCTTTAGAGGATTAGAATAAAAAAAAATTGACACTAATCCTGCGAAGCACATTGAGGACCATTAAAATAATTGTGTGCCTCCTTTTAATGCCTGCTCTGTGCCATAAAATTTCTTTGCCCCATTGTTTGGCCCCCTACAAAAAGGGGAACGCCCCCCCTTCCAAACATGATGCCTGGCACCGGCACAATGTGGCACAAGGGGGTTACAAAGTGGCACAATTAATGCATTGCGCCACTTTGTAAATCTGGTGTGGAAAGTTTGGCCCATTGGGCCATATTAGTATAATAAAATGATGCTTATGCGGTGCAAGTAGGTGCTAGGCCCTCTTAAATCTGGGCCTCAAGTTCCATTTGTTTATGATAAATTCCACCATTTTTCTCCTATTGGAATACACTATAGTTAATGTCAAATCTCGTGGGTCACAAAAACAGGCAATACAAAAGGAGAAAACAGATTTTAGTCACAATATAAATCATTTAAAGGTGATGCCTCACTAATTTTAAGGATTGTCCTTGCTTCTAGAGTTATTGTACCCTTTAAAAATGTTGACCTTCTGCTTAGACAAGTGACAAGTGTGTTTCTCATGACTTTCTCCTGGAAATTATGATTATTGTTCATTAATGTAAAATGAGGATGCAATTTCAAAAAGTGTATAAATAATTTTACTCAAGAAAAAAATGCTGCCATGCCCGAGTGCACCATGCATGTGAAACAACTACAGCAGGCTGTCAGCTGCTTCTCCTGTGTTCTAATACTTCTTCAATGCTTCAATGCGTAGTTTTATGAACAATTAGAATGCTAACATCCATTATGCATCTGAGGCACATTATAATACACGCTGCTGGAATAACAGCTGTACAAATGAAAGAATTTCATCTGATGGATACTGCAGGAAATTAAATGAAATACGGAAGCTAAGGTTAGCACACTAAAAGGCTAACATGACAACACACTTCTTATACATGCTCAAAGATCTCCCTCATTCCTGTGAGAAAAAGGCTGCACATGCTGTCCGTTGGTCCCAGGATTATACTTCACCCCAAAGCTCTTACGAACAACTAGAATCCTAACATTCGATATTCAAGAAAAAAATCTGAATGCCAGTTTGCTGAATATTGAACTGTTGAATTTAAAGCCTTTCATACGGAGTGGGTTAAAGCAAATGAACATTTGAGTGTTACTGTAAATATGAATTCTGCCGTCTCAAAAAATGCTATAGGAAATATAACATTTAGGCCCTCATTACAACCCTGGCGGTCGGTGTTAAGGCAGCGTTAACACCTCCAACAGGCTGGTGGTAAAAAAAATTGGATTATGACCACTGTGGAAACCGCCAACATAGACAGCCACTTCAACACTCCGACCCCCACGGCGGTAGCAACAAACACCACAGTGGTCACTGCCAACAGACAGGCGGAAGACAATGTATCGCCCACCCTATCATGAGAGGCCAATCCTCCAGCTTTTCCGGGGTGGTACCAACGACATCAAAAGCATGGTGGAAACAGTACACAGAAGGGGAACCACTCACCTTCCGACACTCCATGAAGAACCAGGACGACATGGAGCCCGAACTGCAGATCCTCCCCATGTTGGTGTATCTACTAATACACCAGAAAGTAGAAAGAAGGCAGGGGCTTAGACAACAGTAAGTACTGCATTTAGCACAGAGGGGAGGGGAGGGGGAAGGTAAAAGACAGTTACACACACCCACAGCACGCAACACCCCCATCCCCTACCCTCACCCACAACACCATACACACTAACACATCCAATAACAATACAGATACACCCTGTTACCCCCTGGAAGAACGCAAGGACAAAAGGAATTGAGTTTAATCAGTGATATTTTTAACAATCAGATATAGCAATCGAATAAAAATAATTCAGTATATTCAAATATTCACATTATGTACATGAGGCCGTACACTGTCCCTTGTAAATGTCCGTAGACCAGTGGGCCCAAAAATCGTGGGTGAAGCCCACACATGATACCTGCCTCAAAATAGAGAGAACGCTACAGTGGCATCAAGTCGAAAATACAGAGGCACCTAAGGGGGAAGAGGAGGAGGGGCACCTCAGCCGAAAGATGGTACTACGCCACTGCTCCTCGAGGGGGCTCCATGCCCACTGCTTGGTCCTGGGGAGTTCAAAGCCACAGTCTCTCAAGTGGGTGGTTTGCCCACTGCTTGGTCCTGGGGAATACAAAGCCACTGTCTCTCAAGTGGGTGGTTTGCCCACTGCCTGGTCCTGGGGAGTTCAAAGCCACAGTCTCTAAAGTGGGTGGTTTGCCCACTTCCTGGTCCTGGGGAGTGCAAAGCCACAGTCTCTCAAGTGGATGCCTTTCTCCACAGATTCTGGAGGGGGCTTTGTTCCCAGTGTGCTTCATCCTGCCAAGGAGGGGGTGAGTGGTTGCATCTCTCCAATGGTTCTGGAGGGGGCTTTGTGCCCAGTGTGCTTCATCCTGCCAAGGAGGGGGTGAGTGGATGCATCTCTCCACTGGTTCTGGAGGGGGCTTTGTGCCCAGTGATGCTGCACCTGGGGTGTGGCAGTTACCATTCCCTCACCTGGGTGTCTGAGCCATGAGATGTGCAGGGAACAGGTAGAATGATACTTCATGGAGGCAGAGCCACACTCCATTGTGCGGTGATTTAGGCGGCAAACTGTAGGAGGTGTACGTCTGCTGAGTTTGCGTGAAGGTGCATGGGCTGGAGGCTGTTGTGAGGTGGATGGCTGTTGGGTGGGTGTGTGCCTGCATTTGTGTACTTTGGGAGGTGGGCTCCCAGACACACTGGGAGAGGACACAGGGACCGTGTGAATGGTTGTGGGGGTGGTGATTGCTCGTGAGCGGTGTGTTGTGATAGGCATGCTGTTGATGGCGGCAGTGGCTGATGATGTAGTGCATGCAGTTGTGAGTGTAGACAATACTGGGAGGGAGGTGGAGGACGAGTAGGAGGGGGACACAGTGGAGGCAGTGGATGTTGGTATGTGTGCATGTGGATGGCGCTTGTGCGGGTGCCTGTGTGCGCGGGGCTTATGGTTACCTGAGCCACTTTTGTGTGTTGATGTGTGTACATGCTGGTCTAAAGGTGTGCTTGGGATAGGCTGAGGTAGAGGGGATTGGGTCGGGGTAGTGGAAGTTGGAGGGGGGAGGGTGGACACAGGGACAATGGCTGCCATCAGCCTGAAATGCTCTCTGTTGGGCCGCCACCCCAGAATGAATGCCCTCCAGGTATGCATTTGTTTGTTGCAAATGCCTCTCGACACCCTGGATGACATTCAGAATGGTTGACTGCCCAACAGTGAGGGATCTCAGGATGTCAATAGCCTCCTCACTGAGGGCAGGAGGGCTGACTGGGGCAGGACCTGAGGTGCCTGGGGCAAAGGAGATGCCCACCCTCCTGGGTGAGCGGGCACGGGAAACACGCTGAGGGGCTGCTGAGAGGGCGGTGCTGGTAGGGGGGTGGTGGCTGTACCTGTTGTTGGGGTGGGCACAGAGGCGTCTGCCACCGCCAGGGAGCTTCCATCACAGGAGGAGTCACTGTCACTGGTATCCTCTTCTGTTCCCGTTGTGGAGCTCCCCTCGCCCTCCGTCCCACTGGTGGCTTCACCCTCCGTGGATTCCACCTCATGGGCCATGTGGGATGCAGCTCCCTCCGTCGCCAGTGCCTCTGCTTCTCCGCCAGATGAGGCAAATGCACACAAGGACAGGGTGACAAAACAAGAAGGGGGTAAGACAGAGGACACACATGGTCAAAGCTAGCAACACCACTACAGTTGACGGACACAACACACTCTGAGCTGCCCTAGGCCTTGCCCAACCACTCACTAAGGTAGTCACCA
This sequence comes from Pleurodeles waltl, assembly GCF_031143425.1. Lineage (NCBI taxonomy): Eukaryota > Metazoa > Chordata > Amphibia > Caudata > Salamandridae > Pleurodeles > Pleurodeles waltl. Next base: position 1,454,888,474 of record NC_090444.1, on the reverse strand, counting down.
GCCCATGGGGTACAATGTCTAAAGCCAGCACCTGCATACCTGACACCCACAGGACCATGCACACTAGTAGTTGCCCGCTTGTACCATGGGTGTACGGGTGCTTCAGAGCTTGCAAACAAGGGACCTACCCTGCCATGATCGCCCCGGCCTAGGTGCACCCCCACCCAGCTAGTTCCTAAAGTGCGCAAAGTGAGCCTTCAGAATCTGTACTCCCCCCCTTGTGGCTGCTGTGATGCCCTCAAGCGTCCATCCAACTCCGGATAGCCCACCGCCAGGATGCGGAACATCAGGGGGGTCATGGTGCGACGGGCACCCCTTCCACTTTGGGAGGCCAGCCCCAGCTGGGCCTCCACCATATTCTTGGTCCAGCGGTGCAGGTCCTCCCATTTCTTGTGGCAGTGGGTGCTCCACCTGTGATAGACCCCCAGGGTCCACACCTCCTTGGCGATGGCACGCCAAATTCCCTTCTTCTGGTGGGCGCTGACCTAGAGGGTAAAGACAGCGGAAAATGTAATCACTCACCCGTCCGGACCGTCACCAGTTCCCACCCATGCCCTGACGCACATACACTGACCACCTCTCATGCAGCACTCAGGGCATGACTCCTTAGCACCCCCCAACATGTGCCTTACATCCACACCACTCCAAACAGGCATTTCCCACGCATAATGCTCACAGTGTACTCACCTGTTTGTCTGGAGGATCGTAGAGTAGCGTGTACTGGGGGAGGACTCAATCCACCAGTTTCTCCAACTCCTCCGCAGTGAAGGCAGGGGCCCTTTCCCCAGACACTCTAGCCATTGTCGCTTCCAGACTGAGGTCACAGCAGCACTTGCAGTGTAGGTCCTCTCCTGTTGATGGTCAGGTATCAAGTGAGTGAATGGGTAGAAAATGTCAGTGACGTCCGTGGTGGTGCGTGGCGTCACCGCTGGCGTACATCGCCATTGGCTCCTGGAACCCATAGGGCCCAATAATAACCAATGCGGAGTTGTGTGGTGGTCTTCGACCGCCTACCGCGATGCTGCACAACGCCAGTGCAGTTACCTCATTTCCCCTTGTCCCTCCTCACAAGTCAGGAAGCCGCCATTTCAGGGTGGCACATGGCATGGCACCTAACTGCGTCACAGCACATATTGGCACATATACTGACTCACGATTTAACACACGGCTTCTGTAATATTAATTCAGACACAGTTGTGCTATCTATGTGGTAAATTACCTTCTGCTCACTGTTCTCCTCCATAGGCTACAACTGCTGAGGCAGATGATGAGATGGTGGCATCCTCCAGTGTGCAGACCCCTAGTGGACCTGTTGACAATGGAGGAGAGACACAGTATTATCACATACAGACTTGATCGTGCCACAATCCAAGAACTGTGTGCCCAATTATCAGCTATCCGCCAGCCCACAGGTATCCCCCATCTTGTGCAGGTCTTGTCAGTGCTCCATTTCCTGGCAAGTGGCTCCTTCCAAACTACAGTGGCCATGGCATCAGGGATGTCTCAGCCAATGTTCTCAAACATGTTGAGCAGGGTGTTGTCTGCCCTGCTGAAACATGTGCGCAGCTACATCGTGTTCCCCCTGGTGGAGGATTTGGCCACAGTGAAAGCTGACTTTCTATGCCCTAGGACATATTCCCAAAATCATTGGTGCCATTAATGGGACATATGTGGCATTTGCCCCTCCACAGTAATGAACAGGTGTACAGGAATAGAAAAAGCTACCATTCGATGAATGTGCAAATGGTGTGTTTGGCGGACCAGTAAGTCTCCCATGTGAATGCCAAGTATCCTGGCTCTGTGCATGACACCTATATCTTGCACAATAGCAGTATCCCTTATGTGATGGGCCAACTCCAGAGGCACCAGGTGTGGCTAATAGGTGAGCCCAAGGTCCCCACACAGTATGAGTAGGGGTTGTCCCTAAGGGTTAGTGTGTCTCTCACAATTGTCCCTCAATATTTACAGGTGACTGGTTACCCCAACCTGTCATGGCTACTGACCCCAGTGAGGAATGCCAGGACAAGGGCAGAGGAACGTTACAATGAGGCACATGGGTGAACTAGGAGGATTGTTGAGAGGACATTCGGCCTCCTGAAAGCCAGATTCCGGTGTCTCCATCTGACAGTTGGCTCCCTCCACTACTCACCCAAGAAGGTGTGCCAGATCATCGTGGCATGCTGTATGTTGCACAACCTGGCATTGAGACGCCAGGTGCCTTTTCTGCTGGAGGATGAGCCTAGTGATGGTCTTGTGGCAGTGGTGGAGCCTGTGTACAGTAAGGAAGAGGAGGCAGAGGAAGAAGATGTGCAACAGAACAAACATTATCCTGCAGTACTTCCAGTGACAGACAGGTAAGAGACTGTAACTCCTCTTCACATTTCAGTGTACTTTAGGACATTGTACATGGCAGCCTCCTATCCTATGTCTATGGACACTTTGGGTTTCCTTTTTTCAGATCTGTGTACCCCAATCTGGCTTCTGCTATGTGTACTGCTGCCCAACAACTTTCATACATTGGTATGGGTAAATTACCATATACCTTACAATGCTTACATTTGTGAATCATCAGACGGACTCCAGATTGGTGTTTGATTTAAGGGTGTTTATTTAGGTTCTAATAAGTATAGGGGTATGTGCTAGGGACTGGGGTGATGGTGGAGGAAGGTCCATGGTAGAGTTCAGTCTCATGGCATCACAGGTACATTGTCCAAAGGGGCATAGGAAGTGGGGCAATGGCAGTTCAAGGTGGACAGGGTAACAGAGTTGAACAGAAGGGTGACAATCAAGAGGGTCCTATTTCCTGGTGGGGGTCTTGGTAATGCTCTCTGTTTTCTACCTGGATCACAGGGACCGTTTGTGTGGTAGTTCTCCTTCTGCAGGGGGTGGGGTGCTGGTGGCCTGATGTTCGTGTGGTGGGGCCTCCTGTCCACTAGCGCCGGCGGAGGTGGGAGGCTGTTCCTCGGTTTGGCTAGTGTCAGGGGCCCTTTGTTGAACCACTGCCTCTATCATGGTCTTGCCCATATCAGCCAGCACCCCTGCTATGGTGACCAGGAAGATGTAGATTTTTGTGACGGCATCCCTGATCCCCATGTACTGTCCCTCCTGCAGCCGCTGGGTCTCCTGAAACTTGGCCAGTACCGTGCCCATGGTCTCCTGGGAACGGTGGTACACTCCCATGATGTTGGTGAGTGCCTCGTGGAGGGTTGGTTCCCTGGGCCTGTCCTCCCCCGTCACACAGCAGCCCTCCCAGCTTCCCTGTTGTCCTGTGCCTCTGTCCCCTGAACCTTGTGCCCACTGCCACTGACGCCAGGTCCCTGATCGTCCTGGGTTAGTGGGGTCGCCTGGGGTCCCTGTAGTGGTGGACACACTGCTGATTGAGGTGCCCTCGGGACAGTGGCATGGGCCCACTGGGTGGGTGCTGTGCTGGTGTTTCCTAAGGGGGGTGGCTCTGTGGTAGATTTGGATTGTGACAAGGTAACCGACTGTCCAGAGGACCCAGATGGGCCAGGTTGGTCATCGTGATCCAGGCGTGCAGAGCTGATGTCATCACTGTGGGCCTCTTCTGGGGGGAGGCTGGATGTAGTTGGCACCTCCTGTCCAGTGACGTTGGGTAGGGGTCCTGTTGGGATGCAAATGCATTGTTATTGTATCTGTGTGTGCCATATTGTGCCTATGGGTGTGTTTCCCTTATAGAATTGTGCTTTCCCTGTCACCTTGGCCTTGTGTGAGTCTCTCTACTGGGCATGCTGTGATGATGGGTGTCCATGCAGCTCTGTGATGGGGTCAATGCATTGGTGTAGCATGCAGGGCTTGATATTAGGATGTGTGAGTTGTGATAGTGGGGTATATGTGAGGTGATGAAGTGAAGGGTGTGAGGGTAGGGGTAGGAGTTTGTGATGGCATGCAGGTAGTGTGGGGGATATAGTAGTAAAGATTTGACTTACCAGAGTCCAGTCGTCCTGCTACTCCTGCGAGGCCCTCAGGATGCATGATCCCCAAGACTTGCTCCTCTCATGTTGGTAGTTGTGGGGGAGGAGGTGGGGGTCCACCGCCAGTCCTCTGTATTGCTATCTGGTGTCTTGATACCACGGAACATACCTTCCCCCTAGGTCATTTCACCTCTTCCTGATGTCATCCCTGGTTCTTGGATGCTGTCCCACGGCGTTGACCCTGTCGATGATTCTCCACCATAGCTCCATCTTCCTAGCAATGGATGTCTGCTGCACCTGTGATCCGAATAGCTGTGGCTCTACTCGGATGATTTCCTCCACCATGACCCTTAGCTCCTCCTCAGAAAACCTGGGGTGTCTTTGAGGTGCCATGATGTGGTGTGAGTGATATGTGTGAGGTGATGTGTGGGGTGATGGGTTGGGATGTATTATGTGATGTGCGTGGATGGTGTATGAGTGATGGTATTCCGTGCCTCTGAGGGATTGTGTGCTCTTTGATTGTCTCTCTGTGCTTGTTCTATTTTTTTTGGTTTTAAGGGGTTGTGGGTAATGTGGGTGTGTGTTTTATAGTGGTGTGAGTATGTGGGTGTGGTTTGTGTATGTGTGTCAGGTGTGTGTATTTTGAATTGTCCAATGTGGTGTAGTGTTTTAAGTGTGTGTATTTTGGACGAGGTGGTGTGTACATGCCAATGGTTTATCGCGGTTGAATGACCACCGGGTTGATTCGTGGGTTGTGATACTGTGGCCGTATTCCTGTTGGCGTGAAAGTGTGGGTTTTGCTATTGCCAGTTTATCACTGACCTTTGGTGTGGCGGACTTGTGTTGGTGTCTGTATTCTGGTGGTATTCTCAGTGTGGGTCATAATACCCATGGCATGTTACCACCGCGGACAAGGTATGTTGGCGGTCATCAGCACAGCGGTAGGCAGCATTTACCGCCAAGGTTGTAATGAGGGCCTTCGTAATTTATTGTATAATATATTTTCAGCGGGATAGAGATAGTTAAAGAGATCGAAATGTAGCATCTCCTTTCCAAATCCATTTCATAACACTATTCAAATTCTCTCTTTCTTAATCTCGCCTTAATTTTAAATCTGGCAACGTTTTGGTGGATATAGAATGTTTTAAATCTTCCATTAAATGCACGGACATAGATTTATAGAAGAGCAGGAAGCTATTTGCCAAGAGGTCCTACAACAAACGTGTGTGCTACTATAGCTACAGGTACTCTCTGAATAAGCTGCTGCTTGATTATTTTATTATGTCTTACTAGCTGTTTGGTATGACCTCTTCCCATCACATAACACGGACACAGAATGCAACAGCAACATAGAACATACAGAAAGTTGCAATGGTCAGTCTCCATTACCACCTAGCATGTTTAAGTAAACCTCCACATGGCATTGGTTGCTGGCATGCCTTCTGTGTTTTGGGAGAAGCATACACCATTAAGCAGATGTAATTTTGTAGTTAGGACTCTAAATACGGTCTTACAGTGTTTTCCTTACTTTGTTGCAATCAAGTAATAAACATGTTGACTCAAAAAAATTTGGAGAACAATGCACTTTGCTAGGTGAGGGGCCTTATATACATACCCTCAAGTCATGGTCCTCTTTATTTTAGTCGTGAATGTAGGAATACATTTTAGCCTTGTGTCCTATATGCTCGCTACACATCATCAGCCGTCTGACAGGTTTCCAGAGAGCAGGACAAAACTTTAACATATGGAGAATGCAGCTGCTGCTGTTCGTACCATCCTCTAGAGCCACTGAACTGCTGAAATTTGACAGCTCTCCCTCCTCCCCTTCTTCCTGCTAGGCACATGCACAGCTAAATGAACGGTCAGTGTTCTCGGCCTGCAGTTCAGAGTAGCTGCTGCACTACAGATCTGAGTTGCACTCCAGAGCTAACATACCACTTTTCATCCTTCTCCTTAGAGGCTTGGGCACTGTGGGCCTCATTTACAAGAATCTGATGAATCGGCCTGATGCCTTAGATTGCTTGCACTGCCCTACGATCCCCTAACGATACCATGGATGCGCTTTATTTACAATACAGAACTCAATAGTGCATGTTTTCACAGTTGAATCAGAAATTCTGTAGCATCTGTTGGCTCTAAACTCACGCATTGCTGGACAAGTGTTCAAAACATGACGCTACTCCAACAATGCGAGGAGGCTTCCATAGAGAAAAGACCTGTGTCAATTTTATGCCTGCTCTGACCTGACAGTGAAATTCGGATGCAGTGAACCCACAGAATAATGGAGTGAAATGTTGTAAATTTCACTGCATCGCGGCTTTTCCTGTGGGAGTGCCTACCCTTCATGCATCATACCTTGAAGAGGAATAGTCTGACACAAGGGTTTACAAACTGACACATTTGACCCAACACGTCATGTTTGTAAATCTGGAGCAGTGTAGAGCACTGCTAGCATCACTGCTGCATAAATAAATACACAACGGTGATGCAAAGGCCTTGTAAATGATGCCCTAAGTGCTCTCAAAGTAAGGATTGTCTTGCGGTTATGTTAATTTAGTTTATAATTTAGACAATACTGAGATAATAAAACATAGCTTAGATCTACCAACTGAAATGCAAAGTGTGCAGTTGTGTCAGAGTCCTAGGAGTAACACACTATGGCCAGAGTGAACACTAGGCATGATAAGTAGCAGAATGTTCTTTATTCCTATTTATCACGCAGCATGCCGGAGTCCATGTCACCCTTCTGCAGCCTTCTTTTTCGCAGCTCTGTGAGTGTGTGTCCCACTTCCTCCCCTTCTTCTGTAACTTCCTGTCCCCTGCGACCTCCTATAGGTCTAGCAATTATCCAGCATGGTCAGGTGACCTATGGGTAACATCTTACCCCCACTTTACGGGTAGGACAGCTCGAGTGAAAGCATATTTAATGTCTCAGTCTCTAAGGACAAAAAGGAATGTGGCACAAGTAAACAAAATTCAGTCAATGTCTTATTCACTCACTGCCATTACAAAATTGTTTTCGGAAGTGAAATCCTAGTTCATTTGAATAAAATGCACCTTAGAGTTTACCATACAAGTACATCTACAACAGGGCATGTATCGCCTCTCTAAGAACAATGGCGATACGGAGAGTCAATGACCTCTCATTTTAACCATTTAAGTGGTCACAAAATGGCTGTTTGGCTTTGATGTTATGGTGTGATGTTAGGTGTGTGAAGGTGTGATGTTAGTGATGGTGAAGTTCTGGGTGCAACCCCCTGTACTGAACAATAATATATTGTGAGTTTGCTCAAATTATTGTCAACTCAGAGACAAACTTGCCAAGTCAATTATTTGCAGAGTCTCTTCCTCTTTAACACAGGACACTATGGGCCATATTTATACTTTTTTAGCGCCGCATTTGCGCCGCTTTTTGACGCAAAAGCGGAGCAAACTTACAAAATACCATTGTATTTTGTAAGTTTGTGCCGCTTTTGCGTTAAAAAGCGGCGTAGATGCGGTGCTAAAAAAGTATAAATATGGGTCACAATTGTATTTTGTTTGCGCCGCTTTTCCGTCAAAAGTGGGGCAAATGCAGCGCTAAAAAAGTAAAAATATGGTGCCTTATTTTTATCCTAATCATCCCTTCAATCTAGTGAGACGGCAGGGGAGGGAGCGTATGTGGCAGTCTACTGAGTGTTGAGTGTAGACAGGCAATCAACTATTACAGTGCTTAAGTTGAATGAATGGTTGTCTGGAGGGGGCCTTCAACACTCATTTTGGGGAACCAGCACTTTTCACATCAGACGTTTACCGAGACAAGAGAGAAAAAACATGAACATCAGTTAGATGCGGGAAGAGAGAGATGGAAAAACTGTCACAAAGGGAGAAACCAGGACCCTGTCAGAGTAAAACAAATGGGAATGGAGTGCCTGGTAGTGAATTAAAAGGCATGAAGTGGATTTTAAGACTGTGGAGCCTTGATATTCACCATGCCGACATTTAGCTGTGCCAAGTGCGAGCTCCTAAAATGTGTTTTGGGCACCTCCACGCTTTTAGAAATAATGCACTGCTTAGCAAGTCAAAATAGCCAAAAAGAACAAGTAAATGTAGTTATTTTTTATCAGTTAGCATGGGATATCCGGATACCTAAACTTTCCAGTGACATCTGATTTGTTAAAGCACAGCTGGACTACAACGTGAAACAACGGGATTTACATATAATCTGATCCATAACAATCCTATCTTCTTACACTTCATGTGATAAGACACCTTAGATAAAATTGCTCTCTGACCAATAATGGATTTAACTGTCGAGGATCGATTCCAAAAACAAACTGGGGAGAAAATAGTTGTGAACATGTCACCAGTATTTTAATTTACCTGAGGACACAGGCACCAGCTTCGAGAGGACAGTGTTGGGAGTCCAGCGGGAGCTGGCCAAGGGGGTGATGGTGGGGATGCAAACAATGGCAGCCAGCCTTGAGGGGATGCATATGTGCATAGTTACAACAGAACAGACTGCAGCCAACCGACGCACATCCTCACCAAAGTGTGGAGTCCAGGAGTGTCTGAGAGAATTAGTTGCTGCCATGAGTGAGAGGCCACAACAACTGCCCTGCCAAACTGGCAGTAGTGTGCCTGAGGACAATAAGGACCTCATGCATCGGGAATTGGTCTCCCTCAGGGCAGACATGGCTGCGTTCCACAGGGATGTTGCAGCTATACATAAAAACCAGCAGCTCCTCTTTGCTGCAGTGATGCCATACGAGTGCCACAGATGGCAGCTGCTGGAAATTGGGAGTCCACATTTGCAACCACTGAGGTGTGTGTGGCCCCCTCTATCTCTGCACTACCACCATCAAGAGTAGAGGAGGCACCACACATATCGGAGGATGAAGATGTGGAGCAGATCATCTTCACCCGTAGAAGTTCCCGGTAGCACCAGCCCGTGCCACATGGGCAGTGTTTTCCTCAGTCCTGTGCTCGACATCATGCCAGTGTTGTCACTCTGAAAGATATGCACTCCACCTCAACACACTGTTGACCTCTCTGCTGTAAACCACTATTGTCCCTAACTGTCCATTTGGCAATGTATTTACTCCTGCACTGAAAGACACTTTACCTAAACATGTCCTGTGACATGTCCCTCAAGCCTGGACTTTTTTTGTGTCCCAATTGGATGGGTTCCACAAATGGGGTCACAGACCTGGATCTTGTATATACTTTGCACTGTTACACTTGTAAATAAACACCACCTACACAACCAGCATGTTTATGTGTGTTGTGACACTTCTACTATGCCTAGTGTTTTGTAATGTGTGTAACATGTCTAAATTCACAGAGTGTCAGTACAAGAGTGCATGTATATATGGGCAAATATCTATGCACATCATACCTACATGTTGTATGTTGATGTTGGCCTCATCCCTTACAATCAAGTCACTGAATATGTGAGATATTTTTAAATGTATGCTACAATCACTACATACTGCAAGAATGGGTGTGAAACAGTCATCAGACAATTTTGTCAGCTAGGAGTACCACTAGAACATATTGGTGTGAAACAGAGGGACTCAAACTCATCCATTATTTCCACTGGTCAGTTTAGCAAGATAGGAATGATATATAGGCAGTAGTAACATATCCCCCAGTGCCCAACATCCCAAAACAAAACACATACAATGTTAGCTGAATTCCCTCACCTATCCTGTCCTATACATGGTCAACATAGTCAGCTTGAGTGGTGGGAACACTGGAAGGCAGGTGCACAGGTAAGTAGTTGTGTTGTAGCTTATATCACAGGACACATGCAGGACGACATACACTAAACTACACATTTACTAACTATGACTAAAAAAAATACATATTTTTTTGTATTTTTTATAAACATATAAAAGCCCTAACATCACCCCCACCCACACACCCACACACATAGTAAAATATAAAAAGTAGTAAACCCAACCCCAAACCTACTTATCCTATCTAACCCACTAACCAGTTCTAACCTACAACACCCAAATACCCATCAAAAACTGTAGAAAAAGAGGAGGGAGGACAGTCAAGTTAGGAGGAGTGACATAATGTCATTTAGAGGTTGGCCCTTTTGAGTATTGTTTAATATTCTTGAGGGCCTTGCTGTTCTTGGCCACCTCCTGCTCAATGGAGTCCAACTTTTGGAGAACCAGTTGTACATCCCTCTAAAGATCTTTTATAGCACTCACGTTGATGGCAGCTGATGTGGTTGGCGGTGTCATGGTACTTGTGGGTGCAGCAGCTTGAGCAATGGTGACGTTGGCAGCTGTGGGCCCCTGCACAACAGTTGTGCTTGGTCTGGCCTGCGTGGGTCTCCCTTGGCTGAATGTCGCCACTCACCAGTGGACCACTCCAAGCGATAGCCACGTGCCATCCTCCTGAATCCAGATTCCACTGCCAAAATGTGCCTATAGCGCACTGCCCTCTTCTGAAACGCACTGAGTTGGTTCATGTTGGCAGCTGTAAAAATGAGACAGGCAACCATCAGTGTCAGCACTGTGTGGAGTATATTTAGTAAATCAGCTTGCTATCAACATTGAATTACACATGCAGACCTACTTAAAATCCAGATGATACAATGACCCTGATGGATGAAACTACAACTCTTCCTTAGCACCATTTCCCTTACACCATAGCTATCCACCTCAAAATTAGGTAACAAACAAATTCACATATGCTTAGACATTGCACCATGTGTGACAATGCTAAAGCAGCACCAAATTCACATTGATCAGGGCCACTATTCCTCTTCTTAAGTGTCAAATTTTCAAACATACATCACCTGAAACTTGGGCCCTCAATACAACCAGTGCTGGCAGTAATTCTGGCTCCCTATCACGACTTTTCCGCTGGGCCAACGAATGGTAACAGTGTTACTGTCCGCTGGCCCAGCGGAAAAGTCACATCAACATTGCTGCTGGCTCGTAATAGAGCGGGCGGCAATGCTGATGTGCAGCGGGTGCAGTAGCACCCGTTGTGCATTTCACTGCCGTTAATTCGGGGAGTGAAATGCGCGACGGGGCCATGCCTAGGGGCCCCTGCACTGCCCATGCCATGTGCATGGGCAGTGCAGGAGCCCCCAGGAGCATCCCAAGTCCTCCTTACCGCCAGCCTTTCGATGGTGGTTTACCGCCATGGCCAGGCTGGCTGTCGGGGACTCAGCACCGCTGCCCTCGGGATTATGACCACCAGGCGGAAGCCTGGTGGTATAGTGGAGGGGCCGGCGGTATGGCCATGGCTATTGCGCCACGGTCATAATAGCTGGTGGAACACCGCCATCCTGTTGCCGGTGTTACCGCCAGCTTACCGCCGGCCGCCAGGGTCATAATGAGGCCCTTGATGCTTTTATTGTGAGCATGGGATGATGTTGTTTACCATAAAGGCTTGCTTTGCCCCATTTTTTAAAGCCTGGGTCAGGGCAGGTGTTAGGGGACCTGTGGGCCTATTTCCATGGTAGAACACCATGGAATAAGCCCACAGGTGCCTCCCCAGTCCCCAGGGGCACCCCCACCCACACCAGAGGGACTGCGGAGGATGGGGGACCCCATCCCAGGTAAGTACAGGTAAGATTGCATTTTATTTTTGAAAGTGCCATATGGGGCCCTGAAATGGGCCCCCATAGATGGCACAGGGTGCAATGGCCATGCCCAGGGGACCCTTGTCCTCTGTGCTGGCCATTGGAGTGGTGGGCGTGACTCCTGCCTTTTCTAAAGCAGGATTCACGTGGCATGGTAGGTTTAGCACCATAAAATGACGCTAATCTGGTTAGAGTCATTTTTTTTTCTCTAACCTGCCTAACGTCATTTTTTGGTGCTAAACCCTCTTCTTCTTTAATGACAGGCCCACCCGACTAAAGTCATTTTTTTTTTACTCTAGCCTACTCTTTGCACCGGCTTGCACCATTCCATAAATATGGTGCCCGGCTGGTGCACAGAAATGGTGCAAGCTGCTGCTAAACGTTTTGGTGCAAAACTGAGTTAGTGCAGTTTTGCAGTAAAAAGTACAAATAAGGGCCAATATTGTGTACGTTTGCACCACTTTTGCGTCCAAAAATTACGTTAATGCAGCACACAAAAAAGTATAAATCAGGGCCTTGGTGCTAGACGGGTCTAGCACCAAAGTATAAATATGGAGTTAGTTTTGCACCGAATTAGAGTTAAAATAATGACACTAATGCGGTGCAAACAAAGTATAAATATGCCGCAGAGTATAAATATGCCCCTAAATATGGAGTTAAGACCATAGAGTAATTTTTTGCTCGGGAACGCCTACCTTGCATCTCATTAAGGCAAGGTAGGTCTCCACTTCCAGAAAATGACTTTAACTCCATAAATTTAGCGCTAAACGGGTCTAGCACCAAAGTATAAATATGGAGTTAGTTTTGCACCGAATTAGAGTAAAAAAAAATGACTCTAATTCGGTGCAGAGTATAAGTATGCCTCTTAGTCTGCAATTCACATGCATTAAGTAATCAATGACTGATGTTTCACAATTGGCTGATGGCATCAAATGGCCCATTGCCAGTGCCCCCTAAGGCAGGTTTCCCCCTTTGTAAATATAATGGCAGGACTGATGTGTGTGAAACTCTGACATTATTGCACCATATATGGATTGTCATACTTAGTTATCACAATCCACTCACAAATGGTATGCTGGCAGTGTTTATCCTTATCATACATGACACAATGCTGGGGCACAGATGTTGCCATGGCCCATGAGATGTGCGACTTAGTGAAGGATGTGCATGACTATTCAAACTTCTGACTTGCATTGGTTAAATATAAGGATATGTGATCCCATGTATATACTGGCACAGTGACACTCCATTCTGGTTGCATGCAAACTGTCCACAAGCATTGCATGCAGCACGCCAACACATCTGCTACTGGCATCCAAGTGCAGTGAACAGTAATTAGTTAGCCAATGGGGTATTCACCAACAGACCCACCAATCAATACACCAAGATGGTCGAGAAGATCGTGCCCACATGGTCAGCCCAGCGATGCTTCTGCTGATGGTCATTGTGACTGGTGTGGTACACCCTCTTCAAGTGGTGGAGAACCTTACCCAATCGCAGCCACCTTGCCTACTTACAGTAGCCCTGGATCACATGGCCACCCATCTCTAGCATCAATGTGAGGTAGTGGGCTACCAGCCAAATAAAGCCTCCCAGCTCCTCCTCCCCCATTCTGGCCAGCCTCCCCTTCCAGATATTGCACTGGGGTACAGGTAGAAAATAATGTTAGACAGTGCAATGGAGAAACAGAAATAATGAAAGAAAACTTAACACCCAAAAATTCAATAACCCAACCAACCCACCTATAGTACTAACCCAGACAGACACCCGATAGCACAAGTAAAAGGTAAGAGACACTGAACACAACACAGCCTCAAACACTGGGACAAACGACAATATAATAATACAACAGTAAACACGACAGGAGGGACAGTACAAGATAGACTAAATCAACAAAAAGATACCACCAACTCCAAAACAAAACCACACAGTCAAAAGAGGCACAGACTGTAAAGAGAAAGTGAAAGTACACCCACTGTACCAAGCCTGTAAACAGAATATCCTATTATATCACTTCTTGAGCCCTTGCGTCACGTTTTCTGTTATGCATGTATTTTTTTGACGCATCTGATATTTGCATGAGTATTTCTGGTGCATTACTTATATCAGGAAAACTATCGCCAGCATTTTTTAATTCTTCCCTCATCAAAAACTATTCCTCTTTTCCTTGTACCTACGTTGGTTGCAGCGGCATCCTCATTCCTGGTGGCTCTTGCAGAGGCTTTTTTTAGAACTAGCTTCAGGTTTAACTGCCACTTAAGATGGTGGCCAAAAATCTTTGTGAGGTCAGCACCCTAGTGTTTTTACCTTAGTCTTGTGCTGAAGCTTCCCTCCAGCTGTCTCTTGGAGCCCTGCACTTCAACTGTTGTCCTGAGGAGAATGAGCAGTGTTCCTGAGGTGCTTCATTGCATAGAGAATTCTTCCAGTTTTGAGTAATTCATTCTTTTTCTTATTACTGTGTGCACACCAGCTACTTATTTCCTTTTCAAGAACCTACATTTTTCCTTCTTCCAACAAGTGGTTATCGGGTTTCTTAGGAGAATTAATTTTGACTTAACGGAACTTCAAGCAACTGCAGTAAGGAATCCTTTTGTATGATTTCCATACTCGCCATTACACACACACACACACATATATATATATATATATATATATATATATATATATATATTCAAGAACTCTTTGATTTGCAGACTTGTCAGTCTTAGAGACAAACCTCAGTACTCAGATTAATTCCTAGAGAGTGTGATTGAGAAAACTGAACCTTGAGACAGAGTTTTTGTTTCCTGTAAAATACATTAGTAGTTTGTATATTTGTGAACTTCTGAACTACTGTTCTCCAGAGAACCTTGGAAACCTCTGACTCCTGGAGAAAAGAAGATATTAAGTTAACATTGTTCTCCTAGAGAGAGGCTAGTCTCTCAAAAGATCCAGGTTAGGAGAATGATAGAATTAGATGAATGTGAAAGGCTGAACAGTTTAATGCACAGTAGGAATGTACTTATCTATGCTCTTAACACCCTACTGCAGGTCCTTCCTTTAAAGAAATCCCAACAAGAAGAAAGGTGCAGGTTTTCAGAGACACACACTGAATATCCTATCTTCAAATGGGAAACACAGACTGGAAATGGATCTGGAGGCGGTCTCTCTTTTTCTATTCCTATTCCCTTTTCCCCCTGGCAGATGCAGGGTTCAGATAATCAGTTAAAGTCTGAGCACGCACCTGTTGGAGGGAGGTCGGCTGAAGGCATCTGCTCATGTGGAAGTTTGATTTAATGGGTAACCTTCTGTCAACTTACATGAGTCTATATATATTGACTCATTACCTTTATGCATTGATTTAACAGTAAATTAGCATTGCAAGGAGTGTGAAGGTGGAAAATACGCTAAGGGCCCATGGGTCATGTAGTTTGTGTTTGTGGATATTTTTGATGTATTTGTGTCTTTTTGTAATCTGTAATCATGATTGCGTGATTTTGTGTATCAACATAATAATTGTATGTGCAGGGCTGCAGTATGGCATTTTGTGTATGGCCACATGTGGTATTCCATTGTACAACGTGATTTGTGTGTGATTGTTGTGTGTGTGTTACAGAATCAACAGCATACAAATGTATACACGTCATGCATATGTCTTTATGTGTGAAAACAGTATATCCACATGTATGGCAGTCAGTACTATGCAACTATCATTGTATGTGATTGCGATTTGTGTTCACTTATGTGATGTGTTTAGTTGTCTTACAGAGCATTACATTTCATTCAACATTCACAGATCAGGGATTGTTGATGATGGTTAATGCGTGCGAATTGGCAACTGTTATATGACAAATGTCTCCATTTGTTGATCTTGAGTATATGGATGACTTGTGTGTGGACTACACATATGTCTGACATGTATAAATCTTTGCTACATACTGTCATTGACACACTCTGCCTACATTCCTACCATTTCATGTATTGAACACAATAGCCAGTTGAAAATCATAACATTTTGCTTTGTATTACAATTACTTTGCGGTGGACCTGCAGCCATAGCTGCATATGTTCTCATCCATTCTGATGTACATTCCATGGACATGTCCGTGCAAAGTGTGAGGTCATGTGTACCCTGTGACTGGATTGGGCACCATGGCAGTGCCAGGTGTGATTTCCATGGATGTTCTGCACATGCTCCATTTCTCCCATTGCTTGTGATACTTGGGCTTATCATGTTGGGCTTTGTCACCAAGGATGTCTCCACCTTGTCGCACATGCTCCATGTAGCCATTGCAAATCTCACACTGAGTTGTGTTAGTGGTCTTTTCAAACATTACCGTCTCTCCATATTTTGACATTCACTGCCTCATGTGTGGACCCAATATTTAGGTCATGTGTAGTCCATAAATTGTGTCCTTCAGTTGTCACATTCTAGTGATGGGGCTAATTGTGATGTGTGTGATGGTAGCAGTTCACTCTTACACTTCACGTGTGATGTTGCTACAGTACTCTTCCGATTTGTATTTGTGACGTGGTCCCTGAGGTTAGACTAATAATCCTAAAGTATATGTTGGAGAGATTGAAGACACTGAAGCCAGATTGTGTGGATGAGTGAGATGTTTATTGACAAAATTTACAAGGTGAGTTACAGGAGTAACTCACCTTGCAAGATGTAAGTCATGAAGCATCGCAATTGATATTAGGATCTGGTTGTAGCTCATGTGTATTTGTGTTTTGGTGTGAGTTCCTAACCTTGTCTGATCCTTCCTCAGCACTATCAGACATGGCAATCTTCTGTATGGGTCAAGGACCTAGACCACTTGATTTGGATTCCACACTGATATTCATCGTGTATGTACCATTTATTTTGCAGTGCACTTTTGTATCAGTGTGCTATCAGTAGAGGGACATGACACATCCTGACAACTCAGTGGGTTCAGATGTGGTGGCAACATGGTAGCACTACAGTGCCTGGACATCCCATCCCTTTTGACATGTGTCATGGCAGATGAGGTTTGACACTTACAGTTTATGAAATTGGTTAGTGTCAATGCACAACATGTCTCCTAATTTGGCTGCTATGTCCTGCAACATTTCAACAATGCAAGAATGCCCCATTTGTGACATGTTACATGGCAACCCTTTGTTGTCCCCTGCGCCAGTTGCACATGTGCAGCTGTGCACCAATGCTACCTACCCTACACAGGGTACTTGGCCATCTGCCATGTGGAGGTGCATGTATCTGTGCTGTATGGTACACCACCCTGGACATATGCTTTTTTGATGATCAATTGGCTCTTTCTGTGTGTGCATCCATGTTCAGCATGCATTTGTGCCACATACATCTTAGTTCATAGCACCATCTACCTCCTATTTGCAAACTGCATACTACATCCCTGGGGTGGTATTTTTTTGTTGCCACTTCCTCAGGTCTCAGGGGACAGCAACATGTGAGTCTGCACCTTCATGCTATGTATCTTGTAGTGCCAGACCTGCAGTGAGAAACATTGCACACCCCTTCCACGCTACATGCAACATGGGAGGGTGTCCAATTTAGAATGTGGCTTAAAGTAATGTATAGATGGTCATCTGCCAAGATGTACATACAATGCAGGCCATGACTATGGAACTGTGGGCTATTACATTGTTCCCTTGGTGTTCCAGAGTGGCAGCTAATGTTTGTGTCGGCCATGAGAAGTCCAAGGGTGTGTATCCCATTGTCACTGGATGATCAACATAACTAGCAGTGTCTCTCCTATCTTCCAAAACAATACTGTGTATTTCTACTGTCGACACATGCACAGTGCAGGCTATGGGATGTAGCTCAGCTACTTAGCAAATGTATCCCTTGGCACAATGCATGTGAGGTCAGTGATGTCCTGTTGTCTCCTATGGGTCCCACTATGACATCCATGATCTGCACTGTCTGACTGTGTCTCTGCCCCCTGTTAGACCATTTTGTGTATCTGGTACAGACATGATGGTATTGTGAGTCAGTGAGTGTTGCATGTGAGGTTGCACTACAGTGACTGTGGTTCCAATTCTAACACATCTGGCACATGGTATGTGTTGGTGGTTGATCTTGTATTCCTATGTGTGTGAGCCACTGAGTCACGCATCTGTCTCTGCACACAACAGGTAAGGTAGGTATGTGTTGATGAGATGCAGTACGTATTGGAGCAAGTTGTGTGGTGTTTGATATTTGTGTAGGCAGTGATTAGCACAACATGACTTTAGACATCTGTGCCTATTTGGTAGTTACATGACATGGGCATGGTGTATGCCATTGTCGCATAGGTTCTCATTATTCGAATGAGACTACTGGATTTTAGGCGGCAGAATTGCCTGCGGTGTGTGAGACTAAGGGGCATATTTATACTCCGTTTGCGCCGAATTAGCGTCGTTTTTTTCGACGCAAATTCGGCGCAAAACTAACGCCATATTTATACTTTGGCGTTAGACGCGTCTAGCGCCAAAGTATGAGTAAAGAGCGTCATTTTTTTGCGTGAACGCCTTCCTTGCGTTAATGAGATGCAAGGAAGGCGTTCCCGTCTAAAAAAATGACGGCGACGCAAATGCGTCGTATTTATAAAAAAAATCACGCCCGGGAGGTGGCGGGTCAAAAAACCCCGCATTTGCGCCACTATTTAACGCCTGGGTCAGGGTAGGCGTTAAGGGGCCTGTGGGCTCAAAATGAGCCCACAGGTGCCCTCCCCTGCCCCCAGGGACCCCCCCTGGCACCCCTGCCCACCCCAGGAGGACACCCAAGGATGGAGGGACCCACCCCAGGGACATTCAGGTAAGTTCAGGTAAGTATAATTTTTTATATTTTTTAATTTTTTTTGTGTGGCATAGGGGGGCCTTATTTGTGCCCCCCTGCATGCCACTATGCCCAATGACCATGCCCAGGGGACATAAGTCCCCTGGGCATGGCCATTGGGCAAGGGGGCATGACTCCTGTCTTTACTAAGACAGGAGTCATTTAAATGGCGTCTCGGCGTCGAAAATAATGGCGCAAATCGGGTTGAGGCGATTTTTTTGCCTCAACCTGACTTGCCCCATTTTAAAACGCCCTAACGCCATTTTCCCCCTACGCCGGCGCTGCCTGGTCTACGTGGTTTTTTTCCACGCACACCAGGCAGCGCCGGTCTGCTTGCGCCGGCTAACGCCATTCCATAAATACGGCGCCCGCATGGCGCTTCAGAATGGCGTTAGACGGCGCTAAATTTTTTGACGCTAAACTGCGTTAGCGCAGTTTAGCGTCAAAAAGTATAAATATGGGCCTAAGTCTGACCCACTACAGGTGACACCTGTTGCCGTAATCCGGGTTTTGCTCCGTCTAACTAGCAGTGCCTCATCTCCACCCAAGGGCAGGAATTATTGGACTGCCGAGTGCATGACATGATTGATTTCTCAGGGAAACCGGGGTCACTCAGGTCTCATCCCTTTCTCTCAGTTACATTAGTCTCACATACACAATGCAAACAAAGGCAGTAATAACCAGGACGATACAGCATGACAAAATTAAAACTGTGACAAGGAGAGTAAAGCATAGGAATAACGCTACCATATTGTTACAAGAGTCAATAGACTAATTCCTACCTAGGCTATAGTAGAGCACAGCATGTTAAGCTCTAATTCTGCCCTTCAGGTTTCCCTGGGAAGACATCATCCCCATACCTCAGCAAAGGACTGAATTCTGCATAAGCAGCTGTAGCAAAGCGTTTAGCAATCAGCATACAGTTGTGGTTCCCTGGCTAGAATCTCCCTCTAACGTGTAAGGGACAGGAAAGTGTTTTTATATTAAAACAGCCGATGTTCTGAGAAAATGTCCCTAAATAAGGATTTGTGTTTTTCTATGAATACCAGAGACAAAACGTTTACCTCGTTCACCAGCAACCTATCTTACTGCAGCCT
This sequence comes from Pleurodeles waltl, assembly GCF_031143425.1. Taxonomy (NCBI): domain Eukaryota; kingdom Metazoa; phylum Chordata; class Amphibia; order Caudata; family Salamandridae; genus Pleurodeles; species Pleurodeles waltl. Next base: position 1,454,869,055 of record NC_090444.1, on the reverse strand, counting down.
TGAAAGAAGCACAGAGTGAACAAGAATGTCTTGTTTGTGAACGCAGTGCTGGCCTAAGCAAGAACAGCTAGATAGAAAGAAATGAAAACAAGACCACAAAAGTGGCTATTGTTGAAATAATAAACAAAGCTAAATAAAAAATATCTAGGTTAAAGTGCACGGCGGCATGTCTAGTGTTCAAACTAATGTGCATGAAGCTATAACTAAAATAGCTACACAACAACATGATGTGGGCAACCTGAGGCCACTTGTGGTGATCAGTGTAGTTCTGCTGTTTCCAAAGGGTAGATATCTGCACCTGTCCCTCCTGTGGTGTGCCTGTCAAGTAGTGGGTGTGTTACCTACATATGGGTGTGTGTATTGGTGTTGTGCACTGATTGTGCTGACCTGCAGCATGTTGCATATGTGTTATCACCTGCATGCACATGTGTGTAACCCTGGCCATATGTTTCTCTAGTGGTGTATGTCTTGTGTGTCCGACAGGGTTCGGGTGTTGTGTGTACATTACTAGATTTGTAGACTTACCCACGAGTAGGCCATTTCCAAATTGTCCATCCTGGAATTGTTCATTGATCGTACTTTTCCAGAATATGTAGGCGTCATGGACACTCCCAGGATACTTGGCAAACATGTTTAGGAATAATCCGTGGTGTTTTCCTTAAGTAGTGATGTGTTTGCCTCATTTTAACACTTGCCCTGACCCCAATGTTAAATTTTGACGCAAATTGGTGTTTAAGTCATTTTAAGGCGTCTTTTTTGTCCAGGTGGATAAATATGGCGCTAGGGTGTTTGAGTCATTTTTTGGACAGGAACGTCTACCCTGCATCTCATTGACGCAAGGATGTGTCACGCATACGAAAAATTACGTTAACACCATTATTTTGACATTAGACTGGTCTAGCATCAAAATATAATTATGGTATTGACAAATCAAAAACAGTGTCTAAGATTTTCCTAAAGTCAAGCAACAAGGTCTTTTACACTTCAGCAGCAATGTATTTGACTTGCCTATTCAGGGCCTGATTCGGCAACAAAGAACTTATACTCTGTGGCTGGAAAATGGCCATCGCCAAGTCAGGACTCTGTGTATCATTCATCTCAATCATCACTAAAAGAGGCAAACAAGGTAGTATAAGTGTGGTGAAGAACATGCAGAAAAGGTTAAACATTTGATGCGCTGTTTTATTGTGCCATACAAAAGGCAACAGCAGAAAGATATGGAGGATCCTATGCTAAAATTGTAAATTGTGCATCTCTAAGAGCAATCCTTACTCTAACGTGATGTCGAACTCTTGCGAGATTTCCAGCAGGCATAATCTTGTCAGCCATTTTGATAGATAGATTATTTCACACCTTTCTCTGTTTAATATTCAATTTCTCCATGGAGACATTTGGGCTTGATGAAGCTCCAGTGACAATAATCGATTTTGGGATCACACATATGTCAGTTGACAGGGTTCAAGACTGGAGTCTCGTGTATGCCTCCAGTTGACAAAATTCAAAATGATACCAAGATAAGTTCTGCAGGTGACAGAGGAAGATAAAGAGAGAGCTTGTCTGGAAATGTACAGCAAGTTTGTTACAACAAATAAATGTGTTTATGTGTCTGTGTGAGTGTAAGAGGTGTTTGAAAGCTGAATTTTTTACTAGGAAAATGTGCCCACTTGAGTGGCACCATTAATTACGAAGGCCCTCATTACAACCCTGGTGGTTGGTGTTAAAATGGCAGTAATACCGCCAACAGGCCAGTGGTAAAAAAAATGGAATCATGACCACAGCGGAAACCGCCAACATAGACAGCCACTTTAAAACTCCAAACACCACGGCGTTAGCAACAAACACCGCAGCGGTAACCGCCAACAGACAGGCAGAAGACAATGTACCGCCCATCACATTACAACTCGGCCATTGGCCAGCTTTTCCGGAGTGGTACCAACGCCATCAAAAGCACGGCGGAAACAGTACTTGGAAGGGAAACCACTCACCTCTCAACGAAGAACCAGGACGCCATGAAGCTCAAACTACAGGTGTTACCCATGTTGGTGTATCTTCTCATCTACCAGGAGTACAATCAACATTACATATACACCCCGTAACCATATGGAAGAACGCAAGGACAAAAGCAATTGAGCCAAATGAGTGTCGTATTAGAAATAGTCAGATATACGTTACAAATTCTAAAACAGTATTAACAATATATACAATATGTACATAAGGCGGTACCTTGTCCACTTAAAATGTCCGTGGGCCACTGGGCCAAAACTCATAGACCAATCCCACACTTGACTCCTGCCTCAATATGGAGAGAACACTGCAGGGGCATCAGGTCGAAAACACACAGGCACCTGAGGGGGACGGGGAAGGGTGGGGCACCTCAGTCGGAAGATGGGACAACACCACTGCTCCTGGAGAGGGCTCCATGCCCACAGCGATGTCCTGGGGAGTGCAAGGCCACAGTCTCTCAAGTGGGTGGTTTGCCCACTGCTTGCTCCTGGGGAGTGCAAAGCCACAGTCTCTCAAGTCTCCCAAGTGGGTGGTTTGCTCACTGCTTGCTCCTGGGAGTGCAAAGCCACAGTCTCTCAAGTCTCTCAAGTAGGTGGTTTGCCCACTGCTTGCTCCTGTAGGGTGCAAAGCCACAGTCTCTAAAGTCTCTCAAGTGGGTAGTTTGCCCACTGCTTGCTCCTGGGAGGGCAAAGCCACAGTCTCTCAGGTGGATGCCTTCCTCCAATGGTTCTGGAGGGGGCTCTGTGCCCAGTGTGCTTCATCCTGCCAAGGATAGGGTGAGTGGATGCATTTCTCCACTTGTTCTGGAGGGGGCTCTGTGCCCAGTGTGCTTCATCCTGCCAAGGATAGGGTGAGTGGATGCATTTCTCCACTGGTTCTGGAGGGGGCTGTGTGCCCAGTGTGTTTCATCCTGCCAAGGATAGGGTGAGTGGATGCATTTCTCCACTGGTTCTGGAGGGGGCTGTGTGCCCAGTGTGTTTCATCCTGCCAAGGATAGCGTGAGTGGATGCATTTCTCCACTGGTTCTGGAGGGGGCTCTGTGCCCAGTGTGCTTCAACCTGCAAAGGATAGGGTGAGTGGATGCCTTCTTCCACTGGTTCTGGAGGGGGCTCTGTGCCCAGTGTGCTTCATCCTGCCAAGGATAGGGTGAGTGGATGCATTTCTCCACTGGTTCTGGAGGAGGCTCTGTGCCCAGTGTGCTTCATCCTGCAAAGGATAGGGTGAGTGGATACCTTCTTCCACTGGTTCTGGAGGGGGCTCTGTGCCCAGTGGTGCAACACTTGGTGTGTGGCAATTCACAGTCCCTCACCTGGGTGTCTGAGCCACGATATTTGCAGTGACCAGGATGCATAATAGTCCATGGAGGCAGGGCTAGAGTCCATCCGGCTGTGGCTATGGATGCACAGTGGTGGTAGTGCAGGTGCTGGTGGGGGTGCTGCCAGTGCCAGTGATGGAGGGAGGCTCCAGCCCCTCTCCTGCAGCCTCGGACGGCTGCCCACTGGGGCTGCTGCTGCTAGCAGTGGTGCTACTGTCAGCAGTGCAGGTGGCGTTGCTTGCGGCAGACTTGTGGCGGTGCTTGCGGCGGTGCAGGTGGTGGTGCTGGCTGTGGTGCAGGTGCCTGTGCTGCCAGTGGTGGGGGAGTCTCCAGCCCTTCTCCTGCAGCCTCAGACGGCTGCCCACTGGGGCTGCTGCTGCTGACAGTAGTGGTGCTTGCAGCAGTGCAGGTGGCAGTGCTTGCGGTGGTGCTAGCGGCAGGGTTGCTGGCGGTGCTGGCTGCGGTGCAGGTGGCGGTGCTGGCGGTTGTGCTGGTAGGCACCAGGCCTTCACCTGCAGCTTCGGACAGCTGAAGTGCCTTGCCTGGTGTTTTGTGCCCCTTCCTCACCTTGGCAGATGGTGGTGTCACCTTGAGTTTTGGCAGCTGGAGTCTTTGAGGTGGCCTTGCTGAGTGGTTGTGGCTTCCCCTTGCTGGATGCTGTCCCCTTCTTCACCTTGCCAGGTGGAGGAATGGTTTTTGCCTTGTCAGTGGTTGGTGGCACACTGGCTGGGCTGACAGGTGCCCCTTTGAGCCTCTGACAGCTGCAGGAACCCCAGCGGACTTCGACTTGACGGCTAAGGTGCTGGGCTGGGTTTTGGCCACCCTGGCACGAGGGGAAGGACAGGGGAGGGTAGGGAAGAGGTCAATGATTACCAGGAAAAGCTTCTTAGGGGCACTGGGGCAGGAAGAGGGAGAAGGTCTGGGAGTGGAGGAAGATGGAGTGGTTGTAGGAGGTGTCTGTCTGCTGAGTTTGGGTGCAGGTGCGTGGGCTGGATGCTGTTGTGAGGTGGATGGCTGTTGGGTGGGTGGGTGCTTGCATTCGTGTACTTTGGGAGGAGTGGTCACAGACACAGTGGGAGAGGACACAGGGGATGTGTGCATGGATGTGGGGGTGGTGACTGCCAGTGAGGGGTGTGTAGTGATGGGCGTGCTGGTGATGGAGGTAGTGGATGTGGATGAAGTACATGCAGGTGTGAGTGGAGGCAATACTGGGAGGGAGGTGGATGAGGAGGAGGAGGGGGCACAGTGGAGGCAGTGGATGTTGGTGTGTCTGCATGGGGATGGTGCTTGTGTGAGTGCCTGTGAGATGAAGTGTGGTGCTTGTGTTTGCCTGAGCCACTTCTATGTGTTGATTTGGGTGAATGCTGGTCTGAAGGTGTGCTTGGGATAGGCTGTGGTTGAGGGGATTTGGACTGGGTAAAGGAAGTTGGAGGGGGAGGCTAGAGACAGGGACAATGGATGCCAGCAGTGTGGAGGCCAGAGCCTGAAGTGCTCTCTGTTGGGCCGCCACGCCAGAGTGAATGCCCTCCAGGTATCCATTTGTCTGTTGCAAATGCCTCTCAACACCCTGAATGGCATTCAAATGGTTGACTGCCCAACAGTGAGGGATCTCAGGAGGTCAATAGCCTCCTCACTCACGGCAGCAGGGCTGACTGGGGCAGGGCCTGAGGTGCCTAGGGCGAAGGAGATGCCCACCTTCCTGTGTGAGTGGGCACAGGAAACATGCTGAGAGGCTGCTGGGAGGACGGTGCTGGTAGGGGTGGTGGTGGCTGTACCTGTTGTTGGAGTGGGCACAGAGGTGTCCACCACCACCAGGGAGCTTCCATCGGAGGATGAGTCGCTGTCTGTGGTGTCCCCTCCAGTCCCCGTCGTGGTGCTCCCATCACCCTCCGTCCCACTGGTACCCTCACCGTCGGTGTGGATTCGACCTCCAGGCCAGTGCCTCTGCTCCTCTACCAGATGATGCTAATGCACACAAGGACAGGGTGACAAAACAAAAGGGGGGGGGAAGAGACAGAGTATACACTTGGTCAATGCCAGCAACAACACTACTGTTGGCGTACACAACTTACAGGAAACAGCACTATGCACTATTCCATGCACTGCCAGTTACAATGCTAGTCACCGGCCCAAGTGGTACAAAGCCTAACACCATCAGATGCACACCTGAAACAAACAGGGCCCTGACCAGTAGTAGATGCCCACTAACACCATTGGGGTTGGTGCGCTTCAGAGTCTGCCTAACAAGGGACCAACCCTGCCATGTTCGCCCTGGCCTAGGGGCACCCACAGTCCACATCCCCACCCAGGTAAAACCTTAATGCGCGGAAATGTGAAGTTAGGATAAGTTAGGTTAGTTAAGGTGTTTCCCCAGGTTTTATTATCCTTTTTTTACTGTTAAATATTTAGGTACTCTTTTACAGTAAGTGTCATATGCTTGGTGTTAGAAATGGGGTCTTTGGTTGACAGTTAGGTTATCCCCTGTTCAAGCATGGACCCTCACTCTATTCAGGGTAAAAGAGAATCACCCTCAGCTAACCCCTGTTAACCCCCATGGTAGCTAGGCAGAGCAGTAGGGTTAACTTCAGAGTGCTAGGTGTGAAGTATTTGTACCAACATACACAGTAACTTAATGGAAACACTACAAAATGACACAACACCAGTTGAGAAAAATAGGAAATATTTATCTAAACAAAACAAGACCAAAATGACAAAAATCGGACAAACACAAGTTAAGTTATGAATTTTTAAAGATTGAACTCAAAAATAGCATTTAGAAGCACAAAATGCTTCGACGAGGTGTTAACACGGCGTCGTGATGGAGTCGTTCCCAACAAGCCGACACTAGCGGCGTGGACACGGAGTGGTGTGGACCCCCAAGTACAGTAGCTTTGGTGAAGAGTGAAAACAAGTCGATGAGCGAAGTCGGGGATCGCGGCATCTGTTTGAAACATTGAATCCGCGCACTTCGCGCAGCGTTGGTCACGACGTGGTGCGCCGACTTCCATGGAGTCATGGACTTCAGCGGGGCTGCAGCGGCGTTGGGCCTGCTAAGGTTGTTGCGTTCCGGCGAAGATCACGGAGTCGGTTGCAGGCGGCATCACCGGATTCAGCAGAGGCATCGGTCCGAAGTCGTCCGAAGTTGATTTCCTTGGATTTCCACCAGCTTTCCTTTCAAGGGCCCAGGGACTGGATAGGGCACCTCTTGTCAGAGCAGGAGTCTCTCCAGAGACTCCAGGTGCTGGCAAAGAGAAGTCTTTGCTGTCCCTGAGACTTCAAACAAAAGGAGGCAAGCTCTAAATCAAGCCCATGGAGATTTCTTCACAAGATGGAAGGCACACAAAGTCCAGTCTTTGGCCTTTTACTTTGGCAGAAGCAGCAACTGCAGGATAGCTCCACAAAGCACTGTCACAGGCAGGGCAGCACTTCTCCTCAGCTCTTCAGCTCTTCTCCAGGCAGAGGTTCCTCTTGTTTCCAGAAGTGTTCTGAGGTCTGTGGTTTTGGGGGCCCTTCTTATACCCAATTTCTCCTTTGAAGTAGGCCTACTTCAAAGTAATGTCTCTGTTGAATATGAAATCCTGCCTTACCCAGGCCACGCCCCAGACACTCACCAGGGGGTCGGAGACTGCATTGTGTGAGGGCAGGCACAGCCCTTTCAGGTGTGAGTGACCACTCCACCCTTCCCTCCTAGCACAGATGGCTCATCAGGATATGCAGGCTGCATCCCAGCTCTCTTTGTGTCACTGTCTAGTGTGATGTGCAACAAGCCCAACTGTCAAACTGACCCAGACAGGGAATCCACAAACAGGCAGAGTCACAAAAATGGTATAAGCAAGCAAATGCACACTTTCTAAAAGTGGCATTTTCTAACACACAATCTCAAAATCAACTTTACTAAAAGATGTATTTTTAAATTGTGAGCTCAGAGACCCTAAACTCCACATGTCCATCCACTCCCAAAGGGAATCTACACTTTAATCAGATTTAAAGTTAGCCCCCATGTTAACCTATGAGAGGGACAGGCCTTGCAACAGTGAAAAACGAATTTAGCAATATTTCACTTTCAGGACATATAAAACACATTACTATGGGGGTTATTCTAACTTTGGAGGAGGTGTTAATCCGTCCCAAAAGTGACGGAAAAGTGACGGATTTACCACCAGCCGTATTACGAGTCCATTATATCCTATGGAACTCGTAATACGGCTGGTGGTATATCCGTCACTTTACCGTCACTTTTGGGATGGATTAACACTCCTCCAAAGTTAGAATAACCCCCTATGTGTCCTACCTTAACCACACACTGCACCCTGCCCTTGGGGCTACCTAGAGCCTACCTTAGGGGTGTCTGACATATAATAAAAGGAAAGGTTTAGGCCTGGAAAGTGGGTGCACTTGCCAAGTCGAACATACAGTTAAAACTACACACACTGACACTGCAGTGGCAGGTCTGAGACATGATTACAGAGCTACTTATGTGGGTGGCACAACCAGTGCTGCAGGCCCACTAGCAGCATTTGATTTACAGGCCCTGGCACCTCTAGTGCACTTTACTAGGGACTTACTAGTAAATCAAATATGCCAATCATGGATAAACCAATTACATACAATTTACACAGAGAGCATATGCACTTTAGCACTGGTTAGCAGTGGTAAAGTGCTCAGAGCTCAAAAGCCAACAGCAACAGGTCAGACAAAATAGGGGGCAGGAGGCAAAAAGATTAGGGATGACCCTACATAAGCCAAAAAAAGTCCAACACTTGGGGATCAGGGCCGTGGCATGGGTGAACAGTGTCTCTTTAGTATTTGCATTTGCGTCCCATCCTGCAACCTATTCCCAATTGAGCTGTTACATTGGCAGATACACCAGAGCTACTTTGCTAAGATTCTGCCATCCATTGCACCCACCACTCAGGGTTACTATGGATCCCAACGTGTTGTTAATTTTTGATGTATGTTTTCAATCTCACATATTTTGGTATTGATGACACTGTGTTACGTCTGCCTGCAGCCTGATGTTCAAATGAAGCCTTATAAGGTGAGTGGTGGTATGATCTCATGTAGTACAGTATACATAACTCACACCTATCATTTGTTACATTGTTCAGCCAGGTTACTTATTTGTACGTACACTCATACACATCCATTCCTGCTGTATGGTGTGTGTGAGGAAACATTTGGGTCAAAGTCACATACGTAAAGATTGTTTGGAAGAAAAGTTTGAAGACAATAAATGTTGACTTAGACATCCCTTGAAGAAGACTTATTCTGTCCAATACAGCATTATACTGTATAGATTCTATTTACCTCACAACTAACCCTCAGGACGGGCAGATGATGGTACAATCCAGACCAAAATGCATAGTTATCAGCCAACATTTTTTCAGGGCAGTTGTATTGACATTCTATGATCATTGACATGAGGCAAACATCACTGATCTCCCTCATGGTTGATGTGTCACATTACACAGAGACAAAGTGGTGGTGTAAGTGCTATTTATTGCAAAGTGCTGTAGTGCTTTATTTACATTGTCCATAATTGTGAGTCCATTAGTGTGACACCTTCCATTGTGATCCTACACAGGTGCAAAAGGACATGTCATTGGACATGCTGGGGTGAAGTGTCAGACAGTGCAGAGGGACATGATTTGCCAATACGTTAGTGAGAGACAATCACAGGGAAGAGTGACAAGATAAACAGTGGGCTTGAGAACAGTACTTGAGAGCAGCTGTTTCAAGACTGGCATGTTACAAAGCACAGGACCTTGGTTATAAGTGGCCAGGTGGCAGGGACTAGTCCTACATCGTACTCTTACGGGTGAAGGTGATCTGTTCCACGTCTTCATCTTCTGATGTGTGTGTTGTCTCCTCAGCCCTTGGTGGTGGGTGTGAGGGGGCAACACACACCTCAGTGTTTAAAGACGTGGAGTCATACATCCCGGTTGCTGCCAACTGTGGGGCTATGAAGGGCAGTACTGCAGCAAGGAGGAGCTGCTGGTTCTTAAGAATAGCAGCCACATCACTGTGGTAGGCAGCCAGGTCGGCCCTGCAGGGGTCAATATTGCATTTGTGCACGCGTTGAAAGGTTTGTTGTTGGAGGTGTTGTGTCAACTCTCTTACAGCTGTGCTGATTTCCTTCACACTTTTTTCAAGTTCTTGCAAGATTGTTGTTCACTCTAGCATGGCTGCTGCCTGTTCTGCAGTTGACATCATGCACAAACACACCCCCTCTAGGCTGGCTGCCATATTTTCCATCCCCACCCGCGCCTCCTTTGCCAGCTCCCGCTGTACTCCAGCTACAGTTCTCTCAAAGCTGGTGCCAGTGTCGTTAGAGTCCTCAGCTGGGTTGGAGCTGGCAGGTCGTACAATTGGGGTGGTGGGTGGGTCCTCTGTGATGGCTGCTGTATCTGTGCTCCTCCTTGCAACTGAAGGTGGGGTCTGGAGGGTTCCAAGGACATCTTGGAGGGTCTGATGACTGATGTTTGTCAGCTCGTCACCGTGCCATCAGGTAAGTCCAGGACAGGCATATCCCCAGGAGAGCCATCGTCCTCTGCAATGAGATATTGTACAATTAGTGTGTCTGTGTTGTTGGATTTGTAATGTGATGTGCCTGCCTTCCTCTTTGTTACACATTGTGATATAGGTTCCTGTTCATTGTTCCTGTCTATAATATTAGCATTCTCCCAGGCCTATGCCCCACCTGCATGTCACATGAAGTGTGGTCGGTTTGGGAACTTGTCTGCATCACATCCTCTAGGTGTTGGTTCTGGCCAAATTGTATATTGCCACCTTCTTGTCCTACTCAACCCTCCATCTACTTCCATTCTCATGGTGAGTCCTTGCACTGGCTGTGGGTGTTCTGATGGCACTTGCACCACACTTAATAATCTGGAAGTGAGCCAGTCTCAGATATTTCACATCCAGCTATATGTTGCTAAAACCTAGCATAACCATGTATGGCATTGGCATGCAACACTACATCTGTCAGCATTGGTAGTGTGTAATGTTTATGTTGAGTAATGTTTGCTACATTGGATTGCACTGATGGTCCTAGCAGTGTTCCATTTCCTCTTCTGACTGTGAGGGTGAATTTCACTAGCCGGTGACATATGTCCTCCCCCTCAAAGCTGTTGTCTGAGCAGTATGACATTTGGGATGTTGCATGGTGTCATTGGAGCTATTGTGATCCAGGCACAGGGTGGACCCTGACATATGCAGCATGGGTATGACATTAATGCTTTGTACCTCATAATGTTTATGACAATGGCTGATGTCTGTACCAACTATGGACATTCACATTTGACAGGATTAGAACATTTGTATTGATTTCAGGGATTGATAACATTGCTATCCTGAACCCTCTAATTTGGGTGTGTTTGATCCATGGGGATGTTACTACCATTAGTTACTTGACCTGCACACACAGCAGAGGTTGTCAGTATTACATACCACTTGCGGATATGGCCTGAGACTGTTAATTGAGCCCTAGTTCCTGTAGGGAGAATACCAGCAGTCGTGTGACAGCAGGCCAGTTTTACGTTGTACCCTATCCTCCTGGACTGGCTTTACCTTTCCAACATCCTGGCATGGCAGCATACCCCCATGCAAAGGTTTTTGGTGTAGTGTAGTATTGTGCCCCAGGTTTCCTCTGAACAGGCCATGCCCCTGTGCCGTGCCCCATTACCCATGCCACTCCCTGACTATCATGACTTACATGCATTGTGTAGTAGGTATGTCCACCCCCCCTGCTTACAGTTAACATTTGTGCATTTTAATTCCCCATGCGACTTACCCTGCATCTGTGTTGTCTCCTGGTAGTCTGTGCTGTCCTGTCCTTGAATCCCTGTGACGATCTCCTCAGGGATGACGGCTTCCACCATCTCCTCCATGTGGTCCAGGGCCTCCTGCGGTGCTGGACACCCACCTCCAGTCTGCAGTGCTACCTTCCTGTTCCTGGCCATCTTTTGCTTTGTCCTGCGGTTGCAGTCATGCCAGCGTTTCTTGCACTCGATTACTGTTCTCTGTACTTCTGCCACACTGTGTATCTTGTCAACAATTTGTTGCCATATTTCCTGCTCCTCTGCACTGAAGCAACACTTTATTTTCTTCTTCTCCCTCTCCTGGGTCTTGTGTGGGTCCTCCTGGCTGGTTCCTGGTCTGTTGTCATCTTCCTGGGGTCTGTCCAAGCATCTGGGATCCATTTTGTCTCTCCTTAGCACATTTTGCAGTGTTTGGGCCACTTTTTGATGCTATTGCGTCAAAAAAGGCGCATATCCGGTATGCGACGTCGTAAACCGGCTCACAGTCATTTTCACTGCATTAACGTTGTTTTCCTTTATGACGTGACGCATTGGTTTGAGTCAAAAAAATGACTCACACCTGTGGTTTGCGCCGCCGTGCATCAAAGTATAAATTTGACGCCTGAGCGGTGCAAATAAATGGCGTTAGCCGGCGCTAAATTTTTTGACTCAAAACTGCATTGGTGCAGTTTTGCGTCAAAAAGTATAAATATGGCCCCTAGTCTCTTCTGGCAGCTGGGTCTTAGACACAGAGGACAGGTCTGCTTTCACCATATCTAATGTGGCAACTTTATATTTAAGGGTAGTCAGTCTAATTTCTCAAGCGGGTTCAGGTTCTCAAATCTATTTGAGAGCGGGAGAGAATGATGTGATATGTTCTGGAGAGGAAAGCTGCAAGAGGCCCCATTCTGCTGTGATGACCTAGCAGTGGGATTGCGTAAAAGCGTTGATCTCCCATAAAAAGGCAAGCAGCTGCACTCTAATTGGCCCTAATTGGATTGCTGACTGTGCAAACGATAGAGCAAAGTGTGCACTAGGTGTGGTTTCATGAAATGTATTCTTGTACAATCGCCTCTTCATGATTTAGAAGGTGGACCAATCCATGCATCCCTCCTTTTTGTAATGATTTCCTTAGACAGGTCCATCGATCAACCGGAGTCCTTCTTTAACCAGAATGAAACTTTGTTTGGTGTTGTGATTCCATCTTCTAGGTCTAGTTCTTGTGTTGTGTGCAGCCAACTACCCCGCGGGTGCTGGCTCAATCATGTTACATTAAATAATAAATGTGGTTAACTGCATTGAATTGCCATTGCTGGGTTTAATGAAGGCTTGTTACTTGTTGCTGTTAATGTGCACAGTTGCCAATGCCAAGGCTTGTTTATTCTGCTCCCACGAAGCTGGTTTGTAAACACCTGAGCCTCTGTACCTTTCTAGACAGCTGCTGTCCTGGTTGCTAGGCAACACCCTCCTGCTCTTCTCTTTGCCATGTGCTACACCTGACTTCCTCCAAGAGAGACTATAAATAGCCTCACAAAGGTCAGGCAGTGCTTGGCTTTGTTTCCTGTTTTCTGTGGAGCTGAGGTCAAGAGGGTCAGCCAACTCCTCCAAGCTTCTTCACTGTTTCCAGGCAACCAGGGAAAGGACTAAGCTGAGTTGGAGAGACAGCCTAGCAGAGAATTCCCCAAGGCTTTCAAACTGTTGCTCATCAACCAGGATCCAGGACTTGTCCCAGTAAAGCTAAGTCACAAAATAAAAGGCAGTAGTGTGAATGCTTTTGAACTAATCCTTTGTATATTTTAAAAAAAAAACATTTTGGAACAAACTTTGGTGACTTTCATTTCAGAAAGAGAGACATTGAAGGTGGGGTTAGCAAGAGTGTCTAAAAGACTGTTTAGCCTTGGTTATTTTTATTATTACTCTTATCCAAATCGCTTGTTGTCTTTAACATGTGACCTGTGAAAGAAAGCAACACACCTAAAACCGTGTTCTAAGAATCTAACCCTGATTAATGTTTGTGGGCCGCCTGTTACTAACAAAATCACAAATTCCTACAAATCATTTTCAGTTGATCCATACTCAATGTCAGTGATTGTCACAAAAATGAGCATCTCCTGAGCTTTTTTTTTTCAACCAGTGCTTATGCATATTTCCTTGTGGGAAGAAAATATTCCTGTTTCGTGTGTTTTAGTTAAGTTACATGCTTAGTGTGTGCATCAATGTTGAAAGTGATTACTTAACACGATGTAAGACAGAGTAAAGTCCCAGGCAAGAGTGGCACATTCCTGCCAGCCCTATGGAGTGGAGAGAAAGTACAAGGAAGAGAGTTGAGTGAAAGGTGACTACCTTGGGGTCTGAGCGAGTGCATGAGCAATAGTTGCTTAGTGGGCAGCACCTCACTCATACCTGCTCCTTTCCCATATACAACCTGACTCCTCAACAATGCAGTGACACCGATCACCTGCCACCCTCAAGAGTAGGGGCCCAAATGGACCAGGCAGCAGTGGCAGTATTTCTCTCTCTGTGTCATCTAAATCCCCCTTCCTTTGGGGACACCTGCTGGGACTCCAGTGATAAGATCGACAGTGCCAGGAGGTGTCCTGGGAGGATGGGGGAACCGTCATCGCCCCAGCAGACGACCTGCTTTTCAGGTGAGTGGTCAAGCTCTCACAATTCAGAATGTTGTTTTTCCGGGATGGGGACATTCTCCAAAATAATTATGTTTGGCTTACCCTCTGAGGGGATATGTGGTTGGGAGACCTGGAACTCTGGACGTTCAGTGCAGCACAGCTGTTTTATGCCTTTTGCATCTTCCACCCTTTTACCACAGCCTCTAATTCTCCTTGTCTCAGACCAGCTTGATATTAGCGTAGTCGCATTTGGGTCAGACAATGGAATAGCAGGAATCCCCCTAGGGATTGATCCTGCGGTAGAGGCCGGGGCACAAAGTTTCCACCTGACTGAGTCACTGTGTTGGAGGACTTTCCTTGGGCTGGTCCAAAGTTATTAAGCCTGTTCTCCAGGGACTCCACTTTTGTTAAGGCTAAAGAACAAAGCTGGACCAAATCCTTAACATAACTCTCAGCCAAGTCTCTTGGTGAGGTCGCTCGGAAAATCTTTTATTTCAGTACCTTCTTTTGGGACTCTTTTTACTACCTTCTTCCCTGGTGATTTTTTGCTGTTCTGCCCTTCAACTGGTGGTTATTAACGTTAGTCAAGGAGAGACTAGGGCTAGAGGTCTTTCTACCGGTGGCCCTGTCCTGTCTGCTTTTCATTAAAGGAGAGCTGGCGATAGCTGTTGGAAATTCAAGCACAGTTAGTATTTGAGGGTCTTAGGCAACACAGGGATTTCAAGGCTTATGCAGAGGAGTCTTGCCTTGCAGGAACATTCCGAACCTTCTAGGGCTGCACTTCCGGGGTATCTGTTTCAATAGCCCCATGACAGATGATAGTTAGGTGGTTATCGGTTTAGACTCAGCATCCCCTTTGTATGTATTTGCAAATAGATGACTACTCCCCCATTGGAGTAATAATCAAAATACAGAATAAAATAAATTAAAACTGAAAACCTACTTATTACTAGGAAAGGTCCAGGGCTGCATTGGGCAGAGCAGGACAAAGAGATGGGGCCCACCTTCATGGTGCATGAGCACTGATGTTCTTTAATAAAGCACCTCTAGGTGCGATAGCAGGTGCACACACTTAGCCCTCAGAGGCAGGCTGGGACCTGGAGTACCTTTCTCTTGTTGCAGTGCATCTCTCCCCCGTGGTGCAGGAGTGCCGATTTTCTGTAATAGAGCACCTCTAGGTACAACACCAGGTGCACACGTTTAGCACTCAGAGCAGGCTGGGACCTGGAGTCCCCCTCTCCTGCTGCAGCACGTCTCTTCACCCATGGTGCAGGAGTGCCAATGTTCTCTAACAGAGCACCTCCAGGTGCGATACCAGGGGCACACAGCGCACAGAGCAGGCTGGGACCTGGAGACCCCTTCTCCCTTTGCAGCCCTTCCGTGCATTTTCTGAATTACATCTCGTAGCATACATTTGCATTTCTTTTAGGCAGGCAGGAACCCTGGCAGCAAGGCTTGTTTAGCTGTCTGACCGGCTTTGGTCTCACGCACAGGAGACTCACTGATTGACACCTAAGCTTAAGGATTTAAACTATTGAAATTAACGGTCCCGGCACGGTTGTCTTTTTAACAAAAGTAGGAGAAAGTTTTTCATAAATCCAAAACGCATTGGCATGCGGTGCCCCTCAGTTACCCCCACTTCGCCCCCTGCAATAGCAGCACCAATGACGGTGTGCCCATGGCTTCTGTACTATTTTACTTATTTTGAGAGAAGTAGTGATTGTTATTTAAACAAATATGTAACATAAACGAGGGGGTCCTGCAGCACCCCTACTACCAGCGCTCTTGCCCTTTTAGAACCATTTTGCATTTAAATGATTCAATATAAAAACTCCCAAAGTGTTATGTATATTAAAGTCGCATATTGACATATATAATGACATCTTTGAGTTTTATTAGCATTTAAAATATGATTGTGTTATATGTGATTTGATCCTTAGAACAGATATTTTAAAAGAACAATCACATTTCTGCCTGATATTTCTTTCAAGCAAGTCTTTACTTTACTACAGTATTTAATACACATTTTCCCAGATAACTGTGGTTATGTATTTTTATATACTTTACTAGTAGAAGACCAGTGATAATTATGTGACTGACTTTGAACCTACCTTTCCCATGTGATCACAAGCTGTGCTGCTGAAAGGGTTCATCCGCTCCAGCATGTGACGTGTTGGAATAAGTGAAGTTAGAAATTTCTCCCCAGTCGCCCTTTCATATCATGTCAAAGAGTGGGATGGGATCATCATTTTTGGCTAACCTCAGCCACTGGGACCTCATTGGAAAGGCTAGGGGTCAAAGCCTGGTAGGCACTCATGATCGCTTTCCCTGCGTAGGATGCGCTAGAGAGGATCGTGCGTGAAAACATTTCCGAAATGATCGGTTCTGATTTAAAAAAAAAAAAAAAAAAAACCTTAGTGGAGTCCAGAAAGCTGCATGATCCCGACACTTGCATTGGCCTGTCGTGCATTGGACACAGAATCAGATCGATGTCAGTGGGCACGTTCTTCGACATATAAAGCTAGGCTAATAAAAATGCTACTTGAATCAGTCTTTAGCCTTTTTACACAGTGGTGGCTCTTATGGTGGAGCAGTTTACGAATGCCCTTATTAAAAAGTCCCAAGGACTAAAACTAAATCAAACGCTAAACCCATGTCTTTGCATCTTTCAGACTAAGACAAATATCCAAAAAAACAAACTTGTCATTTAGCATTACCCAAATAAAAAATCTATAACTATCCAGAAGCAGCGTCTTTTCTAACCTGTAAATTCAGCCATGCGTTTACAGATAAAATGCGAAGAATAGTTTGGCTGGCTCTTTTCTACACAAGTAGCTCACTTCAGGCATGGATTATTCAGGCATATTTTTGTGAAATATGACAGAATTATCCTGTCCATCATGGAGAGCGGAGACACTGAAAAGAAAACCAAAAATATCAAACATTTATGATTTATTTAAAAAAATGTTTTTTGATTTGTTTGTTTTCTTTTGTATTCATATGAAAAATTGACATGCAACAAATACCCCAAAAAGAGATGACATCTCAATTGACCAAATTCAATTCTGCACGAGTTTAAGGTGAAATTGTTGTTATTTTAAGTCTAAACCAAGACAGAAAGCATATTGACCTTTGACCTCGGACAATATTTCAGGGACGGTTAAAAGGAGAAATAAAGGGGCAGATTTAAGAGCCCCGTTCACCACTTTAGCACTGCCTCAAGAGCCTTAGCACCACTTTGCAACCCTTTGCTCCACATTATGCATGCGCCATGCATAATGTATGAAAGGGGGCATTCCGGCGCAAGATTTCATTGCACCTTTTTTGGAGTCATTTTTAGTGCCTGCTGAAAGCAGGCATTAAAAGGACGCACCATTTGTAATCAGTGGGCTTCCTTGAACTTTGCTCCACTAGCGTCAACATTTTTGACTCTGGTGGAGCAAAGAGTCATAATAGCATCAAAAATGTTGATGCTATTGTTCCTAATAAAGGCATGGTGCGCTGTATCATAAATACAGCTAACACATGGTGTCGTTATAGGAGCACAGCCCACAACGAAAGTGGCGCTGCATTGGATGCAGTGGCGCTTTTCTTAAATTTGGCCCAAAGTGTTTTGTTTACTTACCCATAAACAAAAATCAATAATCATAAACTGTGCTATTCCTTTTGAGACTATTCATGGTTTCTAGATTGAAGGGGCATTCAGTGAGTATGTGTATTCATTTAAAAATAATAATAATGATCATTTTGCAGTTCAGGCCAGTGTCAGTCTTTATCAATCAGAAGCCAAGGCCCATATTTATACTTTGTTAGCGCCGCATTTGCACCGCTTTTTGACACAAAAGCGGCACAAACTTACAAAATACAAATGTATTTTGTAAGTTTGCACCGCTTTTGCGTCAAAAGATGACGCAAATGCGGCGCTAAAAAAGTACAAATACGGGCCCAAGTGTTTAGACCAGAACAGTTCCTGCAAGCTGCATGAACCCTCAAAATTCCAAATGTATTTATAATTTGTGATTCCCAGGACGCCATGAGCGGGTGGAACTATAGGAAGAAAGAACAGGTTTATTGCATGTCACGTTCTATTCAGTTTTGAAAACATGCTACTACTGTCAACAGATGATATCAACAATAAGTAAGTTAATTGAGGCAGGATTATTAATTGTTATTTCACACAAATATGAGGTGTTAATGTGGGCACTTTTGAAAAGATTGAGCTTTGACCAAAGCACAAATTTATCCGTGGGTCGGGTCCAAGCAAGTGTAGAAAAATTCTTATCAGATATTGAATTAAAATATTAAATGAAAGAAACAGGGGTTGACAATGAACCTCGTATGATGTGAATGTGGTATGATATGTTGGATCTGTCAGATCTTTGTAGCTAATTGACTGAACCACCATGGACAGTTCATGACAGATTACTGCCATTATTTGCTAAAACGGACTTTTGAATTCTTTAATAAACAACCATATTATGGTGCACCTTGATCTTTACTGAGTATTTGCAAGGGGGCAGATCACAAACTGTGTCCTAAAATTAAAATGCTGATTTCAGTAACAATATAAGGCTCAGCTTTGCACCCTATCAATTGTAGACTGTTGATTTTGAGCCCAATGGGAACATGTTTTGCTTAAATAATTATGGAACCTCTAAATCTGGGTTAATTCTTACTAATCTCATAAAGCAACAGTCATGTTCTCTATTTTGAGATGTCATTGAAGAAGAACAGCAAATTATTATCTTGAGCATGATTGCAAGTTGGGTTGATTGAAATCTCCATGTGCAGTTCAGCTCCTTCGAATCACAGTTAGCTCTGTGGTCCTGATCCCAGATTAACCAGGCATGAGAATTCTGGACGAGATTTTACCAGCCAGAAAATTAACACAAGATGTAAAATGTGCACGTTAGAATTATGGTGGACAAGGTGACCTCCATTTGTATTTGACATAGGCCCTCATTACAACACTGGCGGTCGGTGACAAAGTGGCGGTAATATCGTTAACAGGTCGGCGGTAAACCACTCAGACAGACAGCCACTTTAACACACCGACCCCCAGGGTGAAATCAACAGGCACCATGGCGGTAACCGCCTACAGCCAGGCAGAAGACAATGTTCTGCCCACTGTATAATGACACACCAATCCACCACCTTTTCCAGGGCAGTACCAACGACATCAAAAGCCTGGCAGAAACACTCCACAGAAGGGAAACGACTCACCTCTGGAGATTCAAGGAAGAACCACGCCGCCATGGAGCCCGAGTTGCATGTGTTTCCCATGCTCCTCCATGTGCTGCTCCACTACAATCACCAACGCCGGTGAAGACAACCACTGTGAGTACTCCCGCCTAGCACACTGGGGAGAGGAAAAAAAGAGTGACACACATGCAACATGCAACACCCCCTCAACACCATACACGCAAGCAGATGCAGTAACATAACATATTCACCCCGTACCCCTCAGGAATAATGCAAGGACAACTACAATAGAGTAAAAAGAGTGTAATAAGATAAATATAGTAGTAATATGTGCATCCAAATCAAAAAGTATAGACATATTCACAAATAAGGTACACTGCCCAGTCCTCAATGTTCGCAGGCCCCACCTCACTCCTGCAGTAACACGGAGAGAACAATGCAGGAGCATCAGGTCGAAAATAGCCAGGCACCTCAGAGGGATGGGGAATGGGAGGGCACCTCAGCCGGAAGATGGTACAATGCCACTGGTCCTGGAGGGGGCAGCATGCCCTGTGCGATGTCCTGTGAGTGCAAGGCCACAGTCTCTCAAGTGGGTGACTTGCCTACTGACTTGTCCTGGGTAGTGCAAGCCAACAGTCTCTCAAGTGGGTGTCTTGCCAACTGGTTCTGAAGGTGGCAATATGCCCTGTGCTTGGTCCTGGGGAGCGCAAGGCCACAGTCTCTCAAGTGGGTGACTTGCCCACTGGTTCTGGAGGTGGCATCGTGCCCAGTGAGGTTCATCCTGGGGAGGATGGGGTGAATGGATGTCTTCTCCACTGGTTCTCGAGGGGGCATAGTGCCAAGTGAGCTTCATCCTGGGGAGGATAGGGTGAGTGGATGTTTTCTCCATTGGTTCTGGAGGGGGCATTGTGGGGAGTGCAAGTTCACAGTCTCTCACCTGGGTGTCAGACCCACAGGATTTGCAGGGGCTATGCCGCACAACAGCCCATAGATGCAGTATTACACACTGTCTGCCGGTGGTGACAGCTGCTCAGTGGTGGCAGTGGTGATGTTGCTGGTGGAGCTGGCAGTGGTGGGGGGAGGCTCCAGCCCATCCCCTGCAGCCTCGGACGGCTGCCCACTGGGGCCGCTGCAGCTGGTGGCTTTGCGTGGCGGTGCTGGCAGTGGTGGAGGGAGGCTCCAGCCCATCCCCTGCAGCCTCGGACGGCTGCCCACTGGGGCTGGTGGTGGCGGTGCTGGTGGTGGTGCTGGCAGTGGTGAGGGGAGGCTCCAGCCGATCCCCTGCAGCCTTGGAAGGCTGCCCACTGGGCTGCTCCTGGTGGCGGTGCTGGCAGTGGTGGGTGGAGGCTCCAGCCCATCCCCTGCAGCCTGGGACTGCTGCCCACTGGGGCTGCTGCTGCTGGTGGCAGTGCTGGTGGCAGTGCTGGCAGTGGTGGGGGAGGCTCCAGCCCATCACCTGCCACCTCGGACAGCTGCACCACCATGTTTGGTGATGGGGGCTCTGACTGAGTCCCAGCACCAGGCCCCTTGTCTCTACTGCCTGCTGCTGCAGGCCCCTTGCCCTTCCTTCCAGCAGCTGGGGCTGGCACCTTACTCTTCCTTCCAGCAGCAGGGGCTGGCTCCTTGCCCTTCCTTCCAGCAGCTGGGGCTGGCTTCTTGCCCTTCCTTCCTGCAGCTGGGGCTGCCTCCTTGCCCTTCCTTCCTGCAGCTGGGGCTGCCTCCTTGCCCTTCCTTCCTACTGCTGACTCCTTGCCCTTCCTTGATGCACTTGGGGCAGGCACCCTTTCTGTCTGGCTGGCTGGTGGCAGGGATCCTTTCCCACCTGGAGTAGCTGGGGACACTACTGTGCCCGTGGACTGGGTGGCTGAGGTGCTTGCCTAGGTTTTGACCACCCTGGCCTGATGCAAGGGAAGGGGGAGGGCTAAAGAAGAGGTCAATGGTGTCAAGGAAAAGTTTCTTAGGGACATCGGGCGGGAAGAAGGAGATAGTTTGAGAGTGGAGGAAGAGGGAATGGTGGTAGGTGGTGTCAGTCTGCTGTGTTTGGGTGCAGGTGCATGGGCTGGATGCTGTTGTGAGGTGGATGGCTGTTGGGTGTCTGAGTGCTTGCGTTTGTGTACTTTGGGAGGAGGGGGCACAGACACAGTGGGAGAGAACACAGGGGACGTGTGCATGGATGTGGGGGTGGTGACTATCAGTGAGGGGTGTGTACTGATAGGTGTGCTTGTGATGGTGGTAATGGATGAGGATGTAATGCATACATGTGTAGATGCAACTGGGAGGGAGGCGGAGGATGAGGAGCAGGGAGACACAGTGGAGGCAGTGGATGTTGGTATGTCTGATTCTGGATGATGTTTGTGTGAGTGCCTATTGGATGAAGTGTGGTGCTTGTGTTTGCCATGTCCAATCTTGTGTGTTGTCCTGGGTGCCTGCTCATCTGACTGTGTGCTTGGGATAGGTTGGGGTTGAGGGGAATGGGATTGGGAAGAGGAAGTTGGAGGGTGGAAACAGGGACAATGGCTGCCATCAGAGAGGATGCCACAGGCTGGATTAATCTCTGCTGGGCCGACAAGCCAGTGTGAATGCCCTACAGAAATACATTGGACTGTTGCATTTAGGTTGCCAGCCCCAGGATGGCATTCACAATGGTTGACTGCCCAACAGAGATGGATCGCAGGAGGTGAATAGCCTCCGTACTCAGGACAGCAGGGCTGACTGGGCAGGGCCTGAGGTGCCTGGGGTGAAGGAGATGCCCACCCTCCTGGGTGAGCGGGCATGGGAAACTCGCTGTGGAGCTGCTGGGAGGGCAGTGCTGGTATGAGGGTGGCGGCTGTACCTGTAGCTGGGGTGGGCACAGAGGTGTCCGTCACCACCAGGGAGCTTCCATCGGAGGAGGTATCCGTTTCCGAACTCTCCCCTCCAGTCTCCGCTGTGGTGCTCCCCTCGCCCTCTTTCCCACTGGTGCCCTTACCGTCGGTAGATTCGGCCTCCTGGGTCCTGTGGGATGCAGCTCCCTCCGTCGCCGGTGCCTCTGTTCCTCTGCTAGATGATGCTAATGCACATAAGGATAGGGTGACAAAACAAAAAGGGGGGGAAGAGACAAAGGATACACATGGTCAATGGCAGCAACAACACCACCGTTGGCGTACACAACACAGTCACACACAGAGAACAGCCCTACGCATTAGGCAATGTATTACCAGTCACCAGCACATAATAGGGACACCTAACGCAAATTGCAGCATACCTGAGACCCACAGACCCATGCCCAGTAGTGGATGCCTACTAGCTTGTTGGAGGATTTTCACATCAGAATCCTGCCCAACATGGGACCTACTCTGCAATGCCAGGCCTGGCCAAGGGGCACCCACAGAGCCCACACCCCCCACCCGGATACTATCCCACCAGGCGTAAGTTGTAAACTAGGACCCTGTACTCACCCCCCTAGTGGCTGCTGTGATGCCCCCAAGTGCCCATCCAGCTTCGGATAGGCCACCGCCAGTATGCATGCCATCGGGGGGGTCAGGGTTCAACAGGCACCCCTTCCTCATTGGGAGGGCATCCCCAGCTGGGCCTCTGCCGTCTTCTGTGCCCAGCGTCTTAGGTTCTCCCACTGTTTGCGACAGTGGGTGCTCCGCCTACCATAGACCCACAGGGCCCGCACATCCTTGGCGATGGCATGCCATATACCCTTCTTTTGATTGGCGCTGACCTGCAGGGAAATAGACACAGGGAAATGTATTAGTCTGACCGTCCTGCCTGTTACACTCATGGCCCACCATGCCCCTTCCCATCCCCATTAGCACAGACATGGCCCTGCATACATGCTGCAGGCTGCCCAGGGTACATCCACCAACCTCCCCATGTGAGGCCTTCACATACAGCACTCCATACATTCATGCCCCATGCATCGTATTCACGGTGTACTCAACTGTTTGTCTGGAGACCCATACAGCAGTCGGTACTGGGGTAGGACCCCATCCCCCAGTCACTCCAACTCAGCCGAGGTGAAGGCAGCGGCCCTTTCCCCAGTGACACAAGCCATGGTCGGTTCCAGACACGGGTCACCGCAGCACTTGCAGTGTAGGTCCTCTCCTGTTGAAGGTCAGGTAGCAAGTAAGTGAAAAGATAGAAAATGGCAGACACATCCCCAGCCTTGCGAACCGTCACCTCCGGCATACATTACCATTGGCCACTGTACCCCATAGGGCCAAATGGTGATCAATGAGGAGTTGCACTGCGGTTCTCGACCGCCTCACTCAACGGCGCACACCATCAGCAGAATTACCTCATTTCCACCTATCCCTCCATACAGGACAGGTGGATGCCAGTTCATGGATCCTACCTGCGTCACACTACACAAATTCACTATTTGGAAATCTCCAACAGCATAATGTTACAATCACAATATGCATTGAACTGTAGTGGTTGGAATGTACAGCTAATGACCAGCTGTTCAAACTTTTGCCACATAGATTACAACTGCTGCAGATGAATAGGAGATGGAGACATACCCTGTGTACAGAGCCCTGGTGGACTTGGCAACAATGGAGGACAGGCACATTATCCTCACCTATAGACTTGACAGGGCAACAATCACAGAGCTGTGTGCCCAATTGAGCCAGACCTAATATCTGCTATCCTTCACCCCACCGGGATCCCCCCTCTTGTGCAAGTTCTATCAGTGCTCCATTTCCTGGAAACTGGTTCTTTCCAAGTGACAGTGGGCTTGACAGCAGGATTGTCACAGCCAATGTTCTCAATAGTGCTGACAAGAGTATTGTCTGCCATGATTAAACACATGTGCAGATACATCGTTTTTCCCCAGGTGGAGGATTTGGCCACAGTAAAAGCTGACTTCTATGCAGTGGTACATATCCCCAACATCATTGGGGCAATCAATGGAACACATATTGCATTTGTCCCCCTCAGTGAAATGAACAGGTCTTCAGAAATCGAAAGAGTTTTCACTCCATGAATGTCCAGATGGTGTGCCTGCTGGACCAGTATATCTCCCAAATTAATGCAAAGTATCCTGGGTCTCTGCATAATACCTTTATCCTGAGGAATATCAGCATCCCAAATGTGATGCCCCAACTCCAGAGGCACAGGGTGTGGCTAATAGGGGAGCCCTGGTTCCCACCCAGTGGATGTTGGTGTATGGGTATGGTGTGGGCCATAAGGGTGAGTGTGTGGCTAACAGTTGTCCCTCGATATTTGCAGGTGAGTCTGGTTATCCCAATCTCTCATGGCTACTGACCCCTGTGAGGAATGCCAGGACAATGTCAGAGGAGCGTTACAATGAGGCTCCTGGGTGAACAAGAAGGATAATAGAAAGGACCTTCGACCTCTTGATTGAAGGCCAGGTTTCATTGCCTCCATCTAACAGGTGGATCACTGTGCTACTCACCCAAGAAAGTCTGCCAGATCATCATGGCATGCTTTACGTTGCACAACCTTGCCTTGCATCGTCAGGTGCCTTTTATGCAGTAGGAGGAGGCTGGAGATGGCCGTGTGGCAGCAGTGGATCCTGTGGACAGTGAAGATGAGGAGGCAGAGGATGAGGATGAGGACAACAGAAGTGCAATTGTTCTTCAATACTTCCAATGAGACACAGGTAAGACAGTGTTAATATACATATAATTGACAATTTGATGTGTGACATTGTCACTGGCAGGCTGTGTATTCCTACTTCAATGCCCACTCGCTGTACCCTTTTGCATCTCTTTTTGCAGATGTTGGTGCCCCTCTATTGCTCCTGGTGTGTTCACTGCACCCAACTACAGGTCTTTCCTATGTAAACATTACTGTACAGTTGAATTGCAATGTTTGAACCTGGTTAAACGAGTATATTTTGAAAACATTTGACATACACCATAATTGTATTTTATCAAAGTGTGTTTATTGCAGTACTCTGCAGAAGGGGGGTAGTGCAATGGGCTGGGGTGGTGATGGAGGAAAGTCCATGTTAGAGTCCAGTCTATTTGTAGGACAGGTGCATTGTCCAAGGGGGCATAAGAAGGGGAGCAATGGCAGTTCAAGGTGGACAGGGTGAGAGAGTGGGACACAAGGGTGACAATCAGGAGAGTCTTATTTCCTGGCAGGGCTTTTGGCAATAATCTCTGGCTTCTGCCTGGATTGCAGGGAACATTTGCATGGTGGTTCTCCTTCTGCAGGGGGTGGGGGGTGCTGGTGGCCTGTTGGTCCTGTGGCATGGCCTCCTGTCCACTAGCGGCTGCAGAGGTGGAAGGCTGTTCAGCAGTTTGGCTATTGTCAGGGACCCGCTGGTGTGCCACTGCCTCCCTCATAATGTTGGCCATGTCTGCCAGCACCCCTGCAATGGAGACCAGGGTGGTGTTGATGGCCTTCAAGTCATCCCTGATCCCTAGGTACTGTCCCTCCTGCAGCCGCATGTTCTCCTACAACTTGTCCATGATCTGGCCCAGCATATCCTGGGAATTTTGGTATGCTCCCAGGATCGCGGTGAGCGCCTCCTGGAGGGTCGGTTCCTTGGGCCTGTTCTCCCCCTGTCGCACAGCAGTCCTCCCAGCTTCCCTGTTGTCCTGTGCCTCTGTCCCATGAACCGTGTGCCCAATGCCACTGACCCCTGGTCTCTGATTGTACTGTGTTTGTGGGGTGGCCTGGGGTCCCTGTAGTAGTGGACACACTGCTGATTGACACGCCTTGGGGACAGAGGTATGGGCCTGCTGGGTGGGTGCAGTGGTGGTGTTTCCTGAGGAGGGAGGCTCTGTGTTGGGTAACCAACTGTCCAGAAGTCCCTGATGGGCCAAATTGGTCATCCAGATCCAGGCAACCAGAGCTGCTGTCATCACTGTGGGCATCTTCTGTGGGGGGACTGGATGTTGCTGGCACCTGTTCGCCGGTGACATTGGCTTGGTTACCTGTGGGGATGTAAATGCAGTGTTATTGTTTCTGCGTGTGACATATTGTGCATGGATGTGTTGTCCTCTATGGTTGTTATTGCCCTGGCAGCTTTGCCTTGTGTGAGTTGTTGTTTGGTGGGATAGGTGATTCTCTCTAGTGTGCATGCTGTGGTGATAGGTGTCCATAAAGGTCTGTGAGGGGTGTCCATGCATTGGTGTTGAATGCAGGGCTTGGCATTGGGATGAGTGGGTTGTGAGGGTGGGGTGTGTGGGAGGTGGTGGAGCATTGCGAGTGAGGGTGAGGGTGGGGTATGTGTTGGCACACAGGTAGGAGGTAGGGGGGTGGTAGTAGAAGGGAATTGACTTACCAGAGTCCAGTCCTCCTCCTACTCCTGCCAGGCCCTCAGGATGCATGATTGCCAAGACTTGCTCCTCCCATGTTGTTAGTTGTGGGGGAGGAGGTGGGGGTCCACTGCCAGTCCTCTGTACAGCGAGTTGGTATCTTGCTGCTATGGGACGTACCCTTCCCGGTAGGTCGTTCCACCTCTTCTTGATGTCATTCCTTGATCTGGGGTGCTGTCCCACGTGTTGACCCTGTCCACGATTCTCCGCCATAGTTCCATCTTCCTAGCAATGGATATCTGCTGCACCTGTGATCCAAATAGCTGTGGCTCTACCCGGATGATTTCCTCCACCATGACCCTTAGCTCCTCTTCAGAGAACCTGGTGTGTCGTTGTGGTGCCATGAGTGTGGTGTGAGTGAGGGTGTGTAGGGTGATGTGTTGGGGTGTGTGTTGTGAGGTGCGTGGATGGTGTATAGGTGATGGTGGTATGTAGCTCGGGTTCTGTGAGTGCTCTTGCTGTCTCTCTCTCTGGTGGCTATTGTTTGTAATCATAAAGGGTTGTGGGTTATGATGGTGTGTGTTTTATAGCGGTGTGGGTGTGGTGTGTGTATGTGTGTCAGGTGTGGGTAGTTTGAATTGACCAATGCAGTGTTGTTTTGTTTGCGTGTATTCTGAGCGAGGTGGTATGTACCGCCAATGGTTTATCACTATTGAATGTCCGCTGCAGTGATTTGTGGGTCATAATGTTGTGGGCTTTGTTCTGTTGGCATAACGGTGTGAGTTTGGATACCGCCAGTTTATCACTGACCTTTGGGCTGGCGGACTTGTGTGTGTGGCTGTATAGTGACAGATTGGTATTTGTGTGTCACAATATGGTTGGTGGATAACTGCCGCCAATATCATAATGAGAGCCATAGTGTTTTGCCATGAGAGATTTTTTCATATTTGAGTGAGCTACTGAGATGAATTAACAATAAAAGTATGATAATTAAATGAATATTAGAAATTAAGTACATTATGAACATGAATTAATCATTGAATCATGAATGTATTAACATGAGCTACATGTGTGCAGAAAAATAAATCCATGTTCAAATTGTGTTCTAATTTCATGGTTAATGTTTGCGAAATATTTTGCTTTGCTTATTTGATTCAAATTGTAAGGTACACAATAGGTTTATATGTGTATTATTTGCATTAATATGTATTTAGGTTTCTTAGCTAGACTAGGCCTGAAGATTTCATTTTTTACAACAGTAGTGAAAAAATGCAAGTTCATTCTGTTCCCTCTGAGCTGAATTAATTCCTGGATTGCTGACATATTGGTGAATGCTCTATTGTATTAGAGTCAGAAAACACGTCCTGATAGAAAACAAATGTAACAGTTTTTGTGTACTAGCTGTTGAACAAGACAGTAAGAATTATTGAACCTCATATGAGAATTGTTTAACTCATCCTGTGTACCGTGAAAAAGAAGCTCAAAGTTGCAATCAACTAGAAAATGTAATATTTCGGCGGAACTGTATGCATTCATCGAGATGACCAAATATTTTTCCTCAGAAAATCTGGAAGACCAGTCGGAAAACCCTGGACATTTCTAACTAGGGGGACAATTTTTAAAGTTTTTAGTTAGTCTTGCTTCTAGTCTGCTAGAGTCTGCTGCTATCTGTCAAAGCCTGAGAGTTCTTTTAGGTGCTCATGTTATCCTTCTCTAAGTCTTCTTCCATACTTACTTTATGCTATGAGTCTCGATACCATAGTATAAATATATAGAATCAGCAAAGGGGAATTAAATTGTTGTACACTGTTAAACCTGGTTAGCATACACAAACATAAGGGGCAGATTTAAGAAAAGTGGTGCTGCACCTAGTGTAGTGCCACTTTTTTTGCGCCCCTTAGTGCCACCCTAACGCCACAATGGGTGCACCATATTTAATATAACGCACACTAAGGTGGTAGTCAGGGGTACCAGCTTCATAATTTTTTACTTTAATCTGGTGATTTGCAGGGTTAGTATCAAATATTTTGACGCTAATCCTGCAAAGCACCCAGAGGCCCATTGAAAACATTGTGAGCCTCCCTTTAACACTTGTTCTCAGCAGGTGTTAAAAATGTAGATCAAAATGATGCAAAGAATTCTTAGAATTCTTTGTGTCATTTTTTCAGCCTCCCCTAGTGCTGGAACACCCCCCCTTGCATACATTATGCCTGGCTCAGGTATAATGTGGCACAAGAGGTTACAAAGTGTCGCAATGGAAGCATTGAGCCACTTTATACATTTGGCGCAGCATTTTTGGTCTTCAAACGCCACATAGGCATCTAAAAAATTACGCTAATATGACTTTGGAATGGCGCTAGGCCCTCTTAAATCTGGGCCTAAAACTTCTATTGCAACAATGCAAAATATATGAAAAGCATATGATTCTAGGTCACTGAAACCAAGTTCTCTTGCTCACCATTTAACCTAACTCCTAACTATTGAGAAAGTACTGCAAATAGAAATTCAATAGAATATACTGTTAAGAGAGGTGTGATGGCTTGACACCACATACAAATATGAGGTCTGTACCTCAGAAGTGTCCTTTCAGCTCTAAAGATAGGAAAGGGTCTGAATCTTTCACTAACTAAACCCTCCTTAAATCGCAATTTCCCAAAACAATGACATCACAGTTGAAGCTTCTCGAATGAAACTCTAATTTAACGTTTGTCTCAGGCTTTCTTATCTTTCATGCACAACAAGCTTCTTGTTGACTCTGTCTCCGCTCCTAACACTTGCATCTTGAAAAAACCATTAAATAAAAACAACTCCACAGTAAATGTGAACTGAAAAAATGAAAATATATGTGTAGGCCTTCACTCCAGCCAAGTTAATAAAACAATAATATACTTTCAAATTCAATGAATTCTAAAACTAGGTGTAAAAATATATGAGATAAGTATGCAAAATAATACTTTTAAAATAGTAGTCTTGGATAGATATTTATAAAACGTTGATTATATGTCATATAAAAAATGCACGCCACTCATATACTTTGCAGTGCAGAAATTAAATGAATCATAGTAAATGCTATACAAAATTTATCCACCACCTTGTGGCCACCAGAAATGATCACCCTTTCATGATCTTTTTCCAGAGACGCAGTGGCACAGCCAAGCTATGCTCTTTCAACCCTTTCTCTCATGACTTTTAGAGTCACCACAAATCCTGAATCCTGAAGAAGACTGTCTAAAACCTAGTTGTTTTGAAGAACGTCTGCCTAGATTCTTCCAGATGCGTCATATCATGATAGTATCTACAATGACTATCTTCCAGTTCAACCCCTGCTCTCTTTCTTTCCCTGCCATGTTAAACGTTCCTTCTCTGAAACATTCAGTATCCCACAAACAATACTATAGCTACTTTAAAAAATTAAAAAATGGTTTCAATATATATTCCAATAATCCACTTCCCAGGTTACTAAAACATCTACCCACAGCAGAAAATCCACTCCCAAAGGCCTCTCATGCATCTGTTGATTCCAACCCCTTCAAATCTTTGATGAACCCTGAAATATTCTGAATATACTTCTGCAAATCTTCACTGTTATCTGGGATAAAAGTGCAGCATTGTTGAACTTTCAGCATCCAAAAGACTCTGCCCTCTTTTGTGAGCAACATATCTAACATAATTCAATTTTGCCAAATCATTGACCTGATCGCTATAATTTAAGTACTGACAACCAATAGTGCTCCAGTAGTAGTAGTAGCTAATTCATCCACTATAGTAGACAGCCTTCTGATTTCCAGATCATTCAAAATCACTCCTACAGATGGAATCATAACACCAAAAATGTCTCCTACTTCTTCTTCTGCATTCACACCTCACTTAGGTCTCAGCTCTTTTGTCCAAACAGGTTTATTCAAGTTCTTCACATGATAGATTTTGGGGAAAACAATTCCCAAAATAACAGGTACCATGCCATCCTTTTGGTAATCTAAAATATGCTTTCTTACCACAAACAAAATAAATGTCAGGAATCACTGCATCCAAATACAACTTGAAAATTCCCCAAACTTCAAATTTGTGCTCACATTTACTCTTTCCCATGAACACGTTGTCAGTGTTGGACCTTTCCATCCAGATGCACAATCTTCCTTTATGTTCCCAATCTAAAGCTAAAGCAGATAAGTTTCTGGCTAACTGATTCTCTATTTCTTCCTCTGTCTATTTCTTCTGACTTCAAAATAACTCATCTGTCTGTGATCCAGCTTCCAACTCTCTCCTCCTGTCTTCAACTAAATTCAAAAATGTCTGTGTCCATATACAGTATCTAAGGTAGAAACAGGTTTGAGAAATCTTGCAATGATTTTTATTTCCAAGTGATCAGGACATCTATACAAATGTTCAACTATAGGAGTTTCTGAAAGAACCATATCATAGTTAGAGAAATAATATTGATAACGTCCTGTCCCGTAAAATAAACTCAACACTAGACTCGATGAAATCCCATACGCCACAGGGATGTGAGGATGTAAATAATACCATCGGAAGCAGAAGCAGGTAACTGAGTACATACATAGCAGTCCCTTGCCTTCATGGCCTCTACATATTTGTATAACAAGTGAAAATACACATTTCTAAGAAAACATCCTCTAGATGTATTTACATGTAATGCTTTCTCACCTAACCTATTGACTTTCCTAGGACTAATATCCAGAGAAGGAATATCAGAAGACGTCCCTCCCTCTACAGGATTAGAGGGGGAAAACACTCCCACTTGCAATGTTATTTATATGATAAGCAGAACAAACAGTAAAGCACCTATTATGCATCTATGTCTATTTATTTGATTTATCTCCATTACATCTTTAGAATCAGATCTATTATCAAGCAAAATATGGCAGCAATAAATGTCCCTTTCTTAATTATGTGAATAAATCTCAAAATTCAAACGTTCAAAGTTCATTCACTATCAGCACATAGAAATCTTTGTGAGGCTTCCTTCCTCTGCTGTGTGTTCTTCTAAATGATAACCCTCTTTCTTCCACTGGGGTCTAGGTGTTTTCCCAAGTTCTCGATCCTAATGAAAATAAATGTCTCTAATGTGTATACAAACTACACTGCCAGGTGACAATAAAAGTTCCAAATACAACTCAATCACAATTTCCAGTTCAGGGAGGCTCAGTTGAACCAGTATGCTGATGCCAACATTCCCAGGATTCTTGGTCATCGTTATGGGCAAAGCAGGATTTTCTGCTTTCTCAGCAACCTTTCATTGCATAAGTTCTTTAGGCAGTTTCATTGCTTCATATTGCTGTCGCCTAGGCCATCAATCTCCAGCTTCCACTTGCTTTCCGGTAGCACTAGTTCCTTCACCGGGGTCTGATCCTGAGTTTGACTCCTGCACCTCAGCACAAGCTGTTTCAGAGTCAGATGTGATTTGCTCTAGACCCTCTTCTGTTTGGTTGAGTGCTATTTTAGGCTCAGGTTGGTCCCCAACGGTTTGGTTGATCTGTTTCGGTTGTGTTTCACACATTACTGGCTCTTCCGGGACAGGCTCTGTTTCATCAAGGAAACACTCCACCCTGAGAGTGTGAGATTCGTGGATCCAGCTTGGGAGACTGCCACACGTGACAGCAGTCGTTGTCACCAGCAACACCTGATAGTGCTCAGGCCACGAGGATCCAGGCACATCTTCCTAATGAGTTTATTCACCAAGACCCAGTCACCAGGGCGGTGGTTCATGAAACTGATCTTGTTGTGGGGAGGCTGTGACTGTTCCAACCTGATGAGACATAGAATGCACTACATCAGCTAGTCCCTTGCAATAGTCTAGGATCATGTAATCAGTTATATTTACAAGTGCATTTGCAGGAATCGCTGGCTTGCCCTCCCCATCAGTACTTCATGGGGTGACAATGCAGTTTTTCAATTAGGTACACTCTGAAGACTTATCAACACAAGAAGCAAAGCATTGTGTCACTTCAGAGACGTTGAAGCACACACCTTTGCCAATCTCAGTTTCAGCATGCCATTCACTTGTTCAACAAGACTCAAAGACTCAGGTCTGTAGCTGCAACGTAACCTTTGGTCCATCTGTAATGCTCTGCATAACAATTTAAGGACCTCATTATTGAAATGAGTTCCTTGATCTGATTCCAAGGAGGTTGAGAAGCCAAACCTCTGGATAAGTTTTCTTAATAACAATTTTGCCACAATAAGACTATCATTTCGCCTAGTCGGGTACAATTCAACTCAACGGAAAAGGTACACACAATGACCAAAATGTAACTCAGTCTACTGTACACAGGCACTTCAATAAAATCCATCTGAATTCCGTTAAAAGGTTCTTCAGACTTCCCTTTGTGACTCAACATAACAGCAGTCCTCTTCCCAACTTTGTTCTGTTGACACACAACACACCTGCGACACAGCGCTTCAGCCATAACTCTGAATTTAGGATTGAACCAAGTTTGCCTGAAAAACTTCACCAAAACATTTCTACCAATGTGAGCAGGGCCATGGAAATGTTGAGCCACAGGTGGTAACATACTGTTCCGCAACACTGGGCTTCTATCTATTGAAAACCAAATGTCATCATCAAGTGGCGCTAAGTAGGCCATTCCTCGCGCCACATTTGCAAAGTGGTGCAATGCATGCACTGCACTACTTTGCATCCCCTTGCTCCATATAATGCCTGAACCAGGCATGATGTATGGATGGCGTTCCCCCACGGGGTGCCTGAAAAAATGGTGCAGAGTAATTTACAAGATTTCACAGCACTATTTTCTCCGTCATTTTTAACACCTGCCCAAGGACACTTGGCCACCGCAACCTGTTTAGGCAATTTAAGTGACCCAAGGAGATTTTTTACCTGTTCGACATTCTGGATTGGTGATCCAGAGGTTTTCATAAATCCTCGCTGAGACCATAGTTGCCTGAAGTCATGAACGACACCAAAACCATACTGAATATCAGAAAAAATGTGCACTTTCAATTGATCGGTAATACAGCATGCTCTTGTAAGTGCAATCAGCTCAGCCACTTGAGCCCAAAATATTCTTTAAAGCCAAGAAGCTTAAACAACCCAAGACAAAGTACAGACAGCATAGGCTCCAAGTGTTGTAACAGATTTCCATTCTGCGTCCCATTTGCATTCATCCCCAGACCTTGATTTGGAAGTTGACGCATGCCAGTAGCATTTTGCTGTGGCATTGGGGGTTGAGGGACTTGCATGGTCTGAGCTTAAGGCACATTTTGACTTCTAGGCCTTTGAATTCCCTGCATCTGGTTAAAAGTATTATTCTGTGAAGGTATAAATCCTGCATATGGAACTTGATTAGCAGGATTTAAACGACAATCCCATATCCAATGTCCCAATTTGTTACAAAAATGAAAAGGAGCTGACCTCTTCAAAACTATTTACACCAATTCCTATACCGTTGGGACACTTCAAACTTTACTTTGTTTCAAATTTTGCAATTGCTTATAAACAGCTTGCATTCCTCACAGCTATGTGAATCTGGTTAGTTCTTTTACCTTCTTTCATTTGAGTAAGTATCAACTTCTCTTTGAGCTTTTCCTGCTTCATTTCTATTTTGTTGTGGCAGCATTTTGCTTAACTCAAAATCTCATCAAAGGACTTAGGCCCTCATTATGACATTGGCGGTAAATGCCACTTACCGCTTTGCTGACTGGCGTCAACTTACCGCCGCCGCGGCGTATATTCATTCACCATATTATGACACACACACACCAGTCCATCACTATACAGCCACCGACACAACTCTGCGACACCAAAGGTCAATATGAAAGTGGCGGTATCAAAAACAACACCGTTACGCCAACAGAACAATGCCCACCACATTATGATTCACAAACCACCACAGCTGACATTCAATGGTGGTAAACCATTGGTGGTACACAGCGCCGCTCCCAAAATACACACACACAAACAAAACTACACTACATTGGTCAATTTGAATAACAGACACCTGACACTCATACACACACCACACCCACACCACTATAAAACACACACCCACAATACCCACAACTCTTTAAGACTACAAACAATTGCCACGAGATAGACACCATGACCACAGACAAGACTATAGCCACACACCACCATCACCTATACACCATCCACGCACCTCACAACGCACACCCCAACATATCACCCTATCCACCCTCACCCACACTACTCACACAACACCCATGGCACCACAACGACACCCCAGATTCTCTGAGGAGGAGCTAAGGGTCATGGTGGAGGAAATTATCCGGGTAGAGCCACCGCTATTTGGATCACAGGTGCAGCTCTAGGAAGATGGAGCTAAGGCGGAGGATCGTGGACCGGGTCAACGCTGTGGGACAGCATCCAAGAACAAGGGATGACATCAGGAAGAGGTGGAATGACCTACGGGGAAGGTACATTCCATTGCAGCAAGACGCCAACTCGCTGTACAGAGGACTGGCGGTGGACCCCCACCTCCTTCCCCACAACTAACAACATGGGAGGAGCAAGTCTTGGCAATCATGCATCCTGAGGGCCTGGCAGGAGTAGCAGGAGGACTGGACTCTGGTAAGTCAACTCTATACTATTATCAACCCCCTATCTGCATGCCATCACATACCCCTACCTTCAACCGCACTCCCATCGCTCCACCAATTCCCACACACACCACCATCACATCTCACTCATCCCATTGCCAAGCCCTGAATGCTATACCAATGCATGGACACTACTCACAGCCTTGCATGGACAACTATCTTTAAAGCCTGCACACTGGAAAGAATCAGCTAGCCCACCACATACGAAGTCACACAAGTTAAAGCTGCCAGGGCAAATACAAAAAAATAGAGCAATCCACCCATGCACAATATGTCACACACAGAAACAATAACATCACATTTACATCTCCACAGGTACCCCAGCCAATGTCACCGGAGAAGAGGTGCCAGCACTATCCAGTCCCCCCACAGAAGAGGCCCACAGTGATGACCGCGACTCTGCTCGCCTGGATCTGGATGACCAACCTGGCCCATCAGGGACCTCGGGACAGTCGGTTACCCAGCCACAGTCGCACACCACCACAGAGCCTCCCCCATCAGGAAACACTACCACAGCACCCACCCAGCAAACCCATATCTCTGCCCCCAGGATACGTCAATCAGCAGTTTGTCCACCACTACAGGGACCCCAGGGCATACCTCATAACCAAGACAATCAGGGAACTGGGGTCAGTGGCAGTGGGCACATGGCTCAGGGGACAGAGGCACAGGACAACCAGGAAGCTGGGAAGACTGCTGAGGCTCAGGGAACCGACTCTCCAGCCAGATCCTGGACAACGTGGAGGAGAACAGGCGGCTGCAGGAGGGGGTACAGTACCAGGGGATCAGGGAGGACTTGAAGGCCATTAACACCACCCTGGTCTCCACTGCAGGGGTGCTGGCAGACATGGCAAACATTATGAGGGAGGCAGTCTTACAACAGCGCGCCCCTGAAACTAGCCAGATATCTGAACAACCTTCCACCTCCACTGCCGCTAGTGGACAGGAGACCCCACCACAGGACTCACAGGCCACCAGCACCACTCCCCCTGCAGGAGGAGAACCACCCCACTAACGTTCCCTGCGATCCAGGCAGATGCCAGAGACTATTGCCAAGACCCCAGCCAGGAAATGGGACTCTCCTGATTATCACCTTTGTGTCCCACTCTGTCACCCTGCCCACCTTTAACTGCCACTGCTCCCCTTCCTATGCCCCCTTTGACAATGCACCTGTGCTACAAATAGACTGGAACAATATCCTGGACTTTCCTCCATCATCACCCATCTCATTGCACTCCCCCCTTTTATTCTTAGGACTGCAATAAACACAATTTGAAAAAATACAAGTATGGAGTATGTCAAATGATTTGAGTATGTATTTGTATAACAAGATTCAAACATTGCAAATCAACTGTACAGTATTGTGAACATAGAATAGACCTGTAGTTGGCTGCAGT
The DNA here is from genome assembly GCF_031143425.1 of Pleurodeles waltl. Taxonomy (NCBI): domain Eukaryota; kingdom Metazoa; phylum Chordata; class Amphibia; order Caudata; family Salamandridae; genus Pleurodeles; species Pleurodeles waltl. Next base: position 1,454,832,893 of record NC_090444.1, on the reverse strand, counting down.
GAACACACCAGGAGCAATAGTGGGGCACTAACATCTGCAAAAAGAGTTGCCAAAGGATACAGTGAGTGGGCATAGAAGTGGGAAATAACAGCCTGCCAGTGACAATGTTAAACAAAAAATAACAATGAAATGTGAATTACCACTGTCTTACCTGTGTGTCATTGGAAATATTGTCGTATCACTGCAGTTCTGTTGTCCTCATCCTCATCCTCTGACTCCTCATCTTCACTGTCCACAGGGCCCACTGCTGCCACACTGCCATGTCCAGCCTCCTCCTCCTGCAGAAAGGGCACATGGCGTATCAAGGCAAGGTTGTGCAACCTACGGCATGCCACGTTTATCTATCTTGGGTGAGTAGCACAGGGATCCACCTGTTAGCTGGAGGCACCGAAACCTGGTCTTCAGGAGGCAAAAGACACTTCAATGATCCAGCTCACCTGCTACCTCAAAGTCACCTGTGAGGGTATCCCCTGCTCCATCATCAAGTGTTGGAATCGGTTTACAAAGCAATAACAGACAATGCTGTTCAGTTCACCACCATGCACAAACATGTAGGGCAAGTGGCCAAGACTACATATGTATCAATTCACACTGAGGGGGTCATTCCGACCCCGGCGGGCACCGCCCGCCGGGCGGAGACCGCCATGAGACCGTACCACGGTCAAATGACCGCGGCGGTCATTTTGACTTTCCCGATGGGCAGGCGGGCGACCGCCTAAAGGCCGCCCGCCCGCCCAGCGGGAAAGCCCCAGCAACGATGAAGCCGGCTCCGAATGGAGCCGGCGGAGTTGCTGGTGTGCGACGGGTGCAGTGGCACCCGTCGCGATTTTCAGTGTCTGCTTTGCAGACACTGAAAATCTTAATGGGGCCCTGTTAGGGGGCCCCTGCAGTGCCCATGCCAGTGGCATGGGCACTGCAGGGGCCCCCAGGGGCCCCACGACACCCGTTCCCGCCAGCCTCTTCCTGGCGGTGTAAACCGCCAGGAACAGGCTGGCGGGAAGGGGGTCGGAATCCCCATGGCGGCGCTGCTTGCAGCGCCGCCGTGGAGGATTCCCTGGGGCAGGGGAAAACCGGTGGGAAACCGCCAGTTTCCCTTTCTGACCGCGGCTTTACCGCTGTGGTCAGAATTGCCCCTGAAGCACCGCCAGCCTGTTGGCGGTGCTTCCTCCGTCCCCGGCCCTGGCGGTCCATGACCGCCAGGGTCGGAATGACCCCCTGAGTCTCCTTCAATGGGGTAAACAAAGCCTAGATGCTGGTCTCACTGACAATGATTTTTTGTGGCATTCAGAAACATGCTATCAACATCTGGGACAATGTAATACCAAAGTCAACGAATGGCTTCAATCCAAAGATCTCAGCATTGGTTTATTGCCATTGACAATGGTAATAATATTGTTAAACCCATGGGTGATAGAGGATACCTCAGAGTCCTATATTTAGTGCATTGCATCCATCCCTTTCTGCAGGAATCCCTTTATCAAAGGCCCAGTAGTGGTTGGCATACTGGTCACCTGCTCCCAGTTTTGCCCATATTTCAGTCATTCTTTCAAAGCACAGAAGCTATTGAAGATCGTTCTGCATGCTAATAGAGTCTCTTTAGCAGTCCTTCTACAGGAGGTGCCAACCTGTTGAAAAAACACATTTTACTTCAAGGCCAGCTTGGGCAGTGCAGGTATGATCAGTGACTACATACTACAATGGAGAGAGGATGGAACTGCCAAAGCCATTATGTGGTGGGCAGCTGCCAAAGCTATGAAGGAAGACAAATGGAGACTGGTGGAGTGCCTGATACAAATGCTACTACCTTTTGAAATTTTGACACAGGAAGTCAGGAATGAGGAAACTACCATAAGTCAAGCAATTCTTTTGTTGCACATTGTAGGAAATTGTGGTACTGGTTGAGGGGGTTGAAACCCTACTCAAACACAACCACAATTCTTGTAAAAGTGAATCACTATCAAACCATAAATTAACCTGCGCTCAACCCTCTGGTAATTTGCCACAAAAGCAGTCAGGCTTAACGTAGAGGCAATGTGTAATGTACTTATGCAGCACATCACAAGAAAAATTTAACGCCAACCTAAAAAGATAGACTGAAATGTAATAACCTGTTTGAAATCAAAACAACAAAACTCCACTTGGTGGAACCAGAGATATGCAATGTTAACAAATAAGGTGAAAACAGTGCTTAAAGGCAAAAGGTGCCTACTGTGCTTATGTGATAGCATCAGAAAGGGATACTTTCAATAGTTCAGGATGACCAAGATGGAGCATGGGTCAGCTACAGGCACCCAGTTAAACAAACTACCGAAAATCCTGATGCGTGGTCTGTTGCGTTGCTTTGCAAGGCTTCATTTCATCCAGTGTAGTTTACAATGGACTGTGAGGACTGTGATGCGTACCCTGTGTCAGGTTGCATCATGCTGTTTTTATTGCAGTAAAGCTATGCTGTGAAACTTTCCAGGGCTTCTAGTAGAGTTACATCAGTGCTTGCAGCTGTGTGGAAGCTCTGCAGGTCTCCACATCACTCTTCATTGCTGATGAAGACAAGGATTTGCAGTGCTTCCATTTCTTCATGCAAGATTTGTAAAACATCACAACTGGGCTGTCAGGGCACCTCTATCCCCAATTTTAAGTGTCTAAGACTATATGACACTATTTGGCAGTTTGTGACTCGCAGCAGGACAGGTGCAATGTTCAAGAGATTGGGGCCCTTTTCAGGTCCTGAGGTGTTGATCAGGAGCCCAGAAAACTTAGCACTTAGAGTCACTCTGGGGATCCTGTGTTCAAGAGGCAGGTCCAGTCCTTCTCAGTTAGCCAACATGGCAGTAAGACAGAAGAGTAGCAGGGAAGCAAAGTAGAAGTCATTCTTGCAGCAGAGTAGCACAACAGTCCTTTTGAGTCTTCTACAAGTGCAGAGGTGTACTGAAGAGTTTTGTGTGAGGGTCCAATATTTATACCTGGTGTCAGCTTTGAAGTGAGAGAAGGTTCTGGGTGTTTCAAACCCCAAAGTTGTTTGTAATTTCCTTCCTCTCTGCCCTGGCCCAGCTTTTTTGGGGGCACAAAAGACTAGACTGAAACCCTTAGTGAGTGTGCTGAGAGAGAGTCTTTGTGACTTGCAAATGTGTTCAGTAATAACGCCACCCCCTATCACGTTAGAGATGGCTCATTCTGCCAACACTTACTACCCCTTTGTCACACTATCTGGGAGGAATATACAAAGATCAACTGTCAGTCACAATTAGTGCAGTCTGTATGCTGGATCATGCAACCCAGGATACAGACTGTAGGCACAAAATGGTTGGGACAACAAAATGCCAATTTCCTTAAGGTGTCATTTTCAGAATGGTCACTTAAAATCCCACTTTAACACTAAAGAAAGGATTTAATTGCAAAACTTTAGACACCAAAATCAATATTTTACCTGCTCCCAATCGAAAGTTGTCACTTGTTAAATGCAATAAGGTTACTGTGATATCCCTTAGGAGGGCAGGCTTTTTAATTCCAGGACATGCAATGGTTAAAAGTGCATGTCCAACTTTTTTAATATCGGTTCTATGGGCTGTTTAGGGCATACCGTGGGGGTGGCTTATATGTATCTAGTAAAAAGCAAACTTTAGGCATGGCAAAAGGTTTATTTTTGACAAGTCAAAATGGCAGGTTAAACTGCATACACAGGCTGCAATGGCAGTCATGGGGCATGTTTTAATGGCTGCTTAGGTGCATGGCACACTAGCATTATTAATTTACAGGTCCTGGCCGCATGTGGAACCACTTTCATAGGGACGTATTACTAAATTAAAAACCTTAATGTGGTGTAAGCCAATGTTTCCGTGTTTTAGGGAGAGGGCACAAATACCTTAGTACTGATTAGTAGTGGTAATGTGTGCACAGGCATAAGGCTACCAAAAATGAAGTCAGCAAAACTATAAGGCAACAAGCTGAAGGAAAACCACGTCAGGAACATTTTGCAAAAGGTGCAGCAAACATTTACCATGTCACTAAAGGAACATCTGTTTTAGTCAACAGTTTAATCTTTAGCATGAACATAAATCAAAAGCTGCAAACAAGATTCTATTTTCACAAAAGTACATCAGTGTCACAATACTGGATCTATGGTCCAAAATAGCACTGGGCATTGCAATTCTTTTTTCAATAGGTGATGTTGGTGTTTAAAATAATTTGAATAAGAATTTCAGGAAAGTGAGTGACATAAAACATAAGCAATTACAAATTTGATGCCATAGTAGTACTGCCTTTAGTGTTTAAAATGAGCCTGTGGTTTCCAGTGCGCGCCACCTAGACTTAATTGTCAGCACTGGTGCTTATGAAATTCTGCCACTTGGTGGCAGTGTCTGCCTAATGAGTACAGCTATTTATTAATTTGTTATAAATGAACAATGACAAAGACCTGCTGTCCAAGGCATTCTTATAGCTTTGGGGACCTGGAATAGATTTAATTGTCAGACTTGAAGGAGTGTGATGGTTAGTAGTTGGATTGATACTTTCATTCCAATGCAGCGCTGACAGGGAAAATAAAAGGAGCAAATTGTAGAGTCCCCATGATGGGAGCCCCAGCACATTTCTTTTACAAATCGAGCACTGGCTGCCAATAATTGCAGTAGCAGTACCCACCATTGATACCACTATCCCCTACCACTAAACTCAGACTAAAAGATGACCAACAGAGTTCTTCCTTGATCAAGGACCATTGACTTACTGGCACGGGAAGAATGAACAGTGGCCAGAACTCAGGAGGCTATCATAAGGTTCAAAAGGACCAGTCTCTTACCTTGAAGCGTGGAGGGACTGCCAATAATTAAAATTAATAAATAATTAAAATAAATAAACATTTAGGCCCATATTTATACTTTTTGACGGTAAACTGCGCTAACGCAGTTTAGCGTCAAAAAATTTAGCGCCGTCTAACGCCATTCTGAAGCGCCATGCGGGCGCCGTATTTATGGAATGGCGTTAGCCGGCGTTAGCAGACCGGCGCTGCCTGGTGTGCGTGGAAAAAAACCACGTAGACCAGGCAGCGCCGGCGTAGGGGGAAAATGGCGTTAGGGCGTCTTAAAATGGGGCAAGTCAGGTTGAGGCAAAAAAATCGCCTCAACCCGATTTGCGCCATTTTTTTCGACGCCCAGACGCCATTTAAATGACTCCTGTCTTAGTAAAGACAGGAGTCATGCCCCCTTGCCCAATGTCCATGCCCAGGGGACTTATGTCCCCTGGGCATGGTCATTGGGCATAGTGGCATGTAGGGGGGCACAAATAAGGCCCCCCTATGCCACCAAAAAAAATTAAAAAATATAAAAAATTATACTTACCTGAACTTACCTGAATGTCCCTGGGGTGGGTCCCTCCATCCTTGGGTGTCCTCCTGGGGTGGGCAAGGGTGGCAGGGGGGGTCCCTGGGGGCAGGGGAGGGCACCTGTGGGCTCATTTTGAGCCCACAGGCCCCTTAACGTCTACCCTGACCCAGGCGTTAAAAAGTGGCGCAAATGCAGGGTTTTTTGACCCGACCACTCCCGGGCGTGATTTTTGGCCGGGAGTATAAATACGACGCATTTGCGTCGCCGTCATTTTTTTACACGGGAACGCCTTCCTTGCATCTCATTAACGCAAGGAAGGCGTTCACGCAAAAAAATGACGCTATTTGCCCATACTTTGGCGCTAGACGCGTCTAACGCCAAAGTATAAATATGGCGTTAGTTTTGCGCCGAATTTGCGTCGAAAAAAACGACGCTAATTCGGCGCAAACGGAGTATAAATACGGGCCTTAATTTCCAGAATGTATAGTGCTTCAGAAGACACAACCATGAATGAAGTACGTTTCTCAGATACTACAAGAAGAAATACTCTTATGGGAAACAAAAAAGACTCAAAGAGGGCCACACCTGTGTACTGAAATGTAAAGTGGCTAGTTAATGTTAAGATTGCAGACCAGTAACTCGAGTGGCAAATCCTAAGTGGTAGTCAACTTGTGGTGAAGATGCTGAACACAGATAAGTTATTTTATCTGGTTGATTAGTCAACCAGGGTACTTCCAACTAGATGTATGGAACCAGTGGTATTATATCTGTCCTTAGTTAAGTGGAGATTAGCTTTTGCTCTGCACTGAGGCTCCACATGTACCAAGCTTACCTTGACTCTTAATATTGTCATTTTCTTTTCTTATTCTACAGACTTTCGTTTAAAAGAAAAGTAGACACTTCATCATGCTTATGCTCTGCAGTTCAACCCTGTTCCAAATACAGGCAATGAATCATTTGTATACAGTATAACATTTCTTAACTTCATTTGACAAATACTTCAACTGTGTGTATCATTGCCATTTTGGCCGTTATTACTAGAACTAACTTAAAAGTACATTGAATGCTGAATACTGCTAGCTTGACTAAGAGTTTATCCTAGAGAGTACTCCATTGCAATGGTGATGAACAAACCCTCTCCACCAAACTGAATATCCACCTGCATCATTTCGAATGAGAGTAGAACTCCGGTAAGTTGACCACCAAGACTATTCCATCTCTTCTGCCAACATACATGATGACCCCAGATAGTAATGGCTGTCAGGGTTTTGCCATTTGACTGCCCACCCTATCTAGAGGAAGAGGACAAATGGCAAGTTTTCACTGTCCATAATTGCCTGATAAAACCTGAAAGTGGAAACTGTAAAATGACCCCGATGCCTCAGGAGAAAACTCCCATTTTTTTTTTTTTCAAAGCTAAATCCTGCTTCAAGTTTGAAGTTTGACATATGTCTCCATCATGTTGGTGGAGCTATCCATCTAACTTTCAAGGCATTTACACAAACAGTTGTGATAGTGGTTCCCGGGAATGCAAGAGATGTCATCTGGGCTTCCGGACAGCTCTAAATTTGGTGGACGAAGTACAGACTCTCAGGACATGCGCGAGGGGGAGAGTAGTTGAGCGGAGTTCCCTGGTTGGCTTGTGAAAGGAGAATCTGTTGTTGATTAGATTGGGTTCAATGTTTTGGAGGGCTCTGTATGTGATTGTGAGAGCCTTGAATTTCCACCACTTGTGCACAGGCATTGTAGACCTCTGAGATGGAGGGTGATGTGGGTCCTTCTGGGGAGATCCAAGATGAGTCTTGCTGCTGTGCTCTGGATGGTCTGGAGGCGGTGGTTAAGCTGGGCGGGGAGTCCAACATAGAGGGCATTTCTGTAGGCTAGTCTGCTGGTGATGATTGCTTGGGTGATCGTCTTTCTGGTTTCAATGGAGATCCATTTGAAAATCTTCGTAACATGCAGAGGTTGTGGAAGCTGGAGAAGACCACTGTGTTTATCTGCTGTTTGAAGGTGAGTGTGCTGTCGATGATGAACTGAGGTTGATGTGGTCAGTTGAGGGTTGTGAAAGTGTGGAGGAGTTGCTTCCGAAGATGATCACCTCCATCTTGTCTGTGTTTAGCTTTAAGCAGTTGGGTTTCATCCATTTGGCAAGGAGTGTCATGACGTTGCTAAAGTTGTCTCTGGGGGTGGTGTGGTCTTTGGAAACTTAGAGTATTAGTTGGGTGTTGTCGACGTAAGAAATTATATTGAGTCCATGGGAATGAATAATCTCAGCCAATGGCGTCATGCAGACATTTAAAAAAGTGGGGCTGAGAGATGAACCCTGAAGAACGCTGCATATGATGCTTTTAGATTCTGAAGTGAAGGGTGGGAGGCGGATCCTCTGAGTGCGACTTGTGAAGAAGACATGGATCCATTTGAGGTTGTGCTTTGGGTCCCGATGTGGTGGAGTCTGGAGGTGAGGGTGAAGAGGGAGATGGTGTCGAACACAGCCGAGGGGTCTAGAAGGATCAGGGCCACTTTCTCTCCTTAATCAAGGAGGGACCTGATGTTGTCTTTTGCAGCGATAAGGGTGGTTTTGGTTCTGTAGTTAGAGCAGAAAGCACATTAGGAGTCAAGTAGGTTGTGCCTTTCCAGGTGTTCAGAGATCTACTTGTTGATGGCTTTTTCCAGGACCATGGCTGGAAAGGGAGCAGAGAGGTGGGGTGGTGATTTCTGAGTTTGTTGGAGTCAGTGGAAGGTTTCTTCAGGAGAAGCTTGACCTCTGCTTGTTTTCATGCTTTGGGGATGGTGACAGTCCTGATGGAGGTGTTGAAGACGGAAGAGAGGAAACTGCTGATTTCCTTCTGGCCCAGGTTGAAGATGTAATGTGGGCATGGGTCATTGGGTGAGCAGGCATGGGTTGAAGTCATGAGGACGGCTGTTTCTTGGATGGATAGTATCTTCCAGTCCATGATGAAGTGGCTGGGGGAGTCCTCAGACAAGGTCAGAAGGATTCTGATGCTGGTGGGTTGAGGATGAAGGTTTCTGTAGATGGCAGTGATTTTGTCATGGAAGTAGTCAGCTAATGATAGATAAAGGGTCTGGGTGAGTTGGATTGTGTTTTTGGTGGCTGCTGGCAGGAGAACTCTTTGACGTTCTTGAAGAGTTCCTATGAGTGGTTGGTGCTCTCCACAATCTGGCTGAGTAGGGTACCCTTTTTTGCTTTTCGGATGCAAGGATGATATTTGTGCAGAGCGTCCCTGAAGGTGGTGTGGTCCCTGCCATAGCACCACCTTCTTTCTAGCCTTTTGCATTCTCTCTTGTGTGTGTGTAGTTCGGGAGTGAACCACCTTGCGGGCTTGCTGGATCTTTTGGAGGTGGACCTCCTTGCGGGGGCAACTTTGTTGCCACTGTTGAGGATGCATTCAGAAAGGTTGCCAGCGTCTTGTTCAAGGTTGCCAAAGAGGATGGATTTGCTGGACTGGAAGGTGGTAGTCCATTGGGTTTCTGTGACTTTTCCCCATCTGCAGAGGGGGTTGGTGGACGGCTCTGGTCTGCTGGTTCTGGCAAAGTGTACTAGGTGATAGTCAGTCCATGTGAGCTCCATTGTGTGAGTGAACTTGATTTTCTCACTAGCTGTGAAGATGGGGTCCAGGGTGTAGCCTACAGTGTATATGGGGCTGGTGACTAGTTGTTTGATTCTGACGTTGCTTAGGTTGTCCAGGAGACTGGTGATGCTGTGATCACCCAGATCATCTAGATGGAAATTCAGATCTCCTGGGAATATGTAGTCTGTTTAGTCAATGGCTAGTGGGGGCAATGATGACAGCGATGGTCTTGTAAAGCATGGGGTAGGGCCCCAGGGGTCTGTACAGGAGAGTTACCTGAAGGTGGTGCACTAAATCCTGCTTTAAGTTTGAAGTTTCACATATGTCTCCATCATGTTGGTGGAGCTATCCATCTAACTTTCAAGGCATTTACACAAACAGTTGTGATAGTGGTTCCCGGGAATGCAAGAGATGTCACCTGGGCTTCCGGACAGCTCTAAATTTGGTGAGCGAAGTACCCACACCATGGAAGGAGTAAAATACTGTGTCATGATGTCTGTATTTAATCTATCTGTCACACCAGCCTCCTTACTTTCATCTTCCTTCCACAATAGATGTGTCATTCTCATGGAATGATTTGTTTGTCTCTTTAAGGTTTTACCTAATCCACCCTACCCATTCAGTCATCAATAACACTTTCCTCCCAATTGTGAGATCTAATTTTGCTGTTATCTTTTTTCTCCATCAGCAGATCTCACATTTGGCAGGATGGGAAAGGTTAGTAAACATTTGCTAATTTGCCCCATCATCCTGTAGGCCATCTGTAGGCCAGAAAGGGATGCCATAGTGCAAAGAGTATGTTTATAGCAGTGGTAGGGCTACACCATATTCCACATGTTATGGCATCTTGTTTAACTGGAATCTGTCACAGAAATACTGTGCAAGTGAGATAATTATTATATAATTCAAGCCACTGAGCAAACATGTTTGTGCATGGATCAGAATTTAGTTATTAACTCGTAATGATGGCGTATATGTGTTTTTTCTTAAAGTACGCAGGATCTAGTACTCACAGCTATGAGAAATGGTTTCAGAAAATGGAAATGCCATGCTATAATGATTGATGCACTATACACTCTAACTTACACACTAAGGGCTCATTACGAGTTTGTCGGTCCCAATGCATACGAAGGGGTGAGACTTCAACTAAAATAATATTCACAATCCTTATCGAGGTGAACCACAAAAGTTACTATATAAAACTGTGCTACACCCTCTGGTATTGTGACACAAAAGCAGTTAGGCTTAACTTACAGTCAGTGGGTAAAATATTTATCCAGTACACAAATGCAATAAAGTGAAAGCACAACACAAGAAAAATTCCAAACCAATTTTAAAAAATCGAATAAACTTATTAAATAAAATGACAACAAACATACAAAATCCAATCAGTAGAACAGGAGTGCCAACTGTGTGTATCTGGTTGCACTGGACCAGGTCCAAATCACAAGTTAAGGCCAACTGTGTTGGAGCATGGGTTGGATACCGGACCAGTTTGTTCCACTGGAAATTTTACCTTCTGACTTCGATGAGAGGGCTGTGCAGAGTGGATCTGCAGGGCTCTACATTGCTTTGTGTTGCACAGCATCATAATGACTAAGCTTTTAGTTCATCACTAAGTGATGGAGTTGGTAAAGCCTTTGGTGCAGGGCTGCATGGTGTGAATCTGCATTGCACTGCTTCTTTCGTCACCGGATCCCTCCGGCAAGGGACTGCTTGGCTCTTTGGGGTTTGCTGCTCTGCAATGCACTGCCTCGGATCTGGTGAAAGCTCCAGTTAAGCAGGGAGAAGTGCACTCTGACTCTAGCCATGGGTCCAGGACATTAACAGTAGTACTTGGGGGATCCGGACTCACTCCCACAGAGGCCAGTAGCAGGCACAAGGTATGGTTCAGATGAGTTAGGTCAGCTGAGAAGCAGGAAAGGCCTCTGGAGCTTGTTGTGTCCTTCAAATTCACAGAAGGGGTCCTGGGGTTAAGAAAAGTAGGTCCAGACCTCTTTCAGACAAGCTCCAGACATCAGGAAACTCCTTCTTCTGAATCTTCGCATGTCCAGGAGTGTTCTGATTTCAGGTTCTGAAGATGCCTCTTTTATGCCCAGTACCAGCCTGTGTGTGGAAAACACACCTTTGTCTAACTTGAAAATATTCAGCTCCTCCCTTTACTCTGGATTTGGCTCGAGCCTACCTTGTGAAACAAAGACAGGGGCAGGCCTGGTGTCTGATTCTTCTGTGTTGGCTCAAACAGGCCGGTTTTGAAGTGTAATCAGGACAGGTGTACTGCTCCCCAACCATTTTGTCAGGAACCCTGGCTGGGGCAGGGACCCAGTGGAACCAGATCCCCACAGAGTGCATCCTGGGGATTATGAGTCCGCAACCACCAGCCTGTCCACGACGGTAAACACCGCCATGGAAAGGCTAGCAATTAGGGGTACCCGGGGTGCCCATGGGGGCCCCTGCACTGCCCATGCACTTGGCATGGGCAGTGCAGGGGCCCCCAGGCACAGCCCCATCAGGCATTTCACTGCCCGAATTTTGGGCAGTGAAATGCGTGACGGGTGCTGCTGCACTCACTGCACATCAACATTGTCGCTGGCTCTATTATGAGCCAGCTGCAATGTTGATGTGACTTTTCCGCTGGGCCAGCGGAAAAGTCTTAATAGGGAGCCAGATATACCACCATCACTGGCTGTGTAGTGGTGCCCGCAGCTTCGGCGGTCCTTTTAAAAGACCGCTGAAGTTGTAATCAGGGCCTTAGTGTGTGATCCTAAGCAATGCTCTCACCTGCCCATTTTCTTTTTCTCTGCTGTCTTGTTGCTTTTAGGTTCCATTCAGAAGTAGGTGATTTACCTGAGGTCTTTGAAAGTAGTAGTGTTTGTTTCCATGCCTTTGTGTTTGTATATCCCTGTCTTCTGTCTCCCTTGAGAATGCCACAGAGTGTTGGATGCAACGGTCACTCCCTTAACCTGGAAGTATCGACTAAGTGGTAAGGGAGGTACTTTACAGGAGACACATTTTGAGGTAATAGATTCTACTACACTATCTGAAGAGCTACCACAATACAGGATAGCAATGAGAACAGGCAGAATAAAGAAAGTAGACTTCTAAAAGTTTAGAACGGTAGAGCTAAAGGCAGGTATTGTTTTCACTGTAGTATGAACATGCTACCAGCCCTTAGTCACTGCAGATACATGGCACACACATGCAGTTTACTGGTATCTCAGATGTGGCCTCGAGCAACCATATCACTGTTTATTTATGCCCTTGGACTGTACCCGACCCTCAGGGAGAATGCCGCCACAATGTAGAGTCTGGGTAGCGCTCTACATCCCATCCAACTTTCATTTAACCAAAACAACTCTGGGGTATTTAGACTGTGCAGCATACATAATCTGCAGCTTCTGGCTTGGGACAGCTTGAGGCAAAGTCCATCCTTCTGGTTCTGTACCCCTTCATCACTCTCACTAGCCAGATAGTTGTCAGTAACACATGACCGGGCTGTGATGCCCAAACTTGGAGAGGCTGTTGCAGACATGGATCCATGTCCTGTGTCTGTAGCCCTGGAATGACTTGAGCTACCTAGAGCACTTTGACCGAGAGAGCTTTGTGTTTCTGCTCCTTGCCAAGTTGCACCATCTACTTCTTCTGGGTCAGTACTTTGCTCCCCTACTGGAGTAGCCACGCCTTAAACCAGGAGACGCTAATGGCCTGGCTTTACTGGACAGTGATGATACTTCCTTGTATGTTGACTATTTGCCAGATATCTTTTTCAATAGATTTGTGGAACTTGTTCACCTACCACCTGGTCTGACATCATCGCTCTTCTGACCTGGATCACACATTTGTTGGTGACCCTTCTCTTTTCCTGTGTGACCTGAGCATCCAAAGTAGCAGGCTTCCAGTTGGGACCCACAAGGATACTGTATCTAGTTGGTTGTCAAAACAGCATGTGCATCAGAGCACAGTTTGTGGTGCTGTGCGGAGTCTGTTTGTAGACTCTCAGCTTCCTCACTCTGCTCCACCCCTATCTGGAGGGCTCAGTTCAAAGTGTGTATAAATTGTTCTACTTTGTCATTGGCCTGAAACCACTGTGGAGTCCCTTTCCAGTGTTTGATTTTAAGGGGTGCAAAGTACACTTGAAATTCATGCCACTGAAACGGCAGTCCATTGTCCATCTTCACCTCTTTGGAAGTCCTATCATGGTAAACATTTTCTCTAGAATTGGTTTTACTTCTGAGAATGCATTCCACTGTAGAATCTCGACTATACGCTATTTTGTGTGGTTGTCCACCATCATGGCTGTGAGGTGGCCATCTAGAAAGCTACTGAAGGCCATACTGATCTTTGACCAGGGCTCCAAGCACAGTTCCTCTGTGATCACTGATGCCAGTCGTGGTCTCCCACTTTTGATTACACAGGAGTGACAACCATGCAGTTTCGTCCACCCATGTGTCAATTCCAGGGAATTATACTTTGTTTCTTGGCCTCGCTTGGGTTTTGACCACCCCCTGGTGGCCTTGATAAAACACATCAATACTTCTGGCCCACAGACATTGGGGCATCACAATCTGCCACCCCCCAAGCAACAGGCCTACTTCACTGGTAATCAGCTCATCTCTTGCCTGACAGAGCTGGCTCATTGTTGCAAACTCCATGGATGTCAGCAATTTTTCTCCATTGATGAGGTTGTGGCACTTTTTTCAGAAAAGCTACTCCTTAGCCTTTGATAGGCTCACATCTACCAGAGTCACTTTTTTGATTTCCTTGATTGATAGTGCCTTGGGGCAGGCCTTGTGCACAATCATTCTCACAGACTCTTTGGCCCCCTCATCTTCTTCAGCTTTTCCAGGCCCACCGGTGCTCCAGTCCAACCCGATGCTTGAGGATGATGGGACAAGAAATCCACTGAGTTGTTTATTGCAGGATGATGCACCATGACGAAGGAATATGGCTGCAAATGCACTAAGCAGCCCTTGAGTTGGGGAGGGGCAAGTTGAGAAATGCATTCAAACAGCGGAACAAATGGCGCGTCATTAATGACAACTCAAAACTGTTGTCTACATAAGTGCAAATGAAAATGGTGGCAAGCCGACCTGATGGCCAGCACCTCATGCGCAATTCGGGTTTCAGTGCCGGATAGTGATCTGCTCGCAAAGGGGATGCGTACCCATTTACCCAGAGGCACTTAGTAGAAATGGATCAAACATGTATACCATACCCTAGGATACACATGATCACTAATATCTTATAACAACATCCACCACAGTTTTTAATCTTTGCCCAGGGTTTCCACTATTAAACCTTACCTAAAGAGGTCAGCAACCCTGAGGCAATTTCAAAATCACTTATTAGCACCTTCAAAACACAATCCCACTCCATTGTAGCTCAGGCATTGTAGCACACCTAGATGCATTAGGTGTCTTGGTTGGGAACCCTATGATGAAGCATGTCACAACTAATGTTGGTGGGTGAGGGTTCTTTTAAAAAGCCTTAGGGTTTCCCCAGTATAGACAAAAGGGACATCTCTTGAAGCCTATTGACTGTGATAGTGAACCCGCTTTTTGTGTTTGACGGCAAACAGCTTGGGAGGAAGAGTGAGTTCTCTTTTCTTCCCTCTCTCTGTCTCTTTCTTTCATTGTATTATACAGCATAAATATCTTATGCTTATCCTCTAAATTAAGCCTGACCACATTGTGCCAAGCTATTAGAGAATTAAGCACAGGATTATTTGGTGTCTGCTTTTGTTTTACCCTGACAGTGATTGTGGTTGCTAGTTGAGGGGTGATTTCCACTCCTCAAATAAGAATACAGTTTCCTTCTATACTTACTGTCTTAGTCCTGTGCTGTGTTATCCCTCATGTCCTTCAACTTATATGACTACCAAAAGAATGAATATCTGATGTGTTGCCACCCTCCCACACTGCCCTCAGCATTATCTGTCAAAATTAAAAGAAGTACTTCTTGTTTCTCCCCGCAGCCTTATCTTCCTATACATTTATCACACGATCTACACCGAAATTTGGAATAAAGAAAAAAGGGGTCCCATAAACCAACCACATCACCCTCTCTTCAACCCACTCCTCCAACACCCAAATATATAAAAGTAATGCCTGATGCCTATCCACACAGCCCGACCACCTTCAATGCCTTTTCTTCCACTCTGCTCTTCATCGAAGCAGAGGCTGTTCTGAGATCCTGGTCAGAATAGCTTGGATGGAATTTCTTTTTGATGTAGCAACTTCGTAAAACAAATTTTGTCTCCTTGTTTGGAACTTCAAAGTGGTGAAGAACCAAATTCATAAGTTGGTACTCCCACCAGCAGTTCCCAGTGAGACCCATATTTAACAAAAGCAACTCATAACAGTTTGAAATATCTTTCTACCAGCATACCATGAAGTAACACAGACTTATAATACCATTAATGAATACTGCATATTAAAAACTGTTTAACAAAAGACACTTCAACACATTTTATAGTCACATATTTTGTGTCATAATTTGCAATTGCCCCTTTCAACTAAGGGCCAAATTTAACTAAATTTTTTTATTTATGAAGCCACCAAGGTCTGAGTAGTTTCATACATCTGGAGTAAAGCAACACAGCGCAAATCTCTGCTTTTCATTACTCTACCCGAGAGAGGTGTTACATGAGTGTTCCCTGGATTTTGATACATTCCCAGATTGACCAGAAGTGGTAGACCTGGGAATGTGCCAGATGTTATGCCTTCCCAGGTGAGCTGTAACAAAGAGAAATTTATTATTTATCCTCATTACTTCCTCCCTCTATGCATTTTGCAGCACACATAGAAAGAGGAATATGCCTCACTGGATTGTTTTTGTCCGAAATGTGCACCTTCTGGCACAAAAATAATCTTTCTTACAAAGCAAGTTCCCTTGCATCCTGGTGCAGGGGTGCCCTTCATTGGCACAAGTCTGCCAAAATGGCACAAGTGGAGTGACCAAGGTACGAATGTGCTGTATTATTTTAAATATGGTGCATTCCTGCCCTCCCTGTGATGCATTGTGGCGCAGCATTGTGACTTGCTGCGCTTGACCACAATCTCATAAATATGGCCCTTAGTGCAGCATTGATGCGCAATATACGGCTGCACATGTTTCAGTTACAAGACCACCAATCCAAGTAAATGTTACATACATGGTATAATTTAGCTAGAGCCCAAAGTAGGTGTGGCTAGTGAGCTGTGTAAGTCAATCTCCAGGTTGTTTGCACTATACCATTCTGAGGGGCAGATTTATGAAAGGAAAGTGGAGCTGCACCAAGTGCAGCACCACTTTTCTTGTGTCCCTTAGTGCCCCTCTAATGCTGCCATGTGTGTGCCATATTTAAAATGTGGTGCTTCATGGCAGTAGTCAGGGGAAGTAGTGTCATCATTTTTTACGGAAGTCTGGCGCTTTGCAGGATTAGTGTCAAAACATTTAACGCTAATCCTGCAGAACACCAGAGGCCCATTGAAAGCAATGGAATCCTCTCTTTAACTCTTCTCTTTAACGTCTTAGCTCTTAGCAGGCGTTAAATATGCAGATGAAAATGATGCAAAGACATCTCCTAGATTTCTTTGCGCCATTTTTTCACACACTCTCTAGTGCCGGAACGCCCCCCTTGCATACATTATGGCTAGCGCAGGCATAATGTGGAGAAAGGGGTTACGAAGTGGTGCAGTGCAAGCATTGTGCCACTTTGTAAATTTGCCGTGGTGTTTTTGGCCTTCCAATGCCACATTAGCGTCAAAACCATGACGCTAATGTGATGTTGGAATGGCTCTAGGCCCTCTTAATTTTGTGCATGAATTTTTTTGTTTTTTGAGTCTGTTGGTATACAGAACACGACTATAGCATTTGCTTGCCTACATATTTTCTTTTTTTTTTAAACTAAAGACAGCTGTGCAAAATAAATAATGTGCTGCTTGTGTATTACATACAACAGAATAGTGCAGTATTCTTGTCTAGGAAAATTTAATAGGAAAGTCCGACAACACTGAGGACGAAAAATTGATGCAGCAGGGCTGACAGAGATAAAAAGTGATGTCCGTCAGGGTCATAAGTAATGATAAGTGAGCACTTGCTGGACTGATTTTAACCAAAGGTGAAATCCTGCTGACTGCGGGTAATTAAAAAGGAACTTTCTCCGCTGAGGGTAATGAAAAGTGAAGTCCTTTTGGTAATCAAAACTGAAATCCTGTTGGACTAACTGAATGTAATGAAAAGTGAGGTATTGTGAGCCTCAGTCACTGAAAAGTGATTTCTTATTGGAAAGCTGCACTGACCATGAGCAGAGGTTTCATCCTGGATCCATGGAATTGAGAGTAAGATGTTAATGAACGTGCCATCCAAGAAAATGATTCCAGGATTAAAATCAGTTTAATACGATATCTTCTTCTTCAGTAACAAATGTATCTATTTGTAAATGTCTCTAGAAACAAACTGCTGCAGTTCTCATGCAAGACTGGCTCAGTACGGTTTCCTTCTTCTCTGCATCGCACTTCTCTCCTATCTGTTGCAAGTGATGAAAGCAAAATGACTCAAGATGCTGGTGCTGTCAGACCGCCATCATTAGGCAGTAGTTAGTGCAAAATATATGTAATACAGTTCGGAATGGATATAAATATTGCCCAAATCAAACAAAATGATAGTGTCGTTGTTAAATAAAGACATAGGGGGTCATTCCAATCCTGGCGGTCGGTGTTAAAGCGGCGGCAAAACCGCCAACAGGCTGGCGTTAAAAAAAATGCAATTCCGACCCTGGCGGAAACCGCCAACAGAGACCGCCACTTTAACACACCGCCCGCCACGGTGGGACAAACAAACAGTGCGGCGGTCACCGCCAACAGACAGGCGGGAGACAATGTCCCGCCCACCCTATCACAACCCACCAATCCGCCACCTTTTTTGGGGCGGTAGCCCTGCCGATAAAAACACGGCAGAAACAGCCATTTCAAACAGAAAACGCTCACCTCCATACACCCCACGAGGAATCTGGACAGCATGGAACCCGAACTCCACATCCTCCCAGCCATTGTCTTCCTGCTCCTCTACCAGGAGCACGAACGCCGGCGCAGAAGACAACGGTGAGTACTGCACCTACGACACAGGGGAGGGGGGAGGCAAAAAATTACGGGGACACACATATGCGACACACCCACCCTCACCCTCACCCACTACAACACACACATCAATGCATAGCAACACATCACAGTTACCCCCCAAACCCCCCGGAAGAATGCAAAGACAAAAGGAAATGAATATAAAATTAGAATTATATTGTAAGACTGAGTATAAAATATATCACACATCTATAACTTTATATACATAAATTGTCCAGTCCGATATGTGTATCGGCCATTGTTCGTGGGCCACTGGGCCAAAACACATGGGCAAAGCCCACACAGGATACCTGCCTCCAACGGAGAGAACACTGCAGGGGCATCAGATAGGAAAACTACAGGCACCTCAGGGGGAAGGGAAGGGGGGGCACCTCAGCCAGATGAGTCCACGACGCCAGATCCACGAGGGGCCTCCATGGCCACTGTGCCATCCTGGGGAGTGCAAAGCCACAGTCTCTCAAGTCTCTACAGTGGGTGGGTTGCCCACTGTGCCATCCTGGGGAGTGCAAAGCCACAGTCTCTCAAGTTTCTACAGTGGGTGGGTTGCCCACTGTGCCATCCTGGGGAGTGCAAAGCCACAGTCTCTCAAGTCTCTACAGTGGGTGGGTTGCCCACTGTGCCATCCTGGGGAGTGCAAAGCCACAGTCTCTCAAGTGGATGACAGTCTCCACTGGTACTGGAGGGGGACTAGTGCCCAGAGTGCTTCGTGCAGCCCTGCCCGACACAGATGCGGGCCTGCCCCTTCCGCCAATGGGCCAGCGGTGCTTGAGATGAAGGTCCCAGTTCAGCGGTGCTTGAGATGAAGGGCCCTGTTCAGCGGTGCTTGAGATGAAGGGCCCAGTTCAGCGGTGCTTGAGATGAAGGACCCTGTTCAGCGGTTCTTGAGATGAAGGGCCCAGTTCAGCGGTGCTTGAGATGAAGGGCCCTGTTCAGCGGTTCTTGAGACGGCGGTGCCCAGCGGAGCGGTGCTTGAGATGAAGGGCCCAGTTCAGCGGTTCTTGAGAAGAAGGGCCCAGTTCAGCGGTGCTTGAGATGAAGGGCCCAGTTCAGTGGTGCTTGAGATGAAGGGCCCAGTTCAGCGGTGCTTGAGATGAAGGGCCCTGTTCAGCGGTTCTTGAGACGGCGGTGCCCAGTTCAGCGGTGCATGAGACGGCGGTGCCCTGTTCAGCGGTGCATGAGACGGCGGTGCCCTGTTCAGCGGTGCTTGAGATGAAGGGCCCAGCGCAGCGGTTCTTGAGACGGTGGTGCCCTGTTCAGCGGTGCTTGAGATGAAGGGCCCAGCGCAGCGGTACTTGAGACGGCAGTGCCCAGCGGAGCGGTGCTTGAGATGAAGGGCCCAGTTCAGTGGTGCTTGAGATGAAGGGCCCTGTTCAGCGGTTCTTGAGACGGCGGTGCCCAGTTCAGCGGTGCATGAGACGGCGGTGCCCTGTTCAGCGGTTCTTGAGACGGCGGTGCCCTGTTCAGCGGTGCTTGAGATGTAGGGCCCAGCGCAGCGGTTCTTGAGGCGGCGGTGCCCTGTTCAGCGGTGCTTGAGATGAAGGGCCCAGCGCAGCGGTACTTGAGACGGCGGTGCCCAGCGGAGCGGTGCTTGAGATGAAGGGCCCAGTTCAGCGGTTCTTGAGAAGAAGGGCCCAGTTCAGTGGTGCTTGAGATGATGGGCCCAGTTCAGCGGTGCTTGAGATGAAGGGCCCAGTTCAGCGGTGCTTGAGATGAAGGGCCCTGTTCAGCCGTTCTTGAGACGGCGGTGCCCAGTTCAGCTGTGCATGAGACGGCGGTGCCCTGTTCAGCGGTTCTTGAGACGGCGGTGCCCTGTTCAGCAGTGCTTGAGATGAAGGGCCCAGCGCAGCGGTTCTTGAGACGGCAGTGCCCAGCGGAGCGGTGCTTGAAATGAGTGTCCAGGTCCGCGGATCCGGCCATGGCATGGATGTCACTCGCCACCTGACATATGGCTGGCGGGGCCTTCCTGCCCATCTGTCTGGTTGTTTGCGGGGCCCTCCTGGGCTGCAGTACCGGGCCTGTGGGTGTCCTTCTGCCCACCTGGGACGTGGCTTGCGGGGCCCTCCTGGGCTGCAGTACCGGGCCTGTGGGTGTCCCCCTGCACACCTGGGATGGGGCTGGTGGGGCCCTCCTGGGCTGCAGTACCGGGCCTGTGGGTGTCCTCCTGCACACCTGGTATGGGGCTGGTGGGGCCCTCCTGGCCAGCTGGCCTGCTGCCGGACTTGTCGGGCGTGCTGCCCTTCCCACCCTTCCCTGTTCACCTGTGGCCCTTTCCCACCTTTGGCGGTGTGCCAGGTGGCACCCGACTTCCTGCCGGAGCCAATGTAGGGATTTTTGTCCCTGGTGTCTTTGGTCTTTCGTGCCGGGCACTGGCAATCTTCGGATGCTTTTCCGGGGGTGGGCTGGCCGTGCCTTGGCTCCTAGCTGAACTGGCTGCCGTTGAGGGTGGGGTACTCCACAGTCCATGGCAAACAGTCTTTACAGGTCCTGGTTTTGTGGTGGCTGAGGTGCTGATTGGAGTCTTATGAGATGGACGGGGTGGGGGAGTTGTTGGAAAGAGGTCAAGTTTGGAAAAGAAAAGCAATTTGGCAAGAGAGGGACGGGTAGGTGTAGTGGGTATGGGAGTGGAGGAAGAGGATGTGGTTGTAGGAGTGTGAAGTCTGGTGTCTTTGGGTGCAGGTGCTTGGGCTGGAGGCCGTTGTGAGGTGGATGGCTATTGGGTGGGTGGCTGCCTGCGTTTGTGTAGTTTGGAAGAGGGGGTGACAGACACACTGGGAGAGGACATAGGGGACGTGTAAATG
Organism: Pleurodeles waltl; assembly: GCF_031143425.1. NCBI lineage: Eukaryota > Metazoa > Chordata > Amphibia > Caudata > Salamandridae > Pleurodeles > Pleurodeles waltl. The sequence goes on along the minus strand of NC_090444.1, from coordinate 1,454,812,071 downwards.
GTAGTGGGGGTGGTGACTGCACGTGTGCGGAGTGTTCTAGTGGGTGTGCTGGTGATGGACATAGTGGCTGAAGATGTTGTGCATGCAGGTGTGAGTGGAGACGTCACAGGGAGGGAGGAGGGAGACGAGGAGGAGGGGGACACAGTAGAGTCATTGGGTGTTGGTATGTCTGCATGTGGATGTTGCTTGTGTGAATGCTTGTGTGATGTGTGGTGCTTATGTCTGGATGAGCTTCCCTTGGGTGTTGAGGTGTGTGCAGGCTGGTCTGATGGTGTGTCTGGGATAAGCAGAGGTTCAGGGGATTGGGTCTGGGTGGAGGAAGTTGGAGGGGGGAGGCTAAAGACAGGGACAATGGCTGCCGTCAGTGCTGAGGCCAGAGCGTTGAAAGATCGCTGATGGGCAGCCTGACCAGAATGAATGCACTCCAGGTATGCATTACTCTGGTGCACCTCCCATTCTACACCCTGGATGGCATTCAAAAGGGTAAACTGCCCAACAATGATGGTCCTCAGGAGGTCAATGGCCTCCTCACTGAGGGCAGCAGGGGTGACAGGGGCAGGGCCTAAGGTGCCTGGGGCGAAGGAGATGCCCACCTTCCTGGGTGAGCGGGCACGGGGCAAACGCTGAGGGGCTGGTGGGAGGGTGGTGCTGGTGCGCTGGGTGGCGGCTGTACCTGTTGTTGCGGGGGGCACATATGTTGCCGCCACCACAAGGGAGCTCCCTTCAGAGGACGAGTCGCTGTCACTGACATCAGCACGAGTCCCCGCTGTTGAGCTCCCCTCGCCCTCCGTCCCACTGGTGTATTCGGACTCCGTTGCATGGCCCTCCAGGGCCATGTGGGATGCAGCTCCCTTGTGCTCCGATGCCACTTCTCCTCCGCCTGATGATGCTAATGCACACATGAACAGGAAGACCACAAAAAAGGGGGGGGAGAAATAAAGACATGTTGAGTGCATGCATTGGCGACACCGTTGGCGGAGAGGACAGACACAGAAGCACCCTGCACTACGCCGCGCACTTGGGGTCCACTACGCAATCCGTGGGACATGGCCTACAAGCTTATGGACGACAACTGCACACATGGATGACACAGGGCCATGGATACCTGTACTTGCCACCCTACAGAGGTGGGGGGCGGGGGCACAGGGCCATGCCTTACGGAGGGGCCTAGCCTACAGAAATCGCCCTGGCCTAGGGATACCCACAGCCCTCCTCCCCCACCCAGACACCTCCACTGCGCGCAAAGTCAGCAGAATGTATTTGTACTCACCCCCTTGTGTCTGCTGTGATGTCCTCATGCGCCCATCCAAATCGGGGTAGGCCACCGCCAGGATACGGGACATCAGGGGGGGTCAAAGTACGACTGGCACCCCTCCTACGTTGGGAGGCCATGCCCAGCTGAGCCTTCGCCGTCTTCCTGCTGCAGCGTCGGATGTCCTCCCACCTCTTCCGGCAGTGGGTGCCCCGTCTGTTGTGGACACCCAGGGTCCGGACGTCCTTGGCGATGGCACGCCAAATTGCGACTTTCTGGTGGGCGCTGACCTATGTGACATGTACAGGGAGAGAAAAATTGTCATCACCTTCTGCATGCCCGATGTGAGTGGCCCCCCATCCCCACCCTTGCCATGTGGCACATGCTCTCATCTGTCATTTGATGCATGCCTCAATCGCTCCCCTCCCCACCATCTTTCATCCACCCCACTCAACCCAGGCATTGCCCACTAAGCATGGTCCCTGTGTACTTACCTGTTGGTCTGGAGGACCGTAGAGTAGTGCATACTGGGGGAGGACCCCATCCACAAGTTTCTCCAACTCCTCCGCAGTGAAGGCAGGGGCCCTTTCCCCAGTCACATGAGCCATTGTCTCTTCCGGACCGAGGTCACAGCAGCACTTGCAGTGTAGGTCCTCTCCTGTGGAAGATCAGGTATCGAGTGATTAAGCAGATAGAAAATGGCGGTCACGCCCGCGGCTGTGCGTACCGCAGCGGTGCGTACCGCGACCGCCGGCGCACATCGTCATTGGCTCCTGAAACCCATAGGGTTCAATGTTAACCAATGCAGCTTTGCGCCGCGGTCTTCGACCGCCTACCGCCACGGTGTGCCACGCCAGCGCATTGACCTCACATCCCACTGTCGCACTTCACAGGTCAGGCAGCCGCCATTTCAAGGGCCCACAAGGCTTAATTTCTACTGCGTCACACATACCTAGGCCTTGCATCAACACTCATACAAACCTTTCAATGCATTGAGAATCGTGTTATGTGCAAGCTGTGGTTACGTACCTGTGGGTTGATTGACTCTGTGCTCGCTGTTGTCCTTCATAGGCACCGTCCGCTGGGACATGCGAGGAGATGGAGGAATCTTCCCGTGTACAGACCGCTGGTGGACCTGTCGACAATGGAGGAACGACATGTCATACTGACATACAGGCTTGACCGAGCCACTATACAGGAACTGTGTGCCCAGCTGGAGCCAGACCTGTCACCCATCCGCCAACCCACAGGGATCCCCCCTCTAGTGCAGGTGCTGTCAGTACTCCATTTCTTAGCAAGTGGGTCTTTTCAAACAACAGTGGCCATATCATCAGGGATGTCCCAGCCCATGTTTTCCAAGGTGTTGTCCAGAGTGTTGTCTGCCCTGCTCAAACACATGAGGAGCTACATCATTTTCCCTGAGGTGGGGGATTTGGTTACAGTGAAAGGAGACTTCTATGCCCTTGGACATATTCCCAACATCATTGGTGCCATTGATGGGACACATGTTGCTTTGGTCCCCCCCAGCAGGAGTGAACAGGTGTACAGGAACCGGAAGAGTTATCATTCCATGAATGTACAGATGGTGTGTTTGGCTGACCAGTACATCTCCCATGTTAATGCCAAGTTCCCTGGCTCTGTGCATGACGCCTACATCATGCGGAATAGCAGCATCCCGTATGTGATGGGTCAACTCCAGAGGCACCGGGTGTGGGTATTAGAGGACTCTGGTTACCCCAACCTGTCATGGCTATTGACCCCAGTGAGGAATCCCAGGATAAGGGCAGAGGAACAGTACAATGAGGCCCATGGGCGGACTAGGAGGCCAGGTTCAGGTGCCTCCATATGACTGGTGGATCCCTAATGTACTCACCAAAGAAGGTGTGCCAGATCATCGTGGCCTGCTCTATGCTTCACAACCTGGCTTTGCGACGCCAGGTGCCTTTTCTGCAGGAGGATGGTCCAGATGGTGGTGTTGTAGCAGCTGTGGAGCCTGTGGAGAGTGAAGAGGAGGAAGCCGAAGAGGACGACATAGAGAACAGGAACACAGTAATACAGCAGTATTTTCAATGACACACAGGTAAGAGTACACACCGCCATATTACATTTACTTAAAGACTCCTACCTCTCTACTGTCTGACTTTTTCCCCCAGTGTATGATAACTGTGTTGTGACTTTCCCTTCCATTTTCAGAGATGTGGGCCCCACTGCGAGACATCTGCTTTGTTTCCCCATGGACTACAGCTGTGTGACAGCGGTTTGTTGGCATCACAATGTGAATTAACATTTTGTCACGGTCATGTCTAATACTTTTGTTCAAAATCACAGCCAGACTCCAGATTGTTTTGTGCAATAAGTGTGTTTATTCAAGTGCTCTAAATTGGATGGGTGGTTGCAAATCGGTGAGGGGTGATGGTGGAGGATTGTCCATGGCAGAGTCCAGACTATCAGTATCACAGGTGCATTGTCCAAATGCCTGTGGAAAGTGGAGCAGGGGCAGTTTAAGGTTGGACAGGGTGACAATGTGGGACAGTGGGATGACAATCAGGGCGGTATCCTTTGCTGGCGGGGGTCTTGACATCTTACTCTGTCTTCTTCCTGGATCTCAGGGCCCGCTTGCGGGGTGGTTCTCCTTCTGCAGGGGGTGGGGTTCTGGTGGCCTGTTGATCTTGTGTCGGGGCCTCCTGTCCACTAGCGCCGGCGGAGGTGGTAGGCAGTTCTTGGTCCATGCTAGTGTCAGGGGCCCTTTGAGGTGCCACAGTGTCCCGCAATGTGGTGACTACCTGATTCAGGGCCACTACGATGGTACCCATGGCGGAACTGATGTTTCTTAGTTCCTTCCTGAACCCCATATACTGTTGCTCCTGCAGAAGCTGGATCTCCTGAAACCTGGCCAGGACCGTCGCCATCGTCTCCTGGGAGTGGTGGTATGCTCCCATTATGGAGGAGAGGGCCTCGTGGAGAGTGGGTTCCCTGGGCCTGCGCCCCCCCTGTCGCACAGCAGCCCTCCCAGTTCCCCTGTTTCCATGGGCCTCTGTCCCCTGGACCGTGTGCCCACTTCCACTGCCCCCAGGTCCCTGTTGTTGTTGGGGTGTTGGGTTAGCCTGGGTTCCCTGTAGTGGTGGACACACTGCTGATTGACGTGTCCTGGGGACAGAGGTATGGGCCAGCTGGGTGGGTGCTGTGCTGGTGTTTCCAGAGGGGAGAAGGTCTGCTGCGGCCTGTGGCTGTGTGAGGGGAACCGACTGTCCCGAGGTCCCCGATGGACCCGGCTGGTCATCTAGATCCAGGGAGACAGAGCTGCTGTCCTCACTGTGGGCCTCTTCTGGGGCTGGAGTGGACATTTGTGGACCCTCCTGCGCGGTGACCTGGCGTTCGGGTCCTGCAGGGGTATAAAAGTATGGTTATTGCTTCTGTGTGTGCCATAGCGTGCAATGGGTGGGTGCCCGTGTACCCCAGTGCTGGCATTCCTTTGTGGGGGCTGTTGTGATGGTGGTTTGGGTGGGGGTTGTATGTGTATGTGCAGTGGGCATGCTTTGGTGATGGGTGTCCATGCTTTGTGGACGCATGCAGGGCTAGGTGTTGGGATGGGTGGGTTGTGATGGTGACACATTTGCAAGGAGTAGGTGTGCTGGGGTGGGGGTTAGGGTGGGGGTATGAGTCGGCATGCAGGTGGGGTGGGGGGGATGAAGTAGTGAAGATGAGACTCACCAGAGTCCATCCCTCCGCCTACTCCTGCGATGCCATCAGGATGCAGGATGTTCAAGACCTGCTCCTCCCATGTTGTAAATTCTGGGGGAGGAGGTGGGGGTCCGCCGCCAGTCCGCTGCAACGCAATGTTGTGCCTGGATACCATGGAACTCACCTTCCCCCGTAGGTCGTTCCACCTCTTCCTGATGTCATCTCGATTTCTTGGGTGCTGTCCCACAGCGTTGACCCTGTCCACTATTCTGCTCCATAGCTCCATCTTCCTGGCAATGGTGGTGTGCTGCACCTGTGCCCCGAACAGCTGTGGCTCTACTCGTACAATTTCCTCCACCATGACCCTGAGTTCATCATCAGAGAATCTGGGGTTTCTTTGCGGTGCCATGGGGTGGTGTGGGTGATGTGTAGGGTGGATTGTGTGGTGCTAAGTGTGGTGATGTGTATTGTTGTGTTGTGTGAAGTGCGTGCAAATATTGCTGGGTGACAGTGAATTGGCCGTCTGGGTGCTCGGATGTCTTTTCTCGGGTGCGTGTTCACGAATCTCTAGGAGTGGAGGTTTGTGGGTGATGTGGGTGTGTATTTTATATTGTAATGGGTGTGTGGGAGTGGTGTGTGTATGTGTATCAGGTGTGTGTATTTTGAATTTTCCAATGTGGTAGTGTTTTGTACAAGTGTGTGTATTTTGAGCGCGGCGGTGTGTACCGCCAATGGAATACCACGGTTGAAAGACCGCCGCGTGGATTCGTGTGTCGTGATAGTGTGGGTGTATTTCTGTTGGCGTGGCGGTGGAGGTTTGGTCATCGCCAGTTTCTCGCTGCCCTTTGGTGTGGCGGACTTTTGTGGCTGTCTGTATTTTGGCGGTTTGCCTGTTGTGGGTCAGAATGACCGTGGCGGTTTACCGCGGCCGCGGCGGTGTTATGGCGGTCTTCTGAACGGGGGAAGCGCCTTTTACCGCTGAGGTTGGAATGACCACCATAATGTGTACGATTGAAAGTATGCATTATACTGTAGCTGAATTGTGACAGAAAAAATACTTTTTGATCAACTGAACGAGCATTCACATGATAACACTTATGTGATAAAGCATAGTATTCTGCGACACAGGAGGTCATTACGACCCTGGTGGTCCCGGACCGCCTGGCGGGCGGTGGTGGTAGTACCGCCAACAGGCTGGTGGTGCCAAGCAGCCGTATTATGACCCTGGCGCATTCGCCACGGTCATACCACCGGTACTGCCCTGTGGATTATGAGTCCCCATCTGCCAGCCTGTCCATGGTGGTAAACACCGCCATGGAAAGGCTGGCGGTAAGGGGGACTCGGGGTGCTCCTAGGGGCCCCGGCACTGCCCATGCACTTGGTATGGGCAGTGCAGGGACCCCCAGGCACAGCCTCATCACGCATTTCACTGCCCGAATTACGGGCAGTGAAATGCGTGATGGGTGCTGCTGCACCCGCTGCACATCAACATTGCTGCCTGCTCGATTACGAGCCAGCTTCAATGTTGTTGTGATTTTTTCGCTGGGCCAGCAGGTGGAAACGCTGTTTATGTCCGCTGGCACAGTAGAAAGGTCATAATCGGGTGCCACACATACCGCCAGCACTGGCGGTATTGTGGTGCCCGTAGCATTGGTGATCTTTTCAAAAACTGCCGATGTCATAATGAGGGCCACAGTCTTCAGATGCATAACAACCAGCCAGTACCTGCTGCCCATTTTCTTCTAAAACACAGGTAGATCTGCGAGTCTGCTGAATGTATAGTGACTGCAAAGTCATTTTACATTCAGAATAATCTTTGTGATCCAGCTAGCGACAGAGCACCACTTTATGAATGGAAACGGCCCAGCACTGTATTGTTGTGACTTCTACCTTAAAGTTGAAAAGACGAAGATTGAGGCTGTTAGGAGACTTGAGAGTGGAACAAATATCTCTCAAGACAAAAGATTTAACTTCAGGAACGACCACCCTTGTTACTCCTTTTCAGTATTTAATATTCTTCTCACAGTCCCACTGTAGGGAACAGAGTGAGATGTAACAGTATACCACTTACTTGTATCCATCAAATGTTCCACCTAGTATTTCACTAGCAAACACAATTAATGTCATCTTTCAAAATGAGAGGGTTACTTAAATCATCTGAAGAATGAATTTACACTAACACTACCAGACTAAGGGCCTGATTACGACCTCGCTGGATGGGATACTCCATCACAAATGTGATGTATCTCAAACCTTCCATTTTACAAGTTCCATAGGATATTATGGAACTTGTAATGCGATGGGCGGGATATTCGTCATGTTTGTAACAGAATGTCCCATCCGCCAAGGTCATATTCAGGCCCTATGTGTGACCAGACTGATAAATAATCTTCAACAGATTAAGAGAGAAGTTGTACGGCTTGATTCAAAAGTCAACTCACACTTTTTACACTTTGGAGTAAGTTTACTACTTTTTGACTCTTCACAAAATCTAAGTGTAAATTTACTCTAAAAATTTAAGTTACATGTCTAAACCAAACTGAAGGGCTTTGGGGCTATACACTTTTGAGCGATTAACACTTTCGAGTATGTTTGCTACTTTTTGGCTGTTCCCAAAATCTGAATGAAAGTTATAGTTAGGGAATACATTTTACTCTCAGATTTTGTGAATAGCCCAATAATAAACTTACTTAAAATTGTACATTGCTCAAAAGTGTAAGTTTGTAAATCGGACCCTACGGCTGCAAGATATTTTTATAGTAAAATGTGTTCCCTCTTATGTTGCTATATTCCTCCATTTTATAAAAACCATAAAGGCAACACAATCTTAAAAAGCAAAGCATATAGACAGTGTTTGAATTTGCCATCTTTTACGTGGTAGTCCCCAGGATTTTTGTCTTCTTTTGCCAAACCTGTTTTTTTTTACCATAGGACGTGCTAACCAAGGTTAAAATGCTAGTGCTCTAACCCTAAACATATTTAAAGTGGTATATGCCTGATTGGCACATTACATTTACTTATAAATACCTAGTATATGCAACTACATGTGCTGTATATTAAATATTAGTAGTGGGCTTTAGCATTCATTGTGCCACCTACTAAGTCAGCACTATGCAGATATCTCTAGGCTTGCCCTGAAGTCTAGGCATGCAGTTTAAACAGCCATTTTGACCTGGCAAAATAAACCTTTTGCCAGACTTAAACTTTCCTTTTTAATACCTAGAAGTCATCCCAGGTTAGGCCCTAAGGGGGTGATTTTAACCTTGGCGGACGGCGGAGGCCGTCCGCCAAGGTACCGCCGTGAAATGACCGCACCGCGGTCAAAAGACCGCGGCGGCCATTTAAACATTTCCGCTGGGCCGGCGGGCGCTCTCCGAAAGAGCGCCCGCCGGCCCAGCAGAAATGCCCCTGCAACGAGGACGCCGGCTCAGAATTGAGCCGGCGTAGTTGCAGGGGTGCGACGGGTGCAGTTTCACCCGTCGCCTATTTCAGTGTCTGCAAAGCAGACACTGAAATACTTTGCGGGGCCCTCTTACGGGGGCCCCTGCAGTGCCCATGCCATTGGCATGGGCACTGCAGGGGCCCCCAGGGGCCCCGCGGCACCCCCTACCGCCATCCTGTTAACAGGATGGCGGTAGGGGGTGTCTGAATCCCCATGGCGGCGGAGCCCGCTCCGCCGCCATGGAGGATTCAATGGGGCAGCGGTAAACCGGCGGGAGACCGCCGGTTTACCCTTTCTGACCGCGGCTGAACCGCCGCGGTCAGAATGCCCTCGGGAGCACCGCCAGCCTGTTGGCGGTGCTCCCGTGGTCGGTGACCCTGGCGGTCACCGGCCGCCAGGGTCAGAATGACCCCCTAAATGTCCAAAGGGCTAAGTGCATGATATATAAAAATTAGGGCATGTATATCCATTTCATTGGAGCAAGGCTTGTTTTTTCATACTAAAACACTGAGGGGGTCATTCCGACCCTGGTGGTCCTTGACCGCCAGGGCCGGGGACCGCGGGAGCACCGCCAACAGGCTGGCGGTGCTCCCTTGGGCATTCTGACCGCGGCGGTACAGCCGCGGTCAGAAACGGAAAACCGGCGGTGTACTGCCGGTTTTCCGCTGCCCACGGGAATCCTCCATGGCGGCGCAGCTTGCTGCGCCGCCATGGGGATTCCGACCCCCATACCGCCATCCTGTTCCTGGCGGCCAGGATGGCGGTATGGGGTGTTGTGGGGCCCCTGCGGGCCCCTGCAGTGCCCATGCCAATGGCATGGGCACTGCAGGGGCCCCCGTAACAGGGCCCCACTGAGAATTTCAGTGTCTGCATAGCAGACACTGAAATTCGTGACGGGTGCAACTGCACCCGTCGCACCCTTTCCACTCCGCCGGCTCCATTCGGAGCCGGCATCATCATGGAAAGGGGTTTCCCGCTGGGTGGGCGGGCGGCCTTCTGGCGGTCGCCCGCCCGCCCAGCGGGAAACACAGAATAACCGCGGCGGTCTTCTGACCGCGCAGCGGTATTCTGGCGGCTCCCGCCGGCACCGCGGTTACTGCGGCCGGCGGGAGTCAGAATGACCCCCTGAGTTACATTATAACAATTTATAATATTTAACTTCAGTTTGGGAGCAGCTACAAACATGAATGAAAGACTTATTTTGATTCTAATTCAAAATCCAACTTAATGGTCAAGTCAGAGTTGATATTATCATTTTAGAGATGTCACTCTTAGAAAGTTGTAATTTCACTGTCTAAACCAAACAGGCTGTTCTGCACTGTTCCAGGGTCACCTAACTGTGAAATGGCTCACCTCTGGGGAGATGTGGACTTTTCCGAGACAGAGGGGAAAAGGTGTAGGTGCGGGGAGGTGTTTTTACTACTGGAGCAGGATTCCCTTTCTGAGCTTCTAAAGATTCCTACCCTGTCATTTGGAGGTGTAGCTCACACCTAGGTCTGTCTCCGTTTATCTTCCTAGTCAGCTTGGCTGCAAACCCAGGGCCTCATTTTCAAGAAATGATGCATCACTGCCACAATGCAGTGGTGTCTCAAAAATGTTAACACCACCATATGAGAGATCCTAATGCAATGCTTGCGTCAAATTTACAAAACAGCGCACCATGGTGTTAGGATCTGGGCAGCACAAAAAAAGTGATGCTAGCCTGTGCATCGCGTTGTAAGCAAAAATGATGCTACTCCTGCAAAAGTGACTCTACGCTGAATTGTGGCACGTAATTTGATGCAAGCCGTCCTAGCATCATTTTTGAGCACCTAAAGCATCAAAAACAGTCAAAAAATGCCTCATGTGAAAAAGAGTACACAACAGGAGGCACTCCAGAAATAAACATGGGGAACCAAGAACACCAAAGACCCAAGGACAACCTCACCAACCCAAGTTCCACCCAGGATGTCCAGACAGACTCCAAGGAGAAGGGGAAGGGAAAGAAGAAGTGCAAGTTCAGTGAGGAGGAAAATAGCACCCGGATCACTAGGTGGCGGAGCACCAACACCAGCTCTTCATCACCTCAAAAATGCCATTAGGGAGGAAAGAGGCTATATAGCAGTCCATTGTGGACAAATTCAACAGTGTGGCAGAAATCAAGAGGACAGTAATTGAGTGTAAGAAACTCTGGCACGATTGCAAGTGCAGATCAAACGAGAAACTGGCCCACAACTGCAAGGCAGCATTGCAGACTGGAGGTGGAAGTCCTGTGCCCCAGGAGAATGTATTAGTTGGAGGAGATGGTGGCAGCTGTCATCCCTGCGGAGTTGGTGGCAAGAGTCCCAGGACATGGTAGTGCAGCATATGATGAACAACAAGGCCCACAGAGTAAGTTGTAGCAAGGCGCAATGTGGCAACGAGGCAATGTCGTAAGGTGCAGGCAGCAATATACTAGCTCTAAAATGCACTGTCTGCACGACAAAGGGTAGTATGTTGACACACTTATGGGTAAACATTAAAGACAACTCCCAGAATACACAGAAAACACATGGACTGGACCAATACAACAAGCATGCACACTCCTACCTTCTGTTATATTGCAGGACACCTTGCACCTTGTATCTACTCAGTCTCACTTTGGCCTATGCACACTGATCTAGAATTCATATCCTCAGAATGGAATGGCTGTGTCACAGGAGAAACAGCTCCTCTGAGAGGGGGGCCAAGTATGGGCAATGGGAGGTATCCACACATAGGGACATGGCAAGAAACATGTCTATAGTACACTGCATTAAGCTATATTCCTCTCAGCTGACATGGCGGGAAGTGTGAGTGCACATAGGTGCTAACTGTCATGAAAGAGACCAGAGGAACTCCTTGCAAATAATGAATTGGGGTGGGATGTAAGAGATGCACACCACAGGACAATGTGTGTACAAAGTAATGATGATATGTGGGTCACTGCTATTGCTCTGCATGGTAGGTGCTGACTGTGCATGTCAAAATGACATTCGGTTTGAATTGGGAGACGGTGCATACTGGGGAGGTGGGGATGGCATGTCTACTGCATTGTAGCTACACAAATACACATGCACTACTGAGTCTGACTGAGTCTGACTTTGCAACACATGTGGCACACCTGGGAACGGATGGCAGAGAACAGCCATTGGGGGACTACAACCTACACGTCATGTGGACCAGGGTAACATGTAGCATGTGCCAGGAGGGAGTCTGATGCAACATTGTCTCATGGTGCCACATGTAAAAGTTTGAGGATGTCAAACAGGGACTTGACAAGGGATACCAAGAACCACTTAGCCATCCCAAATAATAGGACCCACGGGAGAACCCAGGCTGAAGAAGGTGAGCCTACTAATGTGGAATTCAGATGTAGGTACTTGCAACTAATTACACCAGTACTACCAGGTGAGGCCCCAACAATAGCTTTCTATAACAAAGGGACATTTTAGTACCAATGGATATAGTGATGTATAATCCACGTGTCGTATGCAGGTGAAAATGAATGTATGAGCTGGGTAGGATCACTGTGTGGCACTTACCCATGTACCAGGACCCAAAAGTGGGTTATCAGAGGATGAATGTACACAAACAATCCATGAGCATGAGTCACACAATATGGGACACTGCCGATAAGCAACTCTGATTATGATGGTATGTGGGGAATGTCAGTGAGCTAAACTACCGAGTAGGAGTACCCTTCCTCTCAGAATAAGCACAATAAGAACAATAGAGAGACAATGCCATTTGTAAAGGAAATACTATGAAACTGTGCATCAATATACATGCCTAGCAGGTGTTCTACATATTACTGTTGAACTGAGGGCCTCCTATATGAGGAAATGATGCAGCCTGGTCCTACAAGGCAACTTGCTGTGCTGCATCATTTTGAAAGTTCAGGGATGCATTGTATTTACCAAAATACAACTCATCTCTGCACTTTCCTCATCAATGGTGCACAAACTGCTGCCTCTTGCTAACACAGACACCCTTGCACAATGGTGAAAGGGTGCCTTCATTGCAGGGAGGATTGCTTTCGTGCAGAAGTTGATATCTTCCTGTACATAAACTATTAGGACACCTTTCTGCACATAAACAATCATTAATGGTGTCTTCCTCTTTCTATATGTGCTGTAGAATGCAGCACAGAGAGAAAGATGAATACATGGGAAGACAAATGTTATTTCTCCCCTTTGCACCACTTTATTGCCACCCCTGAGGTAGTGTAGGAATCTGAAGGATTCCCAGACTTGTAAATCTGGGAATGGATAAGATTCCTTCAGATTCCTTGGGTGTTGCTTGGGAACACCTACAGCAACACCCATGGATAAAAACACTTGTGCAGAGTTATGTGTGGAAGGGGTCCATATTTACAGGGCCATGAAAAGCCACACAAATTGGCTTTGCATGGCTTTGTAAATATGGTCCGGCACACTGTGCCACTGGAGCATCACAAATAATGTGCAGTGCTACATCTGAAACCTTGAATGTCAACCTGATTACTCATGTCAGCATCTAGCGGAGATCGCCATTAACATATCTCTATCTCATTGCAGAAGATGAACCCATGTCTCTATGCCAGCTCATTGTCCTAGACTTTTCTGATGATGTGGATGTGCAGCTGCAAATCATACATCCTGAAACCCTCCAGTAAATCCTGGGCACCATTCAGACACCATCTATGGTTGCTGGGAAGGCTTGACAGTGTTGCGGTTCTCCTGATGGTCCAACATCAAGCAGGCACCACCTGTCAGCCCACTCCCAGCCCTAGACTTCCAGGACCCAGAACTTACATTCTAACAGACTGCAGTAGGAGTCCAGTGAGAGCTGGCAGATCAGGTGCGGCTGGGAATGGAGACCATGGCAAGCACTCTAGAGGTGTCTCAGTCCGAATAAGGACAACTCTGCCGCCATACTAGGCACCTACTCTCTGCTCTGTGGCCTCCAGCAATCCCTTGCTGACATTGCTGGTGTCATGAGACAGAAGCATGAGTAAATGCTTTGCCAAAGTGGCACTTGCGAGGTTGCCAACAAGCTGGGGGCAATCCAAAACATCTTGGAGTCCCAGGAGTGGATACAGGACTCCTTCATTGCCATCATGGGTGCCCTCCACTTTGACGTTGCTGCTGTGTTGAAACACCAGCAGATCCCCCTGGCTGCTGTGCTGCCTTACATGTTGTCACAGATAAGAGCTGCTGTGGACACAGGATCCGCATCTTTAGACCCTAATGTGTGTGTGTGCCTCCCTCTAGTGCACACCCCAGTCAAGTGAGGCACCACATACATCAATCACCAGAAAAACTGCCCCGTATCATTTCTATTTGACACATGCCTAATATCTCCTTTGTTCTGTGCTTCAGATCATGCCAGTGCCAAAACAACTGCTATTGTCCCAATTTTGACTGTCCCTCTGTTGACCTCTCACATATGTGGACTATCATTGTAGCCAATCTACCCTAATGGCAATGTGGTCCTCCTCCTCACTGGAGCACTCCTCTCCTACACATGCCCCTTGACATGTTCTTCCCATGAACTATGTCTGGGCATTCAGTGGCTTGATACATCCATTGGGTTGACATCTCATGAAATGTACATCAGAACATCACGCAATTGTGCACCTATTAATACAACCACTAACTACAACCTGTGTGTTGTATGTGTGTCTGAAACAGGACCTATTTAACATATTACACTGTGTGAAGCAAATACGCTGACTACTTGCCAAATGAACATGTGTGGATTGGAGCCAGAGACAAAGCCACACAGACTTAATGAAGCATATTACATGACTATGATCTGTATGTTGATGATCAAGCACTTTCTGAGGATCTCAAGCATGTAGTGCAGCAGGTATCATGCAGTCATTGTGAAAGCTGATGTAACAAAAAAAACTCCTGTGGCTGGTCTAAGCATAGATATTAGCAACAAAACAACATTGCAGTGATAACCAAATGATGCAAGTGTGAGTCTGTGAGGGGCAGGCATCAGTGTGTGAGTAATAAATCCTTGAATTATGGTGAGTGCAGTAACAACAACATTCTACCAACGCATGACCCATGACTTACCTACACAGATCAACTGTATATGAATACCAGTTTTGGGATGTGTATCCATTCACATACAGATTGGCACATGCACTGCTCAACAATGTTTATAGAGAGCTTATATGATTCCATCGCCAATCTGACAGGTACTTGTCCAAAGGGAATCACCTAACATTACCTCAACAAATATGGTAACTGCTAACTGCTACACAGGAAACATGATGGAGACTCTAATGTATCAAACAGCAACATTTAACAAAACCATGAATATAGGTTCACTAAAACTATGTAAACTACAAAACTATCCTAACCTACACTACCTTATACTATTTAATATCTACCACAATCCTAACTTAACCTTACTTATCCTATACATTTAATGCCACATCATAAACAACAATCCCCAACCCCTTAAAACACATCTGCAGACAAGGACAACAGTAACTACACCTATACATAAACTAGCTAAACAGCCAGGCCTAAGCAAAGATACATTTGTTTTTATTGTTTTGATTTTTTATAAACATATACCTTAAACATCAACCCCCCACCCACTTAAAACACTTAGGCCCGTATTTATACTCCGTTTGCGCCGAATTAGCGTTGTTTTTTTCGACACAAATTCGGCGCAAAACTAACGCCATATTTATACTTTGGCGTTAGACGCGTCTAGCGCCAAAGTATGGGCAAATAGCGTCATTTTTTTGCGTGAACGCCTTCCTTGTGTTAATGTGATGCAAGGAAGGCGTTCCCGTCTAAAAAAATGACGGCGACGCAAATGCGTCGTATTTATACTCCCGGGCAAAAATCACGCCCGGGAGTGGTCGGGTCAAAAAACCCCGCATTTGCGCCACTTTTTAACGCCTCGGTCAGGGTAGGCGTTAAGGGGCCTGTGGGCTCAAAATGAGCCCACAGGTGCCCTCCCATGCCCCCAGGGGCCCCCCCTGCCACCCTTGCCCACCCCAGGAGGACACCCAAGGATGGAGGGACCCATCCCAGGGACATTCAGGTAAGTTCAGGTAAGTATAATTTTTTTTTTTTTTTTTTTTTTTTTTTTTTTGGGTGGCATAGGGGGGCCTTATTTGTGCCCCCCTACATGCCACTATGCCCAATGACCATGCCCAGGGGACATAAGTCCCCTGGGCATGGCCATTGGGCAAGGGGGCATGACTCCTGTCTTTACTAAGACAGGAGTCATTTAAATGGCGTCTGGGCGTCGAAAAAAATGGTGCAAATCGGGTTGAGGCGATTTTTTTGCCTCAACCTGACTTGCCCCATTTTAAGACGCCCTAACGCCATTTTCCCCCTACGCCGGCGCTGCCTGGTCTACGTGTTTTTTTTCCACGCACACCAGGCAGAGCCGGTCTGCTAGCGCCGGCTAACGCCATTCCATAAATACGGCGCCCGCATGGCGCTTCAGAATGGCGTTAGACGGCGCTAAATTTTTTGACGCTAAACTGCGTTAGCGCAGTTTAGCGTCAAAAAGTATAAATATGGGCCTTAGGCCCCCCTATGCCAAAAAAAAAAAAAAAAAAAAATATATATATACTTACCTGAATGTCCCTGGGGTGGGTCCCTCCAGCCTTGGGTGTCCTCCTGGGGTGGGCAAGGGTGGCAGGGGGGGTCCCTGGGGGCATGGGAGGGCAGCTGTGGGCTCATTTTGAGCCCACAGGTCTCTTAACGCATGCCCTGACCCAGGCGTTAAAAAGAGGCGCAAATGCGGGGTTTTTTGCCCCGCCCACTCCCGGGCGTGATTTTTGCCCAGGAGTATAAATACGACGCATTTGCGTTGCAGTCATTTTTCTAGACGGGAACGCCTACCTTGCATCTCATTAACGCAAGGAAGGCGTTCACGCAAAAAAATTACGCTCATTGCTCATACTTTGGCGCTAGACGCGTCTAACGCCAAAGTTTAAATATGGCGTTAGTTTTGCGGCGAATTTGCGTCGAAAAAAACGATGCAAATTCGGCGCAAACGGAGTATAAATATGCCCCTTAATACCAAACCCCTTAAAATGCACCACCCATAATAAAAACTACAAAGTACTAAAACTAATGTACGTAACATTAACTTACTTAAACTAAGCTATCTAAAAACCCCAACAATAAAAGCAACTATCTAATGGAATGGAAGAAAGGGTCCGTTTGGATCATTCTCCCCTCTTGGTCTCTGCACAGCCTGCTTTATTTCCCGTAGCAGGATGAGCATGCTGTCCATTTTGGGCTCCAGGCTGGAGACATAAAACTTTAAGTCTGCAACTTCCTTGCACATTTTCTGCTCAAAGTCACTGGACAGTACTTAGGTTGGACCATGGGAGACTGTTTGGGGCATGTGACTGCTTGTGGAGGTGGATGGTCCTGCACCTGCAGGCTCACCCTTGTCTGCACCCTGAGCCTTGCTGGTGGTAGCAGGTCCCATCGTAGGTACACCTTGGGGAAAGGCCCTCCAGGATCCCAATGCCTTTTCACTCTCAAAGGTCTTACCCATCTTCTTGAAGGGCTTGCACACTTGTGTAATATGCCTATACCATTCCTCCCTGAGCTGGTTTTGTTTTTTTTTCTCGGCTGGGGCCTTGTTACCTGTGTAATCATAAAGAGAACATGTCATACAGAGTTTAACTTGGTAAATGAACATTAACCATGCCATGTAAATCCTTTCTTCATCCATCACATTTTGCACTTTACAAATCCCACATACATGTGGAAAGTCAAAGTGAGCATACATCTGTACAATATCTATCATCTCCCTATTTATCATGGTCAAGCTACCAAGGCTAAGATATTGTTGCATAAAAGCAATACACCATCATTAAACATCTTGGCATGACCATGTCAGCATTGAGTATCCACAGGAACAATGCTGTTTTGTGACCGTGGTATGGCACATTCCTCAAGTTGTATTGATCATCAGTGTCCAATCTGCATCTTGCAATGCCCTTGGTTCCATTGGCATTAACCAAAGTAAGTTGAGTAAAGCCTGCAAGTTACATGTATTGTTTCACAACATTGGGTGTCTAATATGGCAAGGACACATATCTGTTCATATTACTACATGGAATTGGCATGTGCCAGGTATCAGATGTGCTATTGGAGGGTGGATATTTTACTAACATTACACAGAGATGTATGAAACAACTCATATATCAACTCCTGTTAGTACATGGTGGGCTGTGCCATGACTTCTGGCATACTCCCAAGCAACTGCATGTGTCCCACTACACTGCCCATTGCCTGTACAAATGGGTCCGATATTCATATCACCTTACTGCACACTAGCACTCAGGACAACCATTTGATGGGTGTGTGCATGCATGCTCTGCACAGGGATCTTGGGATGGCACTGTTCATAGTGTGATCCTGTTTGCAATACATTGTGGAGACTATAATGGCCAGTCCTATCTGAAGAGGGATTGGTCATTGGCATGTTGCATGACAATGCTGTGCAGACATTCCTTTGGTCCAACACACATTTCCAGATCTGTGAAGATGACAGGGGATAGCAATGTTGATCCATCCAACATAGAGTATAGGGCATCACACTGCATGAGTGGGCAATTCAACTGCAGTCCCAAGTGTGGAATGCTACACATAGGTCCTTATTCACAAGTCCCTCCATCCTGGAAGAACACCATTTTGGTGATGTTGCCATGGCATGCACAGCAGGAACATAATTTGTAGATGCCACTTTGCATGGTTTGTTTGGGACACTGTAATTCTGGCACATGTTCTTACTGTCATCACTGTCCTGTGACTCATTCGCCTGTCTGGACTGGTCATACATATTGGACATAGATTGCACTGTGAGTAACAACAGCCTATCTGTGCATCTGAAATGCATTTTTTAGGTATACCATACCCTGTCATGCCCACTTATGAATCAACCACCACATATGTTCACAGATCCTGACACACATTATCATTGATGGTTGGTCATACCAGCAAACATGTTGGCCCTCAGTTGTAGAAATCAGATACTCCTTGACATTAGGCAGAGGCAATTGATATTAGTCAGAGGCAATTGCACATCTTGGACACAAGCTCTACCTTAATGTCAAAGTACATGTATAACACATATAGCTTGATTTTGGATGCATGCACTTTGAACATGGCATTGCATAAAACATACAACATCACACACAATCCTTGCACTCCCCATTAGACATACAGGATGACATTCACGGGTAGCATCAAGTTCACTGAAGCTCTCAACCTATCCAGTAGTGTAAGGCTTGCGTCCACCTGCAAGACATAACATGAGATATAGCACTGTGATTGTTGATAAATTAACACTGTGGCCACATAATTAACAATACATATGGCATGCAAAAGGCCAAAGAACCGTTCTGGTTGTAACAACTAAAAAAACTGATTTGACATAATTCAGTGACAAACATTGGTAATGCAGGCTAACATGTACACACACATATGATGAAACTAAACATAATGTCTTGGGCACATTGTTGAAGCATTTTAAATGACTTACTACTCCTTGAGTTTACAAGGCTAGCTGAGGTTAAAGGGTGCTCTGTCCCTAAATGACTCACAGAACACAGTCAGTCAGGACTAACAATAGCCCTGCCTTACTCTTTTCATAACATGTACATGATCATGCTCCATACAATAATGGGGCATCCTTGTACGCTCGTTTGACAGACATCGATATCTGTCATTGCTGCATAGTCACAGACACTGAACACACATTTCGTGTCCATCCCCAAACCTCAATATTTTACAATCATATACACATATGGGTGATATATTCAGATGTAAGACAGTCCGCACAGCAGAAGTATACATAGAGGCATATACATTATGTCTCATTTACATAAGACACAATTAACTGGAGTGTCTTTAAATAGGACAGCTCTTGCTAAAACCTGTCCCCTAAAGTGGTAAAAGTTATCAAATGTCATGGCAGCAGGCCATGTAATGTAAATGTGCACACTACCTCTGATTGCTCACAGCACATCTGTTAACATGTGCTCTGTGCTGCTAATAGAGAAAGTGGCCATCAGGTATGCTAGGGACACTGCTCAGTGTGGGCGCATGACAGCGCATTATTAGGAAGCCTCTGTCTCAAGCTTTGTCTATGAAAAAATCTGTCTTGTGGTGTGATGGCATTTGTGCCCTGACATATATGAACCACTGACAATATGGGCCTCATTTATAAGCATAAGTGTCACTCTGTACCAGAGATACATTTTCTTGAGGTTTCTGTGGCACAGTGTGCAAGGCCATATTCTCAAGGCTGCAAACGCATCAGCTTCCTATGCCATCTCAGGGCAGCATCACAGTGGCCCTATGGGAAGTAAATATATTATTTCTCCATATTTTTCCTCTTTCTCTGTGTGCTGCATTCTACAGCACACATAGACAAAGGAAAATTCCATTAATGATTGTGTATGTGCAGGAAGGAGTCCCTTCCTGCACATGAACAATCATCCCTGTCAAACTTGTACCCAAGCACCACGGAACAAGGGTGCCTGAGCTGTTGCCCAGCATCAAGTTGCATGTCAGCACAGGGAACAAGGACAGGAATGTACCATATGTCATAGTTACGGCACATTGCTGCACTTGTTGTGAATGCAGGGTAGCACAGCAACATGACTTACAGCCCTGCCCGAGTCCAAACTTAGTGAAGGAGGCCGTATCGTCACCAGACATCTACACGCAAGTGCAATCCAATGAATCATTCACCAAGTCTGTGTCCTTCTCAACAGTTCCACCAACTTCTATCCCAAGGTAGTCAAGAAGGTTGCATTCCCTGCTGATGACATCTGCCCAGCGATGACCGATCTTGTGGGTTGTCTGGTCCACCTTGAATATGTGCTGCATGTGGAAGCGTTCCGTCAGGCTCAACAGAGGAGCGTTCAGGAAGGTAACAAGCATTTATAAGCTGGAAGAAAACAGTCACAAAACCAATCCATAGAAAAAATGCAAGTAATGTCATCCAAAATTACAGATAGTTCCATGGATACATGAAATAGTTTTTTTAAAGCAATATGTACAGCTTATGTGTCTTTGAAACATTTTCAATAGCAGGAGCAGATGAAGTTGAAGAAAAGTCATCAATGTCGATGAAGTAACCAGAAGCAGTCTCTGCAGTCACAGGGGCCGGTGCATTACTGGTGGGTGGATCCATTTTACGTGGAGGCTCACAGTAGACAATGTTGTCTGTTTGTGTAGTGTTGGAATAGACAGCCACATCTTGGACAGGTGATTTTGTTGAACTGGTAACAGGAATCAGCAAAAGTTCATTTTTCGCCCTCCCCATGCTCGAGGAGGCGTTTGTAGCATTTTTGGATATGCTTGTGTAGTCTAAAGTATTATCATTTCTTCTTTGAAGAGGTATGTACTGTTAGGTAGTGAGAGGGGAACGGGAACTACCCAGGGGACCTCTGGGTCTACTGTGCAGGATCGGCCACATGGTGAAGTTTGATGTTGTCAATCGAGACAAATCTGTTTGCTTCGGAACCAGGCAGCGGTGGTAGGATGACAGTTCTGGTACATTGTATTCCCAGGACCTGGACTAGTGCTCTGTAGAATGGGCCGAATTCCTTCTTCACAGTGATCTTTTCATGAACCAAATCCCCAACTTTAGGAATCCAGCCTGTAGAAGTAGTTGGCAAATCCCTAATTCCTAAGATGGCAGCACTGGCAGGTGATTTATCATCACAAAATTGCTGAAGCTCCTGTAAGACAGTGAGACATTCATTTATGTCAAAAGGTGCATCTGCTGCCACCAAACCAGGACTTTGGTATCCCAAAGAGAACCTCATAAGGAGTGTGTCCCCCCAATGACCTTCTTGGCATATTATTCAGTGCTCCAAAGAACCCATACAGCTGATGAAGCCAGCTGCGGCCAAAACCTAATAGTCTAGCTGTAAAGGACTGATTTAGATCTTGATTCCTCCTTTCCACAACCAAATTTCCCTCAGGATGGGAGAGTGAGGAGTAATAGAGGTCAACACACACCGTCCCCATGGTGTCTCTGAATGCCTAGAGGTAAAGGCAGGACCCTAGTCCAAATGGAATCCTGCAACTGCACATGAACGGAAAAAGATCAGCAAGTCTTTATGGGGCCATACCCACAGGAATCTAGAACAAGAATCTACAGCGACTAAGATGTATTTGTATGCACCATCTGATTGTAAGGGACCACAATGATACAAGTACACACTTTGTAGTGGCCTGTTGGATGCTAAGGGTGAAATATTGCTTGGTCTGTTTGTATAGACCCAGCCACCAGAAGTGTTTCTGTTAGAGTGTTATGGTGGCTGCAATACCGGCATGAGCTGAGGCAACACCCTCTTGCACTGCTTTGATGAGATCTAATCTCTGGTCTTGGTTGGCGATCACTCGTTACAAAGGCAACGTTCTGTGTACTGATGGGGTAAGAGTATTTTTTAGGGTATGTTTTTGGGAGAGGCTTTCCTTCAGGCGAGATTTTCACAGCAGCCAAAATTTCATTATCCAATCTCGTCTAGGAACGAGTCACTGCAGCCACCGAAGCCTTAGCTACTGTAGATATGGCTGCTTCCTCAGCCAGATTATTGCCAGTAACGTGTACTCCTACACGTTAGTGGCCCAATGTATGCACTGCATGGATACAAGGTAACTTATCCTTAAGATCAGCCACACTCCCCTACAGAGTTCTGTGTTTTATGGTGTTCCCTTTGGAGTCTCTAAACCTGTTCAATCACCAATGATTAAGATAATCATTGTAGGTCTGGACACAGTAATATGAGTCACAGACAATCAAAGCCAGTAGTCCTGGTTCTGTGTGTTCTAGCACTAGAATAATGCCTTTAAGTTCAGCCAGCTGAGCTGTGCAGTCCCCTAGGGTCTGCTTGTAGTATTGTGGGGGTGGAATATACCATCCTTCATCACTCCACTCATGGCTGCGCAAGCAGCTGAATATTTATATTTGGTACCTACGGCTGGTTGTGCTGAACCATCAGTGTAAATGACAGTGTGATATCTGTCAAGTGGCAAGATGTCTAGAGGTGCGGGGTACTCCTGTTCATACTAGAGAAATTCTTGTGTCTGAAGTTTTGGATCAAAGATGTAATAAGCATCGGTGGCAATCAGGGAGGTTGCCCACTGAATCCAGTGTGGATGTAGTGCTTTAGCATTAGGAACGCTTGCCTTGGTGACGGCCTCTAACAACAATAATGTGTTTCCCTCGGGCAAGAGGCCTCTCCTTCATGACAGCCAGCTGAACTGCAGTAAGAATTTTTTTCTGTGGGTGCAAAATGTTGCTCTGCATTAGGGTATAAATGTGATTTATATGCTATTGGCACCATGTCGCTTTCATTAAAGGTGACAAAAGTGAACCCAATGGCACCAGCAAATATTCTGATGACCAAATTTTTTTTGTTGTCACAAATGTGTATGTGTTTTTCTTCTAGCATGTCCTGTTGCAGTTCTCTAAAGATGCATGTGTGTTCTACTGTCCAGTGTCTGCTAGAAAAATCAGGGCGTATTAAGTCATAGATTGGCCTGATACATTTTGCATAGTCAGAAACGTCAAAGTTAAAGAAACCAAGTATAGACTGTAGTTTCTTGATCGTATTTAGTGGTTGGAGTTGAGCACATTTATCTAGAAAGTGTGGGGCCAGGCTCTTGCCCTCATTTGACAGCTCGCATCCCAGGAACAAAACACTGAGAAAGACTATTTTAATTTTCCTAAAATGAAATTCGTAACCATGGGTTGCAAATCCTAAAATGATCCGATCGAACCTGGCAGAATTAATGTTGAGGTCTTCATCTCTGAGATAGATGTCATCCACATAAAACAATGCCTTGGGATCAATGTCGTGCAATATTGATGGTGCATGGGCTGTTCTTGTAGCCTTGGGGCAAGCAGCAAAATCATTTATGTGAGCCAAATGAAAATGCACTCAGGTCTCGACTTTTATGTGCTAAGTTTTCGCAGAAATAAACATCGGATATATCCACTGTTGTTTTATATTTTTTACACACAATGTTGTTGATTAGTGCTGTACTGTGTGAATTTTGTATTGCCCATGCGGGTGTATGACTTTTTAAATGTCTGTAATCTAAAACTATTCTATATGAATGGTTGGGTTATGCAACAGGGAATAACGGGTTATTCATTGCAGAGACACAGGGCGCACCTACTCCCTGGTACTCAAACTGAGGATCTCCTTCACAGGAGATTTTGTTTCGTGTTTAACAGGATATTGCAGCTGAGGCTGGGTTGTAGACCTAATAGGTATTACATGGCAAGGTAAGTCCTTGTCTTAACCTACACGATTACGGTATAATGCAGGAGCATGCAGCGTAGGCTTGTTTTACCACCTCTGGAACAAAATCAGAGAAAAAAGGCAAAATGGCATCTTCCCCATGTGGGAGCTTACGGACGTGCTCAGGTGGACAGTCCCTTTCGGCCAGTAGGATATCACAACTAAGTTCATCCCAGAATATCACATATCAATGGTGTGCTCTCTCAATTTGGATATTTAAAACATATACCCTGTCGGGTGGGAGAACGCACCCATCTGTAGTCTCAACTGAATAAAATTGCTAGTTAATGTTGCATCCAGATGATCTTTCAGGCTTTGGCACATATTGTAACTCTGACGCATTGTCTAGCAGTGTCACTGCCCACGCCTTGTTTTTCAGCAAAGTTCTCAAGTGTACTGCCATTTTTAATTGACAGTGCTGCATACTTTTTCTTCTTAAACTGTGGCTTTTGTTGTGGGGACTTATCTTCTTTTTTGGCTCAAGGCTGTGGTGAGTCTTTCTTCTATTTCAGGTAGTCAGGACGTTGCACTGACCAGCCCACTCTCTCACTACATCTATTGAGCGCCCCCTCACAGGAACAAGAGGGACGTGAATCAGTATGTCTGTCAGGAGCTGTTATGTTTTTTCTATTTCAGAGATTATGG
Source organism: Pleurodeles waltl (assembly GCF_031143425.1). Classification (NCBI taxonomy): domain Eukaryota; kingdom Metazoa; phylum Chordata; class Amphibia; order Caudata; family Salamandridae; genus Pleurodeles; species Pleurodeles waltl. The sequence continues at coordinate 1,454,787,738 of NC_090444.1, read as the reverse complement.
CCCTCATTACAACCCTGGCGGTCAGTGTTAAAGCAGCGGGAATACTGCAAATAGGCCGGCGGGAAGAAAAAAATTGGATTACGACCGTGACAGTGGCTGTTGCAGCCCTGTGCTCATTTTGAATTTATATTAATACTTCCGGTAAATTGGCAAGTGTCAGGGTACCATGTGTTGTAGTATAAATTGCAGCAAAGACTGTACCCCATGTGGCGTAGTCATCCACTGAGGGAACCATCCTAAACGGTAAGCACATTGTGAGAAATCTATATTTTTCCTTTGGTCCTGTATGGGGAAACACAGCTTCCAGATGATTTGTTTTCTAGGCTATCCAGAACGGGAGATTTTCATGTTTTATGGGCACTTTGCCCTTGATAGAATGCACTATTTGTGGATTAATGCCAGTAGTAGCCAATTGGTAACCTGCAGGTGCTGGTGGTGCTGGACTCGCTGGTGTAGTGTCAAAAGTTCATATTACAAACTTAACAAGTCGTCTATACAGCGTTACTTGTTCAAGGTAAAGATTGCGCAGATCTGCTGCCTGCATGTTTTGTACACCAGGTTGAGGTATATATTTGGCAAACATTGACCACGTCGGTCCTTCATTACCTAACGGACCTACTCTCATGGGTTGTATTACAAATGTGGTAGGGCCATTAACCCAGTTCTGACATTCTTCATAAGTAATCATGATTTCAAGCTACTGGTACGTTTAGTACAGATGATGTATGTTTGCCATTCTGTATGTGTGGAATGTGAATGATCTTTGGTCCTCCTGTGGAAAGGTGACCCAACGAATGTTTCTGTTTGGTAAGCTTCACTAGCTTCTACAATGACTGTAACATCCCTGCCCTCATCTCTTAAGCCATGCGCAATGTGTAATGTTAATGCTTCTCTAGCATTCTCAGGAATGACTATGGCATTAATGGGTAAAGAGATGGAACACCAAGTGGGGAGAACAAGTCCTTTTAATAGTTCGAGCTCTAACAACCTAGAGCCTAGTTAGGTGCTCCCTGTTCAGCGGAGGAGGATCTTCTCCAAGACCATGGACGTCTCCGTTTAATGGTACTTAAGATACCTATTGTATGTGAGTCAGTGATAGACAAGGAATCCGTAAATTAGTGCCTAAACACCAATGTTGGTGGTACCATGTTGTAGTTTGACTCTTGCTCTAGGCAAGACTGCTGGTTTAGGGAGGATAGTACTTATGTTTGTAGGTGACTAGGCCAGTCCTACAACAAGTCACAACTGTCTTCCCAACCCTCCCGGCTCACAAGCAGTACCTCACCAAAAACTCAAACAGTAAAAGGTGATTTGTGGCAGCCTTTACACATGGACTCAAGAGTGAGACATCTCAGGGAGGTAGTAGTTAAACAGAGACTACCCCTTTTTCACATGAACGAAATGTCTCAGTCAAATACACAGGCGATGAAAGAGATGCAGTAAAGTTTCCATATGTTTTATTAACAGTACTGCAATTTACAATAAATTTCATGGGCTACAATGGTTAGGATAATGATAAATGCAAGGAACAGAATAGTAAAAACAAGAGTCATGAATACAACGACCCCCACCATCTTGCAATGACATATAGTATTGAATAGATGTGAAGTAGACACTAATACCTTAGCGTGATGAACCTAATCTCTAACTTAAAGAGAACAAGGTATGTCAAACCTACTCTTCCAGTACCATGACCATGACCATGACCATGAGAAGAGCCCCCAACCCTCATTACCTTTGACGGAGGTCTCTAGATCAGACTCCGTAGGGACACGAAGACTGGGTCAACATCAAGACAATGTGTAACATTTGTAGCATTGACGGCACCTAGTAGGAATCCCTCTGATTATCTTGTCTGTGTGAGATGTATTTATACAGACCTGGTAAGACCCCTGACCTGGGTATGCTCCCAAACAATAGATAAGAAAGCATGCTTGGGGTACGATTTATATAAACAATTCCCTGAAAAGGTACATTATGTTAGTGGCACACAAAAGAGGGAAAGTTCATAATGTGACAACCTACGTATCTCTTTTACCTTTGAAGCTGATAGTGAGGCCTTAAGAGAATTGCACTGACAGTGTGAAACTAAAACATCTTCCTAACTATAAACATGGCAGCCATCTTGGAAGAATTAATTAAATAAATGGGGTAAAACTGAGCAAGCTTAGTAGTTTAAAAGTCAATGGGTGATGGGGGCATAGGCCTGTAAGCCAAAGGCTATGCTAACCTCCTGATTTCCATAAAAACGAAATAGCGTCCACTACACCATGGCCACCTTGTTGAGCAGGTAGTGGGTCACCAGCCAGGGAACCCTCCAAACTCCTGGGCGTTAATTATTTTCTCCCTTCTCTTTCTCGACATCCCACCCCAAACACACAATTAACAACCCATAGGAAAAAAGAACCCAAAACTACCCCAACTTCCCGTAAGAACCATAATACACCAATGACAAACACCCGACAATACATAGTAAAATACAACACAAAATATGAATACAAAAGACAATTTTGACAATGAGGGACACCACAATCGACTCCAAAAACAGCACTCCTCTCTCCGCCAACAGTACAACAGAACCACTCCCAAGCATAGACACAAGGACTGTTTTTTGCAGAGAAAGTGAAAGCAATTTCACAGCTCCTGGTTTGCAGCATGGCTGATCCATTGCATCCCTTCTTGGGTGGATGCAGCACATTTTCAGTCGATGCATAGCGTTTTTTCGACGCTTCACACCAATGCGTGGATTACACAGAAGGCATGCCAAAGCACAATGATGAAATTCTGACGCGTCGGATAGGAAGCCTCATTTCTTGCTGATGCAATGGCTGAAAAAACATGGGTTGGGCTGATGCCTGTATTTTTTTGACACAACGAGAATAGTATGTGGATTTATGTATATTGTGATGTGGAATGCATGTAAAAAGATATAGGAATTGCTGTGTTGCTGTGAATGTTTGGGTTACCTGCTTTATGTCTTTCTTTGTTTTAAATGTGTGTTGGGAGTGTACAAATGTGAAAGTAAATGTAATACTATGATCAGGCTAGACAGAGGGCACAATCCCTATGTTTGTGCAACAGCACACCTTAGAATGGTTGTCCCATGTGCCAGTTATGTTTTGGCACCTGGTTTCATTGCTTAGATTACCCCCATGGATGCCATAAACGTGCCCTGGAATGGGGTCAACACACCCACATCTAGGGCAGTACAGATTTCTGCCTGTCTGTGATGTGTCCCAAGGTATAGACAGCAGGCTATCAGGCAACTTGAGGGATGGGGTTACAGTCTATCATGCAGGCAAGTGTTGGGATAGCCTGGTAGCACATATGAAGGGATATATGGAGGTTGGCAGTTTATCATGTTCCCCCCTCCGGGGGACTCCCCTCAGGGGACACACTGCCAGTTCACCTTCGGAGATTGACTTTGCCCTTGGCCTCACATCTTACACACAGCCTGCAGTCCAAATCAGAGTCAGGTTGTAATTGATGAGTGCCTTTAACAAGAGGGTGCAACCTCTTTTGATGCCACAGGCACTGTGAGTCTCCCTACGCCACAGCATTGTCTTGAATGTCTGACCATACATGAGTAGCACCTTCTAGTGTATTGCAGGGAACCCAGGAGACCACACAGTTTGTGAAAAAGGGCCATTGTGCACCTGCAGTACTTATACCACATAGAACTTGGTCTGGATTCTGGTGCACTTAATTTCCAAATGGTGTAGCATGTGAAGGTTCCCTAACTAGTCAATTGCCTGTGATTTGTGGTGCAATGTTGTCACATCATGCATGCCCTTGCATGACCTATGGTATACTAAAGACAGCAAGGCAGCGTACATCAAACCAGTACCACACTCTGCATCAAGGTGTTGTTGCATGTACATAGCGGTGGGAGTACACAGGCAATGCCCATGTAGTGAAAAAATGAGACAAGTAATGGGACTCATGTGGACCAGGCTCAGTCCCAAACTTTTCTTACATCCCTAGTAGAGCATAAAAAAGGATGTATCAATTGATGACCTTGGCCTATCTGTTTTAAGGATCACTGCATTATGTAGCTCACATTTGCTGTGTTGGACTGAGCCATTGATGGCCCATGTGCATGAATGTGTTGAGTGAACTGTGAAGCAAAATGACAGCAGATTGCGTGGATATGTGTGCCTTTTCTACAGCCCCATGTTGACATCCACTTGTTTACCTTGGTCATCCAGGTCATCCAAATGGGCTGTCTAGCACTGATACACCAATAATGTCCCTGCAACACACCTATCACACTGCATGACACTTTTAAGCCTCTTGAGGTGCGTTCAGTTAATCCATAGCTATGAGGCCATGATGAGCCACATAGCTGTACGCTGCATGACCTAGTGGATATTCATGAGAGGCTTGCGCCATCAGATGGCCCATGGGAGAGGTGACACCAGTGTCATTGGCCTATGGTACCTAGGTTCATATCTGTATGACTTGCCATCCTTGGACAGGCCGGTAGCAGCTTGGAATTTGGCTTACAGGAGAGGAAGATTTATTTTTATTTACGGTATTAGTTGAGATAAATTCAACAATGACAGGTTGTTGGATTTCTCATTACAAATCTTTGTAGACCTTTCATGACAAATTTAGCTCATTCCTAGCAATTGTTTGTGCCTATGTCATTGTTAGACCTGACAGCCTTGGGGTGGTCACCTCCATCTTTTTGCCTGCCTCCCTCCACTTTTTGACACTGTTTTTGATGGCTTTAGGACTCTGCGCACTTTACCACTGCCAACCAGTGCTAAAGTGCATATGCTCTCTCCCTTAAAACATGGTGACATTGGCTCATACGCAACTGGCATATTTAATTTACTTGTAAGACCCTAGTAAAAGGCACTATATGTGCCCAGGGCCTGTAAGTTAAAAGCTACTAGTGGGCCTGTAGCACTGGTTGTGCTCCCCCCCACATAAGTAGCCCCCTAAACATGTCTCAGGCCTGCCATTGCAAGGCCTGTGTAGGCGGTTTCACTGCCACTGCGACTTAGAATTAAAAAGTAATTGCCAAGTCTTAAACTCCTCTTTTTCCACAAATAAGTCACCCCTAAGTTAGGCCCTAGGTGGCCCAGAGGGCAGGGTGCTGTTTAGGCCAGCTCCTTTCATAGGTTACCATTAAGGCTACCCTCATAAACTGTTTGAGTGGTAGACTCTGATTAGAAAGGGGTAAACAGGTCATATTTAGTATGGCAAGAATGGTACTACAAAGTCATGCTGACTATTGAGGTTGGACTTTATATTACTATTTTCGAAATGCTGCTTTTAGAAAGTTAGCATTTCTCTGCACTTAAGTCCTTATTTGCCTTACAGCCTGTCTCCAATCCATGTCTGGGCTGTTCTGGTTGACAGCTACCTTGTGCATTTCACCCAGACAACCACAAACACATGATGCACAGGCACACATCTGCATACTGAATGGGTCTTCTTGGGCTGGAAGTGTGGAGGGCCTGACACTTACATTTCAAAGGACAGTGGCCTGCCCTCACACAATGTACTTCCAAATCCCCTACTGGGACCCTGGCAGACAGGATTATACTGAAAGGTGACCTTGTGCATTTCAAAACCACTCTTTGAAGTCTCCCCTACTTCAAAGGCACTTTTGGGTACATAAATTCGGTCCCTGACCATACCAACTCAGACACTTCTTGGGACAGACACTCTGCACCTGAACCTTCAACCTGCCAAGAGAAGCTGCCTGGCTGCTCAAAGGACTCACCTGGACTGCTTTTCTGTAAAGGACTGCTGCCTTGCTGTTGTCCTGCTGCCTTGCTGGCCTCTGGCTCTGATTAGCAGTGCTCTCCTAGGGCTTGGATTGAGCTTGCCTCCTGTTTCCTGAAGTTTCAGGGCCAAAAATACTTCAGCACTGCAAAGAAACTCCTTATGTGGTGAAAATCGACGCACAGCCTGCTGGAATCAATGCACAGCCTGTCCCGCAGTGAGAAAATCACTGCACCGTCGAACCGGACCAACGCATCCCGGTTTCCCGAGTGGAGATCGACACAGTGCCAATGTTGCGACAAGAACTTCGATACACATCCCACCGGATCGACGGATCGCTGAGCCGAAATAACGCAGCCCGACTTCCTGCAAGAGGAATCGATGCAGCACCAGCCATGCAGCAGAATCTCTGCCGCATTACCCACCGAATGGACGCAACAGCTGTAACTTCGTCCGGCACGCTCAGGATTTCCAAGCATCGTCCCTGGGTGTCAGAAGACCACGCATCGCCAAGAGGATTCAAGCTTGCATGCCGGAATTCAACGCAAAGCCCGTGCCACATGGAAAAGAATCAACAGATTGTCTGTGTGCGCCTGGAATCTCACGCACACCTACCTTTTTTCACGCATCTCCTCCGCTGCAGTCATCATGCGTGTAATTTCGACGCACACCGTGTAGTTTGTGCTTGCAAGAGACTATCAACGTGTGATGATCAAATCTTGATTGTTTTGACTTTAATTTATTGAGATAAATATCTCATATTTTCCTAAAACTGTGTGGTGTATTTATGTGGTGTTTGCAATGTATTATTGCATGATTTATTGCACAAATACTTTACACATTGCTTTCTAAGTTAAGACTGACTGCTCAGTACCAAGCTACCAGAGGATGGGCACACGATAATTTGGATTGTGTGTGACTTACCCTGACTGGGATTGTGGTCCCTACTTGGACAAGGATGTATACCTCTGCCAACTAGAGACTCCTCTTTCCACCTTAGCCTATGGAGCTAAGGCCCAGATTTACAAGAATCTTTCATGCGTCCACCCACCGCTACCTAAGAACACCATGGGTGCACCATATTACCAATACAGTGCACCATGGCACCATGGCAACACGATAGGTGCACCATATTTACAATACAGTGCACCATGACACATGTTGGGTTAATAGCATCAAAACCTTTATGCTAGTGGAGCAGAGTGCAAGGAGACCCATTGATTTCCATGGGTACATCCATTTAACAACTGCTTTGAGCAGACATTAAAAATGATGCCAAAAATGGTGCAATGAAATCTTGTGGATTTCATTGCACTGTTTTTATAGGCCTCCTAATGCGGTACGCCCCCTTGCATACATTATGCCTGGCGCATGGGGTTGTAAAGTGGCACAATGCATGCATTGCACCACTTTGTAAGTATGGAGTGGCAAATTTTGCCTCATTGAGCCTCATTAGTGTAAAATAATTATGCTTATGTGGCGCAAGGAGGTGATAGGGCCTTGTAAATCTGGCCATAAGTGTCAACAATGAGAATAATATTTGATGTGCATTTCTCCTCTTACTAGGGAATATCAAACTTATTTTGAAATATCTCTGCTAATAGCTACATGGCAACCCACCCCTGGGACAGCTAGAGGAGACCTCAGGGATGAAATATCTGTGAAAAAGAGGTTGGATAACACTTTGGAAGTACAATTTTACAATAGCCACACATTTGACTTTTTTTTAAAGACAGTCTGTAAGGCTTGCATTCAAAAAGGACAGCAGGCAACACAGCGGTGTACACTTCAGTGCAGGAAATCTAATGGGCCTTGAAACTTCCCTGCTTTATTATATACTAGGGACTTACAGGTAGTTTGAATCCCCTTGCCCTTTTAACTACTAGGGACTTACAAGAGTTTGTCATTGCCAATTGTAAATATAACACTTTACCACATACCTTTTATTTAGAGGACTGTCCCTGAGCCTTGTTAGCATACCCAAGGTACAGTCAGGGTCAATTACCACAAGTATCATTCATATAAATTGGGGTGAAAATGCACTATGACTGTCTTTTCATAGTGTTGTTTCTCACACTATGACAAGGCAGGTAAGCTTCATACACACTGGTTGTGCTTATATGTGTTTTTCTACATAGGTACAATGATTAATTTTGTCAAAATCTTCTGACATTGTTAAAGTCATGCATTCTTGTGCCACACAGATTATCTAGTAGATGGTACAACAGCCATGTTGCTGGTACTACTGGCACATTTTAAGCTTACTCCTTATCTTCCTCATCCTCATCATCCAGCTCCTCATGATCACCATTGTTATCAGGCCACGGGATATTTGGCAAAGCACAGATATTATACAATATACAGCACACTGGGCCAGATGTATCAAACTTTTTTTGCATTTGCAAATGGTGCGAATCGCAAAATGTGTCCGTTTGCGAATGCAAAATTGCCTTTCACGATGTATGAAAGGCATTCGCAGTGCAATTTTAAGGAATCACAAAAATAGCGATATTTTAAAATTGCAACCCCATTTTGCGATTCTCTAAATAGGAAATCGCAAGTAGGGAATTCCTATTTGCGATTTCTAAAGCACATGTATCAAGCATTTCCTAAATGCGAATTGGGCATTTAGGAAACGCAAATTGCACAAACTCAAGTTTGGTGGAAAGCATGTGCAAATTTTTAAAAATGCATTATAAATGACATGTAGCCGTGTGTGCTTCACATGTCCGCAAATATTTTTTTGGGGGTGCATCAGAGGGGGCCCCCAGCGCCCTGGGTTTGCATTACCTAATTTGCAAATTCCTAACTGGAATTCGCAAATTGGGAAATGTAATACCATTCGCATCTATGGGCCTACAGGCCCAAAGGGATGAATGGAGCTGCATTCTCTAATTGCGATTTGATAATAGCGATTGTGAATTTTAAGAAATCGCTATTACCGAATCACAAATTTCATACATCCCATTTTCAATTCTTAAATAGCGATTTCTTAAAATTCGCTATTTAAGAAATGCAAAACGGATCTTTGATACATCTGGTTATTCATTAACTATTATTAATTTATTAATCATTGGTGGTGAGTTGAGTAAATGCACCCCAAACATATCCTGAATCCTGAAGTAGTACTTGTGTACTCTGGAAGTCCCCTCCACAATGTACCAGGTCATGTTTAGGACATGGATGTGGCTCTGCTGGGCTTCTGTATGGGAGTGTTTGTGAGAAGTACTCACCCACAGCTGCAGATTATATCCTTTGTCAGACGCACTGTGAGAAGGGGTGGATTGGGGGAATAGCCATGATAGCTGATGTTGCCACATCCACATACAAATTAATCTGTCTCAACAGTATGAGATGTGACATGACATTGTTTGGCATACATGGATGATGATCACTGATTTTACTAACAGTGTGCCAGGGTCACAGTCGCAGAAGGACCGCAGCCAAAGTGGTGGCCAGACTGTGAAATTTTGACCATGGCAGAGCCCCCACAGTCCACCTGCTGACACCGCCAGGCTGCTGCCAGCCTGCAGCCTAGCAGTCCCAGCTGTTGAAATCCGTTAGGGCAGTGCTGCAAGAAGCCCTGCCCTGGGGATTACGATTCCTCATCCACCAGCCTGTCCATGGCGGTTAACACTTCCATTGAAATGCTGACGGAATGGGGGACTTGGGGGCCCCTGCACAGCCCATGCACTTGGCATGGGCAGTGCAAGGGCCCCCTATGCACAGCTCTGTAATGCATTTTACTGCCCAAATTATGGGCAGTGGAAAGCGCGATGGGTGTTTTTAGGAGCCGACAGCAATGTAAAGGCCCTGTTCACCAAAGGGCCGGCAGGCGGAAACTCTCTTTCTGCCTGCCGGCCCTGCAGTGAACTCCTAATAGGGCCGGCTGGGTTCAGGCCTCACAGGCGGCCTGATGGCGGGAAGAGTTTGGCGGGCGACCTCTGCTGCCCACCACTTCATAAAGAGTCCCTGAATTCAGATCTGTTTGTTTTTCTTTTTTACCAATGCATTTTTGGCCGATATGTGTGTTTTCAGGTCCACATGTTTGTTTGACAGCCAATGCAGACATTACACAGCACACTCTTCAGAGATCGGTGCATTGTGTCTGTTACTTTGGACATGATAACGGAGGTCACACTTCATTGACAATTGTTGTGGCCTACTTGTGGTTTCCTGGATGTGGATGAGTTGTTTTTTTACTGGGACTGTGACAAAACCTCCAAGACATATGCTACATTAAATCATTTATTTGCATGTTGATTTCAATCATATATTCACTGACGTACTGAAGAATAAAAATTCTGCACAATATGTGCTTGTCTACCTGCACCTGAACCTGCAGTTGTTTTTTGTATTTCTCCATCAAGTGCTGCCTCCTCCTCCCCCTTTGGATCCTTCGGTTGTTGATCCCAGGGGGCCTTTGTGTGCACACATGTTGTGCAGTGTGGTGCACACCAATATTATTTTGCAGACCGAGGGGAGGGTGGAATATAACAGTTTAACCCCAGAAACATCCAGGCAGTGAAACCGGGCCTTGAGCGGACCAAAGGTGTGCTCAACTACTTACACGTGCAAATGGGGGCCTGGTTGTAGGCCTTTTCTGGCTCTGTCTGTGGGTTAGCATATGGGGTCACACTCGCTGCTGGATTCTATATCCTTGATCAGCTGAAATGTAAAAAGAGAGTCAGTGTCAATGTTTTGGATGACTGTATTTGCTAAAGTCTAGTTATGATCACATGGTGTGTGAATCATGCAGGTTTACTGACGTTTACAGGGGCCTGTTCAATCATTCTATGTGATTTCAAATGCAGTGCATGAGCAGATACATCAACCAATTCAACATCCTGACCGTCATATTTCTGCAGCATATTTTTGTGGTGCCTGTCTTCTATCGCTCTAGTCCATTCAATGTTATGTATTTACACTACATGTAATGAGAGACAGAATGTAGATGGAATTCTTTTTTGTGGGTATCATACTGGACATGGCTGACACAGACACATGCATGGGTGCATGGTCATCCCCAGATGGTGTTGTGGGCCTACATTACATTGGTGCAGGTCTTTGATTGTCCAATATTGTCCAGGGCAATTGACATCATGCCATCCACACGGTATGCACTCTGACATACAAATTGAGTGACATAGTGTCACAACTGCCATTTCCCAATACATGGTTGCATGTCACAGTGTGGGAACATTGTGTACATGTGTGATGGCATTGTGCCCAATTTGTGCACACGACACATGGATCCTGAAGATTTAAGAATTGTACTCTGCAATAAAGCTGCTCAACCTTCTGCTTTCTACGACATCTCTGAGAAGGGGAATTGGTGCACAATACTTGGTGCCTCCTGCACTTTATGGATGTGCACACACGTAGCCTGGCAAGTACACATTCACACTTGCATCAGGGATTGTAGGGGTTCATCTTTACTTTCAGGATTGTATTTTTGTGTGCAGGTGACCCTTCCAGCCAAGGCTGCTCCCTCAGAAGCATGGTGAGTAATGAATGTGTGTAGCATGACACATCATGCATGTGAGGTAGAAGTGATTTTGCTGATTATGATACATTTGTACAATTAAATGTCACCTGCCCATGAGCCATGGTTTGTCATCTTGCACATAGTTCTTGGTGTGGGAGACATGACATGGCTGATGGCCCAAGGTTGCTGCCTGTGTACACCCCCCAGTTGACATAGTACACCTCCCTTGCACACAGTGATGTTGGTCAGATTTCCTGCCTAACTTGCATGGCAGTGGGATTTTACATCATGCAAAATCTGCAAAACTGGCTTGAGATGTATTCACATATATGTCAGAGTGGTTTGCATTTCATATGTAAAGTGAAGCATGGTGCATGTTGGTGGACCGGCCCTCATCCTGCACTCCCTATTTGTATAGGCAAACAGTGAGCTGTGTATTGTGCTCCTATATCTATTTGTTATTGTGTCTGTTAGGTACTAGCTGTTTGCTTACTTAGAAGTAGGCCATTCCTATATTGTTCATCCTGGAATCGTTGGTTGATGATTGAGTGTCCGAATTTGAAGACATCATGCACACTGATGGAGTATTTTGCCACTACAATAGCGATCAACCCACGATGTTCAACTGGGGCCTGGACATTGATGGAGTGGGTGTATTTCCTGTTTCATCATAGATAGGCAGTTCAGGCAGAAGGAACAAGTTGCACATGCGTGCAGTTCATGGCACCCAGCACATGTGGGGAGCCAGCAGTGGCATAAAATCTTTGTTTGGTCTCCTGCTGTAGTTGCTGGGTGTTGGGGAAGAGGATGTGGTGAGGTGTGAGCCGGGTGATGATACCCAAGACAGATGGTAGGAATGATGATCATGATGGCTGTGAGATTCCAGCTACTTGGGCTGCTGTAGTCTGGAAGGACCCCAAGGCCAGCATGTGAAGCACAGCTATGAGCTTTGTCTTTAGTAAACTTTTGGTGACCCTGTCAACTGTTCAGGTGTAGCAGCTGTACAATGGACTCCTTCCTCAGACAGTAATACACGACTACCACTTCTTGCCTGATTCCAACTAGTGAGGTACGCTGTCAATAGATGTGCTGCCTTCTTCTGCTCTGTCTCCATGGTGGAGGTGGTGGTGAGTGAGGTGGTGATGGTAGAGGTGGTGGTGATGGTGGGTTCATCGGCGCTCCAAGATGTAGTAAGAGTAAGTCAATGTTGTCCTAGAGCCTGCCAGGCTTATTTGGATGTGTTTTCCTTATATACATGTGCCAATGCGTCCTTTTTAAGGTGGTCTGACCAGGCGTTATTTTTTGACACATTGTAGACTTTTTGCCACTTTTACAAAAGGTGCGTAATTTTTTTAAAAAGCTTGTAAATGTGGCTGCGTCAATGCTGCATGATGTTTAAAGGGAGAACGCCTACCTTGCATATAATTGTCAGTGTCTGATGCAGCCAGATTCAACACTATTAAAAAAACACGATCAACAGTGGGTAAAAATTGACACTATGGGCCTCTAGCATCACTTTGTAGACATGGAGTTGTTCTTGTGCTGCCACTTTGTCAAAAAAACATAATGCAGTGGCAGTGCAAGGGCCTTGTAAATGAGGCCTCCAGTTCGATTGGGGAGCAGCCGTAGAACTGGTTCTCAGAGACCACAAGGGATAGTTTACCCATTATCATAACCACAGCTCTGGATGGGCACATGGAGCTCTGACTGGAGAAAGAAAGATTATGCCATGTTGGATTTCAATAGAGAGAAGCACACAATGGGAGTAAAACACACAGGACATGCTGCAAAGTGGGTATGGTCACGTCTGGGAACCTTTACTCCCTTGGTTAGGGATTGGCCAAGTTTCTCCCACACTCACAGGTTGGCACTGGGCATAAATGTGCCACCCCCAGTACCCTCCTCAGAGCACTTCTGGACCTGAGAAGAATCAGAAAAAGGACTATCCTACTGCCTGAAGAAAGAAAGTGAAAGAAAGCTGGTACTGCATGCCTTGAATCTAGTACCCCGGAAGTGACTACAAGTGTCAGTTGGCTGATCTCATGTTTGGCCTACCAAGACAAAGTGGGAGACCCAGGCCAAAATTTAACTGCAGACGTTGAATCCCTGGACAAATCTAACTTGCTGGTTTCCCCACTGAAGGAGATCTGTGTTCCAGAAAAGTTCAAATGTTGAGGGCTTCATTAGATGCAACTGATCATCATTAAGGTGTTGCTGGACACCTTCAACAAACTCACCAGTTTCCTGCTTTTCAGCAAACCACTGTTGTCAAGCCCCACTTCTGATCCAGCTTTCAGCTTTCCATGGTGATGAGTCATCACTGAAAACCTTTCCTCCAGAAAAATTTCCAAACAGAAGGCAAACTTTCCAACTTGACAAACCTGGTTGCCGTATCTGACATGCGCTCCATCATGTTTGGCCTTTTGACTCTGAACTAGTCTAACATTATTGAGCATAGATACAATATACAAAGCACAGAATAAGAATAGCTTAAAACATACATCCCAGAACCCTAGTCAAACTTTGTACAAACTTTATCAGTGCAGCATATTTTGACAATGTAAAAATGCCTCTCGCAGAAAGGTTTTTCACCAAATTCTTAGAATGCAATGACATCAAACATACAGATAATGTGCTAAAACACCAGATCCTAGAATCTCAAAGTTGAGTAAAAGTAAACATGTGCCTGTAGGAAAGTAGTCTCTGTCTAGCTTGGTTACCCCCACTTTTGGCCTGTTTGTCAATGTGTTTTACTGTGTCTACTGGGATCCTGCTAACCAGGACCCCAGTAGTTATGCTCTCTCCCTTAAAATATGGTTGTTGGTTACTGGTAACCCAGTATTTCACCCACAATTGACATACTGGTGCCCCCTTATAAGTCCCTAGTATATGGTACCTAGGTACCCAGGTCATTGGAGTTCCAGGGAATACCTTTGGGCTGCAGCATATCTTTTGCCACCCATAGGGAGCCAATACAAAGGCTTATACAGGACTGCCATGGCAGCCTGTGTGAAAAGGTCCATGCACCCTTTCACTGCCATTTACACTGCACCAGGTCACTTATAAATCACCCGTATGGCAGGCTCTCCAGCCCTGTGGTAGGGTGAAGAATACCTGTGTGTGAAGGCACCTCTGCACTAGCAGACATGCCCCCATGACCTCCAGGAACCATTTTCCCAGACTTCGTGAGTGCCGGACACCATTTTACGTGTGTTCTGGACATAGGTCACTACCTATGTCCAGCTACATAATGGTAGCTCCGATTATAGGCATGTTTGGTATCAAACATGTTGGAATCATACCCCAATGCTTTTGCAAGCATTGGTTGTATGATTCAATGCACTCTGGGGGCTCATTAGAGGACCCCCAGTATTGCCATTCCAGCATTCTGAGGTTTTCCAGGCAACCTCAGCTGCTGCCACTTCTCAGACAGGTTTCTGCCCTCCTGTTGCTTGAGCAGCTCCAAGCCCAGGAAGGCAGAACAAAGGCTTTCCTTTGGGAGAGGAGTGTTGCACCCTCTCCCTTTGGAAATAGGTGTTACAGGCTTGGGAGGGGTAGCTTCCCCAGGCCACTGAAAATGCTTTGAAGGGCACATTTAGTGCCATACATGCATAATCCAATCTATACTGGTTCAGGGACTCTCAGTCCCTGCTCTGGCGCAAAACTGGACAAAGAAAATGGGACTGACCACTCCCCTGGCCATCATCACCCCAGGGGTGGTGCTCCGAGCTCCTCCAGAGGGTCCCTGGGGTTTGTCATCTTGGATTTCAAGTTGGCAGGGAACTCTGGGAGCATATAAGTGATCAGTGCAAACAGGTGACGTCAGAGCCCTCCCCTGATAGGTTCTAAACTGTGTAGCTGACCAATCCCCCTTTCAGGGCTATTTAGGGTCTCTCTCTTGGGTGGTTCATCAGATTCGGATTGCAAGACTCCAGCAGGAATCCTCTTTATACTTTACTTTCACCTGCTCACCAAAACAACTGCATGTGGACCCTCCAGGCACTCTACAAACTGCATCCAAGAAGCAAAGATGACTTCTGCAACATTGTATCTTCAGCTACTGCCAGCAACTGCAACTGTTTTTCAGTTGTGCATCCTCAGAGGACAGCCGGTCTTCAGCCTGCATCAGAAGAACAAAGGAATCTTGCTGGAGTGAATGAGTCACTCCCCTGCTTCAGGAGGCACCTCTCTGCATCTACGACTGGCAGTGTGGGTCCACTCTCCTGATGAGCTGTGTGGATCCTGCATCATGGGTGGTGGACTGAAGTGGTCCCGATGGTCCTGACAACCTACTGTTCAACTTTGTTGGGGGTGAGAGCTTGCCTCCCCACTCAAGACAGTACCCCCATGCACCACATTTTTTGCAGTTGCCAAGGCTTGTTGGCATCCTTCTTTGAAGTTCTTCATGCACCATGCAGTTTTGGTCCCCAGCACTCCATCATGCAGCTTCCTGAGGGGTTCTCCGGCAGCTTGTGATCCTTTGTTGTAGTGTTGGGTGGGCCTCCTTTTGCACTTTTTTGGTCCCTGTGCTGTGGGATTCCTGTGGGCATTTCCTGGTTTTCTGGGGGCTCTCTGAGCTGTTGAGAGCCCCCTCTGGCTTCCCCTCCTGGGTAGAGTTCACCAGGTCCCTTCATTGGTACTGGTCCCGGGCAGCATAATTTTCCATTAACCACGAGCTTTGCGTGTGCCAAGGCTTGTTGGCAGAATCCAGTGGCGCAAACCAGACTACAATCTTCCATCCAGCATGGGACATCATCTGCGCCAACCAGGAACCCGCATCCATCTTCTTGGGTGCAGTACTGACTGTTGTTCCTCACCAGTGGTTCCTCTTTTGCACTTCATCCAGGTTAGCAGGGGCTCCTGTTCTCCGTGGACTCCTCTGTGCTTCTTGGCTTGGTCCCCTTTTTTTACAGGTCTTCAGGTCCAGGAATCCACTGTTGGTGTCTTGCAGTCTCTTCTGGTTCTTGAATTATCTTCTTTCTCGTGTTCTTGTGTGTTCTAGGAAAGTTACTTTAATTTACTCCTGCTTTCCTGGGCTCTGGGCTGGGTTCTATTACTTTCCTTTGGTGTTTTCTAATACTCCTAGCGCCCCTCTATACATTACACTTTCCATGGTGGGAAACTGACATTCGCATTCCACTTTCTTAGTATATGGTTTTTGTTCCCCCAGGCTTATTTCTAACTATTGTGATTTTCACTGTTTGCACTGTTTTCTAACTATTCTTGCACCTGTTTTTCATACTAGTGTATATAACTTGTGTATTACTTACCTCCTAAGGGAGTATAGTCTCTATGGTATTTTTGGTATTTGTGTCACCAAAATAAAGTATTTTCTTTATGTGTGCGAGTACTGTGTGACTGCAGTGGTATTGCATGCGCTTTGCATGTCTCCTGGATAAGCCTTGAATGCTCAGCTAAAGCTACCACTAGAGAGCCTAGAGAATCTGGCTTGTAGACACTGCCTACATTTCACTAATAAGGGATAACTGGACCTGGTATAAGTTGTAAGCACCATAGGTACCCACTACAAACCTGGCCAGCCTCCCACAGTGCTAAAGTAGACAAATGATTACATTAACAACTAGATAAAACAATACTAAGGTGATGGGGTGCTGGAAAAAAGTGTAGAGTTAATACCCCCTAAAAGACAGAGACAGACAAAAATAAGAGGTTAATATGTGATCCTTGACCTAGGGTACCAGAGCCCAGGCAGAAGGAGCTGCCGAGAAAAATAGAAAGCTAGGCAAAACGCCAGGCCAGGGGATCCTATGCTATTCCAATCCCTTTAGGTTGATGAATAATTCCTTAAACCGGAAACAAATATCCCATAAAGGACCCAATCATGTTTGTCGGTGTGTTACTAAAGTGGACGTGTGCAAAAGTTCCAACAAGATAAAAGAGAGTTACACCATGGTGCCAAGGAAAATACTAATCCCCAACCCCTCTGGTAACTTGGATAATTAATACAGCACTGTCCCCACACTTTACAAAAGATTGAAATAGCGCCATGATGACTGAAATCTCTTTAGGCCCCCCCACCCTTTTATCAAATGCCTCCTCAAACCATCTTGTTCTGGACATTTTCTAACCAGTCTTCGTATAATGAGACTTGTTCTGTATGCCAGAGTTTCAGGATCAGCTAATGGGCCTCAGTAAGTGCAATTGACAAAAATATTTGTGCGGGTTTACTCACTTGATAGCCCTGTGTTTGCCCATTAAACCAAAAAGAACAATCAAGGGTTCCAAATGTATGCCTGCTCCCAGAGCCCGGCTCAAAGCTGAAGAAAGATGATGCCAAAAGGGCATCAGTTTGTGACAGGAGTAAAAAATACGAAGCCATGCACCAGCGCCCTCCTGCTTGCACCGAAAACACTGATCCTCTAAAGAGCAAAACAATCTAATGAGGGTTGCAGGGGTATAATATGTCATCCACCAAGATAAGAATGGATTGCTCTTAAAGTTAGCCACACTTAGGGCCTTATTTATACTTTTTGGGGCAAAACTGCACTAACGCAGTTTTGCACCAAAACGTTTTGCACCGGCTTGCACCTTTTTGTAACACCAGCTGGGCACCATATTTATGGAATGGTGCAAGCCAGTGCAAAGGGTAGGCTAGCGTAAAAAGAAATGACGTTAGGTAGGTTTAGAGTCAAAATAAATGACTCTAACCAGATTAGCGTCATTTTTTTACTCTAAGGGGCATATTTATACTCTGTTTGCATTGAATTATAGTCATTTTTTTTTAACTCTAATTCAGTGCAAAACTAACTCCATATTTATACTTTGGTGCTAGACCCGTCTAGCGCCAAATTTATGGAGTTAAAGTTATTTTTTGGAAGTGGAAACCTACCTTGCCTTAATGAGATGCAAGGTTGGCGTTCCCGTGCAAAAAATGACTCTATGGCCTTAACGCCATATTTATACTCCCATGCAAAAATGGTGCAAGGGAGGGAGGAGGGGTCAAAAAATGGGGCAAAGCTTGCTTTGCCCCATTTTTTAAAGCCTGGGTCAGGGCAGGCATTAGGGGACCTGTGGGCCTATTTCCATGGTGGAACACCATGGAATAAGCCCACAGGTGCCCTCCCCAGGCCCCAGGGCCCCCCCACCCACACCAGAGGGACTGCGGAGGATGGGGGACCCCATCCCAGGTAAGTACAGGTAAGATTGCATTTTATTTTTAAAAGTGCCATAGGGAGCCCTGAAAAGGGCCCCCATACATGGCACAGGGTGCAATGGCCATGCCCAGGGGACCCTTGTCCTCTGTGCTGGCCATTGGGGTGGTGGGCATGACTCCTGCCTTTTCTAAGGCAGGAGTCATGTGGCATGGTAGGTTTAGCACCACAAAATGACGCTAATCTGGTTAGAGTCATTTTTACTTTACTCTAATCTGCCTATAGTCATTTTTTGGTGCTAAACCCTCTTCTTCTATACTGCCAGCCCTACCTGACTAAAGTCATTTTGTTTTTTACTCAAGCGTACCCTTTGCACCTGCTTGCACCATTCCATAAATATGGTGCTAGGCTGGTGCACAGAAATGGTGCAAGCTGGTGCTAAACTTGTTGGTGCAAAACTGAATTAGTTCAGTTTTGCAGCAAAAAGTATAAATAAGGGGAAATATTTTGTAAGTTTGCTCCACTTTTGCATTAAAAAATTACATTAATGCGGCACAAAAAAAGTATAAATCAGGGCCTTGGTGCTAGCACCAAAGTATAAATATGGAGTTAGTTTTGCACCGAATTAGAGTAAAAAAAAGGATGCTAATTCGGTGCAAAGAGAGTATAAATATGCCGCAGAGTATAAATATGCCCCTAAATATGGCGTTAAGGCCATAGATTCATTTTTTGCACAGGAACGCCTACCTTGCATCTCATTAAAGCAAGGTAGGTCTCCACTTCCAAAAAATGACTTTAACTCCATACATTTGGCGCTAGACGGGTCTAGCACCAAAGTATAAATATGGAGTTAGTTTTGCACCGAATTAGAGTAAAAAAACATGATGCTAATTCGGTGCAAACAGATTATAAATATGCCCCTTCAGGCTTTATGGCCTAAAAAGGAGATCACTTGCCAATCATCCTCAGAGAACTGGCATTGCGTGACTTCACCAGGCCTGTCTGTACTCCTTGATTATGTATCAACCTATACCAATTCCCTTTACCAAAAAGGCTAGACCTGAAAAGTGCCCGCAGTACAGGATGTATTTTTTAAGTAGGGATCCAAATGGTAGGATCTAAAAAAATGAACAATCTGCTGATAACTTAAAAAAAGACTGTCTTAAGCCCTTTAGCCCAGAGTGGAATGGGTGATGGAGAAAATTGCAAGCCCAAATGCCTGGCCTCATAGAGATTTAGAAGTGTAAAACATGGCAGGATTTGTTTGGAAGGAAAAAACAATGAGAAACGGGCACTCCAGCACTGTTTTAGCTTATACCTGTTTTTTTTGTAATTACGGGATCTTGATGAAAACCAGAAACCATGCACTGGCCTCACGTATCACTGTGTCTAGAAAAAATGTGTCCAGCATTGCTCCCCCATCAAGTGTTCTGACCATAATAACTAAAAAGCTGCCTCATAGTAGGTCTGTAAATGGAGGAGGGCCAGCCCACACTGTGCATTCCCAAGCCGAAGAACTGAATACTTCACCCCAGGTGTTTTACGGTTCCATACGAACTGTTTAAACATAATGTCAAGGTTGCTAAAAATATCTCTTACTTATTTTATTTGGAATATTCGAGAATAAAAACCATAAAAATGCGAGAATGGACATTTTGATGAGGGACACCCTGTTTATCGAAGTCAACGCCGGAAGTGTCCCTCTATCTGAAAGATCCTTTATTTTATGAAACATTGGGACGCAATGTAATTGAAACAACTGAGGAAAGTTGTTGATCACATGAATCCAAAGATATCAAATGGGGGCTTAGGATTGAGCTTGTTGCTGTACAGAGGGAGGAAGACTGCTGGCATGAGTATTGAAGAGAAGCAGTTCAGCTTTCTTTTGGTTGATTTTATAACCCCCAATATCTTGAAGCTGTGAGAATTGCCCCAACACTCTGTACATTCTCACTGTCAGGTTTCAAGTGAAGAACAACATCATCAGCAAACATTGTCAATGTAGGCATTCCAGATATAGGGGCTTCAATAGCCAAATTGGGCCTAATCCTACTGACGAGGGGCTCCATGCAGTGACTATCAATAAGACTGTTTCTGTAAAAAAAATGAAGGATGGCTATGACAAAGAAGGCAGATCTACAGGTCTAACCTTCACAGAAGGATGTTTAAAAATGTTAATACCTCTATTCTCTTTTTTTTTTTTTATTATTATTTTTTTTTATTTTAATATGTCGGAGGGAGGGGGTTACATAAGAAGAAGAAAAAAAAAAAGAAGAAGACATAATATATCCGTGCGAAAAAAGCAGAGTAAACAAAACAACGGGAGAAAGAAGACCTTTAAAAATACAACAGTTATATACTGTATATCACATATCGAAACAATTAGCATTTTTTTTTTGATATTCCAACCATCTAGTCATTGGTGCCCACATTCGTTCTCCTCTATGTCTCTTCTAATGACCCTTTAACTTATAAAGACTTAATTCAGTATTATAGATGGTAAGTAATCTAGAGCGCCAACTCTCAAACGTGGGGGGTTCTTTTTTGAGCCAATCTGTAGCAATACATAAGCGGTATATTGCCATGGACAAAAATAAAAATCGCCTTATTTTATACAGTGCAGGTTCCATACTTTCAGGTGAGTCCACGACTCCCAATACTACCAGCATAACAGTAACCCGAATATTGCAATGCGTGATCTTCTTAAGGAATACCTCTATCTCGTTTAGTATTCCCTGCAACATTGGGCATACAAAAAACATATGCGTTATCTCAGCTTCAACTTCCCCACATCGATTACAGCTTCCAGAGGATATCCCCCACTTTTTCAGTTTTGCTGGAGTATAATATGTCCATCAGTGTTTTGTAATGCTGGGTTTTCAAATTAGCTGATAGAAATGTTGTCTCAGCCATGGCTAAGGATTGGTCCACCCACTCTCCAGCCACCCCAAATCGTGCAATCCATCGCTCATTCTGTTGTGCCATATCATCTACTTGTAACTCTGTTAGTAGCTTATATAACTTGCCAATCTTTGCCCCATTTATAACAGCCTCAACTACCGGGATCTCCGACAACTGTACACTACCGTACTTCTGAGACTGTAAAAAATTTCGTATTTGCAAAAATTTAAAAAAATGGGTCTTAGGTAAGCCAAATTGAGACTGCAAATCCGTAAATGATTTACAACCGGATTTACAATACAAGTCTCCGACTTTATTTATTCCCCTAGAACGCCAAAAATCTAATATAGGATCCCTAAAGATATGATTTGGGATAGCTGAGAATTTCACTGGTGTATAAGCCGTAATCTTTCCCAGTCCCATACTCCGTTTTATCTGAGCCCAAACCTTGAAGGCGGACAAAAAAGGCTTAAATCTTACTTTTTTAAAGTAACTTGGTTCCTCAAATTTTTATAACCAACCACTTGCCTCCCCACCCGCCATCATAGTATAAATAGGGGTTGATTTTGATTTTACTTCTTCATTACCCTTAAAACTTCCCCTTATAAGTTCATCCATATGTTGAAGACAACAGGCGTAGTAATACAGTGTAAAATTAGGGACTGACCACCCGCCTCGATCTTTGGGAAGTGTCATATACTTCATTGCCCTTCTCGTTTTAGCATATCCCCATAAAAAATTATTCCCCATCTTTTCCAATCTTTTAAGCCATTTTTTATCAATCTCAAGGGGAATAGCCCGAAATAAATATAGGATTTTTGGCAGAACCATCATTTTCAATACATTGCAACGACCCTCTAGCGATAAGTGCAAATTATGCATTCGGTCTAAATCCCTCTTTATTCTATTTAATAGTGGGATAAACCGATTAACCACTGATGTAATCTTCACCCCCAAATACACTGCTTCAGATACCAATCGTCTATCTACTAGTGAAACGTGCCCAGAACATACTATTTGTGTTTTATCTGAGTTCAGCTTATATCCGGAGTATCTTCCAAACTCTCTTGCCTCTATTTCTATTGCCTTAATAGCTTCCTCTGTGTTACTTGTCACTATAGCTACATCGTCAGCATATGCAAACACCTTATATGTTTCTCCATGATATAATAGAGGTTGAATATTTTTGCATTCTTCTAATCTCAGCAAGAAAGAGTCAATATATAAAGCAAAGAGCAGGGGGGAACATGGACACCCTGTCTAGTCCCCCTAGAGATTAAGATAATATCTGATTCCAAACCAGCAATGCAAATTCTAGCTTTTGGGGCTACATATAAAGTTTTTATAGCTGTAATATATCCACTCCCTATACCTTTCCAGCGCATGACTTCCCATAGAAACTTCCACGATACACGATCAAATGCCTTCTCTGCATCCAAAAGTAATAATCCTAAATTTGTTTGATATAGTTCGGCAAGATCAAACATGGCTATTATTCTTCTTAAATGATCTATTGTATCTCTACCCGGAATAAACCCATGTTGTTGTTTTCTAACCAACCTGACTATCACATTTGCCAATCTACTGGCCAAAATCTTTGCATAAATCTTTCCATCTACGTTTAACAAAGATATTGGTCTATATGAACTGGGGAGCTCTGTTGATTTATCCTTTTTTTTTAGCACTATAATACTTGCACATTCCCACGATAAAGGTGCCTGACCTGCCTGCGCTATACAAAAAATGCTATGCATATCCTTTTTAATATCTGTCAGGAAGGTCTTATAAAATTCAAGTGGTATTGCATCCGGCCCAGCAGCTTTCCCTGTTGCCAGGGAGCTTACTGCCTCAATTATCTCATCAATACGAATTGGTGCATCTAATGTAATTTGTTCCTCAGAAGAGAGCCTTGTACTTTTTAATCCCCCCAGAAATTCACTAACCTTTTTTTGTAGCTGTTCAGAATACACTATATCTTCACTATACAAATCCTGATAGTAACCCTTAAAAACCTCTAGAATTCCTTCTAGCTCTGTATGTTTCCGCCCATTACCATCAATTATATTCAAAACATTCTGTTTAACTGCCTTTTGTCTGACCCGTCTAGCTAGGACTTTTCCTGTGGATTCACCATACTCATAACACTCCAATCAGTGACTTTGATAGACGGCTGCCACTGTTTTATTCAAGTAAGCATTTATTTTAGCCTTAAGAATCGCCATTTGGGTCTGAGTGAGAGTAATGTCTTCTCTACTAGTAATTACTAGCTAATTCCCTCTCTTTTGTTATTAATCTTTCTTGAAGTTCCCCCTAATTTTCTGTATTCCCAAACTATAGCTAAGAGTTTCACCTCTCACTGCAGCTTTAAATGAGTCCCATACCATCCCCGGATCTGCCGTATTCCTATTGATATCAAAAAAGTGGTGAATCCACTCTTTCATATGGGATATATATCCTGGGTCAACCAACAATTTCCTATCAAATGTCCATACACGACGCGGATTAGATGGTCCCTTAATTGTTATGGACAATATTAATGGATTATGATCTGATAAGAATCTGGGTTTGCATTCTATTTCAGCCCCATGGATTAAGTTTTGTGATACAAAAAAATAATCCAACCTTACCAATTTAGCATGTGGGAACGAGTAATAGGTGTACCCTGGATCTAAAGTTTTGATATTTTCCCAGACATCTCTCAACCCATGTTCCCTTACTAACCTCCTTAGAGCTTTCCATACTTTAGGCTTTCATCCCTGATATAAACTCTGGGTGCCCATGCTCCGGCTACCTACCTCTAAATGAATATTTAAGTCGCCACAAATAATTATTGGTAAGGGCCATCCAACTAGTTCCATGTTCAACGTATCCAGAGGCTCAGCCTCGTCCAAAACTGATCCATATATAGTGCAGAGGGTAAATTTAAATGTATTCACGGATAATTCTAAGAGAGCCCACCGCCATTCATTACTTGCTCGAGATCTACAAACTTGTACATTGTTATTTCTGGCAAGTATCGTCACCCCACGTGTCGAAACCTCCTGTCTGGTACAAACAAGAGGCGTCAACCCAAGCTCTCGTATGAGCTCTCGCTTACTCCATGCAATGTGTGTTTCCTGCAAGCAATATAGATCTGATTTAATTAGTTTAAGACCAGCTGCCACTCTTTTCCTTTTCTGGGGGCTATTTAGACCGCAAATATTCAATGTACAAATCCTTAAACTATTTGCCATATCACTCAGTTTGATGTACCAATCTCACGTCAATACTTTCTCCCTTAAAGAAACCAACTTGTTGATATTGAATCCTATACATCCTCTTCTTTTGATATGTCTTCCTTAAATTGTTCTGAACGTTTCTGCCTATATTAGTGCCCCCCCACTCCCCATCACCCCTCTCCCCCCTCTCCCATCCTCCCACCCCTTGTACCCCAACCCTGCTACCAACCACCCCCCCCACCCCCCTGCACCCCTTACCCCTACCCTTACACCCAATTTATGGAGAGTATGGGATCTCACTGTCCCTAATGATGGTAAAGCTTCCGCTCCGACCGTCC
Organism: Pleurodeles waltl; assembly: GCF_031143425.1. Taxonomy (NCBI): domain Eukaryota; kingdom Metazoa; phylum Chordata; class Amphibia; order Caudata; family Salamandridae; genus Pleurodeles; species Pleurodeles waltl. Next base: position 1,454,762,942 of record NC_090444.1, on the reverse strand, counting down.
CTACCCAGTGCATGATTTTTTTTTTCTTTTTTTTTTTCTTTTTCCTTTTCTCCCTTTCTTTGTCTTTATCTCTCTCTATCTACCCCTGTTTCAGCCAAAGAAATATATATATATATTTTTTTTCTTTTTTCCTAAAGGGGGGATTAATCCTAAGAGGCTTCTCTCTTACCCCCGGCTCGACTTCTCAGGGCTTAACTCCTAACCCTCTCTACTTTACCCTCTACTTTACCCCCACCCCTATGTCCCAATCCAGAAAATCTATCTTAGGAAACCGGACCGTTAAGTCCACCCAAAAAAGCCCTTGCTTTCTCCTCTGTCGTGAAGAAGTGAGTCCTATTATCCATTACTACTTTCAGTTTAGCCGGATTTAATAAAAAAACCTGTGCCCCCTTACTTTGAAGTGGCTGAATTAGCTGCCGGAGCCTCCACCTTTTTTCAACAGTACTATGGCAATAGTCTGGTCTCACAAAAAACTCACATCCCTTAGCCTTACTTCTAGCATTGGGTCGAGCTCAGTCGTATATAGCCTGCCTTGCCTGATAATTAAGCAAAGAGATTAATATTACTCTAGGTCTACCACTTCCTCCTTCTGAGTTTGGTCCTATTTTGCTAAAAGGAAATCGATGGGCTCTTTGAACCTCTTTGTCCCAATCCCACTGGTGTAAATCCGGAAAAGCTTCCTTAAAAAGTGCGACCATAAAACTATGTATGTCTGATCCTTCAAGTCCTTCTGGTACACCCAGGACGCGCAGATTATTCCTCCTCATTCTGTCCTCTAAATCTGTCAATTTCCACTGAGTGTCCTCAAGTTGTTTCTCCATCATTTCTCGAGATGACTGGCGAGCTCCAGCCTCATCCTCCAGACGCGAGATCCGAGTCTCTGCTTCTTCCATCCGTGTAGTAAACTCTGAACATGTCTTGGCTACTCGCCGAATTTGGATTTGCATCTTGCGGCAAGCCATTTGAGTCCTACGGCTCTCTAATTTAGATTCCTCTCGGTGTTCCATAATGCTTTGATATATGGTTTCCAGTGACACAGGATTAGGCTGTTTTTCACCATTATCATATAGAGTTAAATCATCCTTGGAATACTCCCACTGAAACCCCTGAAGACCCTTAGTGTCCAATGGGTTAGTGGAGTGCTTATTAGGTCCTACTTGCTCACTTCTCTTCCTCTGTTTTTTCCTAACAGTGGCACTCCTGCTACTCTCCTGTAATTCCTTTCCCAGTGCCAAGGAGGATACCTCAGATTCAAATTCAGAAGAAGTTTTATCCGCCTCCAAATCCAGCTGCTCGTTACTTGACCAACTTGAATGATCTGATAGTAAAAAAAACTTGTCTCCTTGTATTGTCTCATTATCACGTAATTCCACCGGCCTCCGCTCCACCTGTGATAATGTCCTAGCGCTTTGTGCGCCCTCCCTCTGCTCCCTCTGCTCCATCGGACTCCCGGTAGCTTGTTTTTGTAAAGTTGCCACATCTACAACATCACTCTGCCCATCTTCATGCGGGGGGGGGGCATCTATAGCCGCCATCTCCTCGGTTACTAGAGTATCGGCCTCCTCCACGGCGGCGGGGGGGGTTTCTGTGCCCCCCACCAGTATGTCCTTCCCTTTCTCATAATACCTGTCCAGTGAAGCGCTCTTGTTTTTGGAGACAACCTTCTCACCTAAGCCTTGTTTTATATCCGTACCACCCCCCTGCCGTGCTGACAAGCTTACTCTTACCGGCTTGCCTCGTCCAGACAGAGTCACATTTTTCACTCCCTTAGGTGGCATTTTTACTTTTTTTTGCTTTTTGATACAAAATGCGTTATTATAATATACGCCCAGTGTCAAATACTTGTAATAGAATAAAGAAACTCTGACCGTTTTTTGAGTCCACGGCGAAAATTGCCCCCAATTGGCACCCGTGAGCACAGACCTGTAGTTGTCTTCAGGTAGGAACAGGAGCAGTCCAGACCGCATCCCGGGGAGGCACTTTGCAATCCTTTTAGCCTCCGTCAACAAATCCACGTAGTTTGCTTCTCCCAGAGGGAAAAAAAAAAAGGCCCCACAAAAACCAGGAGCCAAGTAGCCTAAAACAATCCTCACATGAAAAGCAGTCCTTCAAAAAATGATATCATCCGCAATATTTCCCCTGTGCCGCCCCTCCTGACAGCCCTGGGACAGTCATCCCCAAAAAAAGAGGGAGCAGGTAAAGCAACGCGAGTCAACACAATGCTGCTACAATGCCGCTACATTGTTTCCTGTGAGCGCGGCTGCCGAAGGAGGCTCCGACCCGCGGGAGAGCTGCCGCAGCACTGGGAGGTTTCCTTGGTCGGAGCAGACGCTTCGCAGCTGCGTTACGCGGCCGCCAATACCTCTATTCTCAAAGGGACAGAGTAAGGTCTTCAGGTAGATGTTATCAGTGTTGTGTATTTTGAAAGTGCATTTAAGAATGTTTATTCTCAAAATATAATGAACTCTGAGCACAAAGTTGTTTGTGTCTGTGGGTGTGATTTATATGCGCAAAAAAAAGTTGCAAGACAACTTCTCTAATTCAAGGAAGTCAATTTGACACTTGTGAAATGTTTTGAACACATACTGGTTTTGGCATGCAAGTACATTTTTACTGTTGTTAGGAACCATTGTTTCAAGATGGGAATGCACAGGAATTGTATGAATATCTACAAGCATATTTGTGGTAATTCACAACATAGTTTGTTACCCTTTCTCGCCATAGAAATGATCAGCTATTTGCTTCCATCCACTGCAGCGGTAAACCTCTTAGTTTGGTGGCATGAGAATAATTACAGGTCAAAATGCACAAGGTTTAGTGAGGGATTAAAGAGTCTGGCTATGGTTAAGCAAAAACGTACACTTGTATGTTTTGACATGTACTAATGTTGGTGTTTTGCACCATTAATTTATAAAAGGGGCCATAGAGCAAGATCAGGCCATGAGTCTCAAAGGATGAGGAAACAAAGGCAATAAAGAAAATCTTTGCAAGATAACATTTAAAGTCAAACTCATGAATGTTCCTTCAAAATTCAGGAATCGGTACAGTAAGCAAAATGGTAGTTAGTCAGTTTAAATCAGTATCAATTTAGCTGATAAATCAAGATAATGTCAAAGTAAGCAGCAAGAGGTCTGACATGAAGCCAGCCTCTGGAGATTAGGCAAGATGCTCTGTCACGCATCCCAATTAAGCCACTTTATTCAGGATCAGAAGAGTAGGAAAGCATGCTTTCAGCATGGTGAAAGTGGCACCTCAGGGCTGAACAATTAAAGTTACATGACATATACCAATCATCATTGCCAAACTTTGTTACGTAAAACAGGCAACTTTAAGGACCACCCAAATTATTAAAAAGCATCGACCCCCTCTATTCTACATACAAGGGAAATTACATTGCATGATTGAACAATAAACCGTTTAAAGTTAATTAACAAACAGTTCTGGCTGCAGGCAGCGCCAGTCTTGAATGTTACAACATTACGAGCTCAACACCCACATGGCTTCCTTCAAAGCGCAAGCTAGACACAGTTTGAGAAGCTATTTATTGAATCCTATTTCTACTATTTATGTTGATGGAAAAGAACTCTAGCATTTCCTTTAAACAAGAAGAATAAAACAACATTTCTTTATGTAATTGCGAGAGTGCATGTCTGTGTGGCAGTGTGAGGCCCAGTTATGTCAGCCCGAGGCCTGGGTATCCTAACTTAAACGCATGTAAATAACACTATATTAGTTCAAACATATTCTTAATAAGAAATTTGCAAACCGCCTAAACTTGTTCGATGCATGTCCTTTGGCAATGCGTGGTGGTGGTTGGCCACATGACCTGCCCTGCAGCCATCCCCTGCAGCCAACCCCCTTAACCACTGAACCCTGAGAGAGAGAAAGAGAGAGATTAAGGCCCTCATTACAACCGTGCCGGTAAATGCTGCCTATCACCATGATGACAGCCGTCAAGATACAGTGACTGCGGCGGTATACTGCTACCGGTATTATGACCCACACAGAGAAATTCGCCAGTATACAGACACCCACACAAGTCTGCCAGACCAAAGGTCAGTGATAAATTGGCAGTACCAAAACCCACACGGTTACGCCAACAGGAATACGCCCACAGTATCAGGACCCACTAATCAATGCGGCGGTCTTTCAACCGTGGTAAGCCATTGGTGGTACACACTCAAAATACACACACACTAAACTAAACTATACCACATTGGACAATTCAAAATACACACACCTGACACACACACACACACACACCACACCCACACACTCACACCACTATAAAACACATACCCGCATTACCCACAACCCTTTCAACGAAAAAAAAAGATTGCCAACAGAGAGAGATGCAAGCCATGAGCACCCACTCAATCTGAGCCACAAAACACCATCACCCATACACCATCCACACACCTCACAGCACACACCACAACACATCACCCCACACATCACCCCATACATCCTCACACATATCACTCACACCTCATCCATGGCACCCCAAAGACACCCCAGGTTTTCAGAGGAAGAGCTAAGGGTCAGGGTGGAGGAAATCATCCGGGTAGAGCCACAGCTATTCGGGTCACAGGTACAGCAGATGTTCATTGCTAGGAAGATGGAGCTCTGGTGGAGAATCGTGGACAGGGTCATTGCCGTGGGACAGCACCCCAGAACAAGGGATGACATCAGGAAGAGGTGGAACGACCTACGGGGGAAGGTGCATTCCATGGTTGCAAGACACCAGGTAGCTGTACAGAGGACTGGCAGTGGACCCCCACCTCCTCCCCCAAAACTGACAATATGGGAGGAGCAAGTCTTGGCGATAATGCATCCTGAGGGCCTGGCAGGAGTAGCAGGAGGACTGGACTCTGGTAAGTCAAATCTTAACTACATTATCCCCCACCCTACCTGCATGCCATCACAAACTCCTATCCCTACCCTCATCCCCATCACTCCTCCACCTCACATATACCCCAATACCACAACCCACCCATCCCAATACCAACCCTGCATGCCGCAACAGTCCATGGACCCCCATCACAGACCTGCATGGACACTCATCCCCACAGCATGCCCATTACAGAGAATAACCTAGCCCACAAAATCACCACGCACACAAGGCAAAGCTGACAGGGCAATCACAATCATACAGGGAAACACACCCATGCACAAGATGGCACACGCAGATACAATAACACTGCATTTTCATCCCCACAGGACTCCTACTCAACTTCACCAGAGAGGATTCACCAGAAACATCCAGTTTCCCCCCCAGAGGAGGCTCACAGTGATGACAGCTGCTCTGCATGCCTGGATCACAATGACCAACCTGGCCCATCAGGGACCTCTGGACAGTTGGTTTCTCTGCCACAGTCTGAACCCACCACAGACCCTCCCTCCTCAGGAAACACCAGCACAGCATCCACCCAGCGGGCCCCTGCCACTGTCCCCAGGACACGTCAATAAGCAGAATGTCCACCACTAGAGGGATCCAAGGCAACCCCACAAACACAGGGCGATCAGGGACCTGGGGTCAGTGGCAGTGGGGACACGGTTCAGGAGACAGAGGCACAGGACAGCAGGGAAGCTGGGAGGACTGCTCTGCGACAGGGGGAGGACAGGCCCAGGGAACACACTCTCCACAAGGCAATCACCAACATCCTGGGAGCATACCACCATTCCCAGGAGACGATGGGCCAGATACTGACCATGTTGCAGGAGACCCAGAGGCTGCAGGAGGGAGAGTACCTGGGGATCAGAGAGGACTTCAAAAACATCTACACCATCCTGGTCACCATTGCAGGGGTGCTGGCTGACATGGGCAATACCATGAGGGAGGCAGTGGCACAACAACAGGCCCCTGACACTAGCCACACCGAAGAACAGCCCTCCCCCTCCGCTAGTGGACAGGAGGCCCGCCACAGGAACAACAAGCCACCAGCACCCTACCCCCTGCAGAAGGAGGACCACCCCGCAAAATGTCCCTTTGATCCAGGCAGAAGCCAGAGAAGATTGCCAGACCCCGCCTGGCAATATGAGACTCTCCTGATTGTCACCCTCCTGTCCACCTTGAACTGTCATTACTCCCCTTCCTATGCCCCATTGGACAATGCACCTGTGATACCAAGAGACTGGACTTTAACTGGACATTCCTCCACCATCACCCCAGCCCATTGCACATCCCCCTCTAGGAATGAGCACTTGAAGAAACACCCTTGGAAAAATACAAATCTGGAGTCTGTCAAATGATTGAAATATGTATTAGTACAACATTCTGAAAACATTGCAAGTCATATGTACAGTTATATATACATTGGTATGACCTTTAGTGGGCAGCAGTAAACATACCAGGAGCCAGAGTGGGCCATAGATATCTGAAAATAGAGATGCCAAAGGGTACAGTAAGTGGCCATAGACATAGGGAAATCAGACTGCCATGCACAATGTCCAACACAAAAGTGAAAAGTAAAGTGAAGTTAAAGTGTCTTACCTGTGTGTCACTGGAAGTACTGCTGTGTGATATTTCTTCTGTTGTCCACATCTTCTTCCTCTGCCTCCTCTTCCTCACAGTCCACAGGCTCCACCGCTGCCACAAGACCATCTCCAGGCTCATCCTCCTGAAGAAAAGGCACCTGGTGTCTCAAGTTCAGGTTGTGCAACATGCAACGATGATCTGGCACCCCTTCTTGGGTGAGTAGTACAGGGATCTACCTGTCAGATGGAGGCACCGGAACCTGGCCTTCAGGAGGCCGTAGGTTCGCTCAATTATCCTCCTTGTTCGCCCATGTGCCTCATTGTATTGTTCCTCTGCCCTTGTCCTGGCATTTGGCACTGGCGTCAGTAGCCATGAGAGGTTGGGGTAACCAGAGTAACCTGCAAATTTCGAGGGACAACTGTTAGACACACACTAACCCTTAGGGACAACCCCAGACACCAACATATACTGGTTGGTGACATTGGGCCCACCTATTAGTCACACCTGGTGCCTCTGGAGTTGGCCTATCACATATGGAATGCTGCTATTCCTCAAGATAAAGGCATCATGCACAGAGCCAGGATACTTGGCATTCACATGGGAGATCTACTGGTCCGCCAAACACACCATCTGCACATTCATAGAGTGATAGCTTTTTCTATTCCTGAACACTTGTTCATTTCTCCGGGGGAGACAAATGCTACATGTGTACCATCTGTGGCACCAATGATGTTGGGGATATGTCCCAGGGCATGAAAGTCAGCTTTTACTGTGGCCAGACCCTCCACTTGGGGGAATACAATGTAGCTGTACATGTGTTTAAACAGGGCTGACAAAACTCTGGTCAACACGTTGGAGAACATTGGTTGAGACATCCCTGAGGCCATGGCCACTGTTGTTTGGAAGGAACCACTTGCCAGGAAATGGAGCACTGACAGGAACTGCACTAGAGGGGTGATACCTGTGGGCTGGCAGATAGCTGACATCAGATCTGGCTCCAATTGGGCACACAGTTCTTGGATTGTGGCTCAATCAAGTCTGTATGTTAATATAATGTATCTGTCCTCCATTGTCACAAGGTCCACCAGGTGTCTGTACACTGAAGGGTGTCTCCATCTCATATTCATCCTCAGCGGTTGAAGCCTAGGGAGGAAAACAGTGAGGAGAGGGTCATAATCACACATATAGTGCAATAATGATGCATTCATATATATACAGAACCAGTATGTGATTCCGAGAGTCAGTTGCTATGCCAGTGTCTGCTGTGACGCAGTTAGGTGCCATGGCCTGTGCCCTCCTGAAATGGTGGCTGCCTTACCTGTGAGGAGAGACAAGTGGAAATGAGGTAATTCCGCTGGCGTTGTGCGCCGTTGCGGTAGGCGATCAATGACTGCCGGGCAACTTCGCATTAGTTATCATCGGGCCCTATGGGTTCTAGGAGCCAATGGCGATGTACGCCGTTGGTGACGGTAAGCACCGCCATGGACGTGACTGCCATTTTCTATCTCTTCACTCACTTGCTACCTGACCTTCAACAGGAGAGCAGCTACACTGCAAGTGCTGCTGTGACCTGTGTCTGGAAGCGACAATGGCTCATGTGTCTGGAGAAAGGGCCCCTGCCTTCACTGCAGAGGAGTTTGAGAGACTGGTGGATGGGGTCCTACCCCAGTACACATTACTCTACGGTCCTCCAGACAAACATGTGAGTACACTGTGAGCATGATGCGTGGGCCATGGATGTATGGAGTGCTGTTTATGTAAGCCACATGTAGGGGGGGCTGAGGTGTCCTGGCCAGAGTGCTGCATGTACAGTGGTCAATGTATGTGCGTCAGGGGATGGGATGGATATGGTGGGCCATGAGTGTGACGGTCCGGACGGTTAACTAATTCCCCTTTCTGCTGTCTTTTTCCTGCAGGTCAGCGCCCATCAGAAAAAGAGTCTTTGGCGTGCCATTGCCATGGAGGTGCGGACCCTGGGAGTCTTTGACAGGCGGAGCACCCACTGCTGCAAAGGTTGGGAGGACCTGCACCGCTGAGCAAGGAAGATGGCGGAGGCCCACCTGGGGATGGCCTCCCAACGAGGAATGGGTGCCCGTTGTACCCTGAGCCCCCTGATAATCCGCATACTGGCGGTGGTCTATCCGGAGTTAGATGGGCGCTTGAGGGCATCACAGCAGCCACAAGGGGGTGAGTACAAATTCTGATTCATCAATTAGCGCGTGTTAAGCTTTTACCTGGGTGGGGATGTGGACTGTGAGTGCCCCTTGGCCATGGCGAACATGGCAGGGTAGGTCCTTTGTTGGGCAGGCTCTGAAGCACTCCAAACCCAATAGTATTAATGGGCATCTATTACTGGTCAGGTCCCTGTTTGTTTCAGGTGTGCAGCTAATGGCGTTAGGCATTGTACCCCATGAGCTGGTGACTGCCATTGTAACTATTAGTGCATGGTCTAGTGCATAGGGCTGTTCCCTGGGAGTTGTGTATGCCAACGGTAGTGTTGTTGCTGGCATTGACCAAGTGTATCCTCTGTCTCTCCCCCTTTTTGTTTTGTCACCCTGTCCTTGTGTGCATTAGCATCATCTGGCGGAGGAGCAGAGGCACCGGCAACAGAGGGAGCTGCATCCCACATGGGCCTGGAGGCCGAATCCACCGATGGTGAGGGCACCAGTGGGACTGAGGGCTAGGGGAGAACCACGACAGGTACAAGAGGGGACACCACAGACAGCGACTCCTCCTCCAATGGAAGCTCCCTGGCGGTAGTGGACACCTCTGTGCCAACCCCAACAACAGGTACAGCCGCCACCCCCCCTACCAGCACCACCCTCCCAGCAGCCCCTCAGCGTGTTTTCCGTGCCCGCTCACCAAGGAGGGTGGGCATTCTCCTTCGCCCCAGGCACCTCAGGCCCTGCCCCAGTCAGCCCTGCTGTCCTCAGTGAGGAGGCTTTTGACCTCCTGTGATCCCTCACTGTTGGGCAGTCAACCATTCTGAATGTCATCCAGGGTGTCCAGAGACATTTGCAACAAACACATGCATACCTGGAGGACATTCACGCTGGCGTGGCGGCCCAACAGAGAGCATTTCACGCTCTGGCCTCTGCACTGATGGCAGCCATTGTTCCTGTCTCTAGCTTCCCCTCTCCAACTTCCTCTACCCAGCCCCAATCCCCTCAAGACCAACCTACCTCAAGCACACCTTCAAACCAGCATTCACCCAAATCAACACACAAAAGTGGCTCAAGCAAACACAAGCACCACACTTCATCTCACAGGCACTCACACAAGCACCATCCCCATGCAGACACACCAACATCCACTGCCTCCACTGTGTCCCCCTCCTCTTCGTCATCCACCTCCCTCCCATAGCATCTCCACTCACACCTGCATGCACTACATCCTCATCCACTACCTACATCACCAGGACACCCAACACTACACACCCCTCACTGGCAGTCACCACCCCAACATTCATGCACACGTCCCCTGTGTCCTCTTCCGGTGTGTCTGTGACCCCTCCTCCCAAAGTACACAAACGCAAGCACCCACCCACCCAATAGCCATCCACCTCCCAACAGCATCCAGCCCATGCACCTGCACCCAAACTCAGCAGACAGACACCTCCTACAACCACTCCCTCTTTCTCCACTCCCAGACCTTCTCCCTCTTCCTGCCTCAGTGTCCCTAAGAAGCCTTTCCTGGCACACATTGACCTCTTCCCTACCCCTCCCCCCGTCCTTCCCCTCAGGCCAGGGTGGCCAAAACCCAGACCAGCACCTCAGCCACCAAGTCCTTGTCCGCTTTGGTTCCTGCAGCTGTCAGAGGATCAAAGGGGGCACCCTTCAGCCCAGCCAGTGTGCCACCAACCCCTACCAAGGCAAAATCCATTCCGCCACCTGGCAAGGTGAAGAAGGGGACAGCATCCAGCAAGGGGAAGGAGCCGCAACCACCCAGCAAAGTCACCTCAAAGACTCCAACTGCCAGACCCAAGGTGACACCACCATCTGCCAAGGTGAGGAAGGGGCACAAAACACCAGACAAGGCACTTCTGCCATCTGAGACTGCAGGTGAAGGTCTGGTGGCTACCAGCACAACCGCCAGCACTGCTATCTGCACCGCCACCTGCACAGCCGCAAGCACCACTACTGTCAGCAGCAGCAGCCCAAGGGACAGCCGCCCGAGGCTGCAGGAGAAGGGCTGGAGCCTTCCCCCACCACTGGTAGCACCGGCACCACGGCCACCACCGCCACCTGCACCAAAGCAAGCACTGCCGCAAGCCCCTCCGCAAGCACTGCCACCTGCACTGCTGACAATAGCACCACTGCCAGCAGCAGCAGCCCCAGTGGTCAGCCTTCCGAGGCTGAAGTTGAGGGGCTGGAGCCTCCCTCCACCACTGGCATCACCCCCACCAGCACCGGCACTACCACCAGTGTGCAGCCGCAGCCGGATGGACTCTAGCCCTGCATCCATGGACTATCATGCATCCTGGTCACTGCAAATCTTGTGGCTAAGACACCCAGATGAGGGACTGTGAACTGCTACACCCCAACAGTTGCATCACTGGGCACAGAACCCCCTCCAGAACCAGTGGAGAAATGCATCCACTCACCCTATCCTTGGCAGGATGAAGCACTCTGGGCACAAAACCCCCTCCAGAACCAGTGAAGAAAGGCATCCACTCACCCTATCCTTGTCAGGATGAAGCACACTGGGTACAAAGCCCCCTCCAGAACCAGTGGAGAAAGGCATCCACTTGAGAGACTGTGGCTTTGCACTCCCCAGGGCCAGGCAGTCGGCAAACCACCCACTTGAGAGACTTGAGAGACTGTGGCTTGACACACCCCAGGACCAGGCAGTGGGCAAACCACGCACTTGAGAGACTTGAGAGACTGTGGCATTGCACTCCCCAGGACATCGCTGTGGGCATGGATCCCCCTCCAGGAGAAGTGGCGTTGTCCTATCTTCCAGCTGAGGTGCCCCCCCTTCTCCCTGGGGTGCCTGTGTGTTTTCGATCTGATGCCCCTGCAGTGTTCTCTTCGTATTGAGTCAGGAGTCAAGTGTGGGCTTGGCCTATGTGAAATGGCTCTGTGGCCCAAGGACATTTTGAGTGGACAATGTACCACCTTATGTACATATTGTATATGTTGTAAATACTGTTTTTGAATTTGTAACATATATCTGACTATTTCTAATATGACACTCTTTGACTCAATTCCTTTTATCCTTGCGTTCTTCCAGAGGGTTAAAGGGTGTATATGTAATGTTGTTGCATGTGTTTGTGTGTATGGTGTTGGGGGTGAGGGTGAGGGTGGGGGTGTTGTGTGTTGCGTGTGTGTGTCACTCTCTTTTTCCTCCCCCCTCCCCTGTCTGCTAGGTGCAGTGCTCACCGTGGTCACCGCCGCCGACATTTGTACTCCTGGTAGATGAGAATATACACCAACATCGGTAACACCTGTAGTTCAGGCTCCATGGCATCCTAGTTCTTCATTGAGTGTCGAGAGGTGAGTGATTTCCCTTCTGTGTACTGTTTCCGCCGTGCTTTTGATGGTGTTGGTACCACTCCAGAAACGCTGGTGGTTTGTGATGTGGTGGGCAGTACATTGACTGCCGCCTGCCTGTTGGCAGTTACCGCCACGGTGTTTGTTGCTAGCGCCGTGGAAGTCAGAGTGTTCAAGTGGCTGTCTGTGTTGGCGGTTTCCGCTGTGGTCGCGATTCCATTTTTTTTTACCGCCGCTTTAAAACCGACCACCAGAGTTGTAATGAGGGCCTAAGAGTGAGAGCAATTTAGGCTTTGATGAATGATGTACATAGAATCAGATGTTTCTGGTCAAATTGAAAAGAAAAATGTTTTTGTCAATTAAAAAGAGGGAGATTACCTTTCAGAATGTAACTAAAATATTTATAGTTGAAAAGAAACTAAAGCAGGAAAAGACCACAGACTCACCTCGGCTGGATCCCCTAACCTTCAGGGTACACGTCTGAGACCTTCACCACTAGGCTAGAGGTGACTTCTTATTGTGCTGTGTCCAGACTTAGCTGTGACATTTGACCCACACATTGTGAGGGGAAAAAGACTTCAATGTTCCATCACTAGCAATGTTCATTAGTCCAAACACTAGAAAGTAAACAGAGATATTAGAATTTGAGCTTTCAACCTACTGTCAGTCCAAGGGCTTTACCACTAGGCCAGAAGTGACACTTTGTTGCTGTCCATCAAGCCGGCATTGCTCTCACAAGCAGGGCTCTGCTTTAAATAGCAGCTTGTGGGTGCAATGTTTTCATCTGTTTTCTGCACACACATTTGTGTGCAGGGAAACAGAAGAAAACTCCACTTTCAGCAAGTGGGAGTTATTTGACCGCTGTCACTTGCAGAAAGTATTTGCTTTGACTTGGCAGAAGCTGTCAAAGCCCCCACCATGTCGGAACAAACAGCTATGTCCAGGGGGTGGGCACCCTGGGGCATTTCTGGAGCTGGCCTTATGTGGCCATCTATGGCTCATGAAGGGGGGCTCCAGTGGAGCCTCCCTCCCATGTAAAATAGCCCCAGTCTGCAAAAGACCCACTTGATTATTTTAGTTCAGCCTCAGGGAGGTGGTGGTCCCTGGTCCTCCAGGGGGCTGCATGACCACCTGCATTATATTCAATTAAAGCTGCAGGCTGGTAGTGGACCCAGGGGCTGCAGGAGGGCCACGCAGCCCTCACCATTATGTTTTATTGAGGCCCTTGGGAGAAACGCCCCCCCGCATTCACCAAGTAGAGATCACAATCCTTATTCATGGTAAGTCAGATACAACCCCTAAATTAACTTGTGCTCACCCTCTGACAACTTGTCACAGAGCAGCCAGGCTTAACATAGGAGACAAAGTTAAAGTATTTGTGTTGTGCAACATACACACACACACACACACACAGTAACACAATGAAACACCAAAAAAGGACCCCATACCAGTTTAGAAAAACAGAGAGCGGTTATCTGAGCAAAACAAGATCAGTACTACAAAAATCTAATCAGTAGGAGTCGCAATACGATTTGATGATTGAATCAGAAATAGTGTATAAGCCACTATCAGTAAAAAGGTTACTTGAGGTTGTGGGGGACTGGTGCAAATGTAATGTTTAGGCTGACCGCGATGGAGGGAAGACCAGCTACAAAACTCACCCTGGGTCAGCTGACAAAGTACTTTTGATGAAGCAAAGCGTTAACGTTGAAGACATGATGCGTTGGTTTTCCAAGCAGTCAAGTCACTGCATCGACATCGGGCTCCACTGAATTGAATGCATTATGTTGTTGTTGAGCTGTGCAGACTGTGAGTCTGCTGTCATCGAGCAGCTTCTGCGTCAGCGTCAAGGGGAATTATGATGGAATTTTACATGCACTCAAGGCAATGCTTCAGTTTTTGCAGGAATCACATGAAGAACCCATTTCTGAGGCCCAGGACTGAGCACCTCAGCCAATAGTATGACTCACAGATGGCAGAGTCCAGCGGCACCAGGAGAGTTACAGGCAGCCTTTGATGTCCTTGAGACTGCAGGAGAACAGGGGGCACGCCAGTGATCCCTTGGAGTCACTCTGGGTCAGCAGAATGGGTCCAGTCGTTGTCCTCATCAGCAAGCAGCAGGGCAGCCCAGCAAAAGAGAGAAGTGGTTCTTTGGAACCGTCTGTCCAGGCAGAGTGGTGATCCTTACAGCACAGCAGTCTTTACTCCAGCAGACTTCTTCCCAAGTCTAGTAATAATCTGATTTCAGTGGCCAGAACCCCAGTACTTATACCCAAAAGTGTCTTTGAAGTGAGGGTGACTTCAAAGAAGCTCTGTGAAGTTCCCAGGTCCTCATTTCATCTCAGCCCTGGCTCCAGAATATCAGCTGGGGGTAATCAGCCCTTTGTATGGTATTCGGGCCATAACCCGTTGAAGTGTAAGTGTGAGCCCTTCCCATCCTTCCAGTCCCGGAAGTCCTATCAGTATACAGATGAATGCAGATGCAGTTGAGTGTTCTGAGTTGCAGCTGTCTGGAGAGAATGTACACATGTATCTGTCACCCAACCCAGTCCAGAGGTCTATTGGAGACAGACTGTCAGGCACAGAGAGCAGTGAGAGCAGAGAAATGCCCATTCTCTAAAAGTGTAATTTCTAAAATAGTAATAATAAATCTGACTTCACCAGTAAAGAGGCTTCATCAGTACCATCCTAAAGATATGAAACATGATGTTGTTACTCCTTTCCGATCAGGAATTATGGCTTAAAAGTATTTTAAGGAATTCCCATTGTGGGCCTATGCCAGGAATAGGCCTCCCGGTAATGAAAACCAACATTAGGAGTCTTTCATTACCAGGACATGTAAAACTTAAAAGTACATATCCTGCCTTTTACTTCCATAGCACCCGACCCTGTGGACTACCTAGGGCCTGTCTTTGGGGGTATCATGTGCAATAAAAGGGGAGTTTAAGGCTTGGCAAGAGGTTCTAAATGCCAAGTAGAGGTGGCAGTGAAACTGCACGCACAGGCTTTGCAAAGGTCAGGCCTGAGACATGTTTATAGGGGTACTTGAGTGGCCCACTAGTAGCATTTCATTTACAGGCACTGGGCATATGCACTTTAGTATTGATTAGCAGTGGTAAGGTGCTCAGAGTCGTAGGACCAACAAAAAGATACTACAAAAACAGGAAGTGAAAGAAAAAAACCACTCTAAAAATGCCAGGTATAACACCATTTCAACGCTGTAACACTGTTACTGGAACAGTTAAAGGGCTTTTGTCATATTTTGTCTGCTCGGAGTGGATGGTAGTAGTTAATCCTATGCTTAGACTGTGCTGCAAAAATGTTGCATTGCTTTGTTATTTTGCTAGCTCAGTGTGGATGCCCCAGTTCTAATCCTATGCACAAGAGGCAGTATGTTTACTATTCCCACTCCAAGGT
Organism: Pleurodeles waltl; assembly: GCF_031143425.1. Classification (NCBI taxonomy): domain Eukaryota; kingdom Metazoa; phylum Chordata; class Amphibia; order Caudata; family Salamandridae; genus Pleurodeles; species Pleurodeles waltl. Next base: position 1,454,747,555 of record NC_090444.1, on the reverse strand, counting down.
AAGCAACAGTAGGGAAGGTGTTGATGTGTTACTTTTACTATTCCCACTGTAATCTAGGCAATTATAGGAACATTTCTAGATGTCAAACAGGTTGCATACATCATTCCAGCACAAAATCCCTTTTACAACAAATGTAATACCTATCATAAAAACTAATATTTATTTCAATTTCAAAAGAATACTATATAAATTACAAAAATCACAGTTATTCTTAAAAAACTTCTCAAACAAATTAAAAAAAGATTTTAAACACAAATCACTTTCCTCCCTTATAGTCAAATCCTGATTTTTAAACACACATATATATATATACACATAAATGTGTTTACTTTACTAACTTTACTAAAAAAAAAACAAAGATCACAGATATGATACAGTTAGGCTCACATTTCACACATAAAAACCCAGTGACATTAAGCAGTTATAGTTACCTCAGCTAACTATAAATTGTGTCCCCTTAATGTACTGCTTATGACCTCACATATTACATCACTCACTGACAATGTCATGAGTGATGTAATATGCAGCGCCTTATGGGGGTGTAAGTTATAGTTGGCTGAGCTAACCATAACTGCTGATTTGCACTGGCTTTGTACGTGTGAATTGTGAGTCTAACTATAACGTTCCTGTAACCTTATTTTTATTGTTCTTTAAATTATATTTCCTAAATGTATTGTCCTTGTAATCACATGATTTATTTAGGGTATTTCTACTTTTTTTTTTCTTAAGGTAAAGTATTCTGAATTTTTATATGTCACAAATGGTGTTTTGAAAAATGGGGATCCATGCATAGACACTGTGGTTAACATATAAAAGAAAAGGATCAATTTCATTGCTATAAGAATAACACACAATGTATAATTTATGAGGTACAACAAGAAATATATATATATTTTTGTAAAATTTTTTAGGTCCCTGGATTTCCCATGGATCTAGATTGTCGCATGCATGTGCTCCATGATTTTTTATGCGATCATGTGACATTTGAAAAAACTCTGCAGAGTTTGATCTGTGGATTTACTGATTTTCAAAGAATTTTTTTATGCATATTTGAGTCTACAACTTTACTTTCAGTATAAGAATACATTTGTTTGGGAGTTTATAAATGGTTCTGTGTATTTTTTTGTGTATAAATAAAGTATTTTAATATTTCGGCATATCCGCATAGTAAAGTTAAAATCCGGTGAATCGGAGATTGTGGAAAAAAAATCTGACTTTCTATTGGTTCACATCAATCCCTCCCAACTTTTAACCCCTTCTGTGCCGCAGACGTAATGGTTACGTTCCGCGGCACAGTGCTCCTGTGCCGAGGACGTAACCATTACATCCTCGGCACGGAGCCTGGAGGGAGTGCTAGCGCTACCTCCGTGGGGTTCCCCCCCACCCCCCAACGCGGGAATGGAAGTGGAAGACCTTCCCCTTTCAACACCCCCCGCCTCCCAACCCCCCATAATGACATCAGCGCGCGATCGCGCACTGACCTCATTACCCAGTGCCGGTCGCACTGGAAGCCATTTGCTTCCAGTGCGATCACAGGAGAAACAGGTAAGTTTCACCTCCGGCGGGTGGGGGGTTTGGGCCAAAGAGGCACCTGGGGAAAGGAAAGGCTTTTCCTTTCCCCCGGTGTCTCTTTGAGCATTCCTGCTGCCCGATCGCATTGCAATCGGGCAGCAGGAATGCCCACTAGACGCCAGGGATTTTTATTTTTTATTTTGATTGAAATGTTTGAGTTTGGGAGCGGCCCCTTGGGCAAGGGTCGCTCCCTTTTGGGGGCATGTTTAAGTTGGCCATTTCTGCCCCCCTTGGGGCAGATCAGCCTATTATTTTTAGGCCGATCTGCCCCCAAGGGTGGCAGAAACCACTAGAACGCCAGGGATTTTTTAAAATATGTTTATTTATGTGGGGGCGTCCCCTTGGGCAAGGGACACCCCCCCAAGGGGGGCATTGAACTGTTGGCCATTTCTGCCCTCCTTGGGGGCAGATGGGCCTATTTTCTTTAGGGGCAAAAGCCACGTAGGCACCAGGGATAGTGTGTGTGTGTGGTTTGTTTTTGTTTGGGGGTGGGCCTTTGGGGAGACACCACTAAAGGTATTTTCTGCCCTCCTTGGGGCAGATAGGCCTATTTTTTAGTAGGCCCATCTGCCCCTATGGCAGAATCCACTTAGGCACCAATTTCTAAATGCTTGACGGTGGGATGTTTGTCAACTGACGAAGTATTTGCATTTGTGATAATTGTTTTCCTCCTTTTTGTTCTAGTTCAAAGCTTTTGCTTTCTTTGCTGTGGCTCCTTGCGGTTTTGGCGGTGGTTGACCTGCGGTTTGCATAGTTGTATGTTTTAGGTAAGTAAAAACAATTTACTCCAACGGAGTATTGTTGCCATGCATGAATGACATGTTTGTAGGTGGTGTACTAAAGGCAGGTTTGTGTGAAATTGTCCTTAGATTTGTGCACAATGATATTTGTGTTGTCTTATTTCTAATTAGCTTTTCTTTCTTTCTTTTTAGTGGGATATCATTGGTGATTGCTGTGACAGCTGCTGGTGATTCAAGCTTTTTCAATCATGTGAGCGGTATAGTTTTTGAGTTTATAACTCTTACTAATAAAGCTACACTTTATTACTTACCTTACACAGTGCTGGTTGTTGGTGGTGCATTTGTCCAGTTAATTTTTGTAGGAAAGATCATGGCTAGCCGCAGGATGACTGCTCAGCAGGTGGTTGGTATGCTAATTGAATCATTGTCTGATCATGATTATGAGACAGACTCTGCATCTGAGGCAGAGGAGGAAATGAGGGATTCTGGCAGTGAAGTTTCTGCCGGAGAGGAATCTTCTGATGAGGAAGCAACACTCAGTGGAGATGAAGGGCCTGTTTCAGAGGAGGACACTGATGTGCCATTAGTGCAGCAACCTGGGGCTGAAAGGTTTCCCGTTAGAAGACCTGAACTCTGGGTTGCCCCAAACATGGAGCAGCCAGAGTTGCCTGCCTTTACTGGTCTCCCGGGGTGTAGAGTCAATACTGAGAACTTTTTGCCTGTCAATTTCTTTGAGTTATTTGTGGATGATGTGTTTTTGGAAGAGATTGTTGAGCAGACTAATTTGTATGTGGAGCAGTATTTGAGGGACAACGCTGCTAGACTTAGGCCGCACTCTAGAGCGGCCCAGTGGATTCCCACAAATTTGGAGGAGAGGAAAAGGTTTGACTCTTTTGATGGGGTTGATAAGGAAGCCGTCACTGGCTTCTTATTGGTCTACTAGTCCCTTGATGGCAACAGCTATATTTCCTGCAACAATGAATCGTAATTGGTATTTGCTTCTTCTTAGGATGCTGCATTTTATTGACAATGCATTAGCCTTGCCACGAGATCACCCAGATTCTGACCGTCTTTTTAAGATTAGGCCTGTCCTTGATCCTTTTATAGATCGGTTTTCAGAGGTCTACGTTCCAGGCAAAGAAATAACTGTGGACGAGTCTTTGGTCCTCTTCAAGGGTCGTTTGGTTTTTAGGCAGTACATTCCTAGCAAGAGGGCACGATGTGGAATTAAATTGTATATGCTGTCTGAAAGTAGTACAGGATATGTGTATAATTTCCGTGTCTACACTGGTAGGGATTCCAGTATTGACTCCCCTGGTTGTCCTCCCACTTTTGGAGTTACTGAGAAAATTGTGTGGGAACTTGGTAGACGACTGTTCAACAAAGGTCACCATTTGTATGTAGATAACTTTTACACTGGAGTGCAGTTGTTCAGGGAATTGTTTAGAGTGGACACTGTTGCTTGTTGCACAATTCGTTGTAACCGGAAAGGCTATCCAAGGGAGCTTGTCTGTAAAAAACTTGAGAGGGGACAGTGCAGTGCCTTGCGGAATGATGAGCTGCTAGCTTTGAAGTTTTCAGACAGGAGGGATGTCTACATGCTAAGTACCATCCATGATGAGAGTACTTCCCCTGTGACTGTTTGGGACAAGGTTGCTGAAGTGCGCCAACCTGTGTGCATTTTATATTATAATAAGCACCTTGGGAGGTGTAGATACAGTTGATCAAAGGTTGGAACCTTATTCTGCTATTCGTAAGTCTTACGTTTGGTATAAGAAGTTAGCAATTCACCTCTTCCACTTAGCAACTTTTAATGCTTTTATTGTATTTAAGGATAGGTCTCCAGAGTCAAAGATGACATTTGTGAAATTTCAGGAGTCAGTGATAGAGAGCCTTATTGTGGTGGAACAGGCCAGAGTTCCTAGAGAAGCAGTGGTGGAGGATGTGGCTAGATTGAAATATCGCCACTTTGCTGAGCACATTCCTCCCACACCCAAAAAAGACTTTCCAGCTAAGAAATGTAGAGTGTGTTTTCGAAGAGGTAGCCGGAGGGAGACTCGAATGCACTGCCCAGATTGTCCTTAAAAGCCTGGGCTGTATGAGGGTGGTTGTTTTAAGAATTACCACACCCAGAAGAATTAAAGGGAACAACCATGAGTATAAACTCATGTCTGTTTTGTATTTTCATGTGTTCAGTTTCATGGTTAGCATTTCTGTCATGTACTTAGAGCTTTTGTGTTTGTAGTTTTGTAATTATTTCTAATTAGTTAGGGGTTTCTTTGTTTAAAAAAAAAAAGTGATGCCATTGTGTGTGGAGTGGGGCTTGGCTGAGAGTGTACATAGTGTACATATTGACTTGCTGTTGGCTACTGCAACACACTGCCAACCAAACACCAGTCCACACACTCCAATCAGCTGGTGTGATTGTTGTATCACGCATGTGGGCGTATGTAAGTGATGGGCCTTGAGTGGCGCTGTCTGTCGATGCGAGTGTTGTAATGTGCTGGGCCCGTGGCTGGCGGTGTGAATGGTCTTGTGCGTGTCATGTATGAAAGGTGTGTGAATGGACTGTAAAGCGGTTGGTGCCTTGCCGTGGCTTTACAGCTCAGAAGCTGTGAGTCATTGGTTCAGTTTTTTGGCCTTTCAGTTATTAACAGTGCATTTAATTTTTGTGAAATCTCTTGTTAATAAAATTTGATCCACTGAACCATCACTCACCTTCGTGCCAAATCCAACCAGTATGTGTGGTAAAAATGACAAAACCTGCTCCGCTGTAATCAGGCATTGCAGCACACCTGTGACACGCTAGGTGGGACCCCGATGATGAAGCATGCCACCAACTTGGTTGGTGGGTGAGGGGTCTTTTTCACATAACCTAAGTGTGTTTATTTTCACAATATTAGTGTTTGGCACATCACAGACGTATGTGGACACATCAAAATGATATATTACAAAACTACTGGTGTTTGGGGGGAGGGGGCACCTATGTTTTTGGTCCTGGGTGCGGCCTTCATCTAGGGAAACCTACCAAACTCAGACATTCTTTAAAACTAGACACCCCAAGGAGTCCAGGGAAGTGTGGCTTGCGTGGATTCCCAACATTTTCTTACCCAGACTCCTCTGCAAACCTCAAAATGTGCTTAAAAAAGCATATTTTCCTGACTTTCGTTTGTACGATCACCGCTACAGCACAAAATTCCTACTCCCCAGCATTCCCCTCAGTCTCCCAAGTAAAATGACACCTCACTTGTGTGGGTCCCCAAAGCAGAGTCAGCCTAAAGATGTATAAAAGAAGAATATGTCCTTATCAACTCGCTGTGCTATCCCCTCTATCTCTACAGGTTTTTGGCCTTATTCTGTTGCAGGCACCTGGCCCACCCACACAAGTGAGGTATCATTTTTACCGAGAGTCTTGGGGGAACGCTGGGTGGAAGGAAATTTGTGGCTCCTCTCAGATTCCAGAACTTTCTGTCACCGAAATTTGAGGAAAATGTGTTTTTTTAGCCAAATTTTGAGGTTTGCAAAGGATACTGGGTGACAGAACCTGGTCAGAGCCCCACAAGTCACTCCATCTTGGATTCCCCTATGTCTCTAGTTTTAAAAAATGCACAGGTTTGGTAGGTTTCCCTAGGTGCCGGCTGAGCTAGAGACCAAAATCTACAGGTAGGCACTTTGCAAAAAATACCTCTGTTTTCTGTCAAAAAATGGGATGTGTCCACGTTGTGTTTTGGGGCATTTCCTGTCGCGGGCGCTAGGCCTACCCACACAAGTGAGGTATCATTTTTATCAGGAGACTTGGGGGAATGCTGGGTGGAAGGACATTTGTGGCTCCTCTCAGATTCCAGAACTTTCTGTCACCGAAATGTGAGGAAAATGTGTTTTTTTAGCCACATTTTGAGGTTTGCAAAGGATTCTGGGTAACAGAACCTAGTTAGAGCCCCACAAGTCACCCCATCTTGGATTCCCCTAGGTCTCTAGTTTTCAAAAATGCACAGGTTTGGTAGGTTTCCCTAGGTGCCGGCTGAGCTAGAGGCCAAAATCTACAGTTAGGCACTTTTCAAAAAACACCTCTGTTTTCTGTCAAAAAATGGGATGTGTCCACGTTGTGTTTTGGGGCATTTCCTGTCGCGGGCGATAGGCCTCCCCACACAAGTGAGGTATCATTTTTATCGGGAGACTTGGGGGAACGCTGGGTGGAAGGAAATTTGTGGCTCCTCTCAGATTCCAGAACTTTCTGTCACCGAAATGTGAGGAAAATGAGTTTTTTTTAGCCAAATTTTGAGGTTTGCAAAGGATTCTGGGTAACAGAACCTGGTCAGAGCCCCATAAGTCACCCCATCTTGGATTCCCCTAGGTCTCTAGTTTTCAAAAATGCACAGGTTTGGTAGCTTTCCCTAGGTGCCGGCTGAGCTACAGGCCAAAATCTACAGGTAGGCACTTTGCAAAAAACACCTCTGTTTTCTGTCAAAAAATGGGATGTGTCCACGTTGTGTTTTGGGGCACTTCCTGTCGCGGGCGCTAGGCCTACCCACACAAGTGAGGTACCATTTTTATCGGGTGACTTGGGGGAACATAGAATAGCAAAACAAGTGCTATTGCCCCTTGTCTTTCTCTAAATTTTTTCCTTTCAAATATAAGAGAGTGTGTAAAAAAGACATCTATTTGAGAAATTCCCTGTAATTCACATGCTAGTACGGGCACCCCGGAACTCAGAGATGTGCAAATAACCACTGCTCCTCAACACCTTATCTTGTGCCCATTTTGGAAGTACAAAGGTTTTCTTGATAGCTATTTTTTACTCTTTATATTTCAGCAAATGAATTGCAGGGTGCAGCTCATTTATTGGCTCTGGGTACCTAGAGTTCTTGATGAACCTACAAGTCCTATATATCCCCGCAACCAGAAGAGTCCAGCAGACGTAACAGTATATTGCTTTAAAAAATCTGACATTGCAGGAAAAAGGTACAGAGTAAAACGTAGAGAAAAATTGCAGTTTTTTTCACCTCAATTTCAATTATTTTTTTCCCGTTGTTATTTTCTGTAGGAAACCCTTGTATGATCTACACAAATTACCCCTTGCTGAATTCAGAATTTTGTCTACTTTTCAGAAATGTTTTGGTTTCTGGGATCTAGCATTGGTTTCATGCCCATTTCTGTCACTGACTGGAAGGAGGCTGAAAGCACAAAAAATCATAAAAATGGGGTATGTCCCAGTAAAATGCCAAAATTGTTTTGAAAAATTGGGTTTTCTGATTCAAGTCTGCTTGTTCCTGAAAGCTGGGAAGCTGGTGATTTTAGCACCGCAAACCCTTTGTTGATGCCATTTTCAGGGGAAAAAACACAAGCCTTCTTCTGCAGCCCCTTTTTCCAATTGTTTGGAAAAAACTAACTTTTCACTGTATTTTGGCTAATTTCTTGGCCTCCTTCTGGGGAACCCACAATGTCTGGGTACCTCTAGAATCCCTCGGATGTTGGAAAAAAAGGACACAAATTTGGCGTGGGTAGCTTATGTGAACAAAAAGTTATGAGGGCCTAAGCGCGAACTGCCCCAAATAGCCAAAAACAGGCTCAGCACAGGAGGGGGAAAAGGCCCGGCAGCGATGGGGTTATGAAACAAACAAATAAACTCAGTACTGTTTTTTTTTTAAAGAAAAATCATGAAAGCTCCTGATCCTAGCAAATCTGAAACCCCAGATGATGTAGGAGAACAAGATGAAGAAGGTGTCTGCATTAGTATGTGCCTGCATGTATCAGTGTATGGAGCAGTGTGTCCGTGGGTACGTCAAGGTATATATCAGTGTGTTAGGGTGTCTAACTGTATGTGTCAGTGTTTGCCTCGGTGTGTTAGTGTATGCATTAATGTCTGCCTAGGTGTGTTAGTCTACACGTCACAGTTTGTGTGGGTGTATGATTGTATGGAAGGGTGTGTACCTGGCTTTCCTGGTGCATGCATCAGTATTTCCCTAGCTATGTTAGTGTATGTGTCAGTGTCTGTCTGGGTATGTCAGCATACATTTTAGTATGTGATTGAGTGTGTGAGTGTATGGGTGTGTTAGTGTATGCATAACTCTTTGCCTGGGTATGTCAGTATGTGCATCAGTGTTTGTCTAGGTGTATCAGTGTATGCATCACTGTCTATCTGGGTGGGTCATTGTCTTCATTATTGTGCCAATATGTATCAGTGTGTAGAGCAGAGTGTGCCTAGGTGTGTCAGTTTGTGCATCAGTGTTTGCCTGGATGTCTTACTGTATGTGTCAGTGTTTGCCTCGGTGTGTTACTATATGCATTAATGTGTGCATGTGTGTGTTACTCTACCCATCACTGTGTGCTTAGGTTCATGAGTGCATGGATAAGTGTGTTGCTGGGTATGTTAGTGTATACATCAGTGTTTGATTGGGTATGTAAGTCTATACGTCAGTGTGTGGAGGCATGTCAGCATATATGACACAGTGTGCATGGGTGTGTGAGTGTATGGACGTGTGTGTATGGGTGTATTAGTGTATGTGTCAGTGTCTTTCTAACTATGTCAGTGTATATGCCAATGTCTGTGTAGTTGTGTGTGTGTGTGTGCATCACTGTGTGTCTGTCTTAATGTATGCATTAGTGTGTGCCTGGGTGTGTTAGTCTATATGTTAGTCTATAAGTCAGTGTGTGCTTGTTATGTATCAAAAACTGCATTACATATATAGTTATTAAGTAGGCCCAAACCCTTTTTATCATACATTTTTAAATATCAACTGTGAATCCCAAAACTGCCAAAATGTTCTAACATTTTTAGGCCAATATTAAGTAAACTGACACTTTCATATCAACTTCTAGGATCAGGGACTATCTACCCTGACCCCTTTATATATATTGCTGCCCACAATTTTGGAGACCCTTACCCAAAACAACAAAATGGCAGCCACAACCTTCCCTTTCAGGTTGTGGCCACCCAGCCCTTCACTACTGTCTATATAGGTGTGAGAGTGGGTGTTAGTACCTCTGTCTCAGCTTAAGAGTAGGTGTGAGAGTGTCTGTCTGTTGGTCTGCAAGTGGGTATAAGCGTGCCTCTCTAAATCAATCTATCAATCAATCAGTGATTTTTAAAGCACAGCTAATCACAAGTAGGTGCTCACTGCGCGTTTTTTGGGCATGCTGCTCAATCGAAGAGCCAGGTCTTGAGGTCCTTTCTGAACTGCTTCAGTGACGTGGCCTGCCTGAGCTTGAGAGGTAGTGTCTTCCATGTTCGGGCTGTAAGGTAGAAGAAGGATCTTCCTCCTGCTGTACTTTCTGGGTCTTGTAGTCAGCTGCAAGGGTGAGGTGGGAAGAATGGAGATGTCTGTTAGGTACATGGAAGGCAAGGCGGTGGTTGAGGTATGCCAATCCTATGTTGTGTTGTGCCTTGTAGGTGTGGATCAGGAGTTTGTTTGTGATGTGCTTGTTGACTGGGAACCAGTGTATGTCTCCGAGGTGGGAGGAGATGTGACTGTGTTGAGGGATGTCCAGGATGAGTCTGGCTGCAGTATTCTGGATTCTTTGTAGTTTTGATTGTAGTTTCTTGTTGATGCCAGCATAAAGTGCATTGCCGTAGTTCAGTTTGCTAGTGATAAGTGCATGGGTGACTGTCTTCCTTGTGTCGGTGGGGATCCACTTGAAAATCTTTCACTGGAGTTGGAGGGTGTGATTGTGAGAATAGATGTGAAAGTGTCAGCCTTGATGTAAGAATGGGGTGAGAGTGGCTGTCTAGGTGTGAGAGTGGAGGTATGAATGTTTGTCTTGGTGTAAGAGGGGTATGACAGTGTATGTCTTAGTGCAAGAGTGCATGTGAGAAGGTATGTGAGAGTGTATGTCTTGCTGTGAGAGTGGGTATTACAGTGTCTCTGTTGGTGTTCAAAGTAGTGCGAGAGTGTCTGTCTGGATGTGAGAGTGGCTGTTAGAATGTCTGCCTTGATGTCAGATATGGTATAAGAGTGTGTGTATGTGTCCGAGTAAGTGTGGGAGTGGCTGTCTGAGTGTGAGTGTGCATGTGAGTGGGTAGGCCTTGTTGTCAACGTGGCTGTGAGAGTGTCTCTGTTGCTCTGACAGTGGATAGCAGAGTGATTGCTGGATGTGAGAATGGATGTCAGAGCATATATCTTGCTGTGAGAGAGGGTGTGAGAGTCTCTCTGTTGGTGTGACAGTGGATGTGAAACTGTCAGTATGGGTGTGAGAGCGGATGTGAAAGTGTCTATCTTAGTGTGAGAGTGGGTGTTAGAGTGGTGTCCATCTGGGTGCGAGAATGGCTGTAAGAGTGGTGCCCATCTGGGTGCGAGAATGGCTGTAAGAGTGTCTATCGTGGTATGAGAAATGATGCGAAAGTATAAGTGTGTGGGAGTGAGAGTGTCTGCCTGGTTGTGAGACTGGGTGTGAGAGTGTGTCTCTGGATGTGAGAGTGGCTGTCAAAGTGTGTGTCTGGGTTTCACAATGTCTGTTTGGGTGTGAAAGTGAGTGTGAGAGTGTCTGTCTAGACATGAGAGTGGGTGTGAGAGTGTCTGTTTGAGAGTACGTGTGAGTGTGTCTGTCGAGGTGTGAGAGTGGATGTCAGAGAGTCTGTCTGAGAGTGAGAGTGGGTGTGAGAGTGTGTCTCTAGGTGTGAGAGTGTGTGTGATAGTGTGTGCCTGTGAGTGAGTGTGGCAGTTTCTCCCTGGGTTGGTGAGTGGATGTGAGAGTTTCTGACTGGGTGTGAGAGTGGTGTGAGACTATCCGTTATAGAGGATGTGAGAATGTGTGTCTGGGTGTCACAGTCTCTGTTTGGGTGTGAGTGTGAGAGTGTATGTCTAGGTGAGAGAGCGGTGCCAGAATCTGTTTGAGTGTGAGAGTGGGTGTGAGAGTATCCGTTTGAAAGTGGATGTGACAGTGTCTGTCTGGGTGTATGAGTGGGTTTGAGACTGTCTGTGTGTGACAGTCTCTGTTTGGGCGTGACAGTGGGTGTCAGAGTCTATCTGAGATCGATAGTGGGTGTGAGAGTGCCTGTTTGAGAGTAGGTGCAGCAGTGTCAGTCTGGTGTGTGAGTGGGTGTAAGACTGTCTGTCTAGGTGTGAGAGCAGGAGTCAGTCTTTCTGTCAGAGAGTGAGAGTGGGTGTGAGAGTGTTTGAAAGTGGGTATGACAGTGTCTGTCTGGGTTTGTGAGTGTGTGTGTGGTAGTGACTGTCTAGATGTGAGAGTGGTTGTCAGAGAGTCTGTCTTATTGTGAGAGTTGGTGTGAGAGTGTCAGTCTGGGTGGGAGAGTGAGTGTAAGAGTGTTGATCTTTCATGGGAACCAATGTGAGAGTTTGTGTGTGTGAAAGTGATTGTGACAGTGTCATCTTGGGTGTGAGGATGCGTGTCTGGGTTTAAGATTATTTGTCTGAGTGTCACAGAGTCTGGGTGTGAAGGTGGGTGTGAGTGTTTCTGTCTAGGTGTGAGAGTGGGTGTGAGAGAGTGTTTGAGAATGAGAGTGGGTGTGAGAGTGCCTGTTTGAGAGTGGATGTGACTGTGTCTGCCTGGGTGTGAGTGGGTGTGAAAGTATCTCTCCGGGTGTAAGAGTGGATGTGATAGTGTGCCTAGGTGTGCGGATGAGTGTGACAGTATATCACTGGGTGTGTGAGTGAGTGTGAGAGTGTCTGACTGGGTGTCAGAATGGATGTGAGACTGTCTATCTGTGACAGTGGATGTGAGAATGTGTGTCTGGGTGTGACAGTCTCTGTTTGAGTGTGAGAGTGTCTGTCTAGGTGTGAGAGTGAGAGTCTGTCTGAGATTGAGAGTGGGTGTGAGAGTGTCTGCTTTAGAGTAGGCACTGAAGTGTCTGGTGTGTGAGTGGATGTGAGAGTGTCCCTCTAGGTATGAGAGTGGGTGTCAGAGAGTTTGTCTGAGACTGTGGGGGGGGAGTGTCTCTCTGGGTATCAGAGTGGATGTGATAGTGCATGCCTGGCTGTGAGCATGAGTGTGACAGTGTCTCCCTGGGTGTGTGAGTGGGTGTGAGAGTGTCTGACTGGGTGTGCCAATGGATGTGAAATCGTTCATCTGGCTGTGAGAGTGGATGTGAGAATGTGTGTCTGGGTGTGACCGTCTCTGTTTTGATGTGAGAGTGGATCTGAGAATGTCTGTCTAGGTGTGAGAGTTGGTGTCAGAGAGTCTGTCTGAGAGTGAGAGTCGGTGAGAGAGTGTCTGTTTGAGAGTGGAAGCAACAGTGTCTGGGTGTGAGAGTGTGTGTCTGGGTGTGAGAGTGAGTGTGACAGTGTCTTTCTGGGTGTGTGAATGGGTGTGAGCCTGTCTGCTTGGGTGTGGGACAGGGTGTGAGACTGTGTTGGGCTGAGACAGTGGAGGAGAGAATGTGTGTCTCAGTGGGACAGTGTCTATTTGGGTGTGAGACTGGGTGTGAGATTGTCTGTCTAGGTGTGAAAGTGGGTGTGGGAGAGTCTTTCTGAGAGTGAGCCTAGGTGTGAGAGTATCTGCTTGATGGTGGATGTAACTGTGTCCGTCTGGGTGTGAGAGTGGATGTGAGAGTGTCTCTCTAAGTGTGAGTGTATGTGTGAAAGTGTGAGCATGGGTGTGAGAGTTGATGTGAGAATTTGTGTCTAGGTGTGACAGCCTCTTAGTGTGAGAGTGGATGTGAGAGTGTTTGTTTGAGAGTGGGTGCAACAGGGTCTGTCTGAGTGTGTGAGTGGGTGTCATATTGTCTGTCTGGCTGTGAGAGTGGGTGTCAGAGAGGCTGTCTTAGTGTGAGAGTTGGTGTGAGAGTGTCTGGATGTGTGACTGGGTGTGAGAGTGTCTGTCTTGGTATGAGAGATGATGTAAGCGTTTCTGTGTATGAGAGTGAGTGTGAGAGTGTCTGGTTGGGTGTTTCTGAGTGTGAGACTGGGTGTGAGAGTGTGTGTCTGGCTCAGGGAGTGTGTGTGAGAGTGAGTGTCTGGGTGTAAAAGTTGGTGTGAGAGTGGCTGTCGAGGTGTGAGAGTGGGTGTGAATGAGTGTCTGAGAGTGAGTGTGAGAGTGTCTTAGAGTGGGTGTGACTGTGTCTGGGTATGAGAGTGTTTCTCTGGGTGTGAGTGACTGTGATAGTGTGTGCCTGGGTGTGAGAGTGAATGTGACAGTGTCTCCCTGGGTGTGTGAGTATGTGTGAGAGTATCTGACTGGGTGTGAAAGTGGGTATGAGACTGTCTGTGTGGCTGTGAAAGTGGATGTGTGAATGCGTAAATGTGTGTCTAGATGTGGGAGTGTCTGTCTAGGTGTGAGACTGGGTGTCAGAGTCTGCCTGAGAGTGAGAGTGGGTGTGAGAATGTCTGTTTGAAAGTGGGTGTGACAGTGTCTGAGAGTGAGAAGGAGTGTGAGGGTGTTTGTTTGAGAGTGGGTGCGACAGTGTCTGTCTGGGGGTGTTTGTATGTGTCAGACTGTGTGCCTGGGTGTAAGAATGAGTGTGACAGTGTCTCTCTGGGTGTGTGAGTAGGTGTGACAGTGTATCTTTGGGTGTGAGAGGGGGTCTGAGACTGTGCTGCGCTGAGATAGTGGATGTGAGAATGTGTGTCTGGATGTGACAGTGTCTGGGTGTGAGACAGGGTATGAGAGTTTCTGTTTAGTTGTAGTAGTGGGTGTGATAGTCTGTCTGAGAGTGAGAGCAGGTGTGAGAGTGTCTCTCTGTGTTTGAAACTGGGTGTGATAATGTTTCGGTGTGAGTGTGACTGTGACATTGTGTCCTTCTGTGTGTGAGTGGGTGTAAGAGTGTCTATATTAATGAATAAGTGAGTGCAGTAATGTTATATATATATAAATATATATATATTGTTTTTAATGTTTTCTGAAATCAGCAGATCCATCTGCCTGCCTCAGGGTGGCCCCATGTGACTCTGCGTATTTTAGGAAACCTAAAAAAATACTTTTTTACACATTTTTTTCAAATTATCTGCCACATTTATGTTGACCCTCTGGGATCAGCAAACTCCTACCCCGACCCCTACCTAACAACTGCAGCCCACATTTCAGCCCCTGAGACCGTTCACTGGTAAAACAAAATGGCGAAGGCAACTTCTCTTTCAGGTTGCGACCAGCCAATCAGAAGCTTCCTATGGCTTGTTGATCTGCTGATCTATCCGTGATGGATCCACAGCAAGTCTGCAGCCCTATATATTTGGACCTAAATATGTGTAACTCAGGTCAGCGGTTCGGGCTGTAGTCATGATCAAAATTTTTAAGTAACTATAACCAACACCCGGAGGGAAAAACAAGCTACTTTTCCAACAAATTAAAGCACTCATGACATATTTGATAACATCATTGATACTGTGAATGTAACATCTGCAGAAAAATGATTGATCAATTAACTGTGCATGGAGGGGGCACAAGTTATAATTACCTTAGGGTGTGAGTTATAGTTACTTCAAATAACTATGAGTGTAACAGCTGATTTTCTATGGTTTTGTGTATGTGAGATGTGAACCTAACTATAACATCTGTAACCTTTAGTTTTTTTGAGTGACCATATAGGTAGGTATAACTCCCTGACGCCCGTTCTCACACCTAGACAGACACTCTCAAACCCACTCACACACCAGTTATAGTTAGGGCCATAATTCCATAGAAAAAGTATTTTTTGACTTGCCTATATTTTTGGCATGGCTTGACGAATCTTCACAGAATTTTCCCAAAAAGTGAAGCAGTGATTCTTGTTGCAAACAGAAAGTTTTGGGGTGATCCACCAAGGGGGGCCCAAGAAAAATGAGGAGTAAAAAATGTTGCATGTCCCATGTTAATTCCCTTAGGAACTTAGACACGTCTACAGCCCGAACAACTGGACGAAATTACACCAAATTTAGCAGAAAGATTTTGATAATTTGGTGTAAACCCGTTCAGTAGTTTTTGAGAAATTTAGGGAAATTCATATTTGTATATCTCTGGCCGCAAGCTATTCACAAACAAGACAAGCTTGTGCAGGGAAATGCACAGTTCTGATTGGCTGCCAAGACTACAAACCAGGAAGAGTTGGCAGCCATCTTGGGACTCGGCTTGAGCCAAGTCCCAGAAAAAAAGTTTTAAAAAAAGAAAAGGGGCTGAGGGGGGGTGGGGGTCCAAGAGCAAAGAAGCATTTTTTTATGTTGTTTTTACCACAAATTCGCAATATTTGCAAATTTTCAGCAAACATTGAAAAAAAAGTTTGGGCTCCCGGTCTTGATTTTATGTAGGTCCCTGCATTCGCCAGGTCCTGGAGGCATTACAAATGTTGTGTAGGGGGGCTCCCACCCACCATACGTATACATATATATATTTATATACACATATATAAATTACTACTTAAATAAAATAATGATAACATAAAACAATAATAAATATTATGCACATTTGACAATAATGATTTAGAAATACACATCAATATTAATAATTATTCTAATTTAGAAGCAATTCATATGCAAAATAAATTGCACAAGCAGCATAGTTAGTAATAAATAGTTAATTACATCAAAAATACATTGAAATGTATTAATTTAATAATTTCACACCATATTCCCCTACACCCACCACTAAAAATTAAATGACTTAATATAGAAAATATTAAAATCACAATTAATTCTTAAATAAATAACAATGAGATTACCACCATTAATCAATTAATAAATTTGCATAATCAATAACCAAATACACATGTAAGTTCTATTAATTAAAACATACAATTCAAGTTATATAATTTAGCTAATTTCCAACCTATTTCCCTTCAAAGCAGCAACCTATTACTAATATCTAAATTAATCAATACACTTAAAACAGAGCAATAATAATAAAAAACACAATTTATACTTCTTTGCATAAAATGGCAATGAATCTTTATAGTTACATACTTAATAACAATTAAATGTTTGAATAACTTCAACAAAACAATTAATACATTAATTCTGACATAATACATAAATACAAATGCATTTTCCCACCCTAGTCCATTAAAACCACAAAGTCCACTACTACAGCATACATTATTTATTAAATCTAAACAAATTAAATTTCACATATAAAATGACAAACTGCTGGTATCATTTACTTTTCTAGTACATGCTACTTTGGTAATGATAATATTATTGACATGATTTTCATGTCACAGAACATTAGGAACTGATATTTGTGTTATTCACCTCACATCTCTAAATGATTTTCTTATGTCAGGACAAGATATCCACATGGAAGATTTGACTATTACTGAACTAAATGGTCAAGTTAACGAAATAGAGAAAGGCATTTTTATTGGTGAATATATATTAAATATATTCAATCTAGTATTGCTGAACACATCTCAAGACAATATAACTCTAGGCCAACAAATATGTCTGTGGACAAATTTTGGCTGATACATAATTCAAACTGACAAACTTTGAATGATGTATCACTTTGTTATGACCTATTAATGCTTGCTGAAGGGAAACAGCCTTTAGAAACACAGTTGAAACTACACATGCCTTAACAATGCAGACTTTATAATGCATGTATCTTTGTCATGCATGCCTTTACCACACAACTTTTACAACACATATGCCTTTACCACAGATGCCTTTACCATGAAAATAACAGCATTTTGCAGGTAAGTATTAGGGTTGGGCCGAGCTCATAGAGTTCTGCTATGCGGAATTCCGCAAAACTGGCGGAATTGCTTGATGCGCCCATTTGTGTTACATTTTTCACATTTAGGAGTGCAATGCGTGTTCTTTGGCTGAAAACAGCATGTGACCAGCAACAAGTGGTTTACATGTGTGTGACCATTTTTTTTTTTTTTTTTCTCTGTGCACGATGCTGGGTCTAAATTAATCCACCCTTAATCTTTTCAATCCCAACCTTATCCTAATCATCCACCCATCATTTTCCTTTAATGCAACATTGTGTGCCTTTGTGTTTGTATACTCCTACATTTTTGTCATTTTTTGTTTGTTTTAGTAGTGGTACATAGTTGCTAAGATTTAGAAAATTTGGAGTAGGAATAGGTCAACTGGAGTCTATAGTAGCACTATGGGTGATCTGATTTAGGAAGGTTCAATGTTATTGTGTTTACCTTTGCCTGTCAAAATATTTTGAAGGAGATTTACTGTACTACTAATCTATTTATTATCTTCTTTATTTCTCACCTCAGCACCAAAGGAGAAGAAGAGGACATGATCTCAGACGTGTCCGGAAGACGACGGTGTCAGTGAGACACCTGACAGATCTGCTGGCCCCAGTAAGTCGTCTTCTTATTATTTCCCTAACTTTCACCTCTACTCATTTAGATGTTTTTTTACTGTCCCTGTCTACCTTTTTTCATACTTAGTTTTGTTTTAAACTTTGGCAAATTCTTGTTTTCCTTTCAATTTTCTATTTTTCATGTTTCTGTACCTGACTTCCTCATGTCTGTACTAGTAGGTATCTTTCTTCTGCTTTGTTAATAAACGTAGGTTTCCCTTCTCCCCTTATATATATTGTGGACAGGTACTGTAAGACTAAGAGGACAGATTTTTACAACAGGTACTCTACAAAGAAGATTGCATTTCCAAGTCAGCATTTCTACGCATGTTGTGAAGGTTTTCTCTTCCTTGCAGATATGCATCCTCCCATCCATCATCATTCATTACCTCCCTGCCCATGGAATTTAGTCACTCATTCTTCCATGATGAAACTGCCCATGGTTCAATTTCGCAGTACAAAAAATCTGTTTGTGCATTGTGCATCTGCTTCAGTTAGTACAGCATTTACAAAGTTGTCAATGCATTGCAAACTTAAAAACAGGTGTGTTTCCCTTTCCTCCTGGTGCTCACTCTGAGACATGTCACCTCCTAGTACTTCAGTACTATATTATTTCCTATGTCCTGTCCCAACCACTAAAACATTTTGATGGAAGCCATTTTCTGGCATCCATAAGGGATTCATGCTAGTTAACATTTTACCCTTTCAACATTCGTCAACTACAGTGAGGCATGTGTGGGTAAAAAAAATGTCGCTGTCAGCCACATAAAATTTCAATGACCCTAGGTGACCAGCATCATGATGTTACAGAGCCACTCTGCTTTTCAAACAATTGTTTGCACAGAGCACTGTTTACAATTTCTCATTTTCTTTTTTTTCCTCTTGCAATAGCTACACCTAGTGGACAGCCTCCTACATGGCAGGAGACAGACTGGCTGCAGTGGCAGAGGCTGGAGGTCATTCGCATGGAGTACCAGCTGCTAGCAGCTCTACTGGAGGAGGAGGACGAGGCAGCTGCCAACATGCCCTTGGGTCGGAGCTCCACCATCAAGTCGCCAGTGCCTCCAGCTTCCCAGTGGCAAAAACACTGGCAGCGCTGCTGGCAGCAGCTGATCCGCATCCCATTACTGCTGCCCCTCACACTCAGACTGCATATTATAGCACTGTGTCACATAACACCTCAAGTCCCTAGACTGCCCTCAATGATCTCCGGACCAGCATGTAAAACTCCCTTTTTCAACAATTTTTTCAACTATTTGTTTAGAAGGGATGGTCACTTGTTGTGGGTGGAGAGGGTGGAAAAGAGAGTTGGCACCGTGTTTTTTTAACTTTAGATCTTTTCTTCAGGCTTTGTTGGACTTTGATCAGTTGTTTGAGTTTTGTCGGGGACATGGCAATTTGTTTGGGGAGAGGGGAGGGCCTGCTGTGGTTGGAAGGGCTGGGTTTTTTAATGTAAATAATAAATGGTGAATAATTTATTTTACTTTAAATATTACTCAACTCTTTATTATGGTGTTTTAGTTTGCACTGCTGTCTTTTAGCATAGCCTGTTTTTTAAAACTGTTTAACAAAGTGTATGTCATTTAGTTATACCTTTGCTCTACTATCCTCACTAACTATATTGACCACTAGGGTTTTTCTGGCATTGCAGATTTTGCCTACAAAAGCCTAGATACTCACAAACAACGTATCCAGTAGAATTTAATTACTAACTAAACAGGCTTACTTCACTCCATAGTTCTCTTACCTGAATAGATGAAGCAAGGGCTACTACCTCAATCTTCTTACTACAGGGTTTTCCCAAGGTGCCATCTTATGGTGGTGGCAGTAGTAGCAGGCTAGCACACTAAGAGGGAAGACATCACAAGAAAGGTTACACTCCCAACTGTGCAAACTCCAACTGCAGGATTAATCAAACCATTAACTATCACAATCAACTATATTGAAGGAAAACTGAGATTTAATGAGTTATATCATACATTTAGAAAAACTGAGACCAGTCTACCATGACGACAGTATGACACACAACAAAGAAGACCCTATATGATAATAAAAACTAACAATATCAACTTTCTCTGAGCAATGGGAAGCTAGTATTTAATGACAACTAAACTTAGGAAATGAAATCCCCGAGTCAGGAGAAGTGGGATCGGAGTCAGGAGTGGAGTCGACAAGGTTAAGTGTTTATGCAAAACAAAACAAGGCCAGAATGATGATGTTGATGAATGATGCATGGATTGGTAAATGGGGCCAGTGTGGGCTACAGCTCAGGTAATAGAAGATCATGCAGTGAGTTGGTAGATCCTACACGACATCCACCCCAGCAAGTGTGTGCGCTGCCCTGTCGGATAGAGTACTCCGCCACTGTCAGGCTGCCTGGCGGCGGTAGCCTGGTGCAGGTGGAGGGCCACCTGTGGCAGTCCCTTGTGTTCATAATATGGCGGTCTAGACCACCATGCCGGTGGCGGTAATTTCCGCCACCGCCAGCATGGCGGTCTGGACTGCCATGTTCATAATGACCCCATAAGTTCTTAACCAAGGCATGCATTTCTGACTTTTTGTTCACCCCTGCAAGTGTAAACATTTCAGGCACATTTTTTAGCTGGTTCTGTAGAAGATACAACAATGGGATAGCTTGGCCCATTGCACTGTCCTCCTTGCTTTCTTCCTGTGTAAAAATCTCAAAAGGGAGTAGCATCATTGTCAGGCATTTGACTAGACCACATTTGTCTGCATCTATGGTCATAGCTAACCCAAACTGCACCACCTTCTCTTTGAATGACATAGTCATTGATCTGCCTGTACCGCTCAAATAGACATTTCAACATGTAATAGGTCGAATTCCAACATGTTGGCACCCCCTGCTTTAACTGGTACTCTGTTAGCATACTGAATAATCCAAAACTGTTCCAGGATTTAAAAGAATGGCTAAAATGAGCACAGATTCATCTGCAGGTGGTCAGTATTTTGCTGACTACATCTTATATTTTTTAGAAAGTCTTCACCCATTAGGTTGAAGCAGTGTGCCAAACACAGGACCCTGAAACACAGGATCATCTGCCATGGTCTTGCCTATGTTACTGCCATTGTCCCTGGCAACAAATCCACTCTTGTGACCTATGGGTTGCAGTTATTTAGACGCTTTGCAGATATATTTTTCCAAGATGTTTTCAGTTGTATGTGATTTCTCCATGGCAAACATGTCTACATTTTCAGTTCCAAGACATTTAGGCAGCTTTTGCTTTACTCCCACAAGAGATCCTGTGTGTAGTGATGCACATGTAATCAATCTCCTGACAACTGGTCCACATGTCTGTCATCGGGTGGATAGTATGGACAACGCTTTGCTGCAAAGCTTGCCAAACCAATTGCAGCACATCGTTGTGAGGTGCTGGAACAGCACCTTGAGCAAATTAGGTCCGACATGGAACCTTCCATTTTGGGCAGATGTCCACCACAAATTTGAAGAATTCCACTCCTTCCACAAAAGAAAAAGGGAGGAGATCCAGCACTAACTTTTTTTGGCTGCTTCTCACTGTACAAATGTTGTGTGGTTGTGGTTGTAGGGCCCCTCCTTCCTAAACATGCACATCATAATAGCTTGGATGTTCTTCTTTTCTGGGGCTACTGATGATGGAGACATTTGGGAAATGAGTGGCGGCAGACACAATGTGACTTGATTGTCAGTCACTGTGTCATGTTGTCCCCATCTGACTATGGCTCATTGTCAACATCCTCTTCATTCTATCCTTCCATAAATCCAAGGCTTTCAGAAACTTCTATTTTCCCTTACCTCTCCTGGCATCTCCCAAACTCCTCCGGGGTCCACTTCATGTCAACATCATCAGAAGTGGTGTTCGGAGAAGATGGAGGAGTAGTACCCTTCTCCTTGCTGGAGATCTGGGGTTCTAAAAGACGAGCACAAACATTAACTGAGCTATAAACATTTTACAAAAAACACACATCAAATAGCATCCCACATATACACTTTTTGCAGGAAAAAATAAAATGCAAACAATAGCTAACATTTTTAATTTAATCAAATGCCATCCTTTCCCCAATTTAAATTGTAAAAACATATACCACAGAAACATTTTTTCACATACTTATTGCTAATAGTACTGGGCCTTCTGGCTAGATGGCCCATTAGAATTCTAAGCCACATAGTAAAATAAATGAATATTGCAAATGGAACAAACATGGAGAAAGGGTACTAAACTGTGCAATATTTTTCCTTTGCATGGATAAAAAATGAATTGTTCAAAAAAAATAACTAAGCCCCTACTTAAACCCCAGAAAACACACCACACTTTAAAAATCAAATAAAAGTACAAGCAAATACTGGGCATGCCCCACCATACACACAGCACCCTTATACAATAGGTTTTTTAACTTACTTGTGTGATATCACAATAACTGAGTCCTTAAAGACAAAGGAGTATATCCAGCAGACAAAGAGAGTGACCCTTTGTCTTCAAAATCCAAGTTAAAAGTGACCAGATGATGGACAAAGCACTGGGAGGAGCCAGCTGGACAGGAACAGGAAGTTGGACTCCCTGGGGCACTTCCATCCTACTGGGAAAAAAAGTGAAACAAATGCTTCTTGCACTAAAAAACATGAAAATCTACTTGAAAACCACTTTTTGAGTAGATTTAGCTGCTTCTCAAGTACAAAATCTACTTCAGATGCATTCACGCACGAAGCAGCACTATACTGGTGCTGTCGCTGCTGGATGACACATGAGCGGGCACAAAATTACCTGCACTAGTGGCCTGAGAATATTGTGGCACTTGCTAGCAAGCGTCAAAACAAATCTTGTGTGTGTGATATTAATTTGGGAACTGTGCTACTCCGTGTAGCGTGGAGTGCCCGATTTCCGAAAACTCCATGAGCAGAGTGGAGTTTTCCACCCAGGCCTAGAAAGTATAAAGCCTTCATATATGTTGGTACATATCAATATCTATATCTAGCTATATCTATCTAATCTATCTATCTATAATAAATATATATATATATATATATATATATATATATATATATATATATATATATAAATATATATATATATACATATATGTATATATATATACATATACTGTATGTATGTATATATATATTTATGTATATATATATATATAAATATATATATATAGAGAGAGATATATATAAGCTACTTGGAAGAATATGTTAGGACTTTATATAAATACGCAGCCATTGAACTTGAGGAGATGATGGAGCAAATACAAAGTTATGTTTGAGGTACACAGCTCTAAGGAGGAGATTGAGCAGTTCATGGTTGGTTTGGAGAAAAGTCTTTCGAAGTAAGAGGAGGGGATTAAAGTTAGAAAGAAAAGGAAATTCTTGCGAGACAAAATTGACTATGCGACAGGTAGAATTTTAACCTTTGGCAAGAAATAGAATATAGCATCGCAAAATTTCAGACATATGGACTCCCTTAGGAAACAGGAATTGGTTACAAGTGAGTCCAGTTCTGATAATTGTCCAGAATCAGATGGTACTGGTAATACCGGGATATCTCCCTTTACTACAGCTGAGGAATGTTGTTTTTTACAATTGAACCACATCCCCCATCTCAGGCCTCAAAGAGGAAAAGGAGAGGTGGCGTAGGAGAAAGGAACCAGGAGGGGCAGATACATCCCAAAAGGGAATCATGCCGCATAGGAAAAGTACACGGCAAAACAAGAGGCACAATAATGGGTGATAGGTCCTTGACTTTGTTGAAACTTTCGGATCATGTTCTTAGTGAAGAGGAACATTCATTGTTACAACTTGGTTAATCTTTCTGTTCTACCGCTAATTGTAAATATTCTAGAACCCGCATTGACATTTTCATTTTGTGAGAAAACTTAAGCTTTTGAAGGTGTTTACCTTACAGAAAGAAAATCAGAAAAGTAGTGTGCTCTCGAATAATGTGACTGAATTTGATCATGTATTTGACAACATATATATATGGGTGACATTGAGGGTTTGGCTTCCCAGAGGGAATTGGAAATAGAAGAGAAGGATTGGATATCAGAGAGGGAGTTGCTCTCTAATTTGGGGGTGAAAATTGATAGACCTGGTTCAAGCCATTTTCAAGCAAAGTCCAAATGTAACCCTACTACTCCCCATTATTCCATTGACTGCTTCCATGAGGTTGTTGTTTTGGAACTTATGAAACTCTGGAAGAATAGTAGAAATGAGTATGCTAGTAATTTAACCTTAGAAGAGAGGGAGGCACTTGACTCACTTATAAAAAATACAGTGTTTGTTACAAAACCAGCTGATAAGGGAGGAAATGTTGTATTATGGGATGTAATGAAGTACCAGACAGAAGCAAGAAGACAGTTGAACATGTCAGAATGTTATGAAAATTATCCAGGGAGGCTTACAGAGGCACTGTGACTGCTTTCCATGCTCTTCTATCTGATTGACATGAGAAGGGTATTTTGGGGACAGAGGAAGTTCAGTTTCTAAAAGTGGATAAGCCAACTGTTCCTAGTTTTTATATGTTATCCAAAATACATAAGGATACTAAGAACCCTCCAAGGAGGTGTATTAAATTTAGCCTCATACTGTAGAGACAGCACTGATTTCATCACCAAAATACAACGTATCCCATGTAAGTAGGAATACATTTTGGTTACTCTAGATGTAGTATCCCTCTATACCTGTAGTGATCACGGGTTAGGAATACAGGCATGCAGGCACTTTTTCCGGAACAGACCATTATACTTTTATGATCACTCAGTGATGGATAATAATGTTTTTTTTTGTGTTTTTTTTTGTTTGGAGAGCAATGGTATAGGCAACTCACCAGGACTGCTATGGGAAGATGCTTTGAGCCAAGCTATGCCAGCAGTTTCATGGGATGGTGGGAAGCGCAGTGTATTTGGACGGAAGAGAATGATGGTTGGACCAGACATATAGTGTTATGGACATGCTATATAGATTATATATTTGTCATTGAGAGGGTCCATATGATAAACTAAACACCTTTCTGGACTTCATTTCTGAAAATGATTAAACTTTGAAATTTACAAGCAGAACACATCTCTCTGAAATTGATTTTTAGATGTCTTGATTAAAGTTGAGAATGGGGAAGTACAGACCAGCCTTTTTAGGAAGAAAACTGCAGGTAATAGCATTCTGCATGCCTGAGCTATCATCCTACCAGAATGAAGTGGAGTATCCCCTATGGGGAATTTATCTGTGCTAAAAGGAATTGTAGCCTAGGAATGTCATTAAAGGGGCCATTAAAAAAGCAAATTTGATTCAGGGAGAGAGGCTTCTGATGACTGGTAAAAATAAGACGAATGGCAATAGTCTGGTGGTTTGCCTAATCACCACTTATGATATTGAATCCAACCGAGTCAGAAATATTGTGAATAAACTTTGGTACCTGGTGAGGTCAAGTGATCGGTAGGTTGGTAACACCACGTCCCTCTATCACATACAGGGAGAGCAATTCTCTAAAGGATATTTTGATTCACAGCCATTCCAGCATAAAGAGTACTAGTAAGTGGTTAAATGGACAAAAAGATTTTTTAAAGTGTGGCAAATGCAAAGTGTGTAGGTAAAGTGCAAATAAAAAAATGTATTCTCTACCAACTAGCAGGTATGTAAGGATAAACAAGTTTGTTTATCCATTGTAACAGTGATTATGTAAACTATGTTTTGGTTTTCCCATGTGGCTTGAATTATGTGGGAAGCACAAATTGTCTTGTTAAGAAGAGAAATCTGGAGCATTACAGAGCTATTGCACATAATGACCCCTCCTATCCGGTGGCTAGGCTCTGGCACATGGTACATGATACATGAACCAAATGTTGAGAAGATTTCTTCTTTAGTATTGACAGGGTACCAGAAAATGTCAGAGGAAGAAATAGGGAAAGAACTCTGAGGAGATTGCAATCGGAATATATAATTAAACTTGGGAGTAAATACCCAGGAGGACTCAACTTGGATGAAGAGCTTCATGGCATCTAGGGTAAATGACATTTTGGTATCTCTCCATAACAGCGCTCTCCATTAATTGGAACTTTCTGACAATTAAGTTGATATTACGCTTCAAACTTTTGAACCATTCTTTGGTATATATTTCTCTTGCCTTTGTAACTTTGGGATATAAGTGGTGATATGCTTTTTTGGAATTGTTGTGGGATGTGGCATATATCACCTGCAATTGTTTGTAACATACTTAATTTTTTGTTGTCTTCTTAAGGGAGATTGGGTTATTTTTAATTTGGCGGTTATTATTATTATTTTTTTTTTTTTTTTTTTCGTCCTCATAATTATCACCCATGCTTTGGTAGAGGAAAAATGGTACCGGACGGGGGAAACGTAACCCTTGGGTCGTCCCGTTTGGTCTACGTTTTATTATTCTCCCAATCGTATGCCATCAACCAGGATATACTATTTTCTATGAAACCTAGTCATAACCAAAGCATCGCCCAGTATTGGGTAAGGGGAGTACTAATCATTGGACTTAAGTTGCACGAGGAGGAGACCAGACAGCAAAACAGTAATATACTATTGGTAGACATTTTCCCAGTTCATCCAGAAGTTATCCCTTCTAGAAAGGGGACCTCGTTGTTCCATTATGCACATTCGATTTACAGATATTTGCCAATCCTTAGAACGGGGGGGAAAGGGGTCAACCCATTTACGACAAATTTCTCGTCTAGCCAAAAGTATTAATACAAACAACAGGTGCTCCTGATGTGCTGACAATTTTTGATAATTCATACCCTGTTCACTGACCCCAAACACCACCATAGAAAGATCCAATTTTACGTTCACATTAAATATTATCTTTAAAGTGTTTCCTATCTCCTCCCAATATTCCCACAACTTTGAACATTGCCAAAACATGTGTATATCGTTTGCCTTATCATCACCACACCTCGGACAGTTTTTCTGAGTTTTCCCGATAGCTGTTAATCTGGCCGGCGTCCAGTAAACCCTATGAAGTGTGAACAAATGGTTTTTCTTCAACTCTGCCGGGCTGGTCGTGAACCACAATTCTGAGCAGGACCTATTCCATAAAGATTTCACATCTAGAGTTGGAAAGATCCCCCCCCACTTCGACAAGGGAAGGGATGTCCCATCCCTTGTTGCTTCCAACAGAGCATGGTACCACAGAGCAACTTCCTTATTAATGATTTTCTGGTTTAATTTCCCTTCCCATATATTCCTTCCTATTTCTCCTATTTGTTGCGATTTAACCCAACTAGCTATCTGAAGATACTTGAATTTGGAGACTGTGCCTCCAGTCCCTTCATAAAGTGTCGACCAGCTTAACAGTTCTGGTCCTTCCATTATCTGGCCCCATCTTACAATCCCACTCACTCTCAAAGGAATTGATAATTTATCAGTGAGGCATTCAGGAGTGCCAGGTGAATCCCAAATGGGGGAAGAGCTGCAAAAATAGGGTATCTCTAGCACCTTCCGAAAGTGCATCCAAATGTTGCATGCATGTCTGAGTGTCTTCAAGCGTACCTTCTTGAAGTACTTAGGATGGCCGAATTTATATAGAAAATGATCTGCTTTTTCCTCGAGGTGTGCCGTTAAGGCTTTCCACGCCGGATCATATTCTGACTTCTTATTCAATAGGTTTCTAATGTTTTTTAATTGAAATGCCAGATAATACTTGAAGAAATCTGGAGACGCAATGCCCCCCCACTCTTTTTTTTTACTCATCTTTTTCCAAGAGATCCTTACTCCTTTAGAGGCCCATACAAACGAGGATAAATCCCCCTGTAGTTTTTTAAACCAGCAGTTCTTAAACTCTAGTGGAATAGTGTTGAATAAAAAGGTGAATTTTGGGAGAATACACATCTTCAAAATGTTGGATCTTCCAATTATGGAAAGAGGGAGAGCGGCCCACGTCTTTAGCAATTTTTTGGTTTCTCTGTATGTTATGTTAAAATTTAGTTTAGGTACCTCATTTAGATCATTTGTTAATCGTATACCCAAATATCTGATCTCTTGTTTGACTAAAGGAGAAGCATAAGTCAAATTCCAACACATTATTTCTGTCTTTTCTGTGTTTACGCTGTAACCAGAAAGTTTACCAAATTGCTCCATCAAAGTATTGAACGCTAGTAGGGTAGAACTAACATCCTTGGTGTATAGCATAAGATCATCCGCATATAATGCTACTTTTTTTTCCCAGTCCCCACTTTGAAATGGAGTAATTTCCTTACTTAACCTAAGAGAAATTGCCAGAGGCTCAATATATAAGTTAAAAAGCAAGGGAGACAATGGACATCCCTGTCGCGTACCCCGCCAAATCCTAAATTCTTGTGATAACTGGCCGTTGACCAGAATTCTCGCTGAGGGGCATCTATACAATTCCCTGACTGTCCTAACAAAAGGAAATCCCAAGCCTCCTTTTTCCAGCACTAACCTCAAAAAAGACCAATTGACCCGATCGAAGGCCTTTGCTGCGTCAAAAGTCAGAATCGCCAGAGGGGTCTTTTCTTGTTCCGCCAGATCTATTGCAGCAAATAACTCATGTGTTACATCCTGGAGATACCTCCCTTTCATAAAACCCTTTTGATCCGTATGAATCAGATTGCCTATGGCACTCCCTAATCTCCTGGCTAAAATCCCTGTATAAAGTTTGTAGTCGGCATTCAACAGGGAGATGGGTCTGTAAGATGCACAAGACATTGGGTCCTTACCTGGCTTTAAAACTAGATAAATTATAGCCTCTCTCCAGGATTTAGGCGTCTGAGCCCCCTCAACCAGCATAGAATTAAATAATTCTAATAAAAAAGGACTAATAACTTCCCCCAAGACCTTGTACAATTCATTAGGTAGATTGTCTGGACCAGCGGCCTTTCCTTTTTTTAACGCTTTTATGCCTTCAATAAGCTCAGCCTCATTTATTTTACAATTTAATAGGGTCTTTTCAGAATCTTCTAGAGCTGGAAGGTGTAGTTTTTCTAGAAAATCACTAATCGACTCGTCTGAATTAACCAGGCTTTCTGAGTATACGTCTTGGAAAAAAGATACAAATGCCCCCTCAATCTCTTCTTGCTCCACACAAATCGTATTGTCCGATTTGACTGCTGAAATATATCTTTTAGAGAGGTCTGACTTAACCTTCCATGCTAGTAACTTACTGCAACCTTCTCCATATTCATGGTGAGCATATCGGCTAGCTTCCCATTTTAACTTACTGCGATTTTCCAAAAAAGCCTCTAGCTTAGTCCGAACATTAACCTCTTGACATATCAAGTCCTCTAATAAATTGACCTTCTCTTCTGCTCGTGCTTTATGGATTGCAGCTTGCAAGGTTTTTAGAGATAATTCCATATCTCCCAATTTCTCTTTTTCTTCACGATGTTTGTATATTGCCAGGCTCATAAGCCTCCCTCTAATATAAGCCTTAAAGGCGTCCCAAACACACCATAAACTTGCCGTACCTTGGTTCAAAAGAAAGAAATCTCTTGTGTCTTTTTTTAATGCTTCTACTATAGAGTCGTCTAATAGTATAGCGCGATTAATTATACATCTAATACCTTTATTTACGACTCTGATATCCAAGTGTAATTTTACAGCTGAATGATCTGAGAGGTGAGCTGGATTGTGGGCTACCTTTCTGACCTCTGGGCATAAACTTTTATGTATTAAAAAAAAATCTATTCTAGATCTATGCCCATATTTTTTATTGTAAAATGTATATCTGTCTCCTTCGCCTCCTCTGCAGTGCCATATGTCTACCAATCCTAAATCTTGCATGGCTTGTTTCACCTGTGCCCTCATTTTAGGAGAGTTATCCGTACCTCGAGGGGTTGACTTATCGTGTACAGGGTCTAACAAAATGTTGAAGTCTCCGCCTAGTACCACTGGATATCTAGCTAGAAGTAAAATATTGAATAACTCTTGAAATGGTGTGGGATCATCTAGGTTAGGTCCATAATAGCCTGCCACCGTGACCCAATAACCACATACGCACAGTTCTACCACTACCCATCTCCCTCTAGGGTCAACTTGCACCGATCCTATCCTAAGCTTTATGGATTTTTTGATGAGAACTGCCACGCCTTTTATCACACTAGTTTGGGAGGAGCATACGCTAAGAGAAACCCAATTCAACCGTTTAACCCAGGTCTCCCACTCTGTTTGTTGGAGATGAGTTTCTTGCAATATGATAATCTCCTCTTCCGCCAATCTTAAATATTCAAAAATCTTCCTCCTCCTGCTTACCACTCTTAAACCATTCACATTCCAAGAAAGAAATTTCAATCTTAAATTCCCATACTTAGACATATCTGTCAGGAGAAAAGGAAAACGTCATAAGCACAGCGCACCCCCCTCCTAGGTAAACAACATATGAGGACTTTCTTATTTTTATCCTTTCAACCCACCTAACCCACCTAACCCAACCCAAACCCCCACACCCAGTGCCTTCCACCCCCTCCACCAACACCAACCCCAACTCCCACCCAAACCCAACCCCCCTACCCTGGGGAACCCTCCCTGATTCTACTAGGATAACCATCCTGTTATCCTAAATTCGAACTCCCCATCGGACGAGATACTTCCACTAGATCTTATTGTGACGCCTTAATCTGGTCTATAAATGCGCTAACCTCCCCCGGATCTCTCATGTTATACATTTTGTTCTTCCACATGATCCGGAGTGCTGCCGGAAACCTTAGCTGTACGGTAGCCCCAAGAGAACGAAGCTCACGCATAAAATTTCCCAATTCCCACTGTCTATCTAACGTTGCTTTAGACAAGTCCGATCTTATCCTGAAGGCCCAATCCCCCTTGGAAAAAACACCAACTTTAAGGGCTTCAGACAGAATTTTTTCCTTGATAGAGTACGTATTGAAATTTATCAGAATCCTCCTGGGATTCTTCCTCCCGGGATTTTTCTTGAACGGGTCACGATGGACTCTTTGAATATCCTCTTCCAGGTTAAACCCTGCTGTATTTGGGATAACCTCTTTTATCAAAGCAATCACATAGCCCTTAATATCTTCCCCTTCCAATCCCTCAGGAACACCCAAAAGCCTGATATTATTTCTCCGCATGTTATTTTCCAAAATCTCTAGTTTGTCCTGTAACAACTTTTCTCCACGTTTTAATTGTGAAATATCCTCAGATTGAGCTGCCACCCGCTCCTCATGGGCCGCCACCACAGTCTCGAGTTTACCCATCCGATCTGTTAACAAAGTGATTTTATTTTCCAAAGCCTCACATACTTCCCGAATCCTTGTTTGGTTATTTTCTGATGTCTCAAATTTTTCCCTAATCTCTTTAGTAAGAGAGATTAGCAGGGCCTGTACGTCCATACCATAAGACATTGTACCTCTGAGAGGGTTGCTCTCCACTTCTAACAAAGCCGATAATTTAGAGGAATCCTCTCCCTGTCCATCTAGATCCTTGTCTAATGGATTTAGGGGCGACCGCCTAGCCAAACGCATAGCTAAATTTGACATTTCTAAATCATCTGAGGTTAGTTGACTATTTGCCATATCCTGCGATGGAAAGGTAGTAGTCCGAAAATATCTTGTGATCAGTGATTCACTCCTCCCCAGAAGTTCAGGTTGGCCTTCCCCCAAGAGAGGGATAGGAGGGCCCACAGATGACAAAATTTGATCAGTCCCCTTTAAAGAGACTTCGCCGTGAGTCTTATATCCAGGATTTGTAACTGCTACAGTCTCTGATGAATAAACCTGGGGCTTATCACTCACACCCAGGGGGCCGGGCTTACAAGTCCTTGCACCAACCAGGTTTTTAACCTCTGCCCGTGCAACCCTGGGGCAGCGTTTGATTGGAGACATGCACCGAGAGGCTCTGCTGGTATCACGTTCTCCTCCCACCTTATTCCTGTTCAAATTACTCCTAGTGGAAAGCCCCGGAGTCTCCGGTAAACTCCCACGAAGAGAACAGCGAGAGGTATAAGATCTCCCTCGTCGCACACCCCTCACTGCTTCAGCCCAAATACTGGAATTTAAAGCTTGATTCCAGGGGACCCCCTGACCACCTCTCGCCGAAGCAATTTCGCCCCCCTCCTTGTTCGCCGTGATTTTTAATTAAATCTCCCGACCTGGGGCGGGGAGATCAATATAAACAAGTACACTCCAATAGTAACGTATTCCGAGACTGGATTTTCTAGGATCCTTCCGAGTCCTTCAAATAGCTACTCCAAGCCCGATAGGCAAATGATGCCCAGTGATGCCCAACTCGGTCTAATTCAAGGAGTAGAAACAACGTTGGAATAACTCTTAAAGCAAAGAGACAATGCTCAAAGTTAATGATAAGAGAGTTTAACATCAAACCTCTGTGGGTGACAGAAGAAGTCTCAAAAAAAAAAAGAAAGGCTCACAAAAAAAAAAAAAATCCTATGCAGATTCAACCTGCGATTGTTTTTTAAAGATCCGATGTTCAGGTTAATTAACGATTTATGGTATTCCTACCAATCTGGATTTATCAGTGTGTATCTCTCACGCAGGGAGCTCTGTCAACCTCAACACCGAGAGAGAAAAAAAAAAAAAAAAAAAAAACGCCATCAACAGCTCTTCCCGGCAAGAGGGACGACTCACCCGGGGCGCCGGTCTAGGAGCCCTGCACAATCCCAGTCTCTCCCCTAGTCTCTTCCCCGGCGTCTCTCCTCCAAACCTCTTCCTCGTCACAACAAGGGGGCCCCTCTACGGCCGCGGTGATCCTCTCGCGCGTCGATCCAACTGCGGGACTGCTCCGGCTCTCAGCGCGTAGTTTCCAGGTCAGGGGTCGCAGGTCGCGTCTCTCGTCCGCGTCTCTCGTCCGATGGGAGTTCGCGGTCAGCGCTTCAACCGGCCGCCATGTTCCCCGTCCCCAATTTGGCGGTTATTATTGTGTAATGTTTTTTATTAGGGCAGTTATATTCAGTAACCTACCGGATGCCTACTAATATAGCAGTTATATAATACCACTTGTCAGGATCATGAATGAATGAATGTATGGTTTTTCGTAGGAACTGTTTGTGCAAATGATGTTACTGGAAAGATTTCATTAGTGGTAATTCTTGTAAATTTAATTTCAAATCGCTTTTTCTTATTTTGTTTAAGAGATTGATGTGTTGATAATTTGTTGCAATTTAATACAAACAATGTGTCACTGTGATGTTTGACCTGAGGACAACAAAATGACAGCCTTTTGAAGGACTTTTTTCATGCTTACGGTTTAGGGGATGGGGCTATGTCCTTAAATTTAAATGTGGCAATATGTTTTCCCATGGTATGTGCTTTGACAAAGACCGAGTTGGTCGATACGTGGGAGCTTTGAATAAATGTTTTAAGCAGCATTCTGGAGTGCAGGCATTCTTCTGAAGTGAAAACATGAAGGAACTTTTGATTGAATATATACAAGGACATTATAGTTCGGCCTATATTTAAAATGAACCAAATCATAGAAATTCACAAGTTATAGGTATAGTTATCTCAGGCAACTATAACTCATGCCCTAAGGTAACTATAACCTGCTCCCCAGCCATGCATGTTTTTAAAAAAACATTTGACTGCATCTATTACTTTGATTATCAGTGATCTTATCAAAGATGTCATGAGTGCCTTAATTTCTGGGATAATTAGCAGTGCATGATGAGGGCACAGGTATAGTTACCTTAGGGCACAACTTATGGTTATTTGAAAGAACTCTAATTATAACTTCCGAATTTCTATGGTTTAGTATGAGTCAATTCATAATCTAATTATAACACCACTTTAA
The DNA here is from genome assembly GCF_031143425.1 of Pleurodeles waltl. NCBI lineage: Eukaryota > Metazoa > Chordata > Amphibia > Caudata > Salamandridae > Pleurodeles > Pleurodeles waltl. Next base: position 1,454,714,327 of record NC_090444.1, on the reverse strand, counting down.
CTTTTGTTTTTTCAGTGAAACACAAATATATATATATATATATATATATATATATATATATATATATGGATGTTTTCAGGGTTTGTGTGTGAGGGAATCGATTTAGGGTAGGTAGAGGTATTTGGTTGGCAAGGGATTATTTAGGATGTATAAGAATATTTGGGTGTCAAGGGGATTTTAAGGGTTTAGGGTAGATGAGGGTATTTGGGTGGCAAGGGATTTTTTGAGTTTAGGGTAGGTAAGGGTATTTGGGTGGCAAGGGTGAGGGACAAATTGTCATTTTTTTCCAGATTGTAGAACTGCTAACTCCATAGGTTAACATGGGAAGTCTTTATTAAACTTTAATAAATCCTATCTTTTGATTGGAATGGACTAGCCCAGTGAGTCAAAGTGTTAACGTAATAGCTAGGATAATTCAACAACTTGCCAAGAATAGAGTTATCGTACCTATTACAGGGAAAGAGTTTTAGAACTCTTTTGTAAAGTTACCTACAATCAGCCCTGTAGCAGCCTCTCCTCATTCGCCAGCATTTGATAGGCTGGCCAGGCTGCTCTGATGAGGCATAAAGTGGCATGGGGTGAGACAAAGGAACTCTCTGGTCGGAAAATATCTGCAGCAGGAGACGCCAGGACAGGAAGAGGGCTGGGTAGCCAAACTGGTCTTCAAAGCGAGAAGGACAGATAATACACGACTGAGCCCACCCCACACTTCTTACGCCCCCAGCCAGATTGGAGCCCCTGTAATTGAATTAGGAGAGTCCTGAAAGGAGAGTGTAGGAGAAAGTTAGCCACACCTGTGGGTGGGCTTAGCCAGACCGGAACCTCCATGAGAGAATTTCTTTCAATTTTGGATTTATGGAACAGTGCTTTCTCGGACAAAAATCTGCCACTCTTCAAAGGAAGTGGTCATCAAAGAGGGTGGAACTTTGTACCTCAATGGACAGGGATATCCAACGCTTGCCAGCCCTGAAACCTGGATAAAACAGGGGGAGCTGCCCAGAGGCACTAATCCCTGCTGGAAGAAAAAAGAAGAAGAATATCTGCCCTGCTGAACCCCTCCACTGCACCAAAAAGTACTGCACTCTTAAGAACTGCGCCTGCTGCATATGGTTGGCTTTACCACAAAAAGGACTTTGGGGGTTATTCTAACTTTGGAGGAGTGTTAAACCGTCCCAAAAGTGACGGTAAAGTGACGGATATACCACCAGCCGTATTACGAGTTCCATAGGATATAATGGACTCGTAATACGGCTGGTGGTAAATCCATCACTTTTCCGTCACTTTTGGGACGGATTAACACCTCATCCAAAGTTAGAATAACCCCCTATGTCTTCTTTCAAAGATCCAGGAGTAGATCCCCATTGAGCAAAAGGTACAAAGGAGCTGCCAAGAGTCTCCTACATCATCTCCTGCAAGAAGAACCCAACTGAGCAGCATCATGTGGACTTTTAAGGATTTGACAGATGCATTGTGTGAATTGTAGTTCCAACTCTCCATGGAGCAACTTAGAGCTTCTGGATCCTTGGCTGGTGTTGTGGGCTCATCAAGACCCAAAAAGGGCCTTCTGGAAGAAGATCCAGAAGTCTGGAGACATTAGAAGCGTTTTTGGAAGAAGCTCCATAGTATGACAGACCCATTGTCAAGAGTTAAGCCGCCAATGTCAAACCATGACCCGACCTGGATTTCAGGTTTGTCCCGCTGAAAGCTCTGGCACTCTAGGATTTACTGAGGCTTTATGCCAAAGCAAGCCACCATCATTAACTCAAAAGTAGTCTGATGAGGAGATCCGCTCAACATCATGGAAAAAGAACCAAAAAAGTGAAGGTACTTTTTTGAGTCAGGCCTACTGCTCAGCATTTCAGACTTGGGCTCCATCGCAGCCAGCCTCAAACTTTGACATTGTCAGGTGCAGTCAGATGGCCACGGTTGACACTTTTCATTTTAGACACTAGAAAGTAAATTTTTTGATTTATCCTTTAAAAATCTATGGCCCTCATTACAACATTGGCGGTAAATGCTGCTTACCGTCATGCAGAAGACCGCCAACACACCGCCGCGGCCGTGGAATTCCGCCACAGGTATTACGACCCATAGCTCGGAATCTGCCAAAATTTAGACACCCACACAAGTCCGCCACACCAAAGGTCAGTGATAAACTGGCGATAACAAAACTGTGGCTTTGCACTCCCCAGGATACAGCAGTGGGCAAACCACCCACTGGAGAGACTTGAGAGACTGTGGCTTTGCACTCCACAGGATACATCAATGGGCATGGAGCCCCCTCGTGGAGCTGGCATCGTGCACTCATCCAGCTGAGGTGCCCCCCTTCCCTTCCCCCTGAGGTGCCTGTTTTATGTCGATCTGATGCCCCTGCAGTGTTCTCTCCATTTGGATCGGGTATTGAGTGTGGGCCTCGCCCATGCATTTTGGGCCCAGTGGTCCACGCACTATGTAGGTGCAGTACATGGACTTGAAGGCTTGGTGTACATATTTGTTAATAGTGTATATATATTTTTGACTAATGGATTTTTCCTGATTACAATTGTTCAAATCATTTCCTTTTGTCCCTGCGTTCTTCCAGTGGGGCTGGGGGGTGTAAATGTAATGTTTCGACATGTATTTGTGTGTATGGTGTTGTGGGTGAAGGTGGGGGTGGGGGTGTTGCGTGTTTGTGTGTCACTCTCTTTTCCCTCCCCCCCCCTGTGTCGTAGGTGAAGTACTCACCATGATGGTCGCCACCGTCGGTCGTGCTCCTGGTAGAGGAGCAGGAAGACAATGGCAGGTAGAATTTAGAGTTCCGGCTCTATGGCGTCCTGGTTCCTCGTGGGGTGTGTAGAGGTGAGCGTTTTCCCTTCCAAGTCCTGTTTCCGCCGTGTTTTTGTTCGCGTTGAATCCGCCCCGGAAAAGGTGGCGGATTGGCCTCTCATAATGGTGTGGGCGGTACATTGTCTTCCGCCTGTCCGTTGGCGGTGACCGCCATGCTGTTTGTTTGTACCGCCGTGGCGGTCGGAGTGTTAAAGTGGCTGTCTATGTTGGCGGTTTCCGCCATGGTCGTGATTCAATTTTTTTTGCCGCCGGCCTGTTGGCGGTCTTACCGCCGCTTTACCACCGACCACCAGGGTTGTAATGAGGGCCTATATCTCCAGTTCCCTACATTGGATTTTCATAATTTCTGTGTAATTTTAATATTAAAAATATTTCCTATTTTTATAAATTTCTCTTGGATTTTTATTGTGTGTTACTGATTTTCTGTTTTGTTGATTAAATGCATTAAACACTTATATCCTAAGTTAAGCCTAACTACTCTTGGCCCAAGCTTCCAAGGGATGAGCAAAGATTAATTTATTGAGACCTTGACTGGACCTTATTTGTGATTGTGGTGTTTTTCCTAGGTGTAGGTTCCTACCTGCCTCAGATTACAAATAACCCACATTCCAATAGAAAGATATTACTTCCCTGGGAGACCTTCCTCAACTAGCAGGGTAGCAAGCATCAGGATGACCATTCAAGGTGGAGTTCAGTACGGTGTAAGGAGTGACCCGCTCCTGATGGCCTATGCTGGCAGGCCAAGGTCCAGCCTAATGGTACAACCTCTGGTGATCACCAATTTCAATGAAAAGAAGGTCTCCTGTATATTGAGTCTAAGGATACAGAGTCAGGTTCACCCAGAGTGTTGGGGGTCTTTCAGTGCAATAGGACCTTCCTACTAAAGCTGGTTCATAGCATCCACTGTGAAAGGTGTGGCAATCAACTGGTCATCCAATTGTATTGGCCCCAGATGAGGACTAAATCAGCTGTGTTCAGTAAGTCCTGTGTGTACCTGCCAGACTGGTTTTAGGTCAAGGCTAAAAGGTAAGGCACTCCTGCAGCCTATCTTTGTGGTGGAAACATCCTTTAAAAAGGTGGAAGTTGGTATTGTTGGGCCTCTGAACATCAAGAAAGTCCTAGGCAACAGGCTTAATTCTGATGCTGGTGGACCATGCATTAGGTACCCCATGGCCATATCTGGCTGTGTCTATGGGTGGCCAGGGCACTGGTGGAGAGGTTTAGCAACCTGTGTTTCCCCAGTGAAATTGTGTTTTGATGGGGATACCAACTTTATGTCTGCTTACATGAAGGATGTGAGAAAATGGGTTGTTGGTTGAGGGGGCTGTGAGCCCTTCTTAAGCAATATCCACAGTCCTTGTCTGGGAGAACCACAAAAGTCACAACATTTCCCTGTGCTTTACCCTCTGGTAGCTTGGCCAGGATTAAGTTAGAAGCATGTGTAAAGTATTCATGCAACGCACAAACAGTAATGAAATGAAAAAACAATGTGAAGAAAATCCCATCCCAATTTAGACAAAGACAGTAACACTTAATAAAATTAGCTGACACCTAAACAACAAAATTGTAATCAGTAGAAGTGGAGACATGTATTTTTGAAGATTTAAGGTAAGTATAGCACCTAAAAGAACAATGTGACACTCAAGGTTATCTGCCTGTGCGAGGCTGGCTGGAAGTCATACGTTCTAGGGGAACGCAATGTAGTGTGCAGGCCGGATACAGGAACCAGGTTAGTCCCACACAAAGATTTCTATTTGCGGTGGACGAGGCTGCAAGGAGTAGGGAAAGCATCACAAATAGTTGTCACTGTAGCACGAAAAGCAGGCCCGGCATCATGACAGGTCCTCACCTTACCATTGATCCTATTGAGAGTCATGTACGGTCATTCTTAGAGTTTCCCGTTGATGGTCAACGTGGACTGTTGATGGTGCAGCACAAAGGTCAGATCTTGTGTTGCTGGTCATCAGTGGTTGCAGAAGCACAAAGAGCCAGGTTCACCTGAGCCTCTCATTGATGGTTGACACAGGCAGCAAGGATTTGGTGCAAACAGACAGTTTACCCTTGCAAATGGTCCAAAAGATGAGGTTTTCTCCTTTCCCTCAAGGAGTAGTTAAACTGATATCACACTGAGGGTCTGGGACCTGAAGGGCACCTCTTGGCTATAAGGAATGCTCTCCAACAAAGCCAGGAAGGCTCAGACAGGTCCAGTTTGAGGTCTAGTTACAGGTCCCAGCAGCAGGTCAGCTGGGCAGTTGTGTGGAGGACTCTGGAGTTTGCTATGACTCTGTAAATCCAACAGGAGGCCAGTCAGCTGACCCTTAGAGTCACTTCAGCCTGGGATGAAGGGTGCAGGTCCGGTCATCCTTCTCAGCAAGCAGGGCAGGCCTGAAGCAGCAGAGTAGCAGAGTGTCCTTCTTTTGTAGTATCCACAAGGCCTAGGAGTGTACTCAAGAGTGGGTCTGAGAGCATAATATTTATATCTGGTGCCCACTTAATTGGGGAAAGATTCCAGAGTTTTCTCCTGTAGAGGTGTCAGGAATTTCCTGCCCCTGACCTGGTCCTAGTTTGGTCGGGTCACTATAGGTTTGTGTGAAGTCCTTTGTGTCTGAGCTTAGCTAGTGTATTTGAAGTGTGGTAGGTGACAGCCTTGCTCCCCTATCAAGAGAGAAATGTCCCATTCTGCCAACACCCAGACCCTCTTTTGTGATGCTGCCTGGTAGGAATACGCCATGCCCAATTGCCAACTACACCTAGTCATGTGAACCAAGAACATGCTACAGGCATCAAATGGGTAGAACATTAAAATTCCAACTTTCCAAAAGTGCCATTTTCAGAATTGTGACTTAAAATCTAACTTTACCATAGCAGCAGATTTTAAACTACAATTCCTCAGGCACCAAACTTGACTGTCTGACTGCCTGTTCCGTGTCGAAAAGCAGCACATTTTAGATTTAAAAAGCTATCCCAATGGCATACTATGGGATAAATAAGCCTCACAATAATGAAAAACTAATTTGTGGGTTTTCACCAACAAGACATGTAAAACCTAAATAGATGGCCCATTTTTTTAATACAAATCCACCTTGCACTTTGCGTTGTTTAGGGCCCACTACAGGAGTGATATTTGTATTAAAAAGAGCATTTTAGGCTTGGCAAAGGGACTTTTTTGCCAAATTGAATTGGCAGTTTAAAACTGCTAACAGGATGCAATGGCAGCCTGAGACATGCTTTAAAGGGCAACTTAAGTGGGTGTCACAATAGGTACTGCAGGCCCACTAGTAGTGTTTAATTAACAGACCCTGGGTATTTGGTGTTCAACTTTACTAGGGACTTATAAGTAATTTACGTATGGTAATCAGGTGTAAGCTAAATTTGCCATGTTTTAGGTAGTGGGCAAAAGCACTTCAGCACTAATTAGCAGTGGTAAAGTGCATAGAGTCCTCAGGCTAACAAAAATCATTTTTGAACAAGAATTGTGAGGGTAAAATGGTTGGGGGTGCCATGCAGGAAGGCCAATTCCAGCAAAGGCCATGCGGGATAAGTGTGGGGTAACATACAAGTTCTAAGCACCATACCACTGCCAAACAAATGGACTTGTTGAAAGTTCATCAAGACCCTGAAAGGCATCATAATTATGCCTACCAGAGCCCCTGAGATGCATGTGAGACATCCTCTTAACATTTCTGCTGTTTGCCTATGAGAGGTGCCACAGAAGGGAGTGAACTAGAATGAATAGTTTGGAAAATGCACTTTTAGAAAGTTATCTTATTCCTACCTAGCACCTCTGGAGGCCCCTTTGTGTGAGCAACAATGTTCACCTGGCAGCTGAATTGTCCGTTGATGAGGTTTGAACTTGCTTCTGTCACCAAGGGATGTGGGGAATTTCTTTACCCTCTTGACAGAATGGTCTGTGGGCTGCGCTCATGAACTTGATTACCTTCAAAGGGTCATCCACTGTCATAAGCAACTGTTAGCTGGCACCAGGCTATCCCCTTTCCTATGTACCCCCAGCCAGACAGGCACCAATCATAGATAAGACAAAGTGCCCCAAGAATTGGTTTAGAGTGATCATTTCCATGCTCACACCTCTGGGGCAGGCACAGGGTCTTTGCGCATGGGAGGAAAGGTTATGTCATCATGGTTTTAGGTAGAGAGGGACACTGTGGTTAGAGTAAAACTGTGGGGTTGTTGCACTAGGCCACATAGCAAATACTGCAATTTGGGAACTTTTACCCAATGTATTTAAGGAGTCACTCCCCCTACAAGCTGGTGAAAGGCATAAATGTGGCATCCCCAGTACCATCATCAAAACACTTTCTGGGCCTGTGATAGAAAGGAAGAGGATGAGACTTGCTGTTTGTGACCTGAGAATACTGGACCTACTCTCTCTTTTGTACCCAGGAAAAAGTGGTGGACTCCAAAGGTCATACAGTTGACCTTCTGTTCACACTACAGGGAAACAGCAAGCTACAGGAGGCTTTTTAAGCAATGGCTTAGATGACCAATTCCAAATTTACCTTCCCTGCACCATGCTGCTGGCAACTGCTGGAGTGAATTGTGACCCCCAAATGCGGTGCACTATGTCCTGGACCCTTGGCTGGTGTCAAACATACTCCTTGTAACTTTTCCTGAAATATGGGACTTAGAAACATTTTGGTTCTAATGACCTCCGCAGGACCGGGACCACCCTGCCAAGCCGATCCATTTTAGGCACATTGTTGCTGGGCCAATGATTCAGGTTGATCCCTCTTGGGGCTCCTCCACAGCAGCAACTCTGATTCAGGGGACCTCGCAGGGAAAATATTTGGCCTTCTGGACCCTACTTCACCTACAGCCTGCAGCCTGCAGCCTTAAATCTTGAGCTCCAAAAAGTGACTAAAGCTGAAGGTAGAATCCTACAAGGGGCCAAGCTGCCAAAAGAATTCAAAAGGAGAGGGACCTTCCCTTCAGCTGCTCAAAGCTTGCACTCCACAAGTCAGCTGCATAACTGAGAACTCGGCCAGAGGCTATCTGTCAATGTTGAGCCCTTCTCAGCCACAGTCTGCTGCCTGACCCCACTAGGGATTTCTTTACCTTCCATTTCAAAGACTAAGGCCCATATTTATACTTTTTGATGCAAAACTGCACCAACGCTAAGTAGCTTTGGTGTAGATGCCAATGTAACGGTTCAGTTGGGATATAGTTGCAGCATGGGACACAAAAGCTAATACAAACGAGACACTGTTCACTCATGGCAAGGCCCTGATCTACAAGCATTTGACACATACTGTAAAGGGTTAACTAGATATTTATTAAACAGTAAAAACAGAAGCTAAAACCAGGGGAAACACCTTACCTAACCTAATCTACTCTAACTACACATTACCCACAACTGCCCCTAACTAACATACTTATCACATTTAATGAAACAATGTAAACATCAACCCTCCACCCCCCTTATAAGACAGGACACATGGAGGACAACAGATACTATCCTAAACACATACTATCTTATACTAAACAATTTGTTTTTCTATTTTTCTTTTTTAATGTTTTTTTCTTTTTCTTTTTTTAAACACCAAAACCCCAACATTGTCCCCCAACCACCCACCCACACACATAATAAAAAACAGTTGAAAAAAGTATGAAACCCCCATCCCCCACCCACTACTAACTAAACTAACAGCTTATACTAACCTAACACTAAGCCCCCTAAACCCACTAAGTTAAAGAACAAGGAAAGAGGAGGGAGGGGAGGGAATCATGGCTGAGTATAAGCCTACAAGTTGGCCCTCCACAGGGTCTTTTTGATGGCATGCACCCTCCTGTTTACTTGTGCCACCTCCTGCTGCAGTCTGATCATTTTACGTAGGACACGGTCCAAGTTCCTTTGCATCTGGCTAAAAGCTGCAGGGTCTATGGCTGCAGCAGGTGTGGTCTGGGTGCCAGTGGATGAAGTATGGGCCCTTGTCGGTGCCATGTCTGTAGGCTGAGGTGCAGGTGGTGCTGTGACAGGTCCTGGAGCAGTTGCTGTTGATGGTCCAGCAAAGGTCCCTGCTACTGTTGGTGCCACCTGGGTGGTAGTGGTGGTGCTGGTGGTGGTGGCTGTGGTGGACACGGAAGGGCCCCCTTGGACAAATGCCCTCCATACTCCGGAGGCTCTTTCATGGCAATATCATCTTGCCATGTTGCGGTACCCAGACTCCACATCCAGAATGTGGCGGTAACGCATTGCCCTGAGCTGAAACTCTCGAATCTGGATGGGAGTCATATTGGCAGCTGTTAAGACAAATAGAAAACCAAACATTAGGTACTTCATTGTGTGAAATGGCTCAAGAAGTAAATCATACATCTAATGTACCTGTAACAGCCCAGTTCATCATACAGATCACTGATTGTCCCTGAGGAAGTACATGGCAAGCCAGCCTACACATGTCCTTTCATCAAACAGCACATGCAAACCCTACAAGATGGATAACAACTGGAATGACTTTGGCATCATTGTTCTGCCACTTGTCAGGTAAGAATCATGCTGCAAATCCTCCAGCACTGACAGGCCAACAAATTTCTATGTTCTTGATGGCAATCTAGGGCCACAAGATCTGCGAGTTGTAAATGGAATTGCCAGTAGAGAATGCATGTGCTAATCATGAGTGGGTATCCTAGGTTTGGACAAGTGATTTACAGATTTACATGTCTGTGTACCAAACTTGGATCATCAGTCCTAGGTACTCTATTCACAGCCCTACGCCTGTGCCTGAGGGAGGGGGTTGGACAAGCAACTAATAATTCTTAACAACAAGGACAGCCAGGAAGCTTTGGAAAGCTGTACATGGGTTTTGCCAGCACACCACAGGTAAGGAGGAACTCCAAATAGGATACACCCAAACATTGGACAATCCCATCAACACTTATCTTTGTAAAGGCAGACCATTGTCAACATCATTTCCTACCAGTAACCCATTACTTACAACAAACAGATAGATGCAAGCACACCTCTAGCCATGAGCTGCATGCACACCTAGGCTATTGTACTCAAGTGCCTCATACTCGTAGCACAACATGTGGAGCTACATGCTGCTAGGAAGTTAAACATACAGTCAAATATGTTCATTAGTGAATAGGGAAGCTGAAGTCTGTGGGTAAGACTTTGGCATCCCTATTCTGGGAGAATCAGGGTCTGACTGGCTGACTAATTCACTAATATGGTCCACTGCTACATTTTCTGATTTCAAGTTTTATCCTTTTAACTCATCCCTATTCACATTGCCGTGCCTACAGGAATGACCTAGAATCCCAAATTATGACAATACGATAAGGATTGGCCAACCCAAAGATGGGGAAAAAATTATACTCCACTCAAGGAACAAAACAGATCATTGACCAGTGCATCACACCTTGTTATGTGTCCAACACAGAGGAGTCAATCACACATCATCAGCAAAGACAACACAGAACAGAAATATCAACACTTACTGGAGATGTCTGGGTCTGCAAATTGAGCCACCTCTCCGATAGTGTAGGGTGCAGGTCCACCTGTAAGGCATTGAAGGGAGAAATGTACTCAATGTCTGTGCACTGTACAGCGCTTACAAATACAAATACTATGTGTAATATTAACTCAGAAAGTAAAGCCTCTCAGACATGATGATACTGCATCCTACATACCACTGCAAACATGTACAGACCCGGGTACTCCAGTGAGTGATACACACATGTCTGCACACATGCAGTGGCCCTAACTATCATGTGATGGCAAACATGCTCCTTCACTAGTGAGCAGACAAAATCATGGAGTGTATTCCTCTCATCATGTGTATCCATGAGAGACATGCAAAGCCACTTTCCGTGAGGACTGCAATACCAGTCACCCGGACATTGTGACTAAGACCAATTTTAGACACACAGGTACAATGTACAGAGGGTCAGGGACAGTTGTTAGCCCTCAATTTGTATCATTTTCTTCATTTGATGTGCCACAGCTATGGTGAGTTGCACCAACCATAGAGATATGAACCCGTGTGCATACCTTTTGCAGCCATCCCTAACTGAAATGTGGCACTACAAACTCAAAATATCAGTCTAAGATGTTACCTGAGCTAAGCTATAACGTGTTACGTATGTGTCAGAATCCAGTTCAGACATGTATCCGAAAACAATTGAGGGACGCCATATTTCTTGAAAATTTCTGTTATTCCAAGATATGTTTCCTGATACACTCACCGATCACACATGAAACATATGTTTGAGCCACATTGCCATCACCAATTGATGTGAAGCCAGCACTAATGTTCAGGCTCCTGTTGTGTTTAGAAAGTTAGTCTAGCTGTTGCGTAGTGTGAAGGAAATTTGCATACCTCACAGGCAACTGTGGCCCATGTCTATACATATTTTGCACCGCATTTGTGTTGTTGTTTGACACTAAGGCAGCGCAAACTTACAAAATACAATTGTATTTTGTAAGTTTGCGCTGCTCTTGCTTCAAAACAGGTCGCAATTGTGGTGCTAACATAGTAGAAATATGGCCCTGTATGTTTCACCAACATGCCACATGTTCAAAAACAATGCCGTCAGAATATGAACAAATCAGCTACTGTCACTACAGAGCATTTAAACGTGCACATTACTCTGATTTGTACTCAACAACAGGACCACCAGTCACAATCCTCAGGTGGTCTAGCAGGTCTTGCTCCCTGGCAACAAGGTCAGCCCAGCGGTGCTTCAGCTGGTGGTCATTTTGTGGTGTGTTGTATATTCTCTGCAGATGGTACAACACCTTTGCCCACCGGAGCCTCCTTGCCTCTGTGTGATAGCCTTGGATCACACGACCACCTGCCTCTATCATTAAGGGTACGAAGTGGCACACCAGCCAAATAAATCCACCAAGCTCCTCCTCTCCCATCCTGCCAAGACGAGGCCTACCCAACATTATTGCACCAAAAATAAAGAGGGGATAAAGGGGAACAAAGAAGAAAAGAGGGAAAGTAGGACAGGAAAATGCAAAATAACTAAGAACACAGCCCAACTATACCCAAACTACCACTACCCATAACAGACTCCCAACACAATAAAGACAAATTCTGACAACACAAATGACCAAAAAAACACTCAGACAGGATACCACAGACAGTTATTATACACAAAAAGACAATTTAAAGACCACACTGGAGACAAAATCACAAAATGCACAAAGAGACAAGTCTAAACACAGCCACACAGTCAGGAAATATCACAGACTGCAAAGTGAAAGTGAAAGTACACACACTGTACCAAATCTGTAAACAGGATATCCTATTACATCACTTCCTGCCTCAAATGCGGTGCGTTTTTATTGGTATGCGTCAAAATATTATGACGCTTACAGTTTGTGAGTCATTTTTTTTAACGCACATGATTAGAAATAACCCCACATCCATATTGTTAAATATGTTTCATACTTAACCAATTTCCGGTGGTACAGTGTGGGAATTACCGCTCAAGGCCACTGGATGTTTCATGGCAATGTGCGTCAGATTTTGACGCATATGCGTAATTTTTTTACGCATGTGCATCTTTTTTTACGCATATGCATCAGAATTTCTGTCATTAACTGGGTTTGGGTCATTTCTCATTTGTAATGGGACATGACAGTTGTGACAATACAGATATAGGCTGATTGCACCCACATTGGGCATTACGGTGTATGGGCACATGTGACAGATCATACTACTGAAGACCATGACCCTCTACTTGGTGTACGGATTTTCACTCTTCACTCATGCAATAGATGGCCAAACGTGTGGGATACAATTATGTATTACCCAGTTTGGGCATGTTTTGCTTCAAGAGAGGTTAGCAAGGTGATGCAACTCACTACAATAACTCAATGCTTATGGGTCAATGTGTGTGATTTGGCTACTAGTATTGTTGTTGACCCACTATGTGAGCATCACAAGATGCATTTTTGCAAATCTGCTTATATGCATGTGCAGTCAATGTGTCCAACCCTCAGATGCAAGTCAGTGTGGAAATGAGAGAGGACATGTGTTAGTCATACCCATAGCAACAACTGCTGTGTGCACTTCCTAGGTTTTTTGGAACATAAACACCACCAATGACAAAGCATGCTCTGGGGAGATAGTAGACTGTTGTTCATGTCATTGTTCCAAAACTTAGCAATCACATGTCCTGGAATGTTGGATACTACTTCCTAGGCACTTGTTTGTTTACCCACCATGAGTCAGGCATGGGATCATATTATGTGGGTACCGTGCTTGTAACACGGAGTCCCAAATATAATACACAATTGTAATGTTACCCCACAGTTTGAGTCATATTACTGAACCATGTCTCTCCTGTGGCAGTCGAGGACCAGCAGACCAAGCAACACGTGTTCACATATTTCCAGTGGTAAAATGCACAGAGGTGTCTGGTTCATGTGTGTGGGCCAATGTTTAGCCTGTATAATTATTGGGGTCTATGTTGTCACAGTTACGTGCAGGTCTAGTCATGAGTCTGTGGAGCTATTTCCTGTATCTACAAAGTATCCTTCTCAGATCTATAGAAGGAAAGCCAATGAGGATTTGAGAACACACATGGGGATGGTCCAACCTTGTCACTGCAGACGTGTTTTGAGACTGTCAACAGGGCAACCTTGGTGTGCTGACAAAGTTAATGTCTCAGGATTCTTATAGTGGCAGGTGTCCTCACAACATTTGTACACAGGTTGGCCTCTAAAATTCCCATGCCATCTGGGAACATCGGTGCCTCTGTGCTGATTAATCTCACAGCTATTCACCACACAAGCCCCATTAATATGTTGGGAGCAATGTGAATCAGCGTGTGGACTGTCTGGGTCCTAACATGTGTAGACATTTCATTCACATTATCTGGCGTTGTTTTTTGTGCTGGAGGCACCATACCCAATCCATGCATATAGCCATGGTACACTGTCACAATTTGTCACTCATGCATACATGAAACCCAGACAAGGGATAGACCATGATTCGGCTATTTGGAGACAAGTTCACCCTCATGGTACAATAAATAAACTGATTATACTATACATTGTAATTGAGTATGCATTGTAGACCCACCTGACACAATACCCCAGGAGGAAAATGAGGGTTGTGAAAGCAACTATGATACAAATGTAGACCCAAGGAACCTTTAGGGTAACGCAAAGACAGGAGCCAGTCAGGCTAACAGGATGCAGGGTCAATCAGGATCCAAACATTTCACAAGGCAACACCCCGTCCGCCTGGGACGACTCCTGGTGGCCCACGGCCCTTGGCACCGCACCGACCCCCGCAGACCACGCCCGCAACCTCGGCTTCATCTTGGACCCTCTTCTCACCATGACCAAGCAAGTCAACGCCGTGTCCTCCGCCTGCTTCCTCACCCTCCGCATGCTCCGCAAGATCTTCCGCTGGATCCCCGCCGACACCAGAAAAACCGTGACCCACGCCCTCGTCACGAGCCGCCTGGACTACGGCAACACCCTCTACGCCGGGACCACAGCCAAACTCCAAAATCGCCTACAACGCATTCAAAACGCCTCGGCCCGCCTCATCCTCGATGTACCCCGCAGCAGCCACATCTCCGCACACCTGAGACACCTGCATTGGCTCCCAGTCAGCAAAAGGATCACCTTCCGACTTCTCACCCACGCACACAAAGCCCTCCACGACAAGGGACCGGAATACCTCAACAGACGCCTCAACTTCTATGTCCCCACCCGCCCCCTCCGCTCCTCTGGCCTCGCACTCGCCGCCGTTCCTCGCATCCGATGCTCCACGGCGGGTGGGAGATCTTTCTCCTTCCTGGCAGCCAAGACCTGGAACTCCCTCCCCACCAGCCTCAGGACCACCCAGAACCACTCCGCTTTCCGGAGACTCCTAAAGACCTGGCTGTTCGAGCAGCGATAACCACCCCCTTTGTCCCTAGCGCCTTGAGACCCGCACGGGTGAGTAGCGCGCTTTATAAATGCTAATGATTTGATTTGAAGGTAAATACACAGTGGTCAGACTGAGACTGGTCAAAGGTGGAACAAGGCTGTGGAAACGGAAAACTGTGTTTGTCCTGTGTGTTGCAACGTAACACATTAACCAAAGGGCTATGTTACACAGCTGATTTATACGGCAATGCATAACAGTGTTATAGATAAAATGGCTGCTTCTATGCTGTTCCAAGCAGCTGCCAGGGCAATGTATGTTCAAATGGCCAGTCTCCTTCGAGGTGCTCACAGGTGTGTGCAGCATCAGTCTCTCACAAGTCCTGTAGGTGAGATTCAAGTTCAAAGAGCCAACAGTACCTTTCACATGGGAAGCAATGTACAGGTGATTACAGGTCCTACAGACTACAAGCCAGTGCATTATTTAACCTGACGTCCATGCAGACAGAAGTACAATGACTATGGCATACCATACTAAAGAGGGAAGCACAATGGATTTACATTGTGAGTCTGGGAGTGTGTAGAGGAGGGATTATCTGGGGACACATATTCCCATTCCAGGGACCTCTGAAGAAGGGTGGGCTGAGACAGGGAACATGGGTGTGGCTGGACTTAGGACATGGGCTGCCATGCGCAGGGCATGTCATGTGAGCAATGCTAGTCATATCTGGGGCACTTGTGCTATGCATTTGCTGCTTATATGGAAATCTAGTCACACATAGTCCTTGCAAAGATAGGTGATGTAAGACTTACTGCTGTCATGGGTCTGGTCATACTTTCCTGTTACTAATGCAATAGCACATCCACTGCTGCATGTATGAGGCATTTTTTTACCTTATTGACTGATGTTGTCTTAGTTGTGTGCCATATGCTGCGATGAACCATGTTGCCAACATGTATGTGTGAAATAGGTGTGGTCCTCTGCTATTGTCCTTCAAATGTGAAATGTACAGGATATATGTAATTTACAGTGTGAGTGAATGTGGCTGTACATTTATACGCATCAAACTAGTTTAGGAATGTTCTGTGTCCTAATCGGTATTTCAGCAATGCTCCATGAGGCTAAACTCTGATTCTGATAGTTAGATAGTTAGAGATAATGTTATGCAAAAATGATTATCCAGACCATGATATAG
This sequence comes from Pleurodeles waltl, assembly GCF_031143425.1. Lineage (NCBI taxonomy): Eukaryota > Metazoa > Chordata > Amphibia > Caudata > Salamandridae > Pleurodeles > Pleurodeles waltl. Next base: position 1,454,698,454 of record NC_090444.1, on the reverse strand, counting down.
TGATTAGTATAGGTGTTTATTTACATATGGTAAGACAGTGGTGATGGATGAGTAGAGTTAAAAGAAAGTTTGGGCAATATGTTGTCTCCGACGCAATCATGCAGCTGTGTTTGGATAGTCCCCCTCATGTTGATGGACAGCATCCTCCTCTTCCTCCTCTTCAGGCATTTGTGGGTTGGGTTCATATAGGGGAATGTTCCTTCTTACACATATGTTGTGCAGGATGGCACAGGTCAAAATTCTTTGCACACCATTTCTTGTGAGTATAGGAGGCTGCCTCCGGTGATGTCGAGGCACCTGAATCTTGACTTCAGGATGCCACAGGTCCTCTCGACTATGGTGTGTGTCCTCCTATGTGCCTCATTATAGGCACGCTCTGCTGCAGTGCTTGGGTTTGCAAATGGGGTTATGATCCATGGTTAGATCCCCTACCCCTGATCAGCTGAAAGAGAAAATGAGGGAGAACATGTTGATGTAACTTGCACCATAATTATCACTTTGCATGGCAGTTGTTCTCTTGTGTTGTCTGTGACTCATCAGTGTTTGGGTTATTGTGTGGAATCCTAGGCTTCTAGGATGTACCATTAGCATTGGGTTGTTTCCTTATCTGAACGGGTGTTTGGCTGTTGACCATTTGTCTGCAGTATTTTTGTTGAGTTGTAGTACAGTGTGTACTCCCTTGCATTGTGTCATGTGAAACAGGTGACCCTGTGTCTTAACTGTGGGTGAGATGATACTTCCATACACAGATTCAGTTCCACAGTGGTGGTAACACGGTTGCATCTATATACCCTGGACATCCCATCCAATTTCACATATGCAATAGAATTATTTAACCATCAGTGAGACCCTTAGATTTTGCAAGGCGACAATGTGCAAAACATCTCCGTACGTTGTGAGAACTGATGTATTAACAATTGACTATGCACTAATTTCACATGTGTGACAAGTTCACTGCAGACCTATTTCCCTGCCCTTGCCAAGTCGTCTCAGGTTGTAACATGTACATATACTACTGAACATGTTCTAGTTCATATGGCTAACTTGGTTGTGAGCTTTTAGAGTTTCAGAAGGTCCGTATGCCAGTACATCTGTTGTGTGTGTGTTAATTTGTTGCAATGTGTATGTGTAGGAATGTGCACTTTCAATATTGTCCCATCAATATGTGTCCTTCGCACAGTCCACTTGCTTCTTGGTAGTGGGCAATGTGAGAGCAGGAGTTATGTGAGATATTGGTACAGCCTCAATGATTGCACGTGACCCTCATTGGAGTCATCATCATGCTATGCGTGTCATGGTGTTTGACCTGCAGCAAAAAACATTACACACCCCTCACACAGTACGTATTGGTTTGAAGGGTGTTGGATTGAGTGTTATTGATGTGATATTGAAAGATTAATCTTCCCAAATGTACTGCCAGTTGGGGCCATGTCTTTGTCATTGTGTTGTTTTAAATTTTTCCCTTGTGTCTGTGGAGTGGCATCTGTTGTTATTTGGAACTGTCAATTATCCCTAGGTGTGTCTCCCATTGGGTGAGAATATCAAACATACCTAGCGGTGTCACAACCTCAGTGTGTTCCTGTCCACGTGTCGATGTAGTGGTGTATGTGTTGTGTGTCCTAGAGGGTTGCTGTGCAGTGTGTATGTAACTGGGTTTCTGTACTTACCAACAAGTAGGCCATTTCCATATCGTCCATCCTGGAAGTGTTGATTGATGGTGCAGTGACAGAAGATGAATGAGTCATGTACACTCCCAGGATACTTTGCCACAATGTTGGTGATCAAACCCCGGTGATCGAAAATGGCCTGCACAATAATGGAGTGTGTGTGCTTCCTGCTGCAGTATAGATGTTCGGTTGCAGCAGGTGGCACAATGCGTACATGTGTGCAGTGAATGGCATCAAGGACGTGTGGGAAGCCATTAATTTGGTAAAACCCCTGTTTTGTCTCCTGCTGCTTCTGCTGTGTGTTGGGGAAGCTGATGTGGCGGGGTTTGAGGGAGATGATGGCATCCAGTACCTTGGGTAGGAAGGCGGAGAATGATGGCTGTGAGGTCCCAGAAACCAGGGCGCAGTGGTTTGAATGGAGCCACTTGCCAGCATGTGGAGTACAGCTAGCATCTTGGTTTCTGGTGGAATGGTGTGGGGTATGTGCAAGCTGGGTGCCAACTGTGGCTCAATGTTGCGCAGCAGCTGCTGAATGGCTAGCCAGTTTAGCCTGTACCTCTGAATGATGTCTTGTTGGCGGAGTCCCAGAAGGGTTGTCATGGTGCGGAATATCCTCTCCTGCCTTCTGCGTTGCCTTTGGAGTCACTGCTGGTGTTGTGGAAGCTGCTGTTGTTGGTCCTGTGCTCTGCGTCTGCGTGCATGCTGGACCAAATTCACCTCCATGTCTTCCTTTTGGAGCTCTGCATTTGCTTTTGTGTGTTTTCATTAAGTACAGGTGTGTTTGCCGCCTTTTAACGCCTACCCTGACCCAGATGTTACTTTTTTACGCAAATCGGGCTGTGCGTCATTTTTCGACTCCGCCTCCCGGCCGTGCAGCATTTTTGCGCAGTAGCATAAATACAGCGCACGGGCGTTTAAGTAATTTTTTAGACGAGAAAGCCTGCCTTGCAAGTCATTAATGCAAGGTGGTTTCCTGCATCCAGAAAATGACTCACACAGAGGAATTTTGGAGTTAGCGGGCTCTAGCGTCAAAGTTTAAATATGGTACACGGTTTGCGCCGAATGTGTGTCAAAATTTTTGACACACATTCGGTGCAAACAGTGTATAAATATGCCCCTCAGAGTCTGATTTAGATATTGGTGGACAAGTTACTCCATCACAACTGTGATTGATATCACATCCACCAAAATCAAAATGCTATTATTTCCTATGGGATTTATATTCAGGAAACGGGATATCCTTCACCGCTGTGATGGAGTAACCAATCCTGCAATATCTAAATCAGACCGTAAGTCAGAAGTTAAAACTTCTGACTGGGTCTGACATATTTTCTATATCTCTTCTAAGCTCCGTTACGGTCGGCCACAACGTGCTGCTAGGTACTGATCAAGCACAACCAGATGATTGCGGTTGGTGGTAAACTCTTTTTCAACCTTATTTTTGTTTCTAAACTACAAATTGTATGTTTTTTGGCACTTCATATCTACGTCACAAATTGCCTCCAAGTTAAGACTGCCTGCTTGGGTCCATTGCTGGGAGGGTTTTGAGCGCAGGTTAATTTAGTGAATTGAAGGGTTTACTCTGACAAGGATTGTGGTTATTACTTGATGTGGGATCTCATTCTCTTCAAATAATACCTCAATTTTGTACAGACCTGTTCAGGACACAGTGACATTATACACTGATACCAAGTCAAATGTAATGCCACTTTCATAGATTTTATGAGGTGTAAAAAACACTATATAATGCAACATTACAATATTGCACTTCTGCTACACGAACCAATCTACCTCATCACCAATTTGTTGACTCTATTGTTATGTCATGGACCTTCTACAGCATTCTGCTGCCTATTCGCTAGGTTTGAGGTATAGAAATACCAGATGAATAACACATACATACATGTATTTGAGGTGAGTTTTATCAAGTGAGGTAGTTTTCTGTGGTCATCTTCATAGGTCATGGGGTTTATAATGTCACTAGTGCTATGCCTGGTATATTGGCAAATCAACACCCATGCCACATACAGGACAATCAATTACCCCCAAAACTAAATTCTGAAAAGCTCTTATTGAAATGCTGCAAGAATGAGCAGTGGTAAGGAGCATCACGCAGAGAGACCCATATTCAAGAACTGGCACAACATTCTAAATGTTCATTTATAATTACATTTTTCCACAAAATGTGTATGCAAAATGTACTTCACCTATTCTGTCTATTGTTGATGACTACATTTACAACGATTACTATGTTGTGTTGCCTTCTGGCAGTTCTGCAGCTATATGCAGACAATTATAAATAGGTGGTTGTGAGCATTAAAAACGTAACAATCAATATTCTCACTCTTGAACCCGAAGTCTTTCTATTGAACGACTACACTCTCATCTACCCATGTGATCTTTGTTCTTCCTCTTCGACTTTTTGTTTTGCATTTGGAGCCACTGGGAATCTGCAAAAGGACCAAAAACGTTCAAATGTCCTTGTGTAAAGCATGGCATCCTGTTGGAAAAAATGCCCAAATGCCTAGTTGCAAGGCAAATTCACTAGAATAGTCAAGGGGATCATTTTTGTAAACATTATATCGGATATAGTACCCCCTGTTGCACATTATAAGGATATTGCTTGTCACTGAGGGGTTCCATAGCCATATAGAGGAACAATGCCAAAAGCCAATTTCACTCATAATGTCTGACCTCTGAGATGACTTCCAATATCCATATGATATGCAGCAGGGGGTGCTTTATACCTAATAACACAGTTACACCATCACCCTTCACAAACCACTTAAATCCTTGAGGTGTTCCTTTTTATGTCATAGAGGTAGGATGTTGCAGGCATTATGAACATTTTAAAACGATAGTAAAATCAGTTTAATGAAAGCGATTCTGAATGTGCAGACAGAAGTAGAGAGATGACATATTTCCTATAACTACCGAAAGTGTACAAAAAGGAAACATGCAGCTATACATATCTTCTTTCTGTAGATCATTGTTCATTTAGAACAACAGATAAGAAGAATGCAAAGCCTTTCTCATGTTCATTGGTTTGTTGTTTAAACTGCATCATTAATTATGCTCCATGACCTGCCTTTAACTTCTTACAGTTGATAGACTCCCTCGTTTATTAGAGGTGACACCACCATCACAAATAGCCTGCATTAAGGAAATCAGAGGCTAGGTTTTTTATAGGAATTGCTAGCTCCTGTGAATTATATTTTGCTTCTGTCGACACTCAATGCAAAAGCTCCCATTTAGAGGGAGGGGAGGTTTAGGGGCATATTTATACTCCGTTTGCGCCGAATTTGCATCGTTTTTTTCGACGCAAATTCGACGCAAAACTAACTCCATATTTATACTTTGGCGTTAGACGCGTCTAGCGCCAAAGTTCATGGAGTTAGCGTCATTTTTTTGCGTGAACACCTTCCTTGCGTTAATGATATGCAAGGTAGGTGTTCCCGTCTTAAAAAATGACTGCGATGCATATGCGTCGTATTTATACTCCCGGGCAAAAATGACGCCCGGGAGTGGGCGGGACTAAAAAACCCGCATTTGCGCCAGATTTTAGCACCTGGGTCAGGGCAGGCGTTAAGGGACCTGTGGGCTCAGAATGAGCCCAGAGGTGCCCTCCCAAGCCCCCAGGGACACCCCCTGCACCCTTGCCCACCCCAGGAGGACACCCAAGGATGGAGGGACCCATCCCAGGGAAGAAATGGTAAGTTGTGGTAAGTATTTTTTTTATTTTTTTTTGTGGCATAGGGGGGCCTGATTTGTGCCCCCCTACATGCCACTATGCCCAATGACCATGCCCAGGGGACAGAAGTCCCCTGGGCATGGCCATTGGGCAAGGGGGCATGACTCCTGTCTTTGTCATGTTAATGGCGTCTGGGCGCCAAAAAAAAATGGCGCAAATCGGGTTAAGACGATTTTTTTGCCTCAGCCTGACTTGCCCCATTTTTGGACGCCCAAACGCCATTTTGCCCTACGCCGGCGCTGCCTGGTGTACGTGGTTTTTTTTCACGCACACCAGGCAGCGCCGGTCGGCTAACGCCGGCTAACACCATTCAATAAATATGGCGCCCGCATGGCGCTTCAGAATGGCGTTAGCCGGCGCTACTTTTTTTGGCGCTAAACTGCGTTAGCGCAGTTTTGCGTCAAAAAGTATAAATATGGCCCTTGGTATTTCTTGTCGCAAATTGCGATACGCAGATTGCAACACGCAAAAACATGTCGCTATGCGATGCATCAAAAAATGTCAAATTGCGAATATTCGCAGAATGGCCTTTTGCACATGCAATATACCACAGATTGAAACCAGGTGGTAACCAGGTGCAACCTCTATAAAGAGGCCCAGAATGCCTCAGCCTCTTTTCCACAATGGGTGCACTCTACGTCATGGCGAGGAGAATGAGGATTTTGGCAGGTTTGAGGAGAGGGAGGAGGAGACAGCAGCGGATTTTCAGAGTGCGCATTCCATTTTTGACCAGACGGAGAAGGACATTTTTGATAAGTACAGGTTGAGCTCAGCCATGATACTTGACCTGATAGCTGAGCTACAAACCATACTGCAGCGTACAACACACAGGACCAATAGCATACCCACCCATGTGCAGGTATTATGCTCCCTGCATCTACTTGCCACAGGGAGCTTTCAAGGGGTCATAGCAGTAGCTGGAGGGGTATCACAGAGTGCCCTCTCTAGATTTTTCTTTGCATTTCTAAATGCCATTCTGAGCAGGATACACCAGTACATCAGATTCCCCCACACCCCAAAAATTGATTTCTACCAGACTGGACAGTTCCCCCATGTCCTAGGTGCCATAGATAGGACACCTGTTGCAATCTGTCCACCATCGACCACAGAGTATGTGTACCGCAACCGTAAAAACCAACATTCAATGAACATACAGGTGATATGCAATGCCTCCTGCATCATAACTGATCTCATGGCCAGGTACCCAGGGAGCACACATGATTTGCACATCTTTTACCACAGCGGGATTCACACAAGACTGCTAGCTGGGGAATTTGGTGAAGGATATCTACTAGGTAATTTAAAACTTTTCAATGTTGCATTGATGTCAGTGTGACGTCAGATGGCACAGCTACTCATTATACCCTCTGTTCCTTCCAGGAGACAGTGCCTACGCAGTGCACACCTACAGGAAGATACCCTACCTAAATCCTGCAACACCAGCAGAGCGGAGATACAATTCAGCACACAGGGCAACCCGCAATGTGGTGGAGTGCACCTTTGGCCTGCTGAAGAGTCGCTTCCGGTGCATCCACAAAAGTGGAGGGGCACTACAGTACAGCCCAGACACGACCTGCAGAATAGTGGCCACATGTGCGATCTTGCACAATATAGCTACCATCAGGGGCATACCTGTGGAAATATCAGATCCAGACTCAGATGAAGATGATGATCCCATACCACCCCTACAGCCAGCAGACAGGACCAGTGCAGCAGAGGGCAGGCAAAGGCGTGCTGACATCACGCACAACCATTTCAGATGTAAGTAATGATAACACCACCTCACTGACATGTATTCCGGTAGTTAGCACCTTTATTAGCTTGACTTCAGGTAACATATGTGTCACTAGGACAAATCTATGCACAATAGGCAGACATTAGCCATTAACAGTGTCACACTATTATCATCATAGTTTTACTGTATTGCTACATGAGAAGGTAGTCCCCTGTAGCCCTCAATGTCACTTCTTACGACCACGCATTCCACTTGAGTGCGCAGTGGCCTCGCCGGCACCTCTTGTATCAGGCTCACAGGCAGTACTGTGCATGGCACTGCAACACCTAGGATCCATCTCGGGGACTGCAAGACTGCTGAGGCTAGATGACTCCTCAGTATCCCCAACACCCAGTTTGCTGGGTGTAGCACTGTGTGCTGTCAGCATAGCATCCAGAACGTTGGTTATTTGCACCAATCCCTGTGCAACGTCCCTACTGCTATGTGCTGCCTCCACCTGTGCAGCCACAGCACGCCGTGATATCAGGGCAGTTGATGTAGCAAGATGATTTATGGATCTGCACAAGCCATTGAACATTCCCATGAATTGTTGTTCGTGCCTACGGTGTCTCACACGCTCTTGCCTGATCTCAGTACAGAGTTCCTTAATGTAATTTGTCAGTTCCTAGGTGTTATCTGCAGCTGTTTGCTGTCCCTCATGCAGCTTGCAGATGTTTGCATTCAGAGACTCCGACTGCTTGTGCAGTCCTCTCATATTGGCATTGTCTGACTGCAACTGCCTGTGCATTGCCCTCATGTTTTTGCATTGCAGGCGCTGCACTTTGAGCATGGACGTTTCAAGGCCACCAAAGATTGATGGGCCCTCGCCTTCATCTGTGTGCTGTGTGCCTGCATCGTGAGGCCTCCTCTGGGGAGTTGAGTGACGCTGGGGCAGGGACTGCTGCCTTCCTGTGGATCTAGCTTCTGGGGGTGGTGTGTGGCCTTCATCCGGCATTTCATTGGAGTCCAGGTTCAACTCGTGGAGAGGTGACACCCTTGCCCTGCGTCTGATTGGTGCTATACACAATGACTCACTGGTGTTTGAGTCGGACAGTGGCTGTGTTTCTGCATCCTCCACATTGGCACATTCTGCTGCTGCTGGGCCTGAGCCATCTGCAACGACAATGTGCAGCATGTCATTTATGAATGTATCAACAAATGTTGCACAATGGTAATAGATGTACACTTACATCGTATCACTGTGAATTGTGTGTGTTGTTCTTCTGTGTGTCTGTATACTTAATTGCTATCTATGTGCTATTTTCAGCTCAGGCTTGTGGACTACCACTCCCATAAGGCATTGTTGTGCCGCATGTAAGATGTGGAATGGACTACTTATCACAATGCTTTGCACTAATTGCTATTTCCAAAGGGGCATTTGTACATGCACATATGGGGAAACACATCATTATTGGACTTACCTGTGCTGGTGCTGGGTGTGCCGGAAGTGTCAATGTCAGTGACCCCACTGACAGCTCCTGGAAGCAGTGTGGACTCCACCAGGTCTTCCATGGGGGTGGAGGGTGTCTGGGTGGATGGTCCGCCTCCTGTGCTCCTTGCCTCCTTTAGCCTGCTGGCCACCCTCTCCTTGGCATGGGAACACAGGTCGTACCACCACGTGCGTATCTCTTCCACTGAGCGCTGCGCAACCCCCACTGCGCAGATTTTGGTCTGGATGCCAGTCCAAAGTTTCTGCTTCTCACTCTCTGGTGCCTGGAGTGAGCTCTTCCCAAAGAGCCAGTCATGGCTCCTGACTACCTCCTCAGTGAGCACCTCCAATTCTTGCTCACTGAATTTCAGCTTCCTCTTCCTCTCTTCCTTCTCCTTCCCATTGCCAGCATTGGCCATGTTGGTGTTAGGTCCTGGCTTGCTCCCACACTTGCTCCCTGGGGCTGGTCTGTGACTCTCTGACTGCTCCTGTGGGTGTTGTACTTGGAAACAGCATGGGCTGACTCACTTCCTGCTTGTGATGTCATCAGGCTGTGCCGGGTAACCGTTTTCGCAATTTGCGATTTTCAATTACCGAATCTCAATTTTGTTTGCGATTCGGTATTTGGATCTCGCAAATTTAATTAGCGAATTTTAAGAAATCGCTATTTCCGAATTGCAATTTTGATACATCACATTCTGCGTGCCGGAAATAGCGAAGCAAAATCTTGATACATCTGGGTTTGCGAATGCATTTCAAGATGGATGAAAGGCATTCGCAGTGCAATTTTAAGGAGTCACAAAAATAGCGATTCCTTAAAATTGCGACCCCATTTAGAGAATCGCTAATTGTGATTCTCTAAATAGGAAATCGCAAATAGGGAATTCCTATGTGCGATTTCCAAAGCACATGGATCAAGCTTTTCCTAAATGCGAATTGGGCATTTAGGAAATGCAATTACCACCAAATCCAATTTGGTGGCAAGCATGTGCAATTTTAAAGAATGCATTGTATATATATATATATATATATATATATATAAATGACCTGTAGTGCACACATGCTCCTAGGGCATATGTGCGCTTCACATATCTGCAAATATTTTTTGGGGGTGCATCAGAGGGGGCCTTAGGCCCCCAGCACACTGGGGTTTGCATTACCTAATTTGCAAATTCCTAACTAAATTGGGAAATGCAAAACCTTTTGTACCTATGGACCTAAAGGCCCGTAGGGATGAATGAATTGCCATTCTCTAATTGCGATTCGGTAATAGCGATTGCAAATTTTAAGAAATCGCTATTACCGAATCGCAATTTTCATGCATCCCATTTTGCATTTCTTAAATAGCGATTTCTTAAAATTCGTTATTTAAGAAATGCAAACCGGGAGCTCAATACATCTGCCCCAAGTACGTAACAGATGTAACGAACAAAGCAGTAAAATATAATAAGTAAAAAAATGAATATTTCAGAGAAAAGACTAATTTTGTTTCCAAGCATCGAGTTTCAAACATGTTCATTGGATTATAATAGCCTATCGTCTCAATAATAAAAATATTCTCAACAAAATTACTCTGCATACAGTTTGATTCAACGTTTGTGCAGGACACTGTCTAATGGGTTTGCCCCATCTTCACATACAAAAAATGTCATTATATCTCCAGAAGAAGCTGCAGAAATAGAAACCCCTAGGGGTGTCAACTTGGAATTTCATGCAACATTAGTATGAGTGAAGAGTCAAAAATTGCAGCACAAGGAAAAAATGCACTAGTTTGATTAGGATGAGCAACCAACCATAGGGTTGACATCAACAAAAAAGACACAGAACACATTTGCATGGAAATACAACAGTCAATGCTCACCAACGCAAAGCAACACATAGTGGTGTTGTTTTATTTATAATTATTGTCATTTTGAGCAGGGATATCTTCTTATGAAGTGCTGTGTAGTGTGGCCAAGATGGCGGCCGGAGCGGAGGCTTAAATTAGGAGGCCCACCTGCCGTAATCCTGTTCCCTGCGATGCCCGACGCTAATCCATGCAGTGGGAGAAGTCCCCTACACATGTAGGACCGCTGTAAGCCTTGGCGAAAAATAACACCACCGGCACGGGATCGATGCAGCCGATGCGGGCGCTGGAGAGGCCTGGGCCGCGGGCCCTGACTGAGAGGTAGGCGCGGATTATTGCTGCGTGCGGGCCTCCCGCATCCCTGCCTGTACTCGCCCTCGCTACGTGAGGGGGCTGGATCGTGCCGGCGAGCTGGGTGTATCCGGCGCGGAGCCCCCTGAGGCAAAACGCCGCTCATACTGCGGCCTACCTGAATCCTCTGGTGCCGGGAGGGCCTGGTCTGCTCTGCCCGGAGCGGGAGCAGACGCTGCCGGTCCCCGATGCCACCTTCCGGACCCCCATCTGGGCCTGTTCTCGCCGCAGCGGTGAGCGGGATCGGGACTTTCGGGTCGCGGGCACCCGAGCTTGGGCCTCCCTGGGGGAGCCACAGAGGGAGCTGTGACCGCATGCAGGCACTCTGATGCGGAATCGGTGGCTCACCCCACGGTGAAGAGCTGCGAACGTGCCGCCCTCAGAGGGGCAAAGGAACGGAGCGGGGGGCCAGGAGCCCCTGAAGCACAACAACAAAATAATCATATAAAAAAAAAAAAAGGGAGACAGTAACACACCATAAACCCAAGTGAAGCTACTAACCACTACAAAGAGAGTCATAAACCCAGGTTTGAAATAAGCAGGATTCCATCCGGCCTCCCAGAGTCAATAATTCTCCAAATCGTAACAAGCTCTTTGAAATCTATAAGAGGGACATAATCAAGGAGGCATGCACAAACCTGCAAGGTAGTCCACACCTACGAATTCAATCAGAGTAAAACACCAGCACACCCTGCATTCTACAGGGAATTTTAACCTATACCAGCCTCAACAAGTAATCCAGCAGTGCCCGCTGCTGCTGACCACAATGGTCAAGCCAAAAAAAAAAAAAACGGGGAGCCACACGGACAGTGGTAACCCACCCTCTGCAAGCGAATCCAACACACAAATTGGAACACTTCATCAAGTGAATGAAACACTGCGTACTCATTCTCTGCAATTTGAAAAACTTTTACAGGCAATAAAGGACACCAAGTCCTCACTGGAGGGCAAAATGGGCACGGCGGTCTTGGAGGTTACACTACTTCGCGCAGACCATCGCAAACTATCAGACAAGGTCAACAACACAGAACTAGCACTAAAAACTGTCCAACCCGAGATTGCAGACATTAGAACTAAAATTCAGCAAATGGAAATGGAAATGCCACTACTACAACGCAAGACCGAGGGAGCGGAGGGCCGCTCCAGGCATAATAACATCAGATTCCTCGGTATACCAGAGCAAAAAGAAACACCCAACGCTGAGGAATTTCTAGAGAACTGGCTGAAAAACATAATGGATGCACAGGACTCCACTAAAATACCAGTGATAGAAAGAGCGCACAGAATCCCCGGCAGACCTCCGCGGCCAGGTGCTCCACCTCGCCCTCTGATAGTGCGTTTCCTAAATTACAGGGACAGAGACCTTGTACTCCAATATTTTCGAACTACAGGTACAGTCAGCCTGGAGAATAGCAAAGTTACTGCCTACCCAGACTATACAATGGAAGTACAACGCAAAAGAGCATCATACATCAAAATCAAACAAATATTGCGTGAGTACAAAATCACTTACTCACTTATGTTCCCAGCTCGCCTCCGAATAATAATGGACGAAAAAACTCTTATGTTCCCAACCCCTGAAGACGCATGGACATGGTTACATGCAGAGGGCCTAGCCGAACCGTCCAACGAGGATACAGCAAAAGAGAAATGGATCACTCCCAGCTCTAAGAAAAAGAAAAGGAAAAGCACCACAGCACGTCCAACCAAATCACAAATGGCGGCTGATCAAGCGAAAATCGTGAGTGACACTAGCATATTTACGTGCCTGTCACCAGACACTAAAGACGAAACAGATTTAAACGAAAGTGTCTCGTTGCGCAGTGGCTCCGGCTCCTCCCTCTTACTGGGTGGCCCTGACCTCACCCCACGCCTGGGGGGACGAAATCTAAGATTTGCAGTAGTTGTATGGAAAGGACTCGCCAACCCTAGGACAATAGGGGCCGTACCCGCTCCCCTCCAACATGCAGGAGCGGACACACATGGGCATCCCACAACGTGGCCAGACCAGGCTCAGACTTCATAAGTCGCAAGAAACTAAAGCCAGAGGTCATGAACACATCCAGGGCTGTTGCAGTGGAAAGAAGCATTGTGAGGGTGGACTGGCAAAACGCCAGGCACCAGTTAATCCACGTCCTCCACTACCTGGACGGTACCCAAATGAAACTGAACTGTACAGACTTAAGTTTAGGCACCAGTTGTGCCACTCCATTTAAAGCTGGGAATCCACCCAAATATCCTTTCATGTTGTTTTATTCACTCTCTTTTTTCTGTCTCGTGGTCAATCCCACCTCTTTAAGGTCAATATTATCTTGCGTGGGGATTGGTGTGGGAGGGGGCGGCTATGAGGGCGGACTTCTATGGTGGGTTCACGGTAGGGACGGTGGGCACAGATCATGGGCTTTTCCCGCAGTGTGGATATGCAATGATTACATTATAATATACAATGCACAAGGAGTCTATCTATAACATACTGACTTGGAATGTGAAGGGTATGACGGGAATGTCCAAACGCAATAGAGTGTACGCGCACTTAAAACGCCATCACATCCACATTGCCATATTGCAAGAAACGCATCTCACACCAGAAGACATTAAACACATAGGGAAGAAATGGGCGTGACTAATATATAGATCAGGGACATCAACTTTTGCAAGAGGAGTTCTGATTTGGATAGCCCCAGGGGTCCCATTCACAGTAGAACACACCACAACAGATAAAGATGGCAGGTTTATACAAACAGTAGGCTGTTTACATTGTGAAAAGCTAGTAATTAATGGAATTTACGTCTCGAACATCAAACAGTGCGAGTTCCTACTAAACACGATCTCACACTTATCTAATGACTTGACCACACCCAGCATATGGGGGGGACATGAACTGCATCCCACAAATAGATATGGATAGGTCACACCCCCCACAGGTGGCCGCCCGAGTAAGAAAAAACTCTGAGATGCTACAGTCATGGATAACAGACCGTTGCTTAATAGATGTATGGAGACATTTGCACCCCCGAGAAAGGGAATACTCGTACCATTCCCCCGTACACCTGTTATATACCTGTATAGATTTGATACTCAGTTCACAGGACTTAACGCACAGAATCACAAGCGCAGAATACACTGCAAGGGTTATCTCAGACCATAGCCCATTGGTCGTTCACATTAAATGGGGTAGACCACGTGCGTGTATCCCAACTTGGCGTCTCCAACCACGATTGCTGCAGGACCCCCCTTTTACAAAAGATATAGCTACTCATATTGCCTCATATTTTGCCCTAAACAATGGAACAACAAGCTCTAGAGCAAATGAATGGGACGCACATAAGGTGGTCCTAAGGGGCGCATGTATATCGATGGCATTGGGAATACAACAAACACTGATGCTGGATCTCCGTCAGCTAGAGCGGGATGTCAGAACCGCAGAATGCAAACAAGCAGAGGACTCCACCATTGTGACAGATCTTAATAGACTACAAACAGAATGGTGCAAGGTGGATTGGCGCCTAAGGCAGTATGACTATCGTCATTATCTGGCTCGTGAACACGCAGAAGGTGATAGACCTGGTAGATTATTGGCATGGTTGCTCAAGAACGAGAGTCGTAATTCCCCAATTGGGGCAATCCGCCTCGACACAGGGATAATAGTAAATACCCAAGTGGAAATAAATAACGCCTTTAAGGAGTATTATAGCAGACTACATAGGGCCCCACTCCCTCCATCAACAGAACAGTTAAACAAGTTCTTCAATGGGATAGAATTAAATTGCTTAACCCCAGATCAGGTGGAGGATTTAGAAACACCGATAGATCTGGCAGAGATACAGCTAGTCTCGCAACAACTAGCGCACAGTAAAGCACCAGGCAATGATGACATTCCCATAGAGTACTATAGTACATTCTCTGCACAAACACTAACTCCATATCTACGAATGCTGACTGAGGCCTTGAATCTCGGTCAGCTTCTTGTCACTTTAAGAGAGGCACTGATAGCGGTACTACCTAAGTCAGGTAGAGACCCATTAGATGTGTGCTCATGCAGACCATTATCCCTGTTAAACACGGACTGTAAGTTGCTTGGTAAAATCCTGGCAAATCGGCCACTCCCATGGGTGTCGGACCTGGTCCACCAAGATCAGTCCGGATTCATACCAGGCCGCAGTACTTTTACCAACATACGGAATCTACTGCGACTAATGGCAAATACCCCAGAGGGCGAATATAGCCAAGTAGCAGTATCATTAGATATTGAAAAAGCGTTCAACACTCTGGGATGGCCCTTCCTTATAGAAACTCTAAACCGCATGGGATTTGGTAAGACATATATAAGCTGGGTTAGGGTCTTGTATTCTAGCCCAACAGCAAGAGTCAAGACAGGCGATACAATATCCAAGAAGTTCCCCATAGAAAGGGGCACCAGACAGGGTTGCCCACTATACCCATTGCTGTTCGCCCTCGCCATCGAACCACTAGCCGCCCGGCTCTCTCACTGGCTCTAGCATGGGGCATCCTGGACGGACACACGCATCGCATAGTATCACTGTATGCAGACGACACATTAATATTTTTACAAAATCACTCAGAGTCTCTGCCTGACTTGCTGGGGTTACTACACAAATTCCGAGTGGTGTTTCGGTTTAAAGTAAATTGGTCAAAAATACTGCCTATTTCCTATGCGACCAGTACCCGAAATACACCGTTAGATTTCCAGCCTGGGGGACCTGAAATGGTGCTACACTACTTTTAAATACTTGGGAATAAATGTATATCATGACCCATCGGATCTCAAAGATGGAAACCTGGGTCAAGTGATAGGCTCCGTTAGGGGCTCATTATCTTTCTGGAGCTCGCTCCCACTCTCTCCCATGGGCAGAGTTGCTATAGCAAAGATGTTGGTACTACCGTGTCTGCTGTACTTCTACTTCTTCATGGCACTCTTATTGGTACTCCCCGCTTTTTAAAAAAAATCACTGAACAGCATACAAACAGACCTATTATGGGGCAAGGGTCGTCGGCATGTGGCGCTAACGAAAATATATCAACCACTCACAGCAGGAGGGCTAGGGGCACCAAGATTTGAATTATATTGTGCTTCTGCCCAGCTACAATGGGTGTTTAAATGTCTTGGAAATCTCACAAATGCAGAAACGCAGGCGATACTCGCGGACCTAGGTCACACTAGTATACTACAATATCTGATGGATCAACGCACATACAAAACATCCTACTAAATATCGCTCACTGGATATGGGGAAGCTTCGCACTAGCTGGGGACAAAAAGCCACAATACTCCCCCAAGATCCCACTACTGGCCATCCCAAAAATCGAAAACATAGCAGGAAAGGTAGGCCTGCACATATGGCCAGAGAAGGGTATACAAACAGTGGGTGATATCTACAGCGAAGGACGCTTTTCAACATACGATGCACTGGCAAATGCCCATAATCTGGGGCAGGGAAGCTTCATAGCATATGGTGCTTTACGACAATTAGTTAGATCAACCTGGAACTGTGTGCAAAATGAACCAAAAATTGCCACTATATTACATGATTTGTTAGATAGTACTACGATCCCAATAAACGTATCCAGAATATATAAAATCCTGACAACACACACTGAACATGGACAGGAGCTAGCAAAAAACAAGTGGGATCAGGTACTTTCGGTGCCGCTCCAGACACAAGCATGGAACCAGGCTATGCAAATGATTTATGAAGTGTCACGTAATCCCCGATTCCGCTATACTCAGTTTCAATGTCAGAGTCGTAGATCAGAAAGGTAAGATTGCATTTATTTAACATTACTTTCTTTATACATGTTGCTTGATTGTAATTGCCCTTCTTGTGAATGATGGGATAACTGTTATGCTATTTTAGATTTCTCATATATTTTCAATTAGAAGTAGCCTATTTGGACTTGATATTTAATGGAAATTATCTGAACGTATACGTATGAAGTGTTAATATAATTTACTGCAATACATTAGCATAAAGGATATTATGTCCCTGAAGATTATTGTATTTTACCCAATTCATTTGTAAAAGAGGCAAAACATTCTTTAGAAATATGAAAATCCAATTATTAACCAATATACAATTTCTTTGTTATGTGTACAATATTCACATTTGATATAGTTTTATTTATTTGGTGGAGAGTTTAAAGTCATGTGATTTTTTACAAGATGGTGGCCGCATTCGCACAACTCACTTTCATGCCTTTTGTTGGGTTCTGTGTATACGCTGATGGACTTATAATGATCTGTTTTTGATAGCTGACACCCATGATCATTGCAGTGACCTGAAACCGGAGGAGTGCTACATGTTCATTCCACTACTTGCACCACTGGACGTGTGCTGCAGTTTCTTTGACATCATTAGCACCTGGTATTTTGTTTCAAGTTTTTGAAGATTTTGAACGGCGATAGCGCCGAAACCACTGGACAGAATTGCATCAAATTTAACAGAAATGTATCGCTTGGTCCAGAAAGAGGCCTTTTAGTAATGTTGTGTAAATCTGCTCAGCAGTTTAAGAGAAATTAAAGAAATTTAAATGTATATATATATGGATGACAAGGATTTGCATCCCCTCCCAATCTCGTGCTGAGATTGATTGGCTGCCAACACTTCAACAAGGAAGTAGTGGCAGCCATTTTGGGACTTAGCTTCAGTAGAGTGCCTTACAAAAGGTTAAAAATAAAGAACAGGGGCCATGGTAGTGGAACTTTGACCCCTTAGCTCTAGTAGTGGTGTCCCTGAGGGACACCCCAGGGCTAAAAAGCACTTTGAAATGGAAATTGCTGCTGAATTGCGTCAGGGTCGTGAATCCATGGTAAAAAGCTTTAAAACATGAAGCACAGCCTCCTGGGCTTCGGTATTCAGAAGACCCTGGGTGGGCCAAGTACCAGGGACATTGTTTATTGGAGTGTGGAGGGGCTCCCAGCCCCCGCAGTGCAACCCTCATGGGGGCTTAAAACAAATAGCATGTGCCCCCCCCACTGGTGCCCATGGAACCACCACCTCCCCAACTCTATACTAAAAGAATGAAGGGGTCTGTTTTGGACACCCGAAGCCCCAGGGACCACCACCTTCCCAGGGCTGTGCATTAGATGAGGGCAGTGCGGCACCCCTTGAGGAATCACTGATGGCCCTGGGGACTGCCACCCCCCAGGGACAGCTCCTGCTATGTCCTGGGGTGCCCAACCCCAGAACATAGCTGGTTACTGTGGCTGAGCAGCAGCTTTGACAACTGCTACC
Source organism: Pleurodeles waltl (assembly GCF_031143425.1). Lineage (NCBI taxonomy): Eukaryota > Metazoa > Chordata > Amphibia > Caudata > Salamandridae > Pleurodeles > Pleurodeles waltl. Next base: position 1,454,680,383 of record NC_090444.1, on the reverse strand, counting down.
AGGCCACAGCAAACACACTGCTCCGGTGAAGGGAGAGCTGTCATACAGCTCTCCCTTTATCAGTGCAGAGGTTTCCTCAGTCTGTCTGCTTACAGAGATGCAGGCAGGCATACAGAGGAAACTACAGTTACAGAGAGGAAGCTACTTTAAGAGCTCCCTCTCTGTGACAGCAATGCTGTCTCCCACAAGAGGCGGGAGCCAGCTGGGATGCAGGGGCTTTCAGGCTCCTCCATGGTTCCCAACATTGAGAAGCTGAAGTACATTGTCTCAAAGAAATTGCAAACATATCCATAAAAATTGTTAATATGAATTCTCAACAAATCCAAAAATGCAACCGATTATAGAAATAATCGATTGCGCAAAACAATAATGTGTGGAACTATCCAAAACCAAAAAAATTGAAATACCAAAAACCCTCCTGGAAAATTGAAAAACAAGGGAAATTAAAAACAATATTGGGTAATATATAATCAAACTCAGTTCCTTTAAAACTGTATTTTTAAAAAAGGGAAAAACCTACAAGTCGAGCATAGGACCTCTAAAAGTACACAAAATATCTAACCACACAATAGAAATAACCCCATAATCATAGTAAGGCAATATCGGCAAAAAATATCCATATGATACAGTTCAAAAGCTTATCACATTAGAAAATGCATAAAACCTTAAGGCTCACTGCACTACTTTTTCATTATTATTATTTTTTTTCATTCAAGGGACAATTGCATGCTCTATTTTTTTTTTTAACATTCTCAAAGGGGAGAACCCCTTCCCATTTGTGAGTGGGTTACTATCACTTTTTAAATGGTGGTAAAGTTACTGTTTTGAGACCGGAATTCGTAATTGGAAGGGATGTCGAAATACTGAATCGTTGTATTTGGAAGAGATGCCCAAAACAGACCCCTTCCAAAGACCAAATCGCAAATACAAACTGCGATTCATCAACAAGTTACAAAATCTCATTTTGCATTTCTGTGATCCGAAAAAATTGCTGTGAACATCTTAATTATGAAACAACAACAAAATGCTAACCTGTATTAACACCTTAACTGCTGGACTTTTTCTCCCCTGTGCTGAGCCCTTTTTTGTTATTTGGGGTAGTTCTCACTTATGGCTCAATATTTATTTCCACATAAGTTATTCACCCCAAATTGCATCCTTTTTTTCCAACATCATAGTGACTCTAAAGGTACCCAGGGTTCATTGATTCTTCTGGATGGGACTGAAAAAATAGGCTAAATGTAATTACATTTTAAGTTTTTGGGGATAAAGAGGAAAAAGTGTCCTCAATAAAAGTGTCTGTTTTTGTTTTCCTTAAAGAGGTATCAATGAAAGTTTTGCTGTGCTAAAGTTACCATCTTCCCAGCTTTGAGGAGCATGCACAGCTGAATAAAAAAACTATTTTTGCAACAACTTTGACATTTTTCAAAGAGGTAGTCAATTTTCCCATTTTGGGTGCTCTCAAGCTACTTTCAGTTTGAGGTAAAAACTAGAATCAAATCCCAAAATAATCCAGGACAGCTATAAAGTTATCCAAAGTGGACAAAATTACAAATTCAGCAAAGGGTCTCTACAGATCCATCAAGGTTTTCCTAAAGAAATAGACTGCTGAAATAAAGAGATGTTGAAAATGAGTAGATAAAAACAGTTATGACAATGTTTTTATTTGCAGTGTTTTGTCACAATAGCCGATTTACAAAAGCAATATACTAAGGTCAGTGAAAGCACTTGTGAGATCAAAAGTGTGATAACACTGGGTGATAGAAAATTGGTGGATTCCTCCTGATTCCAGTAGCTTCTATCACAGAAATGCAAGGACAATTTGTGATTTTAGCTAACAATTTACTTTGCAGGGACTTGTGAGTAAGAAAACCTCATGGGATCCTTGTGAAGCACACAACCCTGGACTACCACGGTTGTCTACTTTTCAGAAATATGTGAGCTTGCAAGGTTTCCCTAGGTGGTGGCTGAGCCAAGCCCCAGTTATTGTATGTGCTACTGCTGCCAAATCAAGTTCGTTTTTTTACAGAAAATTTTGATGTTTTCACATTACGTTTTGGGGCTTTTACTGTTTTGGAAACTAATAGTTTTTAACAGGTGGGGGAATGCTGGGTAGTAGGAAGTTTTGTGTATCCCTGTGTACTCTGGAAGTTTACATCACAGAAATGTGAGGAAAATGTGTGACTTTAGGCAGAGTTTGAGGCAGGCAAAACATTATGGATAAGAAAACGTCAGGGATCCACACAAGGAATATCACCCTGAACTCCCCTTGAGACCTAGTTTTGCAAAATCTCTGGGACCTAAAGTTTTCTCCAGGTGGTGACCTATACAAGCCCAAAAAGTGCAGTAATTCACCATGGCAAGATTTTGAGATTTAGCCCTGCTCGCCTGGCCTACATGGAAATACAACACTCAAAAGAACCAAATGTCCTCGGTCTTGCCTGTGGGATGGTATTTTATAGTCCCTATTAGAACGGAAAAACTATTGAGGCTTTAGGGGTGATGGAGGGGGCCTGATGTCAGAATGGGCCTGACCCACCCCAGTATTTTGTAAAAAAAAAAGTAGTCCTGTGATCCATTCAGTTTTCTGCCTCTGTGGTAAATTGAGGGGGGAAATACTTCTCTGCCCTCTGTGGAGGCCAAAATATTGGTTTGTCCCCTTTGGGTTGGGTGTGTAGCCAGTGCCAAAGTGCAATGCGTCAATGTCTTTAATTTGATCCAAATGCAAAGTGCCTGGTGTCTAGTGGGCTTTCTAACCCCAACTCGGGGCATATTTGGGACAACCTAAACAATTGGGACAAACTTTCTATCTGCCCTGTGGAGGGCAGAAAGATGATATTGTCCTTTCAGAGGTGGCAGTATGGCTTGATGCCAGGGTAAGCTGTTGTTTTAGCACCATTCTGAAATCACTTGTGTTTAGTGTGTTATCTTCCCTCCTGGAGGAGGGCATCTTGTGGTTGGGTCTCAGGGGAGGAACCATTCACCATCCAGGGAGCAGAAAGGCTATTAGGTTGTGGGTTGGGGAGAGCACAGGCCCATCCCAAAGTGGACCCCTAAAACAATACTGCATATATGAAGTCCCTTCAGTGCAGTGGGATCTATGCCCCCTGGGGAAAGCCCCCAAACCACCTCCTGGGGGGCAGAAAGATTGTTTTATGGGGTGCAGGGCATCGCCATACTCATGGTAAGCAGCTTCCACCCCAGTGTTTTTCTCCCAGTGTCAAGTGGACTTTCTGCCCTCGGAAAGCAGTTTGGGGGTAATCGCCCCACCAGTCACCCCGGAGAGGCAGAAAGACTGTGTGTGCCCTTTGGGGGGTGGGATATTACTATGCTTATGTTGGGTAGCCTTCACCATTATGTTTATTTTTAGAAAATCTACCACAGTGTCCAGTAGGATTTCTACTCCCTCTGGGGCAGTTTGGGGGTAATTGCCCCATCTGTCTCTCGGGAGGGGCAGAAAGACTGTTGAATGCATGTTGGGGTGGGAACATGGCCATGCCCTTTGTGTAGGAGGATGCATATTTCATCTATTGGTGCACAATCAGACACTCTCACATCTACTCTGACACATTCACACCCAGAGACACCCTCTCACACCTATGCTCATACCAAGAGAGACAGACCCTGTGGCCAAATCCTGCTGCATACGGCCAAAGTCTGTTGCACCATGGGGTTAGGTGGTTAGGGGAGTTGGCTTCAGGGACTGGCCACAGGCCATACCCTGCGTCCAATCCCCATCACTCAAAGACTTTGGCTGTGTGTGGCGCTGGTTGGATTAACGCCTAGTAATGAAAACTACTTTAGGTTAATAACTTGTGCCCCCGCCATGCACTGCTAATTACCCCAGATATTACAGCACCCATGACAACTTTTATAATGGCAATTAAAATATCAATAAAAGATTAGGAGTCAAATTATTGAAGAAAAAACTGTGCATGCTGGGGTGCGATTTATAGTTACCTTAGACCTCCAGCTATGGTTATTTGAAATACCTCTTACTGTACCTACTGAACCTGTCTGGTTTTGTGCAAGTAAATTCAGAACCTAACTATAACGTCTCTGTAACCTTTGGTTTTTTGAGTGAATTTCCAAGGTTTTTTAATTCTATTACCTAGGTATTACATTCCTTTAACCATTTCTGTATTCAGTGTATATATACCCCATGTAGTAAACCAAACCGAACCAAAATCAGATAAGAGAATGTCTTCTGTACTGTATAATTTGCTACTACATTGAATAAGCGACAGAACTTTAATATGTTCTACTTCAGGGATCCAATACCTTTCAGATATATAGATAGATACATGTACAGGATGGATCAATAATATCTACTCTTAACACTCAACAAGATGCTAAATAAGTTGTTATGGTCATCCTTGGAGTCTTAGAACAAGAAGAAGTAAATATTGCTGATCTATTTGGACTCAGTTACAAATGGAACCATGACTCTGAAGACTGCTCTTTTACATCTAGCACTCAAATCAATTTAGAATGATTTCTTATCTTAACATTACCAGATTCTAAAACTATGCCTTTTGAGGAATTGTACAGAAATGCTAAGAAAAATATGACCTGCCCAAACTGCAGATCTGACCTTATCTCTACAAACTTTCTATAAAGAACAGGAAAATACCTTACAGTAATGCTATAACAATGCAACCCAGAGTATTCCAAATTGGAAACTCAAATTACAAACTTCAAGGCTGGGCAAATATCACTTTCAGGAAGAAATGTTACTACTTTGGCTATCATCTTTCACCAAGAAGTTAATACCACCTCTGGACACTACACTGCATATTTAAAAAGTAAAACTAGATTAAGAGAATGCAATGGCATCAACCTGAAATATAAACTAAAACTTCCCTTCAAACTAGCAAACTCATATCTTCTCGCTCTTCAACCAAAGTTCTAAGGAAAAAGTATGGTTACAAAAGTGGTGTGCAGTGTTTCCTCTATGTGATTCATGTGTTTTTAGACAATATTTTGCCTATTAAGGGTAGTATCTTTAAAAAACAAATACTCAAATGTCAAGAGTCCCTTTAATGTTCCAAAAAAAGGAGTTAATATACCAAGTCTATGCAGCGCTCTCTAATTAAAGTCTGAAACCGGAAGAACATACTCCAAATACAACAGTCCAAAGTTGAAAGAATAAAATTCCTTCACAACTAAAAAAAGTTCCCTGTATCCTAATTGAGGAAAAAAAAAACTACTGTGTGGGATTTTGTAGAAATGGATTATCAGCAGTATAGACATCATTTGGACTGCTAGGGTTCATGTTTTTCAGAGAGATCTTGATTTCTTTTTATATTGTACCAGGTATAATTATTCCAGAAAGATGTTAAAATCTGCTTGTTTAGATTACTGCAGTAACTATGGAGAACACCACTGATTGATGAATTGTAGAAAAGTGCAATGTATAGTATCACTTATTTGTAGTGACCTACTGTGCGTCTTTGTTTTTTTTTTTTACAAAGCATTGATTATTTTTTCCATCCTGTTCAGAGATGATTCAATATAAAAACAATTGCTTAGGGTGAAGAAGTATAAAAGCTGAGAACAGTGAAAAAACAATAATGAACATTTTAGTACATTGTCTTACAGTATAAGCAATATCTATTGCTATATTTGATATATATTTATCTTTTTTTTTCACCAATAGCGGTTGAAGTTGAATGATGTTAGATGCCTCAAAAGAGTTCTTGCAGCAGAGTCATATTGTTCAGAGATACCATGGAGGGCGTTTTAAACATAAACTGCTCTTATAAAAACTTTTCATTAGTATTTTGTTCTTATTTTCCACTTCAATCTTCTATCTTATAAAACTGATGATTTTTTAGGTAGTCACACAACAACATAGTCAATCATTCAAGCACTTGCTCATTGAGGAATAAACCCAATACACACACTACCTCACCGATACAGCCAACCTTGCACCCTCTTACTCACTCATACAAGCACTCACATACTCACTCAATCACACATACAGCCATTCTCATACCCACTCACTCACTAATACATTTAATCATACTATTGCTCCCTCACCTGTTGAGCAACTCACACTAGTAATCACTCACCCATGGAGCCAGTGAGATACATACTCACTCTCTCATACAGGCACTCACACAAATATTCAATCACCTATACAGCCCTTAATGCGCTCTGTCATTCACCCATACATTAATGATACATTAATTCACTCTCCCACACACCACCCATACACTCACTGTCTCACCCATACACACACCCATGCACTCACACAATCACCCATACACCACTCCCCCACTCACTCACTCACAATACATTACTCATACACTAAGTCAGTCACCCATACACCACTCACACAACCAATCACTCACCCATACAGGCACCCACGCATTCAGTCAATCACTCATACACCACTCACAAACTCATTCAGTCATCTATACTTCACTCATACACTCAGTCACTTCCTCATACATGCACTCATGCACTCAGAAAATCCCCCATACCCCATCCATACACTCACTCACTTATCCATGTACACAATCATGCATTCAGTCAGTCACCCATACACCAATCATGCACTCATGCACTCACTCAATCATCCATAAACCACTCACACAACCAATCACTCACCCATAAACACCCTCATGCACTTAGTAAATCACCCGTACACCACTCGGTCACACATACACTACTCAGACACTCACTTAATTACTCATACATGCACTCATACACTCAGGCAATATATGTACACCATTCACACACTCACTCACTTATCCATGCATGCACTCAGCAAGTCACCCATACACCACTCAAACACTCACTGACTTACTCATACATGCACTCATACACTCAGACAATCTCCCATACAACACACATACACTCAGTCAATTATCCATACACACAATCAAGCACTCATTCAGTTACCCATACACCGGTCATGCACTCACTCAATCACCCATATGCCACTCATGCAACCAATCACTCAATTATACACACACTCATGCACTTAGGCAGTCACCCATACACCATTCATACATTCACTCACTCATTTCATACATGCACTCATGCATTGACTCAATCAACCATATTCCACCTATACATTCATACAGTCAACCATACATCACTCACTCAATTATGCACCACTTACTCCTACATGCATTCATACATCCATCCACTTATACTTACACACACTCTTGCAATCAGCCAAACACCACTCACACACACAGTCACTTACCCATACATGCACTCATACACTCAGATAATCTCCAATACTAAGCTCATGAACTCACTCACCCATACATCACTCACAGAACCACTCACTCACACATACAACACTTTTTATCTTTCTTCACCGTTCACGGCTGTTTTGAAAAGAACCATTGTTTTCCTTTTTTCTGAAACTTTCTTTTTTATTTTTTTTTTTATTTTTAAGCAAACAAAAAGGCAGCGTGGAGAAAAAACATTGCAAGAAGCAACAGAAAAACAGTTCATAAAATCAGGATAAATTAAGAAAAAATAACATTTCTGTTGGCTTGCAGCTTCAACAGCAGAAGAAAAGGATTGTTTGCCAGCTTTGTGCCAACACGCCTCAACTCAAGGGCTATTTGGGGGCAACACTTTCTCTCCTGGGACAGATGGTGTATTGATGACATAGACGGTGCCTCTCCACTCTCCCTCTTTGCCTTTCACAAGCTGGTTGAGTGGTATTTTTTTAAATGGTACAACATAGACATTGTACCACAAGAATTCCCTTTATTTGTACCTTTTGAGAGGGTCTTCCCATTCAAGCTGCATTTCACAAATCTGGCAACTGTCTTTAATTCTCCTGACAGAATTTAGAAGAACTTCCAAGCAAAGATTTTCCTTCTTAGTGCAGGTTCTTCATCAGCACAATCTTTATCATCCATCTTCTGCTCCTGCTTCTCTGACTGTTGTAGGACGTCCTCCTGCTGACCTCCATTTGTTGCCATTTTGTTTATAAAAATAGCAAACTGCACTGCACCTAGTAAAGTGCACACCTGCTCCTATTAACAAACCACAAATGAATGGAAGCTTTAAGAACTCAAAAACGGGTGGAGACTTCCTATGAACATAACTGAAAACTGTTTTCTCCAATCAAATCATTTTCTACATGGTCACATGTTTTTTGAGGCTACCAACGTCGTCACGGCTACCAACGTCATCGCAAAAATGGGAAATACAATTTATAAGTGTTTTTTATTGAAAAGGATTTACAGAAGCAAAGTATAAACACTATGGACCTCATTAAGAGATTGGGGGATCTGACTGCCAGACCCCTACTTTGGAGGCCACCAAAAGACCACCATGCTGGCGGTCATACAGACCATGGTATTACGATTTACACAGCCAAGCCTGACAAAATCCAGCAAAATTCTTGTCACCGCCAAGACTCTGGAGGGCGGGAAAGACGCAGTCCAATCACCCGAACCGCCAGCCCGCCAAGCAACCACTGAGCCTATTACAAGTCAAAAATGCCATGGAGTTCTTCCAATGGCAGTGCAAACCATGGTGAGCAGTGGTCCCCCCAGTAATACATAACACCACATTGGATAGATTTGAAAACAACACAGCTGACATACATTCACACAACTGGTACACCTACCAACCACATTATAAAACACAACCCCTCATACACCACAATCCTTTGCATCTACTATGCCATACACAGCAACAACAGTGCAAAGATTACAATAGGCGCCACTCCACCTCTTCACTGCACGTCACCCACTCATCACACAGCACCATCTGCATGCGCCCCTTTTCCTATAGGACACATAGATGTGCATGCGATGTAGACATGTGATAGCCATACAGATGGCAGGATGCCTCAAATCTCTTGCATGCTCGTTTATGGGGGTCCTGTTGTCATTATGATATATCTGCAATGGATGTCCATTTACTGTGATGCCCCCGACAGGTCTGTGTCACCATCATATGTAGTCATACAGATACACTGATACCTTATAGTTCGTTGTTAGTCATGTTAGCCATGATGGACATGACAGATAGGGGTAGGGTGTTGATCCACTTGATCATGATTTCTACCCTTTATGCAGTATGAAGGTTGTGGGTCTACAGAATGTGTGTGTTGACTGGGAATTGTGTCCTGACTATATAGATGTTTCAGGGATCGATTGCATTATATGTGTTTGTGGTCATGGATTCCTCCACAGACAGATGCCATGTGATGTGGATAGTGATGTTGGATTTCATAGTAAAACAATTTGGTATCCTTCTTATAGTAATTGCAAGGTCTGTGTCCTTTCTTCCTGCACAGTACAGTTGTCTTCTGCAAACAAGTTCAGAAGTAAGCATGAAAGTGGGTGTGAGACATTGGTGGGGGCTATCATGCCTTACTAGATCATTCATGTCTGTATTCAGGACCCATCTCTCCATGAGGTTTGGAACCTGACGTCCATGTAGTTTATTGAAACATCAGATGTGTGGCACATCTGAGTGAGCCTTGCAGTTATCAGCCTTGACTCATTTTGGTAAGGTGTGACTTGTGGAGCTGTACATTGTTGTGTTGTGTCCCTTTTGAAATAAATGTTCCCATGTCACCTCATCCAGGTATGGCATGATTTTAGCATTGTTGTTTCCCTTTCCTTAGCACCATCAGTTGTCACAGAGACATCAAATCAGTACAATTTAGATGGGTGTATAGACTTGTGTCTGTGTAATTGTTAGGGTACCTTAAAAAGGCATCCATAGTTTGACTTCTGTTTCCATGAGGTGTGTTGTATGTTGCACAAGTTTGATGTGAAGTGCTCACCTACTTGTGGTATGATTAGTGTGCCAGCTATACTTCATCCATACTATTGTAGTTATCTGAGACCAAGATTTGCTCATGTATTACCTTTGTGAATCCAGATGGCATGCAGGGTTTAGTATAGGAACATGATGGTGTCACTTTGCTGTCACCTCATGCGGGGGCCAGTTGACATGATGATATTTTTTGCCTCTCTGATTTGTAATTGCATTGTCATCATGTAGATGTCATAACCTTACTTTTCTTTCTTTTTGCAGCATAAGCATGGCCAGACAAAGGAGACGGGGCTGAGCCAAGTGGGGAATCTTCTGGACACCGGACCTCAGGTCACAAGATCACCAACAGCGAGGGACCAAGTGGCACGGATGGAGAGGGGAGTGCCACAAGGAAAAGAGATGATCAACATCACCATCCACGGATTCTTCTTCTAATGGCCACTCCCAAGTGGTGGTGGACCCATTGGGGACCACCAGTGTACCATCTTTGTCCACCACCCCCATTCTATCACCACCCTCCCTGTTGCTCCCCACCAAGGTGGCTGTGCCTGCACACCAAAGCGGGTGGGTGTCTCCTTTGTCACAGGCACCTCTGCCCCAACCCATTTTCATCCTGCTGCTCTCAGTGACGAGGCCGTTGACCTCCTGAGGTCTAACTCTGTGGGTCAGATGGCCATCGTGAATGCCATCCAGGGACTCAGGGACTGACAAGCCAGATCTAATAGATCAATGTGTTCCTGGAGGAATTCACAGTGCAATCTCTGGCCTACAGAGATCATTTTGGGCTTTGGCCTCCATACTGACGGCAGTCAGCCACCCCTTGTCTTTTGCCCCCCCTGCACCTTCTTCTTCCCCATCCAAACCCCCTTCCCCAACCCAATCAAAGCACACATATATATTCACATGCATCCACCTCAACAGACAAGGGTAGCGCACACACACAATCACCATGAGACACACCACTGGCACGCATACAAACAACATCCACCTGCAGTCACATCAACAGTCACGACATCCCCTGACAGCCCTCACCCCCAGCATCACACATACCACATCTGGCACACCTGCAGGCACTGCACCACAGTCACTGATCCACCCACTACACTTGGCATACCTGCAGACACCCTGACCACAGAGACACCTACATGCAGCACATCTACCATACCTGCAGTCACTACCCCAACAGAAACCTGCCCACCCACCACGGCATCCCCCAGCACCTCTACCCCCTCAACCCCAAACACATAAATGTCTTCATTCACCAACCAGACTCCCACACCACACAGGCACACCTCCCACAAACATGCATCCAAAACACCCACGCCTACATATACAGCTACTCCCTCAACCTCCAAACCCCATTTCCTTCTGAAGAGCATACCTGGGTGTCTAAAGAATTGCTCCTCTGTGAGCTTACCCCACTGTACCACCCCCCAAATGTTCCATTCCACTTAAGGAGATCTCAAGGCACATTTGCTATTCTTCCTATACTCTTCACTCCTTTGCGGCAGCTCCATCATGTAAACATCCATTTCTTCCAGACACTCGGAGGACTAGAGAGAGGGTATGTGAACGCTGTGGATGGTCACCTCAAACCTCCTTTTGCGTTCCTTTACTAGGAGTATATAAGGGGGCCCACTCGGCGTGGACTATGGTTGAGAAACCCGTGGTATGTGCTTTGATAAATGCGCGTTCCCTTCCCAAACATAAGACAGAAATTGCTAATTTGATTAATTCATATCAATTAGACTGTCTATTTATTACCGAATATTGGGGTAAGGCAGATTCCAACCCTGATTTTATTGAAGCATCCCCGTAGGATATTCCTTCTTTAGATTGGATAGGCCCTTGGGTAGAGCGGAGGCTTGCAATTATTTGTAGGTCTCATTTATCCTGTCAGTGGGAACCAGCTAACCCTTCACGTAAGTCCTATGAGGGCCTGTTTTTCAAGATCCAGCAGAATAATTGTACACTCTTTGAGGGGTTCCTCTTTTCTATTAAACTGGCCTAATCTAATTGAATCATTGGCTACGGCAACTAATTGCATCATTCTAGGGGACTTTAATCTCCATTTTGATGACAGCCAACTCACTCATATCAAAGAGCTGGTCAATTTCATGGCTACTTTCGATTGGAATCTTATAGTTACCACGGACACTCATTTGGCCAGGAATATTTTTGATGGGATCTTCGCTCGCCCAGAGGATCAAGTGACCTTGTCCAACATCCCTCTGGAGTGGTCTGATCACCACCTTTTACTGTTTAAAAGTGGAAATTGGCTCCCCAACCATCAGATGAGGATGTGCAGCAAAGCTTTGCAGCATTGGAATAAGATTACTAAGGATCAGTTGTGCCCAGCGTTAATTGCGGGGTGGGAAGTGGTGGTGAGCTCTCATATGTCTGCCTTGGATCAATTTATTTCAGGTCTTAATTTGGCTTTGGACCAACTTGCCCCAGTTGTGAAGAGGTCTCCGGTGGGGAATAAAAAAGCTAGCTGTCCCTGGTTTAATAGTGATCTGAAGCTTTTACAAAGGAGATATTGTCAACAAGAAAGATGATGGAAACTATCCCCTAATGCAGCGGAAAAGGATAAGCTGAGAACTGTTCTAAAAAGGTATAAAGCTGCATGTTTTGAGGCTAAATCTGTTTATTTGTCATCAAGAATCAAAGATGCGTCGAACTCCCCAAGAGAATTATTCAAGGTGGTCCAATCCTTGACCATTCCCCCTCCCTCCACTGACGCAGTTAATTCTCAGGAAATCTGCAATCAAATTGCTTCTTTCTTTGAAACTAAAATTTTACAAATTCATTTGGATTTCCCTCAATCTGTTGTGATGCTTGCTTCCCCTTCTGTCCAGGACCCCATCTCTGACCTTGACATTCCTTTGCTTATGAAATTCCCTCCTTTACTGCCAGATAGGATTAAAAAATTGTTAATGGTGATAAAGTCGGGCTCGCCATCTGATCCCTGCCCGCCTTATATCCTTCAGATGGTTCCTGAACTTGTCATACCGGTATTGGTGCCAATTTTTCAAAAAGTATTATCTTCTGGAGTTCCCCCCCCTTGGAGGGAGGCTACCATCATTCCCCTGAAAAATAAGCCGGTCCAAGCTGCTTTTGAGTTGAGCAATCTGCGTCCTTTCCACCTTCTTTCATTGTGCTGTTTGTCTTGATCAGTCGCAACATGGTTTCCGGGTGGCACATAGCATCAAATCAGCTGTTCTTACGACTTCTGACTCCATCCGTAGATTATTGGATGAGGGTCAGGGTGTTGTCTTAGTTCTATTGGATCTCTCCGCGGCTTTTGATACCATCTTCCTGCAAATTCTGGTGTCGCTTCTTCACCAAGCTGGGATAACAGACTCTGCTCTTAAGATCTTGGAGTCCTTTCTAGGCAACAGACCCATTACGGTGAGCTGGGCCGACTTCAAGGCACCGGCCTTCCGTCTGCCTTGTGGGGTTCCACAGGGCTCAGCTCTCAGCCGTACTTTGTTTAATCTTTGTGTTGCCCCGCTGGGTAAACTGATTCGTTCATATGGTTTTACTCCAACCTCCTATGCGGATGACACTCAACTTATCATCGTTGTGTCCAGGAACAACCGTGAGGAAGTGGCTGATCGCTCAGAAACTGTATGTGCAAGATCATCCACTGGATGGGCCAGAACTGGCTAAAGCTTAACACTGACAAGACAGAGATTCTTTTGTTTGGTTTCAGTAATGAGGTGTGGAATCCTCAATGGTGGCCTTCAGAGTGTGGGAAGCTCCTGTCTCCCAGTGTTACCACCAGAAACTTGGGAGTGATCTTTGACAACTCTTTGAGTTTTAGGCCGCAGGTAAATGCCATAGTTAAATCCAGCTATTGGATTTTAAAGACCTTGAGGAAAATGTTGTCATACTTGAAGCAGGAGCAGAGAGTTACGGTCTTTCCGGCTTTGGTCATGTCCAGGTTGGACAAATGCAACTCCTTGTTGCTAGATCTAGACATATTGTCCTTGAGTAAACTTCAGTTGATCCAAAATAATGTGGCCCATCTGCTATTGGATCTCCCTCGCTCGGCTTCGGCCAGCCACAGTCTTAAACATCTTCACTGGCTTCCGGACAAAAAAGTGGATTATTTTTAAAACTCTTTGTTTAACGTTTAAGGCTGTACATGGAGGGGGAGCAGACTTTCTTGCAGCTAGACTTTGGTGGTATTGCCCAGGGCGCGCTGGTTAGTCTGCTGCGCTTCTCCCTTTCAGGCCCTCTAGCGCTTTGATGCCAAGGCCGGAATGCCCTTTAGAAATACCTATATACATACATACATACATACATACATACATACATACATTTCCCTCCCCAAGGAAATCACTTTCACCTCTAAGTCCTTCCCTGCCCCCCCTGCAAGTACCCATGCCCCTGCCCCGCCAAGAGGACATCTGCCCCTCTGAAGAAGGTCCCCCTTCCCAAGTCCAATTGCAATACCAGCCTCCCAAACCCAAGCCCACCTCCACCTAAACCAACACTTCCCACACCCCACCCTAATCCCTGAAATGCCTGCCTGCCTCCTTGATACCCTTACCTGTGGAGGTTTTTTGGCAGTCAGGAGTTGAGTCTTAGGGCCTGGATTCTGCTTTTTGGGCCTGTGTGAAATGGACTGGCATATGGCCTTGGACTTATTTATTCAATATTGACAATTGTATAGAAAACTGAACCTGTTGTTATTGTTTTTGTTGGACCGTTAGCCTGCATTTCCTTTATTAGGCTTCTATTGCTCCTGGCTGACATTGTATGTATGTGTGTAGTTTTGTGTATTTGCTGCTTGCTGCTCCATTTTATGTTTTTTGCAGTCTATGGGTTTGTGTGCAGTGCTGATTCCTCCCAAGGGTAGGATGTGTGTTGGTGATGGTTATCTGTATGTAGTTGACATGCTAGTGTCATGGCATTGTTGTGTGTTTGTTGTGGTATGTTTTTTATTTTGTATTATGTAATGTGAGCATGTATGGTGTATGTCTTGTCCCCTGATATGGGTATTGTTTACATGTGGTGTGTGTGTTCTGGATTTGTGTCAGTGCAGACCTGGAGAGTGTTGTGGGGGGATTGCTTTGCATTTGAGTGTGCATGTTTCAATTTAGGTGTGTGTTCCTGGCAGCTGGTTGGTGTAGGGGTTTGTCCCATGAGTGTGAGTTGTGTGTGCTTTGTAGCCTTGGTCTATCCCCATTGTGTGACTGTTTTTGAATATTGGTATTGGTTGTCCCTGAGATCCAATTGTAGGCAATTCCATTGTGAACATTGTTTGGAGTGTTGTAGAACATGATATGTGTCCCAGTGCAGCCTCCTCCCAAGTATGGTTAAGCTGCTCCTGTCGCAGCTGTGCAAGTGTTGTTGTGGTTCACTTTGTGTCCCTTGTATGTTTGTGTCAGTGTGTATTGTGCATGATATTGTTGATCCAATGTGTTATGTATGTGTGTGATGTGTGTGTTGATTGCAGTGTTGATTGATGCTGGTGGTGTGTGTGTGCCATGGCAGATGTATGTATGTGTGTGTTGTATGTGTGGCCAGTCCCTGGCCAGTGTTGTGTGTGAGTGTGTGGAATGTGTCTGTATATATACATTAGTTGTGTTGTTGTTGCTATGTGTGTGTGCATATTATGTGGCCTTCGGTGTCCCTGATCCAATGTTGTCTAGCCATACGATATATGTGATATTGCCATGCAGTGTGTGTGTGTGCTGGCTGAAGTATGTGTGTTGTGAATGTGTGAGTGTATACTTGCAGTATATGAGTGTGTGTGTCATGAATGATAGGTGTAGGTGCTGGCCTTGGCGCCCCCCTCCCGTGATGTGTTTGCTAGCGGGGCAATTTTCTTAAAAATGAAAAAAAAACAATTAGGTGTTAGTACTTACGGTTGTTGTCGTCCACATCAATGCTGATTTTGTTTTGTTTTGGAAAGCAGGAGCAGCAGCATGACATTGAGGAATGGTTTTATGCTACCTCCGGACATTTAAAGATGTCTGCAGGTGAGTGTCTCCATTTATATAATTTCTTTCCACCTGGTGCTCTATGGTGGTTAGACTGCAGTGATCACATTGGTAATAGGTCCGGCAGAAACATGGTCTCCCCAGCTTGTTTGTGCCTCCAAGAGGCCGCGGCAGTCTGTGCCGGTGGACCACTGGTTGTCTTTTGTTAGCTATACCGCCAAACTCATAATATGGCTGTCACCTCTGTCAGACTGTTGGCAGTTGGACCACTGCCACCAAACTCAAAATCAGCCCCTTTCTTAGTAAACACCTATTGTCAATCATTGCTTACAAAAACATGCAGTAATCATGATTATCGCGGTACCCCTGAAAGTGGAACAACGTAGCTACGTCTGAGGTATCACGAATAATGGCATCTTCATGATCAAACCTCAATAAAAAAGTGCAATACATTAAAAAATAAGTACAGAATTTAAAGTTTAAACACTATGTAAAAAATATTACTGAAATAAATTGTCAATAATATATGTACATATCATTTTATACTTTATCAAAAAAAGGGTATAATTGCAAATGCCATGAAAGCATACAAACTTTACGTTATAATTTGCAACTAATTTGCAAAAAAAAAATAGAAAAAACAAACATAAAGTCAATAATCCACTACAATAAATGGTAAACAGATAGTGAAAGAGTTAAATGGGAGTTCCCACTTATATATATATATGTGTACATCACAACAGATAAGGTCTCCATAATCAAAACTGGTCAAGGGAGAGGGGTTGCACAGCTCCTCTACCAATATAAAATAATACATGGGATCAGGCCTGCTCTGATCTAGACCTTCTGAACACACATTGGCCCTCATTATGACATTGGGAGTAAATCCCACTTACCGCCACGCTGACAGCCACCAAATTACTGCAGTGGTGGCTGATATCCTTTCACCATATTATGACACACACACACACACACCAATCTGACAGAATTCAGCACACACAAATCTGCCTGTCCACAGGTAAGTGATAAAGAGGCATTATCAAAACCCACACCTTTACGCCAACAGGATAACGCCCATCACATTATGACCCACGAATCACCACAGCAGAGCTTCAACGGCGGTAAACCATTGGCGGTACATACCACCGCGCTTACAATGGACACCCACAGACAAAACAACACCACATTGGGCAATTTAAACAACACACACCTGACACCTATACACACACCTCACCCACATACCCCCACCACTATAAAACACACACACACACATTACCCACAACCCTTTATAATTACAAAGCATTGCCACCAGAGAGGCACCAACACCTCTGAGACAACTAGAGCTACACACTAAGCACACCTATACATCATTCACACACTCCAAATCACACACCCCAACACATTACCCAACACACCCTCACCAACACACCACACATAACATCCATGGCACCACAAAGATACCCCTGTTTCACAGAGGAGGAGCTAAGGGCCATGGTGGAGGAAATTGTCAGGGTAGAGGCATAGCTTTTTAGAGCACAGGTGCAGCAGATATCAATAGCCAGGAAGATGGAGCTTTGGCGGAGAATCGTGGACAGGGTCAACGCCGTGGGACAGCACTCCAGAACTAGGGATGACATTGTATTGTATTGTATTGTAGGAGCATTTGTAAAGCGCATTCCGGCAAAAAAGACATCAGGAAGAGGTAGAATGACCTACGGGGGGAAGGTAAGTTCCATAGCAGCAAGACACCAGCTCACCATACAGAGGACTGACAGTGGACTTCCCCGCAACTCACAGCATGGGAGGAACAAGTCTTGGCAATACTGTATCCTGAGGGACTGGCCGGAGTCAGAGAAGGACTGGAGTCTGGTAAGTCAACTCTCTACTACTATCACCCCCTTACCTGCATGCCATCACATTCCCTTACCCTCACTCCCGTCACTCTACTACCTCCCACACCCTCCACCATCACATCTAACTCATCCTAATGCCAAGCCCTGCATGCTGTACCAATGCATGGACACCCCTCACAGTCCTGCATGGACACTCATCACTAAAGCATGTACACCATAGAGAACTAACTAACTAATCCCACCATACACTAACATACACAGGTGGAAGCTGACAGGGCAAATCCAACCATACAGGGGAAGCTAGGAACATACAATATGTCATAAACATAAACCATAACACATCATTTACATCCCTACAGGTACCCCAGCCAATGTCAGCAGAGAGGAGGTGCCAACACTATCCGGTCCCCTAACAGAATAGGCCCACAGTGATGACAGTAACTTTGGTCTTCAGGATCTGGATGATCTACCTGGCCCATCAGGGATTACTGGACAGCTGGTTACCCATGCCCAGTCACAGACCACCACAGAGCCTCTCCCATCTGGAAAGACCACTACAGCACCAACCCAGTGTACCCACACCTCTGTCCCCAGGACACGTCAATCAGCAGTGTGTCCACCTCTACAAGGACCCCAGGCCACACATCGCACCCAAGACAATCAGGGACCTGGAGTCAGTGGCTTTGGGCACACGGTTCAGGGGACAGAGGCACAGGCCAAAAGGGAAACTGGGAGGACTGCTGTGCCCAAGGGGGAGGACAGGCACAGGGAACCAGAACCAACTCTCCAGGATGCACTCTCCGAGATCCTGGGACTCTATCAACATTCCCAGGACACAATGGGCCAGATCCTGGACAATGTGGAGGAGAACAGGCAGCTGCAGGAGGGACAGTACCACAGGATCAGGGAGGACATGCAGGCCATCAACAACACCCTGATGTCCATAGCAGGGGTGAAGGCAGACATGGCCAACATTATGAGGGAGGCATTCTCACACAAGCAGGCCCCTGCCACTAGCCAGATATCTGGACAGGCTTCCACTTCTGCTGCTGCTAGTGGACAGGAGGCCTCACCAAAGGACCAACAGGCCACCAGCACCCCTTCCCCTGCAGAAGGTGAACCACCCTACAAATGTTCCCTTTGATCCAGACAGAAGCCAGAGACACTTGCCAAGAGCCCAGCCAGGAAATGAGACTCTCCTGATTGTTCCCATTGTGTCCCACTTAGTCACCCTGTCCACCTTGAACTGCCATTGCTCCCCTTCCTATGTCCCCTTGGACAATGCACCTGTGCTACCAATAGACTGGAACAATACCTTGGACTTTCCGCCATCATCACCCCATCCCATTGCACTTCCCCCTATATGTTAGCACTTCAATAAACACCCTTTGAAAAAACTCCATTTGGAGTATGTCATGTATTTCAAATATGTATTCTTTGAAACAGGAACAAACATTTCAAATTAACTGTACATCAGCATACATTAATGACCTGTAGTTGGCTGCAGTGATCACACCAGTAGTATATGTCAATTCACCAACATCTGCAAAATGAATTGCCAGAGGGAACAGTAAGTGGGCATAGAAGTGGTAAATAACAGCATGCATTGCCACACAGATTACAACCAAAATAATTGAAACATAAAATTACACTGTCCTACCTGTGTGTCATTGGCAATATTGTCGTATAACTGATGTTCTGTTGTCCTCATCCTCATTCTCTGACTCCTCATCCTCACAGTCCACAGGGTCTACTGCTGCCATGGGGGCATCTCCAGTCTCCTCCTCCTGCAGAAAAGGGACATGGTGTCTGAGGGCCAGGTTGTGCAATATGCAGCATGCCACTTCAATCTGGCAGACCTTCTTGGGTGAGTAGCACAGGGATCCACATGTTAGATGGAGGTACCGGAACCTGGCCTTCAGGAGGCCAATGGTCCTTTCAATGATCCTTCTGGTTCACCCATGTGCCTCATTATAACGTTCTTCTGCCCTTGTCCTGGCATTCCTCACAGGGGTCAGCAACCATGATAGGTTTGGGTAAACAGAGTCACCTGCATTTATTGAGGGACAACATTTAGCCATGCACAATCCTATAAGGTTAACACCACAGGCATACACTAATATACACTGGGTGGGGACCAAGGCTCACCTATTCAATCAATCAATCAATCAAAAAAATTATAGAGCGTGCTACTCACCCGTAAGGGTCTCAAGGCGCTGGTGGAGGGGGGTAGTAATGTTCGAACATCTGCGTCTTGAGGTTTTTTCTGAAGAGCAGGAGGTTCTGAGTCTTGCAGAGGTTGGTGGGAGGGAGTTCCAGGTCCTGGGGGCGAGGTAGGAGAAGGATCTGCCTCTGGTGGTGGCGCGTTGGATGTGGGGGACTGTGGTGAGTGCGAGGTCGGCGGAGCGGAGGTGGTGAGTGGGAGTGTGGAAGTTCACTCTTTCGTTGAGGTAGGTTGGTCCAGTGTTGTGTAGGGATTTGTGCGCGTGGATGAGGATTTTGAAGGTGATCCTCGTGTTGATCGGAAGCAAGTGAAGGGATCTGAGATGTGAGGAGATGAGTTCATGTCGTGGGAGGTCCAGGATGAGGCGGGCGGCTGTGTTCAGGATCCTCTGGAGTTTGCGTTTGAGTTTGAGTGTGGTGCCGGCATAGAGGGCGTTTCCGTAGTATAGCCTGCTGCTGATGAGTGCATGGATAACGGTCTTTCTGGTCTCTATGGGAATCCATTTGAAGGTTTTTCGCAGTATGCTGAGGGTGTTGAAACAGGAGGAGGTGATGGTGTTGATTTGATGGGTCATGGAGAGGGAAGGGACCAGGATGATGCTGAGGTGCGTGCGTGGTTTGCAGGTTTTGGTGGGTGACCTAGGGCGGTGGGCCCTCCGGAGTCGTCCCATATGGTTTTGTTGGGGCCGAAGATGATGATTTCGGTTTTGTTGGAGATGAGCTTGAGGTGGTTTGCTGTCATCCATGTGGCGGTGTCAAGGAGTCCAGCGTGGAGGTTGGTTTTGGCGGTGGTAGGGTTTTGGGTGAGGGAGATGATGAGCTGGGTGTCTTCTGCGTAGGATATGATGGTGATTCCGTGTGGTCGGAGGATGTTTGCGAGCAGGGTCAAGTAAATGTTGAAAAGGGTAGGGATGAGGGAGGACCCTTGGGGGACTCCACAGATGATTTTGGTGGCTGTGGAGTGGAAGGGAGGGAGGCGGACTTTCTGGTTTCTTTCTGTGAGTAAGGAGGTCAGCCAGTCTACGGCCTTGTGTCGAATACCTGCTTTGTGGAGGCGTGTGTGGAGTGTTTGGTGGCAGACAGTGTTGAAGGCAACAGACAGGTCCAGGAGGATGAGTGCGATGGTCTCGCCCTTGTCGACTCTGGTTCTGATGTCGTCAGTACATGCGATAAGGGCGGTCTCAGTGCTGTGGTTCTTGCGGAACCCAGACTGGGAGGTGTTGAGTGTGTTGCTTTCCTCTAGGAAGTGAGACAGGCGGGTGTTCACTAGTTTCCCAGGGACCTTGGCGGAGAAGGGGAGGAGTGAAATTGGGCGGTAGTTGGTGAGGTCATCAGGGTCTGCTTTGGGCTTTTTCAGGAGTGCAGTGACTTCTGCATGCTTCCAGGGGTCTGGGAAGGTGGAGGAGTTGAAAGAGCTGTTGATTATGTTGCGAAGTTTGGGAGCAATGGTTGGGCTGGCTTTGTTGTAAATGCAGTGGGGGCAGGGGTCCGAGGGGGAGCCTGAGTGGATGGAATTCATCATTTTTTCAGTTTCTTCATCATTGGAAGGGGCGCATGTTAGTAGTAGGTTGGGAGGGAGTCTTTGCTGATCAAGTCGGTGGTGTGTGTGGCAGGTGCGTGTGATGTGAAGCTGTTGTGTATGTCTAAGATTTTGCAGTGGAAATGGTTGGAGAAGGAGTCACAGAGGAGTTGTGTGTTTGTGTGGTCGATGTTGCTGGCTTTGGGTTTGGAGAGCTCTTTGATGATGGTAAAGAGTTCCTTGCTGTTGTGTGAGTTACTGTCTATGCGTTCCTTGTAGTATGCTCTTTTGGTGGTGCGTATGAGTTTCCGGTGTTTGCGAATGGTGGTTTTGAGGGTGGAGAAGTTGGTGGGTAAGGGTTCCTGTCGCCAAGCTTTCTCTGTTTTGCGGCATTCATGCTTGGAGGCTTGGAGTTCAGTGCTAAACCAGGGGGTGTTCTTGATGGTGTGGGTGGTGATGTTTTTTCTGAGAGGGGGGAGTGAGTCTGCGCAGGTTGTGATCAATTGTGTGAGGTTCTGGGCAGCAATGTTGGGGTCGTTGGTGTTGGAGGGGTTCTGCGCGAGTTGGGCATTCAGGTATTCTGTGGGGATCCTGTCCCATGTGCGGTAGGGTGTGGTGTGTTGGTGGTGGTGTGTGGGGGGTTTGGAGAAGGAGAAGTGGACGCAGTGGTGGTCAGACCAGTGGAGTTTGGTGGTGTGAGTGTAGGTTATGTGGTTGCTCGAGGTGAAGATTGCGTCTAGTGTGTGTCCTGCTGAGTGGGTGGGTGTTGTGACTAGTTGCTTGAGTCCGAGGTTCGTGAGGTTATCTAGAAGGGATGAGGAGTTGTGGTCGTGGGGGTTCTCCAGGTGAAAGTTAACATCACCAAGGAGGATGTAGTCTGTGGAGGTGAGGGCATGAGGGTTGATGGTGTTGGCGATGGCGTCACAGAGGGGGGTGAGGCCCTGGTGGTCTGTAGATTAGAGTTCCTCTGAGGGTGGTGTTGTCGTTTGTGTGAATTAGGAAATGCATGCGCTGTCTAGGGTGTTGTGTGTGTTGGTGGTGAACCTAATGGTGTTGCCACCTCCTGGTTTGTTAAAGCAGTCTCTGCGATGGAGTTTGTATCCATATGGGGTGGCTGTGGCTATGTCTGGCTCAGATGAGGGGTTCATCCAAGTTTCCGTGAGGAAGACAATGTCTGGTGAGTTTGATGTGATAAGGTCCCAGAGTTCTATGGCATGCTTGTGTAAGGAGCGGGTGTTTAGGAGTATGCAGTTAAGGTAGTTGTGAGGGCTGTTGTTGTTGTGGTGCGCAATGGTGTTGGTGTGGGGGGTGTTAGTGGTGTTGTGGGGTGTGTTGGTGTGGGGGGTTTTGGTGTTGCTGTGGGTTGTGGTGGTGATGTGGAGTGTGTGAGGGTTGTGGGGCTTGTTTGTGTTGTGGTAGGGTCTGTTGGGGTGTGTGGGGACTGTGTTTGAATCTTCTGCGTTGAGGTTGTGGTGTTTGTTGTGGGGAGCATTGGGGTTGGTGCAGGCATGTGGGTTTTTCAGGTGTTTGTGGGGGAGCAGGAGAACCGGCAGGCGTAGCAGGTGAAAGGCTTGCCTTTGCCGCACCTCTGTTGCGCCAGCGGCGCGGCCACCATTAAGAGGGTGGAGTGGGAGGGTGGAGCAGCAGGGAGGCGGGAGGGAGGGCCAATGGGTGTGTGAGGGGGGCAGGGCTGCAGGGGAGGCAGCGGCAGAGGGGAACAGTGACTGACCGGAGCCGGTGGCAAAAAACGGGCGGTGAGAGACAAGTGAAGCAAAAGATATACAGGGAGGGGCAGGGGAGCAGAGATGCACAGAAAACACAAAGGGTCAGGACAGATGCAAAATACACGGCAATACAAATACTAATAACAGAAGCAATATTAAAGCAACACAAAGGAATACTCATGCGGCAAAAATAAATGGTGATGCAGATAACAGAGACAGAAACAGAAACAGACACATAAACAAATTACAGCAATACAGAAGGAATACTCATGCGACGGACGCAGGGAAAGCCTACCACTAGGCACCAGGGATGAGGCGCAGGCGGGTGACTGTGGGTGGAGGAGGGCCTTGAACTGCTGTCCAGGCGGCAGTCCACAGTATCAGGGGCACAGGGCAGGCTGGTATTAACCACACCCTGTGCCTCTGTAGTTGGGCCATCACATTTAAGATGCTGCTATTCCTCATGACAGAGGCATATTGCACCGACCAAGAATACTTAGCAGTGACGTGGGAGATGTACTGGTCCGCCAAGCACATCATCTGAATATTCATGGAGTGGAAACTCTTACGATTCCAGAACACCTGTTCATTCTGGCGGGGGAGGGGACAAATGCAATATGTGTTCCATCAATCACTTCAGTTCTGTTGGGGATATGTCCCATTGCATAAAACTCGGCCTTCACTGTGGCCACATCCTCAACCTGGGGGAAAAGAATGTAGCTGCACATGTGTTTTATCAGGGCAGACAACACTCTTGTGAGCACCTTTGAGAACATTGGCTGTGACATTCCTGCTGCCAAGCCCACTGTCACTTAGAAAGAACCAGTTGCCAGGAAATGGAGTACAGATAGCACTTGCACAAGAGGGGGGATCCCAGTGGGGTGACGGATAGCAGATATCAGGTCAGGTTCCAATTGGACACACAGCTCTGTGATTGTGGTCCTGTCCAGTCTATGGGTGAGGATAATGTGCCTGTCCTTCAGTGCAGCCAAGTCCACCAGGGGTCTGTACACTGGGGTATGTCTCCATCTCCTATTCATTCGCAGCAGTAGGTATCTAAGGGACACAAGAGTCAGGAGGCTGTCACAAACTAAACATTGGAGCCGCAACAGGAGTTTGCATTCTGTAAACGCGTAATGGGTCAGTGTGAACTGTGCAGTATGTGCCTATTTCCCTTAGGCAAGGGTCGCTACCCAGGGGGGACAAATTTATTTTAGGCCATTTCTGCCCCCCCTGTGGGCAGATCAGCCTATTGTTATTAGGCCGATCTGCCCCCAGGGGGGAAAGAAACCTCTAGGTGCCAGGGCTATTTTTTTTGTTTGTTTTGTTTTTTAGAGGGGGGGAGCGACCCCTTAGGCAAGGGTCGCTCCCCTGGGGGGCAAATTGTATTTAGACCATTTCTGCCCCCCTTTGGGGCAGATCGGCCAATTGTTGTTAGGCCAATCTGCCCCAAGGGGGGCAGAAACCACTAGGCACCGGGGATCTTTTTTTTGCACCAATTTCACACAATGGGAGCGACCCTTTAGGCAAGGGTCACTCCCCGGGGGGGGAATTTATTTTAGGCCATTTCTCCCCCCCCTCCCCGGGGGCAGATCAGCTGATTTTTGGTAGGTCAATCTGCCCCCAAGGGGGACAGAAACCTCTAGATGGCAGGGATATTTTTTTTTGCTTTTTGTTTTTGTTTTTTAGAGGTGGGGAGCAACCCCTTAGGCAAGGGGAGCTCCCCTGGGGGGCAAATTGATTTTTGATAATTTCTTCTCCCCTTGGGGGCAGATCAGTGTATTTCTATTAGGCTGATCTGCCCCCGGGGGGCAGAAACCACTTAGGCACCAGGGATTTGTGTGTGTGTGTATGTGTGTGTTTTCTTTAGGGGGGCACCCCCGTGGGTAAGGGTCACTTCCCATGGGGGCACATTACTGTTGGCCATATCTGCCCCCCTTGGGGGCAAATTGGCCTATTTTTGGAAGGCCCCTCTGCCCCCAAGGGCGGGCAGAAAGCCCACCAGAGACCAGGGAAGTTTTTGTTTCCAAAATAAGAGGGTGTGGGTATGGCCATACCCCCATCCCAAATAAATGGGGCCAAAGTTGTTCTGCCCACCAGTTGGCAGATGGTGCAATTACCCCTGATCCACACCCCGGGGGAGCAGAAAGTCTACTAGATGCCAGGGAATTAAAAACCAAATATATATATTGGGGTGTTAGTTACCAACCAGTATGGGCCTGGTTATGCCCCCACCCCAACTGAAGGGGGTAACAGTCTTTCAGCTCTCCCCGCACTCTAAAACATCTTATCCCACAGCAAGTAAGAAGACATTTGATTATTTTGGGTTTTGGTTTTACATTTGGGCCATGAGAGCTTGGCTACTCTCAAAATCGTCCCACTTGGAATGGTGAGGGCTGCACTTTATGGATTTTGGGATGCTGCCATGTAGAAAAATCCACATGACCTAGACACATCTGAAAACTAAACATCAGGGTGATTCCAGGGTGGTGTGTTTCACATGCACCCGCACCATTTTCGTACCCACAGTGCCCTGCAAACCTCCAACTTTGTTGGAAATCACACATTTTTCCCACATTTTTGTTATGGAACCTTCAGGAATCTGCAGGAATCCACAAAATTCCTACCACCCAGCACTGTCTCATCTATACCGATAAAAATTTTGCTGCACTTGTCAGCCTAAAAATGTTTTTTTGCAAACTGCCCTTTTGGACCCTCTTTGGTTCCCCCTCAATATCGACATGTTTTTGGCTCTTCCCTTTCACAAGCAATTGGCACACCTACACAAATGAGGTATCATTTTTACTGGGAGACCGAGGGGAACATTGGGTGGTATGAAACTCGTCCCAGTGCGGCGATCCCACACAGAAATTTGGGAATAATGAGATTTATTTAGCTAAATTGGAGGTTTGCTGAGGATTCTGGGTAAGAAAACTTTGGGGGATCAACGCAAGTCACACCTCCTAGGACTCCCTTGGGTCTCTAGTTTCAGAAATGTCTGGGTTTGGTAGGTTTCCTTAGATGGCTGCTGAGCCCAGGACCAAAAACGCAGATGCCCCCCTGCAAAAACAGGTAGTTTTGTATTTGATAATTTTGATGTGTCTAGATAGTGTTTTGGGGTATTTCCTTTCGCGGGCAGTAGGCCTACCCACAAACATGAGGTACCATTTTTATCAATCCATTGGGGGAATGCTGGGTGGAAGGAAATACATTTGTGGCTCCTCTCTGATTCCAGAACGTTCTGTCACCAAAATGAGAGAAAAAAGTGTTTTTTGGCCAAATTTTGAGGTTTGCAAAGGATTTTGGGTAACAGAACTTTGTCAAAACCCTAAACGTGACCCCGTCTTGGATTCCCCTAGGTGTCTAGTTTTTAAAACTGTGCAGGTTTGCTAGGTTTCCCAAGGTGCCAGCTGAGCTAGCGGCAAAAATCCACAGGTAGGCACTTTGCAAAAAACAGCACTATTTTCTTTGTGAGAATGTGATGTGTCCACGTTGTGTTTGGGGCATTCCTGTCGCGGGCTCTAGGCCTACCCCCAGAAGTGAGGTACAGTTTTTATCGGGAGACTTGGGGGAACGCTGGGTCGAAGGATATTTGTGTCTCCTCTCTGATTCCAGAACTTTATATCACCTAAATGAGAGGAAAAAGTGTTTTTTTGGCCAAATTTTGAAGTTTGCAAAGGATTCTGGGTAACAGACCCTGGTCAGAGCCCCACAAGCCACCCCATCTTGGATTCTCCTAGGTGTCTAGTTTTCAAAACTGCTCAGGTTTGCTATGTTTCCCTAGGTGCCGGCTGAGATAGAGGCCAAAATCCACAGCTAGGCACTTTGCAAAAAACAGCTCTGTTTTCTTTGTGAAAATGTGATGTGTCCACGTTGTGTTTTGGTGCATTCCTGTCGCGGGCGCTAGGCCTACTCACGCAAGTGAAGTACCATTTTTATTGGGAGACTTGGGGGAACACAGAATAGCAATACAAGTGTTATTGCCCCTTGCCATTTTTTCCTTCCAAATGTAAGGCAGTATGTAAAAAAGATGTCTATTTGACAAATGCACTATAATTCACATGCTAGTATGGGCACCCCTGAATTCAGAGATGTGCAAATAACCACTGATTCTCGACACCTTATCTTGTGGCTACTTTGGAAATACAAAGGTTTTCTTGATATTGATTTTTCACTTTTTACATTTCAGCAAATTAATTGCTGTATACCCGGTATAGAATGAAAACCCATTGCAATGTGCAGTTCATTTATTGGCTCTGGGTACCTAGGGTTCTCGATGAACCTACAAGCCCTATATATCGCTGCAACCAAAAGAGTCCAGCAGACGTAACAGTATATTGCTTTCAAAAATCTGAATTCGCAGGAAAAAGTTACAGAGTAAAACATGGAGAAAAATGCCTGTTTTTAACACCTCAATTTCAATATTCTTTTATTTCGGCTGTTATTTTCTGTAAGAAACACTTGCAGGATCTACACAAATGACCCCTTGCTGAATTCAGAATTTTGTCTTCTGCTCCGAAATGTTTAGCTTTCTGGGATCCAGCATTGGTTTCTCACCCATTTCTGTCACTAACTAGAAGGAGGTTGAAAGCATAAAAAATATTAAAAATGGGGTATGTCCCAGTAAAATGTCAAAATTGTGTTGAAAAATTGGGTTTTCTAATTCAAGTCTGCCTGTTCCTGAAAGATAAGCTGGGAAGATGGTGATTTTACCACCTCAAACCCTTTGTTGATGCCATTTTCAGGGAAAAAACTATGAGCCTTCTTCTGCAGCCCTTTTTCCCCATGCTGTATTTTGGCTAATTTCTTGGTCTCCTTCAGGGAAACCCACCAAGTCTGGGTACCTTTAGAATCTCTAGGACGTTGGGAAAAAAGGACGCAAATTTAGCATGGTAGCTTATGTGGAGAAAAAGTTATGAGGGCCTAAGCGTGAACTGCCCCAAATAGCCAAAAAAAGGATCGGCACAGGAGGGGAAAAGCCCATGCAGCGAAGGGGTTAAAGGTAAGTCCAGTGGGTCCTCTTGGAAGATAGAGGTCGGAAGGGATTAGGGACCCCAGAGCACAGCTGATTTGGCATTGCAGGGGACAGGGAGGCCGGGTGCAGTGCAGATAGGTCAACCAAGAGTCGTTCATCAGGGACTCCTTGGTGCCAGGAGCAGATTACTTGAAGGGTAGATTGCAGGTCAGAAGGGCCACTCTGGGGGGGTGGCTTTTGCGTATCTTGAAGTCCCACGACTGATGCTTGCTTCTGGGCTTTTGTGAGTTGTTAGTGTACTTTACTTCTTGGTGTCTGAATGTTGGGAGTCTCATATACCAGGGAATGGTATGTCTCAAGCCTTGAAAGTTGCAGTGACATCGAACTTGGCACATTGATAGGTTTTGCCCTCCAAGTTTGTCGGGTGAATTTTGGTTGGGCTGCTGGCTCCAGTACATTGGTCAGGGGCCAGTCAGTGAACTGGACTTCACTGGTTCCTTGCTTGTAGGTTGCAGGAGAGGGATACCTTCAGTGTGATGGAGGTTCTTGGCAATTTTTAGATGACTAGAGGTGCTCTGCTGGTTTTAGAGTCCTTCAGGTTTCCATGCGACACCTCAGCGATGTTGCTGAGTCCGAGGAGCAGCATGCAGGGTTTTGCGCCTTTTTCTTTGTGCAGCAAGACTTCTGTTGTTGTGCCTCAGGTCCAATTAGTTTCTGGTCTTCTTGTGTCCATCAAATATGATCTGTAGAACTAGGGATGCCCACTAAATACAGCATTTAGTGGGTGTTAGGGGGAGTACCTGGTAGTGGCCAATAGCCCACCTTCCTTAGGTTGGCTACTCCCACTAAGTGACCGCTTCCTTTGGTAAGGCATCACATCCCTAACTAAGATGGAGGAGAATAAAATGGAGTGGTCACCTCGGCTGCCACACCTGAGGGATGGTAGAGGCTGAATGGGGCCACTCCTCCTACTCTGGCTATGTTTTTCTGACAGTTTACCCACTCAAAGTGGAGGAAAAAACTTTGAGTGGCCATCTGCTGTTAGCAGCAGACATGGGGGTCAGATTTCAAAGGTTGTAAAAACTTTAAAGCTGATTGCTGGTGCAGGGTGTCTGCCTGGAGGAGGAGGTGTACTACCTCCACCCAGAAAAGGCTTTGCGTTCTGGCTCCTGAGAGCAGAGGCTCTCACTTCAGGAATCCAGACTTCTGTCTGGTAGCGGCAGGCTGGCTAAGACCAGTGAGCAACCATGCTCAGGCTGTTAGGTTTTGTGGGGGCACCTATAAGGTGCCCTCAGGGTACATTTTATAATAAATCCAACACTGGCATCAGTGTGGGTTTAATATTCTGAACTGTTTGATACCAAACAACCCAAGGATCAGAGAGGCCATCATGTAGCTGGGGAAGTCATAATGACTATTGCCCATCACATGCATTTGTTATGGATTCCCTGTACACTTACTATTTATATAATATAAATATATTACCTACTGGTGATTTACAGTAGGTAGTTATAGCTAATATCATGTTTCCATAAAAAAAGCATTTCCATAAAAAAAGCATTTTTTGACTTGCCTATAACTTTGGCACAAGTTATGGTCACTTATGATAACTCTAAAAATAACAGCGTGAATTTCTAACTTTGTGGACGTTTGAAATGTGAGCCTAACTATACTTTGATTTTTTTATCTATCTATCTATCTATCTATCTATCTATCTATCTATCTATCTATCTATCTATCTATCTATCTATCTATCTATCTATCTATCTATGTGTATATATATATATATATATATATATATATATATATATATATATATATATATATATGTATTTGGTGTAAGTCAGTTCAGTAATTTTCAAGATATTAAAGGAACTCCACATTTGTATATCTGGTGAGATCGGATTGGCTGTCAGCACTTCAATCAATATACATGATAGCACTACATTGAACTGCCTTGAAGTGAATGGCAGGTTTGAGGGCCACAAAAAGGAGAACATATAAATGGTGATAACAAGCTATAGCTACAATATAAATCATGTGTTGATAGTAGCATACTAATTTTAGGAATTGTGGTACGTTCTATGGTGATTTTACCCTGCTGGAATTTCATGAATCATGTTCGAGAGAAAACAGTTTTCTCATGATTTTCTCTTATAGGTTATGGAAGGCGCTCCAGAAGCTAAAATAAGAGCATATTTTCAGTAACTTCACACTATATTTCTCAGCCATATGAGAATGAAGTCTGACGTTCTCAGTAAAGCATGAACTTCCAACAGAAGCAGTCTGTCAGTTGATTCCCTTGTGTTCTAGTAGAGCCTCCCAGAGTGTTCTAAAGAACATCTAAAGTGCTACCAGTCTCACTTATGACAAAATGGAGACACACTTGAAGCCATCTTGATTGAATCAAAATAATAAAACGTGAAACATTTAATTAAGAAAGGAACAAAATGAGAGGGTTCATTTTGTCATAGAAATTATGGCTAGTGCTGTAGAAAGAAAGATTAGGACACATTTTAAGTTAGTTCTCAAATGTCTTCCTCTTCTATTTCATTAAAACATTCTGACATGCAGACTGAAAGATGCACTTTCAACACCAGCATAATGCTGCCAGTTCTTCTGACACTAACCTTACAAAGCACCCAGAGGCCCATTGAAACCAACGGGAGCCTCCTTTTAATGTCTGCTCAGAGCAAGCATTAAAAGGGCCGAAAAAAAATGATGCCAAGAAATGTCTTAGATTTCTTTGCACCATTAATGCGCCCCCTAAAAAGGAAAGGCCCCCTTTGCATACATTATGCCTGTCACAGGCATTTTGTGTGCAAAGGGTTACAAAGTGGTGCAATGCATGCATTGCGCCACTTTGAAAATTTGGTGCAGCGATTTTGGCAGTGTTGGGTCACATTAGCGCAAACAAATGATGCTAATGTGGTGCAAAGAGGTGCTAGGGGCTCTTGAATCTGCCCTTTAATTTTTTTGTATTGTTGCTGTTTTATAGAGCCCCAACCCAAAGGTAATGGAGTGCTTTACATAAACATCAGTTACATTACACAAGGAAACATTCATTTTCATTTTTGGCATGGAGAGATTCAATGTTTGCCCAGAATCACAGGATCAATAGCCTAGGCTTCTTTTTCAAAATTACCATCTTGCCAAGTTCATAATTTTGGCAAGTATGGTACGTTGGATCATGGAGGGCAGGAGCAATAGTGTAGGGACATGGACTTGGATAATAGAAGACAGGAGAGAGCTGGGCAGGGATACCAAACTTGACTTACAGGGCAGATGTCAGGGATTGCAGCAGCACAATACAACACAGAAGGCAAGTGGGGCAGCAGAGCAGCACAACAGACCATGGAAAGGAATAGGGAAGGGACAGTGCCCTCTACATGGGCATCAGAGAGCACATTGGAAAGAGGTAAGGGCAGCAAACTGACCATACTGGACAGACAGGAGGGACAGTTGCAGCACAGCGGACCATGAAGGGCAGGAGGAAGGGGCAGGGGCATGGAAACGAGCCAGATAAGACAAGAGGGAGGGTATTGGAAATGGGGTCTCTGGTTGCAGAGGTATATACCCTTGTCCAAGTAGGGACCAAAATCCTAGTCAGGGTAAGCCATAGACAATACAAATTATCCTGCGCCCACACTCTGGTAGCTTGGCACTGAGCAGTCAGGCTTAACTCAGAAGGCAATTTGTTTTGTGCAATAAATCATACAGTAAAAACACCACAAGATTACACAACACAGGTTTAGAAAAATAGATATTATTTATCTGAATAAAGTAAGGTCAAAATGACAAAGAACTAATAAGCTCAATTTGAAATATCACTTTTAAAAGGTTTAAAAGGGTCTCAATCCTTAGAAATAAACAATTGTCTTGATGCGTCAAAAATAATGATGCACGGATACCGCAGAGGAGGAGATGCGTAGAAAAATAAGGTGTTACATTGAATTTTCAGACACAGCACAGACAATGTGTTGTTTCTTTCCATGCTGCAAGGAGTTTGCATCATTTATTGGGTCAAAGTCTTGGTTCCTCACTGCGATGCAGGAATATTTTGACGCTCAGGGACGATGCATTGAAAATCGTTGTTGCTCTTGAAGAAGGGACAAGCACTGCATTGATGCGTCAAATTTTCCATCTCAAGGCAGGCACTGCATCGAATTTCCAGTTGGGAAGTCGGGGCTGAGTAGTTCCAGTCAGCTGTGCAGGGATTTCTCTTCGCTATGCAGGCTTCATGTCAATTTCTGCAGGTGTTTTGTCGATTTTTGATGCACAAGAAATGTCTTGGAGATGTGAAGTCTTTGTTGGCCCTGAGACTTCAGAAAACAGGAGGCAAGCTCAATACAAGCCCTTGGAGAGCACTTTTGGGAGGGCAGAGTCCTTCTCAGCCAATTCAGAGGACAGCGGGGCAGCAGGCAACAGCAGGGAAGCAGTCCTTCTCAAGACAGCGGTCCTGATGAGTCCTTCGGGCAGCCAGGCAGGTCCTCTGACAGGGTGCAGGTGTAGGTCCATAAGTGTCTGAGTTGGTGGGTTCAGAGACCAAGTTTATGTACCCCAAAATGCCTTTGAACTGAGGGAGACTTCAAAGAGTGGTTTTGAAGTACAAAAGTTCCCCTTTCAGTCCAGTCCTGTCTGCCAGGGTCCGAGTGGGGGGTTATCAGTCCATTGTGTGAGGGCAGGCCACTGGTCTTTGAAATGTAAGTGTCAGGCCTTCCACCCATCCAGCCTAGGAAGACCCATTCAATATGCAGATGAATGCAGATATTGACTGAGTGTCCTGTGGCTCTCTGAGTGAAATGCACAAGGGAGCTGTCAGCTAGCACAGACCAGAAGTTGATTGCAGACGGACTGTAAGGCACAGATGCTTTTAAGTGCTGAGAAATGCTCACTTTCTAAAAGTGGCATTTCTAAAATAGTAATATTGAATCCAACCTCACCAATAAGCAGGATTTTCTATTACCATTCTGTACATACTAAATATGACCTGGTTACCCCTTTCAGATCAGAATCTACCACTAAAAAAGTCTATGAGGGGAGTCCTAATGTTAGTCTATGAAAGGAGTATGCCTCACAGTAGTGGAAAACAAATTTAGGAGTTTTTCACTACCATGACACAGAAAACAAAAATGTACATGCCCTGCCTTTTACCTACGGGTTACCTAGGGCCTACTTTATGGGTGACTTATATGTAGAAAAAGGGCAGTTTAAGGCTTGTCAAGTACTTTTAAATGCCAAGACGAAGTAGCAATGAAACTGCACACAAAGGCCTTGCAACGGCAGGCCTGAAAAATAGTTAAGGGACTACTTATGTGGGTGGCACAATCATTGCTGCAGGCCCACTAGTAGCATTTGATTACAGGACCAGGGCAGGACCAGGGCAGATACAGTGCACTTTACTGGGGTCTTATTAGTAAATCAAACATGCCATTTGGGAATGAACCAATGTTACCATGTTTAAGTGAGAGAGCATATGCACTTTAGCACCGGATAATAGTGGTAAAGTGCTCAGAGTCCTAAAACCAGCTGAAATAGTATCAGAAAAATGGAGGGAGGCAGGCAAAATGTGGGGATTTACCACCCTAAGGCTGTCAGGTCTAACAGAGGGGATAGGGACCTGAACATGGAAAAAAGAAGGCCGGGGCAAGAGGGCAGGAGCAGTAAACTGACCATGGGAGGCAGGCTGGATGGGCACCAGAAGCACAACACGCTTTGGAGGGCAACAGTGAGGCTATAATAGCATAAATGCAGACAATGGAGGGAAGGTAGAAAGAGGTCAGGGGCAGCAAGGTGACCACACAGGGCAGATGGGAAGGGCTGTGGCAGCACAGATGACCATGCATGGCAAGGTAGAGGGGTACTGGCAGCACACCAGCCATGGTGGGCATGAGGCAGCGGGCAGAGGCATGCACAAAGGATGATAAAGGACAGAAGGGAGGAGTAGTGGCTGGACATAGACAAGAGAGGGCAGGGGAAGGAGCTTCACAAAAGACAATGCAGGGCAAGCAGGAGGAGCAGTTGTAGCACAACAGAACCTGGAGAGCAAAAGAGAGTGGCAGCAAAATGGACCATGGTGGACATGAGGGAGGGGCTAGGGGCATGGAACTCAGACAGGCAGGGCAGGTGGCAGTCATCTGACCATGAAAAGCAGGTGGGAAGGGAAGTAGCAACCCAACTGAACACTCAGAGTAGATAGGAGGAGCAGTGTCAGATCTATGGAACATTGTCGGCAAAATAGAGGGAGCCGAGATATGCACACAGACATCCGAGGGCAATGGTGGGGTACAGAATTGGGAAACGAAGGGCTGGAGGAGTAATTAGGGACATCAAGCTAAATGCAGGGCAGTAGCAGCACATCACACCAGGCAGGACATGAGAGAAGGGGCTAGTGCATGGACTCAGACAGGGGGGACGGAGGAGATGGATGGGGCAGCTTGCTAACTGTTAAGGGCAGGTGGGAAGGGCAGTGGTAGAACAACAGCCACATGCTGTAATGAGGGAGACGGGTCATGAACCTGGACAATGGATGACAAGAAGGAATGGGGGAAGGAGGCAGCAAGCATGGGGGGGGGCAGACCAATGCCAGGCCAGACCCTGTATTTACCCTCCACCATGCATTGTGATGGGCAGCTTACTCAATGTTAAAAAAAACGATAGAAATTCACGGAAAAATAGAAAACAGTTACAGGGATGTTATAGTTAGGAAACAGAATTTAAAAAACATAGAAATTTACCAAAAAAACAAAGGTTACCGGGACGTTATAATTAGGTTAAGATTTTACACGCAAAAATAATAGAAATTCAGCTGTTATGGTTATAGTTAATTCAAATGCACGAAGTTAACTATAACTTGTGCCTTTGCCATGCACTGTTAATTACCCAAGATATTGCATCACTCATGACATCTTTAATGACATCATTGAAAATATCACTGCAACATTTGCAGAAAATTCTGCATGGCAAAGGCACAAGTTACAGTTACCTCAGGCCACGAGTTACAGTTACTTGAAATAACTCTAACCTTGACTGCTGGATTTGTATGGCTTTGTGTGTGTGTAAGATATGAACCTACATATAAGTCTCTGTAACCTTTAGTGAAAAATACATATATTAAAAAAAAATACATATACATATATAAATATATATATATATATATATATATATATATATATATATATATATATAGACACACACACACACACACAATATCTCTGGTGTCTAGTGGGCTTTTGGCCTCCCTGGGGGGACAGATTATGAGCAGCTGCCCCTATCAGCCTCCCAGGGTTCACAGAAGGGCTGTTATACATATATTTATACATTTAATACAATGCTTGGTGTCTTGTGTACTCTGAGGGTGCAGTTCATGAACAATTGCCAGCCATCTGCCTCCAGGAGAGACAGCAAGGCTGTTATAATGAAATTTGCCAGGGGGAGCAGAAGTCCATGTCAAAGAGGCCATTCCCCCCATCCTTAGTGTTTAGTGGGCAAATCCCTGCTTGGGGATTGCTTTCCTGTGGCGATCCCCAAGCAGAGATTCACTAGGCAAAGGAGCATTGGAAAGAGGAGATTCTGCCTCTTTCATTGATTCTGCTCCAATAAGAATTAGTGCTTTGGGGGCTGATATATACCCCCAAGTACTGATTCTGAGAAAGTGAAACATGCCCTTCATCTCGTTTTACTTTTACTTTTGCAATGTAATGAAGTCAGCACGTAAAGCATCATAGAGGCCTTTCTAATCCTCCCCAGTGTGGGCCAATAGCCAACAGATGCAATGAGGAGAGAGTGCGGACGTTGGTCACACTTATGGGATTAACTATTTTAACCCTAACCACATCCCCTCAACTACTAAATGCCCAATAAGTAACCTAGAACCTTATACATCTTTCTTTCATATTTTTTTTTACATATGGCTGTAATTTCTATGCACTTCCATATAATGCATATAATGAAGATGCAGACTTAGGACCTGATTTAGAGTTTGGTGGACCGCCTACCGCTTACTCCGTCACAAATATAACAGATATCCCATTTGTGTTATTACGATTCCCATAGGATATAATGAGATCTTATTATGGTACACGGGTCAGCCATCAGATTTGTGATGGAGTAACCCCATCCGCCAAACTCTAAATCAGGCCATTAGTCCACAATCCTCTAGGATATTGTTGCTAGATGGTTAAGGGTTCTCTTCCAGTTTAAAAAGGATTCTTTCTTCCTGTTTCAGTATCCCACTGGCATAACTATTGTTATATTTTTGCTTAGGTTATCTATCCATGTCTTTTTACTATATACTTTTACTATCCCTCTGCTGAATGTATTAGTCTTTGTCAGTAATTCATTATTTCATTAATCATTGATAGTATTTGAATTTTATATTCATCAGTCCCAGATCTAATCTCAATGCTGAGTTTACTGTACCCCTGGGAAGATTGAGCCAATTCTTCCAGATATTCATTTTGATTATCTATATATGATTTATATCTTTATTTTCTAGTATCTCAGTGCCATAAAGGAACAGATTTAAAATTTACAGATTATATGATTCTGTTAAAACCTCCCCTGAGTTATGGAAATATTTGAGATATTATGTGGTCAACGCACCAGCTACAGTTTCACTTTAGTGTTCCTGAGATGAAAAGTGTCTTTTAAAGATTTCTCTTAGAAATAATTCCTGATTACTTGTATTCATTACCAGACTCTACCTGTTGGCCTTTCAGCCAAGCTTCTAGTTACATGCCTTCCTCTAATTTCTTGAAAAAATAACTTTTTAACACAATTATTCCCAATTCATTTATGGCACAATATTTCACAAAAGCATTTAGTTGTCTTCGCATGCAGAATGGTGTGAGATCCATTATGGTTGTTTCATCTGTATAGAATATCAAGGCAATTTGCTCCTTGCCTATCTCTGATGGAAACAACTGGACCCCCAGCAAAATGTTCTGAATGTAAGGTATATAAATGGAAAACAGTAGATAGGCAAGTATTCATCCCTGAATAAATCCATTAGGTATTTAAATGTTCCTGCTCCATTATAGCTCAGCTCTAATTGTTTCCAGGTACCCTCATGGAGTTGAACAATATGGGCCTTATTTATACTTTTTGGTGCAAAACTGCACTAAGGCAGTTTTGCCCCAAAAAGTTTTGCACCGGCTTGCACCATTTTTTAGCACCAGCTGGGCACCATATTTATGGAATGGTGCAAGCCGGTGCACAGGGTAGGCTAGCTTAAAATAAAATTATGTTAGGCAGTTTTGAGTCAAAATAAATGATTCTGACCAGATTAGCATACTTTTTGGACGCTAAGGGGGTATTTATACTCTGTTTGCACTGAATTAGCGTCATTTTTTTTTTACTCTAATTCAGTGCAAAACTAACTCCATATTTATACTTTGGTGCTAGACCCGTCTAGAACCAAATTTATGGAGTTAAAGTCATTTTTTGGAAGTGGAAACCTACCTTGCCTTAATGAGATGCAAGGGAGGCGTTCCCATGCAAAAAAATGACTCTATGGCCTTAACACCATATTTATACTCCCATGTAAAAATGGTGCAAGGGAGGAAGGGTCAAAAAATGGGGCAAAGCTTGCTTTGCCCCATTTTTTAAGACCTGGGTCAGGGCAGGTCTTAGGGGACCTGTGGCCCTATTTCCATGGTGGAACACCATGGAATAAGCCCAGAGGTGCCCTCCCTAGGCCCTAGGGGCACCCCCAGCCACACTAGAGGGACTGCGAGGATGGGGGACCCCATCCCAGGTAAGTACAGGTAAGTGCATTTTATTTTTGAAAGTGCCATAGGGGGCCCTGAAATGGGCCCCCATGCATGGCACCGGGTGCAATGGCCATGCACAGTGGACCCCTGTCCTCTGTGCTGGCCACTGGGGTGGTGGGCATGACTCCTGCCTTTTCTAAGGCAGGAGTCATGTGGCATGGTTGGTTTAGCACCATAAAATGACGCTAATCTGGTTAGAGTCATTTTTTTTTACTCTAACCTGCCTAAAGCCATTTTTTGGTGCTAAACCCTCTTCTTCTGTACTGCCAGCCCCACCCAACTAAAGTCATTTTTTTAAACTCTAGCCTACCCTTTGCACCGGCTTGCACCATTCCATAAATATGGTGCCCGGCTGGTGCACAGAAATGGTGCAAGCCGGTGCTCAACTTTTTGGTGCAAAACTGAGTTAGTGCAGTTTTGCAGCAAAAAGTATAAATAAGGGCCACTATTTTGTAAGTTTGCGCCACTTTTGTGTCATAAAATGACGTTAATGCGGTGCAAAAAAAGTTTAAATCAGGGCCTTGGTGCTAGATGGGTCTAGCACCAAAGTATAAATATGGAGTTAGTTTTGCACCGAATTAGAGTAAAACAAAAATGACACTAATTCGGTGCAAACAGAGTATAAATATGCCGCAGAGTATAAATATGCCCCTAAATATGGTGTTAAGGACATAGAGTCATTTTTTGCACGGGAACGCCTACCTTGCATCTCATTAAGTCAAAGTAGGACTCCACTTTCAAAAAATGACTTTAACTCCATAAATTTGGTGCTAGAGGGGTCTAGCACCAAAGTATAAATATGGAGTTAGTTTTGCACCGAATTAGAGTAAAAAAAAATGACACAAATTTGGTGCAAACAGAGTATAAATATGCCCCTATATTTCACGTATCCGCTAAGAATTTCCCACATTTGTCTTTTGATCCATAATCTAAAACAGCTTACTTCTTTTTTTCTTCTTTATACCACACTTTTCAGCCAACAATTTATGATGTGAAATCACCCCCAACAATTATAAATATTAGATGAAATTAGAGTTTGTAATCAATCAACAAGGCTGTTCTCGCATTACCATAGGTGTCACTTGCCAGTTGGTCACTAGGTGCCCTTCTATTTATTATGGTCTTATTGAGCCTTTTTAGGGGTCGGTCTCGTTACTTTGACCTTACCATAGTTCATGACATGGTATTCCCAGGCTGCTTACAGTTGCAACTCAATCAATCAATCAATCAATCAAATCACTTTATTTTGGTTACAGTAAGTAGCCATAAAGACACATAAAAACAAAAGAAGTGAACTTCCATATCATAAAACAAATGGCAAACAGAGCCACGTGCAATATAGTTATGGCTTATGGGAACATTAAAGTAAATCATCCATTCCACCATAAACAATTGAAGCAAATGTATAAATTCTTTCCTTCTTACCCAGACACTGATTACAGTAAAAATCCAAAAAGTCTAATAGCGAAAAAATGATAATAAACAATCCACAGAAGAAAACATATATGTTGCCAAATCACAATTCATTTAAAATTAACAGCCAGCACAGATCTCATATTATAACCACATTTTCGACCCCCTAAAAAATTCTGTTAAAACATCAATGATTTGCATCTGTTGAGGGCGCATCTTAAAAAGGAACAAATATTGGTGCAGTTGGATGGGGTATCCTATTGCTTCAGATAGACCAAGACTATTCTAGAACATTGGATTCCCTGTGAGTTAATATTAGGAATTAAAAACCTTTTAGTAAAAGCAAGATAAAAATGGCAGAAAAAAAGTGAAATGCAACAACCTTTGTGGTGATGATCCATCACAGGGCGAATTAGTAATTTAAATGGATCAGATTTACCATGGGGAAACTCGAGATGCTTCCTTACAAATCTTAGCATGCACCTGGTTAGTAGTACTCTATTACAACACAAAAAAGAGAGTGTCAGGAGTGGTTTAAACCCCACACTTGATCCCGATTAGACTAGGAAGTCATTAAACCACTAAAGGTGTGGGGTGTGAGACTGGAAGGAACTCGACTGTTAAGCCCAGTTCAGGGGTTGCTGGCTAAGCATGTAATTTCCAGATAGAGATAAAGGTGGGGGGTGGATGTGGATGAGGCTGTGACTACAGGAGGGAGTACCCTTTATAGACTAGGTGGTCTCACACACATTATAGTGTCATGCTTCATCATTTGACCACCTAGCACCACCCAGGTAAGATGATACTACCTGGGCAGACTCACCCTTGCCGTTAAATGAACTACAGAGGGAGTGCTGAGATTGAAATCTGACTGGATAATTACAGGGATCCAGATAGGGCATAGATAAATAAAATTACCTTACAAATCTCCTATTATGATTAGGGAACAATTTAATGGAGGTGTATGCAGGTAAGGCTAAAACTTATGCTAGGGACTCAGTTGAGATTGATGATTCACGGAGTCTAAAAGTCAGGGACCAGCATGTTTCTGCCCTCGCTAAGAGCTGCAAAGTCTGGGGCATTCGTCAAGGTCAAGGATCCCATAAACGGAAAAGCATGAAAGCATGCTTAACATATAATGAAATAGTGGGCCTACCTGGACATATTGGGGGTTATTACAACATTGGCAGTAAATGCCACTTTCCGCAGTGCAGAAGACCGCCAACACACCGCCGCAGCCGCGTAATTCCACCACAGCTATTACGACCCACAGCTCGGAATCCACCAAAATCTAGACACCCACACAAGTCCGCCACACCAAAGGTCAGTGATAAACTGGAGATAACAAAACCGACACCGTCACGCCAACAGGAATACGCCCACACTATCACGACCCACAAATCCACGTGGTGGTCTTTCAATCGCAGTATTCCATTGGCGGTACACACTGCCGCGCTCAAAATACACACACATTTACAAAACACTGCCACATTGGACAAATCGAAATACACATATCTGATACACATACACACACCACTCCCACACACCCAATACAATATAAAACACACACCCACATTACCCACAAACCCTTACGACCACAATTGCGACTGAAGGCCAGAGAGAGACACCACCATCTACAAACTAGCATCCACAGGCACTCAACACCATCACTCACACAACATCCACCCCACACATCACAACACACACCACCCCACACATCACCCACACCACCCCATGGCACCACAAAGACACCCCAGGTTTACTGAGGAGGAGCTCCGGGTCATGGTGGAGGAAATCATCCGGGTAGAGCCACAGCTATTTTGAGCACAGGTGCAGCACACCACCATAGCTAGGAAGATGGAACAATGGCGCAGAATCGTGGACAGGGTCAACGCAGTGGGACAGCACCCAAGAACACGGGATGACCGTAAGAGGTGGAACGGGGGAAGGTACGTTCCGTGGTCTCAAGACACCAGATTGCAGTTCAGAGGACTGGCGGCAGACCCCCACCTCCTCCCTAGAACTAACAACATGGGAGGAGCAGGTCTTAGCTATACTGCATCCTGAGGTCCTCGCAGGAGTAGCTGGAGGAATGGACTCTGGTAAGGCAAAGCTTTCACTACTTCATCCCCCACCCTACCCGCATGCTATCACATACCCCCACCCTCGCCCTCACCCCCATCACTCCAACTCCTCACATATGTCCCACTATCACAAACCACACATCCCAACACCAAGCCCTGCATGCAACAACAGAGCATGGACACCCATCACCAATGCATGGCCACTGCACATACCCACACACACCCCTAAACATTTATCACACAAGGTCCTACACAAGAATGCAAGCACTGGGGTACAGGGTCACCCACCCTTTGCACACCATGGCACACACAGATGCAATAATCATGCCTTTACACCCCTGCAGGACCCCTACCCAACGTCACCGGACAGGAGGTTCCAGACATGTCCACTCCACCCACAGAAGAGGCCCACAGTGATGACAGCAGCTCTCTCCAACTGGATCTAGATGACCAGCCAGGCCCATCTGGGACCTCGAGACAGTCAGTTCCCCTCACACTGGCACAAGCCACAACAGAGCCTCCCCCCTCTGGAAACACCAGCACAGCACCCACCCAGCGGGCCCATACCTCTGTCCCCAGGACACATCAAGCAGTAGTGTGTCCACCACTACAGGGAACCCAGGCTATGCCACCACCCCAACAATACCAGGGACCTGGGGCAGTAGCATTGGGCACACAGTTCAGGGGACAGAGGCACAGGAACACAGGGGAACTGGGAGGGATGCTGTGCGACAGGGGGTGGACAGGCCCAGGGAACCCGCTCTCCACGAGTCCCTCTCCAACATCATGGGAGCCTACCACCATTCCCAGGAGACGATGGCAACGGTACTGGCCAAGTTTCAGGAGACCCAGCGGCTGCAGGAGGAACAGTATTTGGGCTTCAGGGAGGAACTCAAATCCATCAATACCACCCTGGGCACCATTGTAGG
The DNA here is from genome assembly GCF_031143425.1 of Pleurodeles waltl. Taxonomy (NCBI): domain Eukaryota; kingdom Metazoa; phylum Chordata; class Amphibia; order Caudata; family Salamandridae; genus Pleurodeles; species Pleurodeles waltl. The sequence continues at coordinate 1,454,638,165 of NC_090444.1, read as the reverse complement.
GGTGCTGAAGGAACTCGTCAACACCAGGAGGGACACTGTGGCACAAAAAAGGGCCCCCTGACACTAGCCTGGACGATGAACTGCCCGCCACCTCCGCCATTGCTAGTGGACATGAGGCACCGCCACAGGACCACGACACCAGCACCCCACCCCCAGCAGATGGAGAACCACCCCGCAAACAGTCCCTAAGATCCAGGACAAAGACAGAGAACAATGCCAAGACCCCGCCAAAAAATGAGACCACCCTGATTATCATCCTTCTGTCCCACTTTGTCACCCTGTCCATCCTTAAACTGCCCCAGCTCCACTTCCTATGCCCCTTTGGACAATGCACCTGTGAGACTAATAGACTGAACTCTGCCATGGACATTCCTCCACCATCACCCCTGACCATTTTACAACCCCCCTCACTATTTATCACTTAAATAAACACCCTTAAATCACAAAACTATCTGGAGTCAGTCTGTGCTTTCGAAAATGTGTATTTGCAATAACTGTGGAAAACTGCTATATCCATTGTATTGTCAACATACCTATGTCACTCAGCTCTAGTCCATGAGGAAACAAAGCAGATGTCACACAGTGGGACCCACATCTGTGAAACTGAAAGGGAAAGTGACAACTCAGGGTCCATACACTGGGTGAAAGTGACAGACAGATGAGAGGTAGAACAAGGGTATCAGATGTAGCAGGCAGTGATGTCTTCTTACCTGTGTCTCACTGGAAGTATTGATGAATCACTGTGTTTCTGTTGTCGATATCCTCTTCTTCTGCTTCCTCATCTTCACTGTCCACAGGCTCCACAGCTGCCACAACACGTCCATCTGGACCATCCTCCTGCAGAAAAGACACCTGTTGCCGCAAAGCCAAGTTGTGAAGCATACAGCAGACCACGATGATCTGGCACACCTTCTTTGGTGAGTAGAATAGGGAACCACCTGTCATATGGAGGCACCGGAACCTGGCCTTGAGGAGGCCGAGGGTCCTCTCTATAACACTCCTAGTTCGGCCATGAGCCTCATTGTAGCGTTCCACTGCCCTTGTCCAGGGATTCCTCACTGGGGTCAGTAGCCATGACAGGTTGGGGTAACCAGAGTCACCTGCAAATGTCGAGGGACAACTGTTAGACACACACTAACTCTTAGGGATATCCCCTGACCCAGACACCTAGTCACACTGTATAGGGGCCATGTCCTAACCTAATAGCCACACACGGTGCCTCTGGAGTTGCCCCATCACATAAGGGATGCTGCTATTCCTCAGAATGTAAGCGTCATGCACAGAGCCAGGAAACTTCACATGGGAGATGTACTGGTCAGCCAAACACACCATCTGCACATTAATCGAATGGTAACTCTTCCGGTTTCTGTACACCTGTTCACTCCTGCGGGGGTACCAAGGCCACATGTGTCCCATCAGTGGCACCAATGATGTTAGCATATGTCCCAGGGCATAGAAGTCACCTTTCACTGTAGGCAAATCCTCCACCTGAGGGAAAACAATGTAGCTGCGCATGTGTTTCAGCAGGGCAGACAACACTCTGGACAACACGTTTGAGAACATAGGCTGGGACATCCCTGATGCTATGGCCACTGTAGTTTGAAAAGACCCACTTGCCAGGAAATAGAGTACTGACAGGAGCTGCACTAGAGGGGGGATTCCTGTGGGATGGCGGATAGCTGACATCAGGTGTGGCTCCAACTGGGCAGACAGTTCATGGATTGTGGCACGGTACAGTCTGTATGTGACAATTACATGTCGCTCCTCCATTATCGACAGGTCCACCAGCGGTCTCTACACCGGAGGATGCCGCCATCTCCTCACCTGCCCCAGCGGACGTGCTCTATGGAGGAGAACAGCAAGCAGAGAGTCAGCCAACACTGAGGTACGAAAACACAACTTTATTCCACATTTATTTAAATCTGCTATGTGCCTGTATTAGTGTGTATGCAAGGCCTAGATATGTGTGACGCATTTAAAATTAATGCCATGTGGCCCCCTGAAATGGCGGCTGCCTGACCTGTAATGTGGGACAAGGGGATATGAGGTAACTGTACACCGCCGTGGTAGGCGGTCGAAGATCTCGGCGTAATCCTGCATTGGTTAACATTGGACCCTATGGGTCCCAGGAGCCAATGACGATGTACGCCGGCGTTGACGGTATGCATCGCCGCGGACGTGACCACCATTTTCTCTCTGTTCACTCACTTGATACCTGATCTTCGACAGGAGAGGACCTACACTGCAAGTGCTGCTGTGACCTCAGTCTGGAAGAGACAATGGCTCATGTGTCTGGGGAAAGGGCCCCTGCCTTCAGCACGGAGGAGTTGGAGCAACTAGTGGATGGGGTCCTCGCCCAGTACACGCTACTCGACGGGCCTCCAGACAAACAGGTAAGTACACTGTGAGCATGCTGAATGGGCAATGCCTGTGTGGAGTGGTGTGGATGGAAGATGGGGGGGGAGAATGAGGTGTGCATGAAACAACAGTGAGTGTATGTGCGTCATGGCAAGGGTAGGGATGCGGGCCAATGACTGTGACGGTGCGGAAGGTTATATCTTCTCCTTTTCCCCTGTACTGTTCCTGTAGGTCACTGCCCACCAGAAGAAGGATATTTGGGCCCTCATTCCGACCCTGGCGGTCTAAGACCGCCAGGGCCGCGGGCAACGGAAGCACCTCCAACAGGCTGGTGGTGCTTCAGTGCCCTTTCTGACCGCGGCGGTAAAGCTGCGGTCAGAAAAGGGGATCCGGCGGTTTCCCGCCGGATTTCCCCTGGCTGGGCTGAACCTCCATGGCGGCGCTGCAAGCAGCGCCGCCATGGGGATTCCGACCCCCTTCCCGCCAGCCTGTTCCTGGCGGTTTTGACCGCCAGGAACAGGATGGCGGGAACGGGATCGTGGGGCCCCTGGGGGCCCCTGCACTGCCCGTGCCACTGGCATGGGCAGTGCAGGGCAGTAACAGGGCCCCAGCATGGTTTTCACTGTCTGCATAGCAGACAGTGAAAATCGCGACGGGTGCAACTGCACCCGTCGCACCCCTGCAACACAGCCGGCTCCATTCGGAGCCGGCCTCTGTGTTGCAGGGCATTTCCCGCTGGGCCGGCGGGCGCTCCCTTGGCGGGCGCCCGTCGGCCCAGCGGGAAAGTCAGAATGGCCTCCGCGGTCTTCTGACCGCGGAGCGGCCATTTGGCGGTTCCCGCCAGGCGGGCGGCGTCCGCCGCCCGCCCGGGTCAGAATGACCCCCTTGGTGTGCCATCGCCAAGGAAGTCCGGACCCTGGGGGTCCACCACAGATGGAGCACTCACTGCCGGAAAATATGGGAGGACATTCGCCGCTGGGGCAAGAAGATGGCGGAGGCCCAGCTGCGGATGGCCTCCCAACGTGGGAGGGGTGCCCGTCGCACCATGACCCCCCTGATGTTCCGGATCCTGGCTGTGGCGTATCCAGAGTTGAATGGGCGCTTGAGGGCATCCTAGCAGCCACAAGGGGGTGAGTACACTCTCATTCAGTTGATTCTGTGCGCATTGGAGGTGTCTGGGTGGGGGAGGTGAGCTGTAGGTTCCCCTAGGCCAGGGCGAGTTTAGTGGGCAAGGTCCCTTTGTAAGGCAGGCCATGTGGCACCCTACCCCACCCTTGTTCAGAGCCAACTACACCTAGTCAGGCTCCTGTGACTTCCATGTGTGTAGCAATCGGGCATAGGCCTTGTACCCCATGTCCCTGTGATTAATTAGGGAACTCAAAGTGCACAGCGTAGTGCAGGGGGCTTTGGTGTCTGTAGTCTCTGCCAACGGTAGCGGTATTGCATGCACTCAACATGTCTTTCTTCTATCTTCCCCGCCCTTTTTGTGGTCTCCCTGTTCTTGTGTGCATTAGCATCATAAGGCGGAGGAGCAGTGGCACCGGAGCAGGAGGGAGCTGCATCCCACATGGCCCTGGAGATCTACACAATGGAGTCTGAAGCCACAAGTGGGACGGAGGGCAAGGGGAGCTCCACGGGGGGACAGGAGCTGAGACCAGCGACACGGACTCCTCCTCTGATGGGAGCTCCCTTGCGGTGGTGGGCCCCTTTGTGCCCCCCGCATCTACAGGTACAGCTGCCACCACCCCTACCAGCACCTCCTTCCCAGCAGCCCCTCAGCGTGTGCCCTGTGGCCGCTCACCCAGGAGGGTGGGCATCTCCTTCGCCCCAGGCACCTCAGCCCCTGTCCCTGTCAGCCCTGCTGCCCTCAGTGAGGAGGCCATTGACCTCCTCAGGTCCCTCACTATTGGGCAGTCTACCATTTTGAATGCCATCCAGGGTGTAGAGAGACAGTTGCAACAGACCAATGCATACCTGGAGGGAATTTTTTCTGGTCAGGCAGCCCAACAGAGAGCTTTTCAGACTCTGGCCTCAGCACTGATGGCAGCCATTGTCCCTGTGTCCAGCCTCTCCCCTCCAACTTCCTCCACCCAGACACAAACACCTGTACCTCAGCCTATCCCAAGCACATCCTCAGACCAGCATGCACACACGTCAACACACAAGGGAAGCTCAGGCAAACATAAGCACCACACATCCCACAGGCACTCACACAAGCATCATACCCATGCAGACATACCAACATCCACTGCCTCCACTGTGTCTCCCTCTTCCTTGTCTCCCTCCTCCCTCCCTGTCTCGTCTCCACTCACACCTGCATGCACTACATCTTCAGCCACTACGTCCATCACCAGCACACCCATCACCACACCCCGCTCACAAGCACTCACCACCCCCACTACCATTCAAACATCCTGTGTGTCCTCTCCCAGTGAGTCTGTGAGCCCACCTCCTAAGGTACACAAACGCAGCCACACACCCACCCAACAGCCGTCCACCTCACGACAGCCTCCAGCCCACGCACCTTCACCCAAAGTCAGCAAACGTACACCTCCTTCAACCACTACCTCTTCCTCCACTCCCAAACCCCCTCCATCTACCCGTCCCAGTGTGTCCAAAAAACTTTTCCTGTCCAACCTTGACCTCTTCCCCTCACCTCCCCCACCCCTTCAGTCCCCTAGGGCCTGCCTTTCCAGGTCCCAACCCAGCACCTCAGCCACCACATCAGCGGGAACAGTGGTGCCAGCAGTAACCGGCTTCTGGAGTGCGCCAAGCAGCAGGGCAGCCAGTGTGCCAAGGAGCCAGACCACGGACAGTCCCCCACCTCAGAAGCATAAAATGTTGGCCACTGCCCGGCGGTAGAAAGGCAAAACATCTGCCACCAAAGGCTCTCCCAGGAGTACAGTTGGGAGTGGGAAGACAGCTGCGCCACCATCCAAGGTGGGGAAGGGGCACAGAAAGAAAGGCAAGTCGCCGCAAACCTGCACCGCGGACAAGACCACCACCAGCACCGCCGCCAAGGACACCGCCGCCACCAGCACCTCTGCCAAGGACACTGCCGCCACAAGCACCGCTGCCAAGGACACCACCGCCAGCAGCACCGCTGCCAAGGACACCGCAGCCACAAGCACCGCTTCACAGGACACCACCGCCACCAGCACTGCTGCCAAGGACACCGCTGCCACAAGCACCACTGCCAAGGACACTGCCACCACAAGCACCGCAGGCCAATGAGCGCCAAAAGTTCCAACGCTACTGAGGCCGCCACAAGCAGGATGAAGCACTCTGGGCACAAAGCCCCCTCCAGAACCAGTGGAGGAATACATCCACTACCTCAGTCGTTGGCAGGATGAAGCACTCTGGGCACAAAGCCCCCTCCAGAACCATTGGAGATTTACATCCACTACCTCAGTCCTTGGCAGGATGAAGTACTCTGGGCACAAGGCCCCCTCAAGAACCAGTGGAGATTTACATTCACTACCTCAGTCCTTGGCAGGATGAAGCACTCTGGGTACAAAGCCCCCTCCAGAACCAGTGGAGACTGTTATCCACTTGAGAGACTGTGGCTTTGCACTCCCCAGGATACACCACTTGAGAGACTTGTGAGACTGTGGCTTTGCACTCCCCAGCATAAAGCAGTGGGCAACCCACCCACTGGAGAGACTTGTGAGACTGTGGCTTTGCACTCCCCAGGATAGAGCAGTGGGCAAACCACCCACTGAAAAGACTTGTGAGACTGTGGCTTTGCACTCCCCAGGATACAGCAGTGGATCTGGCGTCGTGCACTCATCCGGCTGAGGTGCCCCCCCTTCCCTTCCCCTTGAGGTGCCTGTTGTATTTCTATCTGATGCCCCTGCAGTGTTCTCTCCGTTTTGATCAGGTATTGAGTGTGGGCCTCGCCCATGCATTTTGGGCCCAGTGGTCCACGGACTTTAATGGTGCAATACCTGGACTTCTATTCTTGGTGTATGTATTTGTTTATAGTGTATATATATTTTTGAATACTGTATTTTAATAGATTACAAACGTTCAAATCATTTCCTTTTGTCTTTGCATTCTTCTGGGGGGTTTGGGGGGTGTAACTGTAATGTATCATGATGTATTAGTGTGTGTGTTGTAGTGGGTGAGGGTGGGTGTTTTGCGTGTTGCGTGTGTGTGTCACTCTCTTTTCCCTCCCCTGTGTCGTAGGTGCAGTACTCACCGTGGTCTTCGCCGCCGGCATTCGTGCTCCTGGTAGAGGAGCAGGAAGACAAAGGCAGGGAGTATCTGGAGTTCCGGTTCCATGGTTTCCTGGTTTCTCGTGTGGTGTGTAGAGGTGAGCGTTTTCCCTTCCAAGTCCAGTTTCCGCCCTGTTTTTGTTTGCGGTGAATCCGCCCCGGAAATGGTGGCAGATTGGCCTCTCATGATAATGTGGGTGGTACATTGTCTTCTGCCTGTCTGTTGGCGGTTACCGCCGCGGTGTTTGTTTGTACCACCGTGGCGGTCGGAGTGTTAAAGTGGCTGTCTATGTTGGTGGTTTCCGCCAGGGTCGTGATTACAGTTTTTTTACCGACGGCCTGTTGGCGGTTTTACCGCCGCTTTAACACCGACCTCCAGGGTTGTAATTACCACCATTGTTCTCTGAGGGTGGGCTAATAGGAGAATAAAAACAGTGGTGAAGACTGAGGTGCCACTGCAAACATAACACAGCACACAAAGTGACAAAAAACACTGTGAATGGCACTCGAACACACACATGCACTTAAGAAATAGGCAGGGGGGCCCAGAAAATAGGACTTACCCTGCGCCTCAAGGCGGATTGCCTCCGTTCTCGTGTATATGGAGGGAGGGTTTCCCTTATAGTTACACTCTGTTAGGGGATCGAACAAAGGCACTAGAGAAGCAAAATCTAGAAGGCGATCAAGGCTAGTACATAGGGTAATACCTTTGGTATTCCTGGTAGATGAGGAGGTAGACCAGCATGAGCAGGACCTGTAACTCAGGCTCCATGGTGTCCTGGTTCTTCGTTGAGTGTTGAGGGATGAGTGGTTTCCCTTCCAAACACTGTTTCCGCCATGCGTTTGATGGCGTTGGTCCTGGCTGGTGGATTGGCGGGTTGTAATGGGGTGGGCAGTACATTGTGTTCCGCCTGTCTGTTGGCGGTGACCACCGCAGTGTTTGTTGCTACTGCCGTGGCGGTCGGAGTGTTAAAGTGGCTATTGGTGTTGGCAGTTTCCGCCATGGTCGTGATCCCATTTTTTTTACCGCCGGCCTGTTGCCGGTGTTACCGCCGCTTTAACACCGACCGCCAGGGTTGTAATGAGAGCCTTAGTGTTATTGACCTCAAAGCAAAAATCAGGAACAGAGGGCAGATTAAGGTCCAGAATACGCAATCTCAACAAGTCTATGGCCATCATTATGACACTGGGGGTAAATTCCACTTACCACCATGCTGACTGCCGCCAACATACTGCCGCCGTGACAGATATCCGTTCACTACATTATCACACACACACAGTAATCTGTCACTATTCAGCCACAGACACAAGTCCGCCACACCAAAGGTCAGTGATAAACTGGCGGTATCAAAACCCACACCGTTACACCAACAGAACAACGCCCATCACATTATAACTCACGAATCACCACGGCGGACATTCAACAGCGGTAAACCATTGGCAGTACATACCGCCATGCTCAAAATACACACACACAGACAAAACAACACCACACTGGACAATTCAAACTACACACACCTGACACCCATACACACACCACAACACTATAAAACACACACCCACATTACCCACGACACTTTACGACCACAAATAATTGCCAACAGAGAGAGACAGCAAGAGCACTCACACAACCAGAGCCACATACTTTCCCAGGTTTTCTCCAACACACTTGAGCCAAGGGAAATCTCTTGCCCCTGGAATAATAAGCACATCCTCTAGCCCTGTTGGTAGGGATAGAACTCAAGAGTATCCCAGATTCTTCTCCAGTAGAAGATCGGTCTCACACCTCTCTCATTGGAGATCAGACTGAGCCCCATAACCAACCTAAGAGGGTGCAGTGGGGGGCTAACAGGAAGTCCTATCAGCTGCAGCTGAAATTGATTCTCAGATAACACCAGAGCATTTACGCTCTTGTACCTCCCGTAGTTCTGTGACATGGAGAGCAACGCACGGGCCAGGTGGGAGTACATTTGGTCCATCATGGAAATTGGGCATAAATAGGTTTCTCAATGGACTTTCACCAACTCCCCCAATATGTTGTTCAAGTTTGAGGATGCACCTTGTAATGTGGGTATGCCATTCAACTTGCTCTGTGAGGGTGAGCACATGATAATCAGAAGTGTGGACCCATTACAGCGGGGTCCCCTTCAGGGAAGGGTTAAGTCAAGTGGTGTGGCAAGGATTTAGCACCATATACTTGGTTTAAGCCAGAATAAATACCACGAGCCTCTGTCTGTAGAAGCTATCAAAGTTATCTACATTCTTTTTAGCCCAATTAGTGTGCGAACCTTAGTGTTTGTCAAACTTCGGGCATCGCACTTGCATGGGATAATCGGGCTATGTGGGCATGTGACCTTATATTATTGTATATTATTATCAAAAGGTGACAAGTAAGAGGACAGTGACATCTACTACCCTCAGAGGTCAACTCAAATCTTTTGACCCAGACAGAAGTATGAGATCATCCAATTAAAGAATGAGAATCAATAGCCATCAAACAATACAAATATGTAATAGTGAGTCAGTAATTTAAACAAACCATGACCTATGTGGTCATGAATCACCACACCAATTTAGTAAAGTTTAAACATTTATTACCCTTAAATTGACAATGCTAAGGTCATGTAAATAATGTGCAAAACCAAATGATAGCAATATAGAAACAACACAAATGGTAACAGATTTCATTTAGTTGTTGCTATTAAAACAATCACAAATAATTAATAAACATTTAAATTAATTGTTGGATCAGATATCCTAACTACCAAACTCTAATTTGAAATGCATGTGTGGGCTTAATGTAAAAATAAAAATAAGACAAAAGTTAATTTGGAAAACATCTATGGTGCTAACCAAAAACATGTAGTTGTATTTTCTAAAGGGAAATCTTGTAAAAGATAAATAAAGGCACATTGGTTATACCTCTCCTAAATGAGTCAGCAGCTTGCAGACTCTTCATCAGCAGAGCACAGGAACTGCAGATCCTCAGTCAGCATCAACAACATGAAGGGAAAACAGTTCAGTAACGTTGGGTCTAAAGTGACTGAACTGTTAAACAAGAGCAGACTGCAAAGAGCTGAATGAAAAACTGAACTTTATGGAGCTGAAAGAAAAACTACAGTGACTTGCATCACCTAAAACTTGCTAAACTTCTATTGGACAAGACTATAAGTGGGTAAGTGCACAGCCAATTAAACATCATCTGTGCTTCAGAAGTAATTCTTCTTTGTTCCTTCCAAGATAGGGTCATGTTCATGCTCCTCTCCGGGTGGCAGTTTCCATGTAATAATTGATTTTTTTTTAAACTGCAACAGAGAACACAACATTTAGTTAACATTTGCTTCCTTTCAAAAACTAATGTTCATTGTTAAAGATTGCAACATTTATCACTAGAAAGAAGGACAAGGAAAGCAGTAGCTTTCTACTGTGAGGATGTCTAATAAACAATGTTTGCAAAACATTTTAGTAAAATCAGTATAATATTTAAATATCATGCTTCTGGAAAAATAATAAAACGTGAACCTTTTCACTAATGCTCAGACATGAAGAATAAAACATTACATAATAAATTCAAACCATTCGTTTTGTACTACCTATTAATAATCATCTTTTGCCAGTTCATTTAATTATGATTAAACAAAATACATTTTCACAGTCACTTTTAATTTCACATTGAACTCGAGATGGCTGACACCATGGAAATCACTTTTAAAGCTGCACGTTTATTTTTCTAAATCACATTTCGCTGTTTAGCACTTTTTAGTTCACGTTAATAATTTCATTTTGCTGATTCATTTTTATTAATAGTGTTTGCTTTCTAACAAATCCTCTTCTGACGGCTATATGTGCTGTCACAAAAGAATATTACATTAATTAATTGATGGGACAAATCAAAACTTAGTTTGTTTAGTATATCTACAATTAGGCTTTCCCAAAGTTTCAAAATTTCTCAAGTCACAAAAGTTTCTGCTTCTCATCTTTTACATTTCTATTTTTCTATTTCTTCCCTCCTCTGTTCATTTTTAATCCTTGAATCTGTACAGTTTGTAAAGTCGGAATATACAAATGAGACACACAACCACTATTAATAATGGTTTCAGTATCATTCCCACATTACCTTGGCCAAGATTTCCTAACCAATTGCCCATTTCAGTAAAACTTTCACCTACATTTTCCTACACACTTGTTTTTTTCAGGTCTTTTAGATCAGAATTCAAATTCATCAGATTTTAAATGTAACTCCTAATTTCTGTTATCTGGGATAAAAATGGAACAATGTTGCATCTTAAGCATCCGACAGACTCTGCCCTCTTTTGTTAAAATTATGTCTAATGCAAGATGGTTCTCTAGAATCAACGAACGGACCACAACCATTTAGTTATCCATCAAAAAAATTGCACCAGAAAAATCTGTTAACATTCTGTCCACAATAGTCAATAGTTTTCTTATTTTCATATCATTCAGAACAACCCCTACAGAAGGAATAATTGTTCTGTTCCAAATATATTACCAATTATTTCTGAATAATTTGCCCTTTTTGATCTTGGTCTTAAGTTAACATGTGTCTCATTTCTGTTGTCAATCTGATATACCTTAGGAAAAACTACTCCCAAGTAACAAGTCCCACACCATCCCCTGGGGAGATGATAATAGTAATTTCTTCCACAGATATAATATACTCCTGGAATCACAGGATCTTGTTCATTTAGCACAAAAACCCATGTATTCCTAAATAGAAATACATGTCTGCAATCACTCATTCCTACAAATGTAGTATCAGTTCTAGATTGAGACCTGTATAAACAAAGCTTCCCTATAAATTGGTAATCTAAAGCAAGCTTCCATTGTATGTGAGTCACACAATATACATGGTCATTCCTGAAAATGTGTTTTACTAAGCCTTTCTCTATTTTCTCTTTGATTGCCTTTCTTCTATCATCAGCCTGATTCAGGATGCTTTTTCTCTACCAGTGTGGTAGTATGCATGCTAAATTACTGCCATATGCAGTGCCAAATAGCAGTGTAGGCTCAAAGAAACCTACAACCATGTCCATGTTTCTAGCTTTAGCAATACTACTGAAGTGTTGGTTAACTGGAACAAAAAAACACAAATCTTAGATAGAGTAAAATTACTGAATTAATTCCTGATTATAAAGCCTTCTTAGTAAAAGACTGCAACTGATGCCATATGTTAGTGGTAAACTATGGTAGATAGTTTCCTCTTGCACCGTAGAAGGAATTTGTGTGCACATATAACATCCTCTCAAATCCATTGTTTCAACATATTCATACAACAAACGATAATAACATTAGAAGAAAGATCACCTTGTGAGCTGTCTAAGTATAAGTAACTCTCATCTTTATAGAACTAACCCAACCCAGAAATTGTTTTAGTCTCTGGAGAAGGTGGGTAATTAGTTTCAACCTCATCAGAAACATCATGCTTATAATCAATAACAAACATATCAACACACATACAACAGCCAATACAACACACATACATTTGCACCAATTGTTCCTATTGCAATTGAAATTCGTGGCCTGTGAAGAATCAAAAAATGAAAGACAAGAAAGACAAGAAAAATGGATATAACTATGCAGCCACAACAAAAATCAAAAATCAGAAATAGTCTTCAGTTTTCTTATTTACCACAGCTTTCAGACTATCCAGAATTTGTCAAAAATCAGTTTAGCAGCTTGTCAAAATCAATTGCAAATGTCTCTTTAGTAGATCACAAGCTGCTGATCACTAACTATTACTTTCATGGTATTATGTCTTTCTCATTCATTTGTCAATGTAATTTCAAAACTCAACTCAACTACGACTTCAATTTCCAAAGTGTAGAATTGGATTCTTATGGTCAAAACAAAAGGGCATAAACCTGTGTTCCCACTCGTCAGCCGCAAGGTATGCCCACGTAGTTGTTGATGTAATGGACCCTGCGTGATCTAGGACTCTGGAATATTGAAGAAGTGTAGAAGACACTTGGTTGTTGTTGTAACTTGCTTGCTGTGTTTGGTCAATCAGGCGTGATTGACGAATAGTATCCTAGTATGTGTTTTAAGTGAGTGCTACATTTACAGGTACTAGGTGATTTCAGAGTGCACAAGGAGGATCCTGTATTGGTCAGGAGTCACGTTTGCGGGTCAAATCTTGCAACTCTCTTCCTTTTTGATTTTCGACTTGCACTTGTTTCTCCTTCCCTCAAATGTTCCTTCTGTTGTTTCTGTTTATGCTTGACAACACATCAAGAGATTTTTTCAGTTGGATGCAAAGAAGGCTGTTTATCTCCTTTTACAGTTTTTCTAAACATTGAAGGCACAACTTGACTTACGATTCACCTGCACCATCAGCCACTTCAGAAGGAGTCAAATCTGATTGACTTTGATTCAAACCAATTCCACTTTTAACTTCTTCAGGAAACAAGATCTGCTTTATCTCTTTTTCCCATTCATCTGCCTCTGGGAGAGTCCTCCTTAGGCTTGACTCTCCTGTCTGTGCTGATAGAGAAATATCAGCTAATCCTCTATTTCACCTCTCAGATGAGTACTTGGATCTGTATCTTCACCATTTTGCACTGCCTTTAATCTTGCAATTTCTTGTTCTTGCTTTTCCTGAGACTGTACATTTTCTGCTGTTGCTCTCAGGAACACTGAATCTTCATAGTCCAAGGATATGGCACTTTACAAGTATGGCTTGCATGCACCCATATCAGATCTCCAGCACACTTCACAGCAGTCGTTATCATGAGAATGACCTGTTATGGCTCCTTCCACCTAAGCTCCAAGAAAGTCTTCTGCACTTGCTTCTTGATCACTACCCAATCACCAGCCTGAAGACTGTGCCATTGATTCTTGGGATGCTGGCATGGTTGTTGCTTCCACCTGGTGAGATAAAGAGTGAACCATGTCAGCTACACCCTTGCAGTAACCCAGCACAAAGTAATCTGTTATGCTCACATGCACATTTGCCGGAACAGCTGGCAATCTCATGGCTCTTCCCGTTAATATTTCATGTGAGGAGAGTCCAGTCTTTCTGTTGGATGTACTTTACATGCTCATCAAAAGCAAAGATATAGCATCAAGCCATTTCAGATTTGTAGGTGAACACATTTTTGACACTCAAGCTCTCAGGGTACCATTTATTTGTTCCACTAATCCAGACACATCAGGTCGGTAACTGCAGTGCATCTTCTGCTCAATGTTTAAGGTTGAACATAGCATTTTTGTCACCTCACTTTTGAAGTGACTTCCTCTATCTGATTCTAATCTCCCTAAGTAACAGCTTTGCTACTCTGGGGCTATCATTTCTACGTGTGTGGTAGGCTTCAATCCAATGACTAAATATACAGACAATTACAACACATATCTCAAACCACCACACACAGGCATCTCAGTGAAATCCATTTGCATTCTCTTAAATCGACCAACTGATCTTCCAATGTGACTCAAATTGACAAAAGTTCTCTTTCCCAAGTTTATTTGCCGGCATGTAATGCATCTGTGACAAATTGCTTCTGCACCCTCTCTAAATTATGGATTGAAATAGAATTGCTTAAATGTTTGAATTATTGCATCTCTGCCAATTGTGTTTGACCACAATAATATGTAGCCATTTACGTCAGTAGACTGTTAGGCAAAACCACCTGCCTTTCATTTGAAACTCACATTCCATCAATTTCTCTTTGGGTGCAACCTAATATTGTCCAGCTTCTTTTCTCACCATCTAGAACCTCATTTTGCAATCTTTTAGTTTCTTCCCGTGTGTCAATCACTGTGGACAGAAAGCTTTGAATTGTCTCAAAGAAAAGCTTTGAATTGTCTCAACAGTATTTGTTACATTTGTCCACTCTTCATTGAAAGTAGCACTATTGAGTGCACAATACCTGACTACCTGATCTGCATTTGTATTGCCCATGACTATGCGCAGTACATTTCATGACTACAGCTTTTTCAGGAAATTGTAAAGCTCTCAATAACTCATGAATTTTTTCACCATTCCGAATTGGTGAACCAGTAGTGGTCATGAAACCTCTCTGGGAGCACAACTGCCCAAAGTCATGCACAACACCAAATCCATATTGGTTTTCTGTAAAAAATGTAACTTTAAACTGTGATGAAATACAGCATGCTCCATTAAGAACAACCATTTCAGCCACTTGTGCAGAAAATACTACTGGAAGCCATGAAGCCAATGTTCCCATCAATAAAAAAAAATCATCATTTTTCTCTAATGGTGTGTCCTGAATATCAGGTCTGGGTTTGGTGCACAGCTCAATAATATCCAGGCAGTCATGTTCCACTTCATTTACATTTTCAGATTCAGCAATGTCTATATTAACAAAGCAGCATGATTAAGTACAGTACATCTCTTTAGGGTTACATGGGGAGAGCCTAAAATCAGGAGCTCATACTTTGTCAAATGGGCATTTGTCAAATACTGAGTCTTGGTCCTGGCAAGCAAGACCTCAACTGAGTGAGGGACCAGTACATTTAAGGGATGTCTATCACAATGCTCTTCCTCTGAGCAAGGCTCATACCAACCGTGGCCACATTTTTTGAACAGCCGGGTAAAACTGCAGCAACTGGATCCAAAGTAGCTGAAAAATATGCTATGTATAATTTACGCCACCATGTACCTGTGTCAGGAAAAAAAGAGCACAACAATCACATGCATGACAAAACAGTGGAAATAGTTTCATGTAATCAGGCATTCCCAGAGCTGGTGTTCTTCACAGACTCTGGGCTCAGTAAAAGCTTTCATACAAGCTTCATCGAAGGGCACAGGATCAGTTATGTCTTTGTGAATAAACTTCTGTAAAGGAAATGACAGAAAAATTGAGAATCCATTGGCAACAGTAACTCATCAGTCCCAAAAACATCCTCAGATCTCTTTGAGTAACCAGGGGCTAATTTGAAGAACAGCTGTAACCCTTATCTGGACACTTTCTTTGCACCTTTCTCCATTCGATGTCCCAAGGACTTCACTTCTTTCAGACAATACTGTAATTTAGCAGGCAACACCTTATGTCAGTTTTCACCCAGCTGATTCAATAAGGCAATAGTATCTTATCTGCATGCTTCTTGTTTCTTTGAAGCAATCATCTAGTCATCAATATACTGAACTAGGGAAGACTGAAAAGGTATTACGAATGACTCCAAATTATTTTTCAACACCTGATTAAAGACTGACAGAGATTCTGAAAACCCTTGTGGAATTCTACACCACCAATACACATGAAAGGGAACTGGCTATCCTCATGTAAAGGCACTGAGAAAAATGCTTGCAACAATTCTGCATCACATGGAATTTGGAACAAATTCACTCCTGGATTAGGTACCACTTGTCAACATTTGACTACAATATCAAATCTTTCTCAAATCCTGAACTATGCAAAATGTCCCCGTAGATTTTCCCAAACCCATGATAGGTGAATAACATGGGCTGCTCAGCACTTCTTTCAAAACTCCATGCTCAACAAATCTGTAATTACAGGAGTAACTTCTTGAATTACATCTGGTGCCATGTGATATTAAGGATTTTTTGGGAAAACTGCATTAGGTTTAACTGTGACTGGTTCTACTCCTTTGATCAGGCCAATATCTCATCCAGAAATATCCCACACTTTTAAAACAACTGTCTCTTGTAGATCACTTGGCAGCTCTTGTGCTCTAAATGAAGAGTAAAGAGTAATCATTGTGAATTCTTCATTAAGCAAATTACAACTTCCAGGGGGTGAACATGATTCCTCATCATCACTGTTTGTTTGAATGGCAATTCCATCATAAATACAAGTAATCAAACATTTTAGTTTACACAACAAATCTCTTTATAGGCATACTGGACTTGAGTCGCAAACTACAAATGTGTGCATGCCCTCAAAAGTACCAATTGTAACAGGAATGGGCTCTGTGGTTTGATTTGTTAAGTGTTGATTTGCTACCTATACAACCTGTACTGTTCTCCCAGAAAGTGCCACATTGGGGCGTTCTGCTGTTCTGATAGTAGAGCATGTAGCTTCTGTGTCAATCAAAAAAGAAACATCATGACCAATGACTGTTCCATTTACATAGGGACCACTCTGCTCTACCTCTATTATAACTGCCAGCACACATTCTTCCTCATCCGAACTCTCACTCACAGTTTCACCACTCAATTCATCCTCACTGTGTAAATGGAACTGGGTTATAAGTGGTTGACTGTTTTGACTTAAACTTTGACCCATGTTCTGCTGAGGAACCACTACCTGCTGCTGTGCCATGGGAGCTTGAGGTAGATGCATTTGATGCTGAAGCATCATTTGCATATGCTGCTGTGGCACCTGAAAACATGGCCCCTGCTGTTGGGGAACTTGAATTTGTGGAATCTGCATTTGATTATTCATATTCTGAACATTTACATTAGGACATTAGGATTCTGATTTTTCAGTCCTCTTAAATTTGGAAAAAGATTATGTTCATTTATCTGTACAACATCTTCCTGCCCCATCATTGGACACTCTTGCTTCCAGTGTCCAAGACCCCAACAAGCAGAACAAGGCAGCATCTTTTCCACTGCTTGCATTTCACTTGTATTAATATTAGTATTCAAATCAACACCAATATTTCAATTTTCACAACCAGCATGTCCTCTTTCTCTCACCTGTCCCTTGCCTGGAATCACTTGCTTGTTTCCTTGATGTTGTGGAATTCCCTGATTGTACTACACTAATCTGCATCACCATCACTTTTTCTTTCAATCGTTTCTGCTTCATTTCAATTTTGTCACTGCAATATTTAGCATACTTTAATACTTCGTCAACAAGTTTTGCTTGTCAGCAAATTAAAGCAATCTTGAGCATGTAACTAATTTCAGGTCTCAACCTTCCACAAACCTGAACTCAAAATGAATCATGTCTTTGGGCTCAATGGTCTCTGTTCCACTGTAATGTTTGAATGCCTGAAACAACAACCTTTCATAATATGCATGTATTGAATCCTCTGCTTCCTAAACTGTCTTATCAATTCTCTGCCAATCAATATCTTCGGGAGAAATGCTCATTTTCAAAAATTCAATCAGTTTGTAATAGTTTTTCATTACTTCAGGAGACAATGCACCTTTAACGGGATCTCGTGGAGGCTCTCTTGTCGGCCAGTCAACACTCTTTTTGCGCTTAATCCATAAGTCAGCTAGCACTACTATTTCTAAAAGAATATTTAAATCCTCCCACAGGCATTTTTGCTAGTTGCACAAACCTGTCTGTCTGCTGATTCCATTCCACTAGGTTCTCTCTCAATATTGGGTAATTATTTGTGAATGACAAGATATCACTCCTGCTCTATGTGACATGAATATAATTCCCTGCAAGAATTTTCCTCCTTGGTAATATCTTTACTGCACTATCAGTCTGCAGTGTGTCAGTAGAGTTTGAAGTTGCAGACCCTCTTTTTTTCCGTTCCCCTTTTCTTTACCCATCTGCCTTCCCATGTATCCAATACTTCCCATGTTTGAATAGTTTGGATGAATTCCCTAATATGAGTTTTCTTTCCAGGTGATCTCATGTTTGCAATGCCTTTTGAATCAAATTTGCATCTATAACTCTTCATTAATGGTTCAGATTTCTCAATTTCTGCTTCATATTTTTCAGCAGGCTCTGATAACTTCTGATGTGCCAGTCCTTCTCTGTTTGTGACATCTTTACTTATGAAGAGTAAGTCATCTTCATTATATGAGTCAACTGTATTTAATTCAATTGTTCCCTGAATCATTCATTTAATTCTAATTTTAATCTTGCCAGATTCAGTGTTCTTTCCCCTTCAGTAACTGCTTTAATTGCTGATGCTCTACTCATTTTCTCCAATCATTCTGTTAATTGCGGAGCTGTCAAACCTTCCAAAGAATAATTATTATTCACACTAAGCACACATTGTTGAGTTCTACATGGCAGACCCATCACTGTTTTAGGTGACACTAGAATTAAATGTGGATTTGGATTCAGGGGCTCATTCTGAGCCCACCTGGAGGGAGCCGCCAAATGACCGCACCGCGGTCAAAAGACCGCGGCGGCCATTCAGACATTTCCTCTGGGCCGGCGGGCGCTCTCCAAAAGAGCGCCCGCCGGCCCAGAGGAAATGCCCCTGCAACGAGGACGCCGGCTCAGAATTGAGCCGGCGTAGTTGCAGGGGTGCGACGAGTGCAGTTTGCACCCGTCGCGTATTTCAGTGTCTGCATTGCAGACACTGAAATACACAGTGGGGCCCTCTTACGGGTCCCCTGCAGTGCCCATGCCATTGGCATGGGCACTGCAGGGGCCCCCAGGGGCCCCGCGGCACCCCTACCGCCATCCTGTTCCTGGCGGGAGACCCGCCAGGAACAGGATGGCGGTAGGGGGTGTCAGAATCCCCATGGCGGCGGAGCGCGCTCCGCCGCCATGGAGGATTCCCCCGAGCAGCGGGAAGTCGGCGGGAGACCGCCGACTTTCCGCTTCTGACCGCGGCAGAATGCTCGTGGGAGCACCGCCAGCCTGTTGGCGGTGCTCCCGTGGTCGGTGGCCCTGGCGGCCGGTATCTTTATTGGTACATATGCATTTGTGGCTTTCCTCTCGGACCAGAGCCCTGCCTTTGCCTCAAGGACATTTAGGGACACCATGGCTTTGTTAGGAGTCCAACTGAATTTCTCATCTCCCTACCATCCCGATCCTGAGGGTAACAGTGTAGTGGAGCCGAAGAATCAGGACTTAAAGCAGTCCTTAACAATGAGAGTATTAGGCACAGATCGTACTTGACTTAGGGGCTCATTCTGAGCCCGGCGGGCGGCGGGAGCCGCCCGCCTGGAGGGAGCCGCCAAATGACCGCGGCGGCCATTCAGACATTTCCTCTGGGCCGGCGGGCGCTCTCCAAAAGAGCGCCCGCCGGCCCAGAGGAAATGCCCCTGCAACGAGGACGCCGGCTCAGAATTGAGCCGGCGTAGTTGCAGGGGTGCGACGGGTGCAGTTTGCACCCGTCGCGTATTTCAGTGTCTGCATTGCAGACACTGAAATACACAGTGGGGCACTCTTACGGGGGCCCCTGCAGTGCCCATGCCATTGGCATGGGCACTGTAGGGGCCCCCAGGGGCCCTGCGGCACCCCCTACCGCCATCCTGTTCCTGGCGGGAGACCCGCCAGGAACAGGATGGCGGTAGGGGGTGTCAGAATCCCCATGGCGGCGGAGCGCGCTCCGCCGCCATGGAGGATTCCCCCGAGCAGTGGGAAGTCGGCGGTAGACCGCCGACTTTCCGCTTCTGACCGCGGCTAAACCGCCGCGGTCAGAATGCTCGTGGGACCACCGCCAGCCTGTTGGCGGTGCTCCCGTGGTCGGTGGCCCTGGCGGCCACCGGCCACCAGGGTCAGAATGACCCCCTCAGTGTCTCAAACTTTTGTGAAATTCTAGGATAAGCTAAGTTTATAAGCGGACCTGTTTTGTCAAATGTCTGATTTATTTGAGGCATAACTCCTGCAGTAGCATTGAGTTTCTCCTTTTCTGTGTTTGAATTAAAAACAAATTAGCATATAACTCTCATTATTACCCTGGGCATACAACTGTTAATGTTTCTGGGCTTGGTGAAGTATTCTTATTTCTCGAGTAAATCATTCCAGAACTTTGACCTGTAAATACCGAGGAACTCAGCTGTGATATTGTTACTGGAGTACACCTTGACATTGTCTGAGCTTGACTAACAACTTGCACAGGAATCATTGATTTAGATGTAGACTCCACCTGAACCATCATTGGTTTCTGAATAATCTGTGGTGCTACCGGTACTGTAATACTCAGTGCATAGCTCACAACAGTTCCTGTTGTAGAATATACTACAGGCTGAGCTACAGGCTGCGTAACAGAAGTCTGAGTTACTGTAATAGTAGGAACATTAGTTGTGAACTGTACTTGACTCTGTGTTACCACAACTGCAGGCACACTTTCACTAGCACTAACACTTTGATTAGCCTCCTCTGCTGCATCTGGAGGAGAGCAATTTCTTAATGATTTTGTTAAAAATGAATCATCATCCAAATCATTATCACAAGTCAGGGATCTTCTAGCTTCATCTGACTTCAACTTAGTTTCCTTGTAATTCTTATTCTTTTTCTTCGCCTTTGGTCTGACACAGTTCCATTTCTCTTGTGAAATTGCAAGAAACACTCTAATACCTTGTAAGGTTTCAGCTCTTAAAAGTTCTGCTCATTATTGCATTTGGCTTCAAGCAATTTTTCCCAGATTTTCACATTTGTCTCTCAAATTAAATTTCGCTTATTGTCTGACTACTAACTCCCAAATAGCTAAGGCTTCAAATTGTGCTCCTCGCCCACACTCACAAAGCACTGCACAACACTGGATCAGAATACCTCAACAGACGACTCTCCTTCTACACCATGACCTGCCAGCTTCACTCTGTGACCTTGCCCTCGCTGCCGTTCCACGCATCCACAGAACGACTGCTGCTGGCAGATCGTTCTCCCACCTAGCCCCCAACTCATGGAACACTCTTCCTATCCACCTGCGACAGACACAGGACCTGCTTTCCTTCAGTACATACCTCAAGACCTGGCTGTTCGATAAGTAGCAGCACCCCCCCTCCTCAGCGCCTTGAGACCCTCACGGGTAAGTAGTGCACTGTACAAATGCTATGATTGATTGATTGATTGCTGGTCTCAGAGGGGGCTTTAATTCATAAAGTACTCTTCTCAAATTTTCTAAAACTATCATATTAAAAATTCTATGAGCAGGAAAAGCTAAGCTCCCTTCTTTCTCTGTTATTTTGTACCATTGTTTTTACCAAATACATGCTGATGTACCCTTCTCTTCAGTTACTATGTATTCAGGCGTACCTTCTGGCAGGAAAATGTCTCCTAGTCTGACTGGCATGAAATCATGTCCTCTTACTGTGCATTATAATGCTTTGAAAAATTATTTTTTTTACCTTTAATTGGGCTTAAATCTACAAATGAAATTCAAAACAGGAAATATTTTAATCCCCAGATACTTTTAGCTTGCTACTCTCCACCAATAGCTGTTCACGGTTGTCCATCAATCCGTTTGTGACTCCTTTCACCAACTGACCAATCTCAGCACGAACCCAGTGACATCACACTCGCTCATACAGCAGCTGACGTAGCTAATCCTACAAACTTGATTCACACAACTAAATTCAAATATTGAAACAAATAAAAAACAAAAACCTACTTGTTGACTTACTACAGGTAGGGCACAAACACTTCGGAAGTCTTACGGAATTTTCAACTGCAGCTCTAAGCTCTGACAGCTACTCCTTTGACTTATGGCTTTCTCAGAAATGCAAGCCAGATTTGACCCACAAACCTCACTCCTGACCAATACAGGATCCTTCTTGTGCCCTTAGAAATCACCTAGTACCTGTCAATAGCACTCACTTAACACTCACACTAGGATACTATTTGTCAACCACGTCCGATTGACCAAACACAGCAAGCAAGTTACAACAACAAGCTAGTGTCTTTTACACATCTACAATTCTCCAGAGCCCTAGATCACGCAGGCTCCATTACATTAACAACTACATGGGCAACTTTTGAGCACAAAGCGCCACATTAATTTGAAGTATGACGACTTCCCTACACTCACCCTTTGGAGTCTGCAAACTCCCTACTCAACTACGTTGGAGTCCGCAAACTCCCTACTTCTCTAATATCACAATTCACCTGCAATGTGCCAAAGCATTGCAAGAGCAAAACCCTACCTGTAACTCAAACAACACTGGTAAAATACCGGATCTCATCCATATAAGCATTGGCAAGACCACATTTCCAAAAATCAAAATTTTTAGCAACCACTGGCAACACAAAATCTCTCAAATTCAGGGTTATACCTCTCCTAAATGAGACAGCAGGTTGCTGATTCTTCGTCAGCAGAGCACAGGAACCGCAGGTCTTCAGTCAGCATCAGAACATGAAGGAAAATAAAGTTCAGTATTGACGGGCCTAAAGTAACTGAACTGTTAAACAAGAGCAGACTGCAAAGAGCTGAACGGAAAACTGAACTGCATGGAGCTGAAAGAAAAACTGAACTGACTTGTATCCCCTAGAACTTGCTAAATTAAAGTCCCAAAAGTTACTAGCTAAGCTTCTATTTGACAAGACTTTGAGGTGGGTTAAGGCTTAGCCAATAAAACATTATCTGTGCTTTAGATGTATCTCTCCTTTGTTCCTTTTAAGATAGGGTCACATTCACGTTCCTCTCCGGGTGGCAGTTTCCATGTAACAATAACATTTAAAAAAAACAGCAGCAGAGAACACAACATTTAGCTAACATTCGCTTCCTTTCAAAAACTACAGTTCATTGTTAAAGATTGCAACATTTATCACTAGAATGTCCAGCACATGGAGGACGGGAAAAGCAGTCCCTTTCCACTGCGAGGATGTCTAATAAACAATGTTTGGAAAACATTTGAGCAAAATTAGTTTCACATTGAAACATGGTGCTTCTGGGAAATTACTAAAATGTGAGCCTTTTCACTATTTCTAATAAATAAAGAATAAAACAGTTCATAATAATTTCAAACCATTAGTTGTGTAGTAGATATTAATACTCATCATTTATCAGTACATTTAATTATTATTAAACAAAATACATTGTCATGGTCACTTTTTATTTCACATTGAACTTCAGGTGGCTGACACCATGGCAATCACTTTGAAAGCCATATGTTTATTTTTCTAACACATGTTACTCTGTTTAGTTTTTTTTTACTGCATGTTAATAATTTCATTTTGGTTAGTCATTTTTATTAATAATGTTTGCTCTCCAATCAGATCATGAACATATAGTGTAACGAGGGCTAGAGCAAATACACAGCTTTACCTAACCCCTCTGTTGACAAGAAGTGGCTCAGTCACTTCACCCATGTGACCACATCTGACCTGGGCAGAAGTCAATGACCCTTATGTCAGAAACACCTGTCACAGTGTGAGCCTGGGGACTCGATCAAATGCTGATCGTAGGTCCACAAACACTGCACAAGTTTGGCCACTCCCTAACACTACAACTTTCCAAAATATTAGCACTAGCCCAAACACCTGCTCTTCATTAGGAATGGGTGGAACTCAGTTACGTGAACACTCTGTGGACTTCCACCAGTGCGGAATTCCTCTCCTGTAACACCCTTGATAACAAACACTTGGCAAAGACAACAGGTTTGTCTTTCATGTAATGCACAAAATATTCACAGGGTTGTGCCAAACATTAATCTGATTAAGAATTTGCAAAGCAAAAGAGACTAGAGCTGCTTCACCTGTAAGACAATGTTTTCAACAAAATGTAAATGTCTGTGATATGCCTTGGGCCTGGTAGTATGAATACACTAGTGAGTAGTGCAGACAGCCACAGCTCTCTGTTGCAAGATGCTAAAAATGATTTGGACAACTGAAATCCATATGATAGGATACAGGTTGTTTGGTGTGGATGAATTGTTCTTGCACTACTCAACTGTGACCAGAATTAACAAGCTAATGCTACAAAGGATTCAAGTCACTAAATATACCCAATAAATAATCAATCAACTTAAGTCTAGAAATGTGGGCTGAGAGGATAACTATGTTCACTCACTGCTGGCACAAAGGTCAGGAATTGAAAGCTACAATGACCCTTGAACTGTCTGTTTATCGGCGGCTTTGTCAAACAAGGGCTTGTTGTCACATTCATCGTCCACAAGTTTGGTGTGACTGAGGAACAGCTTTAATGTTGTCAGTTCCAAATGTGTACATTTAACATTAGCTGTAGGCGAATGGCAGCAGTATAAATTGGGTATTCAAAACATTAATATCCTTTGTTGACTTGTACACCTTAGCATGTCTGCATTCACCATAGCCAAAGGCTTCCCTGTCATCTCCCATCAATCTTTGTTTCTCTTCCATGATTTCACATGGGTCCAGATGTACAAAGGTTTTTAGCAGTTACAAACGGAGAATCAGGTAATTTGTGAGCTCTAAAAAGCAATTCTCCATGCACCAAACCAATTTTGCCATTCAATAATCTATTACCGAATCGCAAAATGAGCTAGCGATTTGGTGTTAGGAAGGCACATGTTAATTGGGTGCCTCCCTTATGGTGGCTCAAAGTGGCATGTGAATGTTTTTCAACTGGAATGCAGTCACAAAACATTCACATTTTAACAACTTCTTGTAGGAGGTGGTAACCCATTTGCAAATGGGTTTCCTTCCCCTTTGTGAATGTGGGTGCAAATATTTATCAAGAGCAGGCAGTGGTCCCACAATCCAATTTGGCACCCATCTTGAAATGAACAATGCCCTGAACAATGCCCTGAATATACCAAAGTAATGGAGCTTCCTTAAACTTTTTCAGGAGGTGGGCAAAAACCTCTGCTACACGGTTGTTGGTGGATTTTTTTGCCAAACTCCACACTACAAGCGGAGTGTGGAGTGGGCAAAACTCCATTAATTCCACCAGCGGAGTGGAGTTTACCACCCACCAGTACTCTAATGTGGAGGTGTAAAGATAAAAACATACATAAAGAGGGGTTAGTATCTTATTACCTGCTATTTAATCCTGCAGCCACTCTAAACAAAGTTTGCATACTGACAATAAGACATACAGGCCTATAATTGGTTGGTTGGAAATCATACTTATTTTTATTTTTTTATAACTAGGTTTGATTTCACCCCCACCCATGAATGGGGTAAAGGTGTCCCTTTTATAATGGCATCATCATAAGTATTATTTTCATCAGAATGTGCATCCTTTGCTATCAGTGGCTTTTCTAGCCCCCTGATTTTCCATCTGCACGAACCATTTTGTCAATTTTCCAGTCTCCAAGGATTTGGGTACCGTTGTCCGCTTTATCATGTATATCAGCAATTTTTGTATTTCCTTGAAGTTTTCTAAGTCAATATATATAGATATTTCAATATTCAATGTTGTGGTCGGAATCTGAAATACATTCCTAGAATATGTTGGATGGTGAACATCAATGAGGATCCCAAAATCAGCATAAATTCAATATCTGCTTTATCCTAACACGTTTTAGAGGGAAGTCCCTCTTCATCTCATTTAGCACAACTGCTTTTCACTATTGTTTACAAATCAGGTGTCAACATTATAGGGAAATAAGAATCTCCCCTGTTTAAATTCAAATTTCTATGACAGCATCCAACAGAGTGGCATATCAGGGATATCTTTTGATTCTAACACTAAAGTGTTTCTAATATGGGTTTGGCACTCTCCTGTAATATATTCTTTGTATGGCAGTCCCTGGCCATTCAAAGCTGTCATTTCTCCAGTGAGGTAGACCCCCACACTGTTGTAGTCGCATTTTATCTCCCAGGATGGTGAGTTTTGTCAGGTTTGTTTTCTATGTTTGTTGGTATAACTGTAACCTAAATAGCTGTATGTTTTTCTTCCAAATGTATTGCATGGTTTTTGGGTTGTGCCATACTTTTATTTAAGTGAGGATGTATTCTATCTATGTTCGCTGATATAGCTTTACCCAACACAGCCATACAGGTCTCTTTTAGAGGCATCTCACGGCTGTCAAGTTGTACCAGACTTTTATTTTGAAGAGGATGTATTTTCATCTGAATTTTAAGCTTAATTTATTTTGCTCTAAAGGCTGTGGTTATCTTTCCTCTAGAAGACTCATTTTTATTTTCTTGAATGCAAACATAGTTTACACTTACTGCTTTGAAGGCATGTTTTGTGGGATCGAAGTCCCAGGGTGCTATCTCTAATGAGGGACTGACAAAGGTCGATCCTGTCTGCTGTTTGCTTTTTGAATCCAATATTAGCACCTGACCTGCATCCTTTAATGGACCTTCTATGGGCCCTGAACACTGCACATCTCCTCATTGACAGCAACGCATCTCCTCTTCTGCTCCACATATTGAGTTATCGAAATTGATGCTATCTCGATCCAAGGTACTTTCTCAGTGGATCCTGGGTGGGTTCTGCAGCTTGCCTGCCCTCCATCACAGTCAGCCTGAACTTTGGATTTACCTTGGACTAGTGCGACCTCAAGTAACATTTTAGCGCTATTGACTTGTAAGCACTATTTTTGGGTTATTCTTTAAAAACTTCCACTGGTTCTATTTTTGTCTTTGGTTGTGTTCTACTCAGAAAAATATAATCGATTTTGCCAATCCTGTGTGGAGTTCATTTTGTGGTGTCTTATTGTGTTACTGGGTGTGTGTGTGTTGCATAAATGGGAACAAGTTATCTCTAAGTGTGTATCTAGCTTACCCTGACTAGAGTGGTTCCTGCTTGTAGAGGGTGCATACTATGACAACCAGAAACCACAGTTATAACAATTACATTTATTAATTTCTCGATGCCAATGACCTCTGGTACCGGTAATTTTGAAGAATCCTTGGTCTTGCTGTTAGGCTCGAGATTAGGATCCATGACCTTATACTGGGTACTCTCTGTAGTTAATGAAATAATAGTCCTGCCAAGGTTTGACCCAGACTGCTTCAGTTATATTTGTGTTTAATTCATTGCCTGAGCCATTCATCATGTATCATTCTCCAAAAATCCCTTGGATGTTTTTTGTACTGACATACGTCAATCCAGTACTGGTCTTCATCCAACTTTTTGTCCAGCCATACACACTTTTTCTATTTTTTCCTCTTTGAGCAAACCTTTTGCTGCTGTACTAGATTAATAGGATTTTTCTGTTTGTTGCATTTCTGAATCTGAGTAGGCGTTTGTTCATCAATGGGGATTTTTGATCAACAATCATAGACCACTTGACTTTGCTTGGATACTTTGAAAGCAATGTGACAGCAAATTGCTGCCATACAGCAATCCTATTTCTCAGCTTGCGCTTTATGTCCTCTAATAGTTTGCAACTTTTTTCCAGCACGTCATAAGAAATGCATGCATTCAAATTTAAACTCTTTAGGCCATCTGCCTGGGCATCTTTCATTACATGATTGGTTGTTTTAAAAAACTTTGCATTTGTTCAAACTGCCATTTTGAGGAAGATGGTTGCTCTGTGTGTGATGTTCAATGCTATAACTGGCAATAGTTTTGAACAGGGAAAGGTTCACTAATGTGTATTCAGAAATTTAGATTGTCTTTGCAGTGATATGGCAACATGCAAGTCTGTATCAGTTTACCTCTCATCAGAACCTCCCACTGGCTTCCCAAAATAACCTTTTGGGGGATTTTCAATACTTCCTATTGGGCCAAGATATTTTCATTGGAGGAATCCTAATGAAAAAGTTTTAAATTGAAGTAATCAGTAAATTAATAATGATGGACTCTATGGGGCTTGTTATGATTTCGGCAGACAGAAAAGCCCACCCGCTGAAGTAACGATGGATAGATTGCTGCCAGTGTGACAGCCTCCCTGCCGGGCCCATTATGAGTTTACCCCTCGGTCAGTGGGGACTGCCCACTGCCCCAAGGGGAAACGGCCTACAGCATTGTCTCCTGCTCATAATAGAGCTAGCGGCAGTGCTGTAGTGCATAGGGTGCACCAGCAGAGAGTGATCTTTGCGACGGGCTGCTTGCAGTGCTGCCCTGAGAGATTAGGACAGCCAGCACCACCAGTCCATCATGTAGTCGAAATCTGTGAGTGATGGCAGTCTGACCACAGTGCTACCGCTGTGGTCGTAATATGTTTCTTGGACAGCTGCATTGGTGGTGGTCTGACTGCCACCACAAACCTAGCGGTCATTAGACTGCCAGGGTCATAATGAGGCCCTATGTATCCTGGCCAGCTGTTTGGTGTACAGGTCTTCCAGTGCAGCAATGTGATTTCTCTATACCCTGTTACCCGTAGGTGTATTTATGTTTATTATTACCAGGCGATCTTTGAGCATTGATGTCCAACCTTCTAGTTTCACTGCTTGTATCCACTTTTCATTGATGACCACTGGTTCACTTTTTACATTAAGTTTCATATGTGTGCAAATTAGGAGATCTTCTCTGAGATTCCCCCCCTTGAATTCACTCTGTCCTATGGGATGTTAAATTCTAGAAAACCTGGAATTAGCAGGGAGTTTGCATACCAGGTTTCCAGAAAGGCAATTCCTTCAAAGTGTTGGAAATATGACAGAAGGTTTGTGTACTTGAACTTGGACCTAAGGGTTCCCACATTCCACACGCAGATGTTCATAGTGATTAAAATGTCAGTTACACAGACAGACTCAAAGGCTTTGGCCTCCACTAACATTGATTCAGTTCTCTCTGGAGTGCTTCTGGGAGCCATAATCAGTCTGTGTCACCTGGCACTCTTTTTCTAGTGGACCTTTCCACAGAACTTGGTGAGCCTATCTTCACTTACCTCTTTCTGATCTACGCTGTTTGAACTAAACAAATCTGTCCTTATTTTTTATGTTTGGGTGCCATATACTTCTTTTCTGACTTAAAGTTCACCTTTTTGCTTTGAGTTTGACTCGTGCCCTGAGGTAAAAATTACTTGTGCCGTGCCATGCCCTGCTAATTACCCCAGATACTACCACCCACACTCATGACAATGGCGTGGGTACAAGTTATATTTACCTTATGGCATGTGTTAAAGTTACTTGAAATAACTCTAACTGTAAGAGCTGATTTCTATGGTTTAGTATGTTTGAAATGTGAGCTTAACTATAACGTCCCTGTAACCTTTGTTTCCTTTGCTTTTTAAGTGAATTTCTATGTATTAAAAATTCTATTTCTCAACTTTAATATCCCTGTAATTTTGTTTTCTGTGCCATCTTACCCTGTCCTTATTGGAGGGTTAAAGTTGATTAAGTTAATTTTACAATTCCATTGTAGGAGCAGAGGATACACTAGGTGGCACTGGATGGCAGCCTCAGGGACTTATAATTTGGCAGAGGGGAATTCTCCATCACAAATGTGACAGTTATCCCATCCGCCATATTAAAATCACATTGGGGCCCTCATTATGACACTCCCACTATGACACTATAACTAAATCCCACTTACCGCCATGCTGACTGCGGCCAACATACCCCTGCCGTGGCTGATATCCGTTCACCATATTATGACACACACACACCAATCTGACAGTATTCAGCCACAGACACAAATCCGCCACACCAAAGGTCAGTGATAAAGTGGCGGTATCAAAACCCACACCGTTACGCCAACAGAAAAACGGCACCCACATTATGATCCACGAATCACCACGGCAGACATTCAACCACAGTAAACCATTGGTGGTACATGTCGCCACGCTCAAAATACACACACACACATACAAAACAACACTACATTGGACAATTTAAATAACACACACCTGACACCCATACACACACCACACCCACACCACTAGAAAACACACACCCACATTACCCACAAGCCTTTACAACTACAAATAATTGTCACCAGTGAGAGACAGCAAGACACTCACACAACCAGAGCCACATACCACTCACACCTATACACCACTCATGCAGCCCACATCATACACCCCAACACATTACCTAAACACCCTCACATACACACCTTACACAACAACCATGGCACCAAAATGACACCCCTGATTCTCAGAGGAGGAGCTAAGGGTCATGGTGGAGGAAGTCATCAGGGGCAAGCCTCAGCTATTTGGAGAACAGGTGCAGAAGATATTGATAGCTAGGAACATGGAGCTATGGCAGAGACTCGTGGACAGGGTCAACGCCGTGGGACAGCACCTAAGAACCAGGGATGACATCAGGAAAAGGTGGAACGACCTGCGGGGGAAGGTATGTTCCATTCCAGCAAGACACCAACTCGCTGTACAGAGGACTGGTGTTGGACCCCCACCTCATCCCCCACAACTAACAACAAGGGAGGAGCAAGTCTTGGCAATCATGCATCCTGAGGGCCTGGCCGGAGTAGGAGGAGGACTGGACTCTGGTAAGTCAACTCTGTACTACTACTACCCCTCTACCTGCATGCCATCACATACCCCATCCACACCCTCACTCCCTTCACTCCACCACCTCCCACTCCCACTCCCACCACCATCACATCTCATTCATCCCAATGCCAAGCCCTACATGCAATACCAATGCATGGACACCACTCACAATTCTGCATGGACACCTATCACTAAAGCATGCACACTAGAGAGAATCAGCTAGCCCACCACATACCAACTTACACAACTGAAAGCTGCCCAGGCAAATACAACCAAAGAGGGCAAACCACTGATGCACATTATGTCACACACAGAAACAAAAACAATTCATTTACATCCCCACAGGTATCCCAGTCAATGTCACCGTAGAAGAGGTGCCAGCACTATGCAGTCCCCAAACTGAAAAGGCCCGCAGTGATGACAGCAACTCTAGTTGCCTGGATCTGGATGACCATCCTAGGACCTCTGGACAGTTGGGTACCCAGTCACACACCAGGCACAGTCACACACACCGCCACAGAGCCTTCCCCATCTGGAAACACTACCACAGCACCCAGCCAGTGTACCCATACCTCTGTCCCCAGGACACGTCAATCAGCAGTGTGTCCACCACTACAGGGACCCAAGAACACACATCTCCCCCAAGACAATCAGGGACCTGTGGTCAGTGGCAGTGGGCACATGGTTCAGGGGACAGAGGCACAGGACAACAGGGACACTGGGAGGACTGCTGTGCACCAGGGGGAGGACAGGACGAGGGAACTGACTCTCCAGGAGGCACTCACTGAGATCCTGGGAGCCTACAAACATTCCCAGGACACGATGGGCCAGATCCTGGACAATGTGCAGGTGAACAGGCGGCTGCAGGAGGGACAGTACCAGGGGATCAGGGAGGACTTGCAGGCCATCAACACCAACCTGGTCTCCATTGCAAGCGTGCTGGAAGACATGGCCAATATTATGAGGGAGGCAGTTTCACAACAACAGGCCCCTGCCACTAGCCAGACATCTGAACTGTCTTCCACCTTCGCTGGCACTAGTGAACAGGAGGCCCTGCCACAGGACTAACAGGCCACCAGCACCCCTCCCCCTGCAGAAGGAGAACCACCCCGCAAACGTTCCCCGCAATCCAGGCAGAAGCCTGACACTATTGCCGAGACCCCCGCCAGGAAATTAGTCTCTCCTGATTGTCACCCATGTGTCCCACTCTGTCACCCTGTCCACCTTAAACTGCCATTGCTCCCCTTCCTATGTCGCCATGGACAATGCACCTGTGCTACAAATAGACTGGAACAATACCCTGGACTTTCCTGTATCATCACCCCGTCCCCTTGCACTTGCCCCTCTTCGTCATAGAACTTCAGTAAACCCCCTTGGAAAAAAAAAGTATGGAGTATTTTACATTTTTTAAGTATGTCGTGCTTAACCAGGTTCAAACATTGCAATTTAAGTGTACAGTAACTGTGCACATAGGAAAGACCTGTATTTGGCCGCAGTGATCACACTAGGAGCGACAATAGGGCACCAACGTCTGTAAAATGAATTGCCAAAGGGTACAGTAAGGGCATACAAGTAGGAAAAACATCATGCCAATGCCAAAGATATACAAATAATTGACAATTAAATGTGAAGTAACACTGTCTTACCTGTGTTTCCTTGAAAGTATTGTCGTATCACTGCTGTCCTGTTGTCCTCATCCTCATCCTCTGCCTCCTCATCCTCACTGTCCTCAGGGTCCACTGCTGCCACACGGCCATCTCCCACCTCCTCCTCCTGCAGAAAAGGCACATGGCGTCTCAAGGCAAGGTTGTGCAACATGCACCATGGCACGATTATCTGGCAGACCTTCTTCGGTGAGTAGCACAGGGATCCACCTGTTAGATAGAGGCACATGAACCTGGTCTTCAGGAGGCCAAAGGTTCTTTCGATTATCCTTCTTGTTCACCCAAGTGCCTCATTCTAACGTTCTTCTGCCCTTGTCCTGGCATTCCTCACAGGGATCAGTAGCCATGATAGGTTGGAGTAACCAGAGTCACCTGCAAATATTGAGGGACAACATTTAGCCACACACTATCCCATATGGCCCACACCATACCCATACACCAACACCTACAGGTGTCACCTATTAGCCACACCCTGTGCCTCTGTAGTTGGCACATCAGATTTGGGATGCTGCTATTCCTCAGGATAAAGGCATCATGCACCGACCCACGATACTTAGCATTGATTTGGGAGATGTACTGGTCCGACAAGCACACCATCTGTACATTCATGGAGTGGAAACTCTTACGAATTCGGTACACCTGTTCATTTTGACGGAGAGCACAAATGCAATATGAGTTCTAGCAATCACCCGAATAATGTTGGGGATATGTCCCATTGCATAGAAGTCAGCCTTCACTGTGGCCAAATCCTCCACCACGGGAAATACGATTTAGCTACACATGTGTTTTATCAGGGCAGACAACACTCTGGTCAGCACTATTGAGAACGTTGGCTGTGACATTCCTGCTGCCAAGCCCGCTGTCACTTGGAAAGGACAAGTTGCCAGGAAATGGAGCACAGATAGAACTTGCACAAGAGGGGGTATCCCAGTGGGGTGACGGATATCAGATCAGGCGCCAATTGGGCACACAGCTCTGTGATTGTGGCCCTGTCAAATCTATGGGTGAGGATGATGTACCTGTCCTCCATTGTTGCCAAGTACACCAGGGGTCTGTACACAGGGGTATGTCTCCATCTCCTATTCATCCACAGCGGTAGCAATATAAGGGACAAAGGAGTGAAGAGCCGATCACAAACTGTTGGAGCCACAACAATACAATGCATGATGTCAATTTGTATGGGTAAGTGGGATTTGTCCTGTATGTTCAGACTTTAACTGTGATGCAGTTATTATCCAGGGCCTGCCCCCCCTGAAATGGCATCCACCTGTCCTGTATGGAGGGACAGATGGAAGTGAGGTAATTCTGCTGATGTTGTGCGCCGTTACGGGTCGGCAGTCGGGAACTGCTGTGCAACTCCTCATTGGGTAACACTGGGGCCTATGGGGTACAGTGGCCAATGGTGATGTATGCCGGCAGTGACGGTATGCACCGCCTTGGACATGACCGCAATTTTCTATCTGATGCCTCACTTGCTACCTGACCTTTGACAGAAGACGACCTACACTGCATGTACTGCTGTGACCTGTGTCTGGAACCTACCATGGCCCATGTGACTGGGGATAGGGCCCCTGCCTTCACCTCAGCGAAGTTGAGTGACTGGTGGATGGGGTCCTACACCAGTACGGAATGCTGTATGGGCCTCCAGACCAGCAGGTGAATACACTGTGAGCACGATGCATGTGGCATGAATGCATGGAGTGGTGTGTGAAGGCCTCATGTAAGGAGGTGGGTGGATGTCCTCTTGGTGGCGTATTGGTTGTGTGCTGGGCCATGTGTGTGTAAATGGTGATGTGAAGGGGTATGGTTGGACCATAAGTGTATTCCCTCTGCAGGTCAGCGCCCATCAAAAGAAGGGTATATGGGGTGCCATTGCCAACAA
This sequence comes from Pleurodeles waltl, assembly GCF_031143425.1. Taxonomy (NCBI): domain Eukaryota; kingdom Metazoa; phylum Chordata; class Amphibia; order Caudata; family Salamandridae; genus Pleurodeles; species Pleurodeles waltl. Next base: position 1,454,604,184 of record NC_090444.1, on the reverse strand, counting down.
CGTGCAGACCCTGGGGGTCTACGGCAGGTGGAGCACCCACTGTCGGAAACGGTGGGAGGACCTGAGATGCTGGGCACCGAAGATGGCGGAGGCCCAGCTTGGGATGGCCTCCCAATGAGGAAGGGGTGCTGTCGAACCCTGACCCCCCTGATGGCCCGCATACTAGCGGTGGCCTAGCCAGAGCTGGATGGGCACTTGAGGGCATCACAGCAGCCACAAGGTGGTGAGTACAGTGCCCATCATTACATCTTACGCATGGTAGGGTTGTATCCGGGTGGGGGATGTGTGTTAGTGGGTGCCCCTAAGCCAGGTCTGACATTGCAGAGTAGGTCCCTGGTGACAAGGATCCTGAAGGGATAATCCTGCTACCTAGCTCGTAGGCATCCACAACTGGTCAGGGCTGCGGGGGTCCCAGGTGTGCTGAATTTGGCAATGTGAGCCCCTCTCCATGCCTTGATTGCTAGCTAAATAACTGGTAGTGCAATGCATAGAGCGTAGGGCTGTTCCCTGTGTGTGAGAGTGCTGTGTACACCAACAGTGGTGTTGGTGCGGCCATTCAACAGGTGTATCCTTTGTTTCTTCCCCCCCTTTTTGTTTTGTCACCCTGTCCTTATGTGCATTAGCATCATCTGGCGGTGGGGCAGAGGCACCAGTGACTGACGCTGAGGGCACCCGTGGGACGGAGGGCGAGGGGAGCACCATGGCGGAGACTTGGGGGGACAGTTCAGACTCTGATACCTCCTCCGATGGAAGCTCCTTGGTGGTGGTGGACACCTCTGTGACCACCCCAGCTACAGGTAAAGCCGCCACCCCATACCAGCACTCCCATCCCAGCAGCCCTCATCGAGTTGCCAGTGCCCGCTCACCCTGGAGGGTGGGCATCTCCTTCGCCCCAGGCACCCTCGCCCTGCCCCAGTGAGCCCTGCTGCCCTGAGTGAGGAGGCTATTGACCTCCTGAGATCCATCTCCGTAGGCAGTCAACCATTGTGAATGTCATTCAGGGGCTGGCAGCCCAAATGCAACAGTACAATGCATTTCTGGAGGACATTCACACTGGCTTGGCGGCCCAGCAGAGATTGATCCAGGCTCTGGCCTCCTCTCTGATGGCAGCCACTGTCCCTGTTTCCACCCTCCCCCCTCCAACTTCCTCTTCCCAAACCCATTCCCCTCAACCCCAACCTATCCCAAGCACACAGGCAGATGAGCATGCACACAAGACAACACACAAGAGTGGCACAGGCAAACACAAGCACCACACATCATCCCACAGGCACTCACACAAACACCATCCAGATGCAGACATACCAACATCCACAATTTCCACTGTCTCCCCCTCCTCTTCCTCCTCCTTTTCACTCCCAGTAGCATCTACACTCACACCTGCATGCACTACATCCTCATCCACTACCAGTATCCCCGCTGCACCTAGCAGAACACACACCTCACTGGCAGACTCCTCCACAACAGCCATGCACATTTCCCCTGTGTCCTCTCCCACTGTGTCTGTCCCCCCTCCTAACATACACAAACGCAAGCACTCAGACACACAACAGCCATCCACCTTAAAACAGCATCCAGCCCATGCACCTACATCTAAAATCAGCAGTCAGACAGCTCCTACAACCACTCCCTCTTCCTCCACTCCGAAACCTTCTCCCTCTTCCTGCCCCTATGTTCCTAAGAAGCTTTTCCTCTCCAACATTGACCTCTTCCCTACCCCTCCCCCACCGCCTTTCATGTCTGGCCAGGGTGGCAAAAACCCTGGCATGCACCTCAGCCACCTAGTCCAACGGCTCAGTAGTCTCCACACCCACTTGTAGTGGGAAAGGAACCAGGACAAGTGTGCTGAGGGTGAAGGAGCCTGCACCAAGCAGCCTCAAGGAAAGAGCGCCTGCCCCAGCTGTTGCCCAGAATGGTAAGATGCCAGCCCTAGCTGCTGCCAGGAAGGGCAAGGAGCCAGTCCCAGCTGCTGGCAGGAAGGGCAAGGACCCAGCACAAGTTGTTGCCAAGGAGGGCAAGGAGCCAGCCCCTGCTGCTGCAAGGGAGGGCAAGGAGCCAGCCCCAGTTGCCTCCAGGAAGGGAAATGAGCCAGCCCAAGCTGCTGCCAGGAAGGGCAAGGAGCAAGCCCCAGCTGCTACCAGGAAGAGCAAGGAGCTAGGGGCAGGTACTCAGACAGAGCCCCCACCACCAACCATGGTTGTGCAGCCGTCAGGAACAGCACCACCACCACCACTAGTGGGCAGCCGTCTGAGGCTGCAGGGGATGGGCAGGAGCTTCCTCCCATCACCAGCAACAGCACCACCACCAGTGGGCAGCCGCCTGAGGCTGCAGGGGATGGGCAAGAGCTTCCCCCCACCACCACCAGCAGCAGCACCACCACCACCAATGAGCAGCCATCCGAGGCTGCAGGGGATGGGCATGATCTTCCCCCCACCAGCAACAGCAGCAACACCACCACTGAGCAGCCATCACCGCCATAGGACGGTATGTTTTCCTGCCTCAGTGGGCTGTGGTGCGGGCTGGCCCTTGCAAATCCAGTGGGTATGACACTCACCTGAGAGACTGTGACTTTGCACTCCCCAGGATCAGGAGCCCAGGGCATGGTGCCCCCTCCAGAACTAGTGGGTAAGACACCCACCAACCCCAGCCTCCTCAGGATCAAGAACACAGGGCATGATGCCCTCTCCAGAGTCAGTGGGCAAGTCACCCACTTGAGGGACTGTGGCCTTGCACTCCCCAGGACCAAGCACTGGGCATGTTGCCCCCTCCAGAACCAGTGGTCTTGTTCCATCTGCCGGCAGAGGTGTCCCCACCATTCCCCGTCCCCTTGAGGTGCCTGCCTATTTTCCAACTGATGCCCCTCCGTGTTGATGTAGGTGACAAGTGAGGCCTTGGACTTTGGCCTGTGGCCCACGCACACTGAGGACTGGGCAGTGTCCCTTGAACTGTACATTTGTATATACCAGTTACATTGCATATTTCTTATTTCTACTGTGTTGATCTTATTACACTCACTTTTGTAAATTCATGTTGTCCTAGCATTTTTCATCCGAGGTATGGGGTATATATGTTTTATTACTGCAGGTGTATGTGTTTATGGTGTTGGGGGTGGGATTGGGGGTGTTGCGTGTGTGTGTCACTCTCTTTTACCCCCCCCTCCCCTGTGTGCTAGGTGGCTGTACTCACCACTTTCATCTTCGCCATCGCTGGTGTTCGTGGTGGAGCAGGATGTAGAAAATCATTAGGAAGACATGCAGTTCGGGTTCCATGGCGGCATGGTACTTCCCTGTGTCTCCAAAGATGAGTCCTTTCCCTTCCGTGCAGTATTTCCGCCAGGCTTTTGATGTCATTGGTACCGCCCCAGAAAAGATGGAAGTTTCCTGGTTCTTAATACAGCGGGCAGAACATTGGCTTCCGCCTGGCTGTAGGTGGCAACCGCCGTGGTGCCTGTTGTTTCCGCCCTGGCGGTTGGTGTGGTAAAGTGGATGTCTATCTGAGTTCTCAAAGCCATGGTTGTAATTTGGCGGTACTTACCGCCAGCCTGTTGGCCGTATTACTGCCACTTTATCACCGACCGCCAGGGCTGTAAGGAGGGCCTATATCCTATGGAGATTGCAATAAGGCTGATAGGATATCCGTCACTTTTGTAACACAGTATTCCATCCACAAGATGTAAGTGAGACCCGTAGTCTTACTACCAGTAAAGTAGAGACCAGAAAAGAGCATAAAATCTAGGGCGCTGGTAAAATGGGCAAAGTGCTGGTGCTACTCCTGCAGAGTACATAGGGGGGCCATCATAGATAATGGTATGCCCCCTTTTTACGCCTGCTCTGAGCGGGCATTAAAAGTGCTAAAACAAATGGTGAAAGGAAATCTCTTTTTGGTCCCCAGAACGGGGGAGTGCCTCTGCCTGGCGCAGGCATTATGTGGCTCAAGGGTTTACAAAGTGGTGCACGGGGAAAATGCCACTTTAACGTCACCTTAGCATAAAAAAAAGTGACACCATGGCGCCGCTAAGGTGGCACTAGGGGCTCTTAAATATGACCCATAGTTTACTATTGTTTTCTTGTAAACGTTTTGCAGCAGCTGCTGCTGGCAGGGGGGCCACGCTCCTCCGCCATAGTAGAGGAGCCACTCCTGGTGACCCCATAAATGAGACAACACTGCAGGCACACGGAAAACTCGTACAGGCAGACATACCATAGCGGTCCCAAAGGCAATTAAAGCACATACAGACACACATGCACAAAGTCAGTGCTGATAAATTGTAATTAATGTTGTGCACTCCACAAATGTATTAAAATAATTAAAATAAACGGCACAAAGAACAGTTACCAAGGAAATATACAAGCGCACATACACCCAGTCCACACTGCTAAATAATAATTCGTTTTTTGGTTGCTTTATAAATAAATTAAAGGAGCTTAAATAAATTAAATTATGCATTAAAGTTTATCACTCAAGAAAAAACTACTATACGTCCATATCCCTATCTTGTAAATTCCCCTATGATTGTCACCTCTCACCCGCCGCTGGCAACCACTCATACCAATCCCTTTATTACTTCTCCCTTTTGCCACTGCCAATGTCAGTCTGCCATTGCCCTCACACGGCCCGACGGCCAGTCAAATATCTCTTTCTATTAGTAGCCACCTATCGTGTCACTTGTTCCTTCACCTTTTTCCTATACCGTTGTAAGTTGCCTGGCTGATGTGAAAATGAGAGGCTCAATGTTGCAGCAAAAAATCGTGGTAGAGCTTGAAGCCGGGTAGAGCTCATCTAATCTGTGTCTGTTCTTCACCCCTTCCACTCTCTTGGAAGACGTGGAAGCGAAGCAAGGTGTCCCCTGTACTTCATTCTCCATTCACCCTGCACTAATATTAACTTCATTTAAAGGAGTCTTATCATGCTTGCCCCCCGAGCCCTGAAACCCCAGTCGTAATCAGCAGCTTTCATTCACAGAACAAGCCCCAGGCCTACAGGAACACACAAAAAAAGAAGATTCCAGAAAATATGTTGATGACTATTTGTTAAAAGACTATAGACATCTTTTAAATTCATATGCTTATACAGTATTTGGAATATTTAAATTTCGACTTTCGTTGATGCTTACTAATTGTCCCTTGCAATACTAGTTTTTGTGGTAGAAAAGCATGTATTCATATTTTTTGAATTTTTAGAGTATAGGCTTTAGTAAAACGATACAGAACCCATCACACTACTGACAAACTGTATTATTTCCAGACAGGACTAGTGAAAATGTACTAATTTATACATAGAACCATGTGTTCTCTGTTATCTCAGTATAATCGTTACATTATTCCACATTTCGCCGGACTCTCATAAAACATAATTAGGCTCACAACAGGCAGCAGCAGCCCGCACTGGAGAAAATGCAGGGAGATCGTATTTGAACTCAGACTATGATGAGGGAAGATGAAAAAGGAGAACAACAAATTACTTTTGTGGAGTGCTGAAGGAAACCTTTTACCACAAAATTAGTTTTTCCTTTTTTAACACAGAGTTTAATTTAACCATGTACCTTGATTTCAATTTGCCACAAATTTAGTAAATAAACCAACTTTGGCTGAGTCACACACCTTGGTCAGTTTAAAACCAAGGATTCCAGGATGCACTGTTTGCAACTTCACGGGCACGTACAAATTATGGAATCGCTACAATTGAGTAGTTGAGTGTTTTGTGACTACTTTATGTAATGATTTACAAATTTACCATCTGTTATGCAAAGGAGTGTTGTGTGACAAATTGCTGCCCTGCATTGTGGGAATGCGAAACAATGGGCCATATTAACAAGCCCCTAGCATCTCCTTGCACTGCCCTAGCGTAATATTTTTAAGCTAAGGTGGCGTCAAGGAGGCCTTTTCCTCTTGCCAGATTTACAAAGTGGCACAATGCAAGCATTACAACACGTTATGCCTGCGTCAGGCATATTGTAAACACAAAGGGGTCCCCAGTTAGTAGGCCCAGAAAAATGGCGCAGTGAAATTTACAAAACATTAAAGTGACGTTACGATTGTTTCCAATGAGCCTCCCAAAGCATTGCTGGACTATCGCCATAATCTTTGGCACTAGTCGACTAATGTGCCACAATAGTGTAAAAAATGTCCACGCTATTGTGCTGACTTGTGCCATGGTTTGCATTATTGTAAATACAATGCTATCATGGTCACATTAGGGGAGCACAGAGGGGTGCAAGAAAAGTGACCCTTCCTAGTTGATGCACCACTTTTTTGTAAATATGCCCAAAAGTGTGCAACACCAGTATGATTAAGGGAAACTCATTTATGGTGTCATCTCAGTACTGACCTATGGTGCACCGGGTAACATGCTATCTGATTGGCGTGCAACTTCAGTAGTAATTCTGATATGCAGGCACCCACACAAGGGTGAGTCATGTAAACTATGTGATTGCATTTACCTCAAAGAATACATACCTGTACATTAGGCAATATACCTTTTTCCCCTTCTTTGCTGCTCGTCTAACTAGGAGTAAGGATTTGCCAGAAAACTGGGTCAGGCTATTTCAGATTATATTGTGCTTTTTGGCAAATCCATGGGATGTATGCACAGATTAATCACACAGATATCCTAGCCCCACCATTTGTATATGTTAAGTAGAGTTTGGCAAGTTGTTTACTGCATGTGAATGTATTGCGAATTATTGTCTTGTAGCATTCATATAGTGCTTCATTCTAATGATGTCACAAAACTCTCAAACATGGCACATGTAATGTGTTGAAAAATCGCAGACTTGGTAGTTGTACTTCACACATTGTCCGCCATATTTTCCGAAGTATTTTATACATTTCTATACGGCTTTATTGCCGAATTTCTCTCTAGCTGGTATGTTTCCTACTATATTTTCAGATATGGTTATTACTTCTTTATAGAGCTAATTCATAGCTGCAAGGAATTACCATTCAATATTGCCGCTCTGTGTAATAACGGTATCGAACCTTGCAGGAATGCCTCTGGGCATCATTAGTACCCTAGTCTGAGTTTGAGAAGCTGGAAAGAGAGATAACCCGACGATCCTACCTTTTGTTCCAAAAAGATTTTCACCAGCGATTGCCTGGTTAAATGTACACTGGGAAAAAAAGTTAATTGTGAGTGAAAAATGACCACACAGCCTGTAAGCTGTATGCAGTCCGAGTCTGGTGCTTTGTCATAATTCAGTATAGGGGAATTACTCATCATTCAAATACTGTAGAAATAAGTGTTGTGTTTCCTAATGTAAACCGACTCCCTTTTTACACTCGCGCCTCGAGACTATTTAAAATTCTGATCAACTGATCTATTATTTACGAAGAAGCAGTTGTTTTCCTTAAGTAGGAAATGAAGCAACCTCGTTTTCGAAGCTCCGTTTGAAAGAAAGGCACATTATAATAGCATCTGTCAGTTTTTCAGAGCAGGGAACGTGACAGACCTGGGAAAATGAATGTGTTTGTACAGTATGGCAACCACGACATCATTGAAGATACTTGCATAGAGATCGTATTTTCTGCTGAAACATGCACTTTTCATACTGTTCTTTGCACACTTTTAGCAGAAAATGGTTGTTCATTTTTCCGTTGTCTTTACATTGATATGAACGGTTTTCGTTTTACAAAGCAAATTCCTCACATGCAGAATGTCTCAATTACATCTGTGTGCAAAATTAAAGAACCCCACCAGCATGGAACAATCAAACAATGTGCCTGGGGATATAGAATGGATTAACAAAGCAGTCTTTTACAGTGTACGTCGGAAAGTGGAGTATTAGATGGTGTGGGGTTAGTCCTCACCATGTAATACTCTCACAATAACCCCGAGATGGTCCTTGGTCTCACAATAATAAATCCTTAGCTCAGTCCTGGTAGTTTGGCAAAGAGCAGCCAGGCTTTACTTAGAGGAACATGTGTTAAGCATGTCACAGAACAAACATGGACAATAAGTAGTTGACAGCAGTAGCAGCCGGGACCAGGGTAAGGTAAGTGGGGGGTGGGAGGGGGCAGTAAGAAAAGAAAAAACGCACCTTCCTCTTATTGTTCACCGCACGATGATCTTCTGGTGTGTGTGTGTGCACATGCTGAGGCTCCCAGACTCCCCTACAGCCAATCCAGATGCTGCTCTCATGCAGGTAATATGCCTGAGATCAGGGTCAGATTTGGAAGAAGTGGGTTGGTTTTGTACTCCCAGGGGGACTGGGATCCTTTGCCTGCTGTTGTTCTCCACCCAGCAATGCAGCTGGGTTATAGAGATGTCAATGCACATGTCGGTTTGGCCATCCTAGGATGGCACGCCAAACTCACATGTGCACTGTCAGCAGTGCCCACCAGTCCTCCTGGTCATCCACAATTTTTATGCCCCACCCCCCTCCCAAGACTCATCTTCTAACAAAAAATGAAAGATAATAAACATGTTATCATTTCATTTTTCATTTGCCACCAAAACAAACAGTATAGAGAACCGGAGATATTGATTTTAGAAGCAATAGAAAATCACAACAGAAATTGCACTTAAATGTTGCACTGAAGTCAAAGGGAAAATGTCACATGTTGCACTTAAAAGACAAGTTGCATGGAACACTTGGGGGGTTAAGCAAGTGCCGTCCATGGGATGGGATCATGACAGTCAGAACAGTTTTACCTGTCCCGTGGAGTCCGGGTGCACAGTTGCCCTGGCTTTCTGTGGTGCTGAACAGGGCTTACATTGTAGTAAATGGCAGAGATTCCACTGGTGACAAAGGACCACTTGGGGGTTGAGCTGCAGGGAACCCTTGCAGGGCTACGTTAGTGTGTGCCCTAGGTCCCTGGGCACAGACCACAAAAGTCTACTAGGTGTGTGGGCTTTTGGTGCAGAGTTCTCCTGGCTGTCCGTGTTGCTGAACAGGACTTGCGCTGGTGCTGATTTTACCATGCACATGGTGCTGCAGCAAGTGGGATGCAAAGACTCAGCTGTGGGGTTGCTGCTGATGTAGATCACAGGTGCTGGGCAGTGCTCTCCTTTTGGAGTGTCGAGTTAAGGACTCCGTCACCTGGCTGATGACCAGCAAGCCTTGGTAGGAAAAAGCACAGCAAGATGCTTTGGAGACATCTGGAGGTCCAGGGGAGTGTGGTAGCGGCATGTAACTTCAGGGAAGGCCACACTATTACTCCCACAATGCACTTCCCCAAGTGGATCTAGTTGACTCCACAGCAGGCACAATGGGCAGTGATTTTTTGGTTCCAGAACGTCTTTCTACCTGCAGTTTCCAGGGGACTGGTGCCACCCGTCCAAGGGAGACTGAGAGTACTTCCGGCTTTCACTGGGTCACTCTGGTCACGAATGACAAGTTTCAGCCAAGGAAGAAGATAGATCGCACAGTTTCCCGTCTGTTGCCTCAGCTACAGAGTTTCCCTCTTTTGCTTAGTAACAGTGGGCAGTGTTCGGTTGTCGGCAATGCAGAGTTTCTCTGTACCCTTCTCTGAAGTTAGCCCATCAATTCTGAGGTTCTTGAGTCTGCAATGGCAGGTCTGCTATCAGTAGGTTTCCTTGGGCCCTCAAGGGTAGCACAACCTTGCACAGCTGCCCTGGGGACCCCTTAATCACTTATGGTCTGGGTACCCTGGGTACTATTTTCTAGGGACTTACAGAGATGTAAGGTTTTGCCAATCAGGAATTCACAATGTTAACATAACAATTTAGGGAGAGAACACAAACACTGGAGACTGATTAGGAGTTCTCAGTACACTATCAGAGTCGAAAAGCCAGCATTTAAGAGTTCAAATGGGGGCAAAAAAGTGAGGGGCATCTGCAAAGAGCCCAGTTTTCTTATAGTAAGCAAAGAAAAGGGACAGGTATTCATTAGAAGTTGTCGGTGGGTTTGTTCAGACACTGGCAACAGTCTCAAACACATATAAGAACACTGTTCCCATCCAAAACATATCCACCTTACTAAAGCTTGTCCTGTATAAAACGAAGTTACATACCAAGATATGAGATTAAAAAGAGATATTGGAGAAAGACAATAGATTAGATAGTTTAATAAACTTACAAGCTGATGAAGTCAAAAATATGAGTAATCGAGGAAATAGGAGGCATAGCACAGTGTACTAACTAAATTAAGGGCTAATTTAGACTATAGAGTACAGACGGTACTTCATCTGAATGGCGGAGGACATTTCCCCATCCCTCCTGAAGGACCGCAGTCCCCCAAATCTAGAGTTGTTTGTCAGCCTGGTGTGCTTCTCAATGTTGAATGAATGAATGTTTGCTGAATCTGTCAAATGTGAAGGCACCTGTCAGACTTTTACAGTTTTTCATTTTTCACAAACAACCTCCCAAAACAGGAGTTAGTTTTTGGAAAATTAAATTCTAATGAACTCCCGCCACCACAAACACATGGCATCACTTTCCCATTGTGTGGAGTCATTTTATTTGTATTGTCCTTCACCACCTGGAATTTGATGCAGAGAATGGCAGCAAAAAATAATCCCTTATAATTGTCCACTCTAAATTCAGTGGCTGGTTGGATAGATAACCTCTGATAGCCAATGCTCTGTTAGGCTGTTGGAGGATTATTTCTGCAACAAAGCCAGAGTAGGCTCATCATCAACATACTTAAGATTCATCTGCCTGTACTTTGGTTTGGGTTGATTGTGAGTATGGTGAGGAGGGTACTGTGGTGCCATTGTGACAGAGTACCTTCTCAGCCAAATTCTAAATCACCCTCATAATAGTGAGACATTCTGACATGAGTAAATCAAATAACGTATTTGTCACTATGACACCATGTCCACAGATTCCCTGCAAAACATGCATCAGTGCATGGAAGATGTTAATGCGTAAGTAGTCCTTAAAGAAATAACTAATGTATGTATATGTGATAACAAAGCCGAAGTGTAGAAAAGCTCTAGGCAAAACCATTACCCTTCAGTTTTTTAATTTAATGATTTTATTCAGGAGTTTTATACAGCTCTAGGTGTCTACTTTTGGAAATCTGAACATGCACATATTAGGAGGAAGACAGACTTGGGTGTTGAATGTGATTGTTACATTCAATTCTTTAAGGGTATGAAGCCTAGTTCTCAATTACTGAGTAATGACCCCTGTGCTATGATGAGTTCAGCTCAAGGCACACATGAGGATTTCAATTGTCAGGAGATTCCTGATCTGCCTGTTCAAATCTCAGGGTGGAAGTATTGGCTTTCCAGAATCATGGCTGTTAAATTCAGAGTCATAATTGATCAGATTGACTCATAAGGATTGAAGGATTGTAATAGAGACACAGTGAGGTGTGGTAAGTGAATGAGACCTTAGGTTTAGTCCTTTATTCACTGTCCCGCTAAGAGGGCTTAAGACAAATTCTAGCTTCCTGCTTCTGAAACCTTTGGAATCTAATAGTGTTTTTCATAGTAAGACCAAAATAAGTGATTTTGCAGTAGTTGAGGTTTGCTAGAATGGGATTTACATGCATTCAGTTGTGAATATAATGTGAAAGCAAGAATTGCAAGCAAATGCCCTTGGTTGCTGTATTCATATTGACTGCACCACTGAGGTTGGAGTCAAAGAGAGTAGCCAGGTTCCTAACTTCTCATGAAGAGTATTGAGGTATTTGGATGCCCGTGAGTCAGTCAAAGGCAATGGCTTGGGCACAGAAAGGGTCAGTTGCAGTTTGATGAGAATTCTGTTGCTCTGCCAGATCAACATAGGCTCTGGTCTTAATGCCGTTGGTAGAGGACGACCTGTGAGGTTGCAACCTGCCAAAAAGCCATCTTGCTTCCTTAAAGCAAATGCCATGTTGTTCAGTCACAGAAAGTTTTTGACTTTTTGAAATTAAATTCTCAAAGTTTGCTAATGAAAAAAAGAAAAATGTTCCTGATGTGAAACCACGGTTATGCATTTATTTTGGAACCACTGATCCATTTTCCTGTCTGGACTGCCTTACAACACAGAGCAATCAATGACAGTAAAATCTAATGATAATCACTCAGTCCTACATTTGATGGAATGATCATGACTATGACCTGATGTTATTGTAGCAAACGGGATACCAGTTCTAAAATAAAGCTCAACCAGTCTCTCTGGTCTAACTAATATGTGAGAACCAATATTTCGGCAGCGTGCCTCAAGGAATATTGTAGAGTTTGCTGGAGCAGTTGAAGCACCATCAATTGGTGTTGCATTCTCTCTGCTAAAAGCTACATGACTCCCAGGTTCTCTGTTACCATCATCAATATATGAGCACCATTCATATGTAGGATCTCTCTTATGTAGTCATTCAGTGAAACAAAGGTTGTAAACATTAACTAATGCTGATTGAATTATCAGGACTGTTTTCCAAGTTGAAGAAGAATTGAGTAGAGTCAGGATACATTTTAAAGTCTACTAGGTAAATCATGTTCTGAGGCATATCAATGCTGAAATAAAGGTACAAGAAGTCACTTAGTGTGTGGAGACTTAGATTTGTTTCAAATATTCCATACAAAGTAGGACCTTAATTAATTGGATGCTCTTCTTTTCCTGTGAAAAATCTGTGTTCTTTCTTTTACACTGGAGAAAGTGTGATGCCCAGTATCTGCCTCAATATCTTACAAAACTATTATCTTTATTGACATGGATGTGGAAACCTTCATTATATTTTTAAATGACTAACCGATAAAGAAAGTTTTGTCACTGGTTGAATGTAAATTTAGCGGAGGATTGAGTGCAGTCAAATATGTCTTTCTTCCTACCTTATGTTTGAGAAATCCACTTAAAAAAAAGAAGAACATACCCTACATTTCTTTCCTAGATTTCACTTAGGTGTTCAAGTTAACTGACAGACTTAGGCTATGGGGCAAATTAGACCATCTAAAAATGGGTGCATGTTTAAGCCAGAAAATGATCAAACTGCATGCACTTTTGCAGATGCACATACAATACTAGTTTAGGGGGCTTTTGACCAAGCATTCAGAAACTAGGAGAGAAATGAAGCTAGCCTACTTGCAAAACCCATTTCTTGTTTTTACATTCTGCACAATTAAGGGTAGAATGTAAACACCATGGTATAGATTGTGGTAATCTCTTTTGATATCATTGACACAACAAATAATTCCACATGTTTTTAGTTTAATATACTATTGTGTTTCAATTAATTTGTGGTGCATTTTCAATCATGGTTCAGTTCCAATAGTCAAGAAACTATGTTAGCCAACACAACTTTAACACCCTATGGCTTACAGTAAGGCAGGATATAAATTACTTTGTGCTCAACTATTTGTTCAAGGGTCAGAAATAGTAACCATTTAAAGGCATACCTGTCACAATGAGGAAGTTGTTTTAGAGTGGTCTCAAACAACATAAAAATAGGAAAAATGTGTGTTAAACCCACGCAAGGAAAGTACTTTTGGCCATTCCTCTAGGAGAGATGGAGTTACCTACATTTGGTTGGGGGTTTGGTCATGTATGGAATGCACTCAGTTAAATTTTTCCTGCAGTCTTTAGTGTTGGGATAAACTATTAGATATTTTATTTGTACAGCGGCGTAAGAAAATGTGAGACTCTGAAAAGACTAAGGGCCTGAATTATATGCTGTAGACAAGTTAATCTGTCACAACTGTGGGGGATATCATGTCTGCCGAAATCTAAATCCCATAGGATATAATAGGACTTAGATTTAGACGGACTGAATATTCAACACAGTTGTGACAGGGTAACATATCCACCAATATCTAAATCATGCCCTAACTCTACTTATGAACTAGTTTGCTCTTTGTAGACTGGAAGGATCTCCATTGCCCATATTGTTCTGGCCCGGGTATCCCTAAAGTGATTTTACACCACAGTAGAATCAAAGTCAAAGACAGGAACTAAAGAATCTCTGTCAGCCATGTTGGAAGGGAGTTGTGGAACTTGAGTTGTCAATAATGTCAATAGTGCCATGCAATAACTAATGTGTATATCAAGTGATGTGAGCAGTAGTCTTAACTCCTATTAGGTGAATTGTGTGGATGAATAAAGCATTTGTCAATACAGAAGTTTGAAGGATCATGGAACAATTCTGTGACCTCAAGTATAATGGAATACAGGAAGAAAAGGTCTCCAGCAACTACATAAAAAGAGACATTTATATTAGCATTCTCAATACTCCATTAAAACTCAATAGACCTACTAAAGTGTATAACAAGGTTTGTGAAGGAATCAAGTCATTTTCTCTTCTAAGAGGTATCAATGTTATGTATATGACTAGCAGTGTATAATACAGACCCACATTTGCCAACATGGCAGCCAATAAAAGTGAAGAAATGAAAAGCAAAATCTTGTACAGGTGTCAAAATTCTGCAATACATGATTGAGGCATATCAATGTATTGCTCCCGTTATAGTACTCAAGTTAATAGGAAGGGATTGATGATAACATTCTATTCTTATATGCCATAGCACTCCCAGAACAGAATAAACTGGCTTGTTAATAAGCCCATGAACAAATTCATCATCTAGGATATGTAGCCACAGCTTACAACAGCCATGAACAGTATACAGACAATGTATAGTATAATTTCATGTCCGATTAGGATGTGCAGAGGGAATAAGATGGTGAACGTTTTTGACTAGTAAGGGGAGTGTTGGTTTTAGAATTAACTTGCAAATGGTTAAAAATCTCATAGGAAATAGTAACAGCTTTTGTAGAGTGGATATAAAAGAGAAGAGACAAGGACTGGTATTTCATAGATAACTCTAGTCAGAAAATATGTAAGGAAGGTGTAAAGGCTGTAAGGAGGTTTTTCTAAATGCATGATGAGATCTAAGTAAGCATTATTTGTTTTGGCAGTCAGAAGAATACTAGAAACTGAATACAGAAGGCCCCTTACATGGTTGTAGGTAGATCACATAATATAATAGGAAACTCTGGAAGATATGGGTTGAACATTTTGGCCAAATTGGTAAGTTTGAAATGAAGGTCTATCTAGATGACTAGTCATCTAGATGTATGGTTCTTAAAGGAATTTATACTGAGTGCAGGGTACTTTACAAATAACCTGAAAATCTGGTAAAGTTAGAAATATGGTGTTTAGTCATATATATCTAAGTGGAAATGCATGTAGTACATTACTGATAGTCAGTTTAATTGAAATCTACTTAGATGCAGCCATTAATGCATTTCTGCTTTTCTATGTAGGCCATGGTGGACATTATACAGTCTCAGTCTTCATTCACATTCTTTTTTTAAGTTTCTGTTGCCTGTATCTTTTCAATTTCCAAGAAGATTTTATGGTGCTAATGATCTTGCATGTAATGTTCTAATAGTGGTGTTTTGGCCTCTGTTTTGCGTATGTTTCTGTAATGTTCCTGTCTTCTTGTTTTCAACCGGACAATGGTGTTGCCACACAAAGTTGTGCTTTCAGTGACTTTATGTGACATAGATTGCATATGTACTGCTGCACTTTACCCATTGTGTGATCTTCAAGATTAATCCATTCCATTAAAAAGCTCAAATGGATTCCTTTTTTTGCCAGTTGTAGAAAATGGGTTACTATCTGAGTTAGGTGAATACCCACAATAAGGTTTAATCACAACCACTGTCACAGTGAATCCTCAAAGTCATTAATTTAATCTTAGCTTATCACCCTGGTAGCTATGACACAGAGCAGAAAGTCTTAAATTATGGCAATGTGTTACATATTTATATAGTTTCAAAACAGTAATAGTGTCAAAATTCAAAATAATAAAAAAATAATTTGAAACCAAATTAGAAATATAGAGCAAAACACAATAATGACAACAATGACACAGAAATGATAAGAATTACGTAGGGAGAACTGATGATTTGAATTTTTTTATGTAAGCACAGTACCAAGAAGCACAAAGTTTCAATGATAATCAGTGGTCATGGTAGGTGGATCTAGGCACAAGTTAACACTGCCATGATTGAACATGGGATTGAGCACAAGAGGGAACATGTCCAGTCCAGGACTCCTCTCAGGTTACAAACAGCAGTACGGTGAGACAAAGCAGGGTCCTCTAGCAGCCTGACAGTGGATCCACAGGAATTATCTTAGCTTCCCGCTGTCTGACTTTCAGATGTGCCCCAAAGTGTTATAGATAAAACCTGTGAAGCAGGCTTTGACACTCAAGCAGGATTTGACACTGCATGGTCAAAACAGGTGCTCTCAGCCCCCACTCTGCACATTCTGGAATGTTTAGAGGAGTCATCTCTGCCCATTCAGGTCTGCCTATTGTTTGTTCCTGGTAGGCATTTCACACATTTTTCACACCTATTTAAATGCTAACCAGCGGTTAAGAGAAGTTTGAGAGCAAATGAAAATTAGCCTCCACGAATACCAGGCAGGTAAAAGGTACCTTTAAAGAAGTTTTCTTTCACATACTTTTCACCAAAACATACAAAAATCTCCATAAAAGAAGAAAATAAGTAGCACCAAAATAGCTATTGCATTCTGGGAATTACACCAGACAATGAATAAACAGGAAGAATATTAGAGGAATCCACATCAAGACTAAGGGCCTGATTTAGATGTTGACGGTAATGGCCCTGCTGTCGCCTTTTCAATTGAAAGCCTGTCGACTCACCGTATTTAGAAGTTGGCGATTCCATAGATGAAAGTCTGCATTCATACTGCTGTCTCCACCAAAAAACACCACCCGTGTCAATGGCGGGAGAGAGAAAAGTGGATTTTGGAGGGACCCCAGTCACCCTTTCCTACCGTGCAGGTTTGGATGTGCCTTAGCACCAAGGAAAAAGTGGCGGTTTACCTCTACTTCTGAGTTGGTGGATAGGGGGGAAGTCATGAAAATTCACCTGATGCAAAGGTTGGGATGCTACCTACCCAGGGTATGTTAGTTGGGCACTGCACGCAACCACTGCAGGCATATACATGACACAGTAATGTTTTTGAATCACTGTGACATGCATATGTTGGGGAGACAATTGCATCACAAATGGATGGGGGGACACTGGCACAACATGCACACATACACAACTGACATTGTGGTGTCAGCATCCATTACCAGATTTTACTGCATAAATGGCTTAAAAAAATAATGAAAATTTATGGAACATAAAAATCACCAAAATAAGTGGCTTTCTTGGACCACATGATTTACTTTCAAAATAAAAAAATATAGAAACAGTGGCCAAATTAATACTAAATATTGACCGTAATCCATCAATTATCATTAGCAACATTGTGAAAGGCAAATTCCCTAAAATAGCAGTGAAAAAAATATTTACCAAGTGAAATACAATGAAATAATGCAAAGACTATTCTGTAGAGGGTATGAACAGATGTTTAAAGAACAAAAATGCAAAAGACGTCAACAACATGAATTGACTATTAGTGCCCTTGGCAATAAAAAAAAACAACAAAAAAAAGACATCAGACCTCTGTTACTCATTCTAAATCTCCACAATGGGCATCATTATATCAAGAAAGTACTTTAGAAACAGTAACATCTAATACTCCACAACTGTTTGATCAATTATATTATCACATGTACTCCCAAACTGGGTTTCAAATGTGCACAAAATCTAACACATCTCAAATGACAATCTAAATGTGTTGACCAAAGAAAGAAACAGAAACATTCACGAACATAGATAACCATATGCTGATTATTCACCAGACATGATTGATCCATCTGTAAGTTGGGAAGAAAAATAAAACTGCACAATTAGAGCTTGTCAGTGGACTCAACTCCAAGATCAGCCAGTGGATAAGCCACAAATGTAAAGGTATTCTATGTCATACAATGCCCCTGCAAACAAATAGATCGTACCATGAAACAGGTTAAAACAAGACTTCAGGAACATTACAGATAATTTAATATTAAACTACACTGCCCTTAATACAACTTTTTTCAAAATCCACACTTCTGTATGACTGTTCACAAAATAGGCCTCAAATTTTAACTTACAGATGGAATTTAGGAGGCTCTTTTTACCATAATTATTGTCAATCCTTCCTGATCCCTTCTTAGTAAAATGTTTCCCCCACCTACAGTCAAAGGACTTTCTGTATTATTTTTCTAGCATTCTTGTCACTATTATGAAAAATAAGGTGCGCTTAATTCTCATGCTAATTTTAGCCTTTACAACCTTTTCACCTGTCATGGGTATATCCTGACAAGTGTTTACGGAATACTAGTCCTTATCCATTCCCTTTTATACTCACTGTACAAAAGTTCTAACTTACTCAAAGAACATTTTCAGTCTTTTGCAAGTTACCTCAATAACCACCAGTTTATTTCCTTGACAAAGCCTTTTCCTACCTTAACTCCTTGTGACTGTCTTTTATGGACACTGGATTATCTAATATATAACTGCTATACTGTTTATGGCTGTTCTCAGCTTTGTCAGCGTATCTTAGATGACGGCCTCATACACATCCCATTAACAAGCCAATTTATTCTGTTCAGGCACTCCTTTCACATATTTGGATAGAATACCATGGTAAATAACATCCCATAAGATGTTGTATGCTAATTACAGAAATTAGTAATACATTGATATTCATCATTCCTCTATGTAAGGACGTTTACAATGTATACAGGCTATGCAACTCATCTCTTCACTTTTAGTTGCTGCTATCTTAACCATTTTTACATGCACTGAAATTCACTATCAATACTCAGTCAAGATCCCCCATTAAATATGGCTACTGGAGACATTCTCTTCCATTTACTTGAGTGCAGCAGCTTGTTCCGCTTTGACAAGCACTTCAGTCATCCCAAAAACTTGCAAGCTTTCCTTAGCAAAACATGGACCAAAGCTACCTAAAATGTTGTTACGATTACCGCTTGCGTCACTTGGTACAAGTTAATATCTATTCACAGTTTTTGATGTTACTGGTAATTCATATTCCATATCACATTTTCAAGAAGAACACCAGATGTACTTTACTTCCTGTTCTTTAACACATTTGGCTCCACTGTGAAGAATCTTTCTTTGCCTGTGCCTAACAGCAATATGCCCTCTCTTAATCTTGTTTAGAGACCCCGACCTTGGGACATTTTTTTCAATGAATTTAGTGGAAGCTAAAGCTACTTTTTATTGTGAAAAGTGTGTCTTAGAACTGTTAACTATTTCTGAAATTCAGTCCAATAACTAGACACACACTAATTTTGCCTTACTTTGCCTCGCTCCAGCATACAGAGGTGGTGTACTCAACAACTACATACTATACATAGTACATGCAGGGATACCCATCTACTGATCACCTTAGTACCTTCTTACTCTTTTTATATCATCGCCTCTAGTCTTTATTCAGATTGGCAGATTCTATTATTTTCTTCTATAGATGTTAAACAATCTATGATGCTGATACTTCAAAACCCCTGCATTTTTCTAACCATTCCTGTAATGATTCAATGCCTTAGTCAATGTTGATAGTATTGTTGAACAAAGTCATTTTCCAATATGCTGATCCTCAATCATGCATAGAAAGTTTAAGTTTGCCATTTAAGATTATTGTGTATGCCACCTGTGGTTCCAGTCAGAGCTCGCAGAGTTTAAGTCTATGGAGTTCCGTGGAGCTACAAAAAATCTCAGTGAGAATCTGTGGAACTACATGAAAGGGCAGAACAATGCCTGTCTGATGGTTCACACTGTTTGTTTAGTCCAGTAGTGAATTCTGCACTTAAAAATCTGCGTTAACAGTACCATGCAGTGTGCAAGGGTGTGGCCATTTTGTTTTGCTTGCTTCCCTCTTTCCTTGCTGGCTACATTACCATTTCCTTATCCTAATCTATCAACCCCCATCTGCTCTTTCCTATATCCCATCCCAACATGTTTATACTTATATCCTTATTGTGTCATTGTCCTTGTGTATATGTTTGTGTTTATTTAAAATTTTGCTGACTTTTTTGCAGTAAGTTTTTTGTTCAATTCTTTTTCCTTTCCTGGCCTATCCTCTGCCTAACAGGAGCAGAAGCAGGCAGCATGGGTGCTACCCGCACTCCAAGTGGTGCAGCCATGCCCCATCATTAGTAAGGTGGAAGCAATTGTTTTTTCAGTGCTGTGGTGATACTGATGCACTTTGTGTTACTTCCAGCAGACAGGGGATAGGTCACTTGATGTGCTGGTTCGAGAGATGCTGCTCAGAAACCAAGTGTGATGCGCTAGGTTTACTCCTGTAACAGGGTTAAGCGTGTGTTGGTTGCTCCTTCCAGGAGGACAGAGATGGTTGATTTTACTGTTAAAGTATCTAGGTCCACTTCCAGTGAACCAGGCACAGGAGCAGAGGTCGAGACTTTGATATCATTGAGTCTCTAGCAACAGAAGACAAGCCAATAAACCCTTGGATATTACTTTGGGGTACAAGGCTGAGTCCAGCTGTCCCTCAACCCAGCAGTTCTTCTGACAGTGTCCTGTTGTAATTCTGCCACTCTCCCTCAATGTGCCTTTGAAGTGGGGATGACTTCGAAGAAGGGTCTTTGAAGTGCCCAGGTATCGTTTCTGCCTCATTTCTGGTTCCAGACTATCAGTAGGGGTAAATTAGTCCTTTGTGCGGGGTCAAGCACTGCCTATTCAGGTGTAAGTGTCATCCCTCACCTTGCCTGCCCAGATAGGGCCATTAGAATGCAGATGAGCACTAGAACATCACCAACATTCGTGTGTTTGTGGCTGTCTAGAAGGAATACACAACATATAGCTGTCACCCACCCAGTGTATTGAAGAAAGGCTGCAAGCACACAGAGCTGTAAGAGCAGAGAATTTACACTTTCTAAAAGTGGTGTTTCTAAAATAGTAAGATTAAATCCAACTTTACCACTAAAGAGGATTCATCATTACCTTTCCAACTGTGTGAAACATGACACAGCTATTATTTTATAAGCATGAATTATAGAAAATGTGTTAAGGAATTCCCAATGTTAACATATGAGAGGAGTAGGCTTCACGGTAGTGAAAAATTAATTTGGGATTTGTTCACTACCAGGACCATATAAAAATACATGACCTACCTTTTAGTTACGCAGCACCCTGCCCTATGGGCTACCTAGGGCCTGCCTCATTGGTGGCATATGTAATAAAAGAGAAGTGTAAGGCTTGGCAAAGGGTTTAAATGCCAAGACGAAGTGTCAGTCAAACTGCACACACAGGCTCTGCAGTGACAGGTCTGCAACATCTTTAAGGGGCTACTTAAGTGGATGTCACAGTCAGTGCTGCAGGCCCACTAGTAGCAATTACTTTATAGGCCCTGGATATATGGTGTACCACTTTACAAGGGACTTAAAAGTAAATTACATATGCATAATGTGTATATACCAATGTTATCAAGTTTAGGGGAGAAGGAAATGCACTTTAGCACTTGTCAGCAGTGGTAAAGTGGTCCTAAGAGCAACAAAGACAATCAGCAAAATAATGAGGCAAGCAGGCAAAAAAGTTTGGGTGAAGACTGCCCTAAAGATCACAGGCCTAACACTTAGTAATAGGTCTTGTTCATTAATGGCAGGTAATTCATTTTTTTTTAGCATAGAAAGTGTGTCTTCTGTTTCACCATGAAATTAAAGGCTACATGTACAAAGTATTTTTCTGGTCTCAAATGGCCCCTTTCACAGAATCAGACAGATTGCGACTGGAAAAATGTTTTTTTTCAAACGTACAAAATGTGATTTGGTAACTTGTACAAAATCACATTTTGCATTTATGATTTGGTATTTGGAAGGGGTGTGTTTAGGTCATTCCTTCCAAACATAGAATCAGTATCACATGAAGTACTGCTCTGCACCCGGATTCCAGTCATAAAATAGCAATACTGGACCTCTTGCCCTTTGAGAATGTAATTAATAATATTTTTTAAAAGCAGGCAGTTGTCCCATGGACCACTTCCTACTCTTAAGCAAAATGAAACGGCAAAGTTTAATTTTTCCTTTTAAACCACATCCGATTTTCCTTTAAGGAAAACCATCTATATTAAAAAAAAGATAGCTTTATTAAAAAGTAGTCACAGACATGATGGTCTGCTGACCTCAGCAGGCTACAATCCCTATGATGGCTTCAATGTTTATCTGGTCGCAAATTGCAAACTACCTAATTAATGTTCAAGAGTTAGATCTATATGTGCCCCAATGGGAATTGCTAATGAAACTCAAAAGATTTTCATGCATCAGGAATACCAATGTTCTAATTGCAATCTTGAAAGAATCACAATTGGTAAATTGGCATTGCTAATTTTAGTACATCTGTGCATAATTCATTCGAAAAATCACATTTTCTTTTCCTTCTTTTGATCACGTTGGTGTTCTGCTTAATTATTCCTTGCAGTCAGTGCTACAATGGATTACCTAGATATGATGTGATGCATGGGTTGGATAAACGTGGCCCAGGTTGTGTGTGACTGACTAATACCAATATCATCAATAATCACATCTAAATAAAATTCCAAAGCCCCTAGGGGAACACAAAGTTCTGCTACTGTACTGTGCCACTATAGACAATAGTGCATCTCAATCTGTGTTTTTGTATTTCATTCTTCTTACTTTCTTGACATACCTACTTCTGTTGTTGTTGACAGGCAGCAACCAGGTGGGGTGGACCACCAATATGGCATGATATAGCTGCCCACCTGCGGAAGCAAAAGATCAAGGGAGTAGCTTCTGAATATGACCGGCTAGAGGCCATGGAACTAGAGGAACAGGAAGCACAGCCCCAGGGCCAGTTAAAAGCTGCCTCAGGTCACGAGCCAGGCCTGCCTCGTTCTTGGCAAGCAAAAAACAATGAAGCAAGTACCATCTAACCCTTATGACCAGGTTAGTAAATGTGGATAGATTAATGGTCAATGCAAGGGGGAAGTAATCTGGACTTCCACGGTAATCAAGTCGCTAAAGATAATTCTATGCTTACAAACAATGTTACATCAATAGAAATTTATTACATTACATATATCTTTGTGCATATTATTCCAGACATTAAAGGTATATTTTGTTGGACATGTTATTCTGAAGATAAAGTGTGCATTTGTCTAAATAGATGCTCCTAGTAAAAACAGTGAATGTGAGAGAGTGCAGGTAAGTGAAGGTGATATATACAGTATGTATAAAGGGTGTTTTTTAAGACAATTATGAACTTCTAGTGGCTCCTTCAGTCCAGGAAGCCCTGAAGTCTCATAAGGATTCTTTATATTTATATATTCCACTCTTTAAGAGATGTAGATGTATCGACC
The DNA here is from genome assembly GCF_031143425.1 of Pleurodeles waltl. NCBI lineage: Eukaryota > Metazoa > Chordata > Amphibia > Caudata > Salamandridae > Pleurodeles > Pleurodeles waltl. The sequence continues at coordinate 1,454,581,044 of NC_090444.1, read as the reverse complement.
CCGTTGTAAGGTGAATTAAGGGGGGGTCGTCATCAGGACAGGGAGATTCGAGTCGGTAGCACCTAAAGTCCAGTGTATATTAACATTCTGGTGGTCAGGGACATCTTCAAGTAATGGAAAGTATTCCAATGTCTGTGGGTCCACAAAAATATTTGACAAAGACAAACCCAACACAACAACAATATATATAATAACTAGGTCAATGAGCAACACATCATCAAATCTGTTGTGGATGAAAATGAAGGACACAGTCAATTAAATGCATTGCAAACAGTCCTTCAGCACCAGAGACTCAAGTTATTAGTATATGTCTTAATGTTCTGTTCTCACACAGTTCTAAAAATTATGACTGTATATAAATGCCAATTTGGGTGGTGTATCTGCATTCTTCGCTGAATGTCTGTCTTGGGTTTTCGGGGAGCCCGTCAGACATTGCAGCGCCGGTCTGACGAGGAGCTACCCGATGATGAAGCATGACATCCTCTTGGATGTGTGAGGGCTCTTGCTCCTGAACTTTAATGTTCCCCTAGTGATTATATTTTTCCATTTGGAACAGTGTACACCTTTTTTGATGTCTGTCTTGGGTGTCTGGCTGAGCCAGTCTGGTAGAAGTCTTATACAGCGTTTGCCCTTCGTGTAGAGGAAGAGAAGGCCTGTGGACTGTAAAACCATAACAATACTGTAGAGTCACGGAGAAGGACAGAAAGTAAGCTTCATAAGTAGTGGAACAAGAGGCAAAGCAAGAGCATAGGCTGCTGCAACCGTAATGACTCATGTGCAATTAACTGAGAAGTGAGAGCAATTTTACAACCAATCCTAGAAAAGTAGGTGTTTGTACCTGGCTGATCAATCTCAAAACTATCATAATGTTTAGCTGGGTGAATCCATCATGTGATGATGTGACTTTACATGCCTGTCTCCAGATACACTCCGCACTCCAGTTACACTAAACCAGATAAGAGAGGAATTTGACATTTTCTCTAGCACGCTACTCAGCATTTTCCACACATCCGTAGGGCTAACTAGGACGTTTAGAGTCCTTTTCATGTTGGTGTCCCTGTGAAGTAGGTGACCTCCTTCCTCTGGCTGTATGTTGAGGTAGTCCTGCCCTGAGTCCTTACTCCGAGTAACAAATCAGTCTGACGCCTGATGAGACTTCTTTACTGCACACTGGTCCACAGCCAATCGCAGCCATACATGTGGATAAATGATGGGACTGCATAAGTCAGATGCAAAATAAAAATGTTCCTATCTTTTTTTGGGATGGTAGTTTGACAATAATCTGAAAGTTCTGTGGTGGTCTACTCAGTCAGGGCCATAGAGTTAATCTTCAAAACAAGGGGGTTTGCCCAAACGTTGCTCAGCTATCACACTTCGGTCTGACCAATTGCCCTCATCCTCCTCCTGTGGTATTGCAGGAACAGTGTAATCATGTGGTATGAAGTGTTCTCTCTACATTTTAACGCGAGAGGTTGGTCCTTCTCACTGTGACAACTGCACCAGCTCCACTGAACACGTGCTCAGCAGACACACTGGCTACTGGGCAAGCCAGATACTTTATTGCCAGCCTGCTACGCTCTGGCCTTTTGGATATCTTTCCATAAAAATCGATTAATAGATTTTGGTCCAGGTAGGTCTCTTTTTGGTCACCAGATAGTCTTGGACAATCCTCTGAATGGTCATTGATGCCACTCTTGTTCAGCTTAATTTGTCTTCACCTCTGCACTTGATTTAGCCCTTCTTCCTGAAATGTAGCCATTGTGGAGGTTGAGTCCCATTCTTCTGTTGCTGGTTTTGATTTTGGTGTTGTTGCTGGTGCTGGTGTTGGCTGGTGTGAGACTAGAGCAATGCCCTCTATGGAGGTTGAATGCTGCAGGCCAGAACCTCTGCATGGGACTCTAACTTTCAGCCATTCTTCTTCCACGTTTCTCTCTTATTTAACAAGCCACATCTTGTGCAGTGAAACATCCCCTTCTGTAAAGGAATAAAAATGCCCAACTTTTTTGTACCATGGATCAAGTATTGTGGCACATATGTACTCTTTGTGTCCTTGAATTGCCAGCCAAGTGAAAGATTAATCTCTCAGCCAACTCATGCTCGTCTTCTTTCACATCAGCAAACCTTTGCAATACCTTTTTTAACTTGTCCTGTAGCAGATGGCTCATGATACAGTTCTCCTTGCTGATTTCTTGTGTGGAAACCACAAAAGAAAGTTGCATTTGTGTCAGTCATTTGGCTAGGCTCCATGTGTCCATCTCCATGGTCATGCTTTTCCCAGTTGCACCCTCTCTTCTTTGAAGGACATAGTCTGTGATCTGTCTGTACTTGTCAAACAGACATTGCAACATGCAGTAGGCAGCGTTCCAATGTGTTGGCTCCTCCTGTATGAGAGCTTCAAATGGTACACTTAGCACACTGAAGGATCTTCAACTTCTCCATGGCTTTAAAAGAAGTGCTACAATGAGTACAGATTTGTCTGTAGGTGACTAATATGTTGCTGACTTTTGGGGGTCATTATGACCTCGGTGGTCTTTTTAAAAGACCGCAGAGGGACCGCCGTGCCGAAGACCGCCAGTGGTGGCGGTTTTCCACTAGGCGTATTATGACTGTTGGCAGCTCTCCGTCCTTTTTTGGATGGAGAGCCGCCAACAGGCAAACTGGCGGGCTACGGAGAGTGGAGGTTGCTCCACCTCCACCGCCATCCCAACAGAACACCGCCCACTGAACCACGTCCTGTGATTCGGCGTGGCAGTGTTCTGTTGACGAAGTGGTGTCGGCGGAGCAGCCCTCATGGCTCCCGTTCCCTCCCAGAGGATCGACGGACCAGGTAAGTCGATCATCTGTTAGGGGAGGGGGGTGGGGGGGTGTTGTGTGTTGTGTGCGTGCATGGGGGTGTGCATGTGTGGATGTAGAGGGGGTGTGTGAGTGCGTGTATGCTTGCGGGGGTGTTGCATGTTTGGGAATGAGTGCGTGTATGTCTATGGGTATGTCTGTATCGATGTGTGCGTGTATGTTTGAATGTGGGTGTGCGTGTCTGTCTGTGTGTGTGGATATTGGCATGTATGTCGGTGTGTGTGCGTGTATGTGTGTTGGTGGTGCCTGCGTGCGTGTTGTGTGTGAGTGAGTGATGTGATGTTGGGGGTTGGGGTGGGGAGGGGGGCCCTGCCACCTTTGGGGGGGTGGCAGGGGGGGTGGGGGTGTAGGGGAGGGAGTCGGGTGGGAGTGGGGGTTGGGGGAGACCCCTATCAGTGCCAGGGAAGGAATTCCCTGGCACTGATAGTGCTTATCGCCATGGATTTCATGGTGGTTTCAAACCGCATGAAATCCATGGCGGTCAGCCGGGTCCAAATACCGCCGGCGGTATAGTGACAGCCACCGGGCCGGAGACCCATGTCTCCAGCCCAGCGGGCGGAACGGAGAACCGGCGGATGACCATGGAGGTAACCGCCATGGTCATAATTCCCAAAAAAAGACTGCCAGCCTGTTGGCGGTCTTACCGCCGCTTCTCCGCCTTCCGCCAGGGTCATAATGACCCCCTATGTCTTGTTTTTTTAGAAAGCCCTGCACAATCAGGTTGATGAAATGCGCCAAACACAGGACCCTGAAATAGCCACCATCTGCCATGGCTTTGAATATATTACTGCCATTGTCTGTCAGAAAAAATCAAATTCTGAGACCCCTGGGTTGTAGCCATTCAAGCACCTTGCTATGCAAGATGTTTACAACAGTATTGCATTTCTTCATGATGACCATTGCAGATGTTGCATACTGCAGAAAGCCCATAAATGTTTCTCCAGTGCTGAGGCCTGCAAATAGCTATTGCCTACCCCCTCACAAAAGAGATCCAGTATGCAGTGATGCACACGTTCTTGGCATCTGGTCCACATGGCTGACATTAGGTGTAAAGTATGAACAGAAATCTGCTGCTGTTAGCACACTGGCAGGGACACGGCTACTTTGTGTAATAAAACTGTCATCCTCTTCTTCCTTATCACCTCCTCCTATCAATGTGATCAGACTAGGAGCTGCTTCCCCTCTCTCACCCCCATCACCAGCTAATTTTTTAAGGTGATCCTGCCACTGGATTGTGTGTTATTTTTTTCATATGTGTCATTTGTTGTCCGGTACGATAATGTGAACTAGGCTTACCTCAACACTTGTATGGCAAATAGAGCATATTGCAATGCGATCCTCCTCCTTGATAATCATAAAGAAGTCCCAAACTTGGGAAGAGAACTTTTTCAGTGGCACTGTCAATGGCCAAAGAACTAGCAGTATGTTGGTGTATCAACAATTGCCGCTCTGCAGTGCATACTTAGACTGAGGTAGTGAATGCAGGTTTCAGCTGGGCTTTTAGCTGGCGGTGGTTGAACCAGTTCCCAGTCCCTCTGAGCAGGTTAAATAGGAGAGGTAATGTCATTCTCTTCTGAGCCAGGTTTCATGACAATCACTGGGTAGTCCTCTTTATCCTCTTTACTAATTCTAAGGCTTTCAGGAACTTTCCTTTTCCCTCGTCTCTTGTGCTGGGTCTCAGACTTAGCCAGTGTCCATATTGCTTAGCAGGGATTTCAATGGCCTATTCCTCTTCTACTTCAGGAAGTATTATTGCTGACTGCAACTCCTGTTGTCCACTATTGTCCAGTTTTCTAGGGCCACTGTGTACTTTCTTGCTGAGACAATTTCAATTCAGACTCAAAGCTCATCACCATGATTGCAGTGGCTGCCTTTTGAGAGACGTGGACTTGGGCTTATGTTGGGATGGTGCCATCGTTGTTGCAGGATTGCTGCTCCCAGCTTGTTGCCCAGAATGTGGTATGACAGGCACACAAATTGCCTGAAAAAAGTGAAGGGCAGCAAGCCAGCGGAGACAAAGTGCTTCTTCTTCTCCTCCTCAATAGCCACTTTCATAATAACACCTTTCTTTATGGCCATCTTAAAACTCTGTCAGTTGGCACATAGCTGCACAAGGAGAAGCAGAGGAGTCATGTCATTTTGTGCCAGCCTTCTGTCTACCAGCATTGTTGGTGATGTGTCTTGTGCACCTACATGCAAACAAACAAGAAAAATATTCAGTGAAATGTGGCATTTTTGCAGTTTGAATTATTCATAGTACAGACAATGTAATTTAGTAAGGTTATCCCAAATAATTAAGAACAATAGTCCATTGTTCCAATCCACACCATGACATTCAAATGTAACTGTTTATTTGATGTGCATCTAAGGGGAGACACCCGTGTCAGGCAGGGAGGTGCAGGGAAAATTGATGCTGGTATACACCTAAGGCAGGCATTGGGTGTGCTGGTGTGTGCCTGTGGCGGTAGAAGGAATAATCCTTATAAAATGTATGAATGTTGTTGTACACCTATGGCAGGCGGGGATGCAGGGGAGAATGGAATAATCCTTAACAAATGAATGCTGGTGTATGCCTGCAGGAAGTGGTGGTGCAAGGGAAAACTACATAATTCTTAAAACATCAAGGCTCGTGTGCACCTATGGCAGACAGGAGATTACAGGGTAGAGTTACATAATCCTTACAAAATGAATGCTGATGTGTGTCTATTGCTTAAGAGAAGAAGACATATGGCAGGTAAGGAGTGGAGGGAAAATGTAAAACAAATGATAGTGTAACCCTAGGGACTATGAGAAATCTATTGGGAGGCAAGGAGGTATAGGGAAACATGGACAAATGCATATAATATCATGTAAACATTGTTCATACATATGCTACAATGATCCTTAAGCACCTTAAACTGATATCAGGGAAAAAGGTTAAAGAAATAAACAAAAAATGGCATAGACCTCTCGTTTCAATGTCATTAGAAAATTTCTTTGCAAAACTGTTACAAAAAGATTAATACACTAGGTGGCTGGCTGAAAATGGCCGTCAGCCACATGGTCAAACAACAACAGCAAGCAGGGAGGCATGACCAACAAAGAACAGATGCAGGCCTATAGCAAAAGCACACTGACTGGTTATACAAAATGGCCGTTGGACACATGGTCAAACAACAATAACCCGCAAGGAGGCATAGATAACAAAGAACGCATGCAGACCTAAGGCTGAAGTACACTGACTGGCTGCACAAATGGCCAAATGCCACATCGACAAACAACAATAGCAAGCACGGAGGTATGGAGAACAAGAAACACAATTGCAGCCTGTGGCAAACCACACTGACTGGCTACACAAAATGACCACTGGCCACATGGTTAAACAACAACAGGAAGCAAGGAGATATTGGCAACAAAGAACACATGCAGGCCTATGGCAAAGCGCACTGACTGGCTACACAAAATGGCAATGACCACATGGTCAAACAACAACAGCAAACAAGGAGGCACGAGAACAAAGAACTCATACAGACCTTTGGCAAAACCACACTGATTGCCTACACAAAAAGTACACATGGTCAAACAACAACGGCAAGCATGGAGGCTTGAGAACCCAGAACACATGCAGGACTATGACAAAAGCACACTGACTGCCGACACAAAAAGGCCAACCAGCCACATGGTCAAACAACAACAACAACAAGCAGGGAGGTATGGATAACAGGAACACATGCAGATGTATGGATGGATAATGACTGAACAAAAAGGCCACAGGCCCCATGGTAGGGTGAAGAAAGACAAAATTGTGGACTATGGCAAACACAGATAGATACAGACTAGCCATACAAAAGAGGCATGGTAAAGAATGAAGAAAACGCTACCATTATTTAAGCAATACCAAAAATGACATTTTTTAGAACAACACACATCCACCAAGGCATGATATTAAACCACCAAAATATATTTTATGCAAAAAAAACACAGAAACTGTCATATAAAAAAGTTAAAAAAAATATTTCATCCGAGTGCCACCCGTGGCCTAAACCATAGATGTTTTAAAACAACATATACCACAGAAACAATTGTTTCATATGCTCAATGATTAGTGCTGGCTAGATGGCTGTGGGCAGATTAGGCCAAATGGTAAAAGACCACATTCATTCTGCATTCTCTGACAAGAAACATCACCCGTGTTGATGACACCACTGGAAAAAGTGGCTGCCTGCGGCAACCCAGCAACCTTTATCTCTGTGCAGATTTTGATGCGGCAAGTCAAAAGTGAAGTTCCGACCCCAACACTTGAGTTAGCCGACTGGGAGGTAAATGTGGTAAAAACTATCCGTTTTACCCATATCCACTTCTATTTTTGACTGGACAAAACCTGCCAATGCTGCTTCCACTGACCCACGGAGACAACACAACCCTCCTGGCAACAGGCTTAGGTAGGGAACTGGCATTGCCATGATACGTTGGGAGGGCATGACACATGAGGTCGGAACTACTTCAGGCATATACATGTCACATTAATTGTTTTAATCACTGTGACATGCATATGTGGGGAACATGAGTGTGTCAGACATGGATGGGTACACAATGGTACATGACACATGTCACACCCATACACATATACATAACTGTCATTTTGGTGTCAGTATTAATTTCCAAATGAATGCTGGCACCACAGTGATGGTACGCTTAAGGTGTCAACTGTGTCAATGTGTTCACATTGAAAGAGGACCTGTACCTGTGATTCTGTTTTTCCCCTAGAGATTGTGAGTCTGTATGTGTATGCATGTGTGCACAGTGATTGGCTGTTTGTTTTGAAGGGAGCTGGAGTGGGTTATGTGATTGCTTCAGTATGTATGCCACATGCATATGGGTATGAAGTTGTGTATTTTGGGTTGTGTTGCTGTGCATAACATTCAGGTGAGTGTTGATGTGTGTTGGACATTGTTGTGGCATGTTTAGTTGTACCTAGTGTGAGTGTATTTATGTAACTGAGTGTGTAGTTGTCTTGGTTGTTGTTGTTGTGTCATGTGAGGGTGCAATGTCAATGGTGTACGTATGCTGTGTCATAGATGTATGTCAACATGTGTTTTCTGCATGTACGGGTTGTGCTGTGTTGGAATTGTAATGGATGATGGTGTGTTTGTGGTGTGTTGTGTAGTTTGTAGTGCAGGGGGACACATATGGCTAAGGTACTGTGTGTGTGTCACTTAACTCTATTCTATAGCCACTGCCATTGTACCATGTCCATTGGGTCGCAAGGCTGTATCACTCGGTCAGCAATCCATCACCAGTACACCTCCAGCAGAGCTGTAACATGTAAATACTGTGGGTGGAACAGCATCGACTTGATTGTGTTATTAGGTCTGCTGCTCATGGAGTTTGGCGATAAAACCACCAAGATCTAAATCAGGACCAAAGTCTGTAAAATCCAATAGTTTACATGCAGGAGGAATTGCAGACAGAGAGTGATCCTTTCACCATGAAAGCTAAATGAAAGGTGACCTGGAGATGGAAAGGCGCAAGGAGGAGCCATCTGGACAGAAAGAGGAAGTTGTCGTTTCTGCGGTACTTCCTTCCTGTTGAAAAAAAGGAAAATAAAAAAAATGTTTTTTGCATCAAAAAACATCCTGAACCATCCAATTGAAAAGAATATCAACGCAAAAGGGTGTTTTAGAATTGATTTAGATGTGTATTGAGTAGAATTCCACCACTTCCAAGATGGAAACATTTGACAGGAAATTCGTATTACACGCATGTAGCAATGTTATCCTTATTCCGCCAACTCCACAGGAGGAATTATATTTCTACCCAAGCCTGGCTACTTGCTAAATATGCTTATTCAAAAGACTGTTTATTTTCTCACAATAGATACAATGGACTTCTTTTGATATTTCCTCTTGCTTGCATGTTCCAGTGGGAAATCATCACCATGGTTACCTGCTGAAACACCTTCATACATGTGCACTTTAGTTTGACTTGACCTGGATGAGTGACAGTTTTTCTGGCGTTGCTCCGGAGCCATTAAACATTTCAGGATGCACTGATTTCCACTAACTTGTGCAGTCAGGTCCATTATGCTCTCCATTGTTCTGAGGTTTCTGGTGTGGGTTCTGGGTGTGGGTCCAAGTTCTGCCAGTCACCAGTTGGAGTCCCATGATGAGGACTTCCCACCAAAGATCACTACTGCTGCCTTGTAGGTGTTGAGCTTGATACAGTTGGCTTTCATCAAATAAGCATTGTTGGTCAAGCACTGGATGAACTTGCTTCTTGTTTTGGAGGTCTCATCTGAGAGGGAGAGGATGAGTTGTGTGTTGTCAGCATAGGAGAAGATGTTTATGTTGTGCATGCAAGCGATCTTGCCAAAGGGAGAATGTATGTGCTGAAGATGGTTAGGCTGAGTGTTGAACCTTGAGACACTTTGCAGATGGATTTACAGGCTTTTGAGAAGTAAGGCGACAAGCTGACAGCTTTTGTTCTATCAGTTAGAAAGGAGCAGATCCAGCAGCAAGTGGATATTTGGATGGCAATCTTGTGCAGGTGCCTGATGAGGATGGGGTGTGAGATGGTGCCAATTGCTGCTGAGAGGTTTAGGAGATTGAGGGCTGCCATGTCTCCTCTGTCAAGGATCATGTGGATGGTGTCTGTGGAGATGAAAGAGTGTTGCTTCTGTACTGTGATTCGGCCTGAATCTGGACTGCTTTGGATCGAGGAGCTGCTGTTCGCTGAGGTGGTTGTTTAGTTTTTAGTTACTTAGTTGCAGGGTGGTGTAGGAGGGAGCTGGGAACAGGGGTATGACGGTGGCATATTTCCATGTGTCCGGCAATATTGCTGAGCGAAGGAGGCATTGAAGATGGGTGTTAATGCTTTGCTAATTGGTAGGAGTCCTTTAAAAAGGTCCCCTTGAATTATGCAGCACAAGAGTGCCAGATTATGTGGCAGTTGAGCAAATTACGCAGCAAGAAAATGCAAATTATGTGGCAAATTTTGTAACAGTATTAATTCATTATTTCATCATTTTTAAATGTAATGATATTGTATAGACATTGGTTGCACCTCATCAGTACCAGTTTAACAGCCAAATGTGGCAATAAGCAAGAAACGTTTGACCATTTCAGCTTTGCAAAGGCCCTTCCAATGCACAACAATATGTGTTGCTTCATTCTGAGTAACCTTTGAACCATTGGAGCTAGAAAAAATGTTTTTTTTGTTAAAATCTGCAGAATATGCAGCAGATGGTGGATTAGGTGGCAAATTTGGCAAATCTATAATTATGTGAAAAATGCTGCAGCAGCACAATCTCATAATTCCAGTGTTCCTGCCTTTAGTGAAGATGTGTGGTGGTAGGTAGAATACTACCAATATAGCACTACCATTTTATATGAAAACAATCATTCTAAAATCATTACATAGACTATGCCTTAAAACAAACAATCCTGCTTTCACTTTATGTTTCTCTGCCCAATACATAATATTTAGTTATGCCATTCATATACTGATAAAAGTGATAATAAAGGGGTTTAGATAACGGTGTGGTTTAATGCTATGCATAGTTTCTTCTGCGCATTTCAGTTATGTGTTTGATAGCCAAGTCATCGAAACAGCTTTGTACTATAAACTGTAAGTGAAATTAAATGCTTACCACTGCATGTGATTCCCTTTCTCTTCCCTCTCACAGGGTGTGGTGTGGGAAAAGGATCATAATCCCCTAAAGGTGATTTCCATGTATCAGATATTGCAGCCTTGTAAACAACGAATATCAAATTGCTTGGAGATGTATGTCAGCATAGGAAATGTTGATAATTTGAAATATTTAGAACCTACTTTTTATACAGCATTTGAGAATAATTTATTGCAGCTTAGACAAGCAGGGGATTTGCATGGCTCAGTTCAATATACTTCAGACATGTAAGATCAATCCCAGAGTATACAGTTGCATGAATCCAAAATCAATATATGAAATGTGTTTTATCAAAGCCAAATCACTATGACGGCTACTGATCCCAAATGGAAAGTCCTGCTATCGTTAAAAACAAATTACATTGGTGTATGCCAAAATGCACAGGATACAGTCATTTGGTATTATCTCAATATGAAACATTTCCTTTTATCCTTTCCTTTTACTTATAAATCCTAAATAAACATACAGGGGCATATTTATACTCCATCTGCGCCGAATGTGCACCAGGCACCAAATTTAAACTTTGACGCCCGCGGACGTCAAAATCCCGTTGTGTGCGTCATTTTCTGGATGCGGGAAACCACCTTGATTAATGATATGCAAGGTAGGCGTTCCTGTCCAAAAAATGACACAAACACCTGTGCGCCGTATTTATGCTACCGTGCAAAAATCCTGCACAGTCGGGAGGCGGAGTCGGAAAATGACGCACAGCCCGATTTGCGTCACAAATTAACACCTGGGTCAGGGCAGGCATTAAAATGGGGGCAAACACACCTGTATTTAATGAAACCACACAGAAGCAACAGCAGAGCATCAAAAGGAAGACATAGAGGTGCTTGTCATCCAGCGTGCACGCAGACGCAGAGCACAGGAACAATAACAGCAGCTTCCAAAACACCAGCAGGAACCCCAAAGGCAACGCAGAAGGCAGGAGAGGACATTCCACACCAGGGCAACCCTTCATGGCCTCAGGGAATATTACATCATCCAGAGGAACAGGTTGAACTGGCAAGCCATTCAGCAGCTGCTGCGCAACATTGAGCCACAATTGGCACCCAGCTTGCAGACACCCCGCACCATCCTACCAGAAACCAAGCTGCTAGCTGTACCACACATGTTGGCAAGTGGCTCCTTTCAAACCACTGACGCCCTGGTTGCTGGGATCTCACAGTCATCATTCTCCGCCTTCCTGCCCAAGGTACTGGATGCCATCATCAGACTCACACCCGCCACATCTGCTTCTCAAACACACAGCAGAAGCAGCAGGAGACCAAACAGGGGTTTTACCTCATTAATGGATTTCCACACGTCCTTGGTGCCATTGACTGCACACATGTACACCTTGTGCCACCTGCTGCAACTGAACATCTATACCGCAACAGGAAGCACAATGTGCAGGCCATTGTGGATCACCAGGGATTGATCACCAACATCGTGGCAAAGTATCCTGGGAGTGTTCATGATTCATTCATCTTCCGTCACTGTACCATCAATCAGCACTTCCAGGATGGACGATGTGGAAATGGACTACTTGTTGGTAAGTATGGAAACCTACTTATATACACACACTGCACAGCAACCCTCTAGGACAAATAACACATACACCACGACAGCGACATGTGAACAGGAACACACTGAGGTTGTGACACCGCTAGGCATGTTTGACATCCTCACCCAATGGGAGACACACCTAGGGACAAAGTACCATTCCAAATAAAAACTGATGCGACTCCACAGACACAAGGGGAAAATGGAAATAACACAATGACAAACACATGGTGCCATCTGGCATTACATCTGTGAAGATAAAACTCCAATAACACATCAATAACACCCAAACAAACACCCTTCCCACCAATACGTACTGTGTAAGGGGTGTGGAATGTTATTTGCTGCAGGTCAAACACCGTGACTCACATAGCATTATGATGACTACAATAAAGGTCACATGCAATCATTGAGGCCATTCCAATATCTCACATCACTCCTGCACTCACATTGCCCACTACCAAGAGGCAAGTGGACTGTGCGAAGAACACATCTTGATGGCACTATATGGAAGGTGCACATTCCTACACATACGCATTGTGACAAATTAACACACACAAAACAGATGTACTGCCATACGGACCTTCTGAAACTCAAACCGACAACCTCACAACCAAGGTAGCCAGCTGAACTAGACCATGTGCAATAGTCTAGGTAGACGTTACAACCTGAGTCAACTTGCCAAGGGCAGAGAAATAGGTCTGCAGTGAACTTGTCACACATGTGAAATTAGTGTACAGTCAAATGTTAAGACGTCAGTGATCACAACGTATGGAGAAGTTTGGCTAACTGTCACCTTGCAAAATGTAAGCGTCTCACTGATGTTTAAATTAATCCATTGCATATGTCAAAAGGTATGGGATGTCGAGGGTACATAGATGCAAACGTGTTACCAACACTGTCAAATTGATTCTGTGTATGGAACTATCATATCACCCCCAGTTAAGACACAGGGACACCTGTATCACAAGTCACAATGCTAGGGAGTACACACTGTACTGCAACTCCTAAAATATTCTGCTGACAACCGGTAAGCAGCCAAACACTCGTTCAGCCAAGGAAACAACCCAATGCTGATGGTACATCCTAGAAGCCTAGGAATCAACACAATAACACAAACACCAATGAGTCACAGACAACACAAGAGAACTACTGCCATGCAAGGTGATATTGATGGGGCAAGCTACATCAATATGATCTCAATCATTTTCTCTTTCAGCTGATCAGGGGTATGGGATCCAGCTTTGGATTATGACACCATTTGACAACCCAAGCACTGCAGCAGAGCGTGCCTACAATGAGGCACATAGGAGGACATGCACCATAGTCGAGAGGACCTTTGGTATCCTGAAGTCGAGATTCAGGTGCCTCAACATCACTGATGGCAGCCTCCTCTACTCACCAGAAATGGTCTGCAAGATAATTTTAACATGTGCCATCCTGCACAACATTTGTGTACGAAGGAACATGCCCCGATTAGAACCAGAGCCACAAATGCCTGAAGAGGAGGAAGAGGAAGATGCTGGCCATCAACATGAGGGGGACCAACCCAACACAGCTGCAGGATGGCGTAGGCGCCAACAAATTCTCAACAATTTCTTTTGAATCAACTCACCTTCACCACTGTATTAACATATGTAAATAAACACCTATGATAATCACCATATCATGGTCTAGGTAATCAGTTTTTTCTCACCTTTAGCTCTAACTATCAGAAAAAGAGTGTACATGAAGTAGAGGATCATGTTCCGCAGTAGTATGATATGACACATGTGCGCCCATACACCGTTATGCCCAAAGTGGGTAGGATCAGCCTATCTCAGTATTGTCACAACTGTAATATTACATTAAAATGGTAAAATGACCCAAACCCAGTTAATGCCAGAAATTTTGCCACATACGCGTAAAAAAATGACGCACATGCGTCTAAAAATTACACTTATGGCTGAAAAACTACACATAATGCCCTGAAATAACCATTGGCCCTGAGCGGTATCTTCCACACTGTACCTCCAAAAATTGATTAAGTTTAAAACTATTTTGCAACATATGGATGCGGGCTCAAATCTACTCCTGTGCGTCGGAAAAAATTACGTGCAGACTGTATGCGTCAAAATATTTAGACGCATGACGATAACAATGCTCGCCATTTTAGGCAGTAAGTGATGTAATAGGATATCCTGTTTACAGAATAGGTACAGTGGGTGTAATTTCACTTTCACTTTGCAGTCTGTGAAATTTCCTGACTGTGTGGCTGTGTTTCAATTTGTCTCTGTATATATAGTGAATTTGTTTCCTGTGTGGTCTTTTTATTGTCTTTTTGTGATTAAAAACTTGTTGTAGTATCTTGTCTGAGTGGTTTTTGTGCTCATTTGTGTTGTAAAGTATTGTCTTTGTTTTGTTGGGAGTCTGTTGTGTGTAGTGTTAGTTTGGGTACAGTTGGGTTGTGTTAGTAGGTTTTTTTAATTTTCCTGTCCTACTTTCCCCCTATTCTCCTTTGTTCCCCTTTATCCCCTATTTCTCTATTCATACAAATATGTTGGGTAGGCCTCGTCTTGGCAGGATGGGAGAGGAGGAGCTTGGTGGATTCATGGTGTGCCATTTCCTACCCCTAATGATTGAGGCAGGTTGGTGTGTGATACAGGGGTATCACACTGAGGCACGGAGGCTCCGGTGGGCAAAGGTCTTGCATCATCTGCAAAGGATTTATAAGACACCCAGAAACGAGCACCAGCTGAAGCACTGCTGGGCTGACCTTGTCTCCAGGGAGCAAGATCTGCTGGACCACCTGGGGATTGTGATTGGTGGCCCTGTTGGTGAGTACAAGTCATGTTAATGTGCATGTTTAATTGCTCTGTAGTGACATCAGCTGATTTTTACAATATCTGCCGGCAATGTTGTTGAGTGTGTGGAATGTTACTGAAACATACAGGGTCATAGTTCTACTTTGTTAAGGACCACAATTGCTAGCTATTAGGAAGCAAGAGCTCCGCAAACTTACTGAATACATTTGCATTATGTAAGTTAGTGCCGCCTTTGTGTCAAACAGCAACAAAAATCAGGAGCCAATTAGGTATAGATATAGGCCACAGTTGCCTGAGAGGTATAGAAATTTCCAACTCATTACCATTATTTGTTGACGCAACCATTAGACTGACTTTCTAAACACAGCATGAGGCTGAAAATGAGTGCAGGCTTCACGTCAACTGATGATAGCAATGTGGCCCGAACATATGTCTCATGTGTGTCTGGTGAGTGTGTAAGGAAACCGATCATGTAAATTCCAAAAATCTTAGGGATTATTGTGCCCCTCCTTCATTTCGGATACATGTCTGATCTGGATTTGGACACATAGGTAACAAGTTCTAGCTGCTCTCAGCTAACATCTTAGACTGGTATTTGGAGTTTGTAGTGCCACATTTCGATTAGGGATGGCTGGCCAAAGGTATGCACATGAGTTCATATCTCTATGGTTGGTGCAACTCATCATAGCTGTGCCACATCAAATGAAGAAACTGTAACAAAATGAGGGCTAACAACTGTCCCTGGCCCTCTGTACATTGTACCTGTGTGTCATAAATTTGTCATGGTCACAATGGATGGTTGATTGGTAATGCAGTCCTCACGGAAAGTGGCTTTGGATGTCTCTCATGGATACACATGATGAGACAAATACACTCCATGATTTTGTCTGCTCACTAATGAAGGACCATGTGTGCCAACACATGATAGTTAGGGCCACTGCATGTGTGCAGATATGTGTGTATCACTCACTGGAGACCCAGGGTATGTACATGTTAGCTGAGCTATGTAGGATGCAGTATCATCATGTCTGAGAGGCTTTTCTTTCTGATGTACTTTTACACATAGTATTTGTCTTTGGAATTGTTGTACAGTGCACAGACATTGAGCACATTTCTCACTTCCATGCCTCACAGGTGGACCGGCACCCTACACTGTTGGTGAGGTGGCTCGATTCGAGGACCCAGACAACTCCAGTAAGTGTTGATATGTCTATTATGTGTCTCTGTGTTTGTTGTAAGTCATGGCTTACTGGTAGTAAATGATGTGGACAAAGGTCTGCATTTCCAAACATGAGTGTCGATGGGATTGGTCAAGGGTTAGCTGTCTCCTATTTGGAGATCCTCCTTACCTGTGGTGTGTGTGCTGGGCCAAACACATGTCCAGCATTCCTAAGCTTCCTGGGTGTCCTTGTTGTTAGAATTTATTAGTTGTTAGTCCACCCCCCCTCAGACACAGGCATAGGTTTGTGAATAGTGTACCTAGGGCTGATGATACAAGTTTGGTACACAGACATGTAAATCAGTGAATCACTTGTCTGAACCTAGTATACACACTCATGTTTAGCACATGCTTACTGTACTGGCAAGTCCATTTACAACTTGCAGATCATGTGGCCCTAGATTTCCATCCCGTACAATGAAATTTGTAGCCCTGGCAGTGGTGGAGGATGTGCAGCATGATTATGACGCCAAAATCATGACTGTTGTAACCCATCTTGTAGGGTTTGGATGTGTTATGTGTGATAGGACCTTTCTAGGCTGGCTCGCCTTGTACTTCCTCAGGGACGATCAATGATCTGTATGGTGATATGAGCTGTTACAAGTACAATAGATGTATTGTCTGATTTACTTCCTGTGCCATTTCACACAATGCAGTACCTAATGATAGATTTTCTATTTGTCTTAACACCTGCAAATATGACACCCATCCAGGTCAGGGAGTTTCAACGGCGGGCAATGAGATACTGCCACATCCTTGATGTCGAGTCTGGGTACCGAAAAATGGCCCGCAGATATCGCCATGAACGAGCCTCCGGAGCCTGGAGGGCATTTGCGCAAGGCGGCCCTTCTTTGCCTACCACAACCACCACCAGCACCACAACCACTACCACCCAGGTGGCACCACCAGCAGCCGGGACCGTTGCGGGACCATCCACAGCAACTGCTCCTGGCCCAAGCACAGCACCACCTGCAGGGCAGCCCACAGCCATGGACACTACACGGCCCCATACTTCCTCAGCTGGCACCCAGACCACCCCTGCTGCAGCCATTCACCCTGCTGCTTTTGGACAAATGCAACGGAAATTGGACTGTGTCCTTAGGAAGATGAGCCGACTGTGGCAAGAGGTACGACAGGTCAACCGGTGGGTGCGTTCCATCAAGAGGGCCCTCCAGAGGGCCAACCTGTAGACTATGAGACGGACATGATTCCCTCCCCTCCCTCGTCTTTCCTGGTTCTTATACTTTGTGGGTTTAGGGGGCTTAGGTGGTCATTCCAACCCTGGCGGTCGGTGTTAAAGCGGCGGCCAAACTGCAAACAGGCTGACAGGAAAAAAAATGGAATTCTGACCCTGGCGGAAACCGCCAACGGCGACCGCCACATCAACACACCGCCTACCACGGGGGTACAAACAAACAGCGCGGCGGTCACCACCAACAGACAGGCGGGAGACAATGTACCGCCCACTGTATCACAACCTACCAATCCACCACCTTTTCCGGGGCGGTAGCCCCGCGGATAAAAACATGGCGGAAACAGCCATTTCGAAGGGAAAACGCTCACCTCCATACAGCCCACGAGGAATCAGGACAGCATGGAACCCGAACTCCACATACTCCCAGCGATAGTGTTCCTGCTCCTCTACCAGGAGCACGAACGGCAGCGCAGAAGACAACGGTGAGTACTGCACCTACGACACAGGGGATGGGCGAGGGGGAGGGGAAATTATTACGGGTACAGACATACGTGACACACCCACCCTCACCCTCACCCACTACAACACACACATCAATGCATAGCAACACATCAGAGTGACACCCCCAAAGCCCCCGGAAGAATACAAATACAAAAGGAAATGATTCTAAACATTGGAATATATTGTATTACTGCCAAAAAAATATATATACACATCAAAAACTCTTATATACATAAATGTACAAGCCCAAACATTGTAGCAGGCATTGTTCGTGGACCACTGGGCCCAAATTACATGGGAAAATCCCACACAGGGTACCTGACTCCAACGGAGAGAACACTGCAGGGGCATCAGATAGCAAAACTACAGGCACCTCAGGGGGAATGGAAGGGGGGGCACCTCAGCCAGATGAGTGCATGACGCCAGATCCACGAGGGGCCTCCATGCCCACTGTTACATCCTGGGGAGTGCAAAGCCACAGTCTCACAAGTCCAGACAGTGGGTGGGCTGCCCACTGTTACATCCTGGGGAGTGCAAAGCCACAGTCTCGCAAGTCCAGACAGTGGGTGGGCTGCCCACTGTTACATCCTGGGGAGTGCAAAGCCACAGTCTCACAAGTGGATAACAGTCTCCACTGGTTCTGGAGGGGGACTGGTGCCCAGAGTGCTTCGTGCAGCCCTGCCCGACACAGATGCGGGCCAACCCCTACTGCTCATGGGCCAGCGGTGCTTGAGATGAAGGGCCCAGTGCAGCGGTACTTGAGACAGTGGTGCCCAGTGCAGCGGTGCTTGAGATGAAGGGCCCAGTGCAGCGGTACTTGAGACGGCGGTGCCCAGTGCAGCGGTGCTTGAGATGAAGGGCCCAGTGCAGCGGTGCTTGAGACGGCGGTGCCCAGTTCAGCGGTGCTTGAGATGAAGGGCCCAGTTCAGCGGATCTGGCCTAGGTGGGGAGGTCATTTGCCACCTGTCCTGTGGCTGGCGGGGCCCTCCTGCCCATCTGTCCTACGACTGGCGGGGCCCTCCTGGGCAGCTGTGCCGGGCCTGTTGCTGGCCTCCTGCCCACCTGGGATGGGGCTGGCGGGGCCCTCCTGGCCAGCTGGGCTGATGGCGGTGTTGTCGGCCGTGCTGCCCTTCCCAGCCTTCCCTGACCGCCTGTGGCCCTTCCCCACCTTGGGCGGTGTGCCAGCTGTCTCCACACTTCCTGCCGGAGCCATGGTAGGGGTTTTAGTCCCTGGTGTTTTCACCCTCTCGTGCCGGCCACTGCCTATCTTGGGATGTTTCTCCGGGGGTGGGCTGCCCATGCCTTGGCTCCGTACCGAACTGGCTGCCCTGGAGGGTGGGGAACTCCACAGTCCATGGCAGACTGTGATGACAGGGGCCGGTTTTGTCATGGCTGAGGTGCTGACTGTAGTCCTATGACATGGACGGGGTGGGGGAGTTGGGGGAAAGAGGTTGAGTTTGGACAGGAAAAGCTTTTTAGGAGCAGTGGGACCGGTAGGTGTAGTGGGTATGGGAGTGAAGGAAGAGGTTGTGGTTGTAGGAGTTGTAAGTTTGGTGTCTTTGGGTGCAGGTGCTTGGGCTGGAGGCTGTCGTGAGGTGGATGGCTGTTGGGTGGGTGGCTGCCTGCGTTTGTGTATCTTGGAAGAGGGGGTCACAGACACACTAAGAGAGGACACAGGGGACGTGTAAATGGCAGTGGGGGTGGTGACTGCACGTGTGCGGGGGTTTTGGTGTGTGTGCTGCTGAGGGACGTAGTGGCTGAAGATGTTGTGCATGCAGGTGTGAGTGGAGACGTGACAGGGAGGGAGGAGGGAGACGAGGAGGAGGGGGACACAGTGGAGGCAGTGGGTGTTGGTATGTCTGTATGTGGATGTTGCTTGGGTGAATGCCTGTGTGATGTGTGGTGCTTATGTTTGCCTGAACTTCCCTTGGGTGTTGAGGTGTGTGCAGGCTGGTCTGATGGTGTGTCTGGGATAGGCAGAGGTACAGGTGATAGGGTATGGGTGGAGGAAGTTGGAGGGGGGAGGCTAGAGACAGGGACAATGGCTGCCATCAGTGCTGAGGCCAGAGTCTGGAATGATCGCTGAAGGGCAGCCTGACCAGAATGAATGCCCTCCAGGTATGCACTACTCTGGTGCACCTCCCTTTCTACACCCTGGATGGCATTAAAAATGGTAGACTGCCCAACAGTGAGCGTCCTCAGGAGGTCAATGACCTCCTCACTGAGGGCAGCAGGGGTGACTGGGGCAGGGCCTGAGGTGCCTGGGGCGAAGGAGATGCCCACCTTCCTGGGTGAGCGGGCACGGGGCAAACGCTGAGGGGCTGCTGGGAGGGCGGTCCTGGTGCGGTGGGTGGCGGCTGTACCTGTTGTTGCGGGGGGCACAGATGTTGCCGCCACCACAAGGGAGCTCCCTTCAGAGGACAAGTCGGTGTCACTGATGTCTGCTCGAGTCCCCGCTGTGGAGCTCCCCTCGCCCTCTGTCCCACTGGTGAATTCGGAGTCCGTTGCATGGCCCTCCATGGCCATGTGGGATGCAGCTCCCTCGTGCTCCGATTCCACTTCTCCTCCGCCTAATGATGCTAATGCACATATGAACAGGAAGACCACAAAAAAGGGGGGTGGGGGGGGGAAATAAAAACAAAGTTGAGAGCATGCATTGGCGACACTGTTGGTGGACAGGACAGACACAGAACCCCCCTGCACTACGCCGCGCACTTGGGGTCGACTATTCAATCCGTGGGACAGGGCCTACAAGCCTATGGACGACATCGGCACACATAGATGACACAGGGCCATGAATAGCTGTACTAGGCACCCTACAGAGGTGGGGGGCGGGGGCACAGGGCCATGCCTTACGGAGGGGCCTAGCCTACAGAAATCGCCCTGGCCTAGGGATACCCACAGCCCTCCTCCCCCACCCAGACACATCCACTGCGCGCAAAGTCAACAGAATGAGAGTGTACTCACCCCCTTGTGTCTGCTGTGATGTCCTCACGCGCCCATCCAAATCGGGGTAGGCCACCGCCAGGATCCGGGACATCAGGGGGGTCAAAGTCCGACTGGCACCCCTCCCACGTTGGGAGGCCATCCCCAGCTGAGCCTCCGCCGTCTTCCTGCTCCAGCGGCAGATGTCCTCCCATCTCTTCCGGCAGTGGGTGCCCCGTCTGTGGTGGACCCCCAGGGTCCGGACGTCCTTGGCGATGGCACGCCAAATATCGATCTTCTGGTGGGCGCTGACCTATGTGAAATGTACAGGGGGAGAAAAATAGTCATCACCTTCTGCATATTCAATGTGAGTGGCCCCCCATCCATACCCTAGCCATGTGGCACATGCTCTCACCGTCGTTTGATGCATGCCTCAATTGCTCCCCTCCTCACCATCTTTCATCCACCCCACTCAACACAGGCATTGCCCATAAAGCATGCTCCCTCAGTACTAACCTGTTGGTCTGGAGGACCGTAGAGTAGCGCGTACTGGGGAGGACCCCATCCACAAGTTTCTCCAACTCCTGAGCTGTGAAGGCAGGGGCCCTTTCCCCAGTCGCATGAGCCATTGTCTCTTCCAGACCGAGGTCACAGCAGCACTTGCAGTGTAGGTCCTCTCCTGTCGAAGATAAGGTATTGAGTGATTAAGCAGATAGAAAATGGCGGTCACGCCGCGGCGGTGCGTACCGCAACCGCCGGCGCACACCGTCATTGGCTCATGAGACCCATAGGGTTCAATGTTAACCAATGCTGCTTTGCGCCGCGGTCTTTGACCGCCTACCGCCACGGTGTGCCACGCCAGCGCATTTAACTCACATCCCATTGTCGCACTTCACAGGTCAGGCAGCCGCCATTTCAGGGGCCCACATGGCTTACTTTTTACTGCTTCACACATACCTAGGCCTTGCATCAACACTCATACAAAGCATTCAATGGAGTGAGAATCATGTTATGTGCAAGCTGTGGTTACGTACTTGTGGGTTGATTGACTCTGTGCTCGCTGTTGTCCTTCATAGGCACCGTCCGCTGGGACATGCGAGGAGATGGCGGAATCTTCCTGTGTACAGACCGCTGGTGGACCTGTCGACAATGGAGGAAAGACATGTCATACTGACATACAGGCTTGACCGAGCCACTATACAGGAACTGTGTGCCCAGCTGGAGGCAGACCTGATGTCACCCATCCGCCAACCCACAGGGATCCCCCCTCTAGTGCAGGTGCTGTCAGTGCTCCATTTCCTTGCAAGTGGGTCATTTCAAACAACAGTGGCCATATCATCAGGGATGTCCCAGCCTATGTTTTCCAAGGTGTTGTCCAGAGTGTTGTCTGCCCTGCTGAAACACATGTGCAGCTACATCGTTTTCCCTGAGGTGGGGATTTGCCTACAGTGAAGGGTGATTTCTATGCCCTTGGACATATCCCCAACATCATAGGTGCCATTGATGGGACCCATGTGGCTTTGGTCCCCCCCCACAGGAGTGAACAGGTGTACAGAAACAGGAAGAGTTATCATTCGATGAATGTGCAGATAGTATGTTTGGCAGACCAGTACATCTCCCATGTTAATGCCAAGTTCCCTGGCTCAGTGCATGACGCGTACATCATGCGGAATAGCAGCATCCCTTACGTGATGGGTCAACTCCAGAGGCAACGTGTGTGGCTAATTGGTGACTCTGGTTACCCCAACCTGTCATGGCTACTGACCCCAGTGAGGAATCCCAGGACAAGGGCAGAGGAACGCTACAATGAGGCCCATGGGAGAACTAGGAGGGTGATCGAGCGGACCTTCGGCCTCCTGAAGGCCAGGTTCCGCTGCCTCCATATGACTGGTGGATCCCTATTCTACTCACCAAAGAAGGTGTGCCAGATCATCGTGGCCTGCTGTATGCTTCACAACTTAGCTTTGCGACGAGAGATGCCTTTTCTGCAGGAGGATGGTCCAGATGGTGGTGTTGTAGCAGCTTTGGAGCCTGTGGAGAGTGAAGACGAGGAAGCCGAAGAAGACAACATAGACAACAGGAACACAGTAATACAGCAGTATTTCCAATGACACACAGGTAAGAATACACACCGGCATATTACATATACTTAAACACTACTACCTCTCTACTGTCTGTCCTTTTCCCACAGTGTATGGTAACTGAGTTGTGACTTTCCCTTCCGATTTCAGAGATGTGGGCCCCACTGCGTGACATCTGCTTTGTTTCCCCATGAACTACAGCTGTGTGACATTGGTATGTTGGCATCACAATGTAAATAAGCATTTTGGCACGTTAATGTCTAATACATTTGTTCAAAATCACAGCCAGACTCCTGATTGTTTTGTGCAATAACTGTGTTTATTACAGTGCTCTATATTGGTGGGTGGTTGCAAATCGGTGAGGGGTGATGGTGGAGGATTGTCCATGGCAGAGTCCAGACTATTTGTATCACAGGTGCATTGTCCAAATGCCTGTGGAAAGTGGAGCTGGGGCAGTTTAAGGATGGACAGCGTGACAATGTGGGACAGTGGGATGACAATCAGGGAGGTATCCTTTCCTGGCGGGGGTCTTGGCATCTTACTCTGTCTTCTTCCTGGATCTCAGGGCCCGCTTGCGGGGTGGTTCTTCTTCTGCAGGGGATGGGGCGCTGGTGGCCTGTTGGTCCTGTGGCGGGGCCTCCTGTTCACTAGCGCCGGCAGAGGTGGTAGGCAGTTCTTGGTCCATGCTAGTGTCAGGGGCCCTTTGTGGTGCCACAGTGTCCCGCAATGTGGTGAATACCAGATTCAGAGCCCCTACAATGGTACCCAGGGCGGTGCTGATGGTTCGTAGTTCCTCCCTGAAGCCCAAATACTGTTCCTCCTGCAGGAGCTGGATCTCCTGAAACCTGGCCAGTACCGTCGCCATCATCTCCTGGGAATGATGGTAGGCTCCCATGATGGAGGAGAGGGCCTCGTGGAGAGTGGGTTCCCTGGGCCTGTCCCCCCCTGTCACACAGCAGCCCTCCCAGTTCCCCTGTTTCCCTGGGCCTCTGTCCCCTGGACCGTGTGCCCACTACCACTGCCCCCAGGTCCCTGTTGTTGTTGGGGTGGTGGGTTAACCTGGGTGCCCTGTAGTGGTGGACACACCGCTGATTGACGTGTCCTGGGGACAGAGGTATGGGCCCGCTAGGTGGGCGCTGTGCTGGTGTTCCCAGAGGGGGGGAAGGTCTGCTGTGGCCTGTGGCTGTCTGAGGGGAACCGACTGTCCCGAGGTCCCTGATGGGCCGGGCTGGTCATCTAGATCCAGGTCGACAGAGGTGCTGTCATCACTGTAGGCCTATTCTGGGGGTGGAGTGGACATTTGTGGACCCTCCTGCCCGGTGACGTGGCGTTCGGGTTCTGCAGGGGTATAAAGGGATGGTTATTGCATCTGTGTGTGCCATAGCGTGCAATGGGTGGGTGCTCATGTACCCCAGTGCTTGCATTCCTGTGTGGGGGCTTTTGTGACGGTGGTTTGGGGGGGGGTGGGTATGTGCAGTGGACATGCTTTGTGGTCGCATGCAGGGCTTGGGATGGGTGGGTTGTGATGGTGAGACATTTGCAAGGAGTAGGTGTGATGGGGGTGAGGGGGTGGGTGGGGGTATGAGTTGGCATGCTGGTGGGGTGGGGGGGATGAAGTAGTGAAGATGAGACTTACCAGAGTCCATTCCTCCAGATACTCCTGCGAGGCCCTCAGGATGCAAGATCGCCAAGACCTGCTCCTCCCATGTTGTAAATTCTGTGGGAGGAGGTGGTGGACCGCCGCCAGTCCGCTGAACCGCGATGTTGTGCCTGGATACCATTAAACGCACCTTCCCCCGTAGGTCGTTCCACCGCTTCCTGATGTCGTCCCTATTTCTTGGGTGCTGTCCCACAGCGTTGACCCTGTCGACTATTCTGCTCCATAGCTCCATCTTCCTGGCAATGGAGGTGTGCTGCACCTGTGTTCCGAAGAGCTGTGGCTCTACCCGTGCGATTTCCTCCACCATGACCCTGAGTTCATCCACAGAAAACCTGGGGTGTCTTTGCGGAGCCATGGGGTGGTGTGGGTGATGTGTGGGGTGGATTGTGTGGTGTTAAGTGTGGTGATGTGTATTGGTGTGTTGTGTGAAGTGCGTGGTAATATTGCTGGGTGAATGTAATATGCGCGTCTGGGTGCTCGGATATCTATTTCTCTGTGCGTGGTACCGATTCTCTAGGAGTGGAGGTTTATGGGTGATGTGGGTGTGTGTTTTATATTTAATTGGGTGTGTGGGTGTGGTGTGTGTATGTGTCTCAGGTGTGTGTATTTTGAATTGTCCAATGTGGCTGTGTTTAGTAAGAGTGTGTGTATTTTGAGCGCGGCGGTGTGTACCGCCAATGGAATACTGCGATTGAAAGACCGCCGCGTGGATTCGTGGGTCTTGATAGTGTGGGCGTATTTCTGTTGGCGTGACGGTGGAGGTTTGGTCATCGCCAGTTTCTCGCTGGCCTTTGCTGTGGCGGACTTTTGTGGATGTCTGTATTTTGGCGGTTTGCCTGTTGTGGGTCAGAATGACCGTGGCGGTTTACCGCGGCCACGGCGGGATGTTGGCGGTCTTCTGACAGCGGTAAGCGCCTTTTACCGCCAGGGTTGTAATGACCCCCTTATTGTTAGGTTAGTATAGGCTGTTAGTTTAGTTAGTGTTAATGGGTGGGGGGTCCTGAATATTTCTACTGTTTATTTTGAAGTGTGTGGGTGGGTGGGTGGTAGGCAATGTTGGGGTTCTTGTGTGTTTACAAAAAAAATAACAACAAAAAAAATAAAAAAATAAAACAAAACAAAAAAATATATATATCTTTGTTTAGTATAGGATAGTATGTGTTTAGGTTAGTATCTGTTGTCCTCCATGTGTCCCGTCTCATAAGGGGATGGGGGTTGATGTTTAGAACGTTTCATTAAATGTGATAAGTAAGTTTAGCTTAGGTTAGTTAGGGACAGTTGTCGGTAATGAGTAGTTAGGGAAGGTAAGGCTTTTCCCCGAGTTTTCACTTCTGTTTTTACTGTTTAATAAATATGTAGGTAACCCTTTACAGTATGTGTCACATGCTTGTAGATGAGGGCCTTGGCATGGGTGTACAGTGTCTCTTTTGTATTACATTTTGTGTCCTATGGTGCAAACAAATCCCAACTGGGCTGTAACATTGGCAGCTACCCCAAAGCTACTTAGCTAAGATTCAGCCATTCATTGCAACCACCAATCACAGTTACCATGGATCCCAAAGTGTTTTTTTTTTGGGATGTGTGCTTTCAATGTCACATACTGTGCTTCCAGAATTAGTATTGGGGACACTGTGTTATGTCTGACTGCAGTCTCATGTCCAAGGAAACCCTTATAAGGTCAGTGGTAGTATGCTCTCATGTGGTATAGTGTACATACCTCACATAGATCATTTGTTACACTGTTCAGCATGATTACTTATTTGGATGTAAACTCATACACCTCCATTCATGCAGTTTGGTATGTGTTAGCTTATATCTGTGGGTAATATTACATACGTTAGTTTTGCATCGAAGCAACATTTTGAAGGCACTATTTTCTGGTTTTGACATCCCTTGAGGAAGCGTTAATCTGTCCAACACAGCATTATGGTGTATAGTTTCTCTTTTCCTCAGCAATTACCATCAGGAAGGGCAGTGTATGGTAGAATCCAGGCCACTGTGCATAGTTATCAGCCCACATTATTTCAGGACAGTTGTATTGACAATCTATGATAATTGACAGGAGGCTAATTTCACTGATCTGCATGGTTGATGTGTCACATTTCACCGAGACAAAGTAATGGTGTGAGTGCTATTTATTGAAAAGTGCTGTAGTGCTATAAGTACATTGTCCATGATTGTGAGTCCATTATAGTGACATCTTCCATTGTGATCCTACACAAGTGCAAAAGGACATGTCATTGGACATGCTGGGGTGAAGTGTCAGACAGTGCAGAGGGACAGGACTTGCCAATGAGTTAGTGAGAGAAAATCACTGGGCAGGCTGACAAGATAAACAGTGGTTTGCAGAACAGTGCTTGAGTACAGTTGTTGCAAGACTGGCATGTTACAAAGCGCAGGACCTTGGTAATAGGTGGCCATGTGGCAGGGACTAGTACTTTTACGTGTGAAGGTGATCTGTTCCTGGTCTTCATCTTCTGATGTGTGTGTTGCATCCTCTGTCCTTGTTGGTGGTGGTTGTGAAGGGGCAACACACACCCTTCAGACCTGTAGACGTGGAGTCAGACATCCCAGTAGCTGCTACCTGTGGGGTCTTAAGGGCAGTACTGCTGCAAGGAGGATCTGCTGGTTTTTAAAAATAGTAGCCACATCACGATGGTATGCAGACAGGTCGGCCCTGAGGGGTTTAATGTTGAATTCCTGCACACGTTGACAGGATTGCTGTTGTATGTGTGGGGTCAACTGTATTACAGCTGTGCTGATTTCTTTCAGCCTTTTTTCTACTTCCTGCAAGATAGTTGTTCGCCCTTGCATAGCTGCTGCCTGTTCTTCAGTTGACATCATGCACAAACGCACCCCCTGTAGGCTGGCTGCCATATTTGCATCCCCACCCGCACCTCCTTGGCCAGCTCCTGCTGTAATCCGACTACAGTTCTCTCAAAGCTAGTGCCAGTGTTTTCAGAGTCCTCAGCAGTATTGGAGCTGGCAGGTCGTACAATTGGGGTGGTGGGTGGATCCTCTGCGATGGCTGCTGTATCTGTGCTCCTTCTTGTGACTGAAGGTGGGGTCTGGAGGGTTCCAAGGACCTCTTGGAGGGTCTGCTGGCGGATGTTTGTCAGCTCATCATCCATGTCATCAGGGTAGTCCTGGACAGGCATATCCGCAGGAGATCCATCTTCCTCTGCAATGAAATACGGTACAATTAGTGTGTCTATGTTGTGGCATTTGTGATGTGACATGCCTGCCTTGTGATGATTTTCACATTGTGATCTTGTTTCCTGTTCATTGCTCCAGTCTTTCAGATGGGCATTCTCCCAGGCCTATGCCCCACCTGCATGTCACATGTATTGTGGTCAGTTTGTGGACTTCTCAGCATCATCTCCACTAGGTGTTTGTTCTGGCAAAATAGTGAATTGCCACCTTCTTGTCCTACTCATCCCTCCCCCTACTTCCATTCTCATGGTGAGGCCTTTCACTGGCTGTGGGTGCTCTGATGGCACTAGCAGCACACTTAACAATCTGGACCTGCCCCAGTCTCTGATCTTTCACATCCACCTGTATGTAGTCTAAATGTAGCGTATACTATGTACAGCATTGTTATGGCACAATATGGATGTCAGCATTGGTAATGTGTACTGCTGATGTTGGGGAATGTGTGGTACATTGGATTGCCCTGATAGTCGTGGCAGTGTCCTATTTCCTCCTCTGACTGTGCAGGTGTATTTCAGTGACCAGTTACATGTGTCCTCCCCCTCAATGCTGTTGTCTGAGCAGTATGACAGTTGGGATGTTGCATTGTGACCCAGGCACAGGATGGACCCTGACATATGCAGCATGGGTGTGACTTTACTGTTGGGTACCTCCTAATGTGGATTACATTGTCTGATGTTTGCGGCAACTATGGACATTCACATTTGACAGGACTGGAACTTTTGTCTTGATTTCAGGGGATTGTTAACATTGTCGTCCTAAACCCTCTAATTTGGGTGTGTATGATCCATGGGGACGTTACTGCCATTGGCTACTTGACCAGCATACACAGCAGAGGTGGTAGTGGCAACTGTTGTCAGTGTTACATTCCAGTTGTCGGTATGGCTAGAGGTTGTTAATTGGGCCCTGGTTAATGTAGGGAGTATAGTGGCTGACGTGTGACGGGATGTCAGTTTGACGTTGTGCCCTTCCCTCCTGGCATGGCTTTACCTTTGCAACATCGTTGGCATGGCAGCATACCCCCATGGAAAGGTTGTTGGTGTTGTGTAGTGGTGTGCCCCAGGTTTCCTCTGAATGGGCCATGCCCCCCTGCCGTGCCCCTTTACCCATGCCACTCCATGTATATGATGACTTACATGCATTGTGTAGTAGGTATTCCCCCCCGCTGGCAGTTAACATTAGTGCATTTTAATTCCCCATGCAACTTACCCTGCATGTGAGTTGTCTCCTGGTAGTTTGCTGTCCTGTCCTTGGATCCCTGTGACGATCTCCGCAGGGATGACGGCTGCAACCATCTCCTCCATGTGGTCCAGGGCCTCCTGCGGTGCTGGACTCCCACCTCCAGTCTGCAGTGCTGCCTTCCTGTTCCTGGCCATCTTTTCCTTGGTCCTGCACTTGCAGTCATGCCAGTGTTTCTTGCACTCAATGACTGTTCTGCGTACTTCTGCCACACTGTTAATCTTGTCAACATTTTGTTGTCATATTGCATTTCTCCTACTGATTGGCAACTTTGAGGTGACAAACAGTTGGTGCTGGTGTTCCGTCACCTCTTTAACCAGAATTTCCTGCTCCTCTGCACTGAAGCAACACTTTCTTTTCTTCTTCTCCCTGTCCTGGGTCTTGTGTGGGTCCTCCTGGCTGGTTCCTGGTCTGTTGTCATCTTCCTGGGGTCTGTACAGGCATCTGGGATACATTTTGGCCCTCCTCTGCACAAATGGGTGTGTTTGCGGTGAGTTTTTTATTGCGTCAAAAAACGCTGCATATCCGGTTTGCGGTGTCGTAAATCGGCTCACAGTCATTTCCGCCACGTTAACGTTGTTTTCCTTTACAACGTGACGCTGTGGTGGGCGTCAAAGAAAATGACTTACACCTGTGGTTTGCGCCGCCGTGCTTCAAAGTATAAATTTGAAGCCCGCACGACGCCCAGAAATGCGTCAGAGCAGTTTTGCGTCAAAAAGAATAGATATGGGACCCAGTATCTTTCCCTCATGAACATTTACCGCAAATAAAAGAGTAGGAATCCTGATCAAGAGCAACATCAAGACCTTACTGAATTGTACACTTGTTACGGCAACATTGCTACTAGGGTTTAGAACTGAATTTGTTATCCGTACTGCACAAAAAATCACAGCAGTGGTGTATACATTATAATTCTTTATGCAAGGCAGGGCAATGTATGCTATTGACTCTCACAACCAAAATGGGCGCTCATGGTCATCATTCAACAAATGGTGGCCTCCAAAGCAGGAGATAGTTTGGGGAATTATAATTTGTAGTGCTTCATTTGTTAAAGAACGGGTGCCCACAGCCCCTGCTCAGAAGACTATGTTCACGACTATGAAATGCCAGGGATGCTGAACACTACTGAAACGAGTAGGCACACTGGTTTACTCGGTAACATAGATCGCCTATTATCAGTTCTTCACTGATACTGTCATTGATCTGGATAGTATAGATTGTGAATTAAAACAATAGTATATAAACATTGATTACTGATTCAATTACTTCCTCGTTTGTTGTGGTCATTTTTAGTAAGTGGTGGGACTCATGAAACTCCTGTCTTTCCTCAATATTCCAAAGTAGAAACAATCTGATGGAATGACTACTCTCTGAGTTGCTTCACCCAAAATGAAGTAACACTGTGTGCCACAGCACTTTAATGGCTGTTTTCTCTTTTTTTATGGAGGATGATTTTTTTCACAATAAGCAGTGCTGCAGCAGTGGTCCAGGACTGGCATTTTACTTCAGAGCCATTTAATGGGCACCTACCATGACCTACTTAATGCTGACCAAATGAGCCATAGTGGCAAAATAATTCCTTGGACCCCTTTCTGTGTGAGAAAACACCGGTTATGTACTAAGAGAGTGCACATGTTACAGAGGTACATAATTGAATCAGAGGCTTTACAAGCCCGGTCAGCAGAACATACTACCACTGAGCATAAAATTCATGGTACAGACATCTCAAGAAATATAAGAAGTCGAATCTTTCTGTTTATAAAGAGGTATTCTATTGTTTGTAATAAACGTCTCCTTTCACTGCATCATTAAAATCTGATCACTTATAAGCCTAGAGCAAATTTACTATCATCACTACTATGAAATGAGATAGAGAGTATAATGCTATTTTTTAATCATGCAATTAAATATAGAATGTATTGAGCTCTAGGAGCACAAAATAATAAAACAAAATTTTTCATTTTTAATACAGTCAACCCATTTTTTTTATTGAAAAAGAGTCCCCGTCATTCTTTGATCAAATTTGTGCTGTCATAAACTTGCGTCCACCAATATTCCTTTCAATTAATGTGGAGCATTTCATCTGCCAGATATCCTGTCTTATTTATAAAAAATAATGAAACTTCTCTAGTCAAAGTCAAGAAATTTGCGTTTGGCAACATACCTTTTGCCTGGGTGAAATTAGTGTTATCGAACTCACAAACTTTAAGGAGCGTTCATGACTTGTGAATGGTACTTGGCTCCCATTTGGTTCTATTGGCATTCCATTTTTAAGCATTTTTTTTTTCCTAGTAGTGGCATGTAAAGGCATCTTTAAGAGCCCCTTGTAATGGCATTTAGGGGCATATTCAAGAGCCCCTAGCACCACTTGAGTGTCAATTTTCGTGACGCTCCGGTGGCGCAATGCCCTGCTCCGTATTTACAAGGTGGTGTTAAGCCACCTTTGGTGGCTTAACACCACCTTGTAAATACTGCACCTTCACATGCAGCACTTTGCGTGAAAGGGGCATGAAATGGATGTTGTTGTGGGGGTACCACAGCAACACCCATTTCATTTTGATGCTGTCTCAAATTTATTAATTTTCGTAAACTTGAGGCAGCGCCAAAATCTAATGATATCCTAGGGGTGGCATTAGCAACACGCAACTAGAAGAAAGGCTTTCATTTCACCTTGTTTTTTGCTCTTTCTATGTGTGATGCATTTTGTAGGTGTTCCTTCCAGCACAAAAACAATCTCTTTCTAAACACAGCTATCCTTGCACTATGGTGCAAGGGTTGCTTCTTTGGCGCACAGCAGCAATTTTAGCACCGGCGCAGGGGCAAAACACAGGGTGCGCCATATTCTAGTAAATATGGCATATCCCTGCTTTTTTAAAATGATGGTGCGTGATGCAGCCAAATTTAGAATAGCACCGCATAGCATCATTTTCTGTTAAATCTGGCCCAAAGTTGTTTGAGTCTGGCCAGACTAGGGATTTTGGATAGGAGGAGGCCGAGACCACACCTATGACTGATATCTTTTTATTGTGTACCATTTCATCTTCAATAGAATGAAGCTAATAGAAGTGCCCTGTCCAACTCAGAGGCCAAACCATGAAAAAGCCAAATTTCCCCTCATTTCAAAATCAAACCTTTCCAATCTCATGCCGGATACAAATCTATATGGAGAGATGTGCAAGGCATAATTTTTTTGTTGGAACCCCATAATTAAATGAGTGAAGTAATGTTTACCTTTCTCAGGTATTCCTTAGAAGGAAACAAAGGACCTGATTACGACTTCGGTGGAGAGGGTTAATCCGTCCCAAATGTGACGGATATCCCCCCTGCCGAATTACGAGTCCATTATATCCTATGGAACTTGTAATAGGACGGGTGGGATATCCGTCACATTTGGGACGGATTAACCCTCTCCGCCGAAGTCGTAATCAGGCCCAAAATCTCTTTATGTTCATTGGTACATTTCAAGATAATTGTGAGGGGTTTTACTTAACTGTTAGAGTATTTTTCCTTTGCTATTCTTTTTTGTGTGCTGATGTGAGAATAGCCTCTTGCATCAGTTTGACCTTTTGTTGTTCTTGTTTGGGTATTCACTAAATCTTTTTATTTTTGATGTCTACATTTTAAACAGCTCTTAACTTGAACCATTGGCGTGTTTTCTGTTATTGCTTTTATTTTCTTATTGAACTTGGTGTATAGCATTTATATATCTGTTAGACCTGTCAGCCTTGGGTGGTCTGCCGCCAAACTTTTTTGCCTCCGGTCCTCCATTTCGATTAACCTATTTTATTTGGCCTTCGGACTCTGGGAAATTCACCACTACTAACCAGTGATAAAGTGCTTGTCCTCGCCCCCTAAAACAGGTTAAATTGGCTCATACCTAATTGCCATATTTAATTTAGCAATATTCTACTACATGTACCCAGGGCCTGTAAATTAAATGCTACTAGTTGGCCTGCAACAATGATTGTGCCACCTACTTAAGTAGCCCTTTAAACATGTCTCAGTCCAGCCATTGCAGCATGTGTGTGCAGTTTTAAGCTGCCATGTTGATTTGACAAAGAAAACTTTTTGCCAGGCCCAAAACTCCAATATTAATACACATGTCACCCCTAAACAAGTTCCTGGACAGCCCTAAGTGCTGGTGCACAGTATTTAAGTTTTACATGTCCTGGTAGTGAAAAAACCCTAATATCTGTTTTTTCACTAGTGCAAGGCCTGTCTCTCCAAAGGTTAAAGTTGGAGTTCCCTTATTATATTATATAGGTGTAGTTTCCAAATGGGAAGAGATAACCAGCTCATGTTTGGTGTCTTTTGAATTTGTGTGAAAAGCCCTATTTAGTGGTGAAGTGAGTTTTTTTCATTTTTCATCACAATTTTAAAAAAGCCACTTTTAGAAAGCTTACAAAATACACGGCAACCCAATATTGGGATCTTATGGAAAAATGTGTCAATTGGTTTATTTCAGAATTCCACAAGTTCAATTAATTCCTGCACCACTTGCAAACCGGCTTTTGGCCTAAGCAGAACACCAAAAACACTCTTCTAGTGGTGGTGGAGGATATGAAAAAGAGATTGGAACAAGGGGTCACAGTTGCTAATGTACTTCTTGACCCCAGTGCAGCTATTCTTTCAGTTACCTATGGTGTTCCGCAAGGATCCCCTCCTAGTCCTACATTGTTTAACATGAACATGCAACCCATGGCGGATATCATAACCCCCTTTGGAATTTACATCATCTCATATGCAGATGATACCCAGCTGTTTTTTTCTCACTTGCCCAAGACATTTATCCCTCAATGTCTGCCGTGGGACCCTGTCTGTAGCAAGTTGCCAGTTGGCTGAATAAATTCTGCCTTAAGTTGAATGGAGCTAAGAAAGAACTCATGGTCCTTGGGGATAATTCCAATCCCCAAATGGCCCTTTACTGGCCAGTCTGTCTCTGCCCTCCTCCTGCTCCTAAACCAGTTATAAAAAGTTTGGGGTTGGTTGGAAAAAACTTTGACTATGAAAACCACCAAATCGTTTGCCACCTATTTGAGAATCATGTGTATGTTGCAAAAGATCCTGCCTTTACTCCATCAGCCCTCAATGAGACTGGTACTCCATGCTCTGATTCTTTCATGCCTGGACTAAGGTAACTCTCCCTACCGCGTTGCCCCCAAGGCAGTTACCTGTAAACCCCAAGTCTTCCAAAATGCAGCTGCACATTTGCTGCGATGGATCCCTAGGTAGGAATCAGCCACACAGGGCTTGATTGAGCTCCCCTGGCTGCCTGTTGCCCAAATTATTGAATTTAAATCCCTTTGCATGGTGCACAGAGCCTTTCAGGCAAATGGTTTCCCCATCTCCTGGCAAATGGTGTCCCACCTACGCCCCCAAAAGGATTCTGGGATTTACCATGTCTCATTTATTCACCGTCCCCTCTGTCAGAAGAGCTAGAAGTGTAGGATGGTTGTTTCGTTTTAACACGGACCTCCGACTGGCCATTCGATCCATGAACAACAAGTTGAGTTTCTGAAAATCTCTTAAGAAATGGTTATTTAAGAACTGATCTTTTAGGTGACACCTCTGTTCATGGTGTAGTGGTTCTCTTTTTCCATCAGTGGTGAGATGGTTTTGGATCACCATGCACTTTATAAATCTCCTAACATAGCATAGCATATTGCCCCAGGGCACAGGGTAAAAGTCTAAGACTTAATGTGCCTGGAAAAGTCATGTATACATTGCTTTATATTCTGTTACTCTTAAGATCCAACATTCATCAATATTCATCTTCTGTAAAAAATACACAAAAAATTCAAAATTGTTCTACTCAGTTGCAAACCGACAACATATCAACACTGTTATGCCCCATAAGATCTTACAAAAGTAAGATTTAGGGGCATATTTATACTCCGTTTGTGCCGAATGTGCGTCAAAAATTTTGACGCACTTTCAGCGCAAACGTTGCCCCATATTTAAACCCTGACGCCCGATCCGGCGCACCAGGAAAATGGCGCTATGTGCGCCAGTTTTTGGAAGCGGCACCCCGCCCTGCGTTAATGACATGCAGGGTAGGCGTTCCCGTCCAAAAACAGACGCACATAGCGGTGGGTGGTACTTATGCTCCAGGGCAAAAATCACTCCTGCGCGGCAGGCGCCGCAAAAAAATGGCGCAAAGCACGAATATCGTGAAATTTTAACGCCTGGGTCAGGGCAGGCGTTAAGATGGGGCAAACACACCTGTACTTAATCAGAACACACAGAACAAACAACAGAGCAGCAGAGCAGCAGAGCAGCAGAGCAGCAACACGGAGACATGGAGGTGTTTTTTCTTCAACGTGCACGTAGACGCAGAGCCCTGCAGCAACAACAGCAGCCACAACAACAACAGCAGGGACCCCAAAGACAGCGCAGAAGGCAGGAGAGGATATTCCGCCCAAGAACAACCCTGCATGGCCTCAGGGAACGAGACATCATCCAGAGGTACCGGTTGAACTGGCAGGCCATTCAGCAGCTGCTGACAAATATTGAACAGCAATTGGCCCCCACTTTAGTGACTCCACGCACTATCCCAACCGAAACAAAGCTGCTTGCCGTACTTCATCTGCTGGCAAGTGGCTCGTTTCAGACAACTGGTGCCCTGGTTGGTGGAATCTCACAACCATCTTTCTCCGCATTCCTGCCTAAAGTACTGGATGCCATCATTGGACTGACACCCAACCACATCTGCTTCCCTAACACAGTGCAGAAGCAGCAGGAAACAAAACAGGGGTTCTACGCCATCAGTGGCTTTCCGCACGTCCTTGGTGCAATCGACTGCACACACGTACGCCTTGTGCCACCTGCTGCGAGTGAACACCTCTACCGCAACAGGAAGCAGACATATTCCATCAACGTGCAGGCCATAGTCCATCACCAAGGACTGATCAGCAACATTGTGGCTAAATATCCTGGGAGTGTACATGACGCATTCATCTTCCGTCACTTCACCATCAACCAACACTTCCAGGATGGACGGTATGGCAATGGACTACTTGTTGGTAAGGACAAAATCTACTTATATACTCACTGCACAGAAACACTCTAGGATAAACAACACATACACCACAATAGCAACACCTAGACAGGAACACACTGAGGTACTCACATCACTAGCCATGTGTCACAAGTCACCATTGAACCTCTCACACATTTGAATTTACTCCACAGCTTAGTGTGAAGACATTCATGACTGTGGTTGCCTAAATGTCACCTTGCAAATTGGAAGTCTCACAATAACCTGTACACTAATACAATGCATAACTTTTAAGGGATGGTATGGCCTGGGTATGTTCATATGAACGTTTCTAATACCCTTTCATGTTTCAACTCTGCATGGAACTATCATCACACCCCCAGTGAGGACACACGGACACCTGTGTCACAAGTCACAATGCAAGGGAGGGCACACTGTACTTGAGAAACCAATACATCCTGCTGACAAACAGTTAGACAACAAACACTTGCTCAGCCAAGGAAAAAAAACAATGCCAGTTTCCACCAACAACCATAGGTTGTCACATTAGTACACAAAATAGTCACAGACAACACAACACAACTACTGCCATCAAAGATACGTACAACAGTGCCTCCTACATCTAATTGATACCATTCTGTGTTTCTCTTTCAGCTGATCAGGGGTATGGCATCCAGCCTTGGCTAATGACACCATATGGACACGCAGCATTGTGGAGAGGACCTTTGGGATCCTAAAGTCAAGGTTCCGCTGCCTTGACATCACTGGCGGAAGCCTACTATACTCCCCAGAGATGGTCTGCAAGATCATACTCACTTGTGCCATATTACACAATATTTGTGTAAAAAGGAACATTCCCCTCCTTGAACCGGACCCAGACATGCCTGAGGATGATGATGAGGAGGATGCTGGCCTGCAACAGGAGGGGGAACAACCTAACACCGCAGCAGGAGTGCGTAGGCGCCAACAGCTTGTGAACAATTTTTTTACTTAAGTTATTATAATCACTTGTATTCCACACTTGTAAATAAACACAGATAACAAACAACACATCATGCTTTGGCCTATTCATTTCTGACCACCTTTAGTTTGAAATAGATGATGAATGTCGTCTCATTGATCAAGAATGCCATTAAAATTCATCACACCAAAAATAAACATCACAACTGTATGCACAGAGGGTAGGATGTGACATGTTACATTACCATACACAGAGCCCAACAAGAGTACAAATGTGACAATTACACATGCCGGATCCAAACAACTGAAACAGTCTCTCATCCAGCCCAAAATTGGAGATCATTTGAAAGTCACATCACACGTGTTCAGAGACAGGGTGGGACCATCCATGTGTACGTGAACATGTCATCAATGGCTTCTCTCAAGTGTATGATGTGAACAATACACAATTGCAACAACATCAGCTGCCACTAACTCAGGAGGAGACCTTGAAGTTACAGTGACAACATACACACAGACAGGTCATACTGGATCCACATTCCCACACACATGTACACATATGTCATACAACCAACCTAATATTTGAAAGTAGACCATCACAGTTGTGTCCCAGTTTGAACCTAGCAGGAAGATTGTAACATGACACTAAACCAGTTTATGCAGAAAGGGACACAGACAAGCAAAAAATCTTCGCATTATCACATCGTGAACCCTGAGAGTCTTGCAAACTTAGTCATATGAAAATGGTATGAAACTTAGCTTCAAATCATCATTACTGCAAACGTCAAATGGGCTAATGAGATGAATGAATGGTCAACAGTCATTCATACCATATGGCCTTACATTCGCCCGCTGCTGCAGGTTTGCCATGATATGATAAAAATACTCCATGGATACAGTAGCTATTCTGGATGGTCAAATCCTAGGGTGCTGGGGGCCTAACTCCACCTCTACCACCCCCAAAACATACAAGAATCATGTACTTGTGAACTAAACACATGCATAAGGCACATGTGTGGCCTCCATGTCACAAGTCCTACACAAATAAGAAACACAAAATCATAATGGGACATGGTCAGCCCCATAAAAACTGAAAGTGACTCTCCCACTCCCTGTTAGGACTACAGATAAAAACATCCCCATCATAAAGGTGGGCACATTTTGGAGACAGAATAAATAATGGTATCAAAAATATCATTTCAAAATAGCCATCAGCAATTACACCAAATATGTTGTCAAATATGGTCAATACATTAGTTAACGTATCCCAAACATCACAGTGTGAAGGCCGTCTATACATAAAAGTACGGACATTTGTCATATACAAACACAAATGTGTCTCACATCGCACCATTTGACCATGACAAATCACCTTTCCAAAGCTAAACACATGAAGACATTTGGATAAATTTGCTCCATATTCTACGCATACAGCATGGCCGTCATAATTTGTTCACGTACATGAGTGCACACAATGCAGAGTCAGATACAAATGTATCCAAAAGTGTCTTGATATTTCGCCTTCAAAATATTATTTACATCCACAATATTTTTGACTCTGCATCATGTGCACCACTGTACGTGTAAAAAAAACGACGCCCATGATGTATGCGTGGTGAAATTGACGCTACATGCGCAATATGTTGGTCATTTCATGTACAGTATGAATTATTAATATTCATAACATATTTTTTCACTCCGCATCATGTGCACCACTGTACGTGTAAAAAAAACGACGCCCATGATGTATGCGTGGTGAAATTGACGCTACATGCACAATATGTTGGTCATTTCATGTACAGTATTAATTATTAATATTCATAACATATTTTTTCACTCCGCATCATGTGAACCACTGTACGTGTAAAAAAAACGACGCCCATGATGTATGCGTGGTGAAATTGACTCTACATGCACAATATATTGGTCATTTCATGTACAGTATTAATTATTAATATTCATATCATATTTTTTCACTCCGCATCATGTGCACCACTGTACGTGTAAAAAAAACGACGCCCATGATGTCTGCGTGGTGAAATTGATGCTACATGCACAATATGTTGGTCATTTCATGTACAGTATTAATTATTAATATTCATATCATATTTTTTCACTCCGCATCATGTGCACTGTAATGCGTCATAAAAAATTGACGCACAACTGTGTATGCGTGAAAATATGACGCATAACGGGAAAATAAAAACGGCGGCCATTTTATGCAGGAAGTGATGTAATAGGATATCCTGTTTACAAAATCTGTACTGGGAGGTAACTTTCACTTTCACTTTGCAGTCTCAGATTTCTCTAGACTGTGTGGTTGTGTGAAAGGTGTTGTCGTGTGTTTTACTGCTCTAGTGTCCTGTGTGCCTTGTATTTTGTCTTAGTGTCAATCTATTATTGTTGTATCACATTGTCTCAGTCTGTTTAGTGTTATTTTGTCTATACCTGTGATAGTTTGTATTGTCCGTGGGAGTCTGTTGTGGGTAGCATAGTTTGGGGGGTTAGTTGGGCTATTTTTCTACTTCTCCTTTTTCTTTCACACCTCTACCTTTCCCCATTTCCCCCTTTATATTTTATATTTTGTTAGTACATTCTTATCCCTCTCAATATGTCAGGTAGGCCTCGCCTGTCCAGGATGGGGGAAGACGAATTGGGGGGGTTCATATGGCTCGTAAGCCATTTCCTCCCACTAATGCTGGAAGCTGGGGGCTGTGTGATACAGGGGTATCACACGGAGGCCAGGAAAATCCGGTGGGAGAAGGTGCGCCATCACCTGGTCCGGGTCTATGGGAGTCTCATGAATGTACACCAACTCAAGCACCGCTGGGCAGATCTGATCACCAGGGAACAGGACCTGCTGGACCACCTGGGACTCCAGATTGGTGGCCATGTTGGTGAGTAAAAAACAATTACATGGGAATGACAGAAATCGGTGTGTGAACATGTGATGATTGTTAGCGAATCTGCAAAATAAGTAGCTGAGTGTGTGTAATGCCAGGGAAACCTAGGCCCATGTTTATACACATTAATCCCCATTCTTGCAACACATGTACACGCAATGACAGCTTTATAAATTCAACATCTATTTGTATTATGCTAAGTCGCCCCCTCTCTGCGTCCCAAAATGTTTCAAATGCTGCGCTACAAAGGTATACATATGTGTCCTAATGTGTATTTGTTGCAGAATGTGTATGAAGACCTATGCTACCAGTCCGATGGATCATTTTTGCAACACATACCAGATGCCTGTAGCTGCATGTAATGTAGTGTTGCCTTTGTGTCAGAAAAGCAACTCGTGAACGGCTCCATTTGTACTCCACTGGTCATAATGGCCAGTGAGTACGTCATGTAGAAACAACATACCTACATATGCAGACGCCATAGCTAGACAGAAAATTGGAAACACATGATGATGCTATACATGTGTGTTGCCGTCACGTCACATGAAGTTAGTCATGTTGTTCACACATATGTCACATGTGTGTCTGTTTGCTGTCTGTTGACCCTGTCCAAATAGCCTGTTTAATTGTGAGTGGTCATGCAGTCCTCATGGAACCAGTTTTGGAATGTCTCTCGGGGATGCACATGCTGAGATGTATGGATAACATTATTGTTGGGGCATACTAATGGAGGATTAACTTGGACGACACCTGACTGTCCTGACCACTGCATGAGTGTAGTAGGGTGTGACACTGGAGCAGGAGACTCATCCAATGTTAATGTTGAATACAAAGTGATCCATGCAGGATGAGCATGTGTGAAAGTCTATCATTACCATGTCATTTTCACACAGTGTCGTTGTAACAGAAATCTTTTGTCCGTTCACCCAGTCTGAGTATAATCTTTGTTTCATGCTTTACAGGTGGACCAGCCCCGTACACCGTGGGAGAGGTGGCCCATTTTGACGACCCCGATACCTACAGTGAGTGTCGCCTGAGTGCTATTTACATTGTTTGGTAATG
This sequence comes from Pleurodeles waltl, assembly GCF_031143425.1. Lineage (NCBI taxonomy): Eukaryota > Metazoa > Chordata > Amphibia > Caudata > Salamandridae > Pleurodeles > Pleurodeles waltl. The sequence goes on along the minus strand of NC_090444.1, from coordinate 1,454,540,221 downwards.
ACGCATGATGGATTACTGTGTGTTCAAGAGAATTCATGATTTGATGTGCTGGCCGTTCATTGGCTTTGTTCTTTTAGTGTGATATCAAATTAGAATTATGTTTCTGCAAAGCAATACGTAGTCATCTCTCAGATTGAGGGGCTGTAGCCCATTCAATTATGGCGGCAATTGGGAATGGTATGACTCATTTCGAATAGACTGGTCAATGTTAGACTTGGTCAGGGACTTGCCATGAACTGAGTCTGCATATCAGACTGACAGTCTCCCAGATAGCTTAGGCACATGGCATTGATGACAAGTGCTTCTTCCTAGTTGAGGATGGACTGTGTACACTGTAGGTTGGATCTTCCATGGGCATGTACTTCCACAAGGTGAACTCGAAGTGTGTGTGACTTGAGTGCAATGCCCTAGGTGTTCAGTTGAATCATGTGAATGGGTGTACTACCTCCCCTGTGTGTGTTGTTAAACATGCCTCACTAATAGTATGTTATGTTGGGCTAAGTCATAACATTTTGACATGTGTGGACCTGGGATGTGACAAGGTTGGGCTGACTACAACGTGTTGCTAGCCCTTCATAGGTGTTGTGTGTGAAGGCACATAATTGTTGCACTTTCTGTACACTCCTGGGTGTGCATTGAACATGGGATTGTTGGTTGCTCTTCCCACACCACCCACAAAGACTGGGATGTTACTGTGAAACAGGGTACCTAGGACTGTAGCAACCAGTATGTTACACGTACTTAACACCTTTTGTGACTTGAGTTAGTACCTTGGGCCAGAGTGAGAAAAATGTCTACACGTTGCAAATGGCATAAATATCTGTGTGGGATTTGCAAACGTCTGTTTCCTAATCCAAAATGTATTTGGTGGTCATGTACATATGAGTAAAATGCTTTTCAAAATTGATATAATGAAGGGTTTTACCAGACCTACTTGCAAATCACAGTGGTAGGCAATCCCATTTGCAACCGAGTACGTGGTTGCAAAGTGAGTAGCTGTTATCATCCACTTGAAGTGGATGGTAACCACCTTGCTGACTGGAAGGGGTCCTCATTGTAAAGCTTCTGCCTTTGTGAGTGGACTAAAAAAATCCTGCGCAAAAAAGCCAGTGGTCTAAGGGACCAATAATTACCGTGAAAATTTCCAAGTACAATTGTTGTGATTTAAAAATAATTGCAGCTCATTTTTCTTTCCGGTAAACGGCCTACACTTGGGGAGAAATAACTTGCTTAATTTAAAAACAGTCACGTCTATGGAGTTCTGCTGGTCCCAGCAGGCCACCATCCCCGTGAGTGCCCATGTTGCTAAGGTGGGGCAACTTGGAACCCACATCATTGATGTTCATGAGGTGGGTTTTAGGGACCCCATAGCGACTCGCAGACGGTGTCAGAGACACCGTTCTGCTTTGCAATTTGCTAGTTGATTTTCCTAAATTCCTACATCTGACACCTAGTGTGGACACATGATTCTGGGCCAGGGGTTCAATCTTAGCACACAACTAATTAAAAATGCTATTGAGTGAGAAGTGTGAGTGTAATCACATAGAATGACATATGTACTGAAGTCAGTATGCGGAAGAGCTGGTGCCATAATGTCAAATGCCTTAGGTATGATTTGGATGAGTAGTTTAGGGTGATGTCATCCATCATGTAAAGACATGGATATGCTAGGTGTGATATGACCTTAGGGATGCATGATTCACATGTACTTCCTCTGAGCATTTCCGTGAACTATGTTGTAACAATTGCTGCATACAATACTGTATATTTCTAGTAATGGACAAATGAGCCATTGTGGGATTCAACCCACTGTAAATTCAATGCTCAATATTTCCCTTTTCTCTTCACAGCTGCAAACCTGAGTGCCGCAGAGCGCAACCATTTTGAGCACAGGGCAATGAGGTGAAGGCACATCCTGCAGGTGCAGTGTGGGTATCGGAGGATGGCCCGCAGATACAATTCCGATCGGGCCTCCGGGGCGTGGTATGCCACACCACAGGCTCCACCAACGGTGCCACCTACAACCACCAGGTCTGCCCAAGGGGACCCAGCGACGGACCAGCCATCTTCCTCAAGACCTGGACCCAGCCGTGTGTTGGGAGCAGGGCTGTCCCGTGGCCACTCCACTCCAGCGACAATCTCCACCTCCACCGGCATGCAGACCAGCAGTGACCCTCCAATTGACCCTGCAGCCTTCCAGGCATTGTCTAGGAAACTGGACACGTTAATTCAAAAGGTGGACAACCTGACGGAGGACATGGCGGAGGTTAAAAAGAAGGTGCGCTCCATCCGGCGCACACTTCAGAGGGCAAATCTTTAGTTATTTTGCCCTCCTGAACTTTTACCCCTCCCCTCTCCCCTCTTTCCTCTTTTCATACTGTCAGTTGGGTTTGGGGGGTTAATTATACGATAAGTATAGGTAATTAGCTTAGTTAGTGTTAGGTAAGAGGGTGGGGGGTCCTTATACTTTCTATCTAATATTTTTGTGTGGGTGGGTGGGTGGGGGGCAATGTTGGGATTCCTGTTTAATAAAAAAAAAAAATATATATATATATAAAAAAAACAAATACAAAAAAATATATGTTTGTTTAGGATAGTATAGTATGTGTGTAGGTTAGTAAGTGTTGTCCTGCATGTGTCTTGTCTCTTAATGGTGGGTGGGGGGTTGATGTTTAGATCGTTTCGTTACATGTGTAGAGTAAGTTTAGCTTAGGTTAGTTAGGGACAGTTGTGGGTTAGTAGTAGTCAGGTTAGATTAGTGTAGGTTTACCTTTCCCTTAGTTGCCTCTTTTATTACTACTTTTAAATAAAAATTTTGTTAACCCTTTACCTGATGCGTTAGGTGCTACCTTTTCATGGCCTTGACATCAGTGTAGCAGAAATGTTAAGTATGACATTTGTGTTCCATGCTCCCTATCCCCAGGCTTATGAGGTTTAACATGCCAGCTACCCGTGTGCTAACTTGGTAAGTATCCACCATGTTGGAGAGCCACCATTGGTAGTGTGCATTGATCATCAAGGTTTGGGGTTGGTATGTATCCTACTTCACAAAGAGTGCTTCCAGACTTGTTATTGTAGGTAAATAGATAGGTCGGACAGCATTGTGAAGTTCATGGAGAGCTTTATAGATGATGATTTGTTCACACTCTTGTCTTGTTGCTATCATTGCTGACCTACATCATGTGTGTACTGATTCAGCATGACTTTCCTTCATGGAAGTATACGCCGTAAGGGTGATTGATGCAGTGTAATTTGTTTATCATTCCTTTCATTCTACAGCATAATTTCAAATTTTAGTATTGCATGGTGCCTACATTTCTCTGCCACCATTAGTTGTGTAGACTAGCTATAGATGGTGCATCATTCTGTCCAACACAGCATGATTGTGTGTGCTTAGTCCCTTCATCAGTTATTTTCCTCAGTATAGTAAAGCTATGATGCAATCCTGGCCACTGCACAGATGATTCAGTATACATGAAATCAGGACAGTAGTATAGAGAATCGACATGGTTTCCACACAGCCACTTTGGAGTTATCTACTGCACAGTTGAATTTCGAAATGACACAGAGACACAATAGGTGTGCAAGTGATATTTATTCATAAGTGGTGCTGTGCAAAATGTCCATTCACCATGTTTGCTGACTCCTTTCTGGTGCATTATTACATGGTGATCCTACAGAAGGGGTGTGGATGATGCTCCTGACATGCTGGGGTGATGTCACAGACAGTGCAGAGGAACATGAAATGCCAAATGGTAGGAGAGAAACATTCACTGGCAAGGTGGACAAGTCAGTCAGTGGATTGCCGAACAGTCATTGAGGTTAGTTGTAGTGAGACTGGCATGTGTCAAAACGTAGGACCTTGGTCAGAGTAGGGCATGGTGCAGGGACTATGGCTTCCGGGTACTCTTGTGTGTGAATGTTATCTGTTCCATGTCTTCTTCTTCTGATGTGTGTGTTGCCTGGTGTGTCCTTGTTGTTGTTGGTTGTGAAGGGGCAACACACACCTCAGTGTTAGAAGACATGGAGGCAGACATCCCGGGGGCTGATCCCTGTTGAGTAAGGAAGGGCAGTACTGCAGCAAGGAGGGCCTGCTGGTTTTTCAGAATGGCAGCCACATCCCGATGGTAGGCAGCCAGGTCGGCCCTGAGGGGTTCTATGTTGCATTCGTGCACACGTTGAGTGGCTTGCAGTTTGAGTTGTTGTGTCAACTGGATGACAGCTGTGCCAATTTCCTTCAGTGTTTTTGAAATGTCCTCCAAGAGAAAATTTCTGGCTTGCATTGCAGCTGCCTGATCAGCAGTTGACAACATGCACGAACGCACCCCCTCAAGGCTGGCTGCCATATTTTGCATCCCCACCCGCACCTCCTTGGCCAGCTCCCGCTGGACCCCAACGATAGTTCTTTCGAAGCTGGTGCCAGTGTCGTCAGAGTCCTTAGCTGTGTTGGAGCTGGCAGGTCTTACAATTGGGGTGGCGGGTGGTTCTACTGTGGTGGCTGCTTCTTCTGTGCTCCTCCTTGTGACTGAAGGTGGGGTTTGGAGGCTTTCAAGGACCATGTCAATGGTCTCTTGTGGGAGGTTGATGGTGTCGTCATCCATGTCATCAGGGAACTCATGGACAGGCAGATCAGCAGGAGATCCGTGTTCCTCTGCAATGAAACAGGGTACAATTAGTGTGTCTGTGTTGTGACAATTTTGCAGTAAGATACAAGCCTTTGGATGCCTTAACGTTGTACTCTGTGTTTGTCTAGGTATCTGCTGTCCATCATAGGGCATTGTTGTAGGCCTATGGCCCACCTGTGTGTCACATGTTTGATATGGATCTTTCAGACATGTCTGCCAGGTCGCCTCTAGGTGTTGCTTTGTAATTATTTAGGAATAGGCGTTTTTTTCTCCTACTCCTCACTCGGTGTTTCACTATTGTTATGGAGGGACATTTTGTAGGGTGGGCTATCATTATTCAACATGTGATTCTTGGCTTTCTAGGCAGCAGGATAGCTAATGGTGTGGGGGACTAAGTTTGACCCACTTGAAAATAACTCTGTCACCCAGATATTCAATTTAGCTAAGACTAACTAGCAGTGCCTCTGGTCTCCCACATCAAAGGAATGTTTAGACATCCGAGCGCATGACATCTTTGGAACTTCTCAGGGAAGTGGTGGTCACTCAGGTCCTACACATTTGTATCTTTTCCGGTAGGTTCCCATACACAAATGACATAGACAGTATTAGTTTGATATGAAGTTTCATTGTACAACTGACTTGTAGGAATTTAGGTGTGAGCCCCATTTACACAAACAATACACACTGTTAGAATTGAAATAGTCCGCAGGAGAGTAATACATTAGTACACAGCTTTCATGGTGCCTAACTGTTTCTACTCTCCCCCTGCATGTTCTATGTATAGCACAGCTTGTTAAGTTTGGAGGTTGCCTGTCAGAATCACAGGGGAGACATCATCCCTCATATCAGAGGAATGGGCTAGGATCTGGTTGTGCATCAGCAGCAAGGCAGGCAGCATCTAGTTGTTATTTTCTGTTTGGAAACTGCCCTGCCAGCACACTTGCCTCTCAGGCCCTGCCCCATACACTTTTTATTCACATTGCATGATCTGTACATGTAACGTGGCATTACCTATGCATGTCAATGTTAGGATGTGGTATGGATGTAAACATTCTTGATGTTTTGAGATGATGTTGGGTGATGTGTTTTGAATTGGATTGGCCTGTTTATCGTATGAAGGTCCTATTTGTTTGTCCGACTTTGCAGGTGTGTTTCAGTGACCAGTTGCCTGTGTCCCCTCCTCAATGTTGTTGTCTGAGCAGTATGACATTAGTGATGTAGCCTTGTTAGCCAGGCACGTGAGGGACCCTGACGTATGCAGCATGTGTGTATCGTTAGTTCTGTGTGGCTCCTATTGCTGTTTACTTAGGCTTATGTATGTGTCAGTTATGGACATTCGGCATTTGAGTGTACTGGTACCTTTGTCTTATTTCTAGGAGTAATTGCAGATGTCACCCTCACCCCCTAATTTAGGTATGTATGTTCCAGGGTGGGGTTTCTGCCATTTGGTACTATAGCTGCACAGAGATGAGAGGTGTTATTGTCAACTGTGTTTGCAGTTAAGTTACAGTTGTTGTATTTGCTACTGCATTACAGATAGGGACCTAGTTGATGTAGAATAGATTTTGCAATACAAGTGCCAGGATGTGGATTTGAGGTAGTGTCCTTCCCACCTGTCACTGCTTTCCCTTGGCTCTCTTGTTGTAATTACAGGATGTCCCCGTGGGACTGTTGTGGTTGCTGTATTTTGTCGTGCCCCAGCTTCGGTCAGTACTGGGCATGCCCCCCTGCCGTGCCCCTTTCCCCATGCCACTTCATATATGTGCTGACTTACATGCATTGTGTAGTAGGTATCCCCCCCCTGCTTACAGTCCCCATTATTGTATTAGGATTCCCCATGCGACTTACCCTGCATGTGCGTAGTGTCGTGGTAGTCTGCGCTGTCCAGTCCTTGAATCCCTGTTACGATCTCCTCCGGGATGACGGCTGCGACCATCTCCTCCATGTGGTCCAGGGCCTCCTGTTGTGCTGGACTCCCCCCTCCAGTCTGCATTGCTGCCTTCCTGTTCCTGGCCATTTTCTCTTTGGTCCTACGTTTGCAGTCATGCCAGCGTTTCTTACACTCGGTGACTGTCCGGCGTTCTTCAGCCACACTGTTAATCTTGTCCACAATTTGTTTCCAGATGGCCTCTCTCCTACTGAGTGGCAATTTGGAGGTGATGAAAAGTTGGTGCTGGTGTTCCGTCACCTCTTTCACCAGGATTTCCTGCTCCTCTGCACTGAAGCGACACTTTCTTTTTTTTTTTTAAATGTCCTGGCTCCTGTATGCTTCCTCCTGGCTGGTTCCTGGTCTGCTCTCATCCTCCTGGGGTCTGTTGGGGCATCTAGGATCCATTTTGGGTCTCCTCTCCTGAAAGGGCAGTTTTCGTGCAAAAATGTGACGCAATTGCGTGAAAAAAAAAGGCGTTTTCACGATTGCGCTGTCGTAAATCGACCCACAGTGATGTGCGTCGCATTTACGTTGGTTTCCTTTACGACGGACCGACGCTGTCTGCGTCACGAAATAATTACTCCCACCTGTTGGTTGCGCCGCCGTACGTCAAAATATAAATTTGACGCCCGCATGGCGCATCCAAATGGCGTTAGACGGCGCAAAAATTTTTGACGCAAAATTGCATTAGCGCAATTTTGCGTCAAAAAGTATAAATATGGCCCTTAATATTTAATAAATCCAAAGATCTTAGAGAGGCAAAAAACCCTCTTAACAAAGTCGGTTATTGCAGTCCACAATTCAAGATCCTAATTACATCCACAAAAATGCTGAATTAGTCATTTATTTAATGTCAGAGAATGTGTGTTAATAGGGAGAAAATCTGGATTTGTTCTGTGGTGCCTATAGCCTGGCCTAGATCACATGACTACATGTAAATGACAGTAATACTTTGTGAATTCCTCCCAGACAGTCTCACAACTGAGGGAATACCTGGGCCTGAGTGAGCCATCTGCTGGCAGAATGGGGGGTGGAGGGGTGGACTGAGCACAGCCCAACTCACACCTGAATAGCCTGTGCTCTGCATTATCACAAAGGGCCTAATAACCCTGCATTGTGATTTTAGCTACCTTGGAGCCAGGGTAGGGGAGGCAGGAAATTCAATGCACTTCAAAGTCATTTTGAAGCTTCCCCCATCTTCCATAACCAGGGCTCCAGGGTATAGAACAAGGACCTCATGCCCCAACTCTTCAGTACACTTCTGGACCTGTGGATAATCTGCCAAGAAGGAGAACTGCTGTGCTACTGCAAGGACTGCCAGTCTGCTGAACTGCTGCTCTAAAGGAACTGCTGCTGTGCTGACCTGCTGTCTGCTGTACCTTCACCTGGGAAAGAAGAACTGGATCTGCAACCTTATTTAAAACCCAATACCCCAGAGTGATACAAAGGGCTAGTCTGTTGGCCTCCTGATCTGAGCCTCAGAGACACAAAAGGCTCCTCAACTAACTCCTGGACCCAGACAGCTGCGTTAAGCTCCTGACCGCCTTTTAGGTCTTAAACTCTTGATGTGGCTCACAACCTCTTAAAATCAAGCATTTGGGCTGTTTACCTAGGAGTCATGCCACTTGTCCCAAAATCCAGGGTGAGCCACTGCCAGCCTGTCTTTTTGCACAGAAAGCATTGGTCACCAGGGGAAGACACCAATGCAAACCACTAGCTGACCCGTCCACTTTGACTTCTAGCCTGCTTTTCCTGCCCCACTGACCATCACCTGTGATGCTCTCCTTTTTTCTGGCGACCCTCTCCAACAGAAATAGCACTCTTGGCACAAAACCTGAGAAGGACAACCTTTACTGGGACTAATCTAGGCCTGTATCTGACCCAGACTCCACTGCAGTTGGCCTGAACTTTTAACTTTGACCCAGTCCAGTGTGACAAGATATCTGTAGTTGGCACTTTATGCTTTAGGCACTATATTACAGTTTATTATTTAAAAATGAATAACCCTGGTTCTACTGATTGGGTTTCTGTCATTTTAGTCTTGTTTTATTGAGTAAATTAAGGTGTACCTTTCTAACCTGGTGTGGGATTTTTTTTTACTGATTTCCTGTTTGAAGTATTGCACAAATACTTTACCCATTGACTTTATGTTCAGCCTGACTGTTCTGTGCCAAGCTATAAGGGGGTTGTGCCTTGCCCTGACTAGGATGCCTTACTACTTGACCAGGACTCTCACTGGAGTGAACCAATAACCCAATTTCTAAACATATATATGTATTGTATGGATGTTATGTCTGAATGGCTGTGTGATATTGACTCAAAAGTGAACTCTTTTTCGGAGTTCCTGGTAGCAACATGTTCCTGGTTGGTGTCTACCAGGGTAGTAGTAAAAATGTGTTTGTTTCTATAGTGATACAGTAACAAAATCTAAATATGATAATTGAAACGTTTTTCTCATTTTCTGATCATTTACTTCATGTGCACTAGATATTATTTTTTCAAGAATACGTTAACCATTTGAAATGAAATACAATGATAATTTACAAGTGATAATCTCAAATTTCCCCATACCGAAATTATGTTTAGGAAGCACAATTTATAACCCCCCTTATGACAACAGGTCATGATTTCCATGGTCACATCATCACTGTAACAAATGATCACATATGGATGCAATCTGAACACTTTCCAGGAGCAGCTCAACAAATGCAGCAGTCAACAACACTTTCCTCCGACCCAATGCTAAGAGAAATGTTCTTCACAAATCCAAATAAACGTTATTGATTTTCTTAAGATGCATTGTTGAACAGGTGAGCCCTACTGGAAAGACAATTTCAATTTCACAGAATATGTAACATGTAAGGTGCAGTAAAAAGTTCACTTCAGGTGAAACTCTATCCACACACCTAATCATTCTCCCTCCAATAGTAAGCACGTTATACTCTGCATGTCTTTGTTATCACAAATAACAAAATATCTGGGGCTTTAGGGAATGCTTTGCGTTGACAATGACATTCAGCTGCTCATGGCTTTTCACTCGAGGTTTTGAAATGGCGTTTGTGCACTGCAATCATTTAAACTGGTGCAATTGTTTATCTAAAACAATAACATCACTGATGGTGTTGGTGTAGGAAATTCCGAGATGAGGAAGTATTGTGATTTTTTTAGGGGAATTCTGATAATCCACGAAGAAATACGAAATAGGAAATTTAATGGGAATTGTTGTTTCTGCGTCCAATTAAACTGGTCCTTTTCGGTTTCTCTGCTCTTGGCCAATTTACATCTGATAATTTGCCATCTTTTTGCTAGTCAGATATCCGGGAAGCAGTTTTAGTGCATTAGTTGCAAATCCAGGTTCATCCGGTAACAGGAGTGGCTGGCTAAACCAAGAACTCAGCCCACATGTAATGAGGGTGGTACATGAAAAAATCTTTGTAAGCTGACACTCAAACACACCCATGCACGTGTTACCATCCTTGTGGGACCTTTGTGTGGAGACTTGCCTTGTGGGGACTAACCTTTCCTAATGTTTTAAAAATATGACAATAACATAAGTGTTTAGTAAAAATTCGTAGTACAGGATCCTGCTTCACTTTAAGAATATGTTGTTATTTAAACGACACACAGAACCATTCTTGTGGGGACTCGAACAAGGGTTACCATTCTTGAGGGGGATTACTCCATAATTATTATGGGGGTTATTACAACTTTGGAGGAGGTGTTAATCTGTCCCAAATGTGACGGATATACCACCAGCCGTATTACGAGTTCCATAGGATATAATGGACTCGTAATACGGCTGGTGGTATATCTGTCACTTTACTGTCACTTTTGGGACGGATTAACACCTCCTCCAAAGTTGTAATAACCCCCTATGTGTGCTAGAATACAGTCATGGTGACAGGGCTTAATGTGTATTTTATCAGCAATACAAGTAGATAGCATCACAATCTATTCATAATTGAATGGCTGCACATATCCTGCACATCAATAGATGGGTTATATTTATAAAGCATCAGAAAAGTTCATATATCACAAATACAGGAGGGGAATTGAGACTGTGGGTACCTTTTTGCTTAGTGGCCAAAGTCTTGGGAGCGGGGACTAACACATGGACAAATTAAATGATGGAATCAAGCAATGAGGTCAATTCAGTGTGATCACCTTAATTCGTTATTAGACTACATCTGCATAGGGATAACATATAATGTCACTGACTGCCTGTGTGCTGCTGCCCACAGAGGCCATATGTGATCATAATAGTATCATAGTCTCTTCAAAGATACCGTCAACAACAATGGTATACGTCCCCCATAGAGCTAGCATGTGAAGATAATGGTGTTCAAGTCACTGGTGTGTAGAAGTAATATGATGAGGTCCTCAAAACAATAGTGTACAATTATAATGATGTTCAAGTCATCACAGAGATAGTGTGTGGTTACTGGGATGTACAAGTCCCGCCATGGATAGCAGTATGTGGCTACTGGCATATGCAATTCCCCACAGAGATAGTGTGTGGTCATTGGGATGTTAAAAAATTCATAGGTATGTTGTGTCAAGGTAAGCATTTGAGTCTCCACAAACATAGTGTGTGAAGATAATGTTCACACATCTGGTGTGCGAAGATAAGGATGCTCAAGCCCCCACAAAGACAGTGTGTGATTATAGGAATGTTCAAGCCTTATTACAGTGTGTGAATATAGTGGTGCTCAACTTCCTACTGACTGAGTGTGTGCAGATTATCATGGTCAAGTCTATACAGTATTAGTGTGGAATTATAATTGTAAGTCCCCACAGTGACAGTGTGTCATTATAGCATCCTTCAAGTCCCACAGAGATAGTGAGTGGTTACTGGGATGTAGAACACCTCATAGACCTGATGTGTGAAGGTCAGCATCTTCAAATCCCCACAGATATACTGTGTGAAGAAAATGCTCAAGATTCCACACAGAAAATGTGTGAAGATAACGGTGTTAAAGTCCCAGTAGAGATAATCTGTGTTTGTAGGCATGTTCAGGACCTTATAGACAAGGTAATGAAGGTAAGCATGTTCAGGTTCACATAAAGATAGTGTGTGAAGATATTGTTCAAGTTCCCACATAGATAGTGTATGATTATTGGAATGTGCAAGTCTCATTATAGTATATGAAAATAGTGGTGTTCAAGCCACTACCAACAGTGTGCAACTTGTCATAATCAAGTTTATACAGTGATCGTATAAGTCCCCACAGAGATAGTGTGTAATTATAGCGATGTTCAACCCCCACAGAAGTAGAGTGAGGCTGTTGGGATGTTCAAGTCCCCACAGGGATAGTATGTGGTTACTGGGATGTTCACGTTCCCACAGAGCAAGTGTGTGATTGCAGACAGTCTCTACTGACACAGTATGTGCAAGTTATCATAGTCAAATCTACACAGTGATACTGTGTGCAGGAAGTTATGTGATTGCAGAAATGTTCAGGTCCACACAGAGAAACTGTGTGATTATTGAGTTGTTTAAGTCCCCACAGAGAAAGTGTGTGATTATTGGGATGTTCAAGTCCCCTCAACAACAGAGTGTGATTAATGGGATGTTTAAGTCCCCACATAGATAGTGTGTCGTTATTGGGGTGTTCATGTCCCCACAGATATATTGTGTAGTTATTGGGATGTTCAAGACCTCGTTGAGATGTTGTGCCAAGGTAAGCATGTTTGACTGCCCACAAAGATAGTGTGTGAAGATTATGTTCAAGTCTCCACACAGAGAGTGTGTGAAGATAAGGATGCTCAAGTTCCTACAAAGAAAGTATGTGATTAAAAGAATGTTCAAGCCTTCATATATTGTGTGAATATAGTGGTGTTCAAGCCCCTACCGACAAAGAGTGTGCAGATTATCATAGTCAAGTCTTTACAGTATTAATATGTAATTTAATGTTAATTCCCCACAGAGACAGTGTGTAATGATGACATTATTCAAATTCCACAGTGACAGTGTGTGGTTACTGGGATGTTCGCACCTCATATAGATGGTGTGTGAAGGGAAACATGTTCAAGTCCCCACGGAGATACTTTGTGTAGGAGGCAGGCTTGGTTTGTAGTGGGTACCTTGGGTACTTACACTTTATACTAGGTCCAGTTATCCCTTATTAGTCAATAGTAGTGATCTAGCAGCTTAGGCTGATAGAGGTAGCTATAGCAGAGCAGCTTAGTCTGAACTAGGAGACATGCAAAGCCCATGCAATGCCACTTATAGTTACACAGTACTTATACACAAGTAAAGACAATACTCAGTGTTACCAAAAACAATGGTATTTATTTGGGTGACACAGTACCAAAAGTATCTTAGAGACTATACTCATTCTGGAGGTAAGTATTGTACACAATATATATACTAGACACCAAAATTAGACAAGTAAGTAGTCATAGAACAATACAAACAGTAGGAAATCTTAGAATGCAATGGGAGAAAATAGATCTGGGGGCAACACAAACCATATAGTAAAAAAGTGGAATGTGAAGCACAAATTCCCCCCTAGACAAGTGTAGTGTGTGCAGAATCACTGGGAGAGTGAGAATACAGTAAAGGTAAGTAAATTACCCCACCCCAGAGCCTAGAAAAGCAGGAGGAAAGTACTGAAAGTTTCCTTTGGACACACTACACCTCGTTTTTGGGATTGTGCAGCAGCCAACCAAGTCTGCAAAGAACAACTACTGGATTATTTGACCTGATGACCTGCAAAGGAAGGGGGCCAAGTCCAGAATTCAAAAGAAGTTCCAGGAAGGACAGGAGCCCCTACCAACCCAGAAGAGGGTGCAAAAGAAGAGTCCCAGGTTAGTCGAAGACTGCAGAAATGCACCCTACGAAGATGCCAGCGGGTTCCTGCATGATGCAAAAGATGTCCCACAGCGTGAAGATTGTTGCAGATGAGATTTCATGTTGGAAAGAGCCAACAAGCCTTGGCTACGACAAAAGTGGATTTTTTGTCAAAATGGTGCTGGATGGACCCAGGAGGGACCTGGGGGCCTCAACTCTGTGTGAGGAGGAAGAGAGGGCTCTCAGCACTTTAGAGAGCCCTCAGGATGCCAGCCTGCACCGCAGAAGCCGCAGCATCCAGGTTCAAAGGAAGAGAAAAACACGGTTGATGCAGCACAACAAAAGAAGGTCCCACGCCGCCAGAGAACAACTCAGCGAGTTGGGTGTCACTGGGTGGAGTGCTGGGGACCTGGGCCAGGCTGTGCACGAAGGAATTTTGAGTGCACACAGGCCTCAGGAGGTGAAGAAGACACAATACACAGGGGTACCATTGTTCTTGGGTAAGGCAAGGTCATACCTTTGTGAATTTGCATCAGCAGGTCCTCAGGACAGTCCATGTCGATGATGTCCACCCTCTGTGCCCTTAGGAACATGCTCATTGTTGTGAGAGGAGTCCCAGGGTACCAGTCGTCGTCTTGGAAGGTGCCTGCTTGGAGCAGGGGAGTGAATCCGTCACTCCACGGGATATTTCTTTGGCTCTTCTGGTGCAGGATGAAGACGGATGCCCCCAGAGTGTGCACACCTTGGAAACTGTTGCAGTTGCTGACTTGGAGCTGAGGTTGCTGAAGAAAGGTGTCTCTTGTAGACACTTTGCTGCAGTTACAGTGTTTCTTGGAGCAGGCTGCGGTTGATCCGAGGTCAGAGGAGTCCAAAGTTGTTGCAGAGGATTCCTGAAGGAAACTTGCAAGCACAATCTGAAGAGAACCCACAGGAGAGACTCTTAATAGCCCTGAGAGGGGGATGGGCTACCTTATCAGCTAAGGACCTATCAGGAGTGGTCTCAGACCTCACCTGCTGGCACTGGCCACACAGAGGCCTCCAGAGTGCCCCCACACCTTGCAAAGCAAGATGGCTGAAGTCTGGGATACACTGGAGGAGCTCTGGGCACCACCCCTAGGGTGGTGATGGACAGGGGAGTGGTCATTCCCCTTTCCTTTGTCCAGTTTCCCACCAGAGCAGGGGAGAAGAGGTTCCTGAACCAGTGTAGACTGGTTTATGCAAGGAGGACACCATCTGTGCCCTTCAAAGCATTTCCAGAGGCTGGGGGAGGCTACCCCTCCCTAGCCTGTAACACCTATTTCCAAAGGGAGAGGGTGTAACACCCTGCTCTCAGAGGAAATGCTTGTTCTGCCCTCCTGAGACTGGGCTGCCCAGGCCCCAGGAGGGCAGAACCCTGCCTGTGAGGTGGCAGTAGGTGTAGCTGTAGTGCAAACCTCAGAGAGCTGATTTGGCAGGACTGGGGGTCCATGGTGGAGCCCCCAGGATGCATGGAATTGGCTCCCCAATACCAGATTTGGAATGGGGGACAAATCTTTTATTTTGCTTGGTATGCATCTACAAAGAAAATGGGTAGAGTTCAATGGGGACCATTAATTTATAGGACACCTCACATCCAAGCATCTATATGTATTAAGTGAGATAACTTCCCTGTTGAGTTTTTTTCAAGGTGCTGCGTAGGAGGGTAATGCTATCTGGGGATGAGATTTCGACGCGATAGCCACATAAAACCCATGCCTCCCACAATCAAAGAGGGAGATGCTGGCATGTACACAGTAATAGGGAGACTCTGGCATGCAAACTAGAAAAAGACACACAAGACGCACATATACTGGGACAGGGAGACATTCAAATGCACACTACATTAAAGGACGTTGTAGAAGGACATGAAAACACTGAAAACACAGAGTAACAGAGCATTGCAGGTACCTATACAGGAATAGGGAGAAATATACACCAATACACACTCACAAACTTGTTGCGACAGATAGTCACAGGCATGCGTCTAGACAAATGGTGTAAAACAATTGAACAGTGAGATGCATACACTGACATTGTAATTGTATTCATAAATCACTTATTATGCCTGACAAGGCGTTGAATCTCTTTTTGGTGCGTAGTTTACTACTCTGGATCCCAAAGTTAATTAATGGTGGATTAGTATAGGGAAATCTAAATTGTTAATTTGAGTGGTAGACTTTTGAGTTGGATTGAATAGGATAAAGGAGGGATAAAGGAAGGAAGACTCTAGAAAGTGTTATTTGGGAGATCATAGTAGTGAAATAAGGTTCAGGATAAGTTGAATCAAATCAGTTTAATTTGGTTTTGAGTAGCAACACATTGTACATAACTTTCAATAAACAAGACAAACTTCAATAGATACATTATAGAAACAGCCTAAAAACCTAATAAACCTAAAAGTTCATCTTAATATGCAAAGTCCATTAAACATTGATCATAAAACGTTTTAAGGTGATTCAAGATCATGATCCCTGCTGTTCCTTAGCCTCATTGTAACTTTTAAGAAGCTAAGGACACTCAAAATAATGTTCCCTGACAACATCTGTAAGTATAAGAGGGCTGGTCTAACTTGTGCAAAATTTGTCCTTTTCAAAACAGGAATAAGTTAAGCTTTTCATGTTCGCATATAAATCTGGCAAAATATGGTAAATTGCAGAGTATTCTGTGGGGACCTATTGTCACAACCACAGGATGCAAACTTAAACACCCTGTTCTTTCCCCTGGGATAGGCCAGTAAAAATGGGAATACATCTAATTGAAATCTGGTTAACAAAATCCATTCTTGACCCAGATAAGGTTCGGTTCGGTGGAAGGTACTGTCTTCAACATGCTATAATGTCTGACACATGGTTTAGCCAGAGCAAACTCTTCTCTGTCCAAGACCCTTTGATTGAAAAAAAAAAACTTTCTTTGACCTTCATAAAGTCGGCAATTCCCTCAGCTGAGTTAAAGAGCTTGCCCCTTCCCAAATGATGTACTTCAGCCACAGAATGTAGATAGCATGGTTGAGAGACAAGAAATCCTTCAGGATTTCCTAGCTTAATTTAATTTCCAACCTAGTCCAAATGCTCATCCACAGCACAAGAGGGTGGAAGGCTACAAGATCTGAAATATAGCCTGCACCTAGCTCCTCATGTACTGACTAGGTGGGGGGGGTCATTGTGGCAAACATAACAATCGCATAACACATATTTTCCACCACATGCAGCTCAGTGTGCTTGACATATCCCCACATCTCAAGCCCATAGGTAACATTTGCTAGACATTTCACACTAAAAATCTGCAAAAGTGCCCTAATGGGTCTATTGACCAAATTAGCTCCAAAACTAAAAACTGCAGCATTTGCACACAAAAAATCCACCCTTTTGTATGGTCTAGAACAAAGTGCTCCGTCCATTCTGTAATCCCTCTTTGGGCTTGAAACCACGCCCATGCCACTTCAGTCACTTACGTTGGTTCGTGGGCTTGCCTTTTAAAATCCGCTTGCTTTCATTTGTGAAAGGCATGCATGCGTCATGCCTTTTCCAGTGTTTAGTCCATCTACACAGCACCTGTAAAGTACCAAAAACATACGAGGCTCGATGTTTTCAGCCTGGAGTCCGGACTACTTTATCTGTTTATTTTCCATGCAGCACGATCGTGCTGCATTTTACATAGCGCGATCGCACTGCGTTTTTGTTTTTGCTTTAAAACGCTAATAGCGCTCATTCGAACAAATGCGAGACCCGCTGCATTGCAAATACTTGTCTTATTTATTAGTGGTCTCTAACTTAAGGCAGAATCAAAAAGCAGGCCCAGATATAAACATTCTCTGGTTTTGGGGAGGACACAAGAACTCAGAGTGAATGTTAAGGACTTAGTGGAACTAGGACCAACAGTCATCACCAAAAACGTCTTCTTGTTAGTTGTTAAATCCAATTCATCCATGAACTTGGCGAAGGATTGCAATAGGGTCTGCAGGCCTCTGGTGGTTTTAGACATAAATACTGCATCATCTGCATATAGTAGAACCGGTAGACTGCGAGGGCCGCCTACTGATGGGCAATCCACTTTTACAACTACCAGGGACTACTCTAACTGATTCATGTGCAAATTAAACACAAAAGGAGCCAAATTACAGCTCTGTCGCACACCTCTGTTAATACAAAAGCTACAAAAATACTGCAGGTCTTTGGAAAAACAGACTGAGGCCATGGTGTCCCCATGGAGATCTCTTAAGAATAAGACAATGTCCCTCTCCACCCACCATGGACAACATAATCTGCCATAACTTTGATCGGTTTACCCGATCAAAGGCAGAGATGAGGTCCATAAATTCCTGGTGGATAGAACCAGCCCGTGCAGCTGTATATTTGCCAAGTACTAAGTACACATTCAAGCACTGGTCCACAATCGATCTGCCCATGTGCAATACATACCGGGCTGCCTTGAACACATTATTGTTCTCAGCCCACACCAATAGCCTTTCCAAAAGAATGTGGCCAGCAACCTTGACTACAGGATCTTGAAGAGATAGGCCTGTAGCATGTAGGACTATTCCTATCCCTTTTTATAAAAAAATGACAAAATAATAGACATAGCCTAGGGCTGTGTAGGGCCTGTCTAAACCTCTGCATTAAATATACCAGTCAAAATGGGAGCCCAGGTACTCACATCATTGACATCTGCATCCAGTGTGATGCCGTTGTGACCAGGTGCCTTATTGGATGATAGCCCCGTAATCCTTTGTTACTTGCTCAACCGAAAACATTTAACATGGTCACCCAAGACAGCCCATGTTCCCCCACCCCCGGTTCTGGTAATTCCTAACTATACATAGCTTCAATGTGAGCCACCCAGGAGTCCTCAGTAATATGTGCTTCAAGAGAATCAGCAAGCTCTGGAGTGCATAGAGGACCATTGATAATGCCCCATAATTTAGAGCAATTGTTCAGAGTGCTAGCATCAATTACATTTCTTCAGGGTTCTTCCCTTAACTCATGTTTGTGCCTGGCTGGCTTCCTTTTCTACGCCCACACAATCTCCTAACCATAGCAGGATCTCTGGACTTATGATGCAAGATGCACTTGCGCTCCCCCAGGGCCTATGTATAACCTGTATCAAACCAGCTGGGCAGCCTATTGCAGTAATGTGTTGCAGGTACATCTAGTAACCCAGACGCACCATTGGAAATTTCTAAAAAAGCCTTCAGAATATCACATGGTCGACTTCCACTAGAACCACAGATTTCAACTCTAATGTACATCTAAATACAAGGATGTGCAAAAATCCTCTAGGCAAGTCTAGGTTCATTTAAACCTCCTCCTCTGGCTTACAGGCTTTCTAACCCCTATGGCCCGGCATTCAGGGTAAATGGTTAATGGCGACCAACGGAAGAAAATACATACTGGGTTATTATCGCTGAAAGGACTTGACTAGACTTGACTAAACCCAAGACTTAAAGTTAGGAGACAAAAAAGGGATGGACACCAAGATAAAATCAATAATGGGCTCACATTCTCTTCCTGTAAAGGTGGAATATAAGTCCCCACCCGTCAGGGACATCATTTTCGTTGTAAGAGCTAAATTGAGCAGATTCAGCAGCGTGTTCAAACTATCGCTCTGCTTGTTATGCTCAAAATGAGCTCCAGTCGCAAGAGGGCAACCCTGGTAGAGACCAGGGGCCGGTGTATCCCTCAGGTTTCCACACAAGTGAGTGTTAAAATCCCCTGCCACTATAGCATAGGCTGAGGCTAACTTATTTCCTGAGATGTTATTCACTACGGTGCACAAAGTTTGAACACTAAAGCCCTCCGGACGGGTCAATTTAAGCATTATAAAAATTTACCAATAACAACTTATTAAGGCCGGAGGAGATAAGATAGGCCTGCATGGTGGAGGCACCAGTGGACATGACTTCACATCTACCCTTGTTTGTCAAGGAAACAAAAATAACCAGACCTCATTTTTTAATAACCGCGCCCTAGATTCTAATGCAGGTGAAAAAAAATATATATTTTATAGTCTTGTAGGAAAAAGGAAATCTCCACTCCCCATGTTTCTTAGAGACACATTATATTAAACCCTCTAATAAAACTCAGACAAGTTGGTTGAGCACACTTCCCTGCAATGCCTGTGGCATTCCAGATTACTAATTTACATGCATACCCAAGGGAACAGTCGGTCAGACACCTCAGACAACTCACTGTCCTGCAAGGTGCTGTGATCTACCACTGTCAAATGTCAGTCACACGCACCTAAGTTGGACAAGGTGGAACATTTATTGGAAATGACCAGCTATGAAGAAATCACAGGGCGGCTAACATTCCTCTAGGACTGATACCTAGGAAACTGTACAGGATTTAACATGGGTACACACATAAAGGATTTATAGAAAAAAAACAGAAGGAGCACCCTAATGCTTATAACAGGGTCGTTAAAGGGATCACTTCTAAAGGAATCTTAAACCATCCCTGCCACATGAGGTCTGTTTAAATTAATAACCACACAGTCTCCCTCCAAAACTTTCTCGCGTTTACCCAGCCAGCTAACCCGACAAACCATATTCATTCAAGCCCTGGCTTGATCCCCTGTGGAGGTATACAGACCCAAGCAATGTGCCACTTTATTCCTTTTCTGATAATAGTTCTCCTGGTTATCAGCTCTAAGCAGAGGAACATTGCCCAGTACAACTACATGCGGAGTTGCCTCTGGAGGAAGGTCAAGAGCCACTAGATTTGATGTTAAAGGTCTCCTTGGTTGACTAATAGAGTTAGCCTCGTAGTTCCTTGCTGTGGGATCCAGCCCTGAACAACATAACCATACTGGGCTCGACAACACCCCCTATGGATGCCAAAGGTAAGGCATTAGCCCCTATGTTTTAATGCATGTCTGCCCTTGGTGGTGTGACAATAGTTAAATCAACTGAGCCCCCTGAAGCAGGCTGTCAAGGGCGTGACAAGATGGAATTGGGGCAGCACTAGAAGGGGAGCATGGCACTGACATCATTAGTCAACTAACAGTGGTAAGTTAAGTTTCATTTTATTCACCACTGAACATCAGAGGATGGGTTCCAATTTTGAATCCAACACAGCAGAAAATGTAGATTTGAGTAAATTTATAAGATTTTCCATGCTGACTTGCCCCGACTCCTCACAAATAACAGACCTTCAAGTCTGGCCCAAGTTGACCCTAGATGGTTTAGATTTCCTGCAAGGTTCTAATCTTTTCTTCTTCCCAACTGCCCCTAGCCCGCTCTCCTAAAGAACCGGGGAAGCTGCTACTCCCACTGGCTGCCCGTGGCTGCCAAAGTACAGGGGCCCTCCAAAGCCAAAACGCCCAACTGCAAAGGTTAAGATGGAGATGACTCCCCTCTGCAGCATGACCCAGCTGGGGAGGAGGTCATATCCAGCTCCCCTGCAACAGACAATGTTATATCCAGCAGCACAGAGGACAATGTCAAGGAGGGAGATCAAGATAGCCTGGGGGTGACCAGTTCTATTTCTATTGTCAATAATGCCAGCAGCCCTGTTCAGGAAGGCATCCATGGTAATTTCTGGATTAGGTGGAATATTGTGTTTCTCCATATGGAATCCCCAGGGGACCCCCTTTACTCACAGCCCCATAGAGGGAAACTGCCAAATGAACATAAGTGATGAGTTAAAATGCACACAGCGAACGCCGAGGGACCTCACTTGTGCTAGTGGTACATTAGCTCGCCTGACTTCGGCCAAGGTCCATCAGAGCCCACTGTCACCATACATCGTATGCCGTCTTGATGCTGGAAGGATTGAAGGGGACTGGAGAGCTGACAAAACAACAAAAAAGCCTTTTCTTGCTTGTTGCCAAATGTTTGAGCCGGCGGGGTGGGGGCAGCCTAGCCTCTTCCAGAATCGGACGGGATGAGTCAAAGGAGGGATAATGGAGAGAAAAGACTAGAAATTATTATTTGGGTGATCATGGTAGTAAAATGAGGTTTGTGTGGGGGTGTCCTGTGTCAGTAGGGGTGCCTTTTCGGCTGCTTTCTTGCCTTCAGGTTCCCTTGGTGCTTTTTGTCCCATTCTCTTTTTTTTTGGAGCTCCTGGTGCCCGATATCCCAGTTTCTCTTCTGGATGAGGACATGGCAGGGTGACGAGGTGCTGTTTATATTTTCTGGATGACTTTCTGTTCTTTCCGCTGTTGTGGGTCATTCTGCTTGCCTGTTATGTTTTCTCCCCCTCTTCTCCTTTGTTGTACCTGGCTGGTGCACCTGTTGGAGTTTGTCATCAGGCCTCTTTTTTGGTGGTGTCCCTGGACTCAGAATTGGTTTCTGAGCTTCAGGTATGGCTGTGCCTTGTTTTCAAGTGTTCTCCAGGATGGTGGCACCTCTTCAGATTTTCTGCCCTTTTTTGCTTGGTCTCCTCCCTGTTTTTTGGGTTTGTTGCTCCTGGTGATTGTATACTTGTTCCCCTCTTTAATTCTTTGGTTTCTTGTCTTTTTGGGCCCTGTTAAGGTATCTATTTCCGGGGTTGATGCTTGGGACCTTTGCGTACTCCTGAGGATTGCTTCAACTCCTGTTTCAATGTTTAGGAACTGCTCCTGTGTTATTTTGAGGGCCTCACACTCTTTCCTTGGGACTTTTCCCCAGTCTTTTAGCTGAGGGTTTCTGATCTGGGTTTTTCTCTTTGTTTTTGGCCTGTCTCGGGTTGTGCCTTGGTGTGCTGACTGTTATTTTGGAGTGGCCTCCTTCATGGTGTTGTTTTTTTCCTAGAAGGCTGACTTGTTGGCTTGGGTATTCCACACTTGATATGAATGGGATGAGGATGAGAGGGACTGGGGGTAATTTCCTATTACTTATTGGTAACCTTTATTTCTCCTGGTCTTGTTGTCCTTATCCTATTCATTATGTCTCCCCTCCCTTCCAGATGACTGGCCTTCATTATTGGGCTTGGTCGTTCGGACGGAATGCAGGTACTCCAGGTAGGAGGTGGAGGGAGGACAGGTTTCCCAGCATTCCTTACTTCTATTTTCTGTCCATAAGATAGGAATATTGCACTTGTTATGAATGGGACTAGGACAACAGGACCAGGCTGTGAGAAAGTAGCCTCCTTCTAGCATGGTTACCCCCGCTTTTGGCTTGTTTTTGAGTGTGTGTCAGTGTGTTTTACTGTGTCACTGGGATCCTACTAGCCAGGACCCCAGTTCTCATAGATAAAAACCTATATGTCAGTGTGTTTTGCCTGTCTCACTGGGATCCTGCTAGCCAGAATCCCAGTGCTCATAGTTTGTGCCCTAATGTATGTGTTGTCAGTAGTGCTTGCCTGTGTCACTGAGGCTCTGCTAACCAGAACCTCAGTGCTTATGCTCTCTCTGCTTTTAAATTTGTCACTGTAGGCTAGTGACTTAATTTACCAATTTCAGTTGGCATACTGGACCCCCCTTATAAGTCCCTAGTGTGTGGTACCTACGTACCTAGGGCACTGGGGTTCCAGGAGATCCGTATGGGCTGTAGCATTTCTTTTGTCACCCATAGGGAGCTCAGACAAACACATGCACAGGCCTGCCATTGCAGCCTGAGTGAAATAAAGCACATGTTATTTCAGAGCCATTTTCACTGCACTTAAGTAACTTATAAGTCACCCATATGTCTAACCTTCACTTGCTGAAGGTTGGGTGCAAAGTTAATAAGTGTGAGGGAACCCTTGCACTAGCAAAGGTGCCCCCACATAGTTCAGGGCCATTTCCCCGGACTTTGTGAATGCGGGGACACCATTACACATGTGCACTACATATAAGTCAATACCTATATGTAGTTTCACAATGGTAACTCCAAATATGGCCATGTAACATGTCTAAGATCATGGAATTGTTCCCCCCTCCAAATCTGGTATTGGGGAGCCAATTCCATTAATCCTGGGGCTCCACCATGGAACCCCAGTACTGCCAAACCTGCTCTCTGAGGCTTGCACTGCAGCTACATCTGCTGCCACCTCACAGACAGGGTTCTGCCCTCCTGGGGTCTGGGCAGCACAGTCCCAGGAAGGCAGAACACAGCATTTTCTCTGAGAGCAGGGTGCTACGCCCTCTCCCTTTGGAAATGGGTGTTGCAGGCTGGGGAGGGATAGCCTCCCCCAGCCTCTGGAAATGCTTTGAAGGGCACAGATGGTGCCCGCCTTGCATAAGCCAGTCTACACCAGTTCAGGGACCCCTTGTCCCCTGCTCTGGTGTGAAATTGGACAAAGGAAATGGGAGTGACCACTCCCCTGTCCTTCAACGCCTTAGGTGTGGTGCCCAGAGCTCCTCCAGTTTGTCCCAGACTTCAGCCATCTTGCTTTGCAAGGTGTGGGGGAACTCTTGAGGCCTCAGAGTGGCCAGGGCCAGCAGGTGATGTCAGAGACCCCGCCTGATAGGTCCATACCTGATAAAGTAGCCAATCCCCCTCTCAGGGCTATTTAGGGTCTCTCCTGTGGGTTCTCTTCAGATTGTGCTTGCAAGTTTCCTTCAGGAATCCTCTGCAACAACTTCAGACTCCTCTGAACTTGGATCAACTGCAGCCTGCTCCAAGAAACGCTGTAACTGCCACAAAGTGTCTACAAGAGACACTTTTCTTCAGCTACCTCAGCTCCAAGTCAGCAACTGCAACAGTTTCCACGGTGTGCACACTCAGGGGACTCCCTGTCTTCATCCTGCACCTGGAGGACCGAAGAAATCTCCTGTGGAGTGACAGAGTCCCTCCCCTGCTCCAAGCAGGCACCTTCCAAGACGACAACCAGTACACTGGGACTCCTCTAACAGTGACGAGCGTGCTCCTAAGGACACCTTGGTGCACAGCCTGGCCCAGGTCCCCAGCACTCCATCCTGTGATGCTCAACTCGCTGAGTTGTTCTCCGGCAGTGTGAGACCTTCTGTTGTTTTAGTGCATCAACCGTGTTTTGCACCTCCTTTGTCCCCAGATCCAGCGACTTCTGGGGGTGCTGGCTGGCATTCTGAGGGGTCTCTAATGTGCTGAGAGACCCCTCTTCCTCCTCACACAGAGTTGAGGCCCCCAGGTCCCTCCGGGGTCTATCCAGCGCCATTTTGATGCAAAATGCACTTCTGTCGATGCTAAGGCTTGTTGGCGACTTCCAACATGAAATCTCATCTGCAACAATCTTCACACCGTGGGACTTCTTTTACATCATGCAGGAACCCGCTGGCATCTTCCTAGGGTGCATTCCTGCAGTCTTTGACTAACCGGGGACTCTTCTTTTGCACCCTCTTCTGGGTTGGCAGGGGCTCCTGTCCTTCCTGGAATTTCTTTTGACTTCTGGACTTGGTCCCCTTCCTTTGCAGGTCTTCAGGTCCAGGAATCAAGCAGTTGTTCTCTGCAGACTTGGTTGGCTGCTGCAGAATCCCAATCATGAGGTGTAGTGTGTCCTAAGGAAACTTGCAGTACTTTACTCCTGCTTTTCTGGGCTCTGGGGTGGGGTAATATACTTACTTTCACTGTTTTCTTACTCTCCCAGCGATTCTGCACACACTACACTTGTCTAGGGGGGAATTCATGATTCACATTCCAATTTTTATAATATATGGTTTGTGTTGCCCTAGACCTATTTTCTCCCATTGCAATCTATACATTTCCTATTGTTTGCATTGTTCTATGACTATTTACTTATAGAATTTTGGTGTCTAGTGTATATATTGTGTATAATGCTTACCTCCAGAAGGAGTATTGTGTCTAAGATATTTTTGGTACTGTGTCACCCAAATACATATCTTTATTTTTGGTAACACTGAGTATTGTCTTTACTTGTGTATAAGTACCTTGTAACTATAAGTGTTATTGGAGGAGCTTTGCATGTCTCCTAAGCTGCTCTGCTATAGCTACTTCTATCAGCCTGAGCTGCTAGAACACTACTACATTTCACTAGTAATGGATAACTGGACCTGGTATAAGGTGTAAGTACCTAAGGTACCACTTCAAACCAGACCAGACTCCTACACAGGAGTAATGAAGAATAGTGGTAAGTAATAGGACATGTACACTGATGAAAGTGAACTAACATGTTGCCTAGTTTATAAGATATCCAGAAATAAATGATAGTTTAAGTTTAGAATAAGTATAATATGACCGTTTTCACTGGCATCAGTGGTAATACTCAGGGCCAGCTTTAGAGCTGTTGATGCCAGGTGTCAAACTATATTTGCACCCCCAAATGGCCTCCTTCCCAATGGATTTCCCTCACTACTACTGATCAATGTTGCACCCACCTGTTCATACTCCCTCTCTCATATTTTCTTTTTTTTATAGCACCGCTCATACAAATGTAGTTTGACAGAGCACTTTACATCACACATACAATTTATATAGAGACAGTAAGGGCCACATTTACAATGTTTTGGCACAGAGCAGTGCCTCAAGCCTTCTTGCTATGAAATTTCTGCTGCGCACCAACGCAGGCACCCTTGCACCAGGGAGTAAGGATGCCTGCATTGCGGGGATGATTGTTTTTGTACAGGAAGGTGCACTTTCCTGCACGCAAACAATTCCAAGTTGAGTTTTCCTCTTTCTATGTGTGCTGAAAAATGCAGCACACATAGAAAAAGGAAAAACAAGGAGAACTTAAGATATTTCACCCCATTGTGTCACTTCTCTTTCACCCCTGGGTGGCCTAGGGTTTTGATGCATTCCCAAGTTTACAAATCCTTGCAAATCTGGGAATGCGTCAAATTCCATGGGTGTTGCATGGGAACACCCATAAAAATGCCTCCCCCACACAAAATAAGGCAACACAGTAACTTGTGCAGCGTTGCCTTACTCAATATCTACAAGGCCATATGAAGCCTTGTAGATATGGGATAGCAGTCTGCGCTGCCAATGCGACAAAAAAAGTGGAGCATTGGTGGCTCAGACCTTTTGCAAATCTGGATCTAAGTCTGTAAATCAGTGTATAGCCACAAGGTGAAGGAGTCGCATTTCATCCATGCTGGTAGGCATTGAAGGTTACGAGTGCTTGGTATGGAGAAACAGAGAGTCAGAATGTAAAATAAAACACAGTTATTGGGGTTGTGAATTAAATCTCCAAAGTTGACATTTATTATTACCTGAATGTTGCTTGCCACCAACCCTGCAGGGTGCATTAAACTCTCAAACACTGAAAGTAAGCAGGTGTATCTAATCTTTTTTTCTCTCTCTATGTTTTGCCCATCTGTAAGAAAACGTTTCCCCCGCTGTCTCTCGAGTTAACAAAATGACATTGACCCTGTATTTCATTAACAAAAAGAATCAAGCAGTGGATCTTAACACGCAAAGTCATATTTTCCATCAAAGTATTTCAAAACTTCCATAAAGGCCTTCACTGCAGAAGGGATATACCCTCCCATTAAAAAAGAACATGGTATGGTTTTATTAAAGGTAAACATGGTCTGAGCTCATTCTGTAGGTGATTGTCTTTCAATAACAAATCAAAAGAGTTGCTTCAGCACTGTGAGCGGAAGGGGAAGGGAGTTTCTGTGTAAAATACTGAGGGGGTCATTCTGACCCTGGCGGTAAAAGGCAGTTACCGCCGGTCAGAAGACCGCCATAACACCGCCGCGGCCGCAGTAAACCGCCAGGGTCATTCTGACCCACAACTGCCAAACCGCAAAAACCCGACCTCCACTGAAGGCCGCCACATCAGCGGTAAGCGATAAACTGGAGATGACCAAACCTCCACCGTCACGCCAACAGAAATACGCCCATCCCATTCCAATCCACGAATCCACGCGGCGGTCTTTCAACCGCGGTATCCCATTGGCGGTACACACCGCTGCACTCAAAATACACACACATCTACAAAACACTGCCACATTGGACAATTACAAATACACACACCTGATACACATACAAACACCACTCCCACACAATCAATACGATATAAAACACACACCCACATCACCCACAAACCCCCACAAATCGAAATTCAGAGACAAGGCGCAATACACAGAGAGAGAGCACAGGGAATGCAAAACACAACACACACAGGAACCCAACATCATCCCCCACACTACATCTACGCACAAAACACCACACACCACCACACTCATCACCACAAACACCACCCCACACCTCATCCACACCACCCCATGGCACCCCAAAGACACCCCAGGTTCTCGGACCAAGAACTCAGGGTCATGGTGGAGGAAATAATTAGGGTAGAGCCCCAGCTCTTCGGCACACAGGTGCAGCACACCACAATAGCCAGGAAGGCGGAGCTATGGCAAAGGATCGTCGACAGGGTCAACGCTGTGGGACAGCATCCCAGAAATCGGGAAGACATCCGAAAGCGCTGGAACGACCTACGGGGGAAGGTGCGGACGATGGTGTCAAGACACAACATCGCTGTGCAGAAGACTGGCGGCGGACCCCCACCCACTCCACCCAAATTCACAGCATGGGAGCAAGAGGTCTTGAACATCCTGCATCCTGAGGGTCTCGCTGGAGTAGGCGGAGGAATGGACTCTGGTAAGTCTAATCTCAACTACTTCATCCCCCCCAACCACCAGTATGCCAACCCACACCCCCACCCTCTCCCCCAACCCCCCAGCACATATCCTCCCTGCTAATGTCTCACCAGCACAACCCACCCAAACCAACACCAACCCCTGAATGCCAACACAAACCATGGACACCCATCACCTAAGCATGACCACTGCACATACCCATCCCCCCCCAAAACCACCCTCACAACTCTTCCCACATGCCAGCACTGGGGGACAAGAGCACCCACAAATCGCATGCCATGGCACACACAGAAGCAATAACCATACTCTTTTACCCCTGCAGCGCCCGAACGCCAACACACTGGCCAGGAGGGTCCAGAAATGTCCATCCCACCCCCAGAACAGGCCCCCAGTGATGACAGCAGCTCTGTCGACCTAGAACCTGATGACCAGCCCGGACCATCGGGGACCTCTAGACAGTCGGTTCCCCTCAGGCAGCCACAGGCCACAGCAGACCTACCCCCCTCTGGAAACCCCAGCACAGCACCCACCCAGCGGGCCCATGCCTCTGTCTCCAGGACAGGTCAAGCAGCGGTGTGTCTACCACTACAGGGCACCCAGGGCAACCCACCACCCCAACAACAACAGGGACCTGGGGGCAGTGGTAGTGGGCACACCGTCCAGGGGACAGAGGCCCAGGAACAAAGGGGAACTGGGAGGGCTGCTGTGCGACAGAGGGAGGACAGGCCTAGGGAACCCACTGTCCAAGAGGCCCTCACCACCATCATGGGAGCGTACCACCACTCCCAAGAGACGATGGCGACGGTCCTGGCCAGGTTCCAGGAGATCCAGGCCATGCAGGAGGACCAGTACATGGGGTTCCGGGAAGAACTGCGCAGCATCTGTTCTGCAATGGGTACAATCGTGGTGGCACTCAACCAGATTGTCACCACATTGCGGGACCATGTGGCCCCCCAAAGGGCCCCTGCCACTAGCATGGAGGAAGAACAGCCCAC
Organism: Pleurodeles waltl; assembly: GCF_031143425.1. Taxonomy (NCBI): domain Eukaryota; kingdom Metazoa; phylum Chordata; class Amphibia; order Caudata; family Salamandridae; genus Pleurodeles; species Pleurodeles waltl. The sequence continues at coordinate 1,454,511,418 of NC_090444.1, read as the reverse complement.
CACCTCCGCCAGCGCTAGTGGTCAGGAGGCCCCGACACAACAGCAACGGGCCACCCGGACCCCACCCCCTCCAGAACAAGAACCACCCCGCAAGAAAGGCCTGAGATCTAGGAAGAAGACAGAGTAGGATGTCAAGACCCCCGCCATGCACGGATCCCCCCGGATGTCATCCCACTGTCCCACTTGTTCACCCTGTCCAACCTTGAACTGCCCCTGCTCCACCTTCCACAGGCATATGGACAATGCACCAGTGCGAACGAGAATCTGGACTCTGCCATGGACATGCCTCCACCATCACCCATCACCCTTTTTGAACTATACACCAATTTTTGCACTTCAATAAACACAATTATTGCACAAAAACCATCTGGAGTCTGCTATTTATTTTTTTAAACCAAATGTATTCGATATAACCAACCAAAAATGTCCAATTACATTGTGATGACAACATACCAGTGTCACACAGCGGTAGTCCATGGGGAAATAAACCAGGACCAGATCACTGAAATAGGAAGGCAAATTCACAACTAAGTTACGATACATTTTGGTGAAAGGTCAGACAGTAGAGATCCAGTACTGTTACAGATATAATAAAATGCAGGAGTAGATTCTTACCTGTGTGTTACTGGAAATACTGCAGTATCACTCTGTCCCTGTTGTCTGTGTCGTCCTCTTCGTCTTCCTCCTCTTCACTCTCCGCAGGCTCCACAGCTGCCACAACACCACCATCTGGACCATCCTCCTGCAGGAAAGGCACCTGGCGTCGCAAAGCCAGGTTGTGAAGCATGCAGCAGGCCACGATGATATGACACACCTTCTTTGTTGAGTACATTAGGGATCCACCTGTCATATGCAGGCACCTAAACATGGCCTTCAGGAGGCCGAAGGTCCGCTTGATCACCCTCCTAGTACGCCCATGGGCCTCATTGTACCGTTCGTCTGCCCTTGTCCTGGGATTCCTCACTGGGGTCAATAGCCAAGGCAGGTTGGGGTAACCAGAGTCACCAATTAGCCACACACGCTGTCTCTGTAGCTGTTCCATCACATAAGGGATGCTGCTATTTCGCATGACGTACGCGTCATGCACTGACCCTGGGAACTTGGCATTTAAATGGGAGATGTACTGGTCAGCCAAACAGACCACCTGGACATTCATCGAATGATAACTTTTTCGGTTCCTGTACACCTGTTCATTGTCTTTTGGGGGGACCAAAGCCACATGGGTACCATCAATGGCACCAATGATATTGGGAATGTGTCCAAGGGCATAGAAATCACCCTTCACTGTAGGCAAGTCACCCACCTCAGGGAAAATGATGTAGCTCTGCATGTATTTCATCAGGGTAGACAACACTCTGGACAATACCCTTGAAAACATAGGCTGAGACATCCCAGATGAAATGGCCACTGTAGTTTGAAATGATCCACTAGCCAAAAAATGGACTACTGACAGCACCTGCACTAGAGGCGGAATCCCTGTGGGTTGGCGGATGGGTGACATCAGGTCTGGCTCCAGCTGGGCACACAGTTCCTGTATAGTGGCACTGTTGAGTCTGTAGGTGAGTTTGACATGTCGTTCTTCCATTGTCGACAGGTCCACCAGCGGTCTGTACACGGGAACATTCCTCCGTCTCCTCGCAAGTCCCAGCGGACGGTGCCTAGGAAGGACAACATGGAGCACATAGTCAATCAACCCACAGGTAAGTTCCCACAGCCTGCACAGTACACAAATCTCTCTGGATTGAATGGCTTGTATGAGTGTCGATGCAAGGCCTAGCCATGTGTGACGCAGTAGGAATTAAGCCATGTGGGCCCTTGAAATGGCGGCTGTCTGATCTGTGAAGTGTGACAATGTGAAGTGAGGTCATTGCGCTGGCGTGGCACACCGTGGCGGTAGGCGGTCGAAGACCGCGGCGCAAAGCAGCGTTGGTTAACATTGAACCCTATGGGTTTCAGGAGCCAATGACGATGTGTGCCGGCGGTCGCGGTACGCACCGCCGCGGTACGCACCGCCGCGGGCGTGACCGCCATTTTCTCTCTGCTTAATCACACGAGACCTGAGCATCCACAGGAGAGGACCTATACTGCAAGTGCTGCTGTGACCTCGGTCTGGAAGTGACAATGGCTGCTGCGACTGGGGAAAGGGCCCCCGCCTTCAGTTCCGAAGAGTTGGAGAAGCTCGTGGACGGGGTCCTCCCCCAGTATGCGCTACTCTACGGTCCTCCAGACCAACAGGTGAGTACACGGGGGCCAATGCATAGTGGGCAATGCCTGTGATCAGTGGGGTGGATGTACGATGGAGGGGAGGGGAGCGAATTACGAATGCATGGCACGACAAATGAGAGCATGTGCCACATGGAAAGTTTGGGGAGGGGGGCCACTCACATCGAGCATGCAGAAAAGTGATGATGTTTCTTTTCCCCCCTGTACATGTCACATAGGTCAGCGCCCATCAGAAGATCGATATTTGGCGTGCCATCGCCAAGGACGTCCGGGCCCTGGGGGTCCACAACAGACGGGGCACCCACTGCCGCAAGAGGTGGGAGGACATCCGCCGCGGGAGCAGGAAGACCGCCGAGGCTCTGCTGGGGATGGCCTCCCAATCTAGGAGGGGTGCCAGTTGTACCTTGACCCCCCTGATGTCCCGGATCCTGGAGGTGGCCTACCCCGATTTAGATGGGCGCTTGAGGACATCACAGTAGACACAAGGGGGTGAGTACCAGCACATTCAGCTATATTTGCGCGCAGTGGAGGTGCCTGGGTGGGGGAGGAGGGCTGTGGGTATTCCTAGGCCAGGTCGATTTCTGTAGGCTAGGCCCCTCCGTGAGGTATGGTCCTGTGCCCCCGCCCCCCACCTCTGTAGGGTGCCTAGTAACGCTATTCATGGACCTGTGTATTCTGTGTGGGCAGTTGTCGCCCATAGGCTTGTAGGGCATGTACCAGTGAATGAGTAGTGTACCCCAAGTGCGCAGCGTAGTGCAGGGGGCTTCTGTGTCTGTCCTCTCCGCCAACGGTGTCCCCAATGCATGCACTCAACTTGTCTTTATTTCTCCACCCCCCCATTTTCTTTGTTTTTCTGTGAATGTGTGCATTAGCATCATCAGGCGGAGGAGAAGTGGCATCGGCGCAAGAGGGAGCTGCATCTCACATGGCCCCGGAGGGCCATGCAACGGACTCCGACATGACCAGTGAGACGGAGGGCGAGGGGGGCTCCACCACGGGGACCCGTGCAGACGTCAGTGACACCGACACGTCCTTGGATGGGAGCTCCCTTGCGGTGGCGGCAACATCCGTGCCCACCGATACTACAGGTACAGCCGCCACCCAGCGCACCAGCTCCGCCCTCCCAGCAGCCCCTCGGACTTCGGCCCGTGCCCGCATGGCCAGGAAGGCGGCCATCTCCTTCGCCCCAGGCACCTCAGGCCCTGCCCCAGTCACCCCTGCTGCCTTCAGTGAGGAGGTCATTGACCTCCTGAGGACCATCATTGTTGGGCAGTCTACCCTTTTGAATGCCATCCAGGGTGTGGAGAGGGAGGTGCATCAAAGCAATGCATAGCTGGAGGGCCTTCATTCGGGTCAGGCTGCCCAGCAGCGATCGTTCAACGCTCTGGCCTCAGCACTGACGGCAGCGATTGTCCCTGTCTCCAGCCTCCCTCTTCTAACTCCCTCCACCCAGTCCCACTCCCCTGTTCCTCTGCCTATCCCATCCACACCTACAGACCAGCCTGCACACACCTCAACACCCAAGGGAAGCTCATCCAGACATAAGCACCACAGAACACACAAGCATTCACCCAAGCAACATACAGATGCAGACATGCCAACAGCCACTACCTCCTCTGTGTCCCCCACCTCCTCGTCTCCCTCCTCCCTCCCTGTGACGTCTACACTCACACCTGCATGCACACCACCATCAGCCAGTACACCCATCACCAGCACACCCTCCAGACCAGTCCGCACACGTGCAGTCACAAGCCCCACTGCCATGTACACGTCCCCTGTGTCCTCTCCCAGTGTGTCTGTCACCCCCGCTTCCAAACCACACAAACGCAAGCAGGCACCCAACCAACAGCCATCCACCTCACGACAGCCTCCAGCCCAAGCACCTGCACCCAAAGACACCAGACTTGACTCTCCTACAACCACATCCTCTTCCTCCACTCCCATACCCACTCCAGCTACCCTTCCCATTGCTCCTAAAAAACTATTCCTCTCTAAAGTGAACCTCTTTTCCTCACCTGACCCACCCCCTCCATCTCGTAAGAGTTCCAAAAACACCTCAGCCACCACCAGCCCAGCAACTCCCAAGAACGTCGTGCCTGGTTTTTGGAGTCCGCCCTTTCCTTGGGCAGGGACATCGGCCAGCAGCAAAGGCACAGCCAGCCCCCCCCTTGGGAAGAGGAGCAAAAAACTGAAGGGCAGGCGCGACAGGCCTGATACGCCTGCCCCCAAGGAGGGTAGCCTTGCACCGTCACCTGCCAAATCGGGTAAGGGAGCCAAGGGCCACGGACAGTCTGCCAAGGAGGGCAAGGGCAGCAAAGCGCAAAAGGCAGGGAGCAGCTGACCTGGCCATGAGGGCCCCACCCGCCCCATTCCGGGGGTATCGGAGGAGACCCAGGGCCCCAGGACTCCATCACAGGAGGGCCCCGCAACGGAAAGGTCCGATGCTGACTGAGCGGGAAGTATTGGCCAGGTGTGGTTCACTTGAAACACAAGACAGGCACCGCTGACCAGGGGCCGCTGTGAGAAGCACCGCTGAACAGGGCCCCGCCGTGAGGAGCACCGCTGAACAGGGGCCGCTGTGAGAAGCACCGCTGAACAGGGCCCCGCCGTGAGGAGCACCGCTGAACAGGACCCCGCCATGAGGAGCACCGCTGACCAGGGGCCGCTGTGAGAAGCACCGCTGAACAGGGCCCCGCCGTGAGGAGCACCGCTGAACAGGGCCCCGCCGTGAGGAGCACCGCTGACCAAGGGCCGCTGTGAGAAGCACCGCTGAACAGGGCCTCGCCGTGAGGTGCACCGCTGAACAGGGCCCCGCCGTGAGGAGCACCGCTGAACAGGGCCCCGCCAAGACAGGCACCGCTGACCAGGGGCCGCTGTGAGAAGCACCGCTGAACAGGGCCCCGCCGTGAGGAGCACCGCTGAACAGGGGCCACTGTGAGAAGCACTGCTGAACAGGGCCCCGCCGTGAGGAGCACCGCTGAACAGGGCCCCGCCGTGAGGAGCACCGCTGACCAGGGGCCACTGTGAGAAGCACCGCTGAACAGGGCCCCGCCGTGAGGTGCACCGCTGAACAGGGCCCCGCCATGAGGAGCACCGCTGAACAGGGCCCCGCCAAGACAGGCACCGCTGAACAGGGCCCGCCCTGAGGAGCACCGCTGAACAGGGCCCCTCCTGTCAAGCACCGCTCCGCTGGGCCCTCCTGTCAAGCACCGCTCCGCTGGGCCCTCATCTCAAGCACCGCTCCGCTGGGCCCTCCTGTCAAGCACCGCTCCGCCGGGCCCTCATCTCAAGCACCGCTCCGCTGGGCCCTCCTGTCAAGCACCGCTCCGCTGAGCCCTCCTGTCAAGCACCGCTCCGCTGGGCCATCATCTCAAGCACCGCTCCGCTGGGCCTTCCTGTCAAGCACCGCTCCGCTGGGCCCTCCTGTCAAGCACCGCTCCGCTGTGCCCTCATCTCAAGCACTGCTCCGCTGGGCCCTCCTGTCAAGCACCGCTCCGCTGGGCCCTCCTGTCAAGCACCACTCCGCTGAGCCCTCCTGTCAAGCACCGCTCCGCTGGGCCCTCATCTCAAGCACCGCTCCGCTGGGCCCACCTGTCAAGCACCGCTCCGCTGGGCCCTCATCTCAAGCACCGCTCCGCTGGGCCCTCCTGTCAAGCACCGCTCCGCTGGGCCCTCCTGTCAAACACCGCTCCGCTGGGCCCTCCTGTCAAGCACCGCTCCGCTGAGCCCTCCTGTCAAGCACCGCTCCGCTGGGCCATCATCTCAAGCACCGCTCCGCTGGGCCCTCCTGTCAAGCACTGCTCCGCTGGGCCCTCATCTCAAGCACCGCTCCGCTGGGCCCTCCTGTCAAGCACCGCTGGCCCATTGGCAGGCCCGGATCTGTGTCGGGCAGGGCTTCACGAGGCACTCTGCCCACCATGCCTCCTCCATGACCAGTGGACTCTGTAATCCACCTGATGGACTGTGGCTTTGCACCCCCCAGGATGGCACAGTGGGCATGGAGGCCCTTCGTGGATCTGGCGTTGTGGACTCATGTGGCTGAGGTGCCCCCCCTTCCCTTCCCCCTGAGGTGCCTGTATTTTATTTTTGTGATGCCCCAGCAGTGTTCTCTCCAATGGACTCGATCTTGTGTGTGGGCTTTGCCCATGTGTTGCTGCACATTGGCCCACGGACATTTGAACTTTGCAATACTGTGCCGGACTTTTCCTACTTGTATATATAGAGTTCTAGATGTGTAATAATTCTTTATATATTGCTAAGTTCGCTATACTTAATTATTGCTATAATATAGTTCTATTTTTACAATCATTGCCTTTTGTCTTTGCATTTTTGTTTTGGGGGTTTGGGGGTGTAACTGACTTTTTAATCTGCATTGGTGTGTAGGTATTTCGGTGGGGGTGAGGGTGGGGGTGGGTGTGTGGCGTATGTGTGTGCCCGTAACCTTTCCTCCTCCCCCCTCCCCTGTGTCGTAGGTGCAGTACTCACCGTTGTCGTCTGCGGCGACGTTCGTGATCCTGGAAGAAGAGCAGGAAGGCAATGGCTGGGAGGATGTGGAGTTCCGGTTCCATGCTGTCCCGATTCCGCGTGGAGTGTGTCGAGGTGAGCGTTTTCCATTTGAAATGTCTGTTTCCGCCGTGTTTTTATCGGCGGGGCTCCCGCCCCGGAAAAGGTGGCGGATTGGTGAGTCGTGATAGGGTGGGCGGTACATTGTCTGCCGCCTGGCTGTTGGCGGTGACCGCCGCGCTGTTTGTTTGTGCCGCCGTGGCGGTCGGAGTGTTAAAGCAGCGGCCTGGGTTGGCGGTTCCCGCAAGGGTCAGAATTCCATTTTTTTGACCACCAGCCTGTTGGCGGGTTGGCCGCCGCTTTAACACTGACCGCCAGGGTCGGAATGACCCCCTGAGTTTCTAATTGACAAAGGACCAATCACTTGTGGTGAATTGGCAAATTATGAATATTCAATTTTTCGTAGCTTTACTGTAGTGCTGTGTAACTAGTCAATTTCAAAAATAAAAAAAATGACATACTAAACAACTAAGGGCCTGGGTTAAGAAAAGTGGAGGTGCACATAGTGCAGCACCACTTTTCTTGCACACATTAGCGCCCCTCTAACTCCACCATGTGTGCACTGTATCTAAGATATGGCGCACCATGGCAGTAGTTAGGGGAACTAGCATCAACATTTTTGATGTTAGCTCTAAGTTTTGCAGGATTAGTGCCAAAAATGTTGATGCTAATCCTGCAATGCCCATTGAGGCCCATTTTAAACAATGACATGTCTACTTTTACCTCCTGCTTAAAGCAGGAGTTAAAAGTGCCAAACAAAATTACGCAAAGAAATTTCTTAGATTTCTTTGCACCATTTTCAGCCTTCCTAAAGGGGACACAGCCCTTTTGCGTACATTATGCCTGGCGTAATGTCGCGCAAAGTGTTTGTAAAATTGGGCCACATTAGTGTAAAATAAAAATGATTCTAAAGGGCTTAGGAAATGCAAATGCTCATAAATGCTAATTAATACAAACAAAAGGAACATTTAATTTCAGCCTCTGTGATATAGTGAAACAAGGAACTTCATTTCCGGCGAAACTGCAAAGTAGGGTTTACCCATTTCTTAGTATTAGATCAAAATAAGTAGTGTAAAAGGTTATACATAAACCAGGATTTCATTAAAGGTTATGGCCCATATTTATACTTTTTGACGCAAAACTGCGCTAACGCAGTTTTGCGCCAAAAAAATTAGCGCCGGCTAACGCCATTCTGAAGCGCCATGCGGGCGCCGTATTTATTGAATGGCGTTAGCCGACCGGCGCTGCCTGGTGTGCGTGAAAAAAAACCACGTACAACAGGCAGCGCCGGCATAGGGAAAAATGGCGTTTGGGCGTCCAAAAATGGGGCAAGTCAGGCTGAGGCAAAAAAATCGTCTTAACCCGATTTGCGCCATTTTTTTACGACACCCATCCCCCATTAAAATGACTCCTGTCTTAGCAAAGACAGGAGTCATGCCCCCTTGCCCAATGGCCATGCCCAGGGGACTTCTGTCCCCTGGGCATGGTCATTGGGCATAGTGGCATGTAGGGGGGCACAAATCAGGCCCCCCTATGCCACAAAAAAAATATAAAAAAATACTTACCTGGACTTACCTTAATGTCCCTGGGGTGGGTCCCTCCATCCTTGGGTGTCCTCCTGGGGTGGGCAAGGGTGGCAGGGTGTGTCCCTGGGGGCAGGTGGAGGGTACCTCTGGGCTCATTCTGAGCCCACAGGTCCCTTAACGCCTGCCCTGACCCAGGCGCTAAAATCCGGCGCAAATGCGGGTTTTTTAGACCCGCCCACTCCCGGGCGTCATTTTTGCCCGGGAGTATAAATACGACGCAATAGCATCGGAGTCATTTTTTAAGACGGGAACGCCTACCTTGCATATCATTAACGCAAGGAAGGTGTTCACGCAAAAAAATGACGCTGATTCCAGGAACTTTGGCGCTAGACGCGTCTAACGCCAAAGTATAAATATGGAGTTAGTTTTGCGTCGAATTTGCGTAAAAAAAAAAGACGCAAATTCAGTGCAAACGGAGTATAAATATGCCCCTATATTGCTTCGAATACTTTGAATGCAATTGATATTTCAAATATTTGTTGATTCGTTTCACAGTCTATTTCTCTATTTCTCCCTTTGTGTAAAATTCCGTATTGCATTGGAATTGCTTTTTCATAGCGCTTTCTGCCCTTGATGAGGTACCTTTGCACATTGGTGAACATCAACCACGTTAACAGAAATTTGGTGCCGCAGACATTGAAGAAAGAAAGGTGATGTCCTGTCCGATCTAGAACATCTGATCATCTGTAGGGATAATTAGGGGAGTGCAAAATGAGCTACGTTTTCTGAGAATATTTTTCATAAATCTCATGAGATTCCATCGTGTGAAATTTCCAAATAGTCACACAAGACAAGAGCAGGACACTGGTTCAAGAATAAAATGACTCTCGATGAGACATTTTCTTTTCAAACCATTCTGTCTCAAGCAAAATACGACACAAAATTGTGTAATGAGACAGTTCATGAGTTTTTTAACATTTTGCAACTGTTATCAAACCCTTACCTGGGCCTAAGTCTGACCAGAGTGGTGCTTTTACCTTGCAGTATGTCGGTGTAATGACTGCAAAAGCTTCATACTACTGATGTGTCTGTTTGGGAGCATTGGGTTATTTCATATACCTATGTTGAAAATCAACCCTGCCGTTTGGCTGTGAGAGACTGCACCATTCGTGTTTTAATATAGATTATTTTCTTGGTAAAGCCTTTTTATTAATTTTTATTCTGATCTTCTAGTAACTCTCTTTTCATCTTCTGATGTTTGTTTTTTCTATTGCCTGTCACAACCCTTCATTTTGGTTTCACTCCAAGAAAGACTTATTTTAGTATGTTTTTAGCAAGGTCTGTTGGAAACACTATTTTCTCTATTCAGATGTTTTTTTTTTAATATTTCCCTGTCACCTTTGAGGTGGTGTCTATTTTCCTTCCTTGCCTGGATTTCAGTAAGGCAGGACGTGGGTAGAAATGAAGATGTAAGCAAACTAGGGTAATGTCACAAGCACTTTCCCAAAACGTTCACAAATAAAAAAGAACCACATTCTACAGTATATCTATTAAATAATATGTGTAACATGTTAGACCACTTTGCAAGTTCTACAACATACTATAACATGGTACTGAGCCATACAAATGTTAATTTTGTTTATATAGTGCTTACCACCAATGACGAGGCACTGAAAAACTTTTCAGCAAACAGCATGTTACTCCAAAGTTAATGGTTGAACCAGGGTTATTGTTGGAATATATTTGTAGTTTTATATAGCCCAAACATATCCCAAAGGTTAAGAGCACTTTACGTGAGTACCAGATTACAGTACACAAAATCAGATTTTTATTTATTTATTTTGTTAGACACAAGGGACTAAGGGCCTGATTTCAAGTTTGACAGAGGAGGTTTCTACCTCTTATAGCCTATTGTGAGAAATTAGTACTTTGGTTGGAAGCCGGGCCCCCCTGTCCAAGCAAGGACCCTCACTCTAGTCAGGGTAAGTCACACACAATCCAAATTATCCTGTGCCCACCCTCTGGTAGCTTGGTACTGAGCAGTCAGGCTTAACTTAGAAGGCAATGTGTAAAGTATTTGTGCAATAAATCATGCAATAACACAGTATAAAACCACAAGAATACACCACAGAGTCTTTAACAAAAATATAAAATGTTTATCTGGTGAATTGCAGGTCAAACCCATCAAGATTTGATAAGTACACATTGAGATATCACTTTAGAAATGATAAAAAGAGTCTTTAGTCTTTAAAAAGCAACAAGTGTCTCTTGCAAGCACAAAGTACCTGGTTTGCGTTCAAATTCTCCGCAAGGGACCGCAGAGGAGGAAATGTGTGGAAAACGGGGAGGTGTGCATTGGTTTCTACAGGCACACACAGGTGATGCGTTGATAATTTCCACACAGGGAAGGACCTACGTTGATTTCTGGTGCGCTGTCTTGGGTCGCTGTCTTGGGTCCTCTTTGGGTTGCGGGGTATTCGGATGCCCCGAGGACGATGCAGAGAAATCCTGGGTGTGCAGGATGAAGTCACAGGGGCTGCGTCGATCCGGCGGGCGATGCGGGGAAACTTCTGTTGCACAGCAGGTGCTGCGTCGATTCTGGCAGGCTGTGCGTCGAATTTTCACCACACAGGGAGTTCTTTGCAGGATGAAGACTTTTTGGTCTGATACTTCAAGGAACAGGAGGCAAGCTCTATCCATGCCCTTGGAGAGCACTTCTCAGCAGAGCCAGAGGGCAGCAAGGCAGCAGGGCAACAGCAGGGCAGCAGTCCTTTGCAGAAAAGCAGTCAGATGAGTCCTTTGGCCAGCCAGGCAGTTCCTCTTGGCAGGTTGCAGGGTCTGGTTCAGAGTTTCTCCAGCAGTGGTATCTTGTCCAGCAGTGTCTGAGTTGGCTGGATCAGAGGCCGTGTTTAAATACCCAAATGTTCCTTTGAAGTGGGGGAGACTTCAAAGAGTGTCTTAGAAGAGCACAAGGTCCTCTTTCAGTTTCATCCTGTCTGCCAGGGTCCCACTAGGGGGGTTTGGCAGTTCATTGTGTGAAGGCAGGCCACTGTCCTTTCAAATGTAAGTGTCAGGCCCTCCACCATCCCAGCCCAGGAAGACCCATTCAGTATGCAGATGTGTGCAGGTCTGACTGAGCATCCTATGCTTGGGGTTGTCTGAGTGAAATGCATAAGGGAGCTGTCAACAACCTAGGATTTAAGTGCAGAGAAATTCTCACTATCAAAAAGTGGCATTTCAAAAATAGTAATATTAAATCCAACTTCATCAGTCAGCAGGACTTGTATTACCATTCTGGCCATACTAAATATTACTTTGTTACTCCTTTCAGATCAGAATCTACCACTTAAACAGTATATGAGGGTAGACTTAATGTTAGCCTATGAAATGAGCAGGCCTCACAGCAGTGTAAAACAAATTTAGAAGTTGTACACTACCAGGATATAAACTACACAGTTATATATCCTACATATCACCCTGCCCTATGGCTTACCTAGGGCCTACCTTAGAGGTGACTTATATGTAGAAAAAGGGGAGTTTGAGGCTTGGCAAGTACTTTTAAATGCCAAGTCGAAGTGGCCGTGAAACTACACACACAGGCCTTGCAATGGCAGGACTGAGGCATGGTTAAGAGGATACTTATGTGGGTGGGACAATCAGGGCTGCAGACCCAATAGTAGCATGTCATCTACAGGCCCTGGGCACATGTAGTGCACTTTACTGGGGACTTACAAGTAGATTAAGGCCCTCATTATGAACACGCCGGTCGAAACCACCATGTTCATGCTGGCGGTCTCACTACTGACCGCCAGCGCCCCATGAACCCTGCCGGCAGTTTAAAGAACATTCCTGTGAGCCGGTGGGTGGAAACATTGTTTCTGCCCGCCGGCCCACAGGAATGCCTGGCCGGGACATTGGCGGCGGCTCCAATGCCTCTGTGCACCGGGTGCAGCTGCACCCATCACGCAGATCAGTGCCCGTAAATCGGGCAGTGACCTGTGCGATGGGGCACTGCACAGGGGCCCCTCCACTGCCCATGCCAAGTGCATGGGCAGTGCAGGGGCCCCCAGGGGTGCCCCGGTGCACCCATTCCACCAGCCTTTCCCTTGTGGGAAAGGCTGGAGACTGAGGGATCATCATCTGAGGGGCAGCACCGCTACCCTGTCGGATGATGATGCCATCCGGGTTCATTATGTGAAGGCTGTCAGGTCTAACATGTGCCCCCCAGCTGAAAGTGGGGAGAGATAACAAACCTCCTGGGAACTCTCATCGCTAAGGCAGAAGTATCTGTAGAGACCATCAGCGTTGGCGTAGTCAAGCCTCAGGTGATGCTCCACCGTAGAGTCCATCCCTGTCAGGAAATTGACCACCTCAAGAGTTTAGTATTTTTGCCCCTCATCTGCATGAGCTATTGGAGGGGCCTGTGGTCCGTCGGAACCTGGAAGTGAGGCCCAAACAGGTTTGGTCTCAGCTTCTTCAGTGCCCAGACCACAGCAAATGCTTCTCTCTCAATAGCACTCCACCTTTGTTCCTTTGGTAATAGTCTTCTGCTAAAAAAGACTACTGGTTGGTCTAGGCCCTCCTCATTTAGCTGTGCTAGAACTGCTCCTATGCCATGCTCTGAAGCGTCCGTCTGCACAATAAATTCCTGGAAGTAGTCAGGTGCCTTGAGCATGGGAGCCGTGCACATGGCTTCCTTCAGGGAAAGGTTTTCTAACAAGCCTCTGTCCAATTCACCAACTTAGGTTGTTTCTTGGAAGTCAGTTCTGTTAAGGGGGCTACTATGGTGCCATAGCCCTTAACAAATCTGCGGTAATATCCTGTGAGGCCTAAGGAGGCTCTCACCTCTGTTTGGGTTCTAGGTGGTTGCCAGGCCTTGATAGTTTCAATCTTGGCCTGGAGAGGCTGCACCTTGCCACCACCTACTAGGTGTCCCAAGTACAACACAGAACCCTGCCAAATCTGGCACTTACTGGCCTTGATGATCAGGCCTGCCTGTTGTAGGGCCTGAATCACCTCCTTGAGGTGGAGCAGGTGTTCCTCAGAGCTGGAACTAATGACAGCAATGTTGTCTAGATACACTGCACGGGAGCGTGGCTTGGTGCTCATGGAGTGAGCAGCCACGAAGGGAAGCTCCAGCCTGGGACCTCCGTAACAGGCTCATCCTGACGGCACTGCCTGAAGCATTAGCAGCACATCCTGCCAGAGGAGGTCTGGATGATGGAGATTGGCAGTCCGGGAGGTTTTTGGCCCCGGGGAGGGCAAAAACGGACTCTGGAGGGCGGCGGCTCAGACAATAGCACGCTGCCTGACTTAAAGATGGCAAGCGCATTGGTATGGGCGTCCCCGGTCCCCATCGAGCACACTTGAACTGCACGGATGCCCGGCGGGGGATAAGGCTGCTGAAGAGGTGACCAAAGCAGGGGCGACCCCTTGAGAAAAGAAGAGTGTTTCGGGGAAGAGGAGGCGGCGGAGATTGAGAGTTGCTTGTCCCCAAGATTGCAGCTGCACCGGGCCTCAGTAAATGGAAGAGGGGCCTGGCATGATTGGTGAGACACGGGCTGATTCGGATTCCAATATATACGGGCACATTGAGACTATATTAAGGGCACTGCTGTCCTGGTGTGACCCTGGAGGGTCCTGGAGCTCACTTTGACTGCAGTGGAGCAGTGAGGGTGCAGCTGCGGCCTGAAGGACTGCTAAGCCCTCAGAGGACACATTCTCTCTTCCCGTAGTCACAGCAAGGAGGGGCCTACTGACTGAGGAACTGTGGTCGCTGGCCTGCGGCCCTGTGGAGGACTAGGGCCTGTATGGGCGCATGACTGGATCGAGTGCCTGTGCTGCATATTTCGAGAGAGGTGCAAAGAGGTGAGCAGCACGACTTCATCGGACGGTTTTGGTTGGGGGGGGGACAGCAATGCAGACTCCTCAAAATAGAGGACCCCCTCTCCCGCTCAGGATGGGCAAAACTGAGAAGAGGAAGGAAGCGGTGGGAGAGACGGGCACGCAGCGGGCCTGCGCTCCGCCCTTCCCTGCTGAGACATTGCGGAATGGCACGAATGAAGACCCATCTGGGAACCACTTGCTGGCCGATATCATGCAGGCCATCACCGTTACTAGGGAAAGCCTGGAGGCAAGAATCGACTCCCTGGTGGTAGATTTGGGCCTACTCTGGGAGGACCAACGCTGCCTTGCGGAAAAAGTAACAGCGACAGAGCGGTCGACGGGCATCCTTGGCCCGGGGTTGACTGCAGCGGAGGCCTGAATCACTAAACTGGAGTAGCAAACAGAAGCTCTTACCGCTTGAGGCGAAGATGAGGAAAATACATCCAGAAGAAATAATGTCTGCATAATAGGCCTCCCTGAAAAGGTTGGTCAGCGCAACCTCCCTGAGTTTTTGGAGTGCTGGATCTCCGAAACTGTTGCACCTGAGGGCCTTTCACAATTCTTCGCTCTTGAAAGGGCACACATAGTCCCTGCGAGGGTGCCGCCTCCCTGTGCTGCGCTGCGGCCGGTGGTAGCTCGACTTCTGCACTACAAAGATCAGGACCATATTCTGGCACAGGCCAGAATGGTTGGAGAAATAAGGCTGGAAAACTCTTTGATCCGAATGTTCCCAGACTTCTCCAAAGAGGTGACGTACTAAGAAATAAAAAAGCGCCTCCAGGAAATGAACATCCCCTGTGCAATGATGTTCCCTGCCATGCTGAGAGCGGCAGATGGCAGGGGAGCACGATTTTTCCTTGTGCCACAAGAAGCGACAGACTGGCTGGAAGAGCAGGGGCACTCGGCGGGGGAGGGGACCGCCCGTGAACCCGGACCCCGCAGCAGACACCATGACGCGACAGGACACAAGCGGAGAACGGTCGCGCCTACACAAGAGGAAGCACAAGCGGAGTGAAGTCGAATAGCGGCGGTGGCCTCCTTCAGCTTGGGAGGCAGTAGCCCGCGCTCAATTTAAATGACGAGAGGGCCCGAAGGATCGGGCTCTGAGACGGAGTCGGCAGGATCGGTTGTGACAAGCCTAGAACTACCTGTAGCGACACCTGGAACCTCAGACTGCACTGTATGATGGCTGGCCACGGTGCCTGACATGGGATACCTGAACTATACCTCGACCTCCAGGCCTGAGGTCCACACGACTCATGAGGCACGCAGCAGAACATTTGAACTATCCCCGGGCCACGGGCTTGATCCCTCAGATTGCTCGAGAGATTCTACCTGCCTACCCACCTAGAAACGACTTATGTTTGATACAGTTTGGACGGGGGACTGTTTCACAACCTGTCCTGGGGAAGGGGAGTTGAGGGAGTTTTGGTTGGCTATGGGGGAATTGTTTTCAGCTTTGCCTGTGGTACATCCATGCCTATGGGAAGCGCTAGTCTGGGTCGCCTAGCCGGGTGGTGGTTGCGCGGGGAGAGATGGTTGGAGGGCCTCTGCTATGTGTGACCAAAGGGATACAAGGTAATTTCTTGGAATATAAGAGTGATGTATAATATGACCAAGTGGTACAAGGTATACTCCTATTTACACAGGTGAGGGGTGCATATAGCAATGCTACAAGAGACCCATTTGACGGCCGCTGAGGGCACAGCACTGCACAGGAGGTGGAGGGGGCAACTATTTTACACTACTTATTCAGCTTACGCAAGGGGCACCTTGATATGGATCAGGGTGGGAGTCCCGTTCCAGGTCACTAACATATTAACAGATCCTGATGGACGCTATGAACTGGTCACAGGCCGCCTGGGTGGACAGGATATAACCTTGATTAATGTATATGCTCCCAGCATAGAACAGGGCTCATTTCTCAACAAACTATCAACCATGTTGGCACCACACATGTCTCACTTGGTGTTGATGGGGGGGGAGAACTTTAATTGCGTGGCTAACCCAGGCTTGGACAGATCGCACCCACTGCTGCGGGAATCTCCAATTAACGCGCTTGTTAGAAAGTTCACAGATTGGCAGGCAGAGTGGCATCTGGTAGGCACATAGAGAACTCTTAACCATGTAACCAGGGAATATTCTAATTACTGCGCTGCTCATGATCTCCATATATGGCTAGATACGTTCCTGAGCACTCCAGAGGTCCATGCACAGGCGCGGGGAGTGGAATATCTGGGGAAAACCATTTCCGATCATAATCCGTTACTATTGCACTTGTGCTGGACAAGAGGTGCCACATGCATTCCCACCTGGATGCTTAAGCCAGACTCACTGACAGACCCCACTTTCAGGGAACAGATCAGGGAACATATATCCCACTACTTTGAGGACAACAAGCCCACAGCTCCTTCACCGCAGACACTCTTGGGAGGCATTCAAGGTGGTGGTGTACGGCCGCTGTATGGCGGCTTCCATTGGGATTAGAGGGTCCTTGCTGCAGGATATACTGATCGCACAGAGAGACCTTAGGTCAGTGGAGAAAATTGCACTGGATCATCCAGAGAGGCGAGGGGAGAAGCGCGAGGCCAGGGGAAAAGCGTTGGAGTAGACCGAGACACTGAAATGCTTTGACTGTAAGCAGTACACTGCAAGGGCCCACACTGAAAGGGATAAAACAGGGGCGCTGCTGGCATGGTTAGCCAACCCCGCCAAGAGTGGGACTCCTATAATGGAGATTACCACCTCACTGGGTGCAAAACTTTATCATCAAGCCAACATAAACTCGTATTTCCACGATTATAACTCCGCCCTCTACACCAGCTCCTCCTCCGGGACGGGAGCTGAGTTACAAGATTTTCTATCGTAACTGTCGCCCGAACACTGACCGAGGTGGAGTGCGAGGCCCTGGGTGGGGATATCAAGATATCGGAGATCGGGGTGGATATAGCAGGCAAAGACCCAGGGCACAGATGGTATCCCCATCGAGTTTTATGCAACTTATGCACGGACACTCTCCCCCAAGCTGGCGTCCCTGTATAACGAGGCACGAGCGACTGGCCATCTACCGGCCTCGACGGGTGAAGCCTTAGTCGTCCCATTACTAAAGCCCGGTAAACCCCCTTACGAAGGATGGGCATACAGGCCTCTCTCCATGCTTAATGCGGACTATAAAATACTGAGGGCCATATTTATACTTTTCGACGCACAACTGCGCCAACGCAGTTGTACGTCAAAAAATCGAACGCCGGCTAACGCCATTCTGAAGCGCCATGCGGGCGCCGTATTTATTCAATGACGTTAGCCGGCGTTAGCCGACGGCGCTGCCTGGTGTGCGTAAAAAAAAATGACGTACACCAGGCAGTGCCGGCGTAGGGGAATATGGAGCTTGGGCGCCAAAAAATGGGGCAAGTCAGGCTGAGGAAAAAATTATCGCCTCAACCCGATTTGCGCCATTTTTTTCGACTCCCAACCCCCATTGAAATGACTCCTGTCTTAGCAAAGACAGGAGTCATGCCCCCTTGCCCAATGGCCATGCCCAGGGGACTTCTGTCCCCTGGGCATGGTCATTGGGCATAGTGGCATGTAGGGGGGCACAAATCAGGCCCCCCTATGCCACAAAAATAAAAATAAAAATGACTTACCTGAACTTACCTTATGTTCCCTGGGATGGGTCCCTCCATCCTTAGGTGTCCTCCTGGGGTGGGCAAGGGTGACAGGGGGGGTCCCTGGGGGGCATGGGAGGGCACCTCTGGGCTCCTTCCGAGCCCACAGGTCCCTTAACGCCTGCCCTGACCAGGCGCAAAAAACCGACGCAAAAGCGGCTGGACGTCATTTTTTTTGACCCGCCCACTCCCGGGCGTGATTTTTGCCCGGGAGTGTAAATACGGCGCACATGCCTCGGAGTCAATTTTTTAGACGGGAACGCCTACCTTGCATATCATTAACGCAAAGTAGGTGTCCACGCTAAAAAGTGACGCAAACTCCATGGACTTTGGTGCTAGACGCGTCTAACGCCAAAGTATAAATATGGAGTTAGTTTTGCGCCAGAATTGCGTCAAAAAAAACGACGCAATTCCGGCGCAAACAGAGTATAAATATGCCCCTGAGTAGGGTACTAGCAATGAGATTACTACCACACATGACAAAGCTGGTCCACTCGGACCAAGTGGGATTCATCCCCTCTAGGGGCACCGCCCAGAATGTGCGCCGGTTGCTATCCATCATGGAATTGGCGACCCCTGCTGACCCAAGTTCAGCCTGGAGTGGGATTACCTATATAGAGTTCTCGCACACATGGGCCTTGGTGAAGGCTTTATTAGGTGGACACAATTGCTTTACACAGACCCCAAGGTAAGGGTAAGGACGGGCACATGCATCTCAGCGCAGTATGCAGTTGGCAGGGGCTAGAGACAGAGATGTCCACTGTCGCCACTGCTGTTCGCTCTGGCGATGGAGCCGTTGGCCGCTCAGACCGGAACAGCCACTTGGTACCAGGGTCTGATCAGGTGCGGCCAGCCCCATGTGATCGCTCTGTATGCGGACGACCTCCTCTTATTCTTATGAAATACCGGACCGGAAAGGGAGGGGGCGCAGACACTACTGGCACACTTCAGACGGTTGTCAGGGCTGCGGGTCAATTGGCAAAAATCTTTTTTGTTCCCAATGGTAGCAGGAATCGCACCACCAACAGAGCTGGGTGGAGTGACATGGGAGCTGCGCTGTATCACGTACTTGGGGGTGAGAATCTTCCACTCTCAGTTAGATATCCTAGATGGTAACATCAGAAGGGCAGTGGAAGCTCTGAGATTGTGCTTTGGTTTTTGGGGATCGCTCCCGTTCTCGGTGGCCCGATGGGTCGCCCTCCTCAACATGGTGGTGCTACCTAGGTTGCTGTGTTATTTTGCGGCATTGCCCCTATGGGTACCACGCAGCTTGTTTAAAGAACTGAACATGGCGATCACCGCGTTTGTCTGGGGAGGGGGCAGACACAGGGTGGCATTGGCAACACTGAAGAAACCTTGTGCGCAGGGCGGTCTGGCAGTCCCCGATTTTGAAACATACTATCGTACTGCGCAGCTGCAGTGGTTAGCGAGATGGGTGGGAGACGGCAGTGCTGGAGAACATGTAGAGGGCCTGATGGTTCCCTCAACTCCTGAACTGGCTTGAATCTTTTTTAATACTACAGGGAGAGGACGGATGAAGGCTGTTGAACCTGCAGCTATCTGTAGATGCTGGAGGCAATGCCTTTGTAGGGCGGGACTGAATACGTTGTACTCTCCTGATATACCATTACTCTGGCTTAGCTTGCTTCCTGGGATGGGAGAGAGGAGGGGCCTACTCACCTGGGCTGAGGCAGGGGTTGCCCTGCTGGGGAAGCTATACAGAGGGGGCAACCTCCTACCCTTTGAGGATTTTATGCAGGAACGTGATCTCCCACAGAGCAATTTTCTATTGCACTGCACGCCCACCCGCTCCGTTGGGCGACATTGGAGGGTGGGAGCTGCTGAACCTCCTCAACATGGTCTCAGTAATTATTTTCTGACAACAGGGTGCACTATAAGCTCACTAGAATGTACAGGGTGCTCGTGGAAGAAGAAGGGATTCCCCTACAGGGACTGAAGCAGAAGTGTGAGCATGATCTGGGGACGCAGATACCAGATACCGACTGGGTACGCATTCTAGAAAGAACGCCTAAGGTGTCCAGAAATGCTAGGTTCCAGCTTATACAGTTTTACATACTTCAGAGAGCTTACCTCACTCCACTCAGATTACGGGAGAGGCGAAATGTCCCCGCTGTGAATTGGGGGCGGCAGATTTCCTCCGCATGATCTGGTCCTGTCCCTGGGTGGAATCCTACTGGGACACAGTGGTCGCGGAAGTGGCTAACATAACAGAGATTGATATTACCCGCACCCCGCTACATTCATACTTCATTTGTTCCCACATACTCCCAAGAATAAGGCCACTAGCAGATTCCAAGACCTTGCATTTATTTTAGCCAAGAGGGAGTTGACGAAGAACTGGAAGTCCCCGGGGGGGCCTGCGGCTCCGGGACTGGCAAAGGGAGCTTAGGAAGTGGGCCGAAGGTGAGGGAGCAGTGTTATACACAGAACATAGAAGAGGTATAAGGTCCCCTGAGTTGAAGAAAGCTTGAGATCAGAGCAAAGCGTTGCAGACAGAGCATTCAGACCCCGGTTTAGATGCCCTCAACCAGGCAACTACACATGCGGATTGATGGCCTCTCAGGGGTCACGTCACATGGCACACACTAGGAAAGGAGGGGGTCCCCGGGTGAACTATTTGGGACACCCCGCGTGAATAACACTAACACTAACACTATACAAATAACACTTTGTATAAAATTGTTGACACCAGTTATCCCATTAATTCTGTAAAGGAGCAAAATGCAGCTACCAATATCATATGTACAGTAATAACTTTAATACACCTGACTCGTTATGATATGTACGAATCATCACCACTTTAAGGCAATAAAATTTGTTTTAAAAAAAAATAGATAGACTTCGCAAAAGACATCCTTGCCAGCCAGGACCCAATTAACCAACCGTTAGAAGGTAGCAAGGGCATTTTTCAATTCAAAGGGCGTTACTCTGAACTGGTAATGGCCCTCAGGAGTAGAGAAAGCAGATCTCTCTTGAGCCCCTTTAGTCAAGGCGATCTGCCAGTACCCTGACATGAGGTCAAAGGTTAAAAGGAATATGGCAGCGCCGAGCCTGTCTACGAGCTCATCAGCTCGGGGATGGGGAGAGCATCTATCTTTGTGACAGAGTTGAGACCATGGTAGTCCACCCAGAACCTATGTTCTGGCTTGGCACCAGGAGCAGTAGCCTTGGGAACCAGCACCACTGGGCTGAACCAGGGAATACTGGACTTCTCTATTGCCCCAAGAGCCAGCATCTTGGAAACTTCATCCTTGATGCTGGACCTCACTTTGTCTGACACCTTGTAAATGTTGTTCTTCACAGATGGACTCTCTCCTGTGTCAATGTCGTGGACACACAAGTGAGAGAGAACAGGGAAGAGAACTGCTCCAACAACTCGTAGCAGTCTCCCCTAGACATAGATCTAGAGTCAGGGAGTCAGAGAGACTAACACCCTCCACTGACCCATCACCTTCCTTGGCAGAGAGGAAGTCAGGGAGAGGTTCACTCTCCTCTTCCATGCCCTCATCTGTCACAAGAAGCATACTGACGTCAGAACTCTCAAAATGAGGCTTCAGTCTTTTGTGGTGGAGAACCCTTAGGGGGTTTCTAGGGGTTTTGAGGTCCACTAGGTAAATGGCCTCCCCCTTCCGCTCCTTGACTTGGAATGGGCCAGTCCAGCAGTCCTGGAGAGCTCTAGGCTCCTCTGGCTCCATCACCCATACCTTGACTCCAGGTGAGAACTCTACTAGAGTGGCCTTCTGGTCATACCACTCCTTCATCACCTCTTGACTGGCCCCGAGGTTGCTCTTGGCCTGTTTCCAGAAATGCTGTGTCTGGTTGTGGAGGGCTAGCATGTAACTGACCACATCTGGAGAGGTTTCTTGGGAGCTTTCTCCCATCCCATCTTTACTCTGCTTAGTGGTCCCCTGACAGGGTAACCATAGAGAAGTTCAAAGGGGCTGAACCCCACCCCTTTCTGGGGCACCTCCCTATAAGCAATGAGAAGACATGGCAAGAGGACGTCCCAATTATGCCTCATGGCCTCAGGGAGGCCACTGATCATGCCTTTCAGGGTCTTGTTGAACCTTTCAACAAGCCCATTGGATTGATGATGGTAAGGGTTGATAAACCGGTAGGTTAACCCACACTCATCCCACATGGACTTTATGTATGCTGACAAGAAGTTTGTGCCTCTGTCAGACATAACCTCCTTTGGGAACCCCACACGGGTAAATATCCCCATCAGAGCTCTGGTCACCACTGGTGCAGTCACTGTCCTTTGAGGCATTGCCTCTGGGTAGTGGGTGGCATGGTCCACCAAAACCAGGATAAACCTGTTGCTTAGGGTGGTTTTAGGGTCCAAGGGACCAATGACATTGATGCCCATCCTTTCAAAGGGGGTGCCAAAGATGGGGAGTGGGATCAGGGGGCCAATGAGCCTTTTCCCTATCTTCCCACTAGCCTGGCAGGTTGGGCAGGACCTGCAGAACGCATCTGAGGCTAACCCCATTTGCAGGCAATAAAACTGGGTGACAAGCCTGGCAAAGGTCTTGTGTTGCCCCAAATGTCCTGCCAGGGGGATGTCATGAGCCAGGCCCAGTAGGAAGGCCCAGTAACACTGGGGGACCACCAGCACACATCCTGCCCCAAAGATGCAAATTTAAAATTCAGATAAAAACAGTGCTTATAGCACAAAGCGCCCATTGTGGTTATCTGGTTGTGTCAGACTGGGAAAAAGTCACAAGTTCAGGTCAACAGCAATGGAACGTGAGCCTGATACAGGGACCAAGTTAGGCCCGCTGAAGAAAGTACCTTCACTTCTGGTCGGGGAGTGTTGGGAGGTCCCACGACAGTGATGTGTCACTCACTGGCATTTCCAAGGAACTGCAGGCCTGTGATGCAATGTACTGCATCAGGAATATGTTGCAGAAGCAGAGGTTGAAAAGGAACTGTGAAGCTGTGATGGAAGGTTCTGTGTTGAGATGTGTCATGCAGCAATGGCTCCAATGAGCTGCATGTTGATACGGCACTGCCAGGACCACAACTGGGCAGGCAGAGCACCTTCAGGCCCACTTCCAAGGATCCAGGACGGGGGTGGCACCACTAAGGGAGCAGGACTCACAGAAGGCAGATTCTAGGTGCAGGGTCCAAGGTCGTTATATTGCCAAGTCAAATTGGCCATTTAAAACTGCATACAGGCTGCAATGGCAGGCCTGGGACACGTTTTAAGGGGCTACATAAGTGGGTGGCACAATAAGTGCTTCAGGCCCACGAGTAGCATTTAATTTACAGTCTATGGCCCTCATTACGACCTTGGCAGGTGGCTTCCGGACTGCCGGGCAGCCGCCAATGCGGCCGCACTCCTGCCGCGACCATTATGAGATCCCCGCTGGGCCGGCGGGCGGAAACCTAGTTTCCGCCTGCCAGCCCAGCGGGGATCTCGGCCACAACACTGGAGCTGGCTCCAAATGGAGCCGGTGGTGTAGCGGCCGTGCGACGGGTGCTGTTGCACCAGTCGCGCTTTTCACTGTCTGCTATGCAGACAGTGAAAAGCTGCACGGGGCCCTGTCAGGGGGCCCCTGCACTGCCCATGCCAGTGGCCTGGGCAGTGCGGGGACCCCAGGGGCCCCGCGACTCCCCGTACCGCCAGCCTTTTCCTGGCGGTTCAAACCGGTAGGGGGACTCGAAATTTCCTGCCCTGGCGGATTAAAACTGCTGGGCCGTTGTGTCAGGAAACCACTGGCCCCGCGGTTCTGCCGCGGTCGTAATATCCTTGGAAGCACCGCCAGCCTGTTGGCGGTGCTTCCGTCAAAACAGCCCTGGTGGTCTTGGACGGCCAGGGTTGTAATGACCCCCTATGTGTTTACTTTACTGGGGACATATAAGAAAATTTAAGGTGGTAATCAGGTGTAAGCCAATTTTACCTGATTTTAGGGAGTGAGCACAAGCACTTTATCATTGGTTACTGGTGGTTAAGGACACTGACTCCAACAAAAATGAATTCAGAAAAAAAGGAGGGTGCAGGCAAAAGGTTTGGGGGTGACCCTTCAGAGAGGACCAAGTTCAAAAGTGGATTAAAGGGACAAGAGGTGAAACAAGGATTATGCAGCCATGGAACTCTGCACCCTGACTTTTGATATTGATGGCTATGGGCTTCTCTGCAAACCTTTGGGCCCAACATTATTCTTTTACAAATTAAGCACTGGGCAGAGACAAACAAAAATCTGTACCAAGTGTATCAGCTGCAAGGCTGTTTAGGATTAAAATATTGACATTGGATCCACTGCACTGTTTTCCTTACAATGAAGCCTGTGGTGAAATAAGTTCAATCCAAGATATGTGCTAATGTACATAATGACATTTCTCCTGACTCTTTGGCTGCCACTTTTAATTGACACTAACCCCTTTGGGTGATGATCTGAAGTCACATGGCAACCTTCAGGTTCTAGAACTGTCAGAGTGGGACATGAAGTTTACTCAGTGGCAGCTGCATTATGCTGCATTACGCTGCCTTGTGTTACCTTGTGTTGGAAAGGCATTCCATGGGTAGACCATAGGCATTCATATTCATCCACCCATGGATTTTGTGACATTTCCAGATCTACAAACAGATGTAAGCCTGGGAAGTTGTCAAAAAGCTATGCCTCCCTGAAGCAGGATTAGCGAGGAACAATATCATTATTTCTACTCTTTACTTTCTCTTTCTATACTTGCTGCATTCTGCATCACGCATGGAAAGAGAAACATGTCTTTATAGATGTTTTTTGTGCAGAAAGGTGTGCTTTTCTGCGCACAAAAAAGAACCTATCTGTAATGCAGGCACCCTTACACTGCAATGCAAGGGTACTTGCATTGATGCTAGGCAGCCACAAATGTGCGAGCACAGGGTGGGATCTGAAAAACCTCATATCTTAGAAGATATGCCACTTTTCATCTTGCTCCCATTCACACAACGTAACGCAGCAATTTGACTTGCTGCACTGTGTTGCATGAGTTGAAAGTAAATCTGTTACTAGGTGTACAAAAACGTGGACTGTTCCTGCGTGTGCTGCGAGAGAGTCACTGAGAGAGAGGTTTGAACGCCTGCTGCTTCTGCAGTTGATATCCTTGCTTTGCTTCTACCAATGCTTAATACTTGTTCTGTGCATGAGGGAAGCAGCAGTCCTTTCATCTTTGCTGTATATATTCTGTGTAAGCAGGAAGAAAGCCTCTGTGCTACTGTCTGTGCTTTATTTGTTTAGTCCCTGACCTCATACTCCAGTTGATTATCCACTAGGTTTGCAAGAGATCTTTTTGGGCAATGCATAGAGTTTGCTGCCAGTTTTAATAAGCAACCAGCAACTCATCAAATTCCTCGAGACACACCAAATCCTAGATACATCTCAATCCAGATTCAGAGGCAACCACAGCACTGAAAGCGCACTCATAGTATCCACCGATAATATACGCATCATACTAGACCACAAAGGCATGGCCGCACTCGTCCTCCTTGACCTCTCCACTGCGTTTGACACCGTCTACGACTCCACCAGACTACACGACACCGGCATCTGTTATAAAGCACTGGAGTGGATCAGATCCTTCCTCACCGGAAGAACACAGAGGCGCTCCTTAAAACCCTGGCGGCTGGTGATAAAGTTGCGGTAATACTGCCAACAGGCTGGCCAAATTATGACCATGGCGGAAACAGCTCAGTAGGACAGTCACTTTACCACAATAACTGCCAGGGCGGAATCAACAGGCACCACAGTGGTGACCGCCTACAGCCAGACGGAAGGCAATGTTCTGCCCACTGTGTTAAGACACAGGAAACTGCCATCTTTTCCGGCGTGGTACTAATGACATCAGAAGTCAAAGGAATCACCTGTGGAGACTCAGGGAAGAACCACAAAGCCATGGAGCCAGAGCTACACATATTCCCAATGTTGATTTACGTCCTGCTCCACTACGAACACCAACAAAGGCAAAGACGACCACAGTAAGTGCAGCCGCCTAGCACACAGGGGAGAGGGGAGGAAAAAGAGAGTGACACACACGAGCAACACACCCCCGCCCCCAACACCATACACACAAGCAGATGCAGTAACATAACATATTTACCCCGTACCCCTCAGTACTAATGCAAGGACAACTCCAATAGATCAAAGTGAGTGTAATAGGATAAAATAGTAGCAATACATGCATCCAAATAAAAAAGTATATACATATTTACAAACGAAGGGACACTGCCCAGTCCTCAATGTTCATGGGCCACAGGGCCACATTACAAAGTCCAAGGCCCCACTTGACTCCTGCAACAACAAGGAGAGAACACTGCAGGGGCATCAGGTCGAAAATAAGCAGGCACCTCAGGGGGATGGGGAACAGTGGGCACCTCAACCGGCAGATGGTATAACGCCACTGGTCCTGGAGGGGGCAACACGCCCATTGCTTTGTCCTGGGGAGTGCAAGGCGACAGTCTCTAAAGTGGATAACTTCTCCACTGGTTCTGAAGGGGCATTGTGCCCAGTGAGCTTCATCCTTGGGAGGATGGGGTGAGTGGATGGCATCTCCACTGGTTCTGGAGGGGGCATTGTGCCCAGTGAGCTTCATCCTGGGGAGGATGGGGTGAGTGGATGGCATCTCCACTGGTTCTGGAGGGTGTATCGTGCCCTCTGAGCTTCATCCTGGGGAGGATGGGGTGAGTGGATGGCATCTCCACTAGTTCTGGAGGGAGCATTGTGCCCTGTGATTCAGATCTTTGGGAGTGCAAGGTCACAGTCTCTCAGATGGGTGTCATACCCACAGGATTTGCAAGGGGCACAATGCACAACAGCCCATAGAGGCAGGTCTACAGAATGTCTGCCGGCAGTGATGGCTGTTCAGTGGTGGCAGTGGTGCTGCTGCTGCTGGTAGTGGTGGGGGGAGGCTCCAGCCCATCCCCTGCAGCCTCGGACGGCTGTCCACTGGTGCTGCTGCTGCTGCTAGTTGTTGGGGGAGGCTCTAGAGCATCCCCTGCAGCCTCGGATGGCTGACCACTGGTGCTGCTGCTGCTGGTGCAAGTTGTGGAGGGAAGCTCCAGCCCATCCCCTGCAGCCTCGGATGGCTGCCCACCGGTGCTGCTGCAGCTGGTGGTGGTGCTGGTGGCTGTGCTGCTGGCAGAGCTGGTGGTGGTGGTGGGGGGAGGCTCCAGCACATCCCCTGCAGCCTCAGATGGCTGCACCAACATGGTTGGTGGGTGGTGAGGGCTCCAACAGAGCCCCAGCACCAGGCCCCTTGTCCTTACTGCCTGCTGGTGCAGGCCCCTTGCCCTTTCTGCCAACAGCTGGGAATGGCTCCTTGCTTCTTTTTGCAGCATCTGGGGGTGGCTCATTGCCCTTCCTTCCTGCAGCTGGAGGAGGCTCCTGGCCCCTCCTTCCTGCAGCTGGGGCTGGCTCCTTGCCCTTCCTTGAAGCACTTGGGGCAGGCGCCCTTTCCGTATGGCTGGCTAGTGACAAGAATCATTTTCCACCTGGAGTTGCTGGGGACACTACTGTGCCCATGGACTGGGTGGCTGAGGTGCTTGCCTGGGTTTTGACCACCCTTTCCAGACATGAAGGACGGAGGGGAGGAGAGGTAGGGAAGAGGTCAACGGTGGAGAGGAAAAGCTTCTTAGGGACATTGAGGAGGGAAGAGGGAGAAGGTCTGGGAAAGGAGGAAGAGGGAATGGTTGTAGGAGGTGTCAGTCTGCTGTGTTTGGGTGCAGCTGCATGGGCTGGATGCTGTTGTGAGGTGGATGGCTGTTGGGTGTCTGAGTGCTTGCGTTTGTGTACTTTGGGAGGAGGGGGCACAGACACAGGGGGAGAGGACACAGGGGACGTTTGCATGGATGTTGCAGTGGTGACTGCGAGGAAGGTGTGCGTTCTGATAGTTGTGCTGGTGATGGTGATAGTGGATGAGGATGTAGTGCATGCAGGTGTGAGTGGAGACACAATGGGGAGGGAGGTGGAAGACGAGGAGGAGGGGATGTTGGTATGTCTGCATCTGGATGGTGCTTGTGAGAGTGCCTGTGGGATGAAGTGTGGTGCTTGTGTTTGCCATGTCCACGCTTGTGTGTTGTCCTGTGTGCATGCTCGTCTGCCTGTGGGCTTGGGACAGGTTGGGGTTGAGGGGAATGGGATTGGGAAGAGGAAGTTGGAGGGGGAAGGAGGGAAACAGGGACAATGGCTGCAATAACACATCATTTATATCATCACAGGTACCCCAGCCAATGTCAGTGGAGAGGAGGTGCCAGCACTATCCAGTCCCCCAACAGAAGAGGCCCACAGTGATGACTTTAACTCTGGTCTTCAGGATCTGGACGATCTACCTGGCCCATCAGGGACCACTGGACAACCGGTTACCCAAGCCCAGTTACACACCACCACAAAGCCTCCCCCATCTGGAAACACCACAACAGCACCCACCCAGCATAACCACACATCTGTCCCCAGGACATGTCAATCAGCAGTGAACCCACCTCTACAGGGACCCCAGGCCACACCTTGTACACAAGACAATCAGGGACCTGGGGTCAGTGGCAGTGGGCACACAGTTCAGGGGACAGAGGCACAGGCCAACAGGGAAACTGGGAGGACTGCTCTGCACCAGGGGGAGAATAGGTCCAGGGATCCGACTCTCCAGGAGGCACTCTCCGAGATCCTGGAAGCCTACCAACATTCCCAGGACACGATGGGCCAGATCCTGGACAACGTGCAGGAGAACAGGCGGCTGCAGCAGGGTCAGTACCAGGGGATCAGGGAGGACTTGCAGTCCATAAACAACACCCTGATCTCCATAACAGGGGTGCTGGCAGACATGGCCAACATTATGAGGGAGGCAGTCTCACACCAGCGGGCTGCATGGCACTAGCCAGACATCTGAACAGCCTTCCACTTCTGCTGCTGCTAGTGCCCAGGAGGCCCCGCCACGGGACATACAGTCCACCAGCACCCATCCCCCTGTAGAAGGTGAACCACCACGCAAACGTTCCCTGTGATCCAGGCAGAAGCCACAGACACTTGCCAACACCCCTGCAGGAAATGAGACTCGCCTGATTGTCACCCTTGTGTCCCACTCCGTCACACTGTCCACCTTGAACTGCCATTGCTCCCCTTCCTTTGTCCCCTTGGACAATGTACCTGTGCTATAAAAACAATACCCTGGACTTTCTTCCATCATCAACCCATCCCATTGCCCTTTCCCCCTATATGTTAGCACTTCAATAAACACCCTTTGATAAAAATCCATTTGGAGTATGTCATGTATATCAAATATGTATTGTTTGAAACAGGTACAAACATTTCAAATTAACTGTTCATAGAATGACCATAGATTAATGACCTGTAGCTGGCTGTAATGATCGAGTATATGTCAACTCACCAACATCTGGAAAATAAATTGCCATAGGGAACAGTGAATGGGCATAGAAATGGGAAATATCAGCATGCCAGTGCCACACAGATTACAACCAAAGTCACTGAAATGTAAAGTTACACTGTCCTACCTGTGTGTCATTGGAAGTATTGTCGTATAACTGATGTGCTGTTGTCCTCATCTTCATCCTCTGCTCCCTCATCCTCACTGTCCACAGGATCTACTGCTGCCACACGGGCATCTCCAGTCTTCTCCTCCTGCAGAAAAGGGACATGGCGTCTGAGGGCCAGGTTGTGCAAGATGCAGTATGCCACTACTATCTGGCAGATCTTCTTGGGTGAGTAGCACAAGGATACACCTGTTAGATGGATGCAGGTGAACCTGGCCTTCAGGAGGCCAAAGGTCCTTTCAATGATCCTTCTGGTTTGCCTATGTGCCTCATTATAACGTTCTTCTGCCCTTGTCTTGGCATTCCTCACAGGGGCCAGCAGCCATGATAGGTTTGGGTAACCAGAGTCACCTGCAAATATTGAGGGACAACATTTAGCCACACACTATCCTATTTGGCCCACTCCATACCCTTACACCAACATATACTGGGTGGGAACCAGTGCTCACCTATTAGCCACACTTTGTGCCTCTGTAGTTGGGCCATCACATTTGGGATGCTGCTATTCCTCAGGACAAAGACATCATGCACCGACCCAGGATACTTAGCATTGACGTGGGAGATGTACTGGTCCGCCAAGCACACCATCTGAACATTCATGGAGTGGAAACTCTTACGATTCCTGAACACCTGTTCATTCTGCCAGTGGTGGGGGGAGATAAATGCAATATGTGAACCATCAATTGCCCCAATTATGTTGGGGATATGTCCCAATGCATAAAACTCAACCTTCACTGTAGCCAAATCCTCAACCTGGGGGAAAACAATGTGTTTTATCAGGGCAGACAACACTCTTGTCAGCACTATTGAGAACATTGGCTGTGATATTCCTGCTGCCAAGCCCACTGTCACTTGGAAAGAACCAGTTGCCAGGAAATGGAGTACAGATAGCACTTGCACAAGAGGCGGGATCCCAATGTGGTGACAGATAGCAGAGATCAGGTCAGGCTCCAATTGGGCACACAGCTCTATGATTGTGGCCCTGTCAAGTCTATAGGTGAGCAAAATGTGCCAGTCCTCCAGTGTTGCCAAGTCCACCAGGGGTCTTTCCACTGGGGTATGTCTCCATCTCCTATTCATCCACAGCGGTAGGTATCTAAGGGAAACAAGAGTGAGGAGTCTACCACAAACTGAACATTGGAGCCACAAAAGGAGTTTGCAATGTGTGAACTTGTACAGGGTCAGTGTGATTTGTCCAGTATGTGCCTATTTCCCCTGTGACGCAGCATGAATCCATCGGGCTGCCTCCCCCATGAAATGGTTTCTGCCTGTCCTGTGTGGGGGGACAAGTGGAAGTGAGGTAATTCTGCTGACGTGGTGCGCTGTGGCAGGAGGCAGTCGGGAACTACTGTGCAACTCCTCATTGGTTAATAGTGTGCCCTATGGGTTACAGTGGCCAATGGTGATCTATGCAAGTGGTGAGGGTATGCACCACCGCGGATGTGACCTCCATTTTCTATCTGATTCCTCACTTGCTACCTGACCATCCATAGGAGAGGACCTACACTGCATCTGCTGCTGTGACCTGTGTCTGGAACCTACCATGGCTCGTGTGACTGGGGAAAGGGCCCCAGCCTTCACTTCGGAGGAGTTGGAGAGACTGGTGGATGGGGTCCTACCCCAATACGGACTGCTGTATGGGCATCCAGACCAACAGGTGAGTACACTATGGGCACAATGCATGTGGCATGAATGCATGGAGTTGTGTGTGTGAAGGCCTCATGTAAGGGGGTGGGTGGATGTCCTCTTTGCGGTGTACACGTTGTGTGCTGGGCTATGTGTGTGTCAATGGTGGTGGAAAAGGGAATGGTGGGCCTTATGTATAACTGGCTTTACTGTTTGTCTAATGGTGTTTTCCTGGTTGTGTTGCCTCTGCAGGTCAGCGCCCATCAAAAGAATGGTATATGTCATGCCATCGCCAAGGACGTGCGGACCCTGGGAGTCTATGGCAGACGGAGAACCCACTGTCGGAAAGGGTAGGAGGACCTGAGAAACTGGGCATGGAAGACGGTGGAGGCCCAGCTGGGGATGGCCTCCCGACGAGGAAGGGGTGCCTATCAAACCCTGACCCCCTTGATGGCCCGCATACTGGTGGTGGCCTATCCAGAGCTGGATGGACGCTTGAGGGCATCACAGCAGCCTGGTGGTGGATGAGTGTTAGTGGGTGCCTCTAGTCCAGGCCACACATAGCAGCGTAGGTCCTCTGGTGGCTTGGGTTCTGAAGGGATAATCCTACCTACCTAGCTTGTAAGCATCTACTACTGGTCAGGGCTGCGTGGGTCCCAGGAGTTCTGCAGTTGGCAGTGTATGCCCCTCCTCATGCCTTGGTGGCTAGCAATATCAGTGGTGGTGCATTGCATAGTGCATTGGCTTGTTCCCTGTGTGTGAGGGTGCAGTACACGTCAATTGTGGTGTTGGTGCAGCCATTGTCCCAGTGTATTCTTTGCCTCTCTCCCCCATTTCTTGTTTTGTCATCCTGTCCTTATGTGCATTAGCATCATCTGCTGAAGGAGCAGGGGCACTGGCGATTGAGGGAGCTGCATCCCACAGGACGCAGGAGGAAGAGTCCACCGACGCTGAGGGCACCAGTGGGACGGAGGACGAGGGGAGCACCATGGCGGAGATTGGAGGGAACAATTCAGGCAAGGATACCACCTCCCATGGAAGCTCCCTGGTGGTGGTGTACACTTCTGTGAGGACCCCAGCTACAGGTACAGCTGCCACCCTCGTACTAGCACTTCCCTCCCAGCGGCCCCTCATCGAGTTGCCAGTGCCCCCTCACCCAGGGGGGTGGGCATCTGCTTCGCCCCAGGCACCTCAGGCCCTGCCCCAGTCAGCCCTGCTGCCCTGAGTGAGGAGGCTATTGACCTCCTGAGATCCATTTCTGTATGGCAGCCAACCATTGTGAATGTCATCCAGGGGCTGCCAGCTCAGATGCAACAATCAGATGCATTCCAGGAGGGCATTCACACTGGATTGATGGCCCAACGGATATCGATTCAGGCTCTGACCTCCTCTCTGATGGCAGCCATTGTCCTTGTTTCTACTGTCCCCCCTCCACCTACCACTTACCAGTCCCATTACCCTCAACCCCAAACCATCACAAGCACACAGCCAGACGAGCATGCACATAGGACAACACCCAAGAGTGTCACAGGCAAAAACAAGCACCACACTTCATCCCACAGGCACTCACACAAACACAGTTGCAGACACAACATCCACTATTTCCACTGCGTTTCCCTCCTCCTCCACCTCCCACCCAGTTACGTTCACACTCACACCTGCAAGCACAACATCATAATCCACTACCTGCATCATCACAACACCAAGCAGAACACACACCTCACTGGCAGACACCTCCACAACAGCCATGCACACGTCCCTTGTGCCCTCTCCCACTGTGTCTGCCCCCCTTCTAAAAAACACAAACACAACCACTCAGACACCGAACAGCCATCCACCTCAAGGCAGCATGCAGCCCATGCACTGCACCCAAATCCAGAAGACAAATACCTCAAACAACCACTCCCTCATTCTCCACTCCCATTATTTCTCCCTTTTCCCACCCCAATGTCCCTAAGAAACTTTTCCTTTCTACCACTGACCTCTTCCCTACCCCCCATCCTGCACGTATTGCCTGCACCAGCCACCCGAAAGGGCAAGGAGTCTACACAAGCAGGCAAGAAGGGCAAGGAGCCTGCACCAGCCAGCCAAAAGTGGAAGGAGCCTGCACCAGCAGGCATGAAGGGCAAGGGGGCTGCACCAGCCAGCCAAAAGGGCAAGGAGCCTGCACCAGCAGGCAAGAAGGACAAGGGGCCTGTTCCAGCCAGCCGAAAGGGCAAGGAGCCTGCACCAGCATGCAAGAAAGGGAAGGAGCCTGCACCAGCAGGCAAGAAGGGCAAGGAGCCTGCACCAGCATCTGTCACGGAGCCTCCACCACCAACCGTGGTTGTGCAGCCATACAATGGTGCAGGGGCTGTGCAGGAGCCTCCCATCACCACCACCACCACAGTGCAGCTATCCAAGGGTGCAGGGGCTGTGCATGAGCCTCCGACCATCACCACCAGCACCACCACAGTGCAGCCGTCGGCAGACACAATGTGACCCTGCCTCCATGGGCTGCTGTGCGGCCTGTCCACTCCGGAACTAGTGGTCTAGACACCAACTACAGAGACTGTGGCCTTGCACTCCCCAGGACAGAGTAATGGGCATGTTGCCCCCTCCAGAACCAGTGGGGAAGACACCCACTTGAGAGACTGTGGCCTTGCACTCCCCAGGACCAAGCACAGGGCATGTTGCCCACCCCAGAACCAGTGGGGAAGACACCCACTACAGAGACTGTAGCCTTGCACTCCCCAAGACAGACCACAGGGCATGTTTCCCCCTCCAGAACCAGTGGGTAAGACACCAACTCAAAAGACAGTGGCCTTGCACTCCCCAGGACCAAGCACAGGGCACGTTGCCCCCTCCAGAACTAGTGGGGAAGACACCCACTATAGAGACTGTGGCCTTGCACTCCCCAGGACAGGGTAATTGGCATGTTGCCCCCTCCAGAACCAGTGGTCTAGTTTCCGCTCCCAGCTGAGGTGCCCCCCTCCCCTTGAGGTGCCTGCCTGATGCCCTTGCAGTGTTCTCTCTGTATTGATGCAGGTGACAAGTAGGGCCTTGGACTTTGCCCTTTGGCCATGTGGCCCACGCAAACTGAGGACTGGGCAGTGTCCGATTTTCTGCACATTTGTAGATATCTGTTGCATTGGCTAAATTATTTTTATAATGTGTTGATCTTATTACAATCACTTTAGTAAAATTCATGTTGTCCTTGTATTATTCAGCCGATTTAGGGGGATTAAATAGTTTTCTTGTGCATCTGGTTGTGTGTATGATGTGTGTGTGGGTGTGGGTGGTGAGTTTGTTTTAACCTGCATTATAGGTAGGATAGAATGATAACTCAGTAAGCTGAGTGCCAGCCTTGAGTTGGAGAACCTATCATAGAGCTCCAAGTCAAACCTGGCACAAAGCCTACTCAGTTATCATTCTGTCCTACCTAAAATGCAGGTTAAAACAGATCATCATTTTGAACATCTTTGGGCTATGCACATAAAAAAATGTTGTTTCAATATGCTCAGGCCCATGTATGCTAATGGTTTTTTCACAGTGTGCTTTTCTAGTTCTTCACTCTGCTAATCTCTAAATGAGGACACTCACTATGCTGAGGGCCACTGGAATTATGCAGCAGGAGAGGGCCAATTTATGCAGCAGCATTGAATAAATTATGCAGCAAGAAAAGACAAATAATGCACAATAATGCACCATGTTGTCTGATACTATTCGTTATTTTGTCATTTTTACACTTGTTAACACTGTCTGGGCTTAGGTTGCACTTCTGTTTAACACCCAGACATAGCAGTAAGCAATAGAAAGGCGAGAAGTCAGTTTCTAGAATTTTAGTAACTTTTGAACAACATTTTTCTTTTGTTAAATTCTTTAGAGAAGGCAGCAGATGGTTGATTATGTGACAAATTCAGCAGACCCAAAATTATGTAAAAAAAACACCACAGCCACTAACATTGCATAATTCCAGTGGCTCTGATTTTGCCCTTAAAGAGATACATTATCATGGCCATTAAACATTACCACACATTTAAACACAAATGAATACATAGTTTTTTATCATGATTGAATGTTTTTGCCAACTTCCCTGTGCTGTGACCCCTAATTAACCTATCTATATACACTGAAAGCAGTACAGTGAAGTTGAGGACCTTCCTGACCCAAAGCAGGATATTTTTTGCTTCGTTTGACTTGGGGTTTTGTCTCACTGGTTTCATAATGTGTGTTATCATGCCTGAAGGCAAGCTGGCAATTTCCCGGCTATCCTGTCCTGTGGTGAATCCCAGTTTGTTTTAATAGGGATACAGGAGTTAGCTTAGCCATTGGCTTGAAGACCCTTGCCCCCGTCACACTATGACTTTTACCCTACTTAGACTGCTCTGTTTTAGCACATTTATTTAATTAATTCTTTTAAGATGGCTGCCTTGTTTTTACTTAGGCCCATGTTTTGATTTTTCTTATCAGTGCCACCTTGCTATGGCATCCAGATCAGGGGACAAATACAAACAAACTGAAGGTGTCCGTGTTAGGTACTTTCCCTCTTCACGCTTTCAAGGGAATTATTTATACTAATTACCGTCCCAAGCAAACCTTGTTATCTATTGTTTGGGAACTAACCCATGTCAGGGGCCCAGGAAGATCTGTATATATACTCCTCACTTTATCAGATAGGTAGAGGGATTCCGACCAGATGCCATCGCTTCTATTGCTGCGGCACGTCCCCTTTACACTGACCCCCGTGCTCCTGTGGAGTCTGAGCTTGAGACCTCATTCTAAGGTAATGAGGGTTGGGGGGCACTTCTCCTGGACAGGGCATTGGTAGATTGAGGTTTAACATATCTAGCTCTCTCCTGGGTTAGATGTTAGGCCTACAGGCGAGGGTATTACGACATATCACACACTTCATGAAATCGAGTGATATTGCAAGATGGTGGGGGTCTTTGTATTAATGACTCTTGTCTTTACCATTCTGTTTCTTGCACTGTTTATTATCCTAATCATTGCAGCCAATGCAACTTATTATATATTGCACTTTTGATGAAATAAATATTATTGAACCTTTTCCTGCATCTTCTTCATTGCCTGTGTGTGATTGAGACATGTTGTTAATGTGAGAAAGGAGTATTCTCTGTTTAACCACGACGCTCCCTGAGATGTCATGTTTTTGAGTCCATGCGTAAAGGCTGCCACAAAGCACCTTTGACTATTTAGAGTTTTGGTGAGGTACTGCTTGTGAGCCAGAAGGGTTGGGGCGACAGTTGCGTTTTGTTGTAGTATTGGCATAGTCGTCTACAAACATAAGTGCTGTCATCTTTAAACCAGCAGTCTTGCCTAGATCAAGACTCCAACTACGACACAGCGCCACCAGCGATGGTGTTTAGGCACTAATTTACAGATACCCCGATTATCACAGTCTCACATACTACAGGTACCCTGAGTACCATTAAACGGAGATGGGGAAGATCCTCCTCAGCTTAACAGGTATTACCTAATTAGGCTGTAGGTTGTTGGAGCTCAAACTCAATAAAAGGATTGTACTCCTCACTTGGTGTTCCATCTCTTCACTCATTTTACAATATGGCTAATGCCATTGACATTCCTGAGAATGCTAGACAAGCATTAACTTTACACCTAGTAGCGCATGGCTTAACAGAAGAGGGCGGGGATTTTACATGCATAGTAGAAGCTAATGAAGCTTACCAAACAGAATTCTTTTACTCTTGGGTCACCTTTCCTGCGGAAGACCCCAGGTCAGTCACATTCAACACATATAGAATTGCAAACGTACCTCCACGATACCAAGCGTACCAATATCATGAACTACCGCTCACTTACCAAGAGCATCAGAACTGGTTCGATGGCGCCCTACCACATGTAATACAATGAGTGAGATTAGGTCCTTTAGGTAATGATGGACCAACGTGGCCTATGTTTGCCACATACACACCTCACCCAGGAATACAAAACATGCAGGCAGCTGACCTGCGAGAGTTAAATCTTGAATTAGTAACACTAGTTCAGTTTGTAATGCAAATTTTTAATACAACACCATCACATCCAGCAGCACTAGCACCTGCTGGATATCAATTGGCCACTGGGATTAATCTACAAACAGTACATACCATCATGGGTAAAGTACCCACGGAATGGGAGAAAACACCATTCTTGATAGCCCAGAAAAAGAAAAAAAAACAGCTGGAAGCTGTGTTTCCCACTACGGGCCAAAGGAGAAAAATAGAATTCTCACCATATGCTTGCCTTTTGGGATGGTCCCCTAAGTGGAGGACTGTGCCACCTGGGGTACAGTCTTAGCTGCAATATACACTACCACACATGGTACCCCAACAGTTGCTAATTTAGTTTTGACAAATACAGAATGAGCAAGGGGCTGCACCAGCCCTAGATTTGGGGATGAAACTAATGCGTAACTTTGACAAAGTCTCCTCAATAATACTCAGCAATATTAAACGGGAAGCAGTAGCATTGGGTATACGCCAGCGTCTATGAGAAATTCCACATTTGGAGCAAGAGAGAGAGCTACCAAGAGTCATTTCCAACACTTATACTAGTATAGAACGGGATAGTTTGTGAGCCAAAGTGAAAAAGCTTGAAATACAAAGTAGCACCCCGAAGGATGGTGCTAAACAAAAACAAGAGAATACCAAGAAGCGCTGGGATAAACAAAAACAATTTAATGATAGATGAAATAAGAGAGCAGATTCTCCATATCTGGTGACCTCTGAAAGGAGATACACTCTCAGAAATAGAGAAAGTGTAAAAACTCCTGACAGATGTACTGATTCACGTCCCTCTCATTCCTTTCAGGACGCACCAGACATAAGTAGCAAGAGAGGGGGCTGTCCTGGTTAACGTCCTTAGTATGTGAAAAAAAAGTAAGACTCGCCGCAGTCTTCGGACAAAATAGAAGATAAGTCCCTGCAACAAAAGCCACAGTTTAAAAAGAAAGAGGTGGTAGCACTGTCAATCAAAAATGGCAGTAGGCTTGAGAGCATTGCTAAAGAACAACATGTGGGCAGTGACACTGTTAGGCAGCCCAGCAGAGGTCACGATATGTCACCAAAGTCTGAAAGATCTTCTGGATGCGACAACAACAATCGATTTTATTGCAGATGAAACAGCGGACGGGCGTGTCCTCCCACCAGGTAGGGTATTTGATTTAAAAATTCAAATAGAGGGAGACATAGAACATGCTATTCAAGTGATATTCTGGGATGAACTTAATTGTGATATCCTATTGGCCGAAAGAGACTGGCCACCTGAGCACGTCCGTAAGCTCCCACATGGGGAAGATGTAATTTTGCCTTATTTCTCTGATCTTGTTCCAGAGGCGGTAAAACAAGCCTACGCTGTTGATTGGGCTTTAGTGCAGGCTGGGTTCATGTGTCACCTTCAAAAACACAGGACACACACAGTTTTCCATGTCAACTGTCTTGTTCTTCCTCCGACCAGTCTTAGTCAGACCACTGATTATGTACCTTGTGAAATTGCTGGATCCAGATCTACCCTGCATCCTGTCAGCCTGACTGGCACCTGTCTGTGTGTTACCTTAAAGATTCCTTGTGGCTACATATGTACCACACTTGCTTTACCAAACCTCACATTCCTCAGAGGGTATTTTGTCATGTGCTTCATCGATGCATACCCAAATACATTGTATAGCATCATCTGCCTTTTAATTGTACCATATTTGTTAAATTGTCTTTGAATACCAAAATCATGGCCCATCCCTTGTCTGGGTCTCATGTGTGCATGAACGACAAAGTGTGACAGTGTACCAGGGCCGTATGCAGGGATTGGGTATGGTGCCTCCAGCAGAACCAGCTACCTCTGATAATGTCCATGAAAAGTCCACACATGTTAGGACCCTGACAGTTCACACGCGTGGTGAATAGCTGCGAGAATAATCAGCACAGAGGCTATGATGTTCCTAGGTGCAGTGGGAATTTTAGAGGCCAACCTGTGTACAAATGTTGTAATGACACCTGCTGGAACATGACACCTGAGTCATTATCTCACTCAGCACACCAAGGTTGCCCTGTTGACAGTCTCATAACACATCTTCAGTGACAGGGTGGGACCATCCCCATGTAGGTTCTCATGTCCTCATCGACTTTACTCACATTGATCTCCAAAGGATGAGACCTGGGCATAACTGTGACAACATACACCCCTAAAAATATACAGGATCAACATTGGACCACACACATGAAGAAGACTCCTCTGTGCAATTGATCAATGGAAAAATGTGGACACGTGCTGCCTCGTCTGCTGGTCCACCACAGCCTCTGGAGAGTTGTGGCTCCGTCATATGACCACAACTGTGGCATCATATTACATTTGTGGTTCACCTTTGGCTGTCTGGGCCATTGACATGGTATCCACTTCGTCTATGCATGTGCCTGACTCACTGTGCGTTCACCAACAAGTGCCTAGGAAGCAGTTACCTAAACATCTAGGACATGGGATGGGCAACTTGTGGACCATTGACATAAACAAGCGTCTGCCATCTTTCTGCATGCTTTGTCATTTGTGGTGTCTACTTTACCCAAAATCTTGGAAGTACACACAACAGATGTTGCTGCATGTATGATTAGCACATGTCCTCTCTCATTTCCACAATGACTTGCATCTAAGGTTTGGACACATTGACTTCACATTCATACAAGCATATTTGCAATAATGCATCTTGTGATGCACAAACACTGGGTCGACTAATACACTTGTAGCCACTGCACACACATTGAGCCATAGGCACTGAGGTATTGTACTCATGTGCGTCACCTTGCTATCCTCTCCTGATGCCAAACATGCACAAATTGTGCACTACATATATGTAGGCCACACATATGGCCATCTAGTGCGTCAGCCAAGCGTCAAAATCCTGTTAAGGAAGTAGCGGGT
The DNA here is from genome assembly GCF_031143425.1 of Pleurodeles waltl. NCBI lineage: Eukaryota > Metazoa > Chordata > Amphibia > Caudata > Salamandridae > Pleurodeles > Pleurodeles waltl. The sequence continues at coordinate 1,454,471,474 of NC_090444.1, read as the reverse complement.
CATGGTCCACTGCAGTATGATGTCTCACATGTGAACGTACACCATCAACACCAAAGTGGGTGCAATCAGCCTATCTCAGTTGTGTCCCAAATGTAACATTACATTAAAATGGAAAAAATACCCAAAACCAGTTCATGTTGGATTTCAATTTTGATGTTTTTATCGTTATGCGTAATATTTTTTCACGCATACAGATTGTACGTCATATTTTTCGATGCACAGGAGTGAAAATTAGGCCGCATCCAAATAATTGTAAAGACTATTTACAATTATTTGGATGCGGCCTAATTTTCACTCCTGTGCGTCGAAAATATGACGCACAATCTGTATGTGTGAAAAAAAATCACGCATAACAATAAAAACGCCATTTTATGCAGGAAGTGATGTAATAGGATATCCTGTTTACAGATTATGTACAGTGGGTGTACTTTCACTTTTCACTTTGCAGTCTGTGATTCTTCTAGACTGTGTGGCTGTGTTCAGAGTGTTGTATAGTGATTTTGTGCTTTTGTGTCCTGTGTGCTACATTACCTGTTACTTTGTGAAATAAATATTGTTGTTGTATACTGTCTGAGTGTGTTTTGTTTACAATTGTCCGGTATTGTATTGTATTGTATTGTATTTGTTGTTTGTGGGAGTCTGTTGTGGGTAGTGCTAGTTTGGGGATGGTTGGGCTCTTTTAGTTGTTAAGTTTACTTATTTTTTGTACTTCTACTTTCCCCCTTTTCTCCTTTCTTCTTCTTTATCCCCTAATCCCCTTTTCGGTGCTGAGATGTTGGGTAGGCCACGTCTTGGCAGGATAGGTGAGGAGGAGCTTGGGGGGTTTATATGGCTGGTGTACCATTTCCTCCCACTGATGATCGAGGCAGGGGGCAGTGTGATACAGGGGTATCACACCGAGGCGCGACGAATCCGGTGGGAAAAGGTGCTGCATCACTTGCAGCACGTGTAGGGGAGCCAGAGGAATTACCACCAGCTGAAGCACTGCTGGGCTGACCTCATCACCAGGGAGCAAGATCTGCTGGACCACCTGGGAATAGTGATTGGTGGCCCTGTTGGTGAGTACAAATCATGTAAATCTGCACAATTAAAAGCTCTGTAGTGACATCAGATGATTTGTACAATATCTGCCGGCTAAGTTGCTGACTGTGTGGAATGCTGCGGAAACATACAGGGTCATTGATGGACTATGTGAAGGACCACAATTGCTAGCTGTCAGGAAGCACGTGCTCTGCAAACTTACCGAATACTTTTGCTTAATGTAATTTGGTGCCGCCTTTGTGTCAGACAGCAACACAAAATAGGAGCCAATCATGTCTATATTGGTCACATTTTCCAGTGAAGTTTAGATTTACTAAAATATTGGCAACCTTTGTTGACGCAATAGCTAGACTGACTTTAGAAACAATACATGATGCAGAAAATGAGTGCTGGCTTCACGTCAATTGATGATAGCAATGTGGCCCAGACATATGTCTCATGTGTGTCTGGTGAGTGTGTAAGGAAAGCGTTTTTGGAAGTCCTATGAATGTTAGGGATTATTGTGGTCCTTCATCATTTTGGATACATGTCAGATCTGGATTTGAAAACATCGGGAAAAGGTGTAAGGTGCCCTCAGCTAACATCTTACACTGGTATTTGGAGTTTGTAGTGCCACATTCCAATTAGGGATGGCAGTCCAAAGGTATGCACATGGGTTCATATCTCTATGTTTGGTGCAAATCACCATTGCTGGGCCACATCAAATGAAGAAACTGTAACAACATGAGGGCTTACAAAAGTCCCTGCCCCTCTGTACATTGTACCTATGTGTCATAAATGTGTCATGGCCACATAGGCTTTTTGACTTGTAATGCAGTCCTCAAGTAACCAGGCTTTGGATGTCTCTCTTGGATGCACATGATGAGACGATTACATTCCATTATTATGTCTGCTCACTAATGAAGGAGCATGTTTGCCACCACATGATAGTTAGGGCCACTGCATGTGTGCAGATATGTGTGTAATTGTCACAGGAGACCCATGCTATGTACATGTTAGCCGTGCTATATCGGATGCAGTATCATCATGTCTGAATGGCTTTAATTACTTATGTTATCTTACACATAGTTTTTGTCTTTGGAATTGTTGGTCAGTGCACAGATTTAGAGCACATTTCTTCCTTCCATGCCTTACAGGTGGACTGGCACCCTACACTGTTGGAGAGGTGGCTTCATTTGAGGACCCCGACAACTCCAGTAAGTGTTGATATGTCTGTTATGTGTTGTGTTTGCTGGTGATGTATGATGGACTCCTGTGTGTTGAACACATAGCAAGTTATGAAGCGCTGGCCCATCATTTGTCTTGTTCCATGAGTGGGATTTCATTTTCTAACCATTTTTTAGTTGCCCAATGCTTATCCTATTGTATTATCTAGGGATTGTAGGTGATTCCTGTAGGCCCCGCAATGAGAACTGGGGTGAGTCATGTGGATAACACTTGTATCAACAAGAGTCGCACTGGAACTCATCTCATATTTAGTCTGCCTGTTAGACCCACATTCTCCCAGATTGGGACTGGAATTTGCTTACCCACAGACTTCTGCTTCCCTATTCACCAAAGTACTTATTAAACTGTAGGGTGAACTTCCTAGCAGCATGTAGCTCGACATGTAGTGCTACAAGTATGTGGCACTTGAGTGCAATGGCCTAGGTGTGCATGCAAATCATGATCATGGGTGTTCTTGCAACTGTGTGTCTGTTGTTTGTCATGCCTTACTGGAAGTATATGATGTGGACAAAGGTCTGTATTTCCTGACATGTGTGGCGCTAGGATTGGTCAAGGGTTTGCTGTCTCCTATTTGTTGATAGACGTTACCTGTGGTGTGTGTGTAGAGCCAAACACATGCCCAGCTTTCTATAGACTCCTGGGTGTCCATGTTGTTTGGAATTGTTAGTTGTTTCTCCACCCCCCACCCTCAAACACAGGCATGGGTTTGTGAATAGTGTACCTTGGACTGATGCTACCAGTATGTTACACAGACATGTAAATCAGTGAATGTTTGGTCGGAACCTAGTATACACACTCAGGTATAGCACATGAGTACTATACTAGCAAGTCCATTTACAACTTGCAGATCATGTGGCTTTAGATTTCCACTGCGTACATTGACATTTGTAGCCCTGGCATTGGCGGAGGATGTGCAGCATGATTGTTAGCTGACAACTGGCAGAACTCTGATGCCAAATTAATGCCAGTTGTTACCCATCTGGTAGGGTTTGGATGTGTTATGTGTGATATGACCTTTGTAGGCTGCCCTGCCATGTACTTCCTCAGGGACATTCAATGATCTGTATGATGATATGAGCTGTTAAAAGTACAGTAGATGTACTGTCTGATTTACTTCTTGTGCCGTTTCACACAAGGCAGTTCCTAATGTAAATTGTTTGCCTTTGCCTTCACAGCTGCGAACATGACACCCATCCAGGTCCGTGAGTTCCAGAGGCGGGCAATGAGGTACCAGCATATCCTGCTGGTAGAGTCGGGGTTCAGACGGATGGCCCTAAGATACCGGAACAAACGGGCCTCCGGAGCATGGAGGGCTTTCCCACAGGGTGGCCCTACTTTGCCCACCACAGCTACCACCAGCACAACCACCACTTCCACCCAGGTGGCACCACCCACAGCTGGGACTGTTGTCCTAACGTCTGAAGTTGCTCCAGGCCCTAGCAGTGGAACACCTTCAGGGCAGCCCACAGGCATAGACTCTACATGCCCACACACATCCTCAGCTGGAACACAGACTGCCCCAGCTGCTACAGTTGACCCTGCAGCTTTTCAGGCAATGGAAAGAAACATGGACCGTGTCCTCCGGAAAATTAGTCACCTGCAGCGGGATGTTCGCCATATGAACAGGCGTGTGCAGTCCATAAAGCGGACCCTCCGGAGGATCAACCTCTAGACTTTTAAAAATGGACATGATACCCTCCCCTCCCTCCTCTTTCCTTGTTCTTATACTTAGTGGGCTTAGGGGGCTTAGTGTTAGGTTAGTATAGGCTGTTAGTTTAGTTAGTGTTAGTGGGTGGGGGTCCTGATTATTTCTATTTTTTCTTTTTGTGTGTGTCGGGCTATGTTGGGATTCTTGTGTGTTTACAACAAAAAAAGAAAAACATTTTTAAAAAAATTAAAAAATTTACAAAGATATATATTTGTTTAGGTTAGTATGGTATGTGTTTAGGTTAGTATATGTTGTCCTCCATGTGTCCCGTCTCATAAGGGGGTTGGGGGGTTGATGTTTAGAACGTTTCGTTACATGTGATAAGTAAGTTTAGCTTAGGTTAGTTAGGGACAGTTGTGGGTAATAAGTAGTTAGGGTAGATTAGGGTAGGCAAGACTTTTCCCGAGTTTCCTCTTCTGTTATTACCGTTTAATAAATATATAGTGAACCCTTTACAGTATGTGTTAAATGCTTGTTGAGCAGGGCCTTGGCATAAGTGTACATGAATTTTGTTCTATTATATTTGTGTCCTATGCTACAAACAAATCCCAACTGAGCTGTAAGACTGGCAGCTACCCCAGAGCCACCTTGCAAAGATTCCACCATTCATTGCAACCACCAATCACAGTTAATATGGATCCCAACGTGTTTTTGTCAATAAGTATGTTTTCAAAGTCACTAACAGTGCTTCCAGATTTGGTATTGTGGGAACTGTTTTAGGTCTGACTGCAGTGTGATGTTCAAGGACACCCTTATAATGTGAGTGGTCGTAAGCACTCTTGTAGTATTATCTTCATGACTCACAGACATCATTTGTGACACTGTTCAGCATGATTACTTATTTGGATGGAAACTCAGACACCTTCATTCATGCAGTTTTTGGAGTGTTTGCTTAGATTTGTGGGCACTGTTATATGTGTTAGTATTGCATGGTGACACATTTTACTGCCACTATTTGATGACTTAGATATCCCTTGAGGAAGCATTATTCTGTACAACACAGCATGATGGTGTATGTTTTCTCACTTCATCAGATATTACCCTCAGGAAGGGCAGAGTATGATTCAATCCTGGCCACTATACAAAGTTATCTGACTACATAATTTCAGGACAGTTGCATTGACAAGCCATGTACTTTGACAGGAGGCACATTTCAGTTGTCTACTGCACAGTTGATGTGTCACATTACACAGAGACAAATTTGTTGTGTAAGTGCTATTTATTGAAAAGTGCTGTAGTGCTATATGTACATTGTCCATGATTGTGAGTCCATTATAGTGACATCTTCCATTGTGATCCTACACAAGTGGTAAAGGAAAATGCTTTTGACATGCTGCGGTGATGTGTCAGACAGTGCAGGGGGACAGGATTTGCCAATGAGTAAGTGAGAGACAATCACTAGGCAGGCTGACAAGATTAACAGTGGTTTGCAGAATAGTCATTGAGTACAGTTGTTGTGAGACTGGCATGTTACAAAGCGCTGGACCTTGGCAATAGTTGGCCATGTGGCAGGGACTGGTGCTTCCTGGTACTTTTCCGTGTGAAGGTGATCTGTTCCATGTCTTCTTTTTCTGATGTGTGTGTTGCCTCCTCTGTTCTTGGTGGTGGTGGTTGTGAAGGGGCAACACACACCTCAGTGTTAGAAGACGTGGAGTCAGACATCCCGGTCTCTGCTACCTGTGAAGGTCTTAAGGGCAGTACTGCTGCAAGGAGGATCTGCTGATTCTTAAGAATAGCAGCCACATCACAATGGTAGGCAGCTAGGTCGGCCCTGGGGGATTCAATGTTGCATTTGTGCACGCGTTGACAGGATTGCTGTTGTAGGTGTTGAGTCAACTGTATTACAGCTGTGCTGATTTCCTTCAGCCTTTTTTCTACTTCCTGCAAGATAGTTGTTCGCCCTTGCATTGCTGCTGCCTGTTCTTCAGTTGACATCATGCACGGGCGCACCCCCTCTAGGCTGGCTGCCATAGTTCGCATCCCCAACCGCACCTCATTGGCCAGCTCCTGCTGTACTCCAATTACAGTTATCTCAAAGCGGGTGCCTGTGTCGTCTGAGTCCTCAGCTGTATTGGAGCTGGCAGGTCTTACAATTGGGGTGGTGGGTGGATTCTCTGCGATGGCTGCTTGTTCTGTGCTCCTCCTTGTGACTGAAGGTGGGGTCTGGAGGGTTCCAAGGACATCTTGGATGGTGTGCTGGGGGATGTTTGTCAGCTCGTCATCCATGTCATTAGGGTATTCCTGGACAGGCATATCCGCAGGAGATCCAGCGTCCTCTGAAATTAAATAGGGTACAATTAGTGTGTCTGTGTTGTGGCATTGGTGATGTGACATGCCTGCCTTGTGATTAATTCACATTGTGATCTTGTTTCCTGTTCATTGCTCCAGTCTTTCAGATGGGCATTCTCCCAGGCCTATGGCCCACCTGCATGTCACATGTATTGTATTAAGTTATTAGACTTGTCGGCGTCATCTCCTCCAGTGTTGTTTTAGGCCAAATAATGAATTGCTACCTTCTTGTCCTACTCAAGCCTCCGTCTACATCCATTCTCATGGTGAGACCTTCACTGGCTGTGGGTGTTCTGATGGCACTAGCAGCACACTTAACAATCTGAACCTGCCCCAGTCTCTGATCTTTCACATCCACTTATATGTAGTTGAAATGTAGCTTATCCTAGGCATAGCATTGTTATGGCACGACATGGATGTTAGCATTGGTAATGTGTACAGCTGATGTTGGGGAATGTGTGGGGATTGGATTGCCCTGATGGCCGTAGCTGTGTCCTATTTCCTCCTCTGACTGTGCAGTGACCAGTTACATGTGACATTTGGGATGTTGCATTGTGACCCAGGCATAGGATGGACCCTGACATATGCAGCATGGGTGTGTCCTTAGTGCTGTGTAGCTCCTACTATTGATGACACTGGCTGATGTTCGCGGCAACTATGGGCATTCACAATTGACAGGACTGGAACATTTGTCTTGTTTCAGGGGATTGTTGAAGTTGTCATCCTCAACCCTCTAATTTAGGTGTGTATGATCCATGGGGACGTTACTGCCATTGGCTACGTGAGCTGCACACAGAGCAGAGGTGGTAGTGGCAACTTTTGTCACTGTTCCATTCCAGTTATCGGTATGACTAGAGGTTGTTAATTGGACCCTAGTTATTGTAGGGGGTATAGTGGTTGACGTGTGCCGGGATGTCAGTTTGACGTTGAGCCCTTCCCTCCTGGCGTGGCTTTACCTTTGCTCCAAAGTTGGCATGGCAGCATGCCCCCATGGGACTGTTGTTGTAGTGTGATGGTGTGCCCCAGCTTCTCTCTGTGCAGGCCATGCCCCCATGCCATACCCCTTTACCCATGCCACTCCATGTATATGATGACTTCCATGCATTTTGTGGTCCGTATCCCCCCTGCTTACAGTTAACATTTGTGCAATTTAATTCCCCATGCGACTTACCCTGCATATGCGTTGTCTCCTGGTAGTCTGCGCTGTCCTGTCCTTGAATCCCTGTGACGATCTCCTCAGGGATGACGGCTGCGACCATCTCCTCCATGTGGTGCAGGGCCTCCTGGTGTGCTGGACTCCCACCTCCAGTCTGCAGTGCTGCCTTCCTGTTCCTGGCCATCTTTTCCTTGGTCCTGCACTTGCAGTTATGCCTGCGTTTCTTGCACTCGATGACTGTTCTGCGTACTTCTGCCACACTGTTAATCTTGTCAACAATTTGTTGCCATATTGCCTCTCTCCTACTGATTGGCCACTTTGAGGTGACAAACAGTTGGTGCTGGTGTTCAGTCACCTCTTTAACCAGAATTTCCTGTTCCTCTGCACTGAAGCGACACTTTCTTTCCTTCTTAAAACTGTCCTGGGTCTTGTGTGGGTCCTCCTGACTGGTTCCTGGTCTGTTGTCATCTACCTGGGATCCATTTTGGCTCTCCTCTGCTGAAATGGCTGTGTTCGTGGGGAATTTTTACGCTATTGCGTAAAAAAACACTGCATATCCGGTTTGCGGTGTCGTAAATCGACCCACAGTCATTTCCACCGCGTTAACGACTTGACGCTGCGGTGTGCATAAAAAAAAATTACTTACACCCGTGGTTTGCGCCGCTGTGCATCAAAGTATACATTTGACGCCTGCACGGTGCACAGAAATGGAGTTAGCCAGCGGTAATATTTTTGACGCAAAACTGCACCGGTGCAGTTTTGCGTCAAAAAGTATTAATATGAGCCACAGTCTCTTACCTGTCACTGAAGTACTGTTGAATTAGTGTAGTTCTGTTGTCCACATCCTCTTCCTCTGCCTCCTCTTCGTCACTGTCCACAGGCTCCACTGCTGCCCACGACCATCCCCAGTCTCATCCTCCTGCAGAAAAGGCACCTGGCGTCTCAAGGCCAGGTTGTGCAACATGCAACATGCAACGATGATCTGGCACACCTTCTTGGGTGAGTAGTACAGGGATCCACCTGTCAGATGGAGGGACCGGAATCTGGCCTTCAGGAGGCCAGAGGTTCGCTCAATGATCCTCCTTGTTCACCCATGTGCCTCATTGAAACGTTCCTCTGCCCTTGTCCTGGCATTCCTCACTGGGGTCTGTATACATGAGAGGTTGGGGTAACCAGAGTCACCTGCAAATATCTGGGGATACCTTTTAGCCACACACTCACCCTCAGGGCCAAACCCACACCCATATACCTACGTCAACTGGGTGGGGACCATGGGCTCACCTATTAGCCACACCCTGTGCCTCTGGAGTTGAGACATCATTCCTCAAGATAAAGGTATCATACACAGAGCCAGGATACTATGCATTGACATGGAAGATGTACTGATCTGCCAAACACACCATCTGCACATTCAGAGAGTGAAAGTTTTTTCTATTTCTGAACACTTGTTCATTTCTCCGGGGAGGGGGGTCAAAGGCAATATGTGTATCATCAATGGCACCAATGATGTTTGGGATATTTCCCAGTGCATAGAAGTCAGCCTTTACTGTGGCCAAATCCTACACCTGGGGAAATACGATGTAGCTGTGCATGTGTTTCATCAGGGCAGACAACACTCTGGTCAGCACGTTTGAGAACATAGGCTGTGACATCCCTGATGCCATGGCCACTGTCGCTTGGAAGGAACCATTTGTCAGAAAATGGAGCACTGACAGGACCTGCACTAGAGGGGGGAAACCTGTGGGGTGGGGGATAGCTGATGTCAGGTCTGGCTCCAATTGGGCACACAGTTCTTGGATTGTGGCCCTATCCAGTCTGTAGGTTTGGATAATGTGCCTGTCCGCTATTGTCGCCAGGTCCACCAGGGGTCTGTACACGGGGGGATGTCTCCATCTCCTATTCATCCTCAGTGGTTGAACTCTAGGGTGAAAAACGGCGAGCAGGTGGTCATATTCAAACATATTTTCACATTAATGTGCAATTTTTGCTTTACAGAAACAATATCTGAACTTGTAAGTCAGTTGTGCCAATGTCTGCTGTGACGCAGTTAGGTGCCATGGCCTGTGCCCCCCTGAAATGGCGGCTGCCTAACCTGTGAGAATGGACAAGTGGAAATTAGGTAATTCCGCTGTCGTTGTGCGCCGTTGCGGTCGACGACCGCCGTGCAACACCGCATTGGTTATCACTGGGGCCTATGGTTTCCAGGAGCCAATGGTGATGTACGCCAGCGGTGACGGTACGCACCGCCGCAGACATGACTGTCATTTTCTATCTGTTCACTCACTTGCTACCTGTCCTTCAACAGGAGAGGACCTGCACTGCAAGTGCTGCTGTGACCTGTGTCTGGAAGTTACAATGGCTCGAGTGTCTAGGGAAAGGGCCCCTGCCTTCATTTCAGAGGAGGTGGAGAGACTGGTGGATGGGGTCCTATCCCAGTACCGTTTACTCCATGGTCCTCCAGACAAACAGGTGAGTGCACGGTGAGCATGATGCATGGGGCTTGAATGTATGGATTGCTGTGTGCGTAAGCCCCATGTGGGGGGGTCTGAGGGGTCCTGGGCAGAGTGCTGCATGTATGGTGGTCAATGTATGTGTGTAAGGGGATGGGGGGATATGGTGGGCCATGAGTATAACAGTCCAGGTGGTATGACTAATACCTTTTCTGCTGTATTTTTTCTGAAGGTCAGCACACATCAGAAAAAGGGTATTTGGCGCACCATCGCCAAGGAGGTGCGGACCCTGGGTGTCTTTGACAGGCAGAGCACCCACTGCCGCAAATGGTGGGAGGACCTGCGCCGCTGGGCAAGGAAGACGGCGGAGGCCCAGCTGGGGCTGGCCTCCGCAAGTGGAAGGGGTGCCCGTCGTACCCTGACCCCCCGGATGTTCCACATCCTGGCGGTGGCCTATCTGGAGTTGGATGGGCACTTGAAGGCACCACAGCAGCCACAAGTGGGTGAGTACAGATTCAGAATCAGGACTTTGCGCAAGTTAAAGTATTACCTGGGTGGGGGATGTGGGCAGTGGGTGCCCCTAGGCCAGGGAGAACATGGCAGGGTAAGTTCCATGATGTGCATGCTCAGATACACTCTAACCCCAATTATGTTAGTGGGCATCTCCTACTAGGCAAGGTCCTGTGGGTTTCAGGTGTGCAGCTAATGGCGTTAGGCATTGTACCCCATGGCCTGGTGACTAGCATTGTAAATGGTAGTGCATGGCGTAGTGCATAGGGCTGTTCCCTGTGAGTTGTGTATGCCAACTGTAGTGTTGTTGCTGGCATTGACCAAGTGTATTCTCTGTCTCCCTCCCCCTTTTTTGTTTCGTCACCCTGTCCTTGTGTGCATTAGCATCATCTGGCAGAGGAGCAGAGGCACCGGTGACGGAGGGAGCTGCATCCCACATGTGCCTGGAGGCCAAATCCACCGACGGTGAGGGCACCAGTGGGACAAAGGGCGAAGGGAGCACCATGATGGAGACAGGAGGGGACAGTACTGACAGCGACACCTCCTCTGATGGAAGACCCCTGGCGGTGGCAGACACCTCTGTGCCCATCCAAACTACAGGTACAGCCACCACCCCCGCACCAGCACCGCCCTCCCAGCAGCCCATCAGCGAGTTTCCCGTGCCCGCTCACCCAGGAGGGTGGGCATCTCCTTCACCCCAGGCACCTCAGGCCCTGCCCCAGTCAGCCCTGCTGCCCTCAGTGAGGAGGCTATTGACCTCCTGAGATCCCTCTCTGTTGGGCAGTCAACCATACTGAATGCCATCCGGGGTCTAGCAGGGCATTTGCAACAAACAAATGCATACGGAGGGCATTCAATCAGGCCCAACAGAGAGCATTCCAGGCTGATGGCAGCCATTGTCCCTGTCTCCAGCCTCCCCCCTCCAACTTCCGCTACCCAGTCCCAATCCCCTCAACCCCTGTCTATCCCAAGCACACCTTCAGACCAGCATGCACCCAAATCAACACACAGAAGTGGCTCAGGTAAACACAAGCCCCACACATCATCCCAAAGACACTCACACAAGCACCATCCAGATGCAGACACACCAATATCCTCTGCCTCCACTGTGTCCCCCTCCTCCTCCTCGTCCACCTCCCTCCCAGTAGCGTTTCCACTCACACCTGCATGCACTACACCTTCATTCACTACCTCCATCACCAGCACACCTATGACTACATGCCCCTCACTGGCAGTCACCACCCCCACATCCATGCACACGTCCCCTGTGTCCTCTCCCACTGTGTTTGTTCCCCCTCCTCCCAAGTTACACAAACGCAAGCACTCAGACACCCAACAGCCATCCACCTCACAAAAGCATCCAGCCCATGCACCTGCACCCAAACACAACAGACTGACAACTCCTACACCCACTCCCTCTTCCTCCACACCCAAACCTTCACCCTCTTCCCACCCAGTGTCCCTAAGAAACTTTTCTTCGCCAACATTAACCTATTCCCTACCCCTCCCCCCCCCGTCCTTCACTTCGGGCAGGGTGGCCAGAACCCAGCCCAGCTCCTCAGCCACCTAGTCCACGGCCACTGTGGTTTCTGTAGCTACTGCAGGTGTGAGAGGCTCCAAGGAAGCACCCGTCAGCCCAGCCAGTGTGCCAGCACCACCTGCCAAGGCCAAGAAGGGTCCGCCACCTAGCAAGGGCAAGAAGGGGACACCAGCCAGTAAGGGGAAGGAGGCACCACCAGCCAGCAAGGGGAAGGAGTCACCACCAGCCAGCAAGGGAAAGAAAAAGACATCAGATGGCAGAAGCAAGGAGACACTGCCATCTGCCAAGGGCTGGAAGGGGCACACAACACCAGCCATGACACTTCAGACGTCCGAGGCTGCAGGTGAAGGCCTGAAGGATACCACCACTGCGGACATCACCACCAAATTGCCAGCAGAAGTAGCCCTGGTGGGAAGCTGTCCGAGGCTGCAGGTGAAGGCCTGGAGGCTACCACCACGGCAGCCAGCACCGCCACCAGTACCGCAGCCAGCAATGCCACCTGCCCCACCACCAGCAGCACCACTGCCAGCAGCAGCAGCGCCAATTGACAGCTGTCCGAGGCTGCAGGGGAAGGCCTGGATGCTACCACCAACGCAGCCAGCACCACCACCTGCACCACAGCCACCACCGCCACCTTCCCTGCCACCAGCAGCACCACTGCCACCAGCAGCAGCCCCAGTATGCAGCCGTCCGAGGCCACAGGTGAAGGCCTGGAGGCTACCACCACCACTGACAGCACCGCCACCTGCAGCGCAACTGGCATCCACTGACCATCCATCACCACCGGCGAGCAGTGTGTAGTGGTGACTACAGGGGCTTCAGTGTGTCCTGGCCCCTGCAACACCTGTCAGTGTGACACCCAGGTGAGAGACTGTGACCTTGCCCCATCCAGGATGAAGCCCACTGGGCACAAGGCCCCCTCCAGCACCAGTGGAAGAAGGCATCCACTCAGCCACCCCTTGCCAGGGTGAAGCACACTGGGCACAAGGTCCCCTCCAGCACCAGTGGAAGAAGGCATCCACTCAGCCCCTCCTTGCCAGGATGAAGCACACTGGGCACAAGGCCCCCTCCTGCACCACTGGAAGAAGGCATCCACTTAGTCCCTCCTTGCCAGGATGAGGCACACTGGGCACAAGGCCCCCTTCAGAACCAGTGGAAGAAGGCATCCACTTGAGAGCCTGTGGCTTTGCACTCCCGAGGACCATGCAGTGGACAAACTGCCCACTTGAGAGGCTGTGGCTTTGCACTCCCCAGGACCAAGCAGTGGGCAAACCACCCACTTGAAAGACTGTGGCTTTGCACTCCCCAGGACCAAGCAGTGGGCATGTAGCCCCCTCCAGGCCAGTGGTGTTGTACCATCTTCTGGCTGAGCTGCCCCCATTCCCTGTCCTCCCGAGGTGCCTGTGTTTTTTCGACCTGATGCCCCTGCAGTGTTCTCTCCATATTGAGGCAGGAGTCAAGTGTGGCCTTGGACTATGTGTTATGGCCCAGTGGGCCACGGACATTTTGGAGTGGGCATTGTCCCTCCTTTTGTATATATTGCACATACTGTTTCTTGTTTAAGGACGTATATATCTGGCGTAAGAGCGCGGCTCCTCTAGGGCCTATACTTTATCCTTAACATCCATAAGCCTCCGGGAGCTGGAGGTGGCCTACGATGGTGTGGGGAAGATAGGGACACCTGGAGCAGGTGCCCGAGGCTGTTTTTGGGCTCTCTGGAGCTGGGCTGTGCGCGGCGCATGGCGCGAGAGAAGCTTGCGGAGTGGCAGATGGCTGTGACACGCCACTCTGAGTAGCGGATTACAGGCAAGAAGGGACCTGGGGGCCAAGTGAGATGAGTAGCAGTGGCAGGAGCACCTTGGTCACTAAATAGGTGCGGTGCCCCACGAGACAACACAATGAGCAGGACGCCATGGGACCAGGCCTGTGTAGGTGGGGCCCAGGAGCTGAAAAAGCCTGCATTGGCTGCGGCCTGCGGGCAAAACCCACTGGAGGCTGAGAGTGAGTTTAGAGTGAGCTGACCCTGTTGGCGAGGTATGAAGCGGCTGATTTTCCAGTGGGTGAGGGAGCGTGTGGCTAAGTGAGCAGAGAGCTCTTTGGGCGGCAGCATAGCGAAGAGAGCCAGCAGCAAGTTGAGGGGCCTAGTCATGGAGATTGGTGCTGGCAGACTTTGGTGGCATACAACGAGAGGCGCCCAAGGGGCAGGGCCTACCTGGCGATAAGAGCCAGAGTGAACCAGGCAGCAGCAGATACAGCAACGGAGGTAGCAGCTGGGAGACGGGGTCCTGGCGAGGACCGGAGACCACAAGATCTCTTTTTGGGAGTCGGACAACAGGGACACATGTGTTACCTATACGAATGAATGGAGAAGGAAGTGACGGGTCTCCTGAGCCCAGGGGAGCGCTGTGGGTCGGAGGCCTGCCTAAATGGCCAATTGTGTTGATTCAGTGTGAGGAAAGGGACTGAGGGCACGCCCGAAAAGGATCACTGGCTGAACCGTGAGTCCGGAACATACTGGTAACAGCCGGGGGATGTCAACCACCCCAATGTACCAGGTGAGCTCCGAGGGCAGGAAAAGAAGTAAAGTGCAAGCCCTTAAGCATGTGGGAGACCCAACTGGTGGAGCCATGTCTGATCCGGTGGCCCCGCACTTGCAGGCAACGCTGGACAAGATCCTGGGGGCAATAGAAGACACTAAGGTGACTCTCCAGCGGGACATTGGCCAGGTCTCGGTGGAGGTGAGTTTGCTCAGGGCGGACCACCAGAAATTAGCTGACAGGGTCCAGGAGGCCGAAACAGCTCTAGCGGAGCTCTCACCTGCACAACAGGAGCTTGGGGCCACAGTTTCCAGGCTCACAGAACGTGTACAGCATCTGGAACACAGGGCAGAAGACGCCGAAGGTCACAATCGCAGAAACAATGTGCGAATCATAGGCCTACCGGAAAGTGCTGAGGGAGAGGACATGGTGGCTTTCTTGGAAGGATGGCTATGGACAGATGTGGCTCCGGAGCTCCTTACCCCTTTTTTTGCATTGGAGCATGCGCACCGTGTGCTGGCATGGGCATTGGCACCGGCCAAGTTATTGCATTACCTGGATAGGGACGTGCTGCTGCAAAGAGTGAGGGAGGCTGGGCCCTTTAGGGTTGCAAATGGAACGGTTACATTATTCCCAGATTTTACAGCGGAGGTACAAAACAAATGAGCCTCTTACATGGCAGTGAAGAGAGCACTTCAGGACGAAGGGATTCAATACTCCCTCCTGTTTCCAGCCATGCTAACGGTGGTCACTGAGGATCGTACCACCTTTTTTCAGACTCCAGATGAGGCGTGGCAATGGTTATAGCTGCATAAGGCCAGGGGGAGTACAACTGGCAAAGTGGAGTGAGTGGGGAGCCGGAGACGCAGGTGGCCAAGGAGACAGTGAAGCAAACCCCGATTGAGAGCGAGGCCTACCCGGGCTCAAAAGGAATTACCCAAGAAGGCAGCGCTAGAGGCCGTGGCTTCGTTACAATGCAGATATTCTTCAATGGAGACCAGAGGAAGGGATTCCGACGGAGCATCAGAATCATCAATAGAGGATTCTTGTAGACTGGATGGGGCTCACAACCTAACCCGCCAAACTGCCAACGACTTGGGCTGAGTTTGTATAGGCTACCTAGCCCCGTGATGGAGGCTTTGAATTGAATTGGGGTCCTGTTGGTTTCAGAAACTCCCCCCCCTGGATTCTCAGCCGCAGAGGAGTGTAAGGTAAGAACGCAGAATGACATATTGTTATAGTTGTGTATTTGCACCATTAATTGGGCAGCTTACTAGAGCGGTGCCCTGGGGAAGGGGAGTTGGGGTTTGTAGTTTCATGATATGTGTTAAGCGCTAGTGATTGTGTAGTTTTGTCTTCAAGCAGATGCTGGCGACAGGGAGGGGGAGATGGGAGACCACAAGATCTCTTTTTGGGAGTCGGACAACAGGGACACATGTGTTACCTATACGAATGAATGGAGAAGGAAGTGACGGGTCTCCTGAGCCCAGGGGAACGCTGTGGGTCGGAGGCCTGCCTAAGTGGCCAATTGTGTTGATTCAGTGTGAGGAAAGGGACTGAGGGCACGCCCGAAAATGATAACTGGCTGAATCGTTTGTCCGGAACATACTGGTAACAGCCGGGGGATGTCACCCACCCCAACGTACCAGATGAGCTCCGAGGGAAGGAAAAGAAGTAAAGTGCAAGCCCTTAAGCATGTGGGAGACCCAACTGGTGGAGCCATGTCTGATCCGGTGGCCCCGCACTTGCAGGCAACGCTGGACAAGATCCTGGGGGCAATAGAAGACACTAAGGTGACTCTCCAGCGGGACATTGGCCAGGTCTCAGTGGAGGTGAGTTTGCTCAGGGCGGACCACCAGAAATTAGCTGACAGGGTCCAGGAGGCCGAAACAGCTCTAGCGGAGCTCTCACCGGCACAACAGGAGCTTGGGGCCACATTTTCCAGGCTCACGGAACGTGTACAGCATCTGGAACACAGGGCAGAAGACGCAGAAGGTCACAATCGCAGAAACAATGTGCGAATCATAGGCCTACCGGAAAGTGCTGAGGGAGAGGACATGGTGGCTTTCTTGGAAGGATGGCTATGGACAGATGTGGCTCCGGAGCTCCTTACCCCTTTTTTTGCATTGGAGCATGCGCACCGTGTGTCAGCATGGGCATTGGCACCGGCCAAGTTATTGCATTACCTGGATAGGGACGTGCTGCTGCAAAGAGTGAGGGAGGCTGGGCCCTTTAGGGTTGCAAACGGAATGGTGACATTATTCCCAGATTTTACAGCGGAGGTACAAAACAAATGAGCCTCTTACATGGCAGTGAAGAGAGCACTTCGAGACGAAGGGATTTAATACTCCCTCCTGTTTCCAGCCATGCTAACGGTGGTCACTGAGGATCGTACCACCTTTTTTCAGACTCCAGATGAGGCGTGGCAATGGTTATAGCTGCATAAGCCCAGGGGGAGTACAACTGGCAAAGTGGAGTGAGTGGGGAGCCGGAGCCGCAGGTGGCCAAGGAGACAGCGAAGCAAACCCCGATTGAGAGCGATGCCTACCCGGGCTCAAAAGGAATTAGCCAAGAAGGCAGCGCTAGAGGCCGTGGCTTCGTTACAATGCAGAGATTCTTCAATGGAGACCAGAGGAAGGGATTCCGACGGAGCATCAGAATCATCAATAGAGGATTCTTGAACTGGATGGGGCTCACACCCTAACCCGCCAAACTGCCAACGACTTGGGCTGAGTTTGTATAGGCTACCGAGCCCCGTGATGGAGGCTTTGAATTGAATTGGGGTCCTGTTGGTTTCAGAAACTCCACCCCTGGATTCTCAGCCGCAGAGGAGTGTAAGGTGAGAACGCAGAATGACATATTGTTATAGTTGTGCATTTGCACCATTAATTGGGCAGCTTACTAGAGCGGTGCCCTGGGGAAGGGGAGTTGGGGTTTGTAGTTTCATGATATGTGTTAAGCGCTGGTGATTGTGTAGTTTTGTCTTCAAGCAAATGCTGGCGACAGGGAGGGGGAGATGGGAGCCTGAGGTAGTGGATGCATGGAGGAGTGGGAGGTCTCTCCTAACACAACGCATATAAAATGGCAGACTGCAATCTGTTAACTTGGAATATTAGGGGAATGGGGACGCCAACCAGAAGACATAGAGGTGGTCATTACAACCCTGGCGGACGGTGTTAAAGGTGCGATAATACCGCAAACAGGCCGGCTGACAAAAAAAGAGAATCATGACTGTGGTGGAAACCGCCAACATAGACAGCCACTTTAACACTCCAACCGCCACAGCGGTAGAGACAAGCAGCGCGGCGGTCACCGGCAACAGACAGGCGGGAGACAATGTACCGCCCACAGTATCACAACCCGCCAATCCGCCACCTTTTCCGGGGCGGATTCACCGTGGATAAAAACACGGCGGAAACAGCTTTTGCAATGAGAAAAAGCTCACCTTCTACACATCCCACGAGGAAGGAGGACACCATGGAGCCGGAATTACAAATCCTACCTGCCCTTGTCTTCCTGCTCATTTACGAACCCCAGCAACGGCGGCGCCAAAGACAACGGTGAGTACGGCACCTACGACATAGGGGATGGGGGAGGCAAAAGTCACGGACAAACACGCAACATCCCCACCCCCACCCTCACCCTCGCACATTACAACACACACACCAATGCCTTTCCAAAATCACAGGAACAACCCACAACCCCCCCGGAAGAATGCAAAGACCAAAGGAAATCAGTTCAAAAATTGTAATGTATCAAAATACAGTTACCAAATATTTACAGATATATATACACATTCCAGCTCTTATACATTACGAGAAGTAGTGCATGTATGCACATATCAATGTCCGTGCACCACTGGGCCAAAAATGCATGGGCGAGGCCCACATTAGATACCTGTCCACAAACGGAGAGAACACTGCTGGGGCATCAGAAATACAACAGGCACCTCAGGGGGAAGGGAAGGGGGGGAACCTCAGCCGGATGACTGTACCACGCCAGATCCACAACAGGGCACCATGCCCACTGTTCCATCCTGGGGAGTGCAAAGCCACAGTCTCTCAAGGCTCTACAGTGGGTGGGTTGCCCACTGTTCCATCCTGGGGAGTGCAAAGCCACAGTCTCTCAAGCCTCTACAGTGGTTGGTTTGCCCACTGTTACATCCTGGGGAGTGCAAAGCCACAGTCTCTCAAGTCTCTACTGTGGTTGGTCTGCCCACTGTTCCATCCTGGGGAGTGCAAAGCCACAGTCTCTCAAGTCTCTACAGTGGTTGGTTTGCCCACTGTTCCATCCTGGGGAGTGCAAAGCCACAGCCTCTCCAGTGGATAACAGTCTCCACTGGTTCTGGAGGTGGACTGGTGCCCAGAGTGCTTCATCCTGTTAAGGACAGACAGAGTGGATGCATGTCTCCACTTGTTCAGGAGGGGGAATGGTGCCCACACTGCATCAGGCTCCCCGTGACGCTTCCTGTACTGACACTGTCCCAGCTGTACATGGGATAACGATGCTTGATGTGGCGGTGTTATCATTCTTCAGCGGTTTACTGCCCTGTTCAGCGGTGCTTTGCCATGGCGGTGAGTTCCTTGTTCAGCGGTGCTTTGCCATGGCGGTCTCTGACCTGTTCAGCGGTTCACTGCCCTGTTCAGCGGTGCTTTGCCATGGCGGTGAGTTCCTTTTTCAGCGGTGCTTTGCCATGGCGGTCTCTGACCTGTTCAGCGGTTCTCTGCCCTGTTCAGCGGTGCTTTGCCATGGCGGTGCTTTGCTGTGTTCAGCGGTCTTCACCATGGCGGTGAGTTCCTTGTTCAGCGGTTCTTTGCCATGGCGGTCTCTGACCTGTGCATTGGTGTGTGGCATGACGGTCCCTCATTGCCCAGCTGGGCTGTGGCTGCCGGGGCCCTCCTGCGCACTGACTCCGGCGGTGGTCTCCTGACCAGTGACGATACTCCTGCACTCCTGGGCACTGACTCCGGCGGTGGTCTCCTGACCAGTGACAACGGTGCTGGCGGTGGCGTCCCGGCTGCCGGGGAGGATGGCGCCCTTCTCCGCCGTGCTGCTCTTACCAGACTGCGCAGACTTCTTCTGGCACTTCACCACCTTTGGAGGAGTCACAGCTGACTCTGCAATCCCCCTGGGACCCTTGTGAGCAGTCTTTCCGCCAGGAGCCTTCACCCTGTCCCGTCGGCCACTTCCCAACTTGAGATGCTTTACAGGGGGTGGACTGGCAGTGCTTTGGCTCCGTGTCACACTGCCTGCCCTGGTGGCCGGTGCACTCCACACACCTTGAACACGCACCACTGGTACTGGAGTCTTTTTGGCTGGGGCTCTACTATGTGACTTATGAATTGGAGGGGTGGGGTTGGGGGCAAAGAGGTCAACGTTGCTGAGGGAGAGTTTCTGACAAACACTTAGATGGGTAGCTGGAGGGGGTCTGGGAGTGGAGGAAGAGGAGGTGGTTGTAGGAGGTGTCACTTTAGGTGTTTTGGTTGCAGGTGCAGGTACTGGAGGCTGTCGTGAGGTGGATGGATGTTGGCTGTGTGGGTGCCTGCGTTTGTGTAGTTTGGGACGGGGCGTCACAGACACACTGAGAGAAGACACAGGGGACGTGTAAATGGTAGTGGGGGTGGTGAGTGCAGGTGAGCGGGGTGTGGTGCTGGGTGTTCTGGTGCGAGTCCTAGTGCCTGTAGATGTACTGCATGCAGGTGAGAGTGTAGACGAGACTGGGAGGGAGGAGGGAGACAACGAGGAGGGGGACACAGTGGAGGCAGTGGATGTTGCTGTGTCGGTATGTGTGTGATGCTTGTGTGAGTGCCTGTGGGATGTGTGGTGCCTGTTTGCCTGAGCTACTTTTGTGTGTTGGGGTGTATGCATGCTTGTCTGATGGTGTGCTTGGGAGAGGCTGAGGTACAGGGGATTGGGTCTGGGTGGAGGAAGTTGGAGGGGGGAGGCTAGACACGGGGCAATGGCTGCCATCAGTGCTGAGGCCAGAGATTGCAGGGTTCAATGAAGGGCAGCCTGACCAGAATGAATGCCCTCCAGGAATGCATTTCCGTGTTGCGACTCCCTTTCTATACCCTGGATGGCATTCACAATGGTAGACTGCCTAACAGTGAGTGACCTGAGGAGGTCAATGGCCTCCTCACTGAGGGCAGCAGGGGTGACAGGGGCAGGGGCTGAGGTGCCTGGGGCAAAGGTGATGCCCACCCTCCTGGGTGAGCGGGCACGGGGCGAACGCTGAGGGGCTGCTGGGAGGGCGGTGCTGGTAGGGGAGGTGGCGGCTGTACCTGTAGAAGTGGTGGGCACAGATGGTGCCGCCACCACAAGGGAGCTCCCATCGGAGTGCGAGTCCGTGTCACTGTTTGGTGATCCGGTGACCGACGTGAAGCTCCCCTCGCCCTCTGTCCCACTGGTGCATTCTGAGTCCGTGGTGTGGCCCTCCATGGCCATGTGGGATGCAGCTCCCTCGTGCTCCGGTGCCACTGTACCTCCGCCTGATGATGCTGATGCACAAAAGAACAGGGAAAGCACAAAAAGGGGGTGGACAACAGAAGAAAAAGAGGTTGAGTGTATGGCTTACCGCTACCGTTGGTGGACAATACAGACACAGCAGCCCCTTGAACTACGCCGTGCTCTAGGCCTCTACAGCTGCAATTCCTGGGATCTGGCCTACATCGCTATGGTGGACATCTGCACACCTGGATGCCACTGTGGCATGTATACCTGTACTTGGCACTCTACTGAGGTGGGGTGGAGTGGCACATGGCATGCATTACGGAGGGGCCTAGCCTACGGAAGTCGCCCTGGCCTAGGGAAACCCACAGCCCTCCTCCCCCACCCAGACCCCTCAACTACGCCCAAAGTCCCCAGAATGAGGGTGTACTCACCCCCTTGTGTCTGCTGTGATGCCCTCAAGCGCCCATCCAACTCCAGGTAGGCCACCGCCAGGATCCAGAACATCAGGGGGGTCATGGTGCGACGGGCACCCCTCCCACGTTGGGAGGCCATCCCCAGCTGAGCCTCCGCCGTCTTCTTGCTCCAGCGGCGAATGTCCTCCCATCTTTTACGGCAGTGGGTGCCCCGTCTCTGGTGGACCCCCAGGGTCCGTACGTCCTTGGCAATGGCACGCCAAATGTCCTTCTTCTGGTGGGCACTGACCTACATGACATGCACAGGGGAAGAAAAGAAGTCATTACCAACTGCGCCGTCAAGGTGAGTGGCCCACATCCCTGCCCTTGCCATGTGGCACATGCATTCACACTCATTCATGTTCCCTGAACTCTGCCCCCTTCCCTCTTACAACCAGCCCTCTCCACACAGGCATAGCCCATACAACGTACTCCCTGTGTACTTACCTGTTGGTCTGGAGGACCGCAGAGTAGCGTGTACTGGGGGAAGACCCCGTCTACTAGCTTCTCCAACTCCTGAGCAGTGAAGGCAGGGGCCCTTTCCCCTGACGCAGCAGCCATTGTCTCTTCCAGACCTTGCAGTGTAGGTCCTCTCCTGTCGAAGATCAGGTATCGAGTGATTGAACAGATAGAAAATGGTGGTCACGTCCGCGGAGGTGTCGTCCGCAGCGGTGCGTATCATCACCGCCGGGGCAATTCATCATTGGCTCCTGGGACCCATAGGGTCCAATGTTAACCAATGCAGCATTGCGCCGCGGTTTACGACCGCCTACCGCGACGGTGTATAACGCCAGCACAGTTACCTCACACCCCATTGTCCCAGTTTACATGTCAGGCAGCCGCCATTTCAGGGGCCCACATGGCTTCATTTACTACTGCGTCACACTTACCTAGGCCTACACTCGACAAACATACAGGAAGAATTCTGTCTTTGGTGTCGTGTTCTGTGTATCTGTGGGTACATACCTGGGAATTTGTTGAGTCTGTGGTCGCTGTTGTCCTTCCTAGGCACCGTCAGCTGGGACATTTGAGAAGATGGCGGAATCCTCTGGTGTACCGACCGCTGGTGGACCTGTTGATAATGGAGGAGCGACATTTGATCATCACCTACAGGTTTGACCGTGCCACTATCCAGGAACTATGTACCCAGTTGGAGCCAGACCTGATGTCACCAATCCGCCATCCCACAGGAATCCCCCCTGACGTGCAGGTGCTGTCAGTGCTCCATTTCCTTGCAAGTGGGTCTTTTCAGACAACAGTGGCTATGGCATCAGGGATGTCCCAGCCTATATTTTCCAACGTGTTGTCCAGAGTGTTGTCTGCCCTGCTGAAACACGTAAGGAGCTACATCGTTTTCCCTCAGGTGGAGGATTTGGCTACTGTTAAAGGTGACTTCTATGCCCTTGGACATATCCCCAACATCATAGGTGCTATTGATGGGACCCATGTAGCTTTGGTCCCCCCCCACAGGAGTGAACAGGTGTACAGGAACAGGAAGAGTTATAATTCGATGAATGTACAGATGGTATGTTTGGCAGACCAGTACATCTCGCAGGTAAATGCTATGTTCCCTGGCTCAGCGCATGATGCCTACATCCTGCGAAATAGCAGCATCCCTTATATGATGGGTCAACTCCAGAGGCACTGTGTGTGGCTATTAGGGGACTATGGTTACCCCAACCTGTCCTGGCTATTGACCCCAGTGAGGAATCCCAGGACCAGGGCACAGGAACGCTACAATGAGGCCCATGGGCAGACTAGGAGGGTGATCGAACGCACCTTCGGCCTCCTGAAGGCCAGGTTCAGGTGCATCCATATGACAGGTGGTTCCCTATTCTACTCACCGAAGAAGGTGTGCCAGATCATCATCGCCTGCTCGATGCTTCACAATCTTGCTTTGCGACGCCGGGTGCCTTTTCTGCAGGAGGATGGTCCAGATGACGGTGTTGTGGCAGCTGTGGAGCCTGTGGACAGTGATGAGGAGGACGCTGAGGAAGAAGACATAGACAACAGGGAGTCAGTCATACAGCAATATTTCCAGTGACACACAGGTGAGAACAGTTTTCTTTTTACCATAACATTCACTTTCACACTTCTACCTCTATCCTGTCTGTCATTTCATAGCAGTATTTGGTCACTGAGTTGTACCTTTCCATTACGGTTTCACAGGTGTGGTTAGCAACGTGTGTCATCTGCTTGCATCCTTCAAGGACTTGTGATGTGTGACATAGGTATGTTGGCTTTACAATTGGAAACGCATTTTGACACTGTCATTGATTATACATATTTACCAAATCACAGACTGACTCCAGATTGTTTTGTTGTTCAAGGGTGTTTATTTAAGTGCCCAAATATGGAGGGGGGTAGTAATATGGTGATGGGGGACGGTGGAGGAATGTCCATGGCAGAGTCCAGTCTATTAGTCTCACAGGTGCACTGCCCGTATGGGCATAGGAAGTGGAGCTGGGGCAGTTTCAGTATGGACAGGGTAACAAAGTGGGACAGTGGGAGGACAATCAGGGTGGTCTCATTTCCTGGTGGGGTCTTGCCATCGTGGTCTGTCCTGTTCCTGGGTCTCAGGGACTGCTTGCGTGGTGGTTGTCCGTCCGCAGGGGGTGGGGTGCTGGTGTGGTGGTTCTGTGGCGGGGCGTCCTGTCCACTAGCGCCGGCAGCAGTGGTGAGCAGTTCATCGTCCTGGCTAGTGTCAGGGGCCCCTTAGAGTGCCACGGTGTCCCTCATGGTCTTTTGTATGTCCTTCAGCACCCCTACAATGGTGCCCAGGGTGGAGCTGATGGTTCTGAGCTCCTCCCTGAACCCCAAATACTGCTCCTCCTGCATGCCCTGGGTCTCCTGAAACTTGGCCAGTACCGTTGCCATCCTTGCCTGGGAGTGGTGGTAGGCTCCCATGATGGAGGAGAGGGCCTCGTGGAGAGTGGGTTCCCTTGGCCTGTCCGCCCCCTGTTGCACAGCAGCCCTCCCAGTTCCCCTGTGTTCCTGTGCCTCCGTCCCCTGGACCGTGTGCCCACTACCACTGCCCCCAGGTCCCTGTTGTTGTTGGGGTGGTGGGTTATCCTGGGTTCCCTGTAGTGGTGAACACACTGCTGATTGACGTGTCCTGGGTACGGAGGTATGGGCCCGCTGGGTGGGTGCTGTGCTGGTGTTACCAGAGGGTGGAAAGTCAGTTTTGGGCTGTGCCTGTGCAAGGGGAACCGACTGTCCCGAGGCCCACGATGGTCCGGGCTGGTCATCAGGATCCAGTAGGGCAGAGCTGCTGTCGTCACTGTGGGCCTCTTCTGTGGGTGGAGTGGAGTTGTCTGGACCCTCCGGTGTGGTGACGTTCCTTAGTGGTCCTGCAGGGATATAAGAGCATGATTATTGCATGTGTGTGTGTAATGGTGTGCAATGGGTGGGTGTTTGTGTACCCCAGTGCAAGCATTCCTGTTTGTGGGTTTGTGTGATGATGATTAGGGGATTGTTCTGGGTATGTGCAGTGAGCATGTTTGGTGAGGGGTGACCATGCTTAGTTGTGTCATGCAGGGCTTGGTGTTGGGATGAGTGGATTGTGTTATTGGGACATTAGTGAGGAGTGTGAGTGTTAGGGGAGGGGGTGAGGGTGGGGGTGTGTGATAGCATGCAGGTAGGGTGGGGGATATGATAGTTGAGATTTGACTTACCACTGTCCATTCCTCCACCGACTCTTCCGAGGCCCTCTGGATGCATGATGGTCAAGACTTGCTCCTCCCATGTTGTTAGTTGTGGGGGAGGAGGTGGGGGTCCACCGCCAGTCCGCTGTACCGCGATGTTGTGCCTGTAGACCACTGAACGCACCTTCCCCCGTAGGTCGTTCCACCTCTTCCTGATGTCCTCCCGATTTCTTGGATGCTGTCCCACAGCGTTGACCCTGTCCACGATTCTTTGCCATAGCTCCATCTTCCTGGCTATGGATGTGTGCTGCACCTGAGAGCCAAATAGCTGTGGCTCTACCCGTAGGATTTCCTCCACCATGACCCTGAGCTCCTCCTCGGTAAACCGGGGATGTCTTTGGCGTGACATGGGGTGGTGTGGGTGATGTGTGGGGTGGTGTAAGTGTTGATGTGTGTGTTGATGTGTAGTGGTGTGTGGTGTTTTTTGCGTGTAATGTTGTACGGGTGATGGTGTTGTGTGCCTCTGTGTGGTGGGGTTCTCAGTTGCTGTGCTCTCTGTCTATCTGGCCTTCGTCCATGAATTGTGGTCGTAGGGGTTTGTGTGTGATGTGGGTGTGTGTTTTATATTGTGTTGGGTGTGTGGGAGTGGTGTTTGTATGTGTATCAGGTGTGTGTAATTCGAATTGTCCAATGTGGCGGTGTTTTGGAGATGCGTGTGCATTTTGAGCGCGGCGGTGTGCACTGCCAATGGAATACCGCAGTTGAAAGACCGCCGCGTGGATTCGTGTGTCGTGATAGTGTGGGCATATTTCTGTTGGCGTGACGGTGGAGGTTTTGTTTTCGCCAGTTTAACACTGACCTTTGGTGTGGCGGAGTTGTGTGGGTGTCTGAATTTTGGCGGATTCCGAGATGTGGGTCATAATAGCTGTAGTGGAATTCCGCGGCCGCGGCGGTGTTTTGGCGGTCTTCTGCACGGCGGTAACCGCCTTTTACCCCCAATGTTGTAATGAGGGCCAGAGTCTTTACTTACTCGAAGAGGAGAGGAGTACACATTGCATTATTGCATGAGACCCATCTTAATTCCAGTGAAGTTGACAAATTGCGCCGCAGATGGAGGGGCCAGATATTTGCCACTACGAACTCAACCTTTGCACGAGGTGCGCTAGGATGGGTAAGAGCAGGGGTCCCGTTCGAGGCTACGTCTGTGGACATTGACCAAGAGGGCATGTTTGTGATTGTTGAAGGTAGACTCCATAGGAAACAGGTAGTACTAAGCTGTATTTATGTCCCCAATCAGGACCTGGTGCCTTTCTTGTGGCGCCTCTCGGGCCACCTCACCAGGCAGCTGGGGGGCCAATTAGTGGTTGAAGGGGATTTTAATTGTGTCTTTGACACTGAGCTGGACCGGTCCCTTCCCTCATTAACTGGGACACTAACATTCAAATTGGCTAAGGGGTTGAGGGACTGGATGACTCACTGGGGGCTGGAGGATGTGTGGCGAAATCAGCACCCTGGGGAGAGGGATTACTCCTGCTACTCGGGTTTGCACCAGGTGCATACCAGAGTAGATAAAGTGGCGTGCACTGGGGAATTAGTACTCGAAATAATGCATTCAGAGTACCTGGGACGCACCCTCCCAGACCACAGCCGGCTACTTATTACCTGGTGCTGCGCGGAGATTAGATCGCCTATCCTGATGTGGAGACTTAGGCCGGGAGCTTTAGAGGATCCACCCTATAGGGAAGCACTCAGAGCCCATCTACTGGAACAAATTTGTGTAAATAAAGGGTCAGCAGATGCCAGGTGTGTTTAATGGAGGCCCTTAAAGTGGTGACCCGGGGACATTGCATGGGACAGACCATGGGAATCACACGGACACTGGAATGTGAGCTTGTCAGCCTAGAAAGGATAATACATGAAGCAGAGAACTCAGAGGGCAGGGACCAGACAGCACGGAATAGGCTCCTTGAGGTGAGAGCATCATACAATTTAGCTGAAAATCAGTTGAGGCATCACAGTCACCGGAGGTATCAGGCAGCCATTCATGCGGAGGAGGGCAGATCGGGCAGGATGCCTGCGTGGCTTGTGAGGCCTCAGGGGGGAGGTGCCCCAATAAAAAACGTTTGTAACACAGCAGGAGTCCATGTACATGGGCCGGCTGAAATTAATAATGCATTTATGGATTACTATAAGACTCTGTACAGAAAACCAGTAACGGCCTTACCTGAGTCATTGGGAGCTCATTTAGACTTGTTGCCCCTGCGCATCTTGCCGCTGGAGGATAGAGTCCCTTTGGGGAGGTTGGTGACACTAGAGGAAGTTAAGGCAGCTATAGCACAGTTAGCAGCGGGAAAGATGCCGGGTACGGATGGACTTCCTATGGAATTTTTCAAGACATACCCAGATATCTTGTCACCCATGTTAGTCGAGCTCTACGCAGAGGCGCTGTGGTTAGGTACACTAACTGAGACAATGAAAGAGACATTGGTAGTTCCCCTGACCAAGACTGTGGAGTGTGAGGCACCAGTGACTGCCTTTCGGCCACTTTCTATGCTGAATTGTGACTTTAAGATACTGAGTAAGATCCTGGCTAGTAGACTGGTGAAACATATCCCCTCCCTGGTCCATGAGGATCAAAATGGTTTTATACCGGCACAATCCACATCCCTCAATCTTAGGCATTTGTTTGCCTTCCTACATATGCCGAGCACCTAGAGACCGCCCAGAGCGGTGTGTCTCTCAGTGGACCGAATGGTGTCGGCCGCCTATCCTATATTCAAAGGTACTAGTCAGGGATGTCCGTTATCTCCTCTGGTGTTTGCACTGGCTGTCGAGCCCTTAGCAGCAAGGTTTTGGCCGAAGGGCCGGGGCAGAGGAGTTATGTGGGGTCTAGTTCAACATAACATTTCACCCTATGCAGTTGACATATTAACATACCTGAGCGAAGGTGAAACTGGGATTCCATGGGCACTTGAGTTGCTGGAGGAGTTTAGCTGTCACTTGGGTCTTACCGTGGGGGGTGGGCGATCTGCGGCCACTATCCTGTCTGGAAGATATTGGATGGGTGCCCAGTACTTTTGAATATCTGGGGGAACAGGTGTTCCATGATCTAGGGGACCTTCGGGATGGTAACCTGGGTGGGACTCTGCGCTCCTTGAGGTCTTCAGTGGTGTTTTGGTGCTCTCTTAAATTATCCCCAATGGCGCGGATCTCCCTCTCAAAAATGATCATGTTACCCTGTCTACTATACCATTTTACAAATATCCCGGTAACGATCCCGGCGAGTTGGTTCGGGGGACTGAATACATTGCTTTGTGAGCTTATATGGGATGGGGGCCATAGGCGATCCGCCTTATCTGTCTTATGTTGACCTGTTGAAGAGCTCTATTACTTATCGTGCCAATGACAATGGATGGCTAGATGGTTTATAGGGGAAGGATGACTGCACCGGGTGACTTCTGGAGGAGAGATCAGGGGGGACCTGATATTGTCGCGAATGCTTAATAACTGGGTATTGTTACCAGCGGGAAATGTCCTGTCCTGTCTTCTGCATGTTGGAGGAGGTGCTTGAGACGCATGGGAACAAAGTCAGCTTATTCACTGGCCCTACCTTTGGCTGCGCTGCCCCAGGGCACCCGATGGAAGGTATTACCAAGAGCTCAAGTTGGGGCCTGGACACAGGCGGGAGCAGAGACCTTGGGAGACTTCTTTAAGGATGGTGTGATGAGGTCCTTCACTAATATGGAGGAGGAAAGTGGAATCCCGAGGGGTCAATTCCTCCTATACCAAACACTGACACACTCCATTAAGGAACATTGGCACACTGTGAACGCAGACCCAGAGGTTCATACAATTCTCCACCTTTTACTGACAATGGGGGGAGATACTCACCTCATTACTAAATTGTATAGGGCCCACTGTGTGGGAACACCTGGATCCCTTCAAGAACTTAGGGCAAGATAGGAGACAACAATGTGTAGAAGCATGACAGACGTGGAGTGGCGGACGATGCTGGCACATTCCCGTAGGATATCACGTAACACCCGCCTACGGTACATCCAGTACAATTATGTCCATAGAACATACATTACACCGCACAGGATACAGGTGATATACGGGGGAGACTCCCGGGCATGCCCCAGATGCGGGGCTGAAGGAGCAGACCTAGATCACATGATGTGGCACTGTTCTGAGATACAGAAAGGCTGGCGACGTGTCTTGGGTGACATGGAAGGAGTGTTGGAAGTGAGTGTGCAGATGGACCCCTCTGTGTGTCTGCTGGGTCTGAACCCGGGATCGGCCTCCCGGAAAACTAGCGGTAGATTCCTGGAACTGGTTCTGGCACTATTTAAATGCAGAATTGCTATGCATTGGAAGTCCCCTGGCAGCCCTTCAGTGGTGGTCTGGAGACGCGATGTGTAAAACTGGGGTCAAGCAGAATTGCAGGCGCTGAGGCGAGAGGAGGCCCAGGGAGTCCGACGACGCCCAATCACCCCACTCTGGGCTGAATTACTGGAAAATTGGGAGGCACTGATATTAGAGGGAGAAAATTGATCAGAGAATAGGGAGGGGGTGGTGGATGCAGCCCACCTGAGGCCCAGTATGGACAATACACAGGGCTGAAGTGGACTGGGGGGGAAGAGAGGACAGTCATTATAAGAGAAGACTCTAAAAGAAAATAATGTGATACTAAGTAGAGAGGCCCTTGAACCCTCTATGTGACATTTATGATAACTAACTGTTATATAATGTGAAGACATCCCAGTGGAAACGCCTGGGGAATGGCAGTGATGGATGGGAGCCCACCCCTGGGTAGGGGCCGTGTTTACCGTTGACCACGAGTCAGCATCAGAACTGTCTTACCAGCGCAAAGTTAAACTTACTAGTTATAATGATCTATCAGATATGTGGATATAGTGTTGCAGAGCGGGAAGACTTATAATGGGGGAAAATGATGTGAACTGTTGCAGCAGAGGACAGGAGAGTTGTAATGATGTGTAAGCACTGGAAAAAAAAAAAACTTTATATTATCAAACAAGAAACATAAACAGCTCCAGTAACCAGCATCTTTAAAAGTAGACTTGGAAACTTTCATCAGTGTCAGGACATAAGGAGGACGAGCACTCTTAACATTGCAAAGGTTTCTATGGAAACACTTTATGTGGCATGTATTAAGGTGTGAGTGTTTGCAAATGCATGCTTTGTGCTGTAAGTTCTCAGCTTGGAGGAAGCGGTTGAACTCAAAGCGCGGAGCCACTCACTACTCAGTAGAAAGGAACACCACCCCCTCCCCCAGCCATCCAAAACAAATTATAGTAGCAATTGGAAGCATACGAGGGGTGGAGGGAATAGCATAGGGCAAAGCAGGGACCTAAGAGCAATGTTTTACGTTATGTGGGCTCAGTACTTACTGACGCATTCACGGACGTTACCATTCTAATGATATCACAATGAAAGCTTAACAATTGCACATTTAAAGAGTGCCCAAAGAATAATAAAGATTTGTGATTTTAAATTGCAACATGCTCCTTTCATTGTGTTGAGTGAATGAACACATATCTAACTCTTCAGAGCCAGTTTTAGGGTGGAGCGACCGGTGCTGCCCCGCACCTGGCACTGACCTTCCAAGGGGGGGGGCTCTGTATATTACAAATAACTCATAGGTATTAATGGGAGATCTGCATCGTTCCTTGTGTGGTCATTAGTCAGCCAGCAATAAATATGTCCAGATAACTCTGGTGATTAATGTTCCTGCTAGAAGATATGGAGTTTTTCCTACTTGTAGTTTTGACTCATCCTAAATTAGCGCAGATGGTTAATGTGCCTGCTGCAAATAATATTTACTGTGTAGATCACAGAATGGAGTATAAGTGAACTGCGAGTAGCGCTATAAAAAAAACATGTGTGTTACAGAGGGACTATGGAGATGTGCGGAGCGCGGTAGGAGGGGACATAATGAGGGATTTAATGGTGAAAGAGGTCATGGGGAGGCGCCAAAAAGATTGTTGCACTGGGTGCTAAAGCAGCTTCCTGTAAGCTTTAACAAATTCACATAGATTAATTCTTGTGAAAGGGCCATGCTCAATCTACATTCAGTACACCACTCATTAATTAAATTATTTCTTTACACTACAATTCTCACAGGTAGAGCAGAGAGGCACCAGCACATTACCGTGCATGTTCTCCAACTGGCCATTTGTTTTCAAAAGCTCATGACAGAGTCCATTAGCTCCCACCGAGTTTAGACCAGTGCAGGACAAATGTAGGGGCATAGCATAAATGCATCTTTGCATCAACTTTTGAAGTGAGGACGCATTTCATGCTAAAAATAGTGCAAGAAAACAGTTGCTTGTATTCTGTTGTTTTCATACTTTAGCTGTAAGTTTGTACCATAAATGGCACATTTGGAGGTGCATTGTTAGCATGAATGTATACAATTACGTGAAGTCGGGTAAATGCATAATTTTGGAAATGTTGTGTAATAAGCATAACTCGAAAGAGCCAACATTACACAAATTATGCCAGCGTAATTTTGATTTTGCCCTGGCCCAGAAAATGTTGGGTTCATCCTAGAGGAAGACAAATGTTTCTGATCTTCTCTAGAAGTAAGTGTAGCAGATTGCCAAAGGTACCTTAATAAGACATTAACAATGACATGGACTTTATGTGCTGTAAAAAGGGAAAGCAGTGTTTGAACCAAAAAAATTGAACTTTGCATGCAATAAAACCAGATATGTGGCTAAATGATTGCAGGAGGTGTTTTTTCAGTTCTTCAACAAACCCATAAAGTCTTTGCTATCAATTTTGCAGCAGATGCAATGGCACCTGGCCTAGTGGATGGGGGGGGGGGCGTAAAAGCTTTCTTCACCACAAATATAGGTATTTTGTTTTTTACTACCAAACAATGCTTACAATAAAGCCCAGAATAACCTTATTTTTCATTTGCATACACAGTCACTGTTGGGGCCTATTTCTCCCAAACCTGCTTAGCAGTTAAGCCACCATTACGAGTGCTTCCTTAAATTGCAGCCCTGCACAAACACTTGTTTACAAAGGGGCTACAAGTACAAGTGTGCGATAAAGGTTACACCCTATAGATTGTTCTCTCAGGTCAAACCTACCAATATTCAACATGTGAAAAGCACTGGTAAATACTGGGGCATTCCGGTTCTGATGTGAAACAGAGGTTTCAACACAGGTCTCTCCAGCCCCTGCCGAGCACTTGTCTATCTCTAGGTGAAGGCCACATAAAAAGACTGATACAAGCCACAATTGTGCATATTGCAGCTTTATTTTATTTATTATTTTTTATAGTGCACTGAAAAAAGTTTAGTATGTCAAGGTATAATACATGCAGTGGGGCATTGGGGCAAATGCCTCGGGCAACGTTTGGAGGGGGGTAGAGCACTGGGTAACAATTGGTGATTTGGACTAACCTGGCATTACCGGTTAGAAATATACACAGAATTCAAACGTCTTGGGTAATTTAATATAGACATTTGCACCTACAAGGGAGCTGGTGAGAGAGTGATCTTGATGGCTACGTTAATTGGAATATCTAGAATCTTTGTCACAATTAACATGTTCAGGTGTTGGCATGTTTTCTAGCTGAGTAAGGGTCAGAAGGTGGGTAAGGTAAGTTTGAGGAAGCTCATGATATTCTAAAATTCTTATCTGGGTTTGATTGTTTTGGAAACAGATGGAATTCATTTTTAGGATTAAATACAGCCATTCCACCATCAATTTAAGATATTAGCTGACTTTCAAATAGATGTGAGGAGATTTAGATCTCGCCCAAACTAATCTATGCTATGCAAAACACATCCTTCCACATCCCTGAAGGGATTGTCCTTCAGCTAGATAAAGACCTATGGTATTTTTTTGCAGGATAGAGGCACTGCAAGAATGGTGTTGAACTTTATAGGTAGGCTCACATGTAATCAAGGGGTTGTTCTACGAAGTATGAGATCCTACTACTAGGCCTCCCAGATATTGCCAATAAATGACTGGATGTACGCACAGTGAGATGACCCCTCAGTTAATCTGGTAAGAATGATGATGGAAAATCCATGCTATAGTTACCAAATCTATGGTGGCATGGAAAGAAAATCCTAGTGGCACGGAGTGGAACAGCGTAAAGTGTAGTGGTGTACAGTGGAGTGCTGCATAGTGGAGTGACATGAGTGGAATGTGATAAAGTGTAGTGGTGTAGAGTATAGTGGCATAGAGTGGAGAGTGGTAGAGTGAAGTGGCATACCGTGGAATAGAATACAGCGGAGTGGAGTAGAGTGGGGTGGCATAGACTAGAGTGAGGTACAGTGTAGTGGTGTACAGTGGAATAGTGTACACTAAAGTGGTGTAAAGTGGAATGGAGTATAATGGTGCACATGGGAGCAGTGTATAGTGTAGAGGTAGGTTTAGACGGGAAGTACAGTGACGTGGTGTCACATTGACTGGATTTGGTAGTTGAAACAGATATCTTGAAAGTGGGTGAATCGATGTAGACGTAATGGTGCAAAAATGTAGATTATGATATTTGATATTAGATGTAAGTAGTGTAAGTAGTGTTGAAGTTACAGGAATTCAAATACTTAGGGCCTGATCTAGAGTTTTGCAGGGGGGGTTACGCCATCACAAACACGACAGATATCCCATCCACTGTATTACTATTCCATTATATCCAATGGAAATCATATTATGGTGAATGAGGTATCGATCACATTTGTGATGGAGTAACCAGTCTTCTAAACTCTAAATCAGGCCCTGAGTTATAAAGTGTGCCACAGTATACCACAGTACCTTTGCGGTATATCGCAGTCAATGCAGATGAGAAGGCAGTACATGATCGACTAATGGCTGTCTTTTCAAACCCTTAAAGGGAGCCATATTGTTTTCAGCACACTTTTGCTGTGTTCTTGGTTAGGGCTTTAAATATAGGTAAGTAGCAAGTTTTATTGTTGTTCTCTGTCTAACACCAGTTTATTAAAGTGCTAACAGGTAGAAAAATTAATTTATATGTTCCTACATATTTTTATTGCACTTTATAGAGGACCTCACTCATAACGTTTGTTGTAAAGAATTAAATATGTAAAACATTAAAAATACACTGCAGTGCACCATATGTGCAAAATATAGATAATACACTGCATTTTGTTTTACATATTTACTTTGTTTTACATTTTTTTATTACCAGGGCTACTTTCAAAGTAGTACCACAGTAATCTGTGCATTTTCATGGACAGTTTAGTTTCTGGGATAAGGTCTGATAGCATATGAATAAAGGGCTCCATGTGGTTTTATGTCAACACACCCCATAACCAAGCATTATTCCTTTTAGCTCTTCATGTCTGATCGCTGGGCTTTCATGCACTATCATGCACAGTCTTGAATTCCTGAGATAGCCCCAAAACTCATTCTTTAAAAGCATGCACTCCATGCTCCGTTGTACTCACTCTGCCCTCCATATTTATATGTATACGTCTGCCTTTCATTGAAACCAGATGTGTCTGCATTTTAACCATTTTTATACCAACTATGCCCACATTGTTAGCCAGTGTAGCTTTCATGCCTCACATTTAAGCCAGCAGTATGGTGTATTCCAAGTGATGTTCATTATTCCTTTGGGGGCGGGCTGTCCTTACTGATCAGAAACATTAGCCCTCATTACAACATTGGTGGCAAATCCCGCTTACCGCCGTGCAGAACACCGCCAACACACCGCTGCGGCGCCGTAATTCCGCTACATCTATTACAACCCACAGCTCGGAATATGCCAAAATCCAGACACCCACACAAGTCCGCCACACCAAAGGTCAGTGATAAACTGGAAATAACAAAACCTCCACTGTCACGCCAACAGGAATACGCCCACACTATCACAACCCACGAATCCACACAGTGGTCTTTCAATCGCGGTATTCCATTGGCGGAACACACCGCCGCGCTCAAAATACACACACATCTACAAAACACAACCACATTGGACAAATCGAAATACACACACCTGATACACATACACACACCACTCCCACACACCCAATCCAATATAAAACACACACCCACATCACCCACAAACCCTTACGACCAGAATTGCGATAGAAGGCCAGAGAGATACACCACCAGAAATGCTAGCATCCACAGGCACTCAACATCATCGCTCACACAACATCCACGCACCTCAGACAACACACACAAACACATCCCCTCACACATCACAACACACACCACCTCACACATCACCAACACCACATTATGGCACCTCAACGACACCCCAGGTACTCTGAGGAGGAGCTCAGGGTCGCGCTGGAGAAATTTGTCCGGGTAGAGCCACGGCTATTCCGATCACAGGTGCAGCACACCTCCATTGCTAGGAAGATGGAGCTATGGCGCAGAATCGTCGACAGGGCAACACAGTGCCAGAACACGGGATGACACCAGGAAGATGTGGAACGACCTACGGGGGAAGGTACGTTCCGTGGTCTCCAGACACCAGACTGCAGTACAGAGGACTGGCGGTGGACCGCTACCTCCTCCCCCACAACTAACAACATGGGATGAGCAGGTCTTGGCTATACTGCATCCTGAGGGCCTCGCAGGAGTAGCAGGAGGAATGGACTCTGGTAAGGCAACTCTTAACTATAATATCCCCCACCCTCCCTGCATGCCATCACATACCCCCACCCTCACCCTCACCCCCATCCCTCCAACACCTCACATATGTCCCCCTATCACAACCCACACATCCCAACACCAAGCCCTGCATGCAACACCAAAGCATGGACACCCATCACCAAAGCATGTCCACTACAGATACCCACACAGACCCCAAACCAAATATTGCACAAGGATCTAGACAAGAATGCAAGCACTGGAGTACAGTGTCACTCACCCATTGCACACAGTGGCACACACAGATGCAATAATCACGCCTTTACACCCCTGCAGGATCCCTACCCAACGTCACCAGACAGGAGGTTCCAGACATGTCCCGTACCCCCACAGAAGAGGTCCACAGTGATGAGAGCAGCTCTGCACAACTGGATCAAGGTGACCCGCCCGGCCCATCTGGGACCTCAGGACAGTCAGTTCCCCTGACACTGTCACAAGCCACTAAAGAGCCTCCCCCCTCAGGAAACACCAGCACAGCACCCACCCAGCGGGCCCATCCCTCTGTCCCCAGGACACGTCAAGCAGCAGTGAACCCAGGCAAACCCACCAACCCAAGAAAATCAGGGACCTGGGGGAAGTAGCAGTAGGCACACGGTTCAGGGAACAGAGGAACAGGAAAACAGGGGAACTGGGAAGACTGCTGTGCGACAGGGGGAGGACAGGCCCAGGGAACCCACTCTGCACGAGGCCCTCTCCAACATCATGGGAGCGTACCATCGTTCCCAGGAGACGATGGCAACGGTACTGGCCAACTTTCAGGAGACGCAGTGGCTGCAGGAGGAAAACTATCTGGGGAGCAGGGAGGAACTCAAGTCCATCAACACCACCCTGGTCACGATAGTAGGGGTGCTGCAGGACCTTGTCAACACCAGGAAGGACACTGTGGCACAACAAGGGGCCCCTGACACTAGCCTGGATGATGAACAGCCCACCACCTCCTCCGGCGCTAGTGGACAGGAGGCACCGCCACAGGACCACGACACCAGCACCCCACCCCCTGCAGATGGAGAGCCACCCCGCAAACGGTCCCTGAGATCCAGGAACAAGACAGAGAACATTGTCAAGACCCCCGCCAGGAAATGAGACCCCCCCTGAATGTCATACTTCTGTCCAACTTTGTCACCCTGTCCATCCTTCAACTGCCCTTGCTCCACTTCCTATGCCCCTTTGGACAATGCACCTGTGAAACAAATAGACTGGACTCTGCCATGGACATTCCTTCACCATCAACCCTGACCATTTTACAACCCCCTCCACTTATTTGCACAAAAATAAACACACATCAATCACAAAACAATCTGGAGTCAGTCTGTGCTTTCACAAATCTGTAATTGCAATAACTATGGAATATAGCAATGTCAATTTAAATGTCAACATACCGATATAACACAGCTCTAGTCCATGAGGAAATATAGCAGAGGTCACTAACTGGGACCCACATCTGTTAAATGGAAAGGCAAAGTGACAAGTCAGGGACCATACACTGGGTGAAAATGACAGACTTATGAGAGGTCAAACAATAGTATGAGATGTGGGAGGCAGTGATATCTTCTTACCTGTGTCTCACTGGAAGTATTGCTGGATAACGTTGTTTCTGTTGTCGATATCCTCTTCTTCTGCCTCCTCTTCTTCACTGTCCACAGGCTCCACAGCTGCCACAAGACCTCCACCTGGCCCATCCTCCTGCAGAAAAGGCACTTGTCGTTGCAAAGCCAGGTTGTGCAGCATACAGCAGGCCACGATGATCTGGCACACCTTCTTTGGTGAGTAGTATAGGCATCCACCTGTCAGATGGGTCAGTAGCCATGACAGGTTGGGGTAACCAGAGTCACCGGAAAATATTGAGGGACAACTGTTAGACACACACTAACCCATAGGGACAACCCCAGACAACTATTCACAGGGTATAGGGTCCTTGTCCTCACCTATTAGCCACACACGGTGCGTCTAGAGTTGCCCCATCACTTAAGGGATGCTGCTATTCCTCAGAATGTAAGCGTCATGCACTGAGCTAGGAAACTTGGGCCCATATTTATACTTTTTGACGCAAAACTGCGATAACGCAGTTTTGCGTAAAAAAAATTTGCGCCGTCTAACGGCATTTTGAAGCGCCATGCGGGCGTCAAATTTATACTTTGACGTACGGCGGCGCAACCAACAGGTGGGAGTCATTATTTCGTGACGCACACAGTGTCCGTCTGTCGTAAAGGAAACCAACGTAAATGCGACGCACATCACTGTGGGTCGATTTACGACAGCGCAATTGTGAAAACGCTGGTTTTTTTCACGCTATTGCGTTACATTTTTGCGCGAAAACTGCCTTTTCAGCAGAGGAGAGCCAAAATGGATCCCAGATGCCCCAACAGACCCCAGGAGGATGAGAGCAGACCAGGAACCAGCCAGGAGGATCCATACAGGAACCAGGACATTTAAAAAAAAAAAAGAAAGTGTCGCTTCAGTGAAGAGGAGCAGGAAATCCTGGTGAAAGAGGTGACGGAACACCAGCACCAACTTTTCATCTCCTCAAAATTGCCACTCAGTAGGAGAGAGGCCATCTGGAAACAAATAGTGGACAAGATTAACAGTGTGGCTGAAGAACGCCGCACAGTCACTGAGTGTAAGAAACGCTGGCATGACTGCAAACGTAGGACAAAAGAGAAAATGGCCAGGAACAGGAAGGCAGCAATGCAGACTGGAGGGGGGAGTCCAGCACAACAGGAGGCCCTGGACCACATGGAGGAGATGGTCGCAGCCATCATCCCGGAGGAGATCGTCACAGGGATTCAAGGACTGGACAGCGCAGACTACCACGACACAACGCACATACAGGGTAAGTTGCGTGGGGAATTCAAATGCAATAATGGGGACTGTAAGCAGGGGGGGGATACCTACTACACAATGCATGTAACTTAGCACATATATGAAGTGGCATGGGTAAAGGGGCACGGCAGGGGGGCATGCCCAGTACTGACCGAAGCTGGGGCACGACAAAATACAGCAACAACAACAGTCCCATGGGGACATCCTGTAATTACAACAAGAGAGCCAAGGGAAAGCAGTGACAGGTGGGAAGGCCACTACCTCAAATCCACATCCAGACACTTGTAGTGCAAAATCTAATCTACATCAACTAGGTCCCTATCTGTAATGCAGTAGCAAAAACAACAACTGCAAAGTAACTGCCACAACAGTTGACAATAACACCTCTCATCTCTGTGCAGCTATAGTACCAAATGGCAGGAACCCCCCCCTGGAACATACATACCTAAATTAGGGGGGGAGGATGACATCCGCAACTACTCCTAGAAATAAGACAAAGGTACCAGTAGACTCAAATACCGAATGTCCATACCTGACACATACATAAGCCTAAGTAACCAGCAATTGGAGCCACACAGCACTAACGACACACACATGCTGCATACGTCAGGGTCCCTCACGTGCCTGGCTAACAAGGCTACATCACTAATGTCATACTGCTCAGACAACAACATTGAGGAGGGGACACAGGCAACTGGTCACTGAAACACACCTGCACAGTCTGACAAACAAATAGGACATTCATACGATAAACAGGCAAATCCAGTAAGACACACATGACCCAACATCATCTTCAAACATCAGCAATGTTTACATCCATACCACATCCTAACATTGACATGCATAGGTAATGCCACGTAACATGTACAGTTCATGCAATGTGAATAAAAAGTGTATGGGGCAGGGCCTGAGAGGCAAGTGTGCTGGCAGGGCAGTCACAACACCCACAGTCAGTCAACGTGTATTGTGGCAAGTGAAACGTATACATTGCGCATTAGCTTCAGGCTTTAGGCCTTTGTGCATCTTACCCTGAAAGTACTTATACTCATTTGCTCACATCCAAGAGCCTCAGAGCACTTTGCACTAAATGATTCTCATTGCCCTTCCTATCAGTTAACGTAGCAAATAGCCAGTCTTAAGGTGTGGTCAATTAGTCAAATCACACTGTATTGCCTACTTCTGCACTGGAGTTTGCCAGAACATATTCACTCTGTGCCCCAGTCAAGGATACAGTCTGGTATGTTGCTGATAGATGTGGTAGGGGTTAAGGTTTGGCATTCCTGCGTAGGGAAACTTCGTCATCACCATGACATATGACTTTTAAAATCACTTCCTTGTCCCAAGACACGCAAGAGGGAGTTTCCAAACAGAAAATCACAACTAGATGCTGCCTGCCTTGCTGCTGATGCACAACCAGATCACAGCCCATTCCTCTGATATGAGGGATGATGTCTCCCCTGTGATTCAGACAGGCAAGCTCCAAACTTAACATGCTGTGCTATACATAGAACAAGCAGAGGGAGAGTAGAAACTGTTAGGCACCATGATAGCTGTGTACTAATGTATTACTCTCCTGCGGACTATTTCAATTCTAACAGTGTGTATTGTTTGGGTTATTGGGGCTCACAACTAAATTTCTACAAGTCAGTTGTACAATGAAACTTCATATTAAACAAATACTGTCTTTGTCCTTTGTGTATGGGAACATACCGGAAAAGACATAATTGTGTAGGATCTGAGTGACCACGACTTCCTTGAGAAGTTCCAAAGATGTCATGCGCTCGGATGTCTAAACATTCCTTTGATGTGGGAGACCAGAGGCACTGCTAGTTAGTCTGAGCAAAATGAAATATCTGGGTGACAGAGTTATTTACAAGTGGGTCAGACTTAGTCCCCCACACCATTAGCAATCCTGCTGCTTAGAAAGCCAAGAATCACATGTAGGATAATGAGAGCACACCCAACAAAATGTCCCTCCATAACAATAGTTAAACACCGAGGGAGGAGTAGGACAAAAAAAAGCCTATTCCTAAATTATTACAAAGCAACACCTAGAGGCGACGTGGCAGACATGTCTGATAGCTCCATATCATACATGTGACACACAGGTGGGCCATAGGCCTACAACAATGCCCTATGACGGACAGCAGATACCAAGACAAACACAGAGTACAAAGTTAAGGCATCCAAAGGCTTGTATCTTAGTGCAAAATTGTCACAACACAGACACACTAATTGTACCCTGTTTCATTGCAGAGGAACACGGATCTCCTGCCAATCTGCCTGTCCATGAGTTCCCTGATGACATGGATGACGAGACCATCAACCTCCCACCAGAGACCATTCAAATGGTCCTTGAAAGCCTCCAAACCCCACCTTCAGTCACAAGGAGGAGCACAGAAGAAGCAGCCACCACAGGAGAACCACCCGCCACCCCAATTGTAAGACCTGCCAGCTCCAACACAGCTGAGGACTCTGACGACACTGGCACCAGCTTTGAAAGAACAGTCGTTGGGGTCCAGCAAACTATGGCAGCCAGCCTTGAGGGGGTGCGTTTGTGCATGTTGTCAACTGCAGATCAGGCAGCTGCAATGCAAGCACGAACATCGCTCTTGGAGGAACTTTTAAAAACACAGAAGGAAATCTGCACAGCTGTCATCCAGTTGACACAACAACTCCAACTGCAAGCCAGTCAACGTGTGCACGAATGCAACTTAGAAACCCTCAGGGCTGACCTGGCTGCCTACCATTGTGATGTGGCTGCCATTCTGAAAAACCAGCAGGCCCTCCTTGCTGCAGTACTGCCCTTCATTACTCGACAGGGAGCAGCCCCCGGGATGTCTGCCTCCATGTCTTCTAACACTGAGGTGTGTGTTGCCCCTTCACAACCAACAACCACAAGGACACACCAGGCAACACACACATCAGAAGAAGAAGACATGGAACAGATTACATTCACACGCAAGAGTACCCGGAAGCCCTAGTCCCTGCACCATGCCCTACTCTGACCAAGGTCCTACGTTTTGACACATGCCAGTCTCACTACAACTACACTCAATGACTGTTCGGCAATCCACTGTATGACTTGTCCCAATTGCCAGTGAATGTCTCTCTCCTACTATTTGGCAATTCCTGTTCCTCTGCACTGTCTGTGACATCACCCCAGCATGTCAGGAGCATCATCCACACCCTGTCTGTAGGATCACCATGTAAGAATGCACCAGAACGGACTCAGCTAACATTGTGAATGGACATTTTGCACTGCACCACCTATAAATAAATATCACTTGCACACCTATTGTGTCTCTGTGTTATTTCACACTTCAAATGTGCAGTACATAACTCCAAAGTGGCTGTGTGGCAACCATGTAGATTCTCTATACTACTGTCCTGATTTCATGTATACTGAAACATCTGTGCATCGGCCAGGATTGCATCATAGCCTTACTATACTGAGGAAAATAACTGATGAAGGGACTAAGCACACACAATCATGCTGTGTTGGACAGAATGATGCACCATCTATAGCTATTCTAGACAACTAATGGTGGCTGAGAAATGTAGGCACCATGCAATACTAAAATTAGAATTAATGCTGTAAAATGTAAGGAATCATAAACAAAATACACTGCATCAATCACCCTTACGGCGTATACTTCCATGAAGGAAATTCATGCTGAATCAGTACACACATGATGTAGGTCAGCAATGACAGCAACAAGACAAGAGTGTGAACAAATCCTCATCTACAAAGATCTCCCTGAACTTCACACTGCTGTCCGACCTATCTAGTTACCTACAATAACAAGTCTGGAAGCACTCTTTGTGAAGTAGGATACATGCCAACCCAAAACCTTGATGATCAATGCACACTACCAATGGTGGGTCTCCCACATGGTGTATACTTACCAAGTTAGCACACGGGTAGCTGGCATGTTAAACCTCAATAGCCTGGGGATAGCGAGCATAGGACACAAATGTCATACAAAAACATTCTGCTACACTGATGTCAAGGCCAGGATAATGTAGCACCTAACGCATCATGTAAAGGGTTAACTAAATTTTTATTTCAAAGAAGTAATAAAAGAGGCAACTAAGGGAAAGGTAAACCTACACTAATCTAACCTGACTACTACTAACC
This sequence comes from Pleurodeles waltl, assembly GCF_031143425.1. NCBI lineage: Eukaryota > Metazoa > Chordata > Amphibia > Caudata > Salamandridae > Pleurodeles > Pleurodeles waltl. Next base: position 1,454,428,841 of record NC_090444.1, on the reverse strand, counting down.
CACAACTGTCCCTAACTAACCTAAGCTAAACTTACTCTACACATGTAACGAAACGATCTAAACATCAACCCCCCACCCACCATTATGAGACAAGACACATGCAGGACAACACTTACTAACCTACACACATACTATACTATCCTATACAAACATATATTTTTTGGGTTTTTTTTAATGTATTTTTTTTTTTATTATTTAAACAGGAATCCCAACATTGCCCCCCACCCACCCACCCACACAAAAATAGAAGATAGAAAGAATAAGGACCCCCCACCCTCTTACCTAACACTAACTAAGCTAATTACCAACACTTATCCTATAACTAACCCCCCAAACCCAACTAACAGTATAAAATAGGAAAGAGGTGAGAGGGGAGGGGTAAAAGTTCAGGAGGGCAAACGTACTACAGCTTTGCCCTCTGTAGTGTGCGCCTGATGGAGCGCACCTTCTTTTTGACCTCATTCATGTCCTCCGTCAGGTTGTCCACCTTTCTAATCAACTTGTCCAATTTCCGGGACAATGCCTGGAAGGCCGCTGGGTCGATAGGAGGGTCAGTGCTGGTTTGCGTGCCGGTGGAGGTGGATGTTGTGGCAGGAGTTGTGTGGCCACGGGACAGTCCTGCTCCCACCACACGGCTGGGTCCAGGTCTGGAGGAAGATGCTTGGTCCGTTGCTGGGTCCACTTGGGCAGACCTGGTGGATGTGGTGTCGGTGGTTGTTGGTGGCACCGTTGGGGGAGCCTGTGGTGTGGCCCACCACGCCCCGGAGGCCCGATCTGAATGGTACTTGCGGGCCATCCTCCGATACCCACACTGCACCTGCAGGATGTGCCTGTATCTCATCGCACGGCGCTCAAAATGGTTGCGATCAGCGGCACTCAGGTTTGCAGCTGTGAAGAGAAAAGGCAAATATTTAGCTTTGGATTTCCAGTGGGTGGAATACCACAATGGGTCATTTGTCCATTACTAGAAATGTATTGGTTGCAGCAATTGTTACAACATAGTTCACGAAAAGGCTCAGAGGAAGTACATGTGAAGCATGCATACATAAGGGCATATCACACCTAGCATATCCATGTCTCTTAATGATGTATGACATCACCCTAAACTACTCATCCAAATCATACCTAAGGCATTTGACATTATGGCACCACCTCTTCCGCATACTGACTTCACTACATATGTCATTCTATGTGATAACAATCACACTCCTCACTCAAGGGCATTTGGAATTAGTTGTGTGCTAAGATTGAACCCCTGGCCCAGAATCATATGTCCACACTAGGGGCCAGATGTAGGAATTTGGAAAATGCAACTAGCAATTTGCAATGCAGAACGGTGTCTCTGACACCGTCTGCGAGTCGCTATGGGGTCCCTAAGACCCACCTCATGAACATCAATGATGTGCGTTCCAAGTTGCGCCACCTTAGCGACTATGGGCACTCACGGGGATGGAGGCCTGCTGGGAACAGCAGACCTCCATGGACGTGACTGCTTTGAAATAAAGCAGGTTATTTTTCCCCAAGTGTAGGCCGTTTACCTGAAAGGAAAATGAGCTGCAATTAGTTAAAAATCACAACAAATTCAATCTTGGATCATTTCACGGTAATTAGTGGTCCCTTAGACCACTGGCTGTTTTGTGCAGGATTATTTTGGTCCACTCACAAAGGTGAAGGGTTACAATGGGGACCCCTTCCAGTTAGCAAGTGGGTTACCATCCACTTCAAGTGGATGATAACAGCGACTCACTTTGCAACCACGTACTCGCTTGCAAATGGGATTGCCTACCACTGTGAGTTGCAAGTAGGTCTGGTAAACCCCTTAATATTTAGCAATTTGAGAAGCATTTTGCTAATGTGTTCATGACCACCAATAACAATTTGGAATCGGAAACAGACGTATGCAACTCACAAACAGAAATGTATGCCATTTGCAACGTGTAGACATTTTGCTACATGTGGCCCTAGGTACTCACTCAAGTCACAAAAGGTGTCAAGTGCGTGTAACATACTGGTTGCTACAGTCCTAGGTACCCTGTTTCACAGTAACATCCCAGTCTTTGTGGGTGGTGTGGGAAGAACAACCAACAATCCCATGTTCAATGCACACCCAGGAGTGTTTTGAAAGTTCCACAAGTACGTGCCTTCACACACAACACCTATGAAGGGCTAGCAACACGTTGTAGTCAGCCAAACATTGTCACATCCCAGGTCCACACATTTCAAAATGATATGACTTAGGCCAACATGACATACTATCAGTGAGGCATGTTTTACAACACACACAGAGGAGGTAGAACACCCATTCTGTGAATTCCACAGAACACCTAGGCCATTGCACTCAAGTCACACACACTTCTAGTTCACCTTGTGGAAGTACATGCCCCCGGAAGATCCGACCTACAGTGTACACAGTCCATCCTCAACTAGGAAGAAGCACTTGTCATCAAAGCCATGTGCCTAAGCTATCTGGGAGACTGTCAGTCTGATATGCAGACTCAGTTCATGGCAAGTCCCTGACCAAGTCTAACATTGACCAGTGTATTCCAAATGAGTCATACCATTCCCCATTGCCGCACAACTGGAATGACCTACAGCCCCTCAAACTGAGAGATGGCTAGGTATTGCTTTACAGAAACAGAAGTCCTATTTGATATCACACTACAACAACAATGCCAATGAACAGCGAGCGCATCAAATCATGAATTCTCTTGAACACACAGTAATCCATCATGCTTCTTTACCAAACAATGAAAATGGCACTCAGGCGACACTCACTGTAGGTATCGGGTTCGTCAAAATGTGCCACCTCTCCCACGGTGTACGGGGCTGGTCCACCTGTAAAGCATGAAAGGAAGAATATACTCAGACTGGGTGAACTGACAATTAATTTAAGTTACAAGTCACTGTGTGAATATGACATGGTAATGATAGACTTTCAGACATGCTCATACTGCATGGATGACTTTGTATTCAACATTATCATTGGATGAGTCTCCTGCTACAGTGACACACCCTACTACACACATGCAGTGGCCAGGACAGTCATGTGTTGGCCAAGTTAATCCTCCATTAGTATGCCCCACCAATAATGTTATCCATACATCTCAGCATGTGCATCCCAGAGAGACATTCCAAAACTGGTTCCATGAGGACTGCATGACCCCTCACAATCAAACAGGCTAGGTGGACATGTTCAACACACAGCAACCACACACACATGTGACATATGTGTGGACAACATAACTAACTTCATGTGACGTGAAGCCAACACACATGTATAGCATCATCATGGGTATCTAATTTTCTGTCTAGCTATGGCGTCTACATATGTAGGTATGTTGTTTCAACATGACTTACTCACTGGCCATTATGACCAGTAGAGTACAAATAGAGCCGTTCACGTGTTGCTTTTCTGACACAAATGCAACACTACATTACATACAGCTACAGGCATCTGGTATGTGTTGCAAAAATGAGCCATCGGACTGGTAGCATTGGTCTTCATACACATTCTGCAACAAATACACATTAGGGCACATATGTATACCTTTGTAGCGCATCATTTGCATCATTTAGTTACGCAGAGAGGGGGCTACTTAGCAAAAGACAGTTTGAAGTTGCAATTTTCTGCTGTTCTTGCGTGAAAATGTTTTTCAAAAATGGGGATATATGTGTATAACCATGGGCCTAGGTTTACCTAGCATTACACACAGTCTGCTACTTATTTAGCAGATTGGGTAACAATCATCACATGTTCCCACACAGATTTCTAATTTTCCCATGTAATTGATTAGTACTCACCAACATGGCCACCAATCCGGAGTCCCAGGTGGTCCAGCAGGTCCTATTCCCTGGTGATCAGATCTGCCCAGCGGTGCTTGAGTTGATGGACATTTTGCATGCTCCCGTAGACCCGGACCAGGTGATGGCGCACCTTCTCCCACCGGATTTTCCTAGCCTCCGTGTGATACCCCTGTATCACACGGCCCCCAGCCTCCAGCATCAGTGGGAGGAAATGGCTAACTAGCCATATGAATCCCCCCAATTCATCTTCACCCATCCTGGACAGGCGAGGCCTACCTGACATATTTAGAGCTTGAAAAATGGACAAATGAAATATGAAAGTAAAAGTGGGAAATGGGGAAAGGTAGAGGTGTGAAAGAAAAAGAAAAAGTAGAAAAATAGCCCAAGTAACCCCCCAAACTATGCTACCCACAACAGACTCCCACAGACAATACAAACTATCACAGGAATAGACAAAACAAGACTAAACAGACAGAGCCAATGTTATACAACAAGAATAGATAGACACAAAGACAAAATACAAGGGACACAGGACACAAAAGCAGTAAAACACAGGACAACACCTTTCACACAACCACACAGTCTAGATAAATCTGAGACTGCAAAGTGAAAGTGAAAGTTAACTCCCAGTACAGATTTGGTAAACAGGATATCCTATTACATCACATCCTGCATAAAATGGCCGCCGTTTTTATTTTCCCGTTATGCGTCATATTTTCACGCATACACAATTGTGCGTCATTTTTTTGGGACGCATTACATTGCACATGATGCGGAGTCAAAAAATATGATATGAATATGAATATTTTTTATTGTACATGAGATGACCAACATATTGTCCATGTAGCGTCAATTTTACCACGCATACATCATGGGCGTCATTTTTTTTCCACGTACAGTAGTGCACATGATGCGGAGTCAAAAAATATGATATGAATATTAATATTCTTTAATGTACATGAGATGACCAACATATTGTCCATGTAGCGTCAATTTTACCACGCATTCATCATGGGTGTCATTTTTTTTCCACGTACAGTAGTGCACATGATGCGGAGTCAAAACATTGATGATGTAAATTATACTTTGAAGGCGAAATATTAAGACACTTTTGGATACATTCGTATTTGACTCTGCATTGTGTGCACTCATGTACGTGAACAAATTATGACGCCCATGCTGTATGCGTAGAATATGGAGTAAATTTTTCCTTATGTCTTCATGTGTTTACCTTTGGAAAGGTGATTTGTCATGGTCAAACGGTGCGATGTGATACACATTTGTGTTTGGAGATGACACATGTCCGTTATTTATGTTTAGAAGGCATTCACACTGTAATGTTTTGGAGACGTTAACTAATGTATTGACCATATTTGTCAACATATTTGGGTTAATTGCTGATGGCTAGTTTGAAATGATGGATGGGATACCATGATGTATTCCTTCTCCAAAATGTGTCCACAATTAGGATGGTGATGCTTTTATCTGTAGTCCTAACAGGGAGTGGAAGAGTCACTTACAATTTTTATGGGGGTAACCATGTCCCATTATGATTTTGTGTTTCAGATTTGTGTTGGACTTATGACATGTAGGCCACACATGTGCCTTATGCATGTGTTTAGTTCACAAGTACATGATTCTTGTATGTTTTGGGGGCGGTAGAGGTGGACTTAGGCCCCCAGCACCCTAAGATTTGACCATCCAGAATAGCTACTGTATCCATGGAGTATATTTATTATATCATGGCAAACCTGCAGCAGCAGGCTAATGTAAGGCCATATGGTATGAATGACTGTTGACCATTCATTCATCTCATTAGCCCATTTGACGTTTGCAGTAATGATGAATTGGAGCAAACATGCATACCATTTTCAAATGACTATGTTTGCAAGACTCTCAGCGTTCCAGATGTGATAATGAGAATAATGTTGTTGTTGTCTGTGTCCCTTTCTGCATAAACTGGTTTAGTGGCATGTTACAATCTTCCTGCTAGGTTCAAACTGGGACACAACTGTGATGGTCTACTTTCAATTATTAGGTTGATTGTATGACATATGTGTACATGTGTGTGGGAATGTGGATCCACGATCACCTGTCTGGGTGTATGTTGTCACTGTGACTTCAAGGTCTCCTCCTGAGTTAGTGGCAGCTGATGTTGTACCAATTGGGTATTGCTCATATCACACACTTGAGAGAAGCCATTGATGACATGGTGACGTACACATGGATGGTCCCACCCTGTCTTTGAACACGTGGGATGTGACTTTCAAATGATCTCCAATTTTGGCCTGCATGAGAGACTGTTTCAGTTGTTTGGATCCGGCATGTGTAATTGCCACATTTGTACTCCTGTTGGGCTCTGTGTATGGTAATGTATCATGTCACATCCTACCCTCTGTGCATACATTTGTGATGTTTTTTTTTGGTGTGATGAATGTTATAGCATTCTTGCTCAATGAGACAACATTCATCTTCAGCAATTTCAAAATAAAGGTGGTCAGAAATGAATAGGCCAAAGCATGATGTGGTGTCTCTTATCTGTGTTTATTTACAAGTGTGGGATACAAGTGATTATAATAAATTATGAAAAAAATGTATTGACTATCTGTTGGCGCCTATGCACTCCTGCTGCCGTGTTAGGTTGTTCCCCCTCCTGTTGCAGGCCAGCATCCTCCTCTTCGTCATCCTCAGGCATGTCTGGGTCCGGTTCAAGGAGGGGAATGTTCCTTTTTACACAAATATTGTGTAATATGGCACAAGTGAGTATGATCTTACAGACCATCTCTGGGGAATAGAGTAGAGCACCGCCAGTGATGTCAAGGCAGCGGAACCTTGACTTTAGGATCCCAAAGGTCCGCTCCACAATGCTGCGTGTCCTCTTGTGGGCGTCATTGTATGCCCGCTCAGCAGCAGTATTTGGGTTCCCATATGGTGTCATTATCCAAGGCTGGATGCCATACCCCTGATCAGCTGAAAGAGAAACACAGAATGGTATCAATTAGATGTAGGAGGCACTGTTGTACGTATCTTTGATGGCAGTAGTTGTGTTGTGTTGTCTGTGACTATTTTGTGTACTAATGTGACAACCTATGGTTGTTGGTGAAAACTTTGGCATTGTTTTTTTCCCTTGGCTGAGCAAGTGTTTGTTGGCTAACTGTTTGTCAGCAGGATGTATTGGTTTCTCCAGTACAGTGTGCCCTCCCTTGCATTGTGACTTGTGATACAGGTGTCCGTGTGTCCTCACTGGGGGTGTGATGATAGTTCCATGCAGAGTTGAAACATGAAAGTGTATTAGAAACGTTTATATGAACATACCCAGGCCATCCCATCCCTTTAAACTTATGCATTGTATTAGTGTACAGGTTATTGTGAGCCTTCAAATTTGCAAGGTGACATTTAGGCAACCACAGTCATTAATGTCTTCACACTAAGCTGTAGAGTAAATTCCAATGTGTGAGAGGTTCAATGGTGACTTGTGAAACATGGCTAGTGATGTGAGTACCTCAGTGTGTTCCTGTCTAGGTGTTGCTATTGTGGTGTATGTGTTGTTTATCCTAGAGGGTTTCTGGGCAGTGTGTATATGAGTTTGTTTTTTGTCCTTACCAACAAGTAGTCCATTGCCATACCGTCCATCCTGGAAGTGTTGGTTGATGGTGGAGTGACGGAAGATGAATGCGTCATGTACACTCCCAGGATATTGAGCCACAATGTTGTTGATCAGTCCTTGGTGATCGACTATGGCCTGCACGTTGATTGAATGTGTGTGCTTCCTGTTGCGATAGAGGTGTTCACTCGCAGCAGGTGGCACAAGGCGTACGTGTGTGCAGTCGATTGCACCAAGGACGTGCGGAAAGCCACTGATGGCGTAGAACCCCTGTTTAGTTTCCTGCTGCTTCTGCACTGTGTTAGGTAAGCAGATGTGGCGGGGTGTCAGGCGAATTATGGCATCCAGTACTTTGGGTAAAAAGGCGGAGAATGAGGGTTGTGATATTCCACCAACCAGGGCACCAGTTGTCTGAAAGGAGCCACTTGCCAGCAGGTGAAGTACGGCAAGCAGCTTTGTTTCGGTTGGGATAGTGCGTGGAGTCACTAAAGTGGGGGCCAATTGCTGTTCAATAGTTGTCAGCAGCTGCTGAATGGCCTGCCAGTTCAACCGGTACCTCTGGATGATGTCCCGTTCCCTGAGGCCATGCAGGGTTGTTCTTGGGCGGAATATCCTCTCCTGCCTTCTGCGCTGTCTTTGGGGTCCCTGCTGTTGTTGTTGTAGCTGCTGTTGTTGCTGCAGGGCTCTGCGTCTACGTGCACGCTGAAGAAAAAGCACCTCCATGTCTCCCTGTTGCTGCTCTGCTGCTCTGCTGCTCTGTTGTTTGTTCTGTGTGTTCTGATTAAGTACAGGTGTGTTTGCCCCATTTTAACGGCTGCCCTGACCCAGGCGTTAAAATTTCACGATATTCGTGCTTTGCGCCATTTTTTTGCGCCGCCTGCCGCGCTGGAGTGATTTTTGCCCTGAAGCATAAATACGACGCAACGCTGTGTGCGTCTGTTTTTGGATGGGAACGCCTACCCTGCATGTCATTAACGCAGGGCGGGGTGCCGCTTCCAAAAACTGGCACACATAGCGCCAGTTTCCTTGTGCGCCGGCTCGGGCGTCAGGGTTTAAATATGGGGCAACGTTTGCGCTGAAAGTGCGTCAAAATTTTTGGCGCACATTCGGCGCAAACGGAGTATAAATATGCCCCTTGGTATTCACATGGGCGATGTCCTGGTCGGCCAAACACACCATCTGGTCATTCATCGAATGGTAGCTTTTCCGGTTTCTGTACACCTGTTCACTCCTGTGGGGGGGGTACCAAGGCCACATGTGTCCCATCAATGGCACCTATGATGTTGGGGATATGTCCCAGGGTATAGAAGTCACCTTTCACTGTGGGGAAATCCTCCACCTGAGGAAAAACATTGTATCTGAGCATGTGTTTCAGCAGGGCAGACAACACTGTGGACAACACTTTGGAGAACATTGGCTGGGACATCCCTGATGCAATGGCCACTGTGGTTTGAAAAGACCCATTTGCCAGGAAATGGAGTACTGACAGGACCTGCACTAGGGGGGATCCCTGTGGGATAGCGGATAGTTGACATCAGGTCTGGCTCCAACTGGGCACACAGTTCATGGATTGTTGCACGATCAAGTCTGTAGGTGACTATTACGTGTCTCTCTTCCATTGTTGACAGGTCCACCAGCGGTCTGTACACCGGAGGATGCCACCATCTCACCACCTGCCCCAGCAGACATGCCCTATGGACGAGAACAGCGAGCAGAGAGTCAGCCAACACTGAGGTATTACAAAATGTCATTAGCACACATGTATTAATCTGCAATGTGCCTGTTACTGTCTGTATGCAAGGCCTAGATAGGTGTGACGCAGTTATGATAAATGCCATGTGGCACCCTGAAATGGCGGCTGCCTGACCTGTAAGGTGGGACAAGGGGCTATGAGGTAACTGCGCTGGCGTTCAACACTGTCGCTGTAGGCGGTCAAAGACTGCGGCACAATTCAGCATTGGTTAACATTGGACCCAATGGGTCCCAGGAGCCAATGACGATGTACGCCGGCGGTGACGGTACGCACCGCCGCGGACGTGACCGCCATATTCTGTCTGTTCCCTCACTTGATACCTGACCTTCAACAGGAGAGGACCTACATTGCAAATGCTGCTGTGACCTTGGTCTGGTAGCGACGATGGTTCATTTGTCTGGGGAAAGGGCCCCTGCCTTCACTTCGGAGGAGTTGGCGAAGTTAGTGGATGGGGTCTTCCCCCTACACACTACTCTACGGTCCTGCAGACAAACATGTAAGTACACTGTGAGCATGCTGCATGGGCAATGCCTGTTTGGAGTGGTGTGGCTGGAAGATACATGGGGAGTGGACTGAGGCCTGCATGAGCGGACGGTGAGTTTATGTGCGTCAGGGCAAGGGTGGGAACGTGGGCCAATGAGTTTGATGGTTTGGACGGGTAGAGATTATCCTTTTCCCCTGTACTTTTCCTCTAGGTCAGTGCCCACCAGAAGAAGGATATTTGGCATGCCATCGCCAAGGACGTCCGAACCATTGGGGTCCATCACAGATGGAGCACCCACTGCCAGAAAAGATGGGAAGACATTCGCCGCTGGAGAATGAAGGTGGCGGAGGCCCAGCTGGGGATGGCCTCCCAACATGGGAGGGGTGCCCGTCGCACCATGACCCCCCTGATGTTCCGGATCCTGGCAGTGGCGTATCTGGAGTTGGATGGGCGCTTGAGGGCATCACAGCAGCCACAAGGGGGTGAGTACAGTCACAATCATCTGACTCTGCGTGCATTACGAGGTGTCTGGGTGGGGGAGGTGGGCAGTGGGTTCCCCTAGGCCAGGGCGAGCTTGGTAGGCAAGATCCTTTGTGAGGCAGGCTCACTGGCACCCCAACCCCACGAGTGGTTAGTGCCATCTACACCTAGTCAGGCTCCTGTGACTTCCATGTGTGCAGCAATCGGGCATATGCCTTATACCCCATGGCCCTGTGAATAATCTAGGAACTATAAGTGCCTGGCGTCATGCAGAGGTCTGCTGTGTCTGTAGTGTCCGCCAACGGTAGTGGTGTTGCATGCACTGAGCATGTCTTTCTTCTGTCTCCCCCCCCCTTTTTGTGGTCTCCCTGTTCTTGTGTGCAATAGCATTATCAGGCGGAGGAGCAGTGGCACCGGAGCATGAGGGAGCTGCATCCCACTTGGCCCTGGAGGGCGAAACAACGGAGTCTGAAGCCACCAGTGGGACGGAGGGCGAGGGGAGCTCCACGGCGGAGACAGGAGGTGACAGCAATGACAGTGACTCCTCCTCTGATGGGAGCTCCCTTGCGGTGGCGGGCCCCCCTGTACCCCTAGCATCAGCAGGTACAGCCGCCACCCCCCCTACCAGCACCGCCCTCCCAGCAGCCCCTCAGCGTGTGTCCCGTGCCCGCTCATCCAGGAGGGTGGGCATCTCCTTCTCCCCAGGCACCTCAGGCCCTGCCCCAGTCAGCCCTGCTGCCCTCAGTGAGGAGGCTATTGACCTCCTGAGATCCCTCACTGTTGGGCAGTCTACCATTGTAAATGCCATTGAGGGTGTTGAAAGGCATTTGCAACAAACAAATGCATCCCTGGAGGGCATTCATTCTGGCTAGGCAGTCTAACAGAGAGCATTTCAGGCTCTGGGCTAAGCACTGATGGCAGCCATTGTCCCTCTGTCCAGCCTCCCCCCTCCAACTTCCTCCACCCAGACCCAATCCCCTGTACCTCAGCCTATCCCAAGCACACCATCAGACCAGCATGCACACACCTCAACACACAAGGGTGGCTCAGGCAAACATAAGCACCACACATCCAACAAGCACTCACACAAGCACCATACCCATCCACACATACCAACATCCACTGCCTCTACTGTGTCCCCCTCCTCCACGTCTCCCTCCTCCCTCCCAGTCTCATCTCCACTCACACCTGCATGCACTACATCTTCAGCCACTACCTCCATCACCAACACGCCCATCACCACACACCGCTCACGTGCACTCACCATCCCAACTACCATTCACAGATCCCCTGTGTCCTCTACCGGTGTATCTGTGAGCCCTCCTCCCAAAGTACACAAATGCAGGCACACACACACCCAACAGCCATCCACCTCACAACAGCCTCCAGCCCATGCACCTTCACCCATATTCAGCAGACGTACACCTCCTACAACCACTACCTCTTCCTCCACTCCCAAACCCCCTCCATCTTCTCGTCCCAGTGTGTCTAAAAAACTTTTCCTGGCTAATATTGACCTTTCCCCTACACCTCCCCCCTGTCCGTCCCCTGGGCCAGGCTTTCCAGGTCCCAACCCAGCACCTCAGCCACCACATCCCCAGGCACAGTGGTGCCAGCAACTGCGGGCTATTGGAGTGCACCATCCATCAGGGATGCCAATGTGCCATGGAGCACCTTCAAAACTAAAAAAGTTGCCGACATCCCGGAGGGAGAAGCAGGAAACACCAGCCACCAAGGGCTCAGGGAAAACTAAAGGCGATAGTGGCAAGACAGCTGCACCACCATCTAGGGTGGGAAAGGGCCAGAAACTAAAGGGCAGGTCAGGAGAGGGCATGGTGGCACCGACTGAGGGACCAGTGTCACACCTTCTGTTCACCTCGACACCAACCTGTACGGCGGAGTAGACCGCCACCTGCACCACCACCTGCACCACCACAGAGTCCGCCACCAGCACCGCCGCCACAGAGCCCGCCGCCGGCACCACTGTCATTGAGCCCGCCACCAGCACCGCCGCCACAGAGCCCGCTGCCAGCACCGCCGCCACAGAGCCCGCAGCCAGCACCGCTGCCACAGAGCCCGCAGCCAGCACCGCTGCCACAGAGCACGCCGCCAGCACCGCCACGACTGACAATTCCACAAGCACCACCACCACAGAGCCCGCAGCCAGCACCGCTGCCACAGAGCCCGCAGCACTGCAGCGACTGACACCGCCGCAAGCACCGCCTCCACAGAGCCCGCAGCCAGCACCACTACCACAGAGCAGGCCGCCAGCACCGCCGCGACTGACACCACCGCAGGCACTGCCACCACAGAGCCCACAGCCAGCACCTCTGCCACAGAGCCCGCAGGCAGCACCGCTGCCACAGAGCACGCCGCAAGCACTGCAGCGACTGACACCACCGCAAGCACCGCCAGCAGCACTGCGATATCCTGAGCCAGTGGCACCACCGCAGACATGGCTGCCATCCCCAGTGGTCATTTGTCCAATGAGGCACTCTGGGCACCAAGCCCCCTCCAGAACCAGTGGAGAAACACATCCACTATCTCTGTCCTTAGCAGGATGAAGCACTCTGGGCACAAAGCCCCCTCCAGAACCAGTGGAGAGATATATCCACTACCTCTGTCCTTGGCAGGATGAAGCACTCTGGGCACAAAGCCCCCTCCAGAACCAGTGGAGAAACACATCCACTACCTCTGTCCTTGGCAGGATGAAGCACTCTTGGCACGAAGCCCCCTCCAGAACCAGTGGAGTGATACATCCACTACCTCTGTCCTTGGCAGGATGAAGCACTCTGGGCACAAAGCCCCCTCCAGAACCAGTGGAGAAACACATCCACTACCTCTGTCCTTGGCAGGATGAAGCACTCTGGGCACAAAGCCCCCTCCATAACCAGTGGAGAAGCACATCCACTACCTCAGTCCTTGGCATGATGAAGCACTCTGGGCAAAAAGCCCACTCCAGAACCAGTGGAGAAAGGCATCCACTTGTGATACTGTGGCTTTGCACTCCCCAGGATAAAGCAGCGGGCAACCCACCCACTTGAGAGACTTGAGAGACTGTGGCTTTCCACTCCCCAGGATAAAGCATTGGGCAACCCACCCACTTGAGACACTTGAGAGACTGTGGCTTTGCACTCCCCAGGATAAAGCAGTGGGCAACCCACCCACTTGAGACACTTGAGAGACTGTGACTTTGCACTCCCCAGGATAAAACAGTGGGCAACCCACCCACTTGAGACACTTGAGAGACTGTGGCTGTGCACTCCCACAGATAAAGCAGTGGGCAACCCACCCACTGCAAAAGACTTGAGAGACTGTGGCTTTGCACTCCCCAGGATACATCAATGGGCATGGAGCCCCCTTGTGGAGCAGTGGCATCGTGCGTTCATCAGGCTGAGGTGCCCTCCCTCCCCCTCTCCCTGAGGTGCCTGTTTATTTTCGATCTGATGCCCCTCCAGTGTTCCCTCCGTTTCGTGTCAGGTATCTTGTGTGGGCCTCGCCCATGCATTTTTGGCCCAGTGGTTGACGGTCAATGATTGGTGCACTATCCGGACTTGTGTAGTTGGTGTACATAATTGTATATACTGTATTTAGAGTTTTGAGTACTGGATTTTTATTGATTAAAATCGTTCAAATCAATTCCTTTTGTCCTTCCGTTATTCAAGCGGGGTGTGGGGTGTATATGTAATGTTAGAGCATGTATTTGTGTGTATGGTGATGTGGGTGAGGGTGGGGGTGGGGGTGTTACATGTTTGTGTCACTCTCTTTTCCCTCCCCCCTCCTCTGTGTTGTAGGTGCAGTACTCACCGTGGTCATCGCCGCCGTCTCTGGAGCTCCTGATAGAGGAGCAGGAAGACCATCGCCGGCAGGATGTGAAGTTCTGGCTCCATGGTGTCCTGGTTCCCCGTGGGGTGTGGAGAGGTGAGTGATTTCCCCTTCTGTGTACTGTTTCAGTCGTCTTTTTGTTCACGTTGGTTCCACCCCGGAAAAGGTGGCGGATTGGCATCTTATGATAGGGTGGGCGGTACATTGTCTTCCGCCTGTCTGTTGGCGGTCACCGCTGCGCTGTTTGTTTGTACTGCCGTGGCGGTCCGAGTGTTAAAGTGGTTGTCAATGTTGGCGGTTTCCGCCGTGGTCGTAATCCCATTTTACGGTATTACTGCCGCTTTAACACCAACCGCCAGGGTTGTAATGAGGGCCATTGTCTGCTAAAAGCAGTTGTGGCCAGTGTTCTGCGATGCTCAAACTGTTCAATCTTCTTTTGTTTATTATCCGATTTGTCCTTGTCTCAGACAAGAAGATTAATCTATGAGGTTGTGCAGTTTACGCCAGGTTACTCCAGCAAAATGCTGGAAATGTGCTGTTTTTTATAGAGGAGCATCAGCTCAGCATCAAAACAGAATCCTAGCTGCTCAGCATCACAACACCATCATCATACATCTATGTGACCAGCTCAAAATCACTGGACATAAATTTGTCAGTCCATGAATTCTGCGTTCTGTGTGTGGTAAGGATCCTGTCATGCAGAAGCAGGGTGGGAAGTGGAATCACATTGAGGCCATTGGCTCTTCCAGTTGGAATCCCCTCTGCCTTTTTCTGTCTGCAGATCCTGGCTGGACACAGCTGCTCAATGGCTGCAGTTCAGGGTTCATGGGGCTCCTCATCAATTCCTCAATTTCAAAGCTAGAGCTGTGCCACACCACCTAGCAAGCTGACAGCCACACCTCCAAATTCATGAGGGTCAGCCAGCAAATCAGTGACATTCATCACCACAACCACAGCGGGGGTCCACAGATTCTAGGCAGTAGGGCTGGAGCATGTCTGGTCTAGTGGAGACAGCGGGATGGCTACAGATGGAGTCCCCCAAAGATCCTCACTGAGTCCCACCATGTTCAACGTATACATGGCCTTTCTTTCTGCCATCGTCAGAAGCCACGGTACTAACATCGTGTCATATGCCTATGACACACCACTCATCATTTCCCTCACCAAAGACAAGGACACGGCCAAAAGGAAGTTTCATGCAGGAATGGAAACCGTCACCACTTGGATGAGAGAAAGATACCTCAAGCTCAACTCCGACAAGACGGAGCTCATCATCTTCGGAAACGCCACCTCAGCTAGGGACAATTCATGGTAGCCCACATACCTCAGCACCACCCCCTGCGCCGACCGAGCATTCCTGCAACTTAGGAATCATCCTTGACTCTTCCCTATCTATGATCGCCCAGGTAAACTCTGTCACCTCCTCCTGCTGGCACACAGTCTGCAAACTCGGGAAGATATTCAGATGAATCCCAGCAGACTGTCGCAGGACAGTCACCCACGCCTTATTCACAAGCAAGCTCAACTACGGCAATGCCCTCTATGCCGGCACCTCAACTAGAAAGATAAAAAAACTTCAACTCATCAGAAACGCTGCTGCCAGACTCACTCTGGACCTCCCACGCCGGGAACACATCTCTCAACATCTGAGGACCCTCCACTGGCTACCGGTCGAGATACAAATCACCTTCAAGCTTCTCACCCACATGTACAAGGCCATACAGAATGCAGGACCAGCTTACCTGAACCACTGCATCTCCCTCACACCCCCGCCAGATCCCTCCACTCCTTCCATATGGCCTTGGCCACCATCCCTTGCATCCGCAAAGCCACCGCCGGAGGACTATCTTTTACCTACACTGCAGCGAAGAGCTGGAGCAACCTCCCCCTGCACCTCAGACAAAGTCAGTCGCTCACCATCTTCAGGAAGAACCTCAAGACATGGCTCCTCAGATGAGGCCCCACCGCGCCAGAGCCTTGTGACCCTAATGGGTGAGTAGTCGTGCTTTACAAGTACTGATAGATTCATTGATTGATAGAGAAGGCCTAGGAGTGTTTTTAAATGTGTCCGCCATCTGGACAGCTACGGTCACGCACCTCAAATGCAAATGATCGACACAGATTTTATGTCAATTAAAGTGTTTAGAGCCAGTGAGCAGAAGGTAACTCAGAGATACATTATGGCTACTTTGTGTCCCTATGTGCCAAACTACTGTCAAAATCAGCTTCAGTGGGAATAATAACCATCTTATAGGAAGAGTTATACATTTATGACTGAAGCAACAAGCCAGGTAGCGAATGTTGCCATGATCTAACTTGTGAGTGCTGAACCATCCCATACCAAGAAAGGTGGCTAGAATGAAGAATGGGGAAGACTTTTGATGATATCTGGTATGGAAGCAACACTTAATGCTAGTAATGAGGGTTATGAAATCAGCAAAATTAGTATTTATTTGTTTTTTTCAAATGTGTTCAATAAAAAGAAAGAAAAAATACACACTCCAATAATATGGGAGGAACCCTTACAGGGAGAATAACCCCACATATAATTACAGTAGGGTGAGTATCTATTTATATTCCCTCTTCCAACCAGACGTGTAATAGATAGCATCTCAACTAAACCATAAGTAGTTTGCTAATCTCAGCTGCACCTAACAGTTAGACCCAGACAGAGACAGAAAGCCATAAACCATGTCTCCAAACCTACACTCCACTAAGTCATCAAAAATCACACACAAAGACACCCACTAAAAGACTTCAAGTACCCACAGCAGTTATATAGCGAAAGTCACTTCTCTAGCATCAAAAGAAAGATGAGACTGCTGTCTCAAGAACCAAGGTGGTAAATTCCTTTCTTATGAGCATTACGTCTTGTCTCCTTATCTCTGATGCTGTACTCCTATCAGGTAATATAAGAACTCTTGAATCCCTATATGTAAGACTTCACAAAAGTGATGCAACCATGGCTGGACTGTGAACCCAAAGTAGCCATGGCAGTTCTGTTGGACCAGCCCTGGGTACTGGGGTGGGAGTTGCAAGTGTGAAGCACTGCTTCTCTTATTGCTGGGGGCTGATATTGCAGCACCTCTGCAAAACCATCTCCTATCACAAAACTGTCCCCCACCACTGTAAAACTGCCCCCTACCCTTTCAGCTTCCTGGGAAAATGCCCGATGCCCACTATGGCCAGTCCTGCCCTGATGGAAACCCAGCATAAAATATTTTGTTGCCTGCAAGGTATTTTATGCTGCTTTGCAGCAAGTGAAAATTCCATGGGAGTTGCATAGATGTTGCCATGCAACCACTCATGGGTTTTGATGCAAATCTATCTCTACTAACAGGGAATAGCACCAAAACTGTATGCATCTTCAAAGCAGGTGTAAAGTTTTTTAGAAAAGCGCTCCAAACTTTGCATGTTTGCTACGCTATACAGCACGCATCCTAAAAATATGAAAGCACAGTTTTGTATTGGAAGGGTCTCATTCCAGTACAATACCTACTTTTGATCGAATGCACACACCCTTGTACTACAGTGTGAGGATGCTTCCTTTGGTGCTTAGCAGACAAAAGTGTGCCAGTGCTGGAAAGAGAAATCCAGCAACAATCTTTATTGATATGGCACTGTGTTGTCTTTCCCATTGACACAGTGCAATGCAGCAACTTTGAATGCAGCGCCAGAGACATCTTAAGGCATGGACTAATTTGGAATTTGTAACAGTCGGAGAGTGTCTAGAGTTTTCAACTAATCAGTTTGTTAATTACTTTCTTTTTTAGGCAGCCAAGGCTAATTCTGGTTAGGTTCACTAAGAGTTTTAACCTTTAGGAGTTTGTAGTCCTATTTTAACTGCACAGGCCCTTGAAGAAGTACAGCAAGTTGTCATGGACCCTGGTGCAAGTAAGGAAAATAGTCCCATTTGACTGCGATTGTGGTAGTAAAATACAGGATCAATGGGTCCCTCAGGGCTCTGGGCCCCAGTGTACTATACTTGCTGTACCACTGGTAATTATGCCCCTGCACCTTTACCTTTAGGCAGCATATTCCACTTAATGGTCAATGGAAACTGGCATTTCTGTGTTTCCTTTGTGATCAGAGAGAAAGCTGCTGCCAAACTGATACGATCACAGCCTAGCGCTACCTGACTCCTAATATCAGTCCAACGCAGTTCAGGAAGTGCAGCAAACAAAAGCACTGATCAGCACATTATGCAGAAATGGTGCTGACAGACTAGCTTGCATTGCAAGTAAAAGGCTAGCTTGGATCATTAGTCTGTCTGTTTTTCTAGTGCAATCAAGCTGGAGATAATTTCACAAAGTTAGGGTCCAAGGAATGACCAAGTATCAAAATGCAGTGCTGAGTAACATTAAATGCTCCCTCCATGACTGCAATATCCATCAGATGTACCTGCTGGGCTGGAATACTCACAGTTAGTGCCACCTGATCCAGAGTCCCTGTTCCTCATAGAGCTAAATCAGGAGTGCAGTCAACATAAAAAGTCATTTTTTAGCGTACAGACCCAATAGTGAGACACAAGTCCACATACAGCTACCTTGTTCACATAGCTAGTCTTTTGGCTTCTCTTTTGCTGGCCAGACAAAGAGAAAAATGGTTCCAGGGATGGGCCTAGATGGAGGCTGGCCAAGGAAGAGGGTTCCAATGATCTGCCCATAGTTGCTGAGGGCATGAATGAGCTGAAAATAGAGACTAAATTCTGAGTTGTGCCCCTATGTTCCCAAAGCTCTGCATAAAAAAATAACATTGGTTTAAAACTACAAAGTGTTTTATCCCTCTCTTCTTCCTTTCTATGAAACAAACCTCTCCTGACTCTCCTTTCTCTGCTTGGTTTCACTCTCTGGGTATAGCCTACTCTAATTTGCATACCTGCCTGCCCTTTTAGCCATCACTGTATTTCTGCAAAGTTGCTCAGACCTCATTTCTTAGATCACGACCTGTCCTTCCTTGAAAGTACACCCATACAGTATAACAATCACACCCACATATCCACTAAGGATCACACCTAACTCTTATTCATTTAACATACAACATAGAAAGTGGATTAAAGTAATAGAATGGATCTCTCAACTAAGCACTTTGGGCTGGATGTATCATGCATTTTTGCAATCACAAACGCCCCGATTGGGCCATTGGCAATCACAAAGATACATTTTGGTACGTATGAATTCCAATTTGCGCTTTGGTAACTTGTTAATGAATCCCAAATTGGAATTGCGACTACATACCGATTTGGTATTAGGAAGGGGCGTGTCAAGGGCATCCCTTCCTAATACCAAATCACAGTGGTATTTATGAATGTTGTGTGCCAAAATGCGGTCACAAAACATTTGCATTTTACCACCTACTTCTAGTCTCGAGGGATCCCTTCCCCTTCGTGAATGCATTCAAAAACACAGACCACTGCCTACTCTTAAAAAATGAAAAGAAAGATTTTCATTTTTCTTTTTTAAATGCATATCGCTTTCTTTAAGGAAAACGGGCTGCATTTAAAAAAAAAAAGATTGTTTTACCTAAAAGCAATCACAGACATGGTGGTCTGCTGAGCCCCATAGGCCACCATCCCTGTGATTATAGCCATTCACAATGGGTCTGAAATTGCAACCTATCTCATGTATATTAATGAGAAAGGTCAATTTGCAAGCCATTGGGAATCGCTAAATGAAACTCCTGGAGTTTCATACATTCAAATAGCAAATTATGTAACTGCGATTCACAGATAATTGCAAATAGGTAATCACTATTTAGATGCACTATACATCTGGCCCTAAGTTTCTGTTTTGGAGTAATGTACCATTCAATATATGGCTCTTCTACACCTTATCAGAGATAGTAAACACTACATCAATTGAAACATAATACAATACATTCCTTGCGTCTGATGAGTCAGGAGGACTGACTGAGCAGCTTACTGTAACTAGTTTATAATTACAAATATGTACTGAGTGCGTACACATATGGAACCAAGCATACATACATGTATGTAGTACACAAGAAGGAGTGTTGATGAGCCAAATGTTTTGCTAGTACTATCAAAATTGATGTTCACAGTTCAATGGGCAGTCTAAGGCCCTCATTCTGACCTTGGCGGGCGGCGGAGGCCGCCCGCCAAAGTCCCGCCGTCAGGTTACCGTTCCGCGGTCGAAAGACCGCGGCGGTAATTCTGACTTTCCCGCTGGGCTGGCGGGCGGTCTCCTTCAGACCGCCAGCCAGCCCAGCGGGAAAGAGGCTTCCACGATGAAGCCGGCTCGGAATCGAGCCGGCGGAGTGGAAGCTGTGCGACGGGTGCAGTTGCACCCGTCGCGTATTTCACTGTCTGCGCAGCAGACAGTGAAATACATGTAGGGGCCCTCTTACGGGGGCCCCTGCAATGCCCATGCCAGTGGCATGGGCACTGCAGGGGCCCCCAGGGGCCCGCGACCCCCCCTACCGCCATCCGGATCTCGGCGGTCCGACCGCCGGGATCTAGATGGCGGTAGGGGGGGTCAGAATCCCCGCGGCGGTGCAGCAAGCTGCGCCGCCGCGGAGGATTCAATGGGGCCGCGGTACACTGGCGGGACCCCGCCAGTGGTGCCGGTCCGACCGCGGCTTTACCGCCGCGGTCGGAATCCCCATTGAAGCACCGCCGGCTTGTCGGCGGTGCTCCCGCGGTCCTCCGCCCTGGCGGTCAAAGACCGCCAGGGTCAGAATGAGGGCCTAAGTCTCTTCGTACTCAAGTTAAAGGCTTAAAGATTCAAGAGGGAGTATCATGCAGAGGAGAGCAGTGCACCACTTCTGAATTAAACTGGACTGCCTATGACAGATGTCTTTAAACTGTTGGACGCCCCTCCTCCTGGGGTCCATGGCTGCATTCCCACTGGGGGCAAATACCTCAGTATAGAAGTCTAAATGAAGATCACCTGGAAGTGCGATTTTCTTTATTTGACACCTTTCCAAGCAGTCTTCATTTACATACATATCTTTAAGGCCATAAAAGTAATGGAACTGTGATCCAGAGAGCACACGCAGATGGAGGTCATTGAGTGTGGTGGCAGGGCCAAAGGAGGGGGGGTGCTAAAAGAAGCAAAATGTGGGGTATGTATGTTGTTATTTTTTGCCCTCACTTAATTGAATAAAAAATAACTATTACACAGTGTAAGATAATGCATTTTACACATCCTTGGATTATTTGCAAATAACTTAATCTCCCTGTGCCTAAATAATTGTAACTGGTGCTCATGTAAAGAACCCCGTCCCTTTAAGTGAAGCTTGGGCTGTATAAAACTACGATTAAAAGAAGAAAAAAAATGCATTTATAGTGTTATGAAGTCCCAGCATCTGACAGAAAGCCCTGTGAATATAACTATAACGGCTGAATTTCAATGGTTTTGTGAGGGTAACACATAAACCTGAATATGCTGTCACTGTAAACTTTGTTTTTTGTCAGTGAACTTCCATTTTTTTATGAAAGTCATAGATAACTACTGTACGTTAGTCCTCCATCCTCCACTCTGTACATTGTCTTTACCCCTGTGCGGCAGGGTATGATAAGTGAGTGGGTGATTTTGTTTTTGTTCCATTGGGCTTTGGATCCACTGATTCATTGCAGATTTACACTGGGGGTAGCAATGTGTCCTATGGGGTCAGGATAACGCTATCCTGACCCCATTTGTGTGTTTTTATTTATGTTTTCTCCCCTGAAGCCCACCCAGGAAACTCAATGGAGGCCGCAACATTTCTTTCAGGTTGCGACGAGCCAAGCAGGACCTTGCTTTTTGCCTAGGTCCGTGGGTACCCATAAATTCACAAAAGATCCACATCCCTAGATATCTATATTTTTATTTCTTTAATAACTCCAAAACTACTGAACAGATTTACACCAAATAACAACAAGAGATCTTTCTGGACCAAGATCTAGCTTTCTGTAAAATTTGTGTAAATCCGTTCAGTGGTCCAAGCTGTAGTCATGTTAAAAAAATGAAAAATCCCTCTAGACATTGCATGAGGAAAGTGTTTTATGAGCCCCCCTTTTATCTAGGCCTCTGCTTAACGAATCACCACTAATATTTTAAGACAACAACTAAACTAACTAGCATACAAGTTTTAACAATCTCATCAAGATTCATCAAATAGCACCAAAGTTATTAGCAAAACAAAAAGAGCTTCGCCTATGGGAAAAGTTTGTCCTAATTATGACTCTCTATTGAGTATTGCCAGTAGTTAATATATCTGTATATCTGCATTTATATCTATATATCAATATCCATAAAGATCAGTGGATTTTTCTGACATTTATAAATAAAAAACCTGCGGTTTCCCGTCCTTTTGTTTTAGTTAGCCCTGGGTGAGCCAGGGGACACTGAGGGCTTTTTAAATGGAGGAGGCACATGCCTCCTTGGGCTTCTATGATACCCAGGAACCGCTATCTCCCTGGGGTGATTACAAAGAAAATGTGGAGGCTGCAGCCCAGGGATCCCCACCTCTCCAAGGCAAAGATGCAATTTGACACAGAAAGGCTGCGTGGCCCCACACAGCTCTAGGGGACTGCCACCTCCCCAGGGAAAAATACACTATGTATGTGGGGTGGGGGGGCTGCATGACCCCACTGCAGTCCAAGGGAATGCCACCTCCCCATGGCAAAGTTTTAATTGTATGCGGGGGCAGCACAGCCCCCCTGCACCCCCAGAGACCATCACCTTCCTGGGGCAATGATTTAATTGTATATGTGGGGGTCGCTTGGCCCTACCGCAGCCACGGAGACTGCCACCTCCCTGGGGCAATTATAGAATGTTTTCAGAGGGGTGCCATAACCACACAGCCCCTGGGACTGCCACATCCATGGGGCAACAATAAAAGAATGAATGGGGTCTATTACGGACTCCTGAGCACTGAGGACCAACCCCTCCCTGGGGCAAATACAACATTGGAGGGGGTGGCATGGCCCTTCAAAGAGTAAATGTTGGCCATGGGGACCAGTACATCACAGGGCCAGCTCCTGATATGTCCCTGGTTGTGCACCCCAGGGACCTAGCTGTTGCTCTCACTTGGCAGGAGCTTTGACAGCTCCCACCAAGTCTTAGCAAACACTTAACTTTCTGCAAGAAAGAGCTCTCAAACACCTCTCACTTGCAGAAAATGAAGTTTTCATGTTTCCCAGCAAGAAAATATGCATTCAGAGGAACAGATCAAAGCATTGTTCCTTTCCTGCAAGCAGGGAGCTGCTATTTAAAGCAACTCCTTGAGGGAGCAATGCTGGCTCCTGTAGGATGTGGGAAGTCGGCTAGTACTGCGGGGGCTTTGGGGATCCATGCACAGTACACTCTCTCTCTTCTCTCTCTCTCTCTCTCTCTCTCTCTCTCTCTCTCTCTCTCTCTCTCTATCTCTCTCTCTCTCTCTCTCTCTCTCTTGTTCTTCCATCCCATAATGGGATGGAAGAGAAACAGAGATTGTTATTGCAATGGTCTCTTCATATAATAACTCTAAAGAGACAGACTAGCAAGATGTTTGGTAAGAGTGTTGTAGTTACTTTTGATAGAAATCAGACCATGGTCACTTCTGGCATAATGGTAAAGTTCATGGACTGTCACTCAGTAGGCTGAATGTTCAAATCATTATAACTTATGGCAGTTTGTCTGTTTATTTTCCAGTGTTTTTACTGTTAAACATTCCTTGTGATGTAACATTAAAGTATTTTTCCACTCAAAATCTTTTTGTTCAATGTCATAGGTAGGTCTGGCACACATGCTAAGGAGTCACTTTTGGCCAAGTGGTTAAGGTCTCAGACCTGTACACTGAAGGTTGAGAGTTCAATTGTATGTGTGTCTGTGTTCAAATCGGTCAGGGTATGTGGGCTTTGTGTAGATAAATAAATAAATACATTAGAAGGCCGGGCCCTGGGGGCTGGCCATCTCCTGCTGTGCATGGCAGAAGGCCGTGCGCGCCGGTGTTTGAATTAACATTTAGGGGGTGATTCTAACTTCGGCGGGCGGCGGAGGCCGCCCGCCGAAGTTCCCCCACCAAAATACCGCTCCGCGGTCGAAAGGCCGCTGAGGGTATTTTGGGATTTGCCCTGGGCTGGCGGGCGGCCGCCAAAAGGCCGCCCGCCAGCCCAGGGCAAATCAACCTTCCCACTAAGATGCCGGCTCAGAATTGAGCCAGCGGAGTGGGAAGGTGCGACGGGTGCTAGGCAGACACTGAAATACTTTGTGGGGCCCTCTTACGGGGGCCCCTGCCGTGCCCCGCGGCACCCCCTACCGCCATCCTGTTCCTGGCGGGCGAACCGCCAGGAACAGGATGGCGGTAGGGGGTGTCAGAATCCCCCATGGCGGCGCAGCAAGCTGCGCCGCCATGGGGGATTCTAAGGGCAGCGGTAAACCGGCGGGAGACCGCCGGTTTACCCTTTCTGACCGCGGCCAAACCGCCGCGGTCAGAATGCCCTGCGGGGCACCGCCGGTCTGTCGGCGGTGCTCCCGCCGACGGTTAGAATGAGGGCCTTAGTAATTAAAATTACTTTATGTTAACAAAAAAATCGAAATTCACTGAAAAAAACAAAGGTTAGAGGGAAGTTATAGTTAGGTTCTGAATGTGCTAATTTAAAACCTTAGAAATTCAGCAGCTAGAGTTATTTCAAGTAACTATATCTCGTGCCCTTAGGTAACTATAACTCACGCCCTCACCATGCACTGCTAATTATCCCAGGTATTACAGCAATTATGACAATTTTATAACGTCAATAACAATATCAATGAAGCATTAGCAGTCAAATTAATGAGCAAAAAACTATGCATGATAGGGGCGCAAGTTATAGTTACCTTACAGAGCGAGTTATAGTTACCTGAAATAACTAACTTTAACTGCTGAATTTCTAAGGTTTTGTATGAGTAAATTCAGTACCTAACTATAACATCCCTTTAACCTTGTTTTTTTTAAATGAATATATATATATATATATATGTATATATATATATATATATAAATATGTATATATATATATATATAAATAAATATTCACTTAAAAAAACAGAGGTTACTGCAACGTTATAGTTAGGATAACATTTTAAACGTACAAAACCATACAAATTCACCTGTCATAGTTAGAGTTATCTCTAGTAACTATAACTCGTGCCTCCGCCATGCACAGTTTTTTTGTCAAACATTTTACTGCAAAAATCACATTGATATTATCAATGATGTTATCAACCATGTCATGAGTGTCGTAATTTGTGGGGTAATTAGCAGTGCATGGTGAGGGCACCAGTTATAATTGCCTTAGGGCTCCAGGCCCCTATAACTAATTAACCATGGGCCCTATAATCAGACAGAGAAAAATTGAGAGAGAGAGATTTTTCAGGCTTTAATGAATGATAAACTTGAGAAATGAGATATTTTCAGAGAAATTAAAAAAACAATTGTCAAGAAAGAAGAGGGTGATATTTGAAGTAAAAAATATATAATCTGGAAATGACCGTTGTCTCCCCTAGACTAGAACCCACAACCTTCAATGTAACAGTCGCAGACCTCAGTCATTATGTCATAGGTCACTCATTAAAGAAACCAGCACGTCATGAGATACTAAGATTTGAACCTTTACCTACTGTGTGATAGTCCAATAGCTGTCGCTGTAGACTATTTTTTAAATGTATTTATTTTTCTAACACCAAAGGACCGCGGGGAGTCTCAATGCCCCCATTGCCCTAGCTGCCTTCTGACTCCTGTGGGAGCCAGCTTTGCTCCCGCAAGCAGGGAGCTGCTTGAAATAGCAGTTCCCTGCTTAAAGGACCAGTGTTTTCTTCTGTTTCCCTGCACGCATCTTTGCAGGTGAAAATTCAGCTTTCTGCCAACAGGCGCTGTTTCACAGCTCCCACTGGCAGAAAGCAGACTTTGTTTGCTTTTGCTTGGTGGCAGCTGTCAGCTCCTACTAAGAAAAAGCAAACAGCTATGTCCTGTGGGTGTGCACCTCAGAACATAGCAGAAGACGGCCTTAGAGGGTGGTGGTCTCCAGGGCCATCATTGGCTCCTCAAGGGGGACCGTGCAGAACGCCACCACTGTGTATTGCCCTGTGAGGGTGGTCCCAGTGTCTGATACGGACACCCCTAACTGTTCCATTTTAGCCCTAGGGAGGTCGTAGCCTGTGGTGCTGTGGGGGGCATGCAGCCCCCACATACACAACTACATCTTTGTTCCGGGGAGGTGGTGTCCTCTGGGGGTTATGGAGGGGGCACATGTGGCCTACCCACACGTAACTAAATCTTTGCCACGGAGAAGTGGTGGTCCCTGGGGATACGGAGGGTCCAGGCAGTCCACCCCTGCATTCACTGCTATCTGCTCCCCCAGGGAGGCGGTGGTCATCCGGACTGTGGGGACTCTATACATAATTACTTTAGCCTCAGGGAAGTGGTGGTCCCCACTTGACAGATCACCCCGAAACATTCCAGCAGACGCTGAAGTGAGCATTGTATTTTTGGGAAAAGTTTGTGAAGATTCAAACGGAACAAAAGTTACTAGTAAAAAAAAAAAAAACTTTTTCTATAGCTACTAGGTCTGAACTACAACTACCTAGTGGCAACCACCACTAGGATATATATATATATATATATATATATATATATATATATATACAGGGACAATATAGTTAGGTTGAAGTTTTACTCATACAAAACCATAGAAATTCAGCAGCTATAGTCATACCAATAGTTATACTTATGTTAAGAAACTATGGGCCAGATGTAGGAAAATCCAATTTTGCGACTTGCAAATTGCGAGTCTGCCCGACTCACAATTTGCAAGTCGCAAAATCGGATGCAGAATGGTGTCTCAGACACCTTCTGCGACTCGCTATGGGGTCGCAAAGACCCACCTCATCAATATTCATGAGGTGGGTCGAATTTTGCGACCCCATAGCGAGTCCCTGCACTCACAGGGATGGTGGCCTGCTGTAGTCAGCAGACCTCCATGTCTGTGACTGCTTTATAAATAAAGCAGTTTTTTTTTTTTCATTTTGCAGCCCGTTTTCCTTAAAGGAAAACGAGTTGCAAAATGAAAAATAAACCGAAACCATTTGGTTTCGTTTTTTTCAGAGTAGGCAGTGGTCTATAGGACCACTGCCTGCTCTGAAAAAATATTTTTGCCGACATTCACAAAGGGGAAGGGGTCCTGTGGGGACCCCTTCCCTTTTGCGAATGAGTTACCACCACTGTGACACTGGTGGTAACTGCGAGTTGGTTTGCGACCGCATTTGCGGTCACAAAGCACCTCTGAATTGCGATGTGAGTCGCAAATAGGAAGGGAACACCCCTTCCTATTTGCGAGTCGCATTCCCAAATTGCGAGTCGGTACCGACTCGCAATTTGGGAATGAGCATCGCGTTCGGCCGTTTGCATGCCGCAAACTGCGATTTTTGCAGTTTGCTACATGCAACCGGCTTACTACATCTGGCCCGATAACTCATTGCCCAAAGTTACTTTGCATCACGAGTTCTGGTGTCTTCAGATAAGTATAACTATAACTGCTGAATTTCTATGGTTTTGTATGTGTAAAACATCAACCTAGCTATATTGTCCCTGTAACCTTTGTTTTTTTCAGTTAATTTCTAAGGTTTTTGTAAGGCACATACTGTCAGGTTGTGGTCAGTCAATCAGGGCCTTGCTGTTCCTCTGGATTTGAGGAGGATCTGCAGAGAACTAGAGGAGGATTTGAGGACATGTGTCCTATGGGGTCAGGATACAAGTATCCTGACCCCTTACATGTTTTTACACTACTCCAGGCAATGGGAGAAACAAAATGGTGGCCACAGCTTTTCTGTCAGGTTGTGGCCAGCCAATCCGGCCCTTTTTTTCCCTTCAAATCCACAAAGGACTTGAGGAGAATCTGTGTCTCTATATTCACAAATTTGATTTAGAAATCGACTGAAGCTTTCTGTCAAATTTGCTGTAAATCCGTCCAGCGGTTCCAGCTGTAGCAATTTTCACTAATCACCATGGAAATTAACATGGAGAAAATGCTTTTTGTGAGCCCCTCCTTTTTCTCAGCCCCCACTTGACGGATCACCCAAAACAGCAGCTGAAGTGAGCCTTAAATTTTGGGGGGAAAATTTTGTGAAGATTTATCAACCTGCGCCTAAGATATAGACAAGTAAAAAAATGATTTTTCAATGGAAACTATGTTCTAACTACTAGCAACTGCCAGTGGGAACACCATTTACCACAACCTACTCTCTCTCTCTATATATATATATATATATATATATATAGTAAAGGGTGGAAAGGGTAATTTTAGGGTTTTGGTTGAGTAGTGGTAAAGGATAGTAAGAGTCATTTAAAGAATATTGGGTGGGTAGTGGTGGTGGGTACCATAGGTAATTTTTGATGAGGGTTGTGGTAAAAGGTTTTAAGTGTATTTTTATGCTTTAGGGGTAGGTTGTGGTAAATGGTGTTTAAGGTATTTTTAGGGTTTAGGGGTGGTAGTAGAGTTGTTGCAATCAATCAAGTGACAACAACTTAGATGAAGAAACTTTATTCCACAAACTCCTCAAGTCACCACCAGCCTCTCTCTGCTTCACCAACATTCTAAGGTTAGCTCCCATCCAGTCCATTTGTCCTCACATTCTAAGGTGGACTAGGAGCATACCATTATTAACTATTTACAGTAATTCACTATACACTAAAGGGTACTTATTCCAAATATGATAGGAGTACATAATAACACAAGTATACTTAAAGATTAAATTAAAGTCCATGGATATACAGAAATATTTACATCGATTGAGGATATGAATCTTGGTTGAGCACTTATTCGATATGTGCTCTGCTTACAAAATAACTCCCTTCCTTTATGAGAAAAAATAAAGTCCTTGTGCCACGCAGGGCTCCTTCTGGTTCTTAACTTGCGTTCTTTACAGTTTGCTGAATTTCCATTTTCATTCTCGACTGTTAAATTGTCCTTGCAATCATTCTTCATCTCTTGGTGATGTACAATACGGTCCATGCTCCAGTACCTACCATCCTCTAATTTGACAATTTTTGTATAAATGTCCTTAACCCTGAGTGGTTCTGAGAATTTACTGCTCTCATTTAGTATGCGATTAGGAAGTCTAACTTTCACCATCTGTCCTACCTGTCATGACCTGTCCTTGGTACTAAATTTGTCATTATACCAATTCCTGTACCTTTCTTGTTTACGTCTCACACACTCCGCAGACTCTTCTCTTTGCACATACACTTGATCTCCTCCTTTCAACCAGTTAGGATTGAGCTTGGTACCAGGATGTCTTCCCTTCAAGGATTGAAAAGGTGATATGCCAGTAACTGCATTCAGTGTGGTGTGATAAGGCCACAACATTTGTCTTAACTGTTCCTCGCATGATACACTCGACATTCTCGCCCTCTGAATGCACTCCTTTAACATTCTATTAATTTGTTCGACCAAACCGTTTGCCTTAGGATTGTATAGGGAAGTCCTGAAGTGATGGATGCCCCAAGTTTTAAGGAATTCTTTCATAGCATCAGAAGTAAATTGTACTCCATTGTCCGTTACCAATGTACTGGGAACTCCTTCTCTCATGAAAGTTTCAATTAGGAAGTTAGTAACATCTGTCGTCGTTACTTGGTTTACTATTTTAAACATTGTCCAAAGTGACTGATAATCAATCAAAACAAAAATGTAACGGCCTCTATTACCCAGGTGATTTATTGGACCCAAAATGTCCAGCCCTAGTTTGTCCCATGGTTTTATTGGAACACTCATAGGTGACAAGGAGGCCTTCCTTGTTACATTAATCTTGTCACTCATAGCACATACTGTACATTCCCTCACCAGATTTTCCACTAACCCATCCATCTTGGGGAACCAGTACGTAGCTCCCAGTTTGTTTTTCGTCATACTTCTTCCTAGGTGACCTTCATGTGCAAACTCAATTAATTTACACCACAGCTTGCCAGGAGGTATAACCCTTTCTCCTCTCATGACTAATGCATCACAAATATGAAGCTCCGACCTGACATCCCAGTATCCTTTTAGCTCCTCCTCCACATCTCTCAATTTGCTAGGCCACCCATTGACAATTTTTTCTTTTAGTAGGTTCAGTACACTATCCTTCTTGGTCTCACTTACCCATTCCTCTTTAGTGAGGCTCGCTTGTTCCACCTTTAATACAGGTTCCTGTGTTAATAATTCCTTCGTACATACCTGCTTATCCTCTCCTTCCATATCACGTTTCATGGATCTAGACAGGTAATCAGCAATGGCATTTTTGCTGCCAGGTACATACAGTACGTTAAAATTATAATTTTCAAGACCCATCATCAACTTATTCGTGGAGTAGCCCGTTCTCTACCTTGAGTGGTAAATACACTGACTAAAGGTTTGTGGTCGGTTCTGATTGTGAATGGTAGGCCCCACAAGAAAAATTTGAAATGATTTACTGCCCAGTAGCACGCTAGAGTTTCTCTTTCAATAGTTGAATATCTTCCCTCTGCTTCATTTAAAGCTCTGGAGGCGAAGGCTATAATCCTATCTTGACCATCAATTCTTTGAGACAATGTTGCTCCCAACCTTTGACTACTGGCATCTGTGGTCACCCAAGTTTTTAGTTTGGAGTCAAAATTTCCTAAATGAGGAGACTGAACTATTGCCTCTTTGATTTTGTCAAACGCTTGTTGGCATTCTATATTCCAAACAAAAGGTGCATCCTTCTTCAGAAGTTTCCTCATGAGAACAGTAACCATGGCAAAGTTCTGTACAAATTTTGCCATGTATTCGGCTAGGCCCAAGAAAGACTTGAGTTCTTGTTTATTCATAGGGGGTAGGGCTTCTTTTACTGCTTTTACTGTGTCGTATTTAGGTTGGATCCCTTCTTTCGTAATTTTATGCCCAAGGTATTCTTCAGATTCCACCCCAAAACAAAAAAATTCTTTCTTGATTGTCATGCCAGCTGACTCAACACTTTGAAAACTTTCCTCAGGGTATTATCATGTTCTTCCTTAGTAACACCATAGATTAACATGTCATCTTGGGAACATAGGACGTGGTCAATTCCTTTCAAGATACTTTGCATAATGCGTTGGAACACAGCGGCCGCAGACGCTAGTCCAAATGGCATTCGTCAATATCTGAAAGCACCAAATAAAGGAGGTCAGTGACCGTGAAGAGGGATGCAATTCGACCTGATGGTATGCTTAGGAAAGATCTATAACGCTAAAAAACTGAGCTGGGCCCATGGTACTTAACATGTCATTAATTATTGGTAGGGGAAACCTTTCTACCCAAATACATGCGTTTAAATCTCTTAAGTCAACACATATGCGTATGCCATTACCTCCTGGTTTCCTGGCTACTACAATGGGGGCCAGCCATAAGGAGCTCTCAATTGGTTCAATGACCCCCAATTGTTCTAATCTGCTTAATTCTTGCTTCAATGGTTCTTGCATGAGGAAGGGAATAGGTCTTACCTTATGAGAAACCGGTTTTGCTTCATCCTTGAGAATGATTTTGTGCTGGTAGTCAACTAACCGGCCTAATTTATCATTAAAAACTTCAGGGAAGTCCTTACATGGAGCATAATCTTTGCTTGAATTTTCTATTACGAGTACAGGTTCTTCTAAATTGGGGTCCAAACGTATACCCAACTCCTTTTGATGTTTCCATCCTAGAAGATTTGACCCTCTATTAGTAAAGCAAACTTTACCCATGGTCTGTCTATTCTTAAATGTAATTTGCATATTTAACATTCCCTTCAAGGGTATCGGATCATTATTGTATCTACCTGGGGATATATCAGCTGGTAACAATTTGTATTCCTTTTTCCTAAAACAGTTTTTATAGATGCTATGATCTATAATTGTAAATGGTCAACATGAATCGGCAAACACCCTTTTCCTCTCACCATCCAAGATGATGTCACATGAAGGGTATGTCTCGGTTGTACCTTTTGTTTCATTACAGCCTTTCACTTGTAACACAAACTTATCATGAAACTCTTGATTGTCTTCTACTTTATGTACAACTTTCCTTCCCCCAAACTCGCCTTTATCATTTTTACATACTCTTGCATAATGTCCCCTGGCTCCACATTTCCTGCATACACAACTTCTATCAGGGCACTCCGGGTTATTTGAAAAATTTCTGCTATTGCCACACCTATAGCATCTACTCCTTGTATTGTCGGAGTTATTTTTCTTGTGTAACACTTCCTGATTTTCACTTCCTTCCTCATGTTTTACTTCCTTAAACTCTTGTTTGGGACTAATTTTAACTTCTTTTACCTCATCTGTAATAGTGGTATTCTTCATTAATTTCATGCATTCCATTGTGTGCTCTATTCCCTTGGCAACCTCAATTGCTTCCTTTAAAGCAGGGTTCAGAATTAACAATTTCTCCTACACTTTGTTAGTATTAGTGCATCTGAACAACTGGTCTCTGATCAACGAATCTTCAAGGCTTCCAAAATCGCAGGTGGTTGCGAGTCCCTTCAAACATGCAATATATTTTGACACTTTGTCTTCCTTGCCTTGTGTCCTAGAAAAAAAATTGTGCCTTTCTAGAACAATATTAATTCTTAGATCAAAATGTCCCTCTAATTTCTTAACTGCTTTCTCATATTCATCTAATTCTTCCCCATCTTCTTCCTCTTCCTCAGGGTCGGCTAGATTATCGTAAACCTTCCGCCCCTGTATCCCCAGGTTATGCAACAGAATATGTTGCTTCCTCAAGGGTGAACATTTTTCCCCACCAATAGCTATTAGATAGGATTCTAATAATTTTATCCAATCCTTCCACAGGAGTTTGGTTCCCCTACTTCATTCAGGAACGGAGGAGGTTGAGACATGCTAGCAGCAGCCATTTTAAATGTTGGACTTAATTCCCTTACAGATTATTTAACATGAATTAGTATTTGTTGTTATCACCCAATACTCCTAACTGTGATGAAAGGTATATTCTTTGAGAACCCACACTACGCTAACACAACTTCTAATACACAAGTACAAATACTTAAGGATTTCTGGCAGTCACTTACTCAATTGTTCTCTATCTAGTTCACTCAGGACATTACCCCCAACAGTACAGTTAAACGAAGGCCAGTCCTTCCTGTAGATCCTTATGCAATGTTCCTTACTGTAACCGAGGGTTCCTTATCCTATGTCTGTCCTTAGCACTAGGATAAACGTGCCGTCAATCCTCTCCAGACTTGGTTCACTTCCCTCGTCGTTTCTCCTACTGCACAGCTGCTGGGTTGTTACGGTAGCATAGAAATATGCCTCCTACCACGCTTAAAGATTATTGCCTCCGCCCACCTCAGCGCCGCCTTAGGACGCCACTTTCCGCATTACTAGACCACCTCCAGTCCAACACTTCCTTTCGGCTCACAAGTTGGCAGCCTTCACTCACGATCACCCATGCGGTCTCCGCCACTCCTGCCTGCGCTCCGTTGCGATCGGTCGCCTCCCGATCCACGCCTCTCCTCGCGTTCAGCTAGACCGGCTGCTTCACCTAACAATATTATGTGCGGTCTCTGCTGTGATCGGTCGCTTATCGATCCACTTGCACGCCGCCTCATGCCTGGTTCAAGAACCGATTCACTGCAAGTTACTTCAGGTAAGAGCGGCTACAACACTACTTCCCTGCGTGTTGAGTGAATACAGGTCAGAATTCTTCAATAGTTGTCTGGCACACTGACCTGTCACTGCCTTCCCGTACAACAGCAGTTATCTCGGACTACGGTCCTTGGTCCACGCACATATGAACTCAGGTGACGCATCACAGTTTCACCACGCAGAGAGAACTGACGCTTGCTACTGCCTTTTTCTCCATGATGAGGCAAGAGTCGGTGACAGCACTGGCATCAGGGGTGAGGAGTTCAGCTGTCCCCTGCACAGCATCCCATCCTCGTCGCCAATATGAGTTGTTGCAATCAATCAAGTGACAACAACTTAGATGAAGAAACTTTATTCCACGAACTCCTCAAGTCACCACCAGCCTCTCACTGCTTCACCAACATTCTAAGGTGAGCTCCCAGCCAGTCCATTTGTCCTCACATTCTAAGGTGGACCAGGAGCATACCATTATTAACTATTTACAGTAATTCACTATACGCTAAAGGGTACTTATTCCAAATATGATAGGAGTACATAATAACACATGTATACTTAAAGATAAAATTAAAGTCCATGGATATACAGAAATATTTACTTCGATTGAGGAGATGAATCTTGGTTGAGCACTTATTCCTTATGTGCTCTCAAGTACATATATATATATATATATATATATATATATATGTGTTGGGGTGTGTGTGTGGATAGATTGATATATAGATAGATACACACACACATTCCATGCATGGATGGTAAAGGTAGTTGTGGTAAAGGCACACAAGTGTACCTGCATGGTAAAGGTATGCATGGTAAATGTTTGGTTTTAAAGGCACTGAGTGGTGAAGGCAACATTGTAAAGGATGTTTCCCATTTAACCATCATCTAAAAGAACAATTCCATAATGCATTTTGATATGTAAATGAAGCCAAAGCAAAATAAAGAATCTGAATATCTAGTACAGGCATTAAAATGTATCAATGAGCAGTGACGCCTTCAAGTTATTTGCCAAAAATCATGAAACCAGTTTACATTGTATCACAGCATAGCGCACCGTCATTCTTTAATTGCAGTTAATAAACAAACAACAATAGTGAAGTATTCTGGGATTCAAAATTGACTCAAGTAGCTTTAAGCAATATTTATAAAAGCATTAACAATATTCAGGCACAAAAAGTCTAAATTCAGTACTTCAAGTATATAAAGTTGTATTTTAATAAATAGAGAAAACATTAATTAGCATGAAAAATGTTTCGATAAACAAGGGATTTTGCAGCATTTCCTTTGAAAAGGCTGTCCTTTATGCTGCAAGTGTGCTTCTGTAAGCAAAGTGTGTTTGACTACTACTGTGTTTAAGACTGCAGTACCGCCTCATGTCTACAGGAGCAGAGCTGAACAAAAATGTAAACACACTGGATAAAACATAGATTCCCACAATGCAGATTTTTAAAACGTTGTAAAAATTGACACAGATAATCCTGAAGCCATTTTTTATAATTTAGCAGAAATTGCCTTTTGGGGACCTGAACTCAGGACCCGACAACCCAATCAAAACATTACTTTGAGCTTTGGGGAGCATGGCAGGAGCTCCAGGGCCCGCCCAGCCCCAGCTGGCTTTCTAGTAAGCACCATACCAGGTAACCACCAAGTGGGAGCAGTTATTTTTAACTGCTCCTATCATGCAAGAGAAAAGTGGAGTTTAGTGACCGGGAGAGTGCAGGCAGGGTGTGCCCTCACTGTCCCAGGCAGGGAATAACAATTCCCCAGTGGTGGGCTCCCTGAGATCCTGTGTTTTCTCCTGCCCCAGGGTTTGGGTCCCTTGGGCAGATACCAACATAGGGATCAGGATACATGTTCCTTTTCTGTTTTTATAATTGCTTAGGCTCCATGGCATGGGGTCTATGGGGTCCAGTAGATACCCAGAGAGGGCTACTGCATGCCCTCTTCCTTTGTTATTACTTTTGGCCCCAGGTATCTTACGATGGAGACCCAGAAACCTGAGTGGCCCATGAAGGTGACCCACTGATACGCCTCCCCAAAAATAAATATAGAAAGACTCCCCCAGCTCTGACCCATCCCTGGACTCTAATTTAATAATAATTAAGATGCTGGTGGGTGTTTCTTTATTTTTTTTTAAAGAAAAATAAGCTGTGATCCAGCAGGAGTCCCATAGGACTCCAGCAAGATTGCAGCTTTTGACTTTTTTTCCATTTTGCCCCCAAATTGGGGCCTTCTGTAAATCCCCCCTCCCCACAAGGCCAAGGGAGGCTGGGTATTCTTACCCTGTCCCTTAAAACATTTTTTTAATCTATATTCAGGACGGGAACTAAATCCACAGAGTCCTGTAATAGCTGCCACAACATTTTCTTAGACGTTGCGGCCAGCCAATCAAAATGCATATCCTTTGGAAGCCTTGCACCCATGGGAGCAAGTTGGCCCAAGACAAAAAAGGACCAAAGGTCAATCAGAAGGTTACTTCTTAAGAGTTGAATTTAAAGGATTCTTGTGAGGATCCCTCGAACCCAACCATCCCGATATACAAACATTTTTGTAGTTTAATATACTGAAAACTCCTGCAAGAACTTACACCAAATCATAAAACACACACTTTCTGAACCAAGATCTGGTGCCCTGCTAAATATGGTGTAATTCTGTTCAGCTTTTTTTGTGGTAGCACTGCTCAAAGAAAGGTCTGTGGAAAATGTTGGGACCCCCCCTTTTTCTCGGCCACTGATTGATGGATCATCCCAAAACTTTCTATACGGAACTAAGCAAAAAAGAGAAACATTCTGGAAAGCTTTGTCCAATCGTGCCGATGTTATTAGCAAAACAAAAAAGGCATTTCTTATGGAAATGTTGACCTGTCTATAACTGCCCAATGGCATATATTCATAGAGGTTTGTCACCCTTAAAGTTTACCAGAACATGCAGCATATCCGGTCTGACATATTAGCATATTGCAAGAGTCGCAGGCTACAATGGACTTGTAATATGATAACACAGGTTATCTGCCACATTTGTAACTGGGTTTCCTGGCACTTATTCGACTTCCACTCCAACTCAATGATTATATTTCTCGTTCATCACTTTGTTTCTTAAATTAGATTAAGCGGAATATATCACCTTGGTATAAGGGCATTTAAATTGGCATTGACTTCTTTCTAGTACACTTGCCACTGTCATTGCTGCAGCATTTTCTGCAAATCACTTCTTTGAACTACCATATTTGTCTTCACTTAAAATAATTAGATCCAGTTGGCAAAACATTTTATAAAATATTAATATTATGTGATATTTCTCTTTGTTTATATGTGGAGTAATAAACGTTACACTGTCTGAAATGTTTGAAAACTAGGGGTGTCATTACTATGTTGGCAGTTCCATGATGACCATGTTTGCGGTGACAGTCGTACCGCCAGTAGGCTAGTAGATAAGACCGCCAAATTATGACCAATGAGGTATTCCCCACAGAATACAGCCAATACACCGCTGGCACAGCCAGTGCGGTCAGACCACCACGGACGGTGGGAGGTACCTTCAGGCCGGTGGAATCCATGTTTCTGATGAGCAGATTACAAAGTTGCACACCAGCAAGGTTTCTGCAGCGGTCGCACCACCACAGAAACCATGGGGGAAACCAACAGTATAAGTGGAGACATCCACCTTCAGGAAGCCACATCCATCTGGAGCCACCATGAAAACTGAACTACACGTCTTCCCGCTGCTTGCCCAACGACTCCGGAACCAGCTATGACAAAAACAGCAGCAACCATGAGTACACACACTTAACTGTCACTGTTGTATAATGTCAAGGTCGCGATGCACTGGGAATGGGTGGCCAGGGTGACACATACACTGACACGCACATTCAACCACAGCCATATACACAAACGCACATACTTAGGACATACACCAGGTCAAGACCCAGGACACACACCAGGCCAACCACCACACACACATAACACGCTTACGCACAATATGAAGCAGGCAAGACAATAAAAGCAATGGGGAATGAAAGGCAGGAAAAAGATGATATAGCTGGAACCAAAAACTGGCTGGCCCAGATGTATGTATATAAATAGAGGCAAAAAATCTTTAAGATATCATCATTTACAAATATAAAAGGCCTTCAGCCCGTCCCATAGTCCAAAGTGGAACATGCTCAGCTAGCACGTCCGACTGCCCCAACTTGACCCCTGCCTGCTAAATACCTCCATGGGTAGGGGCATAAGGGGGCAGCAGGCACCTAAGGAGTAGGTGGGGAGGTGGTGGGGGTTTGGGCCTAGGTCTGGGAGGGTGTCTTTGGGTTTGGGCTTGGGAGGTGGGGGCTTCGGGGGTGGCTTAGGAGAGAGCTGGGAACAATTAGGAGGAGTAGAATTCTTGGCAGGGAGGGGCATGGGTACTTGCAGGGGGGAAGGGGAGGACTTGGAGGTGGAAGGGCTGGACTTCGGGAGAGAAACAGATCTTTTTGGGGTCACACGGAGTGGGAGAGGAGTAGGGAAAAGGTTCTACTCCGAGAGGAAAGATTTCTTGGACACACAGGGACAGTCATGGCAAAAGGGTTTGGGAGTGGAGGGAGAGTGAGTGCTTGTAGGAGGTGTTTTGGTGGATGTTTTCGGTGCAGGTGTGTGCAAGGAATGCTTGTGTGTGCTGGGTGTCTGTTTGGGTGGGTGAGTGTGGAAGTTTATGTGCCTTGGGAGGAGGGAGAGTGGAGGAGCTGAGAGATGCCTTGCTGGATGGGTGACTGTCTGTTGTGGTGGTGACTGCAGGTATGGTGGATGTGCTGCATGTAGGTGTGTTGGTGATTGTTGTGGCTGCAGATGTGGCGACTGGGGTGAATGTCTGCGGGTCTGCTATTGTGCTGACTGTGGGTTGAATTGGAATTGTGGCTGGAAATGTGAAAGTTTGTGTGGTGTCTGCTGGTGTATCAGGTGTAGTGTCGGTGAAGGTGGGGGTGATGGGGGAGTCTGTGCATGTAGTGGCTGTTGGTGTGTCTGCAGGTGGGTGTTGTCTGTGTGCATGACATTAGTGGGCTTGTGGTGCTTGTGTTTGACTGTGGTATCCCTGGCAGTTGAGGTAGCTGCATGCTTGTCTGTCTGCTCTGCCTGGGATGGAGAAGAGTGGTGTGGGATTAGGTTGAGGAAGATGGAGGGGGGGATGGAAGACTAAGGGTGACTGGCTGCTATCAGTGCGGAGGCCAGAGCCTGAAAGCATCTCTGTAGGCCAGACAGTACATTGTGAATGCCCTCCAGGAACGCATTGCTCTGTTGTACGTGAGCTGCAAGTCCCTGGAAAGTATTCACAATGGTCGACTGACCCACAGAGATCGACCTCAGGAGGTCCACAGCCTCATCTCTGAGAGCAACAGGGTTAACTGGGGCAGGGGCAGAGGTGCCTGCAATGAATGAAGGAGACACACACCCTCCTGGATGAGCGGCCACCGACAACTTGGTGGGGAGTTACAGGGAGAGCGGTGGTAGTAAGGAGGGTGGCAGACAAAGATGGTGCTAGGGTGGTACCAGTTGGGTCCTCCACAGCCAGGGAGTTACCACTGGAGGAGGATTCCCATGGTGGTG
This sequence comes from Pleurodeles waltl, assembly GCF_031143425.1. Taxonomy (NCBI): domain Eukaryota; kingdom Metazoa; phylum Chordata; class Amphibia; order Caudata; family Salamandridae; genus Pleurodeles; species Pleurodeles waltl. The sequence continues at coordinate 1,454,389,743 of NC_090444.1, read as the reverse complement.
ATGTTCTGGTCTCCCCCATGGCACTCCCCTTGCCCTCCTGGCCACTTGGTTCCTCGCTGTCGCTGGTAGCAGCACTCCAAGTCCCGTGCCCAGCAGCATCCCCACTCGCCTATGCCCCCTCTCCTTCACCTGCGGATTCTGATGCACACAAATAGAGAGAGAGGGAGGGAGATACAGAGGGGGAGAGAAAGGGTCATCACATTCTTTACAGACATACATGGAAACATGCAGTACTGCAGGTGAACAGTTGCAGGCTAGGCTATCTCTGTTGGCATTACACATATCCTACCACATGTCACAATAATCTAATACTATCCGCCCCTTTAGGTCATCCCTCTCACCCACATCAAATTTTGAGTAATACAGCACAACAGGATTCATCCATCTGTACACATATAAAGCCATCTCTCAATACTCCTATCACCAATTGGAGGAGCAGGTGAGTGATCCCAACACATCATATATGTCCTCAAACTACACCTGACCAGTCCATCTCAAATACTAATGCCCCTTGAAAGTGTAGACTACCCAAATCACATCCCACACAGCACATGCCATAGATATCACATTGCTGGCTGACCCCATTACATATATGCCAATAGGGGTACCAGAACTGATCAATCCACAACAAGTGGCACTCCCATACAGGTGACATCTGGTGTGTAGAAAACATGTCTGGAAAACAGCCATGGCATGACATTCACACAACCACAGGGGAAAATCAGCACACGCCAAACACAGATATACCACATGACCTCATTATTGCACGTCCAGCTATAGTGGCCTACATATCAGCCATTATACATTCATAGCCAATCACAGAGTGTAGTGTAACAACAACTACACAGCAGGCAGCTACTATAGATATCATAGGCCACCTACCATCCCACCTGACATGCAAAGTTCCAGGACTTGACAACATGAGTACACCCTTTATCACTCACACCACACCTGACGTGATTACGTGCACCTGACTCAAAACTACACAAATGTCAAACTCAAATGACATGTACACATGTTTTACACATGGCCCAACATGACTGCCAGTGCATTAAATACATCTTCAATCCAAACACATACCTGCTTTCTACATAGTGGTACAACCAGACCATCCCTTCATGATCACATACATGATGCAATACATATTCCTCACCTGACTGGACACATCAGCTAGGCCAGAGGTAACATAGATTGTCCTATTCCACATGGTGTGCCCCCAATCAACCATTGAGACATGATGTAGGCAGCATATTACCAAGGTTACAAAGGAATTGGTTGGCCATTTTTACACATACCATTGACATCACATATAGCATAAGGTTGGCTCTGGCAAACCACTAACATGTTCTATTACCCACCTATTGGGACTGAAGTGAAATGCCCACATGTCCACATGTCAATCACATGGAAAAACAATTGTATTATGAATACCTAAAGCATACCCCAGAGTAGAATGTCCCTCTGATGCTAACTTTACATACCCCAGTGAATGGAGATAAACAGACAATGGAGTTACAATGACAAACACAGATATGTACTGGCCTAGACAGGCCATGGATGTTTTGTACATGAGATGTCAGACTCACATAGAGTCCAGACCTTTAGCACTAAAAAGGTATGTTCGGAGTCTGTACCAAATAAGTGACTCAACCTGTTGCTACAACAGGTGATCAGCACAGCTGGGAGTGTTCAGACACCTTAGGGCCACTGACAGACATGTGCAGAGGGACAGTCCAGGATAGGCTAAAAGGTTATTGTGAAACACCAGCTAACATTCATAGGAACATGTGCCATTCACAGTGGGAATTTCCACATACAGTCAGAATGATGTCATGATACATGATTTCAAAACTCACACTTGCATGATGGCTGCTCCACATCTTATACACTGGCAAGGTAGCGTCAACTGATTACCACTAGTCTAGAAACATTTGTCAGCTACTACATTATCACTGAAGGTACAGTGAGACAGCAAAGATAATTCAGCCAGAGCCAATTACTAGGTAACAGTCAGTACTTACCCCCTTGTGGCTGCTGTGCAGCCCTCAAATGCCCATCCACCTCAGAGTAGGTCACTGCCAAAATGCGTGCCATTAGAGGGGTCAGGGTCTGATCGGAACCCCTCCCTCGTTGGAAGGACATCTCCAGCTGGGCCTCTGCAGTCTTTTGGGCCCCGAGTCTCAGATCCTCCCACCGCTTGCGAAAATGGGTGTTCTGGCTGTCGACTCCCAGGGTCCATACTTGCATGGCAATGACACGCCAGATCCCCTTCTTCTGATGGGCCTTGGCATGCATGAATGACACAGATAAAAGGAGAACATCATGTACCGATGCACCATAACAAAAGTGGTTGACACCACACAACTGTAACAGCAAGTGAGCAGAGATACCCATCCTCGCTGCCCACACACCTGTACGGTATGCCACATGCATGCATCTACACCAACACTTTACATTGCCAACTCACGTCACACACAACACCAATCACACATGGCTGGGTCATTGAACTCACCTGTTACTCTGGTGCCCCATATAGCTGTTCATACAGTGGTAGGACCTCCTCCACCAGCTTTTACAGCTCTTCCTGTATGAAGGCAGGGGCTCTATCACCTGCAGGACGTGGCATGATGGCTCCCAGAGGCAGTACACAGCAGCTCACATAGTGGACGTCTTGCTAGCAACAATGCCAGGAGTCAAGTGAACAAGACTGCAGAAAATGGTGGTCATGGCCACCACGTACAGGACCGTCAAGCCGGCGGTCATCGCCATTGGCCCAACTACACCACAGGCAGCAATGTTAACCTATGACAAGTTCCACGGTGGTCACAACTGCGTACCACCATGATGACTTCCGCCGGCAGACTGAGGTCACTTTCAACTGTCCAGAACAGTAGGTCAGGTGTCTGCCATTTTAGGCACATGTACTTGATGCATGTTCTTAAATAAGTGTGTCATACACCTGTTCGACCTTAAATATGTCACCCAGTGTAGTGGGTTCATGATAGTGCTACATAATGGGACAAACATAAAAAATGACGTGTTGTGCCTGTATATATTTGAAAAGGTCTGTGTAGCTGCCCGGAGGTACATTGGTGTCTGATAGAAATAGGTTAATTTAGTAACATATGTGCCATCAGTGCAGCACTGCACAGTCACCCACACATGTACACATACATATGTGACACATCTCCTATCCTACTGACATTCCAGCCAACGTGCTGCAATGACGGTATCTGATGTGCATTTCTATGGTCTGTGATGTTTTCGTCAGCACTGCTCCACATCCCCTACACATGTGTAGGTGTCTGCAAGTATACAACATGCTGTCATTTGCCAACTGCATGACTTATCGTGCATTTTCTCCTTTCAAATTAGATATCTTGCAGTGAGGGAAATGAGCCAATCACCAGTGTACTGTCCACTGGTAGACCTGGCAACCATGCAGGTCAGGCATGTCTTCCAGACCTACCGTCTGAATCAGCAGACCATCATGGATCTGTGTAGACAGTTGGAGCCAGATCTGATGCCAGGCAATCGCAACCCCTATTCCGTACTACCCAACGTTCAAGTATTGTCAGTATTGTACTTTCTGGCCACTGGCTCATTCCAGCATACTGTCCCCTTAACAGCAGGGATGTCTCAGCCCATATTCAGTCAGGTTTTGAGGGATGTACTGTGTGCTTTCTTGCAACACTTGGACAGCTACATCAAATTCCCCCAAAGAGCAGATATGGCCAATGTGAAGGGTGACTTTTATCAGGTGGGAATGATTCCTCATGTGGTAGGGACCATTCATAGCACCCATATATCCCCAGTCCCTTCCGATGTCATTGAACAGGTGTATAGGAACAGGAAGAACAACCACTCAACCAACATGCAGGTGGTGTGTCTGGCAGACCAGTATATCTCCCAAGTGACTGCCAAGTTTCCTGGATCAGTGCATGACTCATTCATTAATCGGAACAGCAATGCCCCAACCAAGACGGCAAGCCTACACACCACGAGGGCCTGGTTGGTTGGTGAGAATGCATTGTTATGTTTCTAAATGTTATGTGGCCTGTGATCACAATCTGCACAATTGCAGTACCTCAATTGGTTCTGTTCTACCATTGTGTTCACAGGTGACATCTAGATATCAAAACCTTCCTCGACTGTTGACCCCTGTGAGGTACCCAGCTATGCCAGGGGAACTTCATGTCAGTGAGGCCCAGGGGAAGACAAGGCGTGTAATAGAGCATACTTTCAGCCTCCTGAAAGCAAGATTCAGGTGCCTGCACCTATCAGGGTGTGCCCTCCTCTACTCACCCCACAAGGTTTGCAAAATCATCGCTGCCTGCTACATGCCCCACAATCTAGCCCTGAGGTATTGGATGTCATTGCTAGCTGATAAGGATGAGGCAGAGGTACCTGTGCATGCAAATGGTGCTCTGGCAAGTGATGAAGAGTCAGAGGATGTAAAGAGCTGCTGACTGTAGGGCTGAGCTCATCAATCAATACTTCCAGTGATAGACAGGTATGTGAAGTGGACCCTTTCATGTCTTGTCAGTGCACAATCAGAAGTGGATAGCTGACATTACACATCCTGACCTTTGGGAAATGTGATGGTATTATGTCCAGTGCCTATGTGTGAGTTGTTATAGCAGACATAAGGAATGTTGGTAAAATAGTATTAGTGGCTCTACCCTAACATGTGTGGTAGCAACTGATTCAAACATTCACTTCTCTCATGGATTGACCAGTCTTGAGCTGAATTTCATGTATTCTCCTGTTGCCAGCTCCTCCCACCCACAGGATGTGGATATCATCTGTGGGTCTGCTACCTAGGGCTTGGGGTATGCATAGTCAGTAGTTAATGGCTCTAGAGTACAGTTCTGGGAGGTGTTCCGGACAGATAGCTTGTTAACATGATTTTAGGAAGGCCCTGTGCCTTGTGCTGTAACGTTCCTATCTAGATGCACATGATTTGGAGTCATACTACAATAGACACATAGGGGGTCATTCTGACCCTGGCGGCCGGTGACCGCCAGAGTCACCGACCACGGGAGCACCGCCAACAGGCTGGCGGTGCTCCCAAGGGCATTCTGACCGCAGCGGTTCAGCCGCGGCCAGAAAGGGTAAACCGGCGGTCTCCCGCCGGTTTACCACTGCCCTACAGAATCCTCCATGGCATTCTGACACCCCCTACCGCCATCCTGTTCCTGGCGGGTCTCCCGCCAGGAACAGGATGGCGGTAGGGGGTGCCGCGGGGCCCCTGGGGGCCCCTGCAGTGCCCATGCCCATGGCATGGGCACTGCAGGGGCCCCCGTAAGAGGGCCCCACAAAGTATTTCACTGTCTGCAAAGCAGACACTGAAATACGCGACGGGTGCAACTGCACCCGTCGCACCTTCCCACTACGCCGGCTCAATTCTGAGCCGGCGTCCTCGTGGGAAGGTAGATTTGCCCTGGGCTGGCGGGCGGCCTTTTGGCGGCCGCCCGCCAGCCCAGGGCAAATCTCAAAATACCCTCAGCGGTCTTGCGACCGCGGAGCGGTATTTTGACGGGGGAACATTGGCGGGCGGCCTCCGCCGCCCGCCAATGTTAGAATCACCCCCATAGATAATTACCTGTACATGTGCTTACTGTGTACTCATGCCTTCCATCCTAATGGTACTCTCTGTCTTGCTCTAATTGCAGATGCCTCCAGGGTCTCTACCCTGGTGTTAGTGTGGATTTAAAAATCATACTGTGACATCTGTCCAGTGATATTACTGTTGTCATGCGTGTCCTCTGAGGGAGCCTCTGTCTGATGGCCATTACATTGCCAGTTGAAATCAGGAGTCCATTACCAGGCCACATTTGTTTTGAAGGATATATGCTGTTGTACTATTAAACACACATGTGCAGTAGCTGTGTCCATAGGTGATTTATTGTGCATATCAATATTGTGAGTAGTCAATTCAAAGTGTACAACATAATAAACAGGTGATGAGTGGAGTCACAGGAGATGGATTGATCAATGTAGCTGCTACAACATTTGTCAAAAGGATGTCTCAGAGGCACACAAGGGTGACAAATCACGAGAGATTCACTTCCTGGCAGTGGGTTTTGGTCTTGGCCTCTGCTGCAGCCAGATATCTGGATGGATGTTCACATTTGAGGTGGTTCTTCTGCTACAGAGTGAGGAGTGTCTGAGGCTTGGGGCCTCCAGTCCACTAGCTGCTGCTGATGTAGGGGGGTGATGTTGATGTCCCTCAGCACCCCTGCTATGGAGGCCATGGTGGCATTGTGTGCCTGCCACTGCTGCATGTCTTCCTGGTGGTATTCCCTCTACAGCCTTTGATTTTCCCCCAACATGGTGATGATCTGGTCCATCTTGTCATGGGAATATTGGGATGCTCCCACTACTTGGGATATGGTAGCCTGGTCAGTGGAGTCCTTTGGCTGCCCCATTCTCTGTCCCACAGCATCCCTCCCACTCCCCTTGCCCCCAGGTGCCTGTGCCTCTGGCACGGTGTGCCCACCCCCACTGTTAGCAGGGCCATCATTGTCTGGGATGTCAAGGTCAGACTCAGGACCCTGTACAAGGAGGTTTTAGAACATTTGGCTGTTTTTTGGCAGTCTTCATGGGGTGGGTCTTAATACAGTGGTTGGGTGACCTCCAACATGGCAGTCTTCTGGTTCCCATTATGTCGACCCATAGATGCTGGTTGTTGCTTTTGTGGTGAACAATAGCACCTGTAACAGGCCAAATTAGCATATTTTTAAACGATCAGTATCTCAGTGGAAAAAACTAAACACAAGGTCCCAAGTTTACAAAACTCATACAAAAATGAAGTGCAGCACCCAAAATTGCTGTGCTGTGTTGTGTGAGACAGTGACAGAAGGACAGCACCTTCTCTACCGAGAGATGGCATTCTTCTCCTTTCTCCCTAGCACTGGCGCACAATCAGGCTGCTGAGCACCAGGCACACACCTTTGCACCATAGTGCAAGGGTGTCTGCATGAGTCTAGCATTGGTTTTGTACTGCAAGGGCACCCTTGCTGTACAAAATACAATGCTTAGAATAACTTTTAATACGTTTCCCACTTTGGATGTGTGATGTACACTACAGCACATATACAAATTGGGAAACGTAAGTAGAAATAAAATTATTTCTCCTTTTTTGATGCCCGCTTTCAAGTAGCATTATTTTCTGGTGCAAACCTATTCTACTACGGTAAGCAAATAGAGTTTTGCATCAAAAACATTGGTTAGTTGCATGGGAACACCCTTGTACCACACATGTAATGTGCTTTTGATGCAACAACTCCTATTAAGGGCCTGATTTAGATAGGTTACTCCCTACTCCCTCACAACGGTGACCAAAGAGACGGAGTAACTTGTCCTCCGAAATCTAAAACAGGCTCTAAGTCTTCATGCTGACTGTAGTGATCTCTTAACCATGTTGTCGATTGTGAGTGTAGTCAATGTATGCCTTCACCAGTTTCATGCCATGTCTCTTGAGCGAACAAATCTACACTGTATCTTAAGACAGCTGGAGCAGAATGTCTAACTGCATACCATGAGGAAGCTTATTTTTGGTTAACTAAAGTTTGTTTAGAATTGTTGTTAGCAGAGTCAGATAGGGATCTCTTTTATGGTTCAGATGTGCAACTGCTGTTGAACTGTTTATATGGAAGGCAGATCTTTGGATGAATTTTGACTTTTCTTCAAGACTGAACCATGATTGACTGTTGAAAAGTGCACCGACTTAAAAATAATGGGGCATACTTAAGAGCCCCTAGTGCCACCTTAGCACCACCATAGTGTGATTTTTTTATGCTAAGGCAGCGCTAAAGTGGCTTTTCTACTGCACCATATTTACAAAGTTGTGCAGTGCATGCATTGCCCCACTTTGTAACCCTTGCACCACATTATGCCTGTGCCAGGCATAATGTATGCAAGGAGGGTGTTACGGCGCTAGGAGGCCCTAAAAAATGGTGCAGTGAAATTTAAAAGATTTCACTGTGCCATTTTTTTTACATAGTAACCTATGGACCTCCTTGCACTTTGCTGCAGTAGCATCAAAATGTTTGACACTAATGTAGCAAAGTGCCACAATAGCATAAAAAATGTTGACGCTATTGTGCTAACAATTACAATGGTCTGCCTTAGTATAAATACAGCGCAACCCTGGTGTTGTTAGGTGCCGGTAGGGGGGGAGCAAGAAAAGTGACGCATCATAGCTGATGTGCCACTTTTTTTGAAAATGGGCCTATGTTTAATGTGGTCTATAAAAGTGTTTCGTTAACAGCAACTCGACCATCTATGGATGCTCCCTTTTTAAGGAAAACCCATAGCCACTGAGGAAATGTTGCATCAATAAAGACAATAAAGACTGAGGTTCTGCTAGATTTAGTAAGATAATACATTTTCAGAAACTTTGCATTTTCCAGTTCATTTTCAAAAGAAAAATATTCCTTTGTTGATGAGGAACGGCATTTCAGAGCTGATACAATATCTAAGACCTGTCGACCTTTTGTGACAAAAAAGTTTGAAGACAAGAAACATAAAGTATAGTTCCTGAAATATTAGGCTAATGTTTTAAACAATAAAATATGGCTCTGATGTAAAGGGATCAGCTTTGAGCTGTGCCATAATTAGTGCGGTTACGAGACCAAAGAAATGATACACATTTTAGCAGCCACCAACAGATAAAACATCGAGGGGCATATTTATACTCTGTTTGCGCCGAATGTGCCTCAAAATTTTTGACGCACAATCGGCGCAAACCCTGCCCCATATTTATACTTTGACGTCCGACCCCGCGGGCGTCAAAGTTCCACCATGTGCGTCATTTTTTGGAAGGGGGAACCAGCCTTGCGTTAATTATATGCAAGGTAGGTGTTCCCTTCCAAAAAATAACTTTAAGGCCTGTGCCCCATATTTATACTGTGACGTCATTTTGACGCACAGGAGGGGGCAGGCCTTAAAAAACGGCGCCCAGCCTGATGGGCGCAGTTTTTTAACGCCTGGGTCAGGGCAGGCGTTAAGGGACCTGTGGGCTCAGAAGGAGCCCAGAGGTGCCCTCCCATGCCCCCAGGGACACCCCATGCCACCCTTGCCCACCCCAGGAGGACACCCAAGGATGCAGGGACCCATCCCAGGGAAGTAGAGGTAAGTTGGGGTAAGTATTTTTTTTCGTATTTTTTTTGTGGCATAGGGGGGGTGGATTTGGGCCCCCCTACATGCCACTATGCCGAATGACCATGCCCAGGGGACATAAGTCCCCTGGGCATGGCCATTGGGCAAGGGGGCATGACTCCTGTCTTTGCTAAGACAGGAGTCATTTCAATGGGGGTTGGGTGTCAAAAAAAATGGCGCAAATCGGGTTGAGGCCTGAATTTTGCCTCAGACCTGACTTGCCCCATTTTTTGACGCCCAACCTCCATTTTCCCCTACGCCGGTGCTGCCTGGTGTGAGTCATTTTATTTTACGCACACCAGTCCGCAGCGCCGGCTAACGTCATTCAATAAATAAGGCGCCCGCATGGCGCTTTGGAATGGCGTTAGCCGGCGGTAAAATATTTGACGCACAACTGCGTTGGCGCAGTTGTGCGTCAAAAAGTAAAAATATGGGCCCGAATGTCCATGTCCTGTAGGGCATTCAAGAAGGGACTCAGTTGGCACTAAAAATTACGCCAAAAATGGTGCAGCGAAATCTTTGAAATTTCACTGCACCTTTTTTGTGGGCCTCCTAGGATCGGAACGCCACCCTTGCATACCTTATGACTGGCACAGGCATAACGTGGCAAAAAGGTACAAAGTGGCGCAATTCATGCATTATGCCATTTAGTAAATATGGCGCAGCAGAAAAGCCACTTTAGCACCATCTTAGTGTCAAAAAGTGACGCTATTGTTGCGCTACGATCTCTTAAATATGCCCCTGAATGTTTAGCAGGAACGCATTTAATAACCTTCATTTGGACTGTGTCTTTAAGTGTTTGAGCAGGTTAATGAATAACACTGGGCTGAAATTAGCTGTATTATATATCTGATTTTAAATGAAAAATCTAAAACCCATTCCCTTACTTGATACAAGTACAAAACAACTTCTCGGCAGAACTTTACTGCAAAATCTATATAGCCAGAGTTAATATTTGCTGTACTATTGATTAAAATAAATAACAAACACATAAATGTGCGTTTTGCTGATCACTTACATTAATAAATGCTTTCCAAGCTTTGGCTGGCTACCACGTTTATATTCTGAAGCAATGAATCAGTTTACCATATATTAAATTACTTACACTGAATCCTCCAATTATGTTGAGGCACAATCCTTCATTCAGACAGTTGATGCTGAGCAGCCTACAACAGTCAATTATTTCCTCACAGTTCTTTCCAGTAAACCCTGGCATGCAACTGCTGAGATACAAATGCACATTAGAAGACTCAAAATGTAAAAGATAATTGCATTTAATTAGATTTCATAATGGCATTAAATAAAGCCCTTCCTGTAACAGAAAACGTAATTATCATTAGTACACTTTCACAAATAACCAGCAATCATTTCTTGTTTTGATTCTAGATATTTTCAATTTTGGCAATAAACAATATTGTGTTAATTGAAACCTGAGAATTGTTGATAGGTATTTATTATTCTTGCTATCAACGACAGATTCCGAAGAAGAATTTTTAAAATCGTCGTGGCTGATTATTTAAGAAGCACTTTTGCCATGTCTAATTTTAAAGATAAATCTTGTCACTGAATAGCAAAAAGTACAAAACGAAAAATGATAGCAACATAAGTTGATAAACGTTCATGATAAGCAAACATTAGATAATATTGGCACATGGTTTTGATGATGCAGTGTAAGATAATGAATATATTTGTTTTTGACTGACAACTGTTCCCTGCCTGTAATTACAATTACCGATTTTCAGTTAGAAAGAGATGACATCATTTTGCTACTTCGCACTTCATTAAAGATGCATGCATCACAGTATCTAAGACTCTACGGGGGTCATTCTGACCTCAGTGGTAAAAGGCGCTTACCGCCGGTCAGAAGACCGCCATAACACCGCCGCGGCCGCGGAAAGCCGCCACGGTCATTCTGACCCACAACGGCCAAACCTCCAAAAATCCGAACTCCACTGCAGGCCGCCACATCAGCGGGCAGCGATAAACTGGAGATGACCAAACCTCCACCGTCACGCCAACAGAAAAACGCCCATGCCATTACGACCTACGAATCAACGCGGCGGGCTTTCCAACGCGGTATTCCATTGGCGGTACACACCGCCGCAGTCAAAATACACACACAGCACCAAAACACAGGCACATTGGACAATTACAAATACACACACCTGATACACATACACAACCCACTCCCACACAATCAATCAACTATAAAACACACACCCACATCACCCACAAACCCCTACGACCACAATTACTGAGAGAAGGAGAGAGAGACACAGCAGACAATCCATAGCAATACACACTGAGGCACACTACACCATCACACACACCACATAGTAGCACAAAGCACCACACACCAACATACTCATACACCACCCCACACCTCACCCACACCACCCCATGGCACCCCAAAGGCACCCACGCTTTTCGGACCAAGAACTCCGGGTCATGGTGGAGGATATCCTAAGAGTGGAACCCCAGCTCTTCGGCTCACAGGTGCAGCACACCAGTATAGCTAGGAAGGCGGAGCTATGGCAGCGGATCGTGGACAGGGTCAACGCGGTGGGACAGCATCCCAGGAATAGGGAGGACATCCGCAAACGATGGAACGACCTACGAGGGAAGGTCCGATCGATGGTCTCCAGGCACAACATCGCGGTCCAGAAGACTGGCGGCGGACCCCCACCCACCCCTCCCGAATTTACATCATGGGAGCAAGAGGTCTTCAACATCCTGCATCCTCAGGGCCTCGCAGGAGTAGCCGGAGGAATGGACTCTGGTAAGTCCAATCTCAACTACTAGATCCCCCCCACCCCACCAGCATGCCAACCCACACCCCCACCCTCACCCCCAACCCCCCAGCACACATCCTCCCTGACAATGTCTCACCAGCACAACCCACCCATCCCAACACCAACTCCTGCATGCCAACACAATCCATGGACACCCATCACCCAAGCATGACCACCGCACTTACCCCCCCCCACTAACTACCCTCACAACACCTCCCTCAAGGGAATGCCTGCACTGGGGGACGAGGGCACCCATAACACGCACGCTATTGCACACACAGAAACAATAACCAAACTCTCTTACCCCATGCAGGACCCGAACGCCAAAACACCAGCCAGGAGGGTCCAGAAATGTCCATCCCACCCCCGGAACAGGCCCACAGTGAGGACAGCAGCTCTGTCGACACTGAACCTGATGACCAGCCCGGACCATCGGGGACCTCTCGGCAGTCGGTTCCCCTCACCCAGACACAGGCCACACCAGACCCGACCCCCTCTGCCAACACCAGCACAGCTCCCACCCAGCGGGCCCATGCCTCTGTCTCTAGGACACGTCAATCAGCGGTGTGTCTGCCACTACAGGGCACCCAGGCTAACCCAACACCCCAACAACAACAGGGACCTGGGGGCAGTGGGAGCGGGCACACCGTCCAGGAGACAGAGGCCGGGGGAAACCGGGCAGCTCGGAGGGCTGCTGTGCGACAGGGGGGGAGGAGAGGCCCAGGGAACCCACTCTCCAAGAGGCCCTCACCACCATCATGGGGGCCTACCACCACTCCCAAGAGACGATGACGACGGTACTGGCCAGGTTCACGGAGATCCAGGCACAGCAGGAGGAACGCTACATGGGGTTCAGGGAGGAGCTGAGAATCATCGGGACCGCAATGGGGACCATCGTCCTGGCCCTCAACAGGATAGAAGACGCGTTGCGGGACCATGTGGCACCACACAGGGCCCCTGTCACTAGCCGGACCAGGAACAGCCTACCACCTCCGCCGGCGCTAGTGGACAGGAGGCCCCAACACCACGGCAGGCCACCAGAACCCCACCTCCTGCTGAAGAACAACCACCCCATAAGAGGAGCCTGAGATCCAAAAAAAAGACAGAGTAGGATGTCAAGACACCCGCCAGCAGGACATACCCCCTGAACTCTTCCCACTGTCCCACATTGCTACCCTGTCCAACCATGAACTGCCTCTGCTCCATCCTTCAACAGGCAAAAGGACAATGCACCTGTGAGACTGAGAACTGGACTCTGCCATGGACATTACTCCACCCCCACCCATCACCCTTATAATCACATGTACCAATATCTAGCCCTGTAAATAAATCACATATTGCACACAAATCAGTTTGGAGTCATGCTGTATTATTAGCAAATGTATTACATATTACTGTTCAATATCTGTTCTGTCAATTAGTGATGACAACATACCAATGTCAATACGCTGTAGTTCATGGGCAAACCAAGCAGAAGTCAGGCACTGCGTCATACAGCACTGAGAAGGGAAGGGAAAATCAAAAATTACCCAAAAAGATCTGGTGGGAACTACAGAAAGTACAGATGCAGGAGGCTAGAAGCAATTGTGAAATGGCGTGGATGATTCTTACCTGGGTGTTACTGGAAATACTGTCGTATCACTCTGTCCCTATTGTCTGTGTCGTCCTCTGAGTCTTCCTCCTCTTCACTCTCCACAGGCTCCACGGCTTCTACAACACCACCATCTGGACCATCCTCCTGCAGGAAAGGCACCTGGCGTCGCAAAGCCAGGTTGTGAAGCATACAGCACGCCACGATGATATGGCACACCTTCTTTGGTGAGTACATTAGGGATCCACCTGTCATATGCAGGCACCTAAACCTGGCCTTCAGGAGGCCAAAGGTTCGCTCAATCACCCTCCTAGTACGCCCATGGGCCTCATTGTAGCGTTCCTCTGCCCTTGTTCGGGGATTCCTCACTGGGGTCAGTAGCCACGGCAGGTTGGGGTAACCAGAGTCACCTATTAGCCACACACGTTGTCTCTGTAGCTGCTCCATCACATAGGGGATGCTGCTATTTCGCATCACATACGCGTCATGCACTGACCCTGGGAACTTGGCATTTACATGGGAGATGTACTGGTCAGCCAAACAGACCACCTGGACATTCATTGAATGATAATTTTTTCTGTTTCGGTACACCTGCTCATCGTCTTTTGGGGGTACCAAAGCCACATGGGTCCCATCAATGGCACCAATGATGTTGGGGATATGTCTAAGGGCATAGAAATCACCCTTCACTGTAGGCAAGTCACCCTCCTCTAGGAAAATGATGTAGCTCCGCATGAGTTTCATCAGGGCAGACAACACTCTGCTCAAAATCTTAGAAAACATAGGCTGAGACATTCCAGATGACATGGCCACTGTGGTCTGGAATGACCCACTGGCCAAAAAATGGAGGACTGACAAAACCTGCACCAGAGGGGGAATCCCTGTGGGTTGGCGGATGGGGGACATCAGGGCTGGCTCCAGCTGGGCACACAGTTCATGGATAGTGGCACGGTCAAGTCTGTATCAAGTATTATATGGCGTTCTTCCATTGTCGACAGGTCCACCAGCGGTCGGTACACGCGAGGATTCCTCCTTCTCATCGCAAGTCCCAGCGGACGGTGCCTAGGAAGGACAACATGGAGCACAGAGTCAGCCAAACCACAGGTACGTACAGACAGCTTGCACAGTTAAAGAATGGCAATGGGATGAAAGGCGTGTATGTGTGGCAATGCAAGGCCTAGGCCTGTGTGTCGCAGTCAAAATTAAGCCATGTAGGCCCTTGAAATGGCGGCTGCCTGACCTGTGAAGTGGGACAATGGGATGTGAGGTCAATGCGCTGGCGGGGCACACCGTGGCGGTAGGCGGTCGAAGACCGCGGCGCAAAGCCGCATTGGTTAACATTGAAGCCTATGGGTTTGAGGAGGCAATGACGAAGTGCGCCGGCGGTCGCGGTACGCACCGCCGCGGGCGTGACCGCCATTTTCTATCTGCTTAATCACTCGAGACCTGATCATCCACAGGAGAGGACCTATACTGCAAGTGCTGCTGTGACCTCGGTCTGGAAGATACAATGGCTGCTGCGACTGGGGAAAGGGCCCCTGCCTTCACGTCTGAAGAGTTGGAGAAGCTCGTGGATGGGGTCCTCCCCCAGTATGCGCTACTCTACGGTCCTCCAGACCAACAAGTGAGTACACCGGGTGCACATGGAATGGGCTATGCCTGTGTGGATTGGGGTGGATGTAAGTTGGTGGGGTGGGGGGCGAATGAGGAGTGCAACGCCCGACAGATGAGAGCATGTGCCATATGGCAAAGTTGGTGGGGGGGGCCAATCACATCTAACATGCAGGTCATTCATGATTTCCTCCTTTCCACCCTGTACATGTCAAATAGGTCAGCGCCCATCAGAAGATCGAGATTTGGCGTGCCATCGCCAAGGAAGTCCGGAACTTGGGGGTCCACAACAGACGGGGCACCCACTGCCGCAAGAGGTGGAAGGACATCCGCCGCGGAACAAGGAAGACCGCAGAAACACTGCTGGGGATGGCCTCCCAACCTAGGAGGGGTGCCAGTCGCACCATGACCCCCCTGATGTCCCGGATCCTGGCGGTGGCCTACCCTGAATTGGATGGGCGCTTAAAGACATCACAGCAGACACAAGGGGGTGAGTATCAGCACATTCTCCTATCTTTCTGCGCAGTGGAGGCGTCTGGGTGGGGGAGGAGGGCTGTGGGTGACATTAGGCCAGGGCGCTTTCTGTAGTGTAGTCCTCTCCCTTAGGCATGGCCCTGTGCCCCCGGCCCCCACCTCGGTAGGGTGACAAGTACAGCCATTGAAGGTCCAGCATCTCCCATGTGCGCGTTTGACGTCTCTTGGCCTGTTGTCTTAGTCAGTAGTACTGAGTAGTGTACCCCGAATGCGCGGCTTAGTGCATTAGGCACCTGTGTCTGTCCTCTCCGCCAACGGTGTTGACATTGCATGCACTCAACCTGGTCTTCTTTTTTCTCCCCCCACCCTTTCTCTTCATCTTCTTGTGCATGTGTGCATTAGCATCATCAGGCGGAGGAGATTTGGCATCGGAGCACGAGGGAGCTGCAGGACACAAGGCCCCGGTGGGCCCAGGAACAGACACCGAGGGCACCAGTGATCCGGAGGGCGAGGGGAGCACCACGACGAGGACCGCTGGTGAGAGCAGCGAAAGCGACACGTCCTCGGATGGGAGCTCCCTAGGGGTGGCGGCAACATCCGTGCCCCCCGCCTCTACAGGTACAGCCGCCACCCAGCGCACCAGTCCCGCCCTCCCAGCAGCCCCTCAGTCTTCGCTCCGTGCCGGTTCGCCCAGGAAGGCGCGCGTCTCCTTCGCCCCAGGCACCTCAGCCCCTGCCCCTGTTGCCCCTGCTGCCCTCAGTGCGGAGCTCATTGACCTGGTAAGGACGCTCATTGTTGGGCAGACGACCCTTTTGAATGCCATCCCGGGTGTGCAAAGGGAGGTGCAACAGAGCAATGCGTACCTGGAGGGCATTCATTCGGGTCAGGCTGCCCATCAACGAGCGTTCACTGCTCTGGCCTCAGCACTGACGGCAGCCATTGTCCCTGTTTCCAGCCTCCCTCTTCTTACTGCCTCCAGCCTTTCTCTGTCTCCTGTTCCTCAGCCTATCCCATCCACACCATCAGACCAGCCTGCACACACCTCAACACCCAAGAGCAGCTCATCCAAACACAAGCACCACAGATCCCACAAACACTCACCCAAGCAACACCCAGATGCAGACATGCCAACAGCCACTGCCACCCCTGTGTCCCCCTCCTCCTCGTCTCCCTCCTCCCTCCCTGTGACGTCTACACTCACACCTGCATGCACCCCAACATCAGCCAGTGCTTCCATCACCACCTCACCCTCCAGGACAGTCCACACTCGTGCAGTCACCACCCCCACTGCCATTTACACGTCCCCTGTGTCCTCTCCCACTGTGTCTGTCACCCCCTCTTCCAAGACACACAAACGCAGGCAGACACCCACCCAACAGCCATCCACCTCACGACAGCCTACAGCACCAGCACCTTCACCCAATGACAGCACACCTGACTCTCCTACAACCACCTCCTCTACCTCCACTTCCATCTCCACTTCTCCTACCCTTTACCTTGGCCCTAAAAAACTTTTCCTGGCTAACCTTAACCTCTTTCCCCCCAATGAGCTCCCCATCCATCTTCAAAGAGTCCCAAGAGCACCGCAGCCACCACCAGCCCAGCTTCGGGTGTCACTGTTGTGCCTGGGTTCTGGAGCCCACCCTTTGCCAGCAGTGACACATCGATCAGCAGCAAGGACACGTCCAGCCCCCCCCCCGGCAAGAGGACCCGCAAAAACAAGGGCCGCCGTGCGAGGGCCGACAGGGCTGCCCCCAAGGAGCAATGTGCGGCCACTTCACCACCCACACCATCTAGGGGAGGCAAGGGCCCGAGAGCCCCATCAAAGGAGCGGAAGGGCAGCAGGAGCGCGGAGAAGGTGGACCCCACATGCCACATCCCAGCTGGGAAGGAGGACACTAAGGAGGCCAGGAGTCCGTCCCCGAAGGGTCCAGAAACGTCACGGTCCGAGGGCGACTGAGCAGGGAGTCCAGGCCAGGTCTGGCTCCCTTGACCTGCTGGATGAGCACCGCTGAACAGGGCCCGCGGTGCTGAAGAGCACCGCTGAACAGGGCCCGCCGTGGAGTAGAGCACCGCTGAACAGGGCCCGCGGTGCAGAAGAGCACCGCTGAACAGGGCCCGCCGTGGAGATAGGCACCGCTGAACAGGGCCCGCCGTGGAGTAGAGCACCGCTGAACAGGGCCCGCCGTGGAGTAGAGCACCGCTGAACAGGGCCCGCGGTGCAGAAGAGCACCGCTGAACAGGGCCCGCCGTGGAGATAGGCACCGCTGAACAGGGCCCCGCCGTGGAGAAGAGCACCGCTGAACAGGGCCCGCGGTGCAGAAGAGCACCGCTGAACAGGGCCCGCCGTGGAGATAGGCACCGCTGAACAGGGCCCGCCGTGGAGTAGAGCACCGCTGAACAGGGCCCGCGGTGCAGAAGAGCACCGCTGAACAGGGCCCGCCGTGGAGATAGGCACCGCTGAACAGGGCCCGCCGTGGAGTAGAGCACCGCTGAACAGGGCCCGCGGTGCAGAAGAGCACCGCTGAACAGGGCCCGCCGTGGAGATAGGCACCGCTGCACAGGGCCCGCGGTGCAGAAGAGCACCGCTGAACAGGGCCCGCCGTGGAGAAGAGCACCGCTGAACAGGGCCCCGCCGTGGAGAAGAGCACCGCTGAACAGGGCCCTGCCATCTCAAGCACCGCTCCGCTGGGCCCTTCCTCTCAAGCACCGCTCCGCTGGGCCCTTCATCTCAAGCACCGCTACGCTGGGCACTGCCGTCTCAAGCACCGCTCCGCTGGGCACCGCCGTCTCAAGCACCGCTCTGCTGGGCCCTTCCTCTCAAGCACCGCTACGCTGGGCACCGCCGTCTCAAGCACCGCTCCGCTGGGCACCGCCGTCTCAAGCACCGCTCCACTGGGCCCTTCCTCTCAAGCACCGCTACGCTGGGCACCGCCGTCTCAAGCACCGCTCCGCTGGGCCCTTCCTGTCAAGCACCGCTCCGCTGGGCCCTTCCTCTCAAGCACCGCTCCGCTGGGCACCGCCGTCTCAAGCACCGCTCCGCTGGGCACCGCCGTCTCAAACACCGCTCCGCTGGGCCCTTCCTCTCAAGCACCGCTACGCTGGGCACCGCCGTCTCAAGCACCGCTCCGCTGGGCACCGCCGTCTCAAGCACCGCCGTCTCAAGCACCGCTCCGCTGGGCCCTTCCTCTCAAGCACCGCTCCGCTGGGCCCTTCCTCTCAAGCACCGCTCCGCTGGGCTCTTCCTGTCAAGCACCGCTCCGCTGGGCCCTTCCTCTCAAGCACCGCTACGCTGGGCACCGCCGTCTCAAGCACCGCTCCGCTGGGCACCGCCGTCTCAAGCACCGCTCCGCTGGGCCCTTCCTCTCAAGCACCGCTACGCTGGGCACCGCCGTCTCAAGCACCGCTCCGCTGGGCCCTTCCTCTCAAGCACCGCTCCGCTGGGCCCTTCCTCTCAAGCACCGCTCCACTGGGCCCTTCCTCTCAAGCACCGCTACGCTGGGCACCGCCGTCTCAAGCACTGCTCCGCTGGGCACCGCCGTCTCAAGCACCGCTCCGCTGGGCCCTTCCTCTCAAGCACCGCTCCGCTGGGCACCGCCGTCTCAAGCACCGCTCTGCTGGGCCCTTCCTCTCAAGCACCGCTATGCTGGGCACCGCCGTCTCAAGCACCGCTCTGCTGGGCCCTTCCTCTCAAGCACCGCTACGCTGGGCACCGCCGTCTCAAGCACCGCTCCGCTGGGCACCGCCGTCTCAAGCACCGCTCCACTGGGCCCTTCCTCTCAAGCACCGCTACGCTGGGCACCGCCGTCTCAAGCACCGCTCCGCTGGGCCCTTCCTGTCAAGCACCGCTCCGCTGGGCCCTTCCTCTCAAGCACCGCTCCGCTGGGCACCGCCGTCTCAAGCACCGCTCCGCTGGGCACCGCCGTCTCAAACACCGCTCCGCTGGGCCCTTCCTCTCAAGCACCGCTACGCTGGGCACCGCCGTCTCAAGCACCGCTCCGCTGGGCACCGCCGTCTCAAGCACCGCCGTCTCAAGCACCGCTCCGCTGGGCCCTTCCTCTCAAGCACCGCTCCGCTGGGCCCTTCCTCTCAAGCACCGCTCCGCTGGGCTCTTCCTGTCAAGCACCGCTCCGCTGGGCCCTTCCTCTCAAGCACCGCTACGCTGGGCACCGCCGTCTCAAGCACCGCTCCGCTGGGCACCGCCGTCTCAAGCACCGCTCCGCTGGGCCCTTCCTCTCAAGCACCGCTACGCTGGGCACCGCCGTCTCAAGCACCGCTCCGCTGGGCCCTTCCTCTCAAGCACCGCTCCGCTGGGCCCTTCCTCTCAAGCACCGCTCCACTGGGCCCTTCCTCTCAAGCACCGCTACGCTGGGCACCGCCGTCTCAAGCACTGCTCCGCTGGGCACCGCCGTCTCAAGCACCGCTCCGCTGGGCCCTTCCTCTCAAGCACCGCTCCGCTGGGCACCGCCGTCTCAAGCACCGCTCTGCTGGGCCCTTCCTCTCAAGCACCGCTATGCTGGGCACCGCCGTCTCAAGCACCGCTCCGCTGAGCCCTTCCTGTCAAGCACCGCTCCGCTGGGCCCTTCCTCTCAAGCACCGCTCCGCTGGGCCCTTCCTCTCAAGCACCGCTCCGCTGGGCACCGCCGTCTCAAGCACCGCTCCGCTGGGCACCGCCGTCTCAAGCACAGCTCCGCTGGGCACTTCCTCTCAAGCACCGCTACGCTGGGCACCGCCGTCTCAAGCACCGCTCCGCTGAGCCCTTCCTGTCAAGCACCGCTCCGCTGGGCCCTTCCTCTCAAGCACCGCTCCGCTGGGCCCTTCCTCTCAAGCACCGCTCCGCTGGGCATCGCCGTCTCAAGCACCGCTCCGCTGGGCACCGCCGTCTCAAGCACAGCTCCGCTGGGCACTTCCTCTCAAGCACCGCTCCGCTGGGCCCTTCCTGTCAAGCACCGCTCCGCTGGGCCCTTCCTCTCAAGCACCGCTCCGCTGGGCCCTTCCTCTCAAGCACCGCTACGCTGGGCACCGCCGTCTCAAGCACCGCTCCGCTGGGCCCTTCCTCTCTAGCACCGCTACGCTGGGCACCGCCATCTCAAGCACAGCTCCGCTGGGCCCTTCCTCTCAAGCACCGCTCCGCTGGGCCCTTCCTCTCAAGCACCGCTACGCTGAGCACCGCCGTCTCAAGCACCACTCCGCTGGGCCCTTCATCTCAAGCACCGCTCCGCTGGGCACCGCCATCTCAAGCACCGCTCCGCTGGGCACCGCCGTCTCAAGCACCGTTTATGGTTCACTGTGCCCACCATGCCTCCTCCTTGACCAGTGGAGACTGTCATCCACCTGATGGACTGTGGCTTTGCACTCCCCAGGATGGTCCAGTGGGCAGCCCACCCACTGTAGAGACATTGAGAGACTGTGGCTTTGCACTCCCCAGGATGGTCCAGTGGGCAGCCCACCCACTGTAGAGACATTGAGAGACTGTGGCTTTGCACTCCCCAGGATGGTCCAGTGGGCATGGTGGCTCCTCGTGGATCTGGCGTCGTGGACTCATGTGGCTGTGGTGCCCCCCCCTTTCCCTTCCCCCTGAGGTGCCTGTAGTTTTTACATCTGATGCCCCTGCAGTGTTCTCTCCAAAGGACTCAGGTCTCCTGTGTGGGCTTTGCCCTTATTTCTCAAGACTTTGGCCCACGGACATGCTGAATTCGTAGGATGTGCAGGACTTGGTACTTCAGTTATACACTGATGTGTATGTCATTAGTTTTGTTGTGAATATCTTTCATGGTTGTACGATAATTTTCTGGAGCTTTTTGGTACATAAATATTTATTCCAAATATGATTATGTCCTAGCATTTTTCAGGGGTGTTTGGGTGGTGTCACTGTGACTTGGTGCTCTGCATTGGTGAGTACATAGTTGGGGGGGGGGGGTCGCATATGTGTGTGCCCGTAACCTTTCGTCCTCCCCCTCCCGTGTGTCGTAGGTGCAGTACTCACC
The DNA here is from genome assembly GCF_031143425.1 of Pleurodeles waltl. NCBI lineage: Eukaryota > Metazoa > Chordata > Amphibia > Caudata > Salamandridae > Pleurodeles > Pleurodeles waltl. Next base: position 1,454,368,123 of record NC_090444.1, on the reverse strand, counting down.
GTTGTCGTCTGCGCCGGACTTCGTACTCGTGGTAGATGAGAAGGTAGACGAGAGCAGGTAGGATGTTTAATTCGGGTTCCATGCTGTCCTCCTTCCTCCTGGAGTGCGTAGTGGTGAGCGTTTTCCCGTCCGTAGTCTGTTTCCGCCGTGTTTTTATCGGCGGTGCTCCCGCCCCGGAAAAGGTGGCGTATTGGTGAGTTGGAATAGTGTGGGCGGTACATTGTCTGCCGCCTGTCTGTTGGCGGTGACCGCCGCACTGTTTGTTTGTACTGCCGTGGCGGTCGGAGTGTTAAGGTGGCTGTCTGTGTTGGCGGTTCCCGCCAGGCTCAGAATCCCATTTTTTTTACCGCCAGCCTGTTGGCGGGTTGGCCGCCGCTTTAACACCGACCGCCAGGGTTAGAATCACCCCCTACATTTCTACTTAATCCATGAACTCCTCAATTAAAAATGATTCAGATTTGTTCTGTTAGTAGATGTGACTTGCTCCAGGCGGAACTTCCAGGTGTACTTAGTCACCTAGTCATGAAAAAAAAGAATCCTTTGTGAATTTAAGTCCGGAATCTTCCTTTCTCCACGTAGGGGCCAATTGTAAGTGGGCAGTGAAAGAGCATAGTAATAAAGCATACATTAATACCAATACAGGGCAGAATTGCTGGACTTTTATGAGTTATCACATCTTGGACGGGGAATAACATGGGTAAATGATGCTATGACACTGCTTTCTGCATGTTTTACTGAATTTCTCTCCATTTTCCAGGCACACGTCCACCAGCTTTTTGCTATTGGAAGTGACCTGAAACATAAAAGCAATTCTAATCCTACTTTAGGCACTTGGAATTGTCCTATAATATTCCATGATTTTATAATATTTTCCTAAAGACATCCGCATTTGACTGCCAAGATCATTCAGATACTTATAAAAAATAGTTTAATCAAATCTAAGATCGCTCTTGCTAATTGCCACGTACTGAATATCACACAGATAAATCCTATCAGGAATTAAGACTATGGTCCTAAGAGCCTAGTTAGCCTGTGCTTCCTTTTCCAATTAGTTCAGACTGAACTGTCAGGCCATATTAACCAGTAATGGTCATCTGAACCTGTCAAATATTTCTGTCTTGATTGAATATTTCAATATCATTTTCCATCAAAATCTACTTAAGAGATAAAATACAAGAAGAACTGGAAAATTTCCCTTATGGCACAACTTAGAATTTGTGCATCTATCACTGTTTCCTCACACATAAGTGATTCACAAAGTGATAGACCTGGCCTCCTTGGATTGGTTTCCCCCTACATTTTTGCCTTCAAACCTCCTTTTTGCTGACTTTGATGTTGCTGGTTTTAGGACTCTGCACCCGTTACCACGGCTAATTAGTGCAAAAGTGCTTATGCTTTGTCATTAAAACATGGTAGAAATGGCTCAAACCCTCTTGAAACGTAATGTACCTGTAAGTCGCTATGTGAGTCTATAAATTAAGTGCTAACTTTGGGCCTGCAGCACTGATTGTGCTACTCACTTAAGAAGCACTTGTCTCATGTCTGCCATTGCAGCCTGTATGTGCAACAGTTTAAACTGCCACTTCGATTATTTCGCCAGGTCCACACCTTCATTTTTTATACATATGTCACCCCTACAGTTGGCCCTAGGGTAGGCCTGGGACAACCCACAGGGCAAGGTACAATGTTCTCAAAAATATGGAAATGTACTTTTAAGTTTTAAATGTCCTGGTACTGAAAAACTCTTTTTTGCACTGCTGCAAGGCCTTCCTCTCCAATGGGATAACTGTAATTTTCTAATCAGAACAGGTAACCAGTTCATGTTTGGTGTCTTTGGAATTGCAAGGAAAAATCCAAAGTTATGGTGAAGTTGGATTTCAAATTACAATTTTGAAAATACCACTTTCAGAAAGTTGTCATTTGCCTGCCTTAGCCGTTTGGTGCCTGCAGCCTGTCTCTAGGTCACGACAGGGTGTTGTTGACAGTGGGCTTTGTGTATTCCTCCTAGACAGCCACTCATAGTGTGGAGCTTAGTTGTGCCCGGATGGGCTGTCATTGGCAGGATGGGCCCAGCCTGAACAGACCGTTTCCTACCTCCATATACAGGATTCATATCCCCTGTAGTTAGTCTGGAGCTAGGGCCAGGAAGGCAGGGCACCTGTGCACTTCAAGGCATGCCTCTAGGTGCCTTTCCCTACTTCAAAGGTATAACTGAGGTAAATGCAGGACCTCAGACCCCAACTCATCAGTACACTTCTGGACCTGTAGATACTTTGCCAGGAATAAGGACTGCTGTGCTGCTGAAAAGGACTGACACTCTGCTGGACTGCTGTTCTGAAGGACTGCTGCCCTGCTGTGCTGTCCTACTTACTGTTGCCCAACCTGGGTGAGGAGCACTGGCCCTGCATCTCTTGAACCCAGAACCCAAGAGTGACACCAAGAGCTAGTTGTCTGGCCTCCTTATATGAATCCTTAGGAACACAACAGGCTTCCTACACCCGTGCACCTGTACCTGGATTCTGCAATCTGTGAGTCTACCATGCTAGGTAGTGCCACTCCGTCTTGGACCCTTAAAAAGTATGTCTAAGGTGTTCCTCAGACTCTGTCAATCCAGCGGAACTGACAGATCTAAACTGCTATGAGGTGCATATCTAAGCAGAACTGATGCATCGCTGCTGCGGCGTGGAGTGAACCCATCGCAAAGACCCGCATTGCATTGCAGCCCATTGGTACTGCCATGGCATGGAGCATCCTCAGCACAGGCCCTCGCATCTCATCAACGTCAGTCACAACAACAATATCTGACTCCACATTGCAGCCTCTCAGCTCCCCTGAACTGATGCCTCACCTGTGCAACACATCCCCAATAACAGATTTCACATCTCAAGCCCCCGCCGATGTGATCATTGATGACAGTCAAGTACCTCGCACGGCAGCCTTATAGAATCTCAGAACCAACACATCGCTCTGGCTGCACAACACATTTTCAACGCATATCATCCCAACCCTCTTGAGACCATGCTTTTTCATGTTTTTTTATGACTTCTCATGGTACTTAGTACCAAACTGGGTCCCCGTATCCGACCTATGCTCCATTGTGGTCAGTCTGAAGTTGTGACTTTGTCCTGGTCCCACATGACCAGATAAGCACAGTTGTCACTTTTTGCTTTTGGTGCTATTTTTACCAAAATCTTTAAAATTGCACATCTCGAGTTCTACTGATTGGATTTTTGTCATTTGTATCTTGTTTAATGTATTATAATTATCAATTTTTTGACTCGATATGAGGTCTTTTTGTGTGGTGTTTTTCACTTAATTACGGTTTGTAGTTTTGCACAAATACTTTACACATTGCCTCTAAGTAAAGCCTGACTATTATGTTGCCAAGCTACCAGACAGTTGACCACAGGTTAATTTAGGTTTGGCATGTTCCTTACCCTGACAAGAATTATGGTTGTTGCTTGACCTGGTTCATACCCCATTCAAACAACAATCCAATTTCTCATGTATGGGTATTTACAAAACTTGTACGAAAAGCCATCTAAGGTACAACAGACAATGGATGTTGGCAATACCTGACATGTTAGATACATAAATAGATTAACAAATTTAATCTCAGAAAAGTTACATTTCCCCAGCCTGAAAAGCAGAAACGCACTATTGGCCAGCCTTCCACAAGCAGACATGCACTCATGAAGGAAATTAAAATTTAGCAGCATGCCACATATGAACAGTAGAAAAGAGTAAATTGCAAATTCTTTTGTCTCTCAATTTCTCTAAAGTTTTACTTTTTTAATGTTGAGAGTTTTGTGAGCTAATCTCATGCACTTTAGAAGCTGATCACAAGATAGTACTGGAGACTTTGTCAAGATCCAAGGTTGGTTTACCCCTAAATGTTTATACAGAAATGCTTCAAAACTGAGGCCCAGATTTACAAGATGCCTGCGCCGTCAATGCATCACTTTTTTGATGTGTTAGCCGCACAGGCTGCTGACCCATATCTACAAGGCGATACAAGCCACTTTGCGTGGCTTTGTATGCCTTGTAGATAGGGAGTAAGGCCATGTAGCACAACTTGCTGTGTTGCCTTACTTTGAGTTGTGGAGGTGTTTTCATGGGTTTGTACGCAGTCCCAGATTTACAAGGTTTTGTAAACCTAGGAATGTTGCAAAACCCGACGCCACCCCATGGGTGGCGTAGAAGTGACACAATGGGGAGAAATATCTTGAAGACCTCCGGGTAGTCTTGCAGCAGCAAGAGGTAGGAGTCCAGCAGCAGATGAGGTGTGGGTGAGGATGTAGACCATTGTGGGCCCCCTAGGGGAAGTTTGTAGGTGCTACAGTCCCAATAAGGGCACCTCTGAAACAAAAAGAGGCACCTACACTTCACTCCAGAGATTAGAATAGTCCCTGGCTTATATAGCTGGTGTCATGAGGCAGAGGCAATAACAGCAGTCCTGCCGATGTGACATCAGTGAGCTTGCCATTCAACTTTTGGCTATATGTACCATCTTAGAATCTACGGAGTGGAAGCAGGACTCCTACATCAAAACAATGTCCTGACAAGCCTGCAGGCCCATCTCAGTGTTGTGCTGCCTTCCTTGTTGGTACAGGTAAATTCTGCTGGGGACAGGGGAGCCACATCTTCAGCTCCTGATATGGGAGTGCCTCAGATGCCTTTTGCACAAACACCACCACCCACAGGTGAGGCCCCCCACAAATCAGAGGAGGAAGATGTGGACTTTACCAATTTCTGACAGAGAACTAGAGAATAACATTTTGTCTGTGCCTCGCGGCCAGTTTCCCATTGGACCTGTGTTGACTAATGTGAGAAAACAGGGCTGATTGCAGATGCCCCCTAACTTTTTGCCCCCATTTTCCACTTTTTGCTGGTGTTTTCCTGGCTCTGATGGTGCCCTGGGTACTGCTAACCAGTCCCAGGGCCTGTGCTCTGTGTAAAATGGATATGCAAATTAGGCTAATTATAATTGGCTAAGTTAACCTACCTATAAGTCCCTAGTATATGGTAAGGCATGTAGGTTTATGGACCTCAGCATAGGTAGTGCACCCATAGGTGCACTGCTGATGTGTCCAGTGTCATTTTAAAGGCAGGCCTGCCTTGCTGGCTGCTTTTAAATTAAAGTTATATGCAAATTCGACTTTGGAATTAAAAGTAGTTCCAAAGTCTTAAACTACCTTATTTTTACATATAAGTCACCCCTAAGGTGTGCCCTATGTGCCCCTAGGGCTGGGTGCCCTGTAACTATAAGAAGGGACTTTATAAAAATAGTTTTATAAGCCCTGGTGAAGGAAAAACAGCCAAATTTGTTTTTCCCTCATTGTAGTAAATGGCCTTCATAGGCTAGAATGGGGAGACTTTATTTTAATTTTTAAAGTCTCCTTAAATGATGCATAACAAGAATTTGGTATCAAATTAATTGTTGTAATAAATCCCACAACTTCCAGTTGTGGGATTTAATATAACTTGTTCAGGTAAAGAGTTTTCAACTTTACCTAAAAAGTTGCAATTTCAGCCCTGCATTGTTTTTGCAGCTGTGCTCTGATTGGCCAGCCTTTAGCAGCTTGGCCTAGCTGCCTTGATGAGGTGTGAAGTGGCCTGGCTTCACACAAAGGAATGTGCCTGTGGGAAGGAATCTCCCCTCAGCAGATGGTGAGACAGGAAGGGGGAGGGCTGCCAAACTGGTCTTCAAAGGCAGAGAAGGACATTTGGAGCAACCAGCAACACCCCCACATCCTGCAACCCCAGACAACTAGGTGCCCCCTTGATTAGATTAGGAGAGGGCAGGAGAGGGGTGTGTTTATGATTTTTAGCCACACCAGTGGGTGGGCTCAGAGAGATGTAACCTCCAAAAATCAGATTCAGCCATGATGGATTTTTAGAGAATGTTGCCTCCTGGGATTGATTTTTGCCACACTTCCCAGGAAGTGGTCATCACAGGGGAAGGACCCTGCACCTGATTGGAGAACCAGGACCCCCCTGCTTTTCACCCAGGAGCAAGGATAAAACTGGCAGACCTGCACCCACACCTCAGTTCCCTACCACATCCAACAAGGAAGAACAACAGAAGAAGAAGTACTGCCCTGCTGGACCCCTGGCCTGCACCTGGAACCTGCACTCAGAAGGACTGCACCAGCTGCACACTTGGGCTTCACCACAAGAAGGACTTTGCCTGGCTTCAACTGGTTCAAGGAGGGACTCCCCCCTGTTTGCTACAGGTGGAAAATTGCTATCCAGAGTCCCCTGCACAAACTCCTGAAGAAAGCGACCAGCTGACCACTGTCCAGTGGACAAAAAGGAGTTTGCGCCAGGTGCATTCTGGGAGTTGTAGTCCGCACCCCCCAAGAACCATCTCAGAACTTCTGGACCCTTGGGGTGAGCTGTGGACCCAAAAGAACCTTAAAAGGACATCTGGGAAAAGCCCCAGAAGTTTGGAGAAGTTTGGACAACTTTTGTAAAAAAGCTCCATAGAGGGACCGACCCGCGGTGGCAACTGTAGCCGGCTTGCCTCAACCGCGACCCGGCCTGATTTGCTGGTTCGTCCCGGTAAAGAAAAATCTCTGAAAAAGAGACTAAGTCCGAAGGTAAAAAGTTGACCGGGACCTCCCAGCCAGCGTATCCGAGAAGGGCTCCAAGGACGTCGGATCAAGATCCAGGTTTACCCCGGTCGAAGGATTTTCACCTCGAAAAAACGACTAAGTACGAAGGTAAAAATCTCCACCGAGGATTCCAGCATCGCGTATCCGGAGAAGGGCTCTAGGAGGTCGGATTGGACTGGCAGGTTCGTCCCGCTGAAGAAAATCTTCGAAAAAAAGACTAAGGTGGTCATTCCAACCCTGGCGGTCCATGACCGCCGGGTTGGAGGACCGCGGGAGCACCGCCGACAGGCCGGCGGTGCTCCAATGGGCATTCCGACTGCGGCGGTAAAGCCGCGGTCAGACCGGCAACACTGGCGGTCTCCCGCCAGTGTACTGCCGCCCATTGGAATCCTCCAAGGCTTCCGACCCCCCTACCGCCATCCAGTTCCCGGCGGTCCGCCCGCCGGGAACCGTATGGCGGTAGGGGGGGTCGCGGGGCCCCTGGGGGCCCCTGCAGTGCCCATGCCAGTGGCATGGGCACTGCAGGGGCCCCCGTAAGAGGGCCCCTAAATGTATTTCACTGTCTGCTGCGCAGACAGTGAAATACGCGACGGGTGCAACTGCACCCGTCGCACAGCTTCCACTCCGCCGGCTCGATTCCGAGCCGGCTTCATCGTGGAAGCCTCTTTCCCGCTGGGCTGGCAGGCGGCCTGAAGGCGGCCGCCCGCCAGCCCAGCGGGAAAGTCAGAATTACCGCCGCGGTCTTTCGACCGCGGAAGGGTAACCTGACGGCGGGACTTTGGCGGGCGGCCTCCGCCGCCCGCCAAGGTCAGAATGAGGGCCTAAGTGTGAAGGTAACATTTTAACCGAGGCCTCCCGCGGCCTGTAGCCGAGCAGGGCTCCATCGCGGTCGGCCTGAAACTTTGACTTTGCCCCGGTCGAGGTGCAACCAGATGACCCGATTGGCGCTTTTTGTTTCTAGGCGCTAAAAAAAGAAAATTCTTTAAAAATTCATATCTCCGGTTCCCCTTATCTGATTTTATTCGTTTTGGTGTCATTTTAAAGATAAAAATATAATCTATTTTTATATGGTTTTGGATTTTGAAACAGTTTCCTGCGTTTTTTTTTATTTACTGTTTTGTGATATTTGAATGCTTTACACTCTGTCTCCTAAGTTAAGCCTTGACGCTCGTTGCCAAGCTACCAAGGGTTGAGCTGGGTTTAATTTACTGAGACCTAACTGGACCTTAGTGGAGGTTAGTGGCCTATTGCTAGGTGTAGGTACCTACCTGCCCTTACCAATAACCCATTTTCCAACAACTAATATTCCATGACCCCCGTCATCTGGTACTGCCTCCTTTGTTTGCCCACCTGTTTGGCTTATCCATTTGTGGACTGTCAATGATGCCTACTTTATTTAATGACAATTGGCATCTCCCTCACTAGCATTCTCCTCTCCTCCACATGTCACATAACATGTATTTCCCCTGGACTCTGTCTGGACATCCCTTAGCTCTCAAAAATGTCTGAGCATTTGTTGCAAGAACTGATATTGTGATTCATCGTATTTAATTACTGGTAAATAAATGCACCTGTGTGTTGTATGCCTTGTATGCCTGTTGCTGATTGGACTAAGTAGAATATTGTGGATGTGCTGACCCAAAAGACACTTCCTACTATGTAAAGGGAATTGTGTGTCACAGAACTATGGACAAATCTACACATTCCTAGGGGAATAGGTAAGGTGAACCCTATGTGCATCTCAACTAGCAAGAAATTCCCCAAGTTCACAAGCATGAAGTGCCACAATTAGCAAATACTCAATGGGAAGTGTGTTTGAAGTCTTCAAGCAGTTGGGGGCCACTTCCATAGACACAATCCAGCAAAGAACTCTGATGTTACATTAACATGGTGCAAGGATGAGTGTGTAAGTGGCTGGCATCAGTGTGTGAACCAACACATCATTGATTTTTGTAAATGGGTTGACATATTTATCCCTACAATACATGTAACGTGCATTACATACACAGTGCAAATGTAGGTGACTACATGTGTTGGCTGGAGTTTCCATTCACACAAATAGATCCAATGACAGTGCCCAAACATGGTTAGAGATCCAATAGATTACTTGATTATAAAATTGACTGACTCTTGTAAACAGGCATCTCACAAAGTTACACATATAGACAAGAACTGTGTGGACATCCAACAGCATGTGAATAAATCACCCCAGGTATATCTCACAAATTCTGTGCAGTAAATCATTAATCAGTCATAAAAGTAGAAAGTATTGTTTATTATAAGTAATATCAAATATCTCTATCTAAAAATACCTACACTTCATTATCTTACCCTATCTAAACTATATATAAACTAACCTACCCTAACTAACCTACACCACCTTACTTTAACTCTATCTTAACCTACCTCTATACATATACCCCAACAGACAAGGTAAATATCAGGCCCCCACTCCTATACACATAGTCACACAATACAAACATAAATTACACCTATACACAAACTAGTTAGACATGGAAACCTAAACAAATCTCTATATATATTTTGCATTTTTTAAATATTTTTTATAAAACACATCAACACCCTCGCCCATTAAAAAACCTAGCCACGCCTATCTACACCTAAAAACAAGTCGCTAATAAAATCTTAAACTAGCTAATACTAGCCTAAGCTATCCCTATGCTAAAACGTATCCTAATCTTTGCTAAAATACTAAACTTGGAAAGAACAGGGGAAAGGTAAATGCCTGAGGGAGGTCTATATTTGAACACTAACATGGTCCATAAACTGCTGCAATGTTGTCATCATGGCTTGCAGTGTGGCAAGTTCTGCCTCAATTGCAGGCATCATTTGTTTGAGGTTTGTAAAGTCTTTCAGTGCCTTTGTCTCAAAATGGGATCTCACTGATGAAGCTGTGTCATCTAGGAAATGAGCAGGTTTGACTTAAAGTCTGGGTACTGGCAGAATGCCTTGACTGAGGGTGCCAAAGAGAGGTCAGCATTTTCAACACAAGAGGGGCACTGCCAGTTCAGGGTCATGCCTTTGGGTTGAAAAATATCCCTGCCACCTTTCATAGGCTGGTCAACAAGGTTTTGGCTGGGTTGGAGGATTTCAGAGCCACCTTCCTGGATGACATTCCAGTGTTCAGCTTCAGCTGGGAAGAACACCTGCAGTACCTCTGTGAAATGATGGGGGCCCTGCCGGAGGCATGCCTCACTATTGAGGCTAGTAAGTGCTAAAAAGATCAGGGATCTGTGGTTTATCTTGGATACCAGGTGGGGAGTGGCCAGGTGAAACCCACACAACTCAAAATTGATGTCCTTCTGGCTTGGGAACCCACCAAGACCCAGACTATGGAGAAAGCCTTCTTAGGCCTCACCGGGTACTACAGGAGTTTGTTAAGGGGTATGGCACCATTGTTGCTCCCTTGACATAACTGACTTCCAGAAAGCAGCTCAAGAATGTGATCTGGACTGAGGCGTGTCAGACCGCTGTTTATGCCCTGAAGGCAGCCATGTCAGCCATGTACACTGCACCTATGCCGAAGGTACTCAACTTCTCCAAGGAATTTGTTGTGCAGACTGACACTTCAAAGCATGGACATGACGTATGTCTTCGGTTGTGGATGTGGCATTATATATGTTGGAAGTATGGTAAGAAACCTCAAGATACCTTTACAGGCATGCCATACGTAGTAGGGACGATATGTACCCCATGACCACACATATGGTTGAACAACATACAGGTATGGTTGCTGTTTGGTTCCAAGGGATTGATCAAGCTCCCCAGAATATTAGGGGTGGCAATGGGGAGCTGGGGTTGAGACAAAATGAGGCGGGCTGGATTAATGGCTCCATTGTGTTGAGATGGGGCACAATACTGAGAATGAGTTCCACTATTTCTTATAATCTTTCCACACACATTAGTGAGGGGTAATTCTGTCTCCAGGAAACCCACTTTCTTCATACCATCTGTGGGACCTTATAACTTATAAGACTATTTGGATATATGTACCTGGTTATTTGAAGCCTGTGCCCTACGATCATGAATGAGAATTGGCCATATGGGATGTGATAGTGATTCTTTATTAAGGCTTAGAATTAGGGGTCAATGTTGATATTTATGACAGTCAAATTGGAGGTTATTGATTGCCCTAGCCCTGTGGTGATTGTGGGGTAATAATTTGGATAAACACTATAGTCTTTGTATTTTCCTCACTTTGGTTTAAGATGTGTCAAAAAGGCTTGCCGGGGCAGATGGGTTCCGTGGAGCGGTGGGGTAGATGCCCTTTGCCATGTGTGGAATTACAGGAGTAGCACAGGGTTCAAATCCGGCTCATGACACTATTTTATTTTTATCCCAATTACATACATTTTTTGTTTTCATTTGCATGATAGTGCTTTTGATGTAGGGTATGGCACGAGTGGACTGTGTCGTTACATGTGCGTTGATACATACATTACTGTGGTTTCTAGGTGAATGTCGAATTTACATTTGCGATAAATAGTGGTACCTTTTTTCTCTATTGTGGATGAGGACATCCATAAATAGCATGGAAATGATAGAGGAAATTTGTGGAGAGATGGACTATTTGCACTCAGTCCTATTCTATCCAGTTGGACCAACACAGGGGTCGAATTTGGCTTATGAATTTATTTTTATTTAATCATCAATCACATAATTGTTTTTTTTTTATTATAATTCTGATTATTTGGATTAAAATATTCTGTAATGATTTAGGGTTTCTATGCACATTTTTCTCTATGGTTTAATTGTGCTACACGAATAGACTTTAAACATTTGACAGTATAATGGTGTGTGCATTTCACTTTAATTGGCTTTGGACATGTGATATTTGTGTAGTGTTTAAATCGGAGTGAATTTTGAGGCAAGGGTTAATTAGCCTGGCGTCCTACTGAGTGATTTCAAGAATCAGGAAAGTGGCTTATCATGGTCACTGCAATTTGAATTGTATGGCATTGGTGAGTTCTGATGTAATATGAGCTTTCCTTTTCAGTTATTTAGGCCGAGCATCTGACTTTTGATAAAAAATGTTTATGGTGTTTTACTATTAGAATAAGGGCTTTCTACTTAAATGCATGATTTCGGCATGTTAGAAATATGACTTTGTATGTCTGGATGATGTTTTTAAACACTGTTCGGTCCTTCCTTTATGACTTCTTTAACCCTATGAACTGTTATGCTGTGTTTATCTTGGTCATGGAATTAAATAACTACTTTTGTTTGGAAAGCCTTTTGGTTAACAAGGAACGCTTTTCATTCAGATGCCCGCTAAGTAAAAGCATGCTTCAAACTTGTTTGGTTTGTAGCACTCTTATCTGATAAGGGGCATGTGATTTTTTAATGATATGCTACTAGTGTTTGTTAAGAATACTTGGGGCCTCATGTTGATGTAATCAAATTATAGTAACATGGGGTGTAATCACAAATGGGGAATATTGACAAAAGGTTTCTTATTCGAGTTAACAATTTGTATTTTGTTTGATTTTGTGAATTGCCTGCAATTTGGTTTTCAGATGTGTGTGTTTTGAATTAAAAGGAGGTATGGGCAGGACAAATGGACATTGATATTCTATATGATTGTTTGGTAATTTTTGCAGGAGTTAACATACGTTACTCAAAGAGACTGTGCCATGGAATGCATATATTTGGACTTGGTAACCTTCCATATGAATAGAAAATATTAATGGCGCATAACCAAATTCAGCCTTTTGGATTGATTCTCTTAGGCCTATGTTTTAAGTGTACATTGGGAGAGGATAATTGTCTACCCTGTTCTTAATTATCTCGTTTGGAGGCAGTATAATAAGATCAATTACCAAAACATTATATAAAAAGAAAATGGGGTTGTGGGTACCCATGTAATAGTTCTCATGGAATGATACGAAATGTCCCACAATTCCTGTTAGTTTGGGCCTTTTTTGGTTATAACTAATAAATAATCATTAACCCTTATGATAATGAGAAAGTGTACCCTACCACCGATGCATGCATTAGGATGGGGAGTAGTAATCTGCTCATTCTTAGTTTTTGAATGCAGCACACTCATAGAATATGTGAATTAGAGGGAAACCATGGTCTTTGCCATTTCTCTTTTGGCTCTGCTTCTTATTATGTTGTGTCACATGTAGGCATATATTTTTTTAGCAATCATTTATGTGTTCAGAGGGAAAGTTTTATCAATGTATATGTTTGTTAAGTTGTTAAGGTATATTTGGACATTTTTTTCTGCTCTTCTTTTTATTCCTGTCTCTGAAGCATTTGGATGTCTTGGGTGATTTTTGTCATTACATATTTCGAATCATGGTGATATGTATGTGTTCTATATGAAAATTGTGTACACTTTATGTATGTTTATTTTACAGCCCTGAGGAAGTTCACATGTGGTGAACAAAACACGTTGGCTGTTTTCTTTAGTATATTGAAGTAAATAAAGACTGTATTGGAGGATCATGCCTGGATGATTCTATGTTTCCTTGAATTCTGTTAGTGCCCCTCCATCTATAATTTATAGACTTTTGACCTTTTTTTTGTTGCACCTTTTGGAGCAGCGAATGTTTTGGTTGGGAGCATGACATAATAATCAAAATATGTAGGACAAGGTGGAGGTGTGGTTACTACTAGCTTGCTGCTCCAGTTGGAAGGCTGCTTTACTTTGTTTGAGATGAGCAGACACATATATTAATGTTGTGATGCAATTAACAGGGTTCAAAACTGTAGTTACAATCACCAAAATTGTGGATGGCTGACTTAGTTTATTGGACGTTAGGCACCGCCCACAAGCAGAAGTTGATCTTGCAATGGGCGGTTTCAATCGTAGTGGACACAGCCATAGTCTTATGCTGGTGACTGTGATGGTTGTGGGCCAATGACTATGGCTGTGTGCAGCGATGACTGTGTACGTGGTGTACATGTATGCCGTGTTTTGCTAAATCACTCACTTGACTCCAGACCGTGCTGCCATCAACACCTCCACCACATCAGCCACTGTGTGCTGCCTCTGGCATGCCATGGCAAGCAGGTGAAAAGGCCCCTGCCTTCTCTCCTGGGGAGCTGGAGAGGCTTGTTGAGAAGTTCCTTCCGCTGTATAAGCAGCTCTATGGCTCACCAGAGGAGCAGATAAGAACCTTATAGGGATATTTGACTCTGACACCATTCTTTCCTTTCTTCTAGGCTATAATGTGCATCTGAGTGCCAGTGAGACTTTTTGTGTGCCTGTTGTCACATTTTGAGTTCCATACTTGGGATGTACATGGTGCGGGTAGTAGAGACTTCACATTACCATTGTGTTATGTGATGCATCTTAGATCCTCCTTCTGTTGCATTCATTTATCTAGGCAAGGAGACCTTACAGCCATGCAATGACATATCTTTGGATATGATGTTTGTAAATGTAAAACAACATGTATATGCATTTCAGCATGAGCTATGTATGTATTCAGTTTGAGTCATTTTAGGATCTCGTTTGCAATGTGTACATTCCCACAGATCACTTAGCCTTACCCAACTGTTGTATGAGAACTATGTAAAAATCACTGCCCCCCCTTCAGAGTGCCACACAACCCTGAACCCACATAGAGGATGAACACAGGATGTTCTGTAATGCATAGAAGTGATAGAAATGTGGGTGTCATGTAGGTTCTGTATGCTCAGCCTGCAGAGACCAAGGCCTATCATACGTTTTTCCCAGTATGGGACATAGACCAGACTGGGGAAGAGCTACTGTGGTTATGCAACTGTCCACTGGTAGAAATCTGTGGCAAGACTTGACTCTAAGACTTTTTTTCATTGACTACATTAGGAATGGGTACTGATGTAACCCCCTAACCTAGTACATATTTGCAGTGACCCTCATTGGCAAGATATGTCATTGACTTATGACAGGTCCATTACTTCCACACCTCCATTGTCACCTTTGCATCAGTCAAATTTGTCAAGTGAGGGTGTATTGCATGTGATAAACCTACAGTGTGGATGGTTGGTTGAATCAAGGGGAGGGCATGACGTGACTCATTAGCTTGGTTACATGCAACCAATTCGACCAAAATGCCTTAGTAAATTGAATGCCATCTCTGTAGGGTTGCCGCATTTGGTAAAAGGTATGTACTGTGCTACAATTACATACTATTCAAACTCACTCTGAAGTGGTATGGGATTACATTGGGTAGATGACATGTTCACACATGCAAAGGGAAGAGACTTTCAGTGCCACCCATGGTAGCCCTTTCATTGTCACATGTCCTATGGTGTAGTCTGGACTGTGGTTGTTGCCTCTAGGGACTGTAGGCATTGAGTCAATGTAGATGGATGTAAATGTGTCTGCACAAACAGGTCCTAAGCGTTTACCCTTCAGAATGTCACAATGGTGTGATGTGTTTCATTGTGGCTCACATCAAAGACCATTTTGCTTGAGCCTGGGCTAACTGATGTCATTGGGCTTGCTTAGTCATTGTAGTCCATGAGTGGAGTAGTCTGCAGATCACTTCAAAAATGTGTTTTCTGTTCCTGTACTTATTGGCATGTGTCCTTCACACTTGTTGTGTGTAGGCAGTTACAACATATGTGTGCCTGGTGTTTCTGAAAAGTGTGTGGAAAAATCAGTTGGACAATGAAATGGAGTTTTAACCTTTCCATTTGTCTTTTGCATCCATTCAGGTAAGTACCCATCAGAAGAAAGGGATTTGGAGAGCCATCGCCAGGAAGGCGTGGACCCTGGGGGTCCATAGCCGGCATTGTGCCTACTGTCTCATGATGTGGGAGGACCTAAGATGCTGATCCTGGAAGATTGCAGAGGTCCAGCTGGGGCTGTTCTCCCAAAGTAGGCAGGGTGCACACCAGAGCCTGACCCTTCTGATAGTCAACATTCTGGCTGTGGCCAACCCCGAGCTTGATGGGCATTTGAGGGGAGCACAGCAGCTACATGGGGGTGAGTCCTTGGCAACTTCCTACCGGTTACATTGCCAAGCTGAAATGTTAGAGTCTACCATCTCCTCCTGAAGATTGGTGATGGGCCATGTGTGACACAAAAGATGAGTTAATGTTTGTGTAGGTATGGAAGCTGGTGCATGCTGATGTTCCTTGCCTATTGGCCTTGCCTATTAGCCCAGTGACCTAGAACACACCAGACTACAGTCCACTAGCATTATGCTCTCCAGGGCCAATAAATTGCTGAGTACAGTGATCAATCAGGTCATGCTTTTGTTGTTATGTGTGTCATTTGTACCTAACAGTTCACTTGTCTTCAGTGTGTCAGCCCCATCAACAAACAACATGATGTAATAGATCACTGTACTCAGCCATGTGTCTGCTCAAGTGAGCGTATTGGCGTCAGTCCCCCACAGGCCACTTGTCTTCATTTTGTGGCAAGTGCTGGTGCCTCACTGATGGCTCTCGTGTGAATGTGGCCATCATACATGGTACATAGCATACATTGCCCTTTGGGTGCAGTCACAGAGCAATACTTCCCCTTGGTAAGTAGTGAATGTCTAATGACTTTTGGTAACATCACTGTTGCCATCATTCTTTGAGCCTACATGTTAGCATCTGTGCCTTTCAATTTAGACATTTTATTTACACTGCTGTTCATTGCATGGTCTACCTGTCTTCATGGGATGCTGTCTGATCCCATCACATATGGGTACATGCCAGCGTGTGTTTGGAATTTGACATATGTGATGGCGCTACAGTTCATATGGTGCAACAGACACGAGTGTGTCACCATTGCTTGGTTTTCACTCCATATCATTTTGCGTGTACAATTCCATAAGCAATGAAGGGCAGGACAGGTAGGACTACAGTTTTTACTCGCATTGTGCATTTCCATGCCATTGATGAATCATTTGAAAAAGTGCTTAGTACCTGTTAAATGGTGAAGGATCATTACCAAACAGTTGACATGCATCAGGGAGTTGACTTGCAGGGATGTGTGAATCATATTTGTACACTCATTCATCTGAGTGAATCTGTGTTTGCATGACAAAAAGGGACAGCGATTTCCCTTCCCATTGGACAACATTTTAAGGGCCTTTGACAGATACTGGTGATTCCTGGAGCCTCTACAAAATTAAATGGACTATTGTTTTTTACTTATGCAATCTAAGTAGGGTATTCCCAGCAGTACCAATCAAGACATGTGATTTTCCTGGGGCTAGTAGATTCATTGTGGTGTGGATATTTGCAGACAAATCTCCCAAACATTTTGTCCAAATTGTCTCCAGTGTAGTTTTCTGTGCAAGATGTGCTATCTGTCAGAGCAACATAAATATAACTTCCATGAGTCTGTGTAGTCAATTGACATACTGTGAAGTTACAGTTGGGGATTTATTTACAGTGTGACATGGGTGTTTCCTACTGTACTTCTTGCTGCAACATGAAAGGAATATTTGGCCATTTTTTTATTATGATGTGGTATTGGGTATAGGAAGATTAGCTGGATAGATGACCTTGTGTGGGATCTGTGAGACTGAACTTGGCATTGCCATACTATTTTGTGACAACAGGTTACTTAGGGATACTATATAAGCCAAACCATTCAAAGTGGTAAGGTCATTTTCTTGGTCCATGGGTACATTATGTAAGTGTCTGGTGATCAAAGCTGCTGTTCAAGTGTGATCAGACATATGTAGTGTCCCTATTTGTCTTTATAATTTCAGAATCAGCACAGGCAAGCAGAGGAGACAGGGCCGAAAATGTGGGTAAGCAGCTGGCCATGGTACCTCCAGTCAAGAGACATCAGACACGGATGAACCCAGTGACTGAGAGGAGTTCCACGGAGGACACAGGATGAGATCATCATCTTTGGATTCTTCCTCAAGTGTCCACTCCCAAATGGTGGCGGACCCATCAGGACCTGTACCTGTTTCATCATTGTCCAAAACCTCCAGTGCCATTTCCAACCTCTCTGCTGCTCTTTACCCAGTTGGCTGTGCCCACTCACCCAAGAGGGTGGGCACCTCCTTCACACCAGGCATTTCACCCCCTGCCCCTGTTACTCCTGCTGCCCTGAGTGAGGATACTATTGACCTCCTGAGGAAAATCTCTGTGTCGGACTGCCATTCTGATGCCATCCAGGTGCAGAACAGAAAGTTTCAGCAGGTGGTTGAATGCCTGGAAGCATTCAAAGTGCCATGTCTGGCCTATAGAGATGTCTTCAGGCTCTAGACTTCTCACTGACGGCAGCAGTCTACCCTCCACAATCCTACACCCACCATCTACCTCTTTCCCATTTAGTTCACCTCTTCCCATACCTGTCCGAAGCACACACACACACATTTGCATGCACCCACCTCAAAACACACAAGCAGCACACATAAGCACAAGCACCACGTGACAAACTGGTACGCAAGCACTCAACAGTTACTTACACACACCGCCACACCTGCCATTCCCACAGACACCACCCCAACACACATGGACCCACACACCACACACACAATACCCCCGACACAACCCCAACACTCACAGACCCCCCACACCACATACACCACCCCAACAGCCATCACAAACACCATACCCCAGACACCACAATCATCCCCACAGACCCACACACCACACACACCATACCCCCAGACACCACAACACCCACAGACACAGCCACTACACCCACCTTAGCCATAAGCTCCACCTCACAGACCTACAAGAGACGCAAATGCCCACACACACAACAGACACCACCCAAACCCAAGCATACCTCAGACACACACACACACCAGTACTAACAACACCCGCAGCTGACACAAGCAATTCCTCAGCCTCCCAAAGCCCCTAATCCCGTCTGCAGACCCTACCTGTTTATCCTGACTCTGGGAGTACTGCTGGTGTCACCCAGGACAAGGGGAGATGTTCAATGGATAAATATGTTGGTGGTTATCATTCAGGGTGTTATTGTATTGTGTGCTGTTTGATACAGTAAGTATTTCATCTTTGCTTGGCCAATGTCAACATCTATTGGGTTACATTTGTCCCCCTGATGTACATTGGACATTCATATCATGTGTGCAAGCTGGAGTTTTGTTTGTCCACACATGGAGGGTGGTCAATTGTGCTCCCTTCTTATACATTTGACTGACCATGTGTCTACCTTTTAGCTACTTCATCTAAATGTGTTATACATGGCATTGCTGTTGTATTTGCTTTCTTGACTTGCACTTACACATTTGGCACATGGGCACGTGGTTATCCTGTTCCTATGCAAGTAGTGTTTTAGGGGCATGTGCAAAGTGAAATGTGTCCCAGGACAGCATCCTTTCTGGGGTCACCCTAATGCTGCCATCCTCATTCTGCAGATATCATTTACATTGTGAGCGTAGGATATTTGTCTCACAAGACATTGTGCATCACATTTACCTTCCATTCTCCTGCAATGTTGGTAATATGTGTGGGTCCATTACAGGAATTTTGCATGGAAGGGTTATTTGGGTTAAATTACACATCCATACATATGTGTCTTCATTATCATGACAGGCCATGACATGTGAGCAATGTGAGGGTGTCAGTTTAATTAGTAGGTGTGATATTGATTTGTTGCTACTGTTGTGTGAAACAATTTTATGTACACTTCACTATCCCTGAAACTGTGATGCGCAGACGTGTGGTTTTGTGGACTGTGATGGTGCAGTGTTAGTGACCTCCTGACAGGGGCATCATGGGGCTGTGATTGAGTCATATGTTGTGTATTACTCTGACCGAGGACACTCAAATTCATACTTGGTCCACGGTGCACAGCCTCAATACCATGTCTATGGTGGCGCATCATTTGCCTATTGAGTTTGGCGACATGGATAGGTGTTTTGTCTTACCTTTGGTTTCGTCAATGGCTGTGATCATTTTGTACTCCCTCTATCAGCAGCAGCAGAGGCAGGACTTGAAGGATTGGCTTCATGGCAGCTAAGGATGTGTAAAGCTGTCTACAGGTGGGATTCTGCCTTATAAGACTTTGTTTCTGTCAGCTGAGACGTGGTGGTTGAACCGCCACAGTGACATCTGTGTAAAGCAACCTCATTATATTGCCAGCAGAAACACCAGCGGTCCGTCCTTCGGCAGCCTCATTGGCCTATCTCGTGGCCGCAGTTGTCTGCTCTGCCTGTCAGTGCCCACGAGGCTGTGGTGGTCTTTCGTCTATGGAACTGCATGCATCATATTATGGTGGTCCAACCGCCAACTTGACGGTGGTCGGACTGTCGCCATTGTGATCCACGGACCACTAAACTTGTAATCAGGCCCTAAGTCCAATGTGAGACTCTATGATGTCACATATATATATTTATTCATTAGCTATTCTTTTATAACAGTGACTTCTCAACTTATTTTTACATGTAAGAAAGGAGTAAACATAAATAGTTTTTTGGTCACAAAATGAAATATTTGTTAGCATTAAAATCTAAAGTTTCTTAAATGTCACCCAAAAAGCTTTGTTTTTTAATACATTGTATCGGCAGTCGTACATAAAAAGTAATTTGTTTCAAGTTGTTTTGATTGATCGCAGGCTATAGTAAAATTGATAACTGGTTCATCAGGCTTTCACTTAAAGTCTCTGAGACTGATGAAAAAAACTTTTGATTTGATTCTTGGTGAAGCAGAACAGGGAGACAAAAGGATGGGTAGATGATAAAATACATCAAATCTGAGGGGAGGTACGTTAAAGCCAGTGGTTACAGTTGTGATAACAACAGAAAACAATTGCTTATCCAATAAATACACTTGTTTTGAAAAAAAAAGATGGATTAACAGATAAAAAGTACTCAACTCATTCCAAAGGAAAAAGCCAATAATCATTATTAGCAACTAATAAAAGTAAAATGTTGAAATACGTTATTAGGAATAATTGCTAGCAGGTTAGCAGATACGCGACTTCAATTGTATGAAATAGTCAAATAAAATCTAAATCTATTTAAGTACATTTTGAATCATAAACTGGTTTGGAATTTGTGAATACCAGCCAGTCCCTGGTGTCTCTGTATACCAATATTCCAACTTCTCTCATCTTAACTAAATACAAAAAGTGGATTGCCTATAGTGGATTCTCTTAGGAAAGAACTTTAAAAAAAGACGTTAAAAAATGACTGTTTCATTTGAAATGTGTGCTTCAAAGTGCAGATTGGGTATGAGGAACAATAGCATCTGAAATGTAACATTTTGGGAACTTTAGTGAGAGAAGTGGAAGCCTGCACTTGGCCCGTTTAGTTAAGGCGTGTGCAGCAAAAATAAGTCCAAACATAGCATGCTGCAGTTTACTTTGCTTATGTTTCATGTGACTATGTCACCAAACAGTCATCACTCCTAAAAGAACACTGTTCAGAATAGGCACTCCTAAGAAAGCACTTAGGAGCTATCATTCCAAACAAGACATAGAAGTATCTTGCCTGTTAGCTTGTTTTATAGCAATCAATCATTGAATTTGAAGAGCGCTCTACGTACCCGTGAGGGTTTCAAGGCGCTGGAGGGGGAGAGGGGGGGTGAGCTAGTGTTACTGATCGAAGAGCCAGGTCTTGAGGAGTCTTCTGAAGGTGAGAAGGTCTTGGGTCTGTCGCAGGTTTGTAGGGAGCGTATTCCAGGTTTTGGAAGCGAGGTATGAGAAGGATCTGCTGCCGGAGGTTTTTCGTTGGATGCGGGGGATGACGGCGAGGACGAGGTTTGCGGAGCGGAGCTGACAGGTGGGGGTGTAGAAGCTGAGTCTGTTGTTCAGGTAGGTTGGTCCGGTGTCGTGGAGTGCTTTGTGAGCGTGGGTGAGAAGCTTGAAAGAGATCCTCTTGTCCACGGGGAGCCAGTGAAGGTTTCTCAGGTGGTGGGAGATGTGGCTGCGGCGGGGTATGTCGAGGATCAGTTGGGCAGAGGCGTTTTGGATGCGTTGGAGGTGTAGTATGTATTTTGCTTGGATGCCTGTGTAGAGTGTGTTGCCGTAGTCTAGCCTGCTGCTGACGAGGGCCTGTGTAACCATTCTTCTTGTTTCTATCGGGATCCATTTGAAGATCCTACGGAGTGTGTTGTAGCAAGAATTGGAGACTGCGTTGACCTGTTTTGACATGGTGAGGGAGGAGTCGAGGACTAAGCCTAGGTTGCGTGCGTGGTTGGTTGGTGTTGGTGGGGTACCTAGTGCGGTAGGCCACCAGGAGTCATCCCAGGCGGAGGGGTTGGGTCCTAGGATGAGGACCTCCATCTTGTCTGAATTGAGTTTCAGATGGCTGTTTTTCATCCATTCGGCAATGGATTCCATTCCCTCGTGGAGGTTGGTTTTGGCAGTGCGCGGGTCTTTGGTGAGCGAGAAGATGAGCTGGGTGTCGTCGGCGTAGGTGAGAATGTTGAGGTTGTGTTGTTGGGCTACTTGTGCGAGGGGGGACATGTAGATGTTGAACAGCGTCGGGCTGAGGGATGATCCTTGGGGACACCGCAGATGATGTCGGTGGCTTCAGAGCGGAAGGGGGGGAGGCGGACTCTTTGGGTTCTGCCGAAGAGAAAAGAGATGATCCAGTCGAGGGCTTTTCCTTGGATTCCGAGTTCGTGGAGGTGGGTTTTCAGGGTGTGGTGGCAGACTGTGTCGAAGGCGTCAGATAGGTCCAGGAGGATTAGGGCTGATGTTTCGCCGTTGTCCATTTGACGTCTGATGTCGTCTGTTGTGGCGAGAAGGGCCGTCTCAGTGCTGTGGTTTTGTCTGAAGCCAGATTGGGAGGGAGCCAGGATGTTGTTGTCTTCGAGGTGGCTGGTTAGTTGCGTGTTGACTATTTTTTCGATCACCTTTGCTGGGAAGGGGGGTAGTGAGATCGGTCGGAAGTTCTTGAGGTCGTTTGGGTCTGCTTGGGCTTCTTGAGGAGGGCGCAGATTTCGGCGTGCTTCCAACTTTCTGGGAAAGTTGCTGTTTCGAAGGAGATGTTGATGACCTTCCGTAGTTGGGGGGCGATGGTGGAGTCGGCTTTGTTGTATACGTGGTGGGGTCAGGGGTCTGACGGGGATCCTGAGTGGATGGAGTTCATGATCTTGTGTGTCTCCGTGTCATTGACGCTGGTCCAGGAGGTCAGGTGGTTTGCACAGGTGGATCTTTCGGGAGTGGGGGCTGGCGTGGGAGTGGCGTTGAAGCTGTCGTGGATGTTGGTGATCTTTCGGTGGAAGAAGGTGGACAGTGCGTTGCAGAGTTCTTGGGATGGAGGGATGTCATTGAAGTTGGCGCTGGGGTTGGAGAGTTCTTTTACGATGCTGAAGAGCTCTTTGCTGTCATGTGCGTTGTTGTCCAGGCGGTCTTTGAAGTGGGATCGTTTGGCTTGTCTGATGAGTTGGTGGTGTCTGCGGGTGGCGTCCTTGTGGGCTGTGAGGCTGTCAGGTGTGTGTTTGAGGAGCCATTCCTTTTTTAGTTTTCGACAGTCGCGCTTGGAGTTTAGGAGCTCTTCGGTGAACCAGGCGACTTTTCTTCTGACTTGGTTGTTGGTGGGTTTCTTGAGTGGCGCGAGGATGTTGGTGCAATTGTTGATCCACAGAGTGAGGTTGTGGGCGGCGGCGTCTGGGTCGGTGGGGTCAGAGGGTGGGTTCTTGGTGAAGGTGTTTGTAAGCTGGTCTTCCGTAACTTTGCTCCAGCATCGGCAGGGTGGTTGTTGGGTGCGAGGGTGCTCGGTGTGTTTCTTGTAGGTGAAGTGGATGCAGTGGTGGTCGGTCCAGTGGAGTACAGTGGTGTGGTTGAAGGTGACGTGGGCGCTTGAGGAGAAGATGGGATCAAGCGTGTGGCCGGTGATGTGGGTTGGTGTGTTTACGAGTTGTCTGAGGCCGTGGTTTGTGAGATTGTCGATCAGGGTAGTGGAGTTGGTGTCGTTGTTGTTCTCCAGGTGGAAATGTAGGTCTCCGAGGAGGATGTAATCCGCTGAGGTGAGGGCGTGGGTGTTGGTGAGGTCGGCGATGGATTCGCTGAAGGGTGCTCGTGGTCCGGGAGGTCTGTAGATGAGCGTTCCTCTGAGAGTGGTGTTGGGGTCGGTGTGGATGTAGAAGTATAGGTGTTCGGCGATCTTGAGGGTGTCGTCAGTGTGGGTGTAGACGTTGAGGGTGGATTTGTGGGCGATGGCTATTCCTCCTCCGATTCCGTTGGTGCGGTCCCTTCGGATGATCTGGTAGCCGTCTGGGATGGATATTGCGATGTCGGGTGCCGAGGAGTCGTTCCACCAGGTCTTGGTCAGGAAGGCCACGTCTGGGGCGGTGGAGTCGAGCAGGTCCCAGAGCTCGAAGGCGTGCTTGCGTGCGGAGCGGGTGTTGAGGAGTATGCAGTGCAGGTGATTTGTTACGGTCTTCGTAGGTTTTGTAGTTCTGTTGCAGGTGAATTTGCAGCTGCGGCATGTGAAGGGTCCGTGGGTGATCCTTGTCGAGGACTGGAAGCATGCTGTGATGCGGCCGGGATTGAGGGCATTGAGTTGGTCGGGCGTGTAGCTGCGTCTGGCGAAGCAGGGGTCTCGCTGACCAGGGGGTGTGGCGCTGGGCACGGTCCAGGCGCGGATGGGTGTAGACAGGCTTGCCTCTGGCGTGCCAGTGGCGCGCCCGCTGCGCGGACTCGCAGCGACTGCCATTAACAAGGGAGGGGGAGGGAGGAGCAGCTGGGAGGCGGAGGGAGCGGCGAATGGGGGGCACAAGGGGGCGCGGCTGCAGGGAGGCAGCGGCGGGGAAAGCGGCTCAAGGAGAGCCGACAAGGGGATGGGGGAGCGCAGACGGGGCAAAAAAATCGGCAGATATAACAGCAGGAAACTGCAAAAAAGAGCGGCACAGAAAATTCAAAGGCACATAAAATGAATCAAGAATAGACGAGAGGCACAATAGTTCAATTGTTCGAGGCACAGAACACGAGTCACAGAAGAGCGAAAGGCACAATAATTCAAGGCACAGAACACGAGTCACAGAAGAGCGAAAGGCACAATAATTCAAGGCACAGAACACGAGTCACAGAAGAGCGAAAGGCACAATAATTCAAGGCACAGGACGCGAGTCACAATCACATAAGACGGCACAAGCACAAGTCTAGTGAAGCTTACCAAAGCCCACTAGATGCCAGGGATGAGGCACAGGAGGATGCCTGCGGGTGGAGGAGGGCCTCGAACGCGTGTTTGGCAGCGCGTGCAGGGTCAGGGGGACAGCTTGGTGGTGCTGCAGGCGTAGGGGAGCGGTCTCCTGACCAAAATCAGGTCAGAGGTCGCTCTGACCCTGGGTACCTCAGTACCATATACTTGGGAATTATATGGGTGTACCAGTATGCCAATGTGAATTGGTAAATTTAGTCACTAGCCTGATAGTGACAAATTTGGAAAGCAGAGAGAGCATAACCACTGAGGTTCTGGTTAGCAGAGCCTCAGTGAGACAATTAGGCATCACACAGGGAACACATACTGGGCACATACTTATGAGCACTGGGGCCCTGCCTGGCAGGGTCCCAGTGACACATAGACTAAAACAACAAATATACAGTGAAATATGGGGGTAACATGCCAGGCAAGATGGTACTTTCCTACAGAGCCCGAGGACTCTACAGAGACGGTGTGCACTGAGGGGAGGGAGCCCGGGGCGCTCTTCATAGACGGGGAGCACTGGGGGAGGGGGCCCGAGGCGCTCTACAGAGACGGGAGCACTGGAGGGAGGGAGCCCGAGGCGCTCTATAGAGAAGGGGAGCAATGGGGGAGGGAGCCCACGGTGCTCTACAGAGACGGGGTGCACTGGGGGGTGGGAGACCGAGGCGCTCCACAGAGACGGGGTGCACTGGAGGGAGGGAGCCCGAGGACTCTACAGAGATGGGGTGAACAAAGAAGAAGAAGAATACTGCCGAGGGGCACGCAGGGACCTGTAGTACCAGAGTGGAGCAGGACTCAGTGAAGGCCGGGAAACACCAGGCACGCCGGGATCTGTAGTCCTAGACTGGCGCAGGCCGGGAAACACGGGGCACGCTAGGATGTATAGTAGGAGCGTGTAGCAGGCCTCACTGCAGGCCGGGAGCCGCTTGGCATGCCGGGATATATAGTAGTATCGAGCTGCAGTCTTCAATGGAGACCGCTGGCCGAAGGGCACGCCGGGACTTGTAGTGTACTTATTGTGCAGGGCCACAGGATGCCAGGTGACGCAGGGCACGCCGGGACCTGAAGTACTACCGAGGCGCAGGACTCAGAGGAGGCCAGAAGCCACGGGGCATGCCGAAATATGTAGCACTAGAGAGGCGCCGGACTCACATGAGGCAATACGAATAACTAGGAATGTACTTTTTTCCTTTATTAGCAAAAGAGGGTTTCAGTTTCTATACATTTAGTGCCATCACTTTTGGTAATTATTACTGAGTTTGGATGTAAATGGTTGGCCTTATTTTCCTAACACTAACAAAAGAATGTTTAAAACGATATTTAAACAAACCTTCTATGAAGGCCTCCCAATTCACATAATGCCATCTTATGTCACACATCTAGGGCCTGATTTATGAAAAGTCAGCGCTGCTTTCGTGTAAATTTTTGTTGCAAACGCGGCATAAACTTAAAAAATATAAAAAAGCAACGTAAACATACAAAATATAATTATGTTTTGTAAGTTTACGCTGATTTTACATCAAAAAATGATGCAACGGCGGCGCTAACTTTTAATAAATCAGGCCCCAAGTCTCTACACACGTTTTCTCAGTGAATAGATGTAAATCAAAACAGCGCAACAAATGTTGAACTGGAAATCATAGGTTTACAGCTTCTGTGTGACAGTGTCTAATTACTTTGGGCCCTGTTGTTCTCATTCCATTCCTTACAAATGAGATAACTATCTCTACCCACAGAAAAATAGAAATGAGATAATTATCTCTACCCACAAAAAATAGAACAGAGGAATGCCCGTAACACTGCCCTTCCCCATCCTGCTGGGGATTACTTCAGAAGTACTAACCCAGCATTCTATCTGAACTACCAAACACACTGTTGTAGGTTGGCCGATCAAGTACACCAGACTGTTTGTCTCTTTAGGTAAGTATGATTTATTGTTCTTTTACAGAGTGATTTTTCTTTACTGTGGGGTGAGTCTGAGGTAGGAGTTGGTAGAAGTCTTCACTCGTCTGGGCGCTAATCTCGTCTTCTTCTTTCTTTCCTTTCCATAGGCCTCTCGGGAAGAGTGTGGGGACAGAAGAAGAATAGGTATGGTAAGTGATTTTTTTAAGCTCTCTTTCTCTCTCACTATCTCTTCTTTCCTCTCTAATGGCTCAACACTTATTTTCTCTGTCTTTCTTCATCTCCTCTGCTCTTATCTTGTCTGTTCGTACTGGTTCCTCCTTCACCCTGTTTTCCTTGTCTTACCCTTCTTCCCTGTTGCCTGTGGGGAGGGTTCCTCTTTTCTCTCTCTTCTCTCTGTCTATTTCAAAATTTCTGCTATCTGGTTTTTCTCTTCTCCTGTCTATTTCTTTCTTCTCTTTTTTTTCTCTTTGGTGTCTGTAGTTGTCTGCTTCTTTATTAATATTTTCCCTCTTTTCTTTCCGCCTGGTCTGCTTCTAGTTCCTTTTCTCTCCTTCTCCTAATTCCTGCTAATACGATCTTCCTATGTTTTATCCTTTCGTCTCTCCCCTCCTTTCTACCCCGTTTTCCCTCACGTCTCTGCTCGTTGTGTTTTTGTGCCCGTGTATCCCTTTCTCCTCCCGCCCCTTTACCCGTGTCGAACCCCGTACCTGGAATGGCCACGATTCTCCTGAAGCGTGGCGGGTCTACGCATGTGCTCCCCGGGGCCAGCAGTCTTTGTCCCAGGGTCGGGACTGTGAGGGTGTCGGCTCTGGTCGGCTCGTCTCCCAAGGATTCCGGGCGTCTTCTGCATCTTCTTTTCCGTGGTCGTCCTCACTCGGTTCAGTCCATTCGCGGGTCGGCTCTTCCAGGAATTTCCTCCAGTTCGTTCTCCCTCGGAGTTGCGGGGCCTCCCCTTTTACGGTCCATGCTTCCCGCGAACACTGCGGGGAGCCAATGGGAAGGCTGTCTCTCCGGGCTGCTTCCGTGATGCTAGGGGCAGAGGCAGCACAAGTCGTAGTTGTGTGCGGGTCGACATGGTCCGACCCGTCACAGACACTCCCCCTAGAGAGCGTCTGCCGATGATGCTCGGGAGCAGGATGGCGGGAAAGGTAGTCAGCATTCAACATGTGGCGGCCCGGAGAGTGGATCACCTGGAAGGAAAAGGGTTGCAAAGAGAGAAACCATCTTAGAACCCGAGAGTTCGTATCCATATTGCAAGTGAGCCAGGTGAGATGTGCATGATCCGTTAGCAGGGTGAAGGTTCGCCCACTGAGGTAATAGCGTAAAGACTCAACAGCCCACTTAATGGCCAAACATTCCTTCTCAATGGTGGGGTAGTGTGTCTCCCTCGGGAGTAATTTCCTACTGATGCACAATACAGGGTGGATATATCCGTCTGTTTGCATTTGAGATAACACTGCTCCCAGTCCCACATCAGATGCACCAGTCTGTAAGAAAAAGGGGATATGGAAATCCAGACAGCATAATACTGGATCGGTAGACAAGGCATTTTTGAGATGGACAAAACTTTGATGGGCTGTCTCGGGAAGGGAGGAGAAGACCCTAGGAGTAGCATTTTTCGGTAAGTTAGTTAGAGGTTCGGCTACGGTTGAGAACTGTGGAATAAACCTTCTGTAGTATCCTACAAGATCGAGGAAGGCACGTACTTCTTTTATTGACTTAGGTACTGGGATCGGTTGGATTACTTCTACCTTCACTATTTGTGGACGGACCAGTCCCTGCTCCAAGATGTATCCTAAATACCTGATCGTGGTAAATCCTAGTCTACATTTCTCAGGGTTAGCTGTCAACCGGGCTTCCCTTAATTCCTGTAGGATAGATCTCAAGTGATTGAGATGATCAGTCCATGTCTGGCTGTATATCACTATGTCATCTAGATACCCGGCCGCATATGGCTGGTGGGGACATAGGACCTTATCCATTAATCTTTGAAATGTGACGGGGGCACTATGTAACCCAAAGGGTAGAAAAGTAAATTGATACAACCCGGAGGGAGCTGCAAAGGCGGTCTTTTCCCTGTCCCCTGCTTTCAAGGGGATCTGCCAATACCCCTTTGTCACGTCCAAGGTAGACATGAACCTAGCTTGTCCTAATCTTTCTAACAGCTCGTCTATACGGGGCATTGGGTATGCATCAAAATAGGTTAGTTCATTGACCCTCCTGTAATCCACACAAAACCG
This sequence comes from Pleurodeles waltl, assembly GCF_031143425.1. Taxonomy (NCBI): domain Eukaryota; kingdom Metazoa; phylum Chordata; class Amphibia; order Caudata; family Salamandridae; genus Pleurodeles; species Pleurodeles waltl. Next base: position 1,454,339,317 of record NC_090444.1, on the reverse strand, counting down.
GGTTTTGGGACCAAAACAACAGGAGAACACCACGGGCTGTTGGATGGTTCTATGATCCCCACATCCAACATATTTTGGACCTCCTGCTCTATTAAGGCTTTTTTTGCCACTGGAATACGATAGGGTCTTTGTCTTGATATAGGTGGTCATTACAACCCTGGCGGTCGGTGTTAAAGCGGCGGTAAAACCGCCAACAGGCCGGCAGAAAAATAATTGGAATTATGACTGTGGCGGAAACCGCCAACAAAGACAGCCACTTTAACACTCCGACCGCCACGGAGGTACAGACAAACAGCGCGGCGGTCACCGCCAACAGACAGGTGGAGGACAATGTACCGCCCACAGTATCACAACCTACCAATCCGCCACCTTTTCCGGGGCGGATTCACTGCAGATAAAAACACGGCGTAAACAGCCATTTCAAAGGGAAAATGCTCACCTCTACACACCCCACGAGGAATCCGGACGCCATGGAGCTGGAACTCCATATTCTCCCAGCGATAGTCTTCCTGCTCCTATACGAGGATCAACAACGCCGTCGACGAAGACCACGGTGAGTACTGCACCTAAGACATAGGGGAGGGGGAGGGAAAAAAAAAAAAACACACACAACCAACATCACAAACCCCACCCCGACCCTCACCCACTACAACACACACACCAATGCATAACCAAACATAACAATAACAACCCCAACCCCCCCGGAAGAATGCAAAGACAAAAGGAAAGTTCACCCATTGTAATATAGCAAAATACAGTAACCAAATATATACATATATATATATATATATATACACATTAAACAAAATATACACCACGATTAGTAGTGCAGGTAATGCACCATTCATTGTCCGTGGACCACTGGGCCCAAAATGCATGGGCGAGGCCCACACTAGATACCTGATCAAAACGGAGAGAACACTGCAGGGGCATCAGATAGAAATACAACAGGCACCTCAGGGGGAAGGGAAAGGGGGGCACCTCAGCCGGATGAGTGCACCACGCTAGATCCACGAGGGGGCTCCATGCCCATTGATGTATCCTGGGGATTGCAAAGCAACAGTCTCTCAAGTCTCTACAGTGGATGGGTTGCCACTGCGATATCCTGTGGAGTGCAAAGCCACAGTCTCTCAAGTCTCTACAGTGGGTGGGTTGCCCACTGTACCATCCTGGGGAGTGCAAAGCCACAGTCTCTCAAGTCTCTACAGTGGGTGGGTTGCCCACTGCCATATCCTGGGGAGTGCAAAGCCACAGTCTCTCAAGTCTCTACAGTGGGTGGTTTGCCCACTGTACCATCCTGGCGAGTGCAAAGCCACAGTCTCTCAAGTCTCTACAGTGGGTGGTTTGCCCACTGTACCATCCTGGGGAGTGCAAAGCCACAGTCTCTCAAGTCTCTACAGTGGGTGGGTTGCCCACTGTACCATCCTGGGGAGTGCAAAGCCACAGTCTCTCAAGTGGATAACAGGTTCCACTGGTTCTGGAGGGGGACTGGTGCCCAGGGTGCTTCATCCTGTGCAGGACAGACGGGGTGGATGCATGTCTCCACTGGTTCTGGAGGGGTTCAGCGGTGCTTGAGTTAGCAGTTTCTGACCTGTTCAGCGGTGCTTGCCCTGTTCAGCAGTGCATTCCATGGCGGTCTTCGGCCTGTTCAGCGGTGCTTGAGTTGGCAGTTTCTGACCTGTTCAGCGGTGCTTGCCCTGGTCAGCGGTGCATTCCATGGCGGTCTTTGCCTTGTTCAGCGGTCCCTGGCCTGTTCAGCGGTGCTTGCCAAGGCGGTCCTTCATTGCCCAGCAGGCCTGTGGCTGGCAGTCCTTCAAGGGTCAGCTGGGCTGTGGCTTGCGGGGCCCTCCTGGCCAGTGACGATTGGGCTGGCCTCCTGGGCAGTGACTCTGGCGGTGGCCTCCTGGCCAGTGACAGTTGGGCTGGCCTCATGGGCAGTGACTCTGGTGGTGGCCTCCTGGCCAGTGACGATTGGGCTGGCCTCCTGGGCAGTGACTCTGGCGGTGGCCTCCTGGCCAGTGACGATTGGGCTGGCCTCCTGGGCAGTGACTCCGGCGGTGGCCTCCTGGCCAGTGACGATTGGGCTGGCGGTGGCCTCCTGGGCAGCAGGGATGATGGCGGTGTTCTCCGCCGTGCTGCCCCTCCCAGACTATGGAGATTTCTTCTGCCCCTTCCCCACCTTGGGAGGAGTCACAGCTGAGTCGACACTACCCCCGGGACCCTTGGGAGCAGCTTTGCTGGCTGGAGTCTTCCCCCTCTCCCGCCGGGCACTGTCCAACTTCTGGTGCTTCACAGGGGGGGGGGACTGGCTGTGCTGTGGCTCCGTGCCACACTGGCTGGCCTTGTGGCCGGTACACTCCACATACCTGTAACAGGCACCACTGGTCCCGGCGATTTTTTGGCTGAGGTGCTAGTACGGGACCTATGAGTTGGGGGGGGGGTGGGAAAGAGGTCAAGGTTGGCCAGGAAAAGTTTCTTAGGAACACTGGGACGGGCAGCTGGAGGAGGTTTGAGAGTGGAGGAAGAGGTAGTGGTTGTAGGAGGTGTACGTTTGGTGATTTTGGGTGAAGGTGCATGCACTGGAGGCTGTCGTGAGGTGAATGGCTGTTGGGTGGGTGTGTGCCTGCGTTTGTGTATCTTCGGAGGGGGCGTCACACACACACTGGCAGAGGACACAGGGGACGTGTAAATGGGAGTGGGGGTGGTGAGTGCATGTGAGCGGGGTGTGGTGGTGGGTGTGCTGGTGAGGGACGTAGTGGCTGTAGAGGTAGTGCATGCAGGTGAGAGTGTAGACGAGACTGGGAGGGAGGAGGGAGATGACGAGGAGTGGGACACAGTGGAGGCAGTGGATGTTGGTGTGTCTGTATGTGTGTGATGCTTGCGTGAGTGCCTGTGGGATGTGTGGTGCTTATGTTTGTCTGAGCTTCCCTTGTGTGGTGAAGTGTGTGCAGGCTGGTCTGATGGTGTGCTTGGGATAGGCTGGGGTACAGGGGATTGGGTCTGGGTGGAGGAAGTTGGAGGGGGGAGGCTAGAGACAGGGACAATGGCTGCCATCAGCCCTGAGGCCAGAGTTTGCAGGGTTCGATGAAGGGCAGCCTGACCAGAATGAATGCCCTCCAGGAATGCATTTGTGTGTTGCAATTCCCTTTCTACACCCTGGATGGCATTCAAAATGGTAGACTGCCCAACAGTGAGGGACCTGAGGAGGTTAATGGCCTCCTCACTGAGGGCAGCAGAGGTGACAGGGGCAGGGGCTGAGGTGCCTGGGGCGAAGGTGATGCCCACCCTCCTGGGTGAGTGGGCACGGGGCGAAGGCTGAGGGGCCGCTGGGTGGGCGGTGCTGGTAGGGGGTTGGCGGCTGTACCTGTAGAAGTGGGGGGCACAGATTTTGCCGCCACCACAATGGAGCTCCCATCGGAGGACGAGTCCGTTTCGCTGGTTGCTGCTCCTGTCCCCGCCGTGAAGCTCCCCTCGCCCTCCGTCCCACTGGTGTATTCCGAGTCCGTGGTGTTGCCATCCATGGCCCTGTGGGATGCAGCTCCCTCGTGCTCCGGTGCCACTGTACCTCTGCCTGATGATGCTGATGCACACAAGAACAGGGAGACCACAAAAAGGGGGGGGACGACAGAAGAAAGACAGGTTGAGTGCATGGCTTACCGCTACCGTTGGCGGACAATACAGACACAGCAGCCCCCTGCACTACGTCGCACTGTTGGGCTCTACAGATGCAATTCCTGGGATATGTCCTACATGGCTATGGTCGACATCTGCACACATAGATGACACAGAGGCATGTATACCTGTACTTGGCACTCTACAGAGGTTGGGTGGGGTGCCACATGGCCTGCATTACGGAGGGGCCTAGCCTACGGAACTCGCCCTGGCCTAGGGAAACCCACCGCCCTCCTCCACCACCCAGACACCTTCACTGCGCGCAAAGCTGAATTATGTCACCACCAGGATCCGGAACATCAGGGGGGTCATGGGTCGACGGGCACCCCTCCCACGTTGGGAGGCAATCCCCAGCTTAGCCTCCGCCGTCTTCTTGCTCCAGCGGCGAATGTCCTCCCATCTTTTCCAGCAGTGGGTGCTCCGTCTGTGGTGGACCCCCAGGGTACGGACGTCCTTGGTGATGGCACGCGAAATATCCTTCTTCTGGTGGGCGCTGCCCTACATGACATGTACAGGGGAAGAAGAGAAGTCATTACCAACTGCACTGTCGAAGTGAGTGGCCCACATCCCTACCCTTGCCATGTGGCACATGCATTCACAGCCCTTCATGCACTCAGAACTGTGCCCCCTTCATTCTTACAACCAGCCCTCTCCACACAGGCATAGCCCATACAACTTACTCCCTGTGTACTTACCTGTTGGTCTGGAGGACTGTAGAGTAGCGTCTACTGGGGGAGGACCCCATACACGAGCTTCTCCAACTCCTCTGCAGTGAAGGCAGGGGCCCTTTCCCCAGACGCACAAGCCATTGTCTCTTCCAGACTGAGGTCACAGCAGCACTTGCAGTGTAGGTCCTCTCCTGTCGAAGATCAGGTATCGAGTGATTCAACAGATAGAAAATGGTGGTCACGTCCGCGGTGGTCACGTCCGCGGCGGTACGTACCATCACCGCCGGCGTACATTGTCATTGGCCCCCAATACCCTGGGTCCCAGGGTCCAATGTTGACCAATGCAGCAATGCGCCGCGGTCTTCGACCGCCTACCGCAACAGTGTACTACGCCAGCGCAGTTACCTCACATGCCATTGTCCCACTTTACAGGTCAGGCAGCCGCCATTTCAGGGGCCCACATGGCCTCATTACCAACTGCGTCACACAGACCTAGGCCTTGTCACGCAACACAAATACAGGCCAGATTTTGTGTATGAATGGTGTTCTGTGTAGACTGTGGGTACATACTCCTGAGTTGTTTGACTCTGTGGTCGCTGTTGTCATTCCTAGACACCGTCCGCTAGGACATGTGAGGAGATGGCGGAATCCTCTGGTGTACCGACCGCTGGTGGACCTGTTGGCAATGGAGGAAAGACATGACCCATGTAGCTCTGGTCCCCCCCCACAGGAGTGAACAGGTGTACAGGAACCGGAAGAGTTATCATTCGATGAATGTACAGATGGTATGTTTGGCAGACAAGTACATCTTCCAGGTAAATGCTATGTTCCCTGGCTCTGTGCATGACGCCTACATCCTACGGAATTGCAGTATCCCTTATGTGATTGGTCAACTCCAGAGGCACCGGGTGTGGCTATTAGGGGACTCTGGTTACCCCAACCTGTCATGGCTACTGACCCCAGTGAGGAATCCCAGGACCAGGGCAGAGGAACGCTACAATGAGTCTCATGGGCGGACTAGGAGGGTGATCGAACGCACCTTCGGCCCCCTGAAGGCCAGGTTCAGGTGCCTCAATATGACAGGTGGTTCCCTATTCTACTCACCAAGAAAGGAGTGCCAGATCATCGTGGCCTGCTGTATGCTTCACAACTTGGCTTTGCGACGAGAGGTGCCTTTTCTGCAGGAGGATGGTCCAGATGACGGTGTTGTAGCAGCTGTGGAGCCTGTGGACAGTGATGAGGAGGAAGCAGAGGAAGAAGACATTGACAACAGGGACTCAGTTATCCAGCAATATTTCCAGTGACACACTGGTGAGAACACATTCCTGCCTACTACTAGTACTTTCACACTTCTACCTCTATCCTGTCTGTCGATTTCAACCAGTATATGGTAACTGAGTTGTACATTTCCCTTACGGTTTCACAGGTGTGGTTTACAATGTGTGTCATCTGCTTAGATTCCTCATGGACTTGAGATGTGTGACATAGGTATGTTGACATTACATTTGAAAACGCATTTTGTCACTGTCATTGCTAATACACATTTTCAATATCACAGACTGACTCCAGATTGTTTTGTGGTTCAAGGGTGTTTATTGAAGTGCTCAATATTGGAGGGGGGTTGTAAAATGGTGAGGGGTGATGGTGGAGGAATGTCCATGGCAGAGTCCAGTCTATTAGTCTCACAGGTGCATTTCCCATATGGGCATAAAAAGTGGAGCTGGGGCAGTTCCAAGATGGACAGGGTTACAAAGTGGGACAGTGGGATGACAATCAGGGTGGTCTCATTTCTTGGCGGGGGTCTTGGCATAGTGCTCTGTCTTGTTCCTGGATCTCAGGGACCGTTTGCGGGGTGGTTCTCCGTCTGCAGGGGGTGGGGTGCTGGTGTGATGGTCCTGTGGCGGGGTGTCCTGTCCACTAGCACCGGCGGCGGTGGTGGGCAGTTCATCGTCCATGCTAGTGTCAGGGGCCCCTTGCAGTGCCACAGTGTCCCTCCTGGTGTTAAGTATCTCCTTCAGCACCCCTACGATGGTGCCCAGAGCGGAGCTGATGGTTCTGAGTTCCTCCCTGAAGCCCAAATACTGTTCCTCCTGCAGCTGCTGGGTCTGCTGAAACTTGGCCAGTACCGTTGCCATCGTCTCCTGGGAGTGGTGGTAGGCTCCCATGATGGAGGAGAGGGCCTCGTGGAGAGTGGGTTCCCTAGGCCTGTCTGCCCCATGTCGCACAGCAGCCCTCCCAGTTCCCCTGTGTTCATGTGCCTCCGTCCCCTGGACCGTGTGCCCACTACCACTGCCCCCAGGTCCCTGTTGTTGTTGGGGTGGTGGGTTAACCTGGGTTCCCTGTAGTGGTGGACACACAGCTGATTGACGTGTCCTGGGGACAGAGGTATGGGCCCGCTGGGTGGGTGCTGTGCTGGTGTTACCAGAGGGTGGGAGGTCTGTGGTGGCCTGTGACTGGGTGTGGGGAACCGACTGTCCCGAGGCCCACGATGGTCCGGGCTGGTCATCTGGATCCAGTTGGACAGAGCTGCTGTCATCACTGTGGGCCTCTTCTGTGGGTGGGGTGGAGATGTCTGGACCCTCCTGTCTGGTGACGTTGGGTAGTTGTCCTGCAGGGGTATAAAAGCAAGATTATTGCATCTGTGTGTGTCGTGGTGGGCAATGGGTGGGTGAGCGTGTACCCCAGTGCTAGCATTCCTGTGTGTGGGCTTGTGTGATGATGGTTGAGGGGGGTGTTATGGGTATGTGCAGTGGGCATGCTTTACTGATGGGTGTCCATGCTTTGTTGTGTCATGCAGGGCTTGGTGTTGGGATGGGTGGTTTGTGTTATTAGTACATTTGTGAGGAGTTGGAGTAATAGGGGAGGGGGCAAGGATGGGGGTCTGTGATAGCATGCAGGTAGGGTGGGGGATATGATAGTTAAGATTTGACTTACCAGAGTCCATTCCTCCACCGACTCCTGTGAGGCCCTCAGGATGCAGACTAGTCAAGACCTGCTCCTCCCATGTTGTTAGTTGTGGGGGAGGAGGTGGGGGCCGCCGCCAGTCCGCTGTACCGCGATGTTGTGTCTTGAGACCACGGAACGCACCTTCCCCCGTAGGTCGTTCCACCTCTTCCTGATGTTGTCCCGATTTCTTGGGTGCTGTCCCACTGCGTTGACCCTGTCGACTATTCTTCTCCATAGTTCCATCTTCCTAGCTATGAAGGTGTGCTGCACCTGTGCTCCAAATAGCTGTGGCTCTACCCATACGGTTTCCTCCACCATGACACTGAGCTCCTCCTCAGAGAACCTGGGGTGTCTTTGCCGTGCCATGGGGTGGTGTAGGTGATGTGTGGGGTGGTGTATGTGGTGATAAGTGTGGTGATATGTAGTGGTGTGTGGTGTTTTGTGCGTGGAAGTAGTGTGGGTGATGGTGTTGTGTGCCTGTGGTTGCTAGTGTTCTTGCTGGTGCTGTCTCTCTCTGGCTTTCGTTCGTGATTTGTTGTCGTAAGGGTTTGTGGGTGATGTGGGTGTGTGTTTTATATTGGATTGGGAGTGTGGGAGTGGTGTGTGTATGTGTATCAGGTGTGTGTATTTCGAATTGTCCAATGTGGTGGTGTTTTGTAGAAGTGTGTGCATTTTGAGCGCGGTGGTGTGTACCGCCAATGGAATACCGCGGTTGAAAGACCGCCACGTGGATTTGTGGGTCGTGATAGCATGGGCGTATTTCTGTTGGCGTGACGGTGGAGGTTTTGTTTTCGCCAGTTTATCACTGACCTTTGGTGTGGCGGACTTGTGTGGGTGTATGAATTTTGGCGGATTTCGAGATGTGGGTCGTAATAGCTGTGGCGGAATTCCGCGGCCGCGGAGGTGTGTTGGCGGTGTTCTGCACGGCGGTAAGCGGCTTTTACCGCCAATGTTGTGATGAGGGCCATAGACTCATTCTTGGTGCGGATCCTGTGTTCAGCCAACGGGGTATGTCCGGGTTGTTTGGAAAAGACATCCTTATAGGAATTTATGATCTGTGAGAGGGATATTACTTGTGGATCTGGGAGGGATATATTAATCTGGGGTCTGAACACCTCCTGACCATGAAGGAGAGAAATGGATGGGTAAGGGATATTTTCTCTACTGTCAGTAGTGATGTGTTGTACCGTTTGGACACTAACGGTTTCCTGCCATTTTTTTTATGTTTATGTGATATATCTGTTCTCTACCGTGTCCATGAGGGAGAGCCAATTTATAAGTCGTGGGGTTGATCTGCTCCAATACTTCGTACGGTCCCTGCCACTGTGCTAATAATCTTTTCTCACTACTGGGAAAGAGGACCAGTGCCTTATCTCCTATGTTTAGAGTACGTAGCACGCTTCTGGTGTTGTATCCCTTCTTCTATTTTTCTTGGGCTTCTCGGAGACTGGTGTGGGCCTTCTCCCAGACCAATTGTAAATTCTCCCTCAATTCTTTGGTATACGTGAGGAGATCCTTTGTTTCCTCGTCCGTCTCTTCCCATTGTTCGGCTAGCATTTCGAGAAGAGTTCTATGGACTATGACCTAGGGAAGATTGAGTATGTGTGCGTATTGCGTACAGTACAAGGGGTAGTTTTTTTTCCCAATCCCTTCCATCCTCATCAATGCTCTTCCTGAGTAAAGATTTAATAGTCCGGTTGTATCTTTCCACAAGACCGTCGGTTTGTGGATGATACACTAATGTTCTAAGTTGTTTTATCCCCAAGGTCTTACTTACTTCCCCCATAAGCTGGGACATAAAGGGTGTGCCTTGATCAGTTAAGATCTCTTTAGGAAAACCGACCCTTGAAAAAAACTCAATCATTGCTTGGGCTATTACCTTCGTGTGCGTGCTGGGGAGGGGAATCGCCTCGGGATAACGGGTGGCGTAATCAACCAATACTAGGACGTACTGTCTACCTTTACTGGACGGAGTGAGAGGACCAATAATATCCATACCAACCCGGGAAAAAGGGGTCTCTATAATTGGGAGTGGTTGTAATGGAGCAGGGTGAGTGTGATAGGATTATATAACTGGCATTTCGCGGACAGTTCGAGCAATATCTACGAATATCCCCGAAGATCCCGGGCCAATAGAATCACCGGAGTATTGCCTCCTTGGACTTCTCCCTACCTAGATGCCTTTCCCATTGGTCCCCATGAGACAACTGTAGAACCTGTTGTCGGTGACTACCGGGGACTATTAATTGTCTCTGCCTGCCGTCAGTAGACTGGGGAAGTCTGTATAAGAGATGATTTTGGATGAGGAATTTTGGTCCCACCCCAGGCTCCTCGTTACTCAAAGCCTTTTGCCATGCGTTCTTTAAGGAGGGATCGTCCCTCTGACTCTGTCTAAACACATGACACCGTATATACCTTGCCTATGGCTCCTGGAGTCGTCTCGCTGTTGTCAGAGTCTTTTCTCGCATATTGTTGTTGTTGCATCCTTTTCTGTCATTTACTTAGACGAATTCTGGGTGGCCGACTATCCACCTTTCCTGCATCATATGGTACTTCTTCCCACCACTTTTTCATAACATGTTCCTGTCCTGCTTTGGTTAATAAAAGGGAAAATGCTGCATAGTCAGTCCCAATGATAATATCCTCTTCCAAGTGAGGTAATACCCCCACCTTGAGATATTCTTCCTCTCCTCTCCACTGAAAATTGATGATTGCCACTGGATAGTAAGCCTGGTCTCCGTGGACACAGGCGATTATTACTTGTGCCTGGGTTAACCCTTGTTCGGGTTCGACCAGTTCTTGACGTATAACACTCTGGCTGCAACCCGAGTCCACCAGGGCTACCTTTTCCTTTCCATTGAGAAGGATAGGGAGGGTATATGTAGGTTTGGTTTCTCCGGCCCAAAACACCCTTCCTTTTGTGACTCCAATTTCCATAGTTTCTTCCATGTCCTTTTTCTGGGGGCAATACAGTGCTATGTGACCCCACTCCAAGCAGTGGTAACACTGAGGTCCTGTCGTGGGGAAAGAGGATTGGAGAGAATGAGGTATCCGTACCCTATCGGGATCATGTGTACCAAGAGGTCTTGGGCTGGCTCCTTTTCCTATGCTGGGACGCACAGGGGAGGGAACTGGGGCTCTGCTGGGGTTTGCTCTAAAGTCTGGACTCCGGTGAAAAGCGCAGGCTAGCTCAATGGCCGTCTCATTGCTCAACCCGGGGTGTTGACGAACCCAATTGCGGGTAGTGTTGGGTAGGGCGTCTAAAAATTGTTCCACTACAATTATGTCAAACATCTCTTCTCGGGTTTTCTCGGTGGGATGTAACCATCGACCAGCAGCATGTTGTACCCTGTAGTATAGGGTACGCAGGCTTTCCTGTGAAAGCCACTTCATGTGTCAGAACTTGGACCGATAACTCTCACTGTCAGGTCCTACCCTTTCTAGGTTGGTCTTCTTTATGTCTTTATATGGGAGATTACCAGTAGGATTGATAGCTTGATACGTTGCTTGTAGTTGTCCTGTTAATAGTGGGGCAACATACTGCCCCCACTTATCTTCTGGCCAACTAGGCGAGCTTGCCACTCTTTCGAAATTAAGGAAAAAGGTGGCTGGGTCTTCCTGGTCCTGATATTTTTGTTAGACACTACTAGGTACGTTGGGATGCACCTTAGTGTGGGCAGTGGTCTCAGTTAGCTTGCCAAGTGCGGTTTCATGGACTAGTTGGTTGTTGGCCATGATTGTGGCCTGGCTCTTAAGGGCTGTCTGTAGGGCCTCACGCTCCTCTCAAGTGTCCTTCATCTGTTGCTCCCACATTAATTGGAGATGACGTTGTCCCTCCGCTAACTGCGCTATAACGTCCGCCATGGTGTGTTTTTCCTCCATTCTGGGGAGTTAAGAGGGAAAATCCCACTTCTGACACCACTTTGTCGTAGGTTGGCCGATCAAGTACACCAGACTGTTTGTCTCTTTAGGTAAGTATGATTTATTGGTCTTTTACAGAGTGATTTTTCTTTACTGTGGGGTGAGTCTGAGGTAGGAGTTGGTAGACGTCTTCTCTCGTCTGGGCGCTAATCTCGTCTTCTTCTTTCTTTCCTTTCCATAGGCCTCTCGGGAAGCGTGTGGGGACAGAAGAAGAATAGGTATGGTAAGTGATTGTTTAAAGCTCTCTTTCTCTCTCACTATCTCTTCTTTCCTCTCTAATGGCTCAACACTTATTTTCTATGTCTTTCGTCGTCTCCTCTGCTCTTATCTCGTATGTTCGTACTGGTTCCTCCTTCACCCTGTTTCCTTGTCTTACCCTTCTTCCCTGTTGCCTGTGGGGAGGGTTCCTCTTTTCTCTCTCTTATCTCTGTCTATTTGCAAATTTCTGCTATCCGGTTTTTCTCTTCTCCTGTCTATTTCTTTCTTCTCTTTTTTTTCTCTTTGGTGTCTGTAGTTGTCTGCTTCTTTATTAATATTTTCCCTCTTTTCTTTCCGCCTGGTCTGCTTGTAGTTCATTTTCTCTCCTTCTCCTAATTCCTGCTCATACGATCTTCCTATGTTTTATCCTTTCGTCTCTCCCCTCCTTTCTACCCCGTTTTCCCTCCCGTCCGTGCTCGTTGTGTTTTTGTGCCCGTGTATCCCTTCCTCCTCCCGCCCCTTTACCCGTGTCGAATCCCGTACCTGGAATGGCCACGCTTCTCATGAAGCGTGGCGGGTCTACGCATGTGCTCCCTGGGGCCAGCAGTCTTCGTCCCAGGGTCGGGACTGTGAGGGTGTCGGCTCCGGTTGGCTCGTCTCCCAAGGATTCCGGGCGTCTTCTGCTTCTTCTTTTCCGTGGTCGTCCTCACTCGGTTCAGTCCATTCGTGGGTCGGCTCCTCCAGGAATTTCCTCCGGATCGTTCTCCCTCGGAGTTGCGTGGCCTCCCCTTTTATGGTCCATGCTTCCCGCGAAAACTGCAGGGAGCCAATGGGAAGGCTGGCTCTCCGGGCTGCTTCCATGATGGTAGGGGCAGAGGCAGTACAAGTCGTAGTTGTGTGCGGGTCGACATGGTCCGACCCGTGACACACACTAAATGAAGGCTGGTACTTCAGGGGGAGGGAGGGTTGTAAAGAATTGGACAGGACAACAGAACCAGGAATAATAAAGATTTAGACATTTCCCCAATCCCCCCTACTTGTACTCATCCCATTACTTACAAATGAGCTATATCCAAGCCATGGAACTAGCGTTCATAAACCAGACAGAACATGAAAACATAAATCAAAACAGAGGGACACACTGAATGACTGCAGCACCTGAAAGTGATTTATTCAGATACAACAGAGAAAGTACATCAAGAAAGTCAAATCACAGACTGCAAAACCCCCAAACCTAAGTATCATCACCCAACACATTTTGCAAACTGTAATGTTTCACAAAAGTATTTGGAGTAGTCCAAGTGACTGCTCTCAAATTTCCGAAATGGAGATGCCCTTCTATTCCGGTCAAGTAGCAGCTACCCCTCATGTGGACCTGCCCTGAACCCCCGCTGGAGCAGGAGTCCCAGACAAGTGATATGATTAAGAAATTAACTGCTTGAGCCACCTGCTGATGCCAAAGAAGAAGCCTTTTCACACATGGAAGAGGACCTAAAGAAAACAAAGAATCAGTTTTACAAAAAGACTGAATCCTGTTCAATTAGACAGACGGACAGTGCTCTCTTGACATCTAACAAACCCCATTGACAGTCCATTTCAGACACCGATCCAACAGAGAAGACAGGAAGGATCACTTCCTGATCACAATGAAACTGGGATGCCACCTTAGGAACAAATGAAGATTCTAAGCTGAGAGTCACACCACCCTCACAAAGAGAATGATAAAAATGGTTCCCTTTCCATAAGGGCCCCAAACTCACCAATCATCTCAGCTGAGGTAACAGCTATCAGAAAGACAAACTTAAAAGTAACAAACTTGATGTCAACCAATAACAATGGGTCAAAAGTAGGTGAAAGCAAAGACTACAGAACCAACGGCAAATCTCACACAGGAAACAAGTGTTTAACAAAGGGCATGAAAGAGAGAAACTGTGCAACATTCTTAATACCAAGTCATCAGCATCAGACAAATTACTCCAAGGAGAATGCCTTAGCTGCTGACCACTGAGCCCTTAAGGTGGAAACTGCTAACAGTTTCTCAAAACCATCCAGAAAAATCTGCAGCACATCACTCAGAGGTGAAAGGTGGAAAGTCTCACACCACCTGTGAAACTACTCCAATGCTACTCATAGAATTTCAAAGTGGAAGGCTTCCAAGACTGCTAATTGTCAGACAGACCCTTCTGCTGCAAGCCCCTCCTCTCAACCTCCACACTGAGATGTGCAGCTCCTGAAGAGACAGGAAAGGAGAGGCTCTGAGAGTGGTGGAAAAACAAGGAATCATCCACAGGCCATGGAGTGCCAACAGCTTGAGTATGGGAAACCATGATCACCAGAACAGAACTCCCACTATCATTGCGCTGTCCTCCCCCATCAGATGTTTGAGCAATCTAGGAACCAGCAGAATTGGAAGAAAAGTGTACAGCAGCCAATCTGACCAAGGCAGAGTCAAGACATTTACCCTCCCAAGCTCACTCCTAAGGAACACTAGAACAGAACCTAGGAACTTGTGCATTGTGCTTTGAGAAACAGAATACCAAACCTCACGCACAGCCGATGAAACACATCTATGGTTAAAACCATCTCTTGTGAACAGGGAAACACATAACTGAGAGAATTCACCACCCCATTGTCCATGCCCCTGATGTAAACTGCAACTACAGATTGCAAGTGAATTTCCCCAAATGATATAACAGAGTGGCCATAGCATTCAAGGAACTGGAACAAATTCCCCCACAGATTTCAAGTAAGCCACTGTGACCGGGCTGTCTGACCTGACCACCAAATTGCAGTCCACAAGAAGGAGTCTGAAACCCATTATTGCTTTGTACACAGTGATGAGTTCTGTCTAGTTGGAGGAGCACATGCTTTCCATCAGGGACCACTAACCCTGCATTGACTCACCCTACAGAATGTCACCCCAACCAAAGAAGCTGGCATGTGTCATGGGAACCAATGTAAAATCCTGCTGCAATGCCACACCCTTGGAAAGGAAATTCAGCAAGTTCCACCTTCTCAGAGCCCTGATGGCCCCTTTCATCACTGGAGCCATGCACTCGAAGTTCGCAAACTTCAGATCCCAAAAGAAGATCCCCTGCCAAGTGCATGGGCAGTGCAGGGGCCCCCATTGGGCCCTTTGCACCCAGTCTCTACCAGCGGTTTCATAGTAGTACCTATGCCATGAAACCACTGACGGAGAAGGGAGTCGTAATCTCCAGGGCAGGGCCGCTTGCAGCACTGCCCTGGTGGATGAGGACTGACAGTGCCGACACACCAACATTAAGTCATAATCTGGCAGTGAAGCAGGTCCGACCGAAGCTTTACTGCTGTGGTTGTAATGCTGTGGTCTGGCTGCCGCGTTGGTGGCACGCCGGCCACCACAGTGACACTGGCCGTGTCTGGACCGCCAGGGTCATAATAAGGCCCTTCACATCCGAAATCTGAGACTGAGCCACGTAATCCCTATAAATGCTTGCAAATGGGAACCTGAATTAACTTTCTTTAATTTAGCATCAATCTTCTTATCAATAGCTTCCCAGATAACTGTATCCTCAGCCAAGGAAGTCCTATTCACCAAACTTGCCACAAAATTGCCAATAGGGATAGATTCTGGCAACGTCTGCTGCATATACTGAAGTAAATAAAGCTTGGCCATGATGCAGCGGAAAATAATCTTGTCAGGGTCCTTCTGCTCACTCTTAAGGACCTCCTTGATATAAGGATGCACTGGAACATCCATGGGTGCAATACTCTGGAACTGTCGGAGGAAGGAAGCAAAAAAAGCATCATGGAAGAAGGGATCATCCTTTGGAAATCCCACATTACATTTTACATGCATTATCAGCTAAGGCAACATCTCTCTAGAAAAATATTTCCCCTTCAGCTCCTCTGAGAGAGAGGCATCCTCCTCTGAATCTGAGGAATGAGATGAAGGACACTGAGATTTGTCCCTGCTTAGATCTTTCTCATAGGTCATCTCCAGCAGAGTTTCACAAATCAGACGTTTCAATCAGGTCTCATCGCTCTCCCTGCATCTCTTGGTTTGAAAGGAGAAGAGGAGGAGGACAGTGGCAGACAAAAAATGAAGAGGCCTTCACCTTCACCTTCACACAGCTCCTCCTCCTAGCATGCTGCTCCACGATGAACCAGTCAAGAACAGGCCAAAAAAGAATCACTAACACTGTCCCCTGTAAAGGAACAACGCTACTATGTGGACATACCAGGCCGCTGACCAAAGGCCCTCCAGCCGGCAGGATCAACCTTATCCTTGTCCTGTTCCTTGGTCAAGAGAAAATGTTACATAAGTACTTCTAATGTAGTCCTGAGTAGGAGAGCAGGGGCAGTGTTACGGGCATTCCCCTTTTTTTCTGTGGTTAGAGATAGTTAACCTATTTGTAAGGAATGGCACAAGGACAAGTGGGACTCAGAGTAATGCTGCACAGGTGATGTCCAGCAATTGTTTTTCACTTTCGCCAGACAACAGTGCCAGTTTAAAATATTGTACTTCCTATTTTGGGAAAGGGAAAGAGTCCATCTTAGCCACTAACAATCGCCCAGCTCCTCTCTGTTTTTCTAACATGGTGTCTTTTTTTCAGTTAGCAGGTCTGTTTGAAAAGGTAAGGCACGTGGCAGGTAGCCACACACTTATTTCCTAATTCCTTGAAGACTATTTGTAGGCAATATTCGTGAATGTAAGTGGAGCTTCCAGGTTTTTTTGCCATAGCTCCTTCATATTGTTTCATTTGAATCAAATGTATGTTCTAGATGGGGCTAGCTATAGGAAGATTCCTATTTAGACATCCTGTCATGTGCTATGAGGTTGGTTTGTATGGGTGTTGATGCAAGGCCTAGGTATGTGTGACGCAGTAAAAATTAAGCAATGTGGGCCCCTGAAATGGCGGCTGCCTGACCTGTGAAGTGCGACAATGGGATGTGAGGTAAATGCGCTGGCGTGGCACACCGTGGCGGTAGGCGGTCGAAGACCGCGGCGCCAAGCAGCATTGGTTAACATTGAACCCTATGGGTCTCAGGAGCCAATGACGATGTGCGCCGGTGGTCGCGGTACGCACCGCCGCGGTACGCACCGCCGCAGGCGTGACCACCATTTTCTATCTGCTTAATCACTCGATACCTGATCTTCGACAGGAGAGGACCTACACTGCAAGTGCTGCTGTGACCGTGGTCTGGAAGCGACAATGGCTCATGCAACTGGGGAAAGGGCCCCTGCCTTCACTGCTCAGGAGTTGGATAAACTTGTGGATGGGGTCCTCCCCTAGTACGCAATACTCTACGGTCCTCCAGACAAACAGGTAAATACACTGGGAGCATACTTTATGGGCTATGCCTGTGTTGAGTGGGGTGGATGAAAGATGGTGGGGAGGGGAGCGATTGAGGCATGCATCAAACGCCGGTGAGAGCATGTGCCACATGGCAAGGGTAGGGATGGGGGGCCAGTCACATTGAGGGTGCAGAAGGTGATGACTATTCTTCTCCCCCTGTACATTTCACATAGGTCAGCGCCCACCAGAAGATCGATATTTGGTGTGCCATTGCCAAGGACGTCCGGACCCTGGGGGTCCACCACAGGCGGGGCACCCACTGCCGGAAGAGATGGGAGGACATCCGCCGCTGGAGCAGGAAGACGGCGGAGGCTCAGCTGGGGATGGCCTCCCAACGTGGGAGGGGTGCCAGTCGGACTTTGACCCCCCTGATGTCCCGGATCCTGGCGGTGCCCTACCCCGATTTGGATGGGCGCGTGAGGACATCACAGCAGACACAAGGGGGTGAGTACACTCTCATTCTGTTGACTTTGCGCGCAGTGGAGGTGTCTGGGTGGGGGATGAGGGCTGTGGGTATCCCTAGGCCAGGGCGATTTTTGTAGGCTAGGCCCCTCCGTAAGGCATGGCCCTGTGCCCCCGCCCCCCACCTCTGTAGGGTGCCAAGTACAGCTCTTCATGGCCCTGTGTCATCTATGTGTGCAGATGTCGTCCATAGGCTTGTAGGCCATGTCCCACGGATTGAGTAGTCGACCCCAAGTGCGCGGCGTAGTGCAGGGGGCTTCTGTGTCTGTCCTGTCCGCCAACGGTGTCGCCAATGAATGCACTCAACATGTCTTTATTCTCCCCCCCCCCTTTTTTGTGGTCTTCCTGTTCATGTGTGCATTAGCATCATCAGGCGGAGGAGAAGTGGCATCGGAGCACGAGGGAGCTGCATCCCACATGGCCATGGAGGGACACGCAACGGACTCCGAATTCACCAGTGGGACGGAGGGCGAGGTGAGCTCCACAGCGGGGACTCTGGCAGACATCAGTGACACCGACTCGTCCTCTGAACGGAGCTCCCTTGTGGTGGCGGCAACATCTGTGCCCCCCGCAACAACAGGTACAGCTGCCACCCACCGCACCAGCACCGCCTTCCCAGCAGCCCCTCAGCGTTTGGCCCGTGCCCGCTCACCCAGGAAGGTGGGTATCTCCTTCGCCCCAGGCACCTCAGGCCCTGCCCCAGTCACGCCTGCTGCCCTCAGTGAGGAGGTCATTGACCTCCTGAGGACGCTCACTGTTGGGCAGTCTACCATTTTGAATTCCATCCAGGGTAGAGAAAGGGAGGTGCACCAGAGTAATGCCTACCTGGAGGGCATTCATTCTGGTCAGGCTGCCCTTCAGCGATCGTTCCAGACTCTGGCCTCAGTACTGATGGCAGCCATTGTCCCTGTCTCTAGCCTCCCCCCTCCAACTTCCTCCACCATTACCCTATCACCTGTACCTCTGCCTATCCCAGACACACCATCAGACCAGCCTGCACACACCTCAACACCCAAGGGAAGCTCAGCCAGACATAAGCACCACACATCCCACAGGCATACACACAAGCAACATCCACATACAGACATACCAACACCCACTGCCTCCACTGTGTCCCCCTCCTCATCGTCTCCCTCCTCCCTCCCTGTCACGTCTCCACTCACACCTGCATGCACAACATCTTCAGCCACTACGTCCCTCAGCAGCACACACACCAGAACCCCCCGCACACGTGCAGTCACCACCCCCACTGCCATTTACACCTCCCCTGTGTCCTCTCCCAGTGTGTCTGTGACCCCCTCTTCCAAGATACACAAACGCAGGCAGCCACCCACCCAAAAGCCATCCACCTCACGACAGCCTCCAGCCCAAGCACCTGCACCCAAAGACACCAGACTTACAACTCCTACAACCACAACCTCTTCCTCCACTCACATACCCACTACACCTACCCGTCCCACTGCTCCTAAAAAGCTTTTCCTGTCTAAACTCAACCTCTTTCCACCAACTCCCCCACCCCGTCCATGTCATAGGACTTCAGTCAGCACCTCAGCCACGACAAAACCGGCCCCTGTCATCACAGTCTGCCATGGACTGCCCCACCCTCCAGGGCAGGCAGTTTGGTGCGAAGCCAAGGTACGGGCAGCCCACCCCCAGAGAAAAATCCCAAGATAGGCAGTGGCCGGCGCGAGAGGGTGAAAACACCAGGGACAAAAACCCCTACCATGGCTCCGGCAGGAAGTGTAGAGACAGCTGGCACACCGCCCAAGGTGGGGAAGGGCCACAGGCGATCAGGGAAGGCTGGGAAGGGCAGCACGCCCGACAACACCCCCATCAGCCCAGCTGGCCAGGAGGGCCCCATCCCAGGTGGGGAGGAGGCCACCAACAGGCCCGGAACAGCTGCCCAGGAGGGCCGTGCCAGCCACAGGACAGATGGCCAGGACGGCCCCGCCAGCCACAGGACAGTTGGCAAATGACCTCCCCGCCATGGCCGGAACCGCTGAACTGGGCCCTTCATCTCAAGTACTGCTGCACTGGGCACCGCCGTCTCAAGCACCGCTGCACTGGGCACCGCCGTCTCAAGTACCGCTGAACTGGGCCCTTAATCTCAAGCACCGCTGCACTGGGCACCACCGTCTTAAGCACCGCTGCACTGGGCACCGCCGTCTCAAGTACCGCTGAACTGGGCCCTTCATCTCAAGCACCACTGCACTGGGCACCGCCGTCTCAAGCACCGCTGCACTGGGCACCGCCGTCTCAAGTACCGCTGAACTGGGCCCTTCATCTCAAGTACCGCTGAACTGGGCCCTTCATCTCAAGTACCGCTGAACTGGGCCCTTCATCTCAAGCACCGCTGCACTGGGCCCTTCATCTCAAGTACTGCTGCACTGCGCACTTCATCTCAAGCACCGCTGAACTGGGCCCTTCATCTCAAGTACCGCTGAACTGGGCCCTTCATCTCAAGCACCGCTGCACTGGGCCCTTCATCTCAAGTACCGCTGCACTGGGCCCTTCATCTCAAGCACTGCTGCACTGGGCCCTTCATCTCAAGTACCGCTGAACAGGGCCCTTCATCTCAAGCACCGCTGCACTGGGCCCTTCATCTCAAGTACCGCTGCACTGGGCCCTTCATCTCAAGTACCGCAGAACTGGGCACCGCCGTCACAAGCACCGCTGCACTGGGCACCGCCGTCTCACGTACCGTTGAACTGGGCACTTCATCTCAAGTACCGCTGCACTGGGCACCGCCGTCTCAAGTACCGCTGAACTGGGCACTTCATCTCAAGTACCGCTGCACTGGGCACTTCATCTCAAGTACCGCTGCACTGGGCACCGCCGTCTCAAGTACCGCTGCACTGGGCCCTTCATCTCAAGCACCGCTGGCCCATGAGCGGCAGGGGCTGGCCCGCATCTGTGTCGGGCAGGGCTGCACGAGGCACTCTGGGCACCAGGCCCCCTCCAGAACCAGTGGAGACTGTTATCCACTTGAGAGACTGTGGCTTTGCACTCCCCAGGATGTAACAGTGGGCAGCCCACCCACTGTCTGGACTTGTGAGACTGTGGCTTTGCACTCCCCAGGATGTAACAGTGGGCAGCCCACCCACTGTCTGGACTTGTGAGACTGTGGCTTTGCACTCCCCAGGATGTAACAGTGGGCAGCCCACCCACTGTCTGGACTTGATAGACTGTGGCTTTGCACTCCCCAGGATTGAACAGTGGCCATGGAGGCCCCTCGTGGATCTGGCGTCGTGCACTCATCTGGCTGAGGTGCCCCCCCTTCCCTTCCCCCTGAGGTGCCTGTAGTTTTGCTATCTGTTGCCCCTGCAGTGTTCTCTCCGTTGGAGTCAGGTATCCTGTGTGGGCTTTTCCCATGTGATTTGGGCCCAGTGGTCCACGAACAATGCCTGCTACAATGCTCGGACTTGTACATTTATGTATATAAGAGTTTTTGATGTGTATATATATATATTTTTGGCAGTAATACAATATAGTCCAATGTGTAGAATCATTTCCTTTTGTATTTGCATTCTTCCGGGTGGTTTGGGGGGTGTCACTCTGATGTGTTGCTATGCATTGATGTGTGTGTTGTAGTGGGTGAGGGTGAGGGTGGGTGTGTCGCGTATGTGTGTACCCGTAATATTTTCCCCTCCACCCTCCCTTGTTTCGTAGGTGCAGTACTCACCGTTGTCTTCTGCGCCGGCGTTCGTGCTCCTGGTAGAGGAGCAGGAAAACTATCGCTGGGAGTATTTGGAGTTCGGGTTACATGCTGTCCTGATTCCTCGTGGGGTGTATGGAGGTGAGCGTTTTTCCCTTCGAAATGGCTGTTTTCGCTGTGTTTTTATCGGCGGGGCTACCGCCCCGGGAAAGGTGGCGGATTGGTAGGTTGTGATACAGTGGGCGGTACATTGTCTCCCGCCTGTCTGTTGGCTGTGAACGCCGCGCTGTTTATTTGTACCGCTGTGGCGGGTGGTGTGTTGATGTGGCGGTCTCTGTTGGCGGTTTCCGCCAGGGTCGGAATTCCATTTTTTTCCCGCCAGCCTGTTGGCGGTTTTGCCGCCGCTTTAACACCGACCGCCAGGGTTGGAATGACCCCCTTTATATCACTTTTACAGTGCTATCTTAACACATACCTATTGCATTTTAATCGTTTTGACCTGCATCTTCTCAGATAAATATTATGGCCCTCATTACAACCCTGACGGTCGGTGATAAAGCAGGGGTAACACCGCCAACAGGCAGGAAGTAAAAAATTTGGAATCATGACCACAGCGGAAACCGCCAACACAAACAGCCACTTTAACACATTGACCGCCACGGCGGTAGCAAGAAACACTGCGGCAGTAACCGCCAACAGCCAGGTGGAAGACAATGTACTGCCCACTGCATTACAACATGCCTATCCACCAGCTCTTCCGGGGCAGTACCAATGCCATCAAAAGCATGGCAGAAACAGTACTCTGAAGGGAAATGACTCACCTCTCGACACTCAAGAAAGAACCACGACACCATGGAGCCTGAACTGCACTTTTTCCCAATGCTGGTGTACCTTCTCAAACAACAGGAGCATGAGCGCTGGCAAAGACGACCACGGTGAGTACTGCACCTAGGACACAAGGGAGGGGGGAGGAAAAAGAGAGTGACATACACATGCAACACCCCCACCCCCAACAACATACACACAGACAGATGCTACAACATTACATATCCACCTCGTAACCAGGAATAACGCAAGGACAAAAGGAATGCATTAAATTGAGTGTAATATTATAAATATAGAAAAATATGTTCTTAAAGCAACAAACAGTATGTACAATACATATAAAAGGAGGTACAATGTCCACTCCAAAATGTCCGTGGCCCACTGGGCCAAAACACATACGCCAAAGCCACACTTGACTCCTGCCTCAATACAGAGAGAACACTGCAGGGGCATCAGGTTCAAAACACACAGGCACCTCAGGGGGATGGGGGATGGGAATGGGGGGGCACCTCAGCCGGAAGATGGTACAACGCCACTGGCCTTGAGGGGGCTCCATGTCCACTGCTTGGTCCTGCGGAGTGCAAAGCCACAGTCTCTCAAGTGGGTGGTTTTCCCACTGCTTGGTCCTGGAGAGTACAAAGACACAGGCCCTCATTCTGACCTTGGCGGGCGGCGGAGGCCGCCCGCCAAAGTCCCGCCGTCAGGTTACCGTTCCGCGGTCGAAAGACCGCGGCGGTAATTCTGACTTTCCCGCTGGGCTGGCGGGCGGTCTCGTTCAGACCGCCAGCCAGCCCAGCGGGAAAGAGGCTTCCACGATGAAGCCGGCTCGGAATCGAGCCGGCGGAGTGGAAGCTGTGCGACGGGTGCAGTTGCACCCGTCGCGTATTTCACTGTCTGCGCAGCAGACAGTGAAATACATGTAGGGGCCCTCTTACGGGGGCCCCTGCAATGCCCATGCCAGTGGCATGGGCACTGCAGGGGCCCCCAGGGGCCCCGCGACCCCCCCTACCGCCATCCGGATCTCGGCGGTCCGACCGCCGGGATCTGGATGGCGGTAGGGGGGGTCAGAATCCCCGCGGCGGTGCAGCAAGCTGCGCCGCCGCGGAGGATTCAATGGGGCCGCGGTACACTGGCGGGACCCCGCCAGTGGTGCTGGTCCGACCGCGGCTTTACCGCCGCGGTCGGAATCCCCATTGAAGCACCGCCGGCTTGTCGGCGGTGCTCCCGCGGTCCTCCGCCCTGGCGGTCAAAGACCGCCAGGGTCAGAATGAGGGCCACAGTCTCTTTAGTGGATGTTTTCTTCCACTGGATCTGGAGGGGGCCTTGCGCCCAGTGTCCTTCATCCTGGCAAGGATGCAGTGAGTGGATGCTTTCTTCCACTGGTTCTGGAGGAGGCCTTTTGCCCAGTGTGCTTCATCCTGGCAAGGAGGGGTTGAGTGGATGGCTTCTTATACTGGTTCTAGAGGGGGCCTTGTGCACAGTGTGCTTCATCCTGGCAAGGATGCAGTGAGTGGATGGCTTCTTCCACTGGTTCTGGAGGGAGCCTTGTGCCCAGTGTGCTTCATCCTGGCAAGGAGGGGCTGAATGGATGGCTTCTTCCACTGGTTCTGGAGGGGGCCTTGTGCCCAGTGTGCTTCATCCTGGCAAGGATGCAGTGAGTGGATGGCTTCTTCCGCTGGTTCTGGAGGGGGCCTTGTGCCCAGTGTGCTTCATCCTGGTGAGGATGTGGTGAGCGGATGGCTTCTTCCACTGGTTCTGGAGGGGGCCTTGTGCTCAGTGTGCTTCATCCTGACAAGGAAGGGCTGAGTGGCTGGCTTCTTCCACTGGTTCTGGAGGGGGCCTTGTGCCCAGTGTGCTTTATCCTGGCAAGGGTGCGGTGAGTGGATGGCTTCTTCCACTGATTCTGGAGGGGGCCTTGTTCCCAGTGTGCTTCATCCTGGCAAGGAGGGGCTGAGTGAATGGCTTCTTCCACTGGTTCTGGAGGGGGCCTTGTGCCCAGTGTGCTTCATCCTGGATGGTGCAAGGTCACAGTCTCTCACCTGTGTGTCACACCGACAGGTGTTGCCAGGACCAGGATGCACTGAAACCCATGTAGTCACCACTACACACTGCTCGCCTGTGGTGATGGCTGCTCAGTGGATGCCAGTTGTGCTGCAGGTGGTGGTGCTGTCAGTGGTGGTGGTAGCCTCCAGGCCTTCACCTGCAGCCTCAGACGGCTGAAGTGCCATGGCTGCTGTTGTGTGCTCCTTCCTGCCCCTGGCAGATGGTGGTGACTCCTTGCCTCTGCCAGCTGGTGTCTTTTTCTTGCTGAATGGTGGTGCCTCCTTCCCCTTGGTGGCTGGTGTCCCCTTCTGGCCCTTGCTAGGTGGCGGACCCTTCTTGGTCTTGGCAGGTGGTGCTGGCACACTGGCTGGGCTGATGGGTGACTCCTTGGAGACTCTCACACCTGCAGTTGCTGCAGAAACCACAGTGGCCGTGGACTGGGTGGCTGAGGTGCTGGGCTGGGTTCTGGCCACCCTGGCCTGAGGTGAAGGACGGGAGGTGAGAGGTAGGGAATAGGTCAATGTTGGCGAGGAAAAGCTTCCTAGGGACACTGGGGAGGGAAGAGGGTGAAGATTTGGGTGTGGAGGAAGAGAGAGTGGTTGTAGGAGGTGTCATTCTGCTGTGTTTGGGTGCAGGTTCATGGGATGGATGCTGTCGTAAGGTGGATGGATGTTGGATGTCTGAGTGCTTGTGTTTGTGTACTTTGGGAAGAGGGGTCACACAGACAGTGGGGGAGGACACAGGGGACATGTGCATGGATGTGAGGGTGGTGACTGCCAGTGAGGGGCGTGTAGTGATAAGCATGCTGGTGATGGAGGCAGTGGATGAGGGTGTAGTGCATGCAGGCGGGAGTGGAGACGCTACTGGGAGGGAGGTGGACGAGGAGGAGGAGGGGTACACAGTGGAGGCAGTGTATGTTGGTGTGTCTGCATGTGGATGGTGCTCGTGTGAGTGCTTGTGAGATGAAGTGTGGTGCCTGTGTTTGCCTGAGCCATTTATTTGTGTTGATTTGGGTGATTGCTGGTCTGAAGGTGTGCTTGGGATAGGCTGGGGTTGAGGGGATTGGAACTGGGTAGAGGAAGTCGGAGGGGGGAGGCTGGAGACTGGGACAATGGCTGCCATCAGTGCATTGGCCAGAGCCTGGAATGCTCTCTGTTTGGCCGCCACACCAGAGTGAATGCCCTCCAGGTATGAATTTGTTTGTTGCAAATGCCCTGCTACTCCCTGGATGGCATTCAGTATGGTTGACTGCCCAACAGAGAGGGATCTCAGGAGGTCAATAGCCTCCTCACTGAGGGCAGCAGGGCTGACTGGGGCAGGGCCTGAGGTGCCTGGGGTGAAGGAGATGCTCACCCTCCTGGGTGATAGGGCACGGGAAACATGCTGAGGGGCTGTTGGGAAGGCAGTGCCATTAGCTGCACACCTGAAACCCAAAGGACTCTGCCCAGCAGTAGATGCCCACTAACATTATTAAGGTGGGAGTGCATCTGAGCTTCCCCATCATTGAACATACCCTGCCATTTTCACCCTGGCCTAGGTGCACCCACAGCCCACATCCCCCACCCAGGTAACACCTTAATTCGCATAAAGTTATGATTCTGAATCTGTACTAACCCCTTTGTGGCTGCCTTGATGCCTTGAAGTGCCCATCCAACTCCGGATAGGCCACCACCAGGATGCGGAACATCAGGGGGTCAGGGTACGACGGGCACCCCTTCCTCGTTTGGAGGCCAGCCCTAGCTGGGGCTCCGCCGTCTTCCTTGCCCTGAGGCGCAGGTCCTCCCACCTTTTACGGCAGTGAGTGCTCCACCTGTCAAAGACCCCCAGTGTCCGCTCCTCCTTGGTGATGGCACGCCAAATACCCTTTTCCTGATGGGTGCTGACCTGCAGAAAAAATACAGCAGGCAAGGTATTAGTCATACCGTCCAGATTGTTATTCTCATGGCCCAACATATCCCCCCATTCCCTTCCGCACATACATTGACCACCATACATGCAGCACTCAGCCCAGGACCCCTTAGATCCCCCCCCCACACAAGGCTTACACACACAGCAATCCATACATTCCTGGCCCACGCATCATGCTCACAGTGTACTCACCATAGAGTAAAGTGTACTGGGGTAGGACCCCATCCACCAGTCTCTCCAACTCCTCCAAAGTGAAGGCAGGGGCCCTTTCCCCAGACACTCGAGCCATTGTTGCTTCCAGACACAGGTCACAGCAGCACTTGCGGTGTAGGTCCTCTTCTGTTGAAGGTCAGGTAACAAGTGAGTGAACAGATAGAAAATGGCGGTCACGTCCGCAGCGGTGCATTCCGTCACCGCCGGCGTACATAGGGCCCAATGGTAACCAATGTGGTGTTGCGCAGTGGTCATCGTCGCCGACCGCAACGGCGCACAACGCCAGCTCAATTACCTCATTTCCATTTCAGGGCGGCACAGGCCATGGCACCTAACTGTATCACAGCAGACATTGGCACATCAACTGATTTACGACTTCACAAATTGTTTCTGTAAAGAAAAAATGGCATATTAATGTTGAAATATGTGTGTATATGACCTTCTGCTCACCATTTTTCACCCTAGAGTTCAACCACTGAGGATGAATAGGAGATGGAGACATCCCCCCGTGTACAAACCCCTGGTGGACCTGGCAACAATGGAGGACAGGCACATTATCCTGACCTACAGACTTGATAGGGCCACAGTCCAAGAACTGTGAGCCCAATTGGAGCCAGACCTGATCTCAGCTATCAGCCACCTCACAGGTATCCCCCCACTAGTGCAGGTCAGTGCTCCATTTCCTGGCAAGTGATTTCTTCCAAGCGACAGTGGCCATGGCATTAGGGATGTCACAGACTATGGGGGTCATTCTGACCCCGGCGGTCATGGACCGCCGGGGCCAGGGTTGGCGGGAGCACCGCCAACAGGCTGGCGGTGCCCCGCAGGGCATTCTGACCGCGGCGGTTTGGCCGCGGTCAGAAGAGGAAAACCGGCGGTCTGCCCAAAAGAATCCTCCATGGCGGCGCAGCTCGCTGCGCCGCCATGGGGATTCTGACACCCCATACCGCCATCCTGCTCTGCCGCCAGGAACAGGATGGCGGTATGGGGTGTCGTGGGGCCCCTGGGGGCCCCTGCAGTGCCCATGCCAATGACATAGGCACTGCAGGGGCCCCCGTAAGAGGGCCCCACTTTGAATTTCACTGTCTGCATTGCAACTGCACCCGTCGCACCTTCCCACTCCACCGGCTCCATTCAGAGCCGGCGTCCTCGTGGGAAGGTTGTTTTCCACTGGGCTGGCGGGCAGCCTTTTGGCGGTCACCCGCCAGCCCAGTGGAAAACCCAGAATCACCGCAGTGGTCTGACGACCGCGGTGCGGTGTTCTGGCGGGGGTACTTTGGCGGGCGGCCTCCGCCACCCGCCAAGGTAAGAATCACCCCCAATGTTCTCAAACGTGCTGACCAGAGTGTTGTCTGCCTTGATGAAACACATGCGCAGCTACATCGTATTCCCCCAGATTGAGGTTTTGGCCACAGTGAAGGCTGACCTCTATGCACTGGGACAGATCCCCAACATCATTGGTGCCATTGATGGTACACATATTGCATTTGTCCCCCCTGGAAAAATGAACAAGTGTTCAGAAATAGAAAAAGCTTTCACTCTCTGAATGTGCAGATGGTGTGTTTGGCGGACCAGTACATCTCCCATATCAATGCAAAGTATCCTGGCTCTGTGAATGATGCCTTCATCCTGAGGAATAGCAACATCCCATATGTGAAGTCTCAACTCCAGAGGCACCAGGTGTGGCTAATTGGTGAGTCCATGGTCCCCACCCAGTTGATGTAGGTATATGGGTGTGGCTTTGGCCCTAAGGGTGAGTGTGTGGCTAAGAGGTATCCCTCTATATTTGCAGGTGACTCTGGTTACCCTAACCTCTCAGGGCTATTGACCCCAGTGAGGAATGCCAAGACAAGGGCAGAGGAACGTTACAATGAGGCACATGGGCGAACAAGGAGGCTCATTGACCGAGCCTTCGGTGTGCCAGATCATTGTTGCATGTTGCACAACCTGGCCTTGAGATGCCAAGTGCCTTTTCTGCAGGAGGATGAGCCTGGGGATGGTCGTGCAGCAGCGGTGGAGCCTGTGGACAGTGACAAAGAGGAGGCAGAGGTAGAGGATGTGGACAACAGAACTATACTAATTCAACAGTACTTCCAGTGACACCCAGGTAGGACAGTGTAACTTCATCTTCCATTGCAGTTCTGTGTTTGACATTGAACATGGCAGCCTGAATTCCCTATTTCTATAACCATTTACTGTACCCTTTGGCATCTCTATTTTCAGATCTCTGTGCCCCACTCTGGCTCCTGGTGTGCTTACTGCTGCCCACTATAGGCCATACGTATGTAAATATTACAGTGCATTTGAACTGCAATGTTTACAGTTTGGAAAACTACTACATTTGTCAAACAATTGACAGACTCCATATTTAAAATTGTTCCAAGGATGTTTATTTTGGTGCTAATAAGTGGAGTGGGTATTGCAATGGGCTAGGTTGCTGATGGAGGAAAGTCCAGGGTAGAGTCCAGTCTATTTGTATCACAGGTGCATTGACCAATGGGGCATAGGAATGTTAGCAATGGCAGTTGAAGGTAGACAGGAGTTTTGGCACTTTGCGGGGTGGTTCTCCTTCTGCAGGGGGTGGGGTGCTGGTGCCCTGTCGGTCCTGTGGCGGGGCCTCCTATCCACTATCGTCAGTGAAGGTGGAGGGCTGTTCTTCGGTGTGGCTAGTGTCAGGGGCCCGTTGGTGTGCCACTGCCTCCCTCATGGTGTTGGCGATGTCTGCCAGCACCCCTGCAATGGTGACCAGGGTGGTGTGGATGTCCCTGAGGTCCTCCCTGATCCCCAGGTACTGTCCCTCCTGCAGCCGCTGGGTCTCCTGCAACTTGGCCAGTATCTGGCCCATGGTCTCCTGGGAATTGTGGTATGCTCCCAGGATGTTAGTGAGTGCCTCATGGAGAGTCGGTTCACTGGGCCTGTCCTCCCCCTGTCACACAGAAGTCCTCCCAGCTTTCCTGTTGTCCTGTGCCTCTGTCCCCTGAACCGTGTGCCCACTGCCACTGACCCCAGGTCCCTGATCGTCCTGTGTTTGTGGGGTTGCCTGGGGTCCCTGTAGTGGTGGCCACACTGCTGATTGATGTGTCCTGGGGACAGAGGGATGGTCCCGCTGGGTGGGTGCTGTGGTGGTGTTTCCTGAGGGGGGAGGCTCTGTGGTGGGTTGGGACTGTGGGTTGGGTCACTGACTTGCCAGAGGTCCCAGATGGGCCAAGTTGGTCGTCGTGATCCAGGCATACAGAGCTGCTGTCATCACTGTGGGCCTCTACTGGGAGAGACTAGATGTGTCTGGCACCTCCTCTCTAGTGACTTTGAGTGGGGATCCTGTGGGGATGTAAATGCAGTGTTATTGTATCTGCGTGTGCCATCTTGTGATGGATATGTTTCCCTCTATGGTTGTTATTAGCAAGGCAGCTTTGGCTTGTGTGAGTTGTGATTGGTTTGGCTAAGTGCTTGTCACTAGTGTGCTTACAGGGATGATGGGTGTAGCATGCAGGGCTTGGTATTGGGATGGGTGGGTTGTGATGGTGGAGTGTATGTGAGGTAGTGGAGTGAAGGGGTGAGGGTAGGGGTAGGAGTTTGTGATGGCATGCAGGAGGGAGGGGTGAAAGTAGTAAAGAGTTGACTTACCAGAGTCCTATCCTCCTGCTACTCCTGCCATGCCCTCAGTATGCATGATCGCCAAAACGTGCTTCTCCGATGTTGTTGGTTGTGGGGGAGGAGGTTGGGGTCCACCGCCAGTCCTCTGCACAGCTATCTGGTGTCTTGCAACCATGGAACGCACCTTCCTCCATAGGTCGTTACACCTCTTCCTGATGTCATCCTTTGTTCTGGGGTGCTGTCCTACGCGTTGACCCTGCCCACGACTCTCCGCCATAGCTCCATCTTCCTAGCAATGGACATCTGCTGCATCTGTAATCCGAAAAGCTGTGGCTCTACCCGGATGATTTCCAAAAACCATGACGCTTAGCCCCTCCTCTGAGAACCTGGGGTGTCTTTTTGGTGCCATGGGTGTAGTGTGAGTGGTATGTGTGAGGGTGTGTGGGGTGATGTGTTGGGGTGTGTGCTGTGAGGTGGGTGTATGGTGTATGGTTGATGGTGTTTAGTGGCTCAGATTCAGTGGTGCTCCTGGCTTGTCTCTCTCTCACTTGCCAAAATATTTGGGTCATAAAGGGTTGTGGGTATTGTAGGTGTTTGTTTTATAGTTTTGTTGGGGTGTGGGTGTGGTGTGTGTATGTGCATCAGGTGTGTGTATTTTGAATTGTCCAATGTGGTGTTGTTTTGTTAGTGTGTGTGTATTTTGAGCACAGCTGTGTGTACCGCCAATGGATTACCACGGTTAAATGACCGCCGTGGTGATTCGTGGGTCATGATGCTGTGAGTGTATTTCTGTTCGTGTAACGGTGTGGGTTTTGGTACTGCCAGTTTATCACTGACCTTTGGGCTGGAGGACTTGTTTGTGTGTATGTGTAGTGGAAGATTTCTATGTGTGGGTCATAATACGGGTAGTGGTTTACCACCGTGGTTGCAGTATGTTGGCGACAGTCAGCATTGCGGTAAGCAGCCCTTACCACCAGTGTTGTAATGAGGGCCTATATATTTTTCTAAACACTGTGTGGTGTATTTTTGTGGTGCTATACTGTGTTATTGCATGATTTATTGCACAAATACTTTACACATTGCCTTCTAAGTTAACCCTGACTTCTCGGTTCTAAGCTACCCGACAGTGGGCACAGGATTACTTGGATTGTGTGTGACTTACCCTGACTAGATAGAGGGTCCTTGCTTGGACAGGGGGTAGCCTGACTGCCAACCAAAGACCCCCATTTCTAACAGGCAGCTATTGCCCCGCCCCATCCTGACACTCGATTCAGAATGGGTAAAAGGTAATAAACACAGTTTTGATTTTTCCATTCTAGAGCCATTTTTCTTATTTCCATTATTTTGTTTATATTTGTTTTTACATTACCAGCTTTTCATTTGCTTGGAAGAAGGGATCAAAAATCTTAAATAGTAAAGATGTTCTTGAGTGCTCATACATATGGAGAAGTTGGCTTTGTCTGTTAAATAATTAAAAATAAGTATCTGAAATATAGTGCGTAGTTCACTCTAGGTCCCATGTGAACATTCAAAAACATGTAATTAACTAGGTATACAGAAATTAAACAACTACACTATACAACAACACTCTTCACCTGCTGTATACCATCCACAAACCAACATCTCTTTCATTATTTTGCAGATCATCCCCAATAATCACCTCATTTTAATGTTCTCAAATTCTACATATAGCTATTATTTATCAAAGAAACTTATAATAATAACTATTCACTTGGCAGTCTGTAAAACGTTCCTTCGCTCTTCCCTTCCACCTACCCACTCCTTTCCGTAATGGTTAATTTTTTCTCCCAGATAAAAAAAATGTTGATGTCCGGCTCACTCCCTCATTGCCTAGCTTCAGTTGATTGCAATCCTCACTATTTCCTTTCTGTACCTTTCATCTCTCATTCCCTAAATGTATCATCCTTGTCTAATTTTTATCGGGTGCATTTGATTTGCTATAGTTTTCAGCAGTGCATGTATAAGGCCATTTCAACATGTACTAGATTGCATTCCACACAAACATCATCAAATAAATGAAGGCTTAAGGTAAAGCAATTCATGAAAGAGTAGGAGAAACTTTGTAATTCATTACTTGTGTGTCAATGTATTCTGTTTCTGTATTTCTGCAGTTAAAGATGGAATTTCAGCAGGCTGTCATCAATTTCTCCTGTTAGCGATGAGTGTTTGTGTAATGTTATATGCATCAAATGTGCATTAAACCTGTTTATCTTCTTACTATAAGATACAAAAATTGTTTTCGGCCATCAACAAATACATACCCACTTTTAGGTGCCTATCCACAAATGCATTTTGTAGTGTGTGTAGTAGTATTATAACGCAACTATTAATGTACCACAAAACGCTATTCACTAACTGACATGCAGAGGAATATGCCTCTATCTCTCTTATCTTTCAAGTTCAGCAATATCGCGGCTATCTCTGCACAAGTAGATATATGTTTTAGTGGTAAATGTGGGCTAAATGGGATAAAAAAGTTGGGTATATTTATTAACAAATGGAAGGGTTTTGGGGAGGAAGAAGGGATTGCGGGAGGGACATGAACCCACAACATAAGAATAACCTAATTCCTGTTCACAACTTGCACTTCTATAGTTATTGCTGCTGAAATGGACCCCAACCAGTAGTAAATGTAATCCAGTTCAGATCTGGAGTATGTCCAGCATCTCCCATGGCCACTCACAGGTACCCATATAAAATAATGCAGGAAACGATTTACAATAAAACATCTTATGAAATAATAATACATACTTTTGTTTATTTAAATATTTTTTCTAAAAATTGATCTATTTATTTTAATATGAATGATAAATACATAGGGGGTCATAACAAGCCTGTCGGACGGTGTTAAAGCGGCGGTAAGACCGCCAACAGGTTGGCGGTCTTTTTTTGAGTATTATGACCATGGCGGTTACCGCCATGGTCATCCGCCGCTTCACGGTTCCGCCCACCAGGGCGGAGACCACCGCTGGGCTGGAGGCCTGGGTCTCCAGCCCGGCGGCCGTCACAATACCGCCGCAGGTATTTTGACCCGGCTTACCGCCGTGGATTTTCAGCGGTAGGAACCGCCATGAAATCCATGGCGGTAAGCCCTATCAGTGCCAGGGAATTACTTTGCTGGCACTGATAGGGGTCTCCCCCACCCCCCACCCCCACCGACTCCCTCCCCTACACCCCCCACCACCCCTGCCACCCCCCAAAGGTGGCAGGGCCCCCCTCCCCACCCCGACCCCCAACATCACATAACTCACACACACACAACACGCACGCAGGCACCACCAACACACATACATGCACACACACCAACATACATGTCTACATCCACACACTCAGTCAGACACGCACACCCATATACAGACATACACGCACACATCCATACAGACATACATATAGACATACACGCACTCATTCCCAACACACGCAACACACCCGCAAGCATACACGCACTCACACCCTCCCTCTACGTACACAGACGCACACCCCCATGCACCCACACAACACGAAACCCCCCCACCCCCCTCCCCTAACGGACGATCGACTTACCTTGTCTGTCGATCCTCCGGGAGGGGGCGGGAGCCATGGGGGCTGCTCCGCCGA
Organism: Pleurodeles waltl; assembly: GCF_031143425.1. Lineage (NCBI taxonomy): Eukaryota > Metazoa > Chordata > Amphibia > Caudata > Salamandridae > Pleurodeles > Pleurodeles waltl. The sequence continues at coordinate 1,454,306,255 of NC_090444.1, read as the reverse complement.
AACCACACCGCCAACAGAACACCGCCGCGCCGAATCACAGGACGTGATTCGCTGGTCTGTGTTCTGTTGGCGTGGCGGTGGAGGTGGAGCAACCTCCACTTCCCCGCCACCCGCCAGTATGGCTGTTGGCAGCTCTCCGTCGTAAAAAGGACAGAGAGCAGCCAACAGTCATAATACGCCGAGCGGCAAACCGCCACTACTGGCGGTCTTCCGCACAGCGGTCCCTCAGCGGTCTTGTTAAAAGACCGCTGAGGTTGTAATGACCACCATAGTGTTGCTTTCTTAACTTTACTAACATCTACTAACTTTTGCAATATCTTTTTATTTTTAGTAGGCACACCATTGACTAGAATTACAAGTCTTTCTTCCAAATCTCTTTCTACACCTGCAGTTTCAACATTCTGCTTAAAATGTAATGGCAAAAAAACTACTTTACATTTTAGCCCCATCTGGAGCCCAGTTGGAGGTAATTTTCCTGTCTTTGACTCCATACGGACTATTACTTGAAATAGATGTATACATTCATATACATTCAAGTCTTGAAGTTCTTGTGGAATAGAAACTAGTTCTAGCTTGTTATACATTGCTCTAGCTTGCAATTTATTCCCCTCAAATTAATTATAACATTATTTACTTATAATTTGACATTCACAACAATAAAACTGTTCTTCTACAATTAAATAAGCTGCAAATTCTTGCCATTTTTCATTGTTGTCTTCTTCATGTTTTGAAGGTACAATAACATATGAGTTGGAGTTTTGTAGTGAGTGTGTTCACAACATATGCAAATACAGTCTGCTTTTTCTGAACAGACTGTTTTAAACTTTCTATTCTCTTCATGAAAGTTATCGACACTAATAGAAATCTCCTGTTCTGCTACACCTGCAGATTCCAACTGTTCTCTTTGTCTGCACTCCTTTTGAGGTCCAAAGAAATGGAACTGCACAACATCACAAACCTTTTCTTTTTTTGTGTTGTACTTTTTTATTGTTTTCATAACTTTAAACAATACATAAAGATACAGGCCTTTGCCCTTCAAGGCTTACTTGACATATACAGTCTGTGGTCTACCTTATATGCACAAGTCAGATTAATAAACAAATTAAGCAAATATTTACGTTCATGGCATACAATTATTACCAGCATATTTTTAAAAGTAGGAAAATAGTTACAGTACAATAGTACAAGAGGATTCTCAGACATTAACTTATTTTAGTGAAACCATGAAGGGAAAGCACACCCGCTCTAAGATATAGCTGTAGTGTAGTAATGTTATACTAGCTGTAGAGTTCAATAGCGTTCTAATAGTCTCTCTCTGCTCTGCCCCAGATCTCCAAAAGGGAACAAGATAGTTGTTTCTTTCTAGAATAAAATAATAAAATAATCCTCTTCTAGATAAGCGAAGTGAGCGGGGGGCAGGTACCAATAAAATGTTATAGGAAGACGACGGGTGGTGGTGAGGAGAAGATAAGTTCGAATGACCTCCGACTAGGGGATATGAGCTGGGGAGTAAGGGGTAAGGATGACGTTGATGTTCCAGCATGCTGTGGAAGGGAGTAGTGTACTGCCCTTGACATGGGGATCGGAGGCCTGAGGACTTTAATATAGGGATAAAGGGATATAGGGATCTGGGGCGCATAAGTGTAAGAACTCCTCAGTAATAGTAATGAGACAATGAGAATGGACAACTCAGAATGCTGCGAAGAGCAGCTATGGAGTAATCAGAGGCGGGGAGCGGGCATTATCCAAAGTAGGAGGGGTTTTCAAAACAGACTAGTAAACAGAGAAGAGTGAGGCTGTAAGTATGTAGAAGAGGAAAGGATTAGGAAGGAAAGGAAGGGATGAAGGATAAGAATAGAGGAAAGAGAGAAGAGGGGGTGCATAGACAAAAGGTGGGAATGTATATAAGGGAGGGGTTAATGTTGATAGGAGTGATGGTAGTAATAGCATTAGTAGTAGTAATAGTAGTAGTAGTAGTGGTGACCGAGGGAGGGAGGAAAGAATCACATAAAGAGGGAAAGGTGGTGGTAGAACCGGGGTCAGAGGGCAGGCGGAGCGATGGTAGCACGTAAGAGGGGAGAGGTTAATGAAAGTGAGAGTGAAGAAGAAAGAAAAAGGATAGTGACGAGGGACGACATAGCCACGATAGACTGCATGTTAGCATTCAGTAGAGGTCAATACTGGGTTGGAGGGGATATGATTCAGTAAGGAGCGACATGGACTTATTCAGGGAGGTAGAGCCTCAGTAAGTTGGTTGTGGTCTCTCATGGGGGTCTCAGTTCGTTGATCCGGAGAGGAAGGGCGACCAGGTTTCTAAGAACACATCTGTTCTATCCTGTAGGTCATATATGAGTCGTTCGTGGGATGCCGCCTGATACATTGCAGCGATCCATTCTTCATGAGAGGGGACGGCCGCTGCACGCCAATGCCTGAGGATACATAATTTTGCCGTGGCCAGCGCGGGGTGCAATAGTCGGCCTTGTGGTCGGGAAAGATCATACAGCTCTCTAGTATCATGCAGTAGTAGGAGGGATGGGGTGAGGAGTAGTGGTAAGGGTAACACCTCCCTGAGAGTATTTCCCACCGACCGCCAAAAGGGTTGTATGGCCAGGCAATCCTGTAGAATATGGGGTAAGTCGCAAGAGTGTGCGGGCATCTCCAGCAAGATGCATGGAATAATAATCCTGCAGTGTGCAGTTTCTGGGGGGTCCAATACTAATCATGTAAGGTCTTAAAAAGACAACATTTCAAACGGGCCTCTTGGGCCCCTCGGTCTCTGGCCTCGATCAAGTCTGCCCAGTCCCCTAGGTCGTAGTCAATCTGTAGGCGTGTCTGCCATTTATTCTTAAGAGAGTTAAGGAGGGGGAGTGAGAAAAGGTGCTGGTTCAATAATGCCTGTAGGCCGGACACTGCCCCCTTCAGTTGACCCCAGGTTTCGAGGTATTGGAGTACCGGGGAGTGTCCAAGTTGTCGGGGAGGGTGCCCTAGCCGTCACACCAGACAGTGTTGAAGTTGAAGGTAACGCCATGGGTGATGCTTTCAGGAGTAAAAAGACCATTTGCGAAAGATGTAAAGCGGAGGCATAGTGTTCAACTGAGGGGAAGTTTAAACCGCCAAACTCACATCGGGCTAGTAGCGTGGATCTAGGTAATCGTGGGCGTGTGGATCCCCAGGCAAAAGCGTGAATAGAGCAATCTATCTCTCGGAGGAGAGATAGGGGTATATGCATGGGGAGCATACCCAGGACATATAGAAATCTTGGTAAGGTCACCATTTGCACCGCCTGCACTCTGCCCCACATAGAGAGACCTAACTGATTCCACTTCTCAAAATCTCGCTTCATATTGTAAAGCAAGAGATCTAGATTGTCCGTTACTATTTTATCCAATCCTTTGTTTATGTCAATGCCCAGGTAGAGAAGACGTGTGTTTCCATTTGACATGGAGTCCTTGTACTGAGGTGCTGACTGTCACAGAGGATAGTGTTAGTGCTTCGCTTTTACCCCAGTTTATCCTATAGCCCGAAAGATGTTCAAATTCCATTAGGATCGCTCTAAGGGCTGGGAGGGAGTTGGGTAAGTCGGTGAGGGTCAGTAGAATATCGTCTTGCATAGGTAAATGACAGAGCTCCCGCCTGGGATCGAGATTCCCGATATAAGATTGGAGCTACGAATAATCGCTGCTAAGGGTTCTAGGGCCAGTAGAAACAGCAGGGGGGATAGCGGGCAGCCCTGTCGTGTCCCTATGTGGATCGGGAAGGTGTCCGAGAGGAATCCTCCGCAGTTTACTTGGGCTGTCGGGGAGTAGTAAAGTAGGCGTACTCTATTAATGAAACTAGTCCCTAGTCCAAAAAGTTTTAGAATTTGAAAAAGGTACTACCATTCTATTCGGTCAAATGCCTTCTCGGCGTCTAATGAGAGTGCAAGGGCCTCCTCTCATATGACTCGTGCTGTCCAGATAGTATGAAAAAGTGTGCAGAGGTGATTCCTTGAGGAGCGACCTGGTACAAAGCCCACTTGGGTGTGGTGAATTAGGGAGGGAATTACTTTTTTGAGGCGAGACGCCAACATCGCTGCCAATATCTTGACATCCCCATTAAGGAGGGAGATGGGGTGGTAGCTTCCAAAGAGAAGAGGGTTTGTTCCTGGTTTGGGTAAGACTGTGATGGAGGCTTTGTTGGAGAGAGGGTGTAGAGAACCTGTCTGGTCAGCCCCTTTGAATGCCTCATGTAAGGCTTCCACAGTGTCAGCTCCCATCCATTTATAGAATTTGGATGTAAACCCGTCCTCTCCTGGTGCTTTATGATATGATAGATTTGCTATCGCCTGTTGGATCTCTATTTTGCTAATGTCGCCCTCTAAGAGCGCCGTACCTTAGGCCAAGAGACAGGGTATATTTGCTTTCCGCAGGAAGGCCTCCAAGCGGTTAGTGTCTTCAACCGTTTCTGGGGTATACAGGGCTTGGTAATAACGGCCAAATTCATTCACAATTGCCTGGAGGTGTGTGGTAAGTGTGTTGTCTTGGTTACGTATTGCTGGTATGGTTAGTGCAGCTTCCCTTTGACGGAGTTGGGCGGCTAGCAGGCAACCTGACTTCTCCCCATGTTCATAGTGGCGGCCTTCCAGCATTTGTAATGCATATTCTGCCCGTGAAGTAGAGAGGGAGTTGAGCTCCATTTTAGCTTGTTCTAGGTGGCGACGGTTGAGCGGGGTGGGGGCTCGAGTGTACTCCCTGGTGGTGTGGACTATACTATCTTCTAGGTTGCTCTGCTGGTCCCTCTTTTGCGCAGTGGAGATGGCGGCATCCCTCATAAGCTGTCCTCTAATAGTTGCCTTCGCCGCCGCCCAGAGGAACTGTGGCAAAGACACCAAGCCCTTATTATCCTTACGTTATGTGGCTACGTGTGCTTTAAGTTGTTCCTTTCCTTTCGGGTTTCGGTTTCTGGGATTGGAGATGCGCCAAGGCTTGCCGATTTCTAGAGTTAATAAAACCGGGGAGTAATCAGACAATGCGGCCGTGAGAATTTCTGACATTTGAATTGATTGCACCATCCGGTGATTGACCAGAAAGTAGTCTAGTCGTGATTGGGTCCCATGGACCGAGGAGATAAAAATGTATTCACGATCGGAGGGGTGGGAGAGACGCCAGCAATCTAGCAGACCGTGATCTGATAGGACATCATGTAGGAGGGCTCAATCTGCATTGTTTCCCGTATCAAGACAACTTGAGCGATCCAGGGTGGCGTCTTGAACAATGTTCCAGTCTCCCCCTAGTATATATTGTGAGGCGCCAATCTGCGTTAATAGGCGGTTGCGGTAGAGAAAGAAGGAATTTTGGAGCCTGTGGGAGCATATATGGAACCCATACAAATTGTGGAAGAGCCTTCCGTGAGTTTGGCGAGGACGTAGCTTCCTTCCGGGTCATACCATGTTTTGAGTAGCTGAAACTGTAATGAGCGACGAAGGAGTATTGCCACCCCGCATCTCCTCCCTGTGCCATGCGTTCCATCATGTACGGAGGTTAGCCCGCTGAAAAGTACCTTGCCCACCGAATCTCTAAGAAGGTTTTCGGACTCTGATGAGGAGAGGTGTGTTTCCTGTAGTAGGGCAATGTCGGCATGTTTGGAGTGGAGATAAGATAAAACCTTCTGCCATTTGATGTAGAGGGTCATACAGTGTACATTCCAGGACAAGACTGTGAGTGGAGTCATCGACCCCATGGGTGTGCCTAGGGAGGGCCTAGTCTACGAGATGCACAGGGTTCTGTGTTCGATGATAGCGAGAGAGAGAGAGAGAGAGAGAGACAAAAGGGGAGAGGAGGTGTTAAGCGTAGAAGAACTCCGCCCAAGCGTGAGATGGGGAGGGGACGAAGGAGAAAAATGTGTGGTGGAGATAAAGCCCTCGGTGACAGAGGGGGGTGGGGAGAGTTAGGTAGGTGTAAGGGCAAGTCAGAGGGATAGGAGTTAATGTATAGAGGGCAGTATAGAAAAATGAGAGGGAGGGAGAGGTAGCCCCCAGTAGCCTGGGAGTGGTTAGCCCTCTAGTAAGCACAGGCGTGAGAAAAGGGGTATAGAGATCTAAAAAAAAGAGACAGGAATAAGTGATGTTAGGGAAGGGGAGAGGGATGAGAACAGTAGCGGAGAGGAGCTCGCTACCGAACGTCATGTTAAACTGCGGGTCTAAACCTGTGGGGCCTGAGCACCGGGAGGGCATTGTTATGGGGTGAAGGTGGAGTGGGGGATTGATGGTTCACTTGTAATCTTGTAAGTCCGCCAGGGGAACCTCCTTGTGAAATAATTTTGTATGGTAGTGGGTAGATCGCTGAAGGTTATGGGTAGAGGGGCTGATGTTTGACGGTTATGATAAATCATGAGGTATTACTTAGGATATAGACAGTGCGTGGTATGTATCATAGTGGTACAGGGTGTAAAGAGTTACAGCGGGTGGGGCTGTGTTCTGGGTGAGCGCCCGAGTAAATACTCAGAGGGCGTAGTCCCAGTGCTGTCATCACAAACCTTTTCTACCTTCCCTACTGTTCCATGCAAGAGAGGGCTATTCATTTCACCCAAACATACTGCAGGAGTCTTCACATGGTAAAATCTCCTAACTTAAGTTTGCATTTGTGACTGGGGTACATCTAACATTCTAAAATGATGAAAGGTGATTTGGCACACTAAAAAAAATATCTTTCTCTTCAAAGTAAACACCTTATCAACTATACTCTCAACACATTCCTTTTGTCTGATAGCTTCCCTCCTTTTTTTATATTTCTTTATATTTCTCATTAGATTATGGATTACTCAACTATGGAACATTGTAAGTCTTATTTCTTTGAATTAGCGTTATCTTGTCGTTAAACTCTGTTGTTCTTTGTACAATTTTTTTCTTCTTAGTACTTTTGGGTTTCTTGCCTTTTTTGCTCACTTTTTGATGACATTAAAACTCTGTAGCTATGCAGATATTTGCACCTAAAAACTAATACAAAAATGGTACTCTTAATTTCTAATAATTTACTTGCATAATAACTTCTTTAAATACAATATAAAGAATTTATTATCATGCTTCAAATCAGTTTTTCGGGTCAATTTAAGTTGACAGTCACAGACTCTGCACCACTAGGTCCTACCTTTCAGAAAAGCACATTTTGTATTCAAAGAGGAAAACATTATCTCAGTACTTGACTATATATCTGAATGAACATAGTTGTTGGCCTCTAGTAGCACAAAAAGGTCCGTTTGAGGCTTCACAAAGCAGTTTTTCAGATAAATTTCAGAGAACAGTGACAGAACATGTACAAGCTCGGCACTGCTCAGCCTCACCCTTCAGACAAGCATTATTTGCCTGGATGTATCAAAACATTTTGTCAGTACTTGTCCATATATCTGAGTGAAAGTACCTGTCTAGCTCTAGTAGTGCCATGAGATATTTTAGCAACGCTGCTGCCATGTGAATGCATCTTTTAGACCCTGTATAACTATCAAATGTATATGTAGGTAAACTGAACATATACTTCAGAGACTCTGTTAGGGAACACAAAGGTATGTGAGTTTATCTGCAATTTCCTTTGCTATTACTGCACACATAAGTGCTTTGTGAGTATGTCAGTGAATGTAGAAGTGTACCTCTTTTTCTTTCAATGGCTGAGACACAGCATCCATGTGCTGAAAGCAAGAATCTCAGCTCCTTGCTGAGTGCTATACTCTATGCAGTGCTTGGCTTAGGGGTATAAAAGGGCAGAAGTAAGTTTCTAAAACTGAAAAGTATGTTTCACAGTCGCTTAGGAACAATACACATGCTTGATAGCATACCTACAGCATGTCGCAGAGGTGAGAGATTTGAACTAAAGAGGTGACTTTGAGGCTTTGAAAAGCAGTTTTTCAAACCAATTTCAGTGGACAATGACAGAGCATGCAGAAGCTCTGCACTGCTAGGCCTCACCCTTCAGAAAAGTTTGATTTGTCTGGATACTTCAAAAGGCTGTGCCAGTACCTGGCTACATATCTTAGTGAATAATGCTGTGTAGTTCTAGTAGTGTTATGAGTTATTTCAGTAACTCTGCTGCTATGTGAATGCCTCTTTTAGAACCTGTATGACTGACAATATATACGCAGGAAGCTGAACACATACTTCAGAGCCTCTATTAAGGAACACAAGGGTATGTGAGTGTATTTGAAATTGTCTTTGCTATTAATGCACAGATAGGTGATTGAATCAGAAAATGTAGTAGTGCACCTCTTTTCTGCCAGTGGCTGAGATAAAACATCCATGCATTGAAAGCAAGAATATCAGTTCCTTGCTGAGTGCTATACTCTATGTAGTGCTTGGTGAAGAAGCATGAAAGGGCAGACTTCATTTTCAAAAATGAAATAGTCACATTGCACATGCTTGATAGTACACCTACAGACTGTCACAGAGGTGAGAGATGTCCTCTAAAAAGGTGAGGTTGAGACTTCAAAAAGCCAATTACTGTGTCCACTGACAAGGCACATACAGTCTCTGCAGTACTAAGCCTCACCCTTTAAGAAACCAGTATTTGTCTGGATACATGAAAAGAATATGTGAATACTTCCCTGTATATATGCCTCATATACTTCTACAGTGCATGTTTTCCCTTTCAATACTGACTCTTATAGACCTCTTCCAAAATGCAATAAATAAGACTACAAGTCACACATTTTAAAGAAACATTTTTTTTGAGCAGCACATCAAGTACAGACATGTAACACTTTCACATATTCTAATACATTGTTCATTATAAGTTCAACCCTTAGCATGCAGGTTTTTTCTAGCAATTACATCATGCAGTAAAGTGGCACATCTATAATATGTACTTCCATGGTCAGAGATTGTGAACCAACCTTTCACACACCACAGAGTAATAGTATCTTAGTTATCTATTAATGGATATATAAAAGTACTTACACTAGCACACATAGACCTTCTCAGGTACTTTCAAATCTTTTCTTTATGTATTACATGCTCTTTTAACAATCTCACATAGGCATATGCATTTTTAATCAATTGACATACCTCGAAATTGAGTAGGTCGCTGAAATATTGTGTTTATTTTTTGCACTTCTCAGATTGATTCAGTACGCTTAAAACTAAGCATAAGAACGTGTCAGCACTCTTATACATAGTAACCATAAATGACTACCTTTTCAACTTTGCACTGTGCGATAATTCAGATAAGAGCAAAAAAAACATACCTTTAATTTTTCAGTTTTGCAAGCACACTTCTGAGTGGTTGCTATGTATTAACCCTTTCACGTACTTTTCCAAAGAACCCCATATGGTATACTTTTTTTTCCTGATCACTACCTAATCACGATGATTGCAATGTATTCGCAAAAAAAAAAAGGTGTTCAAAAACACATTTAGCTTCACAGTTTTAAAACTTCAAAAGCATAGCACACTTTATTAGTATTTTCTCTTTAGGAAAGTAAACACTGGCTACAAACTATTTTAATTTTTAAAAAGACAAAAGTCCCTCTTTCACACCCTTCCCCGAATTCACTCTTAGCACAGTCTCCACAGAAACTCACTAGAACCATAGGTCATAAGTTTGCTGCATATTCTAGAAGAGGCATACTAGTTACAAAAAAAGCTGCAGCAAGTGTGATTGACTGTACAGAATCAAAACCATTCCTAAGTCTGAAGTACAAATTTTACTTTTACTAGAGCCAATAAAATAACTACTTACTAATCTTTTGAAAATGCTCCCTAACTTTAGTCACCTACATACTCAAAATACCCAATCAAAAGCATTCATTTTTTAAAACCAGGAACACACCTCCATTGTGACTGCATCCCATTTTCAAAACTGCCACATCCAGCTCCAGCCTTCTCCTGACTGCTACTACTGCCTCACCTCAAAATGGTTAGAGTGTAGATTGTTGGATACAGCTCTGTGTTTTGGGCTAGATAGGCTGCTAGAAAGAGTGGCATTGACAGGGACCTGCGGCTGCCTAATGTGTACATTAATTAGATTGGCTTTATAGGGTTAAAGTGGAATAAATTGCTGCCTTTGGTTGAAAGCATTAGAGATTGATGACCCCCTGATCCTATGATTGTGCACTGTGGTGGTAATGACCTAGACACATTGACTGGAGTAGGACTGGAAATCTTAATGAAGGATACCTTTGCTCAATTGATTACACTTTTCCCTCATACTGTTTTTGTATAGTTCAACATATGCAAAAGACAATAATGGAAGTGGCCAAATCAATTCTGTTCTCAGATTAACCAAACCAGGAAACATGTTAATAAAACTGTGTTTGCATTCTTCAGCAACCATAACATTGGCTGTATATATGACAACCTGCGTTTTCACATGAAGGTAGATATAGAAGTGATGGTGTACATTTCACAGATCAAGGCAACGGAGTGTCTGAGTGAGCCTGTGAGTGGGAGTGTCAGTGTCTGAGTGGGTCTGTGAGTGGATGTGTGAGGGTCTGAGTGGGTCAGTGAAATGGTACATAAGGGTCAGACTGGGTTTGTGAGAGTAGGTCTATGCATGGGTGCATAACCATCTGTTTAGGTCTGTGAGTTGGTGCATGAGGGTCTGAGTAGGTCTGTGAGTGGCTGAATAAGAGAGTGAATGGGTCTTTAAGTAGGTGCATGACTGTCTGAGTGGGATTGTGAGTGGGCGAATGAGGGTTAGTGTGGGTCTGTGAGATGGACCATAAGGGTCTCAAATGGTCTTTAAATGGTTGCACAAGTGTGTGTGTCTGTGAGAGAGTGGGTAAGGTTCTGATGGGGTCTGTGAGACAGTGCATAAGGGTCTGAGTGGGTCTGTAAGTCACTGCATGGGGGCCCTAGTAGGTCTCTGTGTGGGTGCATGACTGTCTGAGTGAGTCTATGAGTAGGTGCTTAAGGGTTTGAGTGGATTTGTGAGATGCTGCATAAGGGTCTCAGTGGGTCTGTAACTGGCTGCATTAGAGTCTGAGTACATCTGTGTGGGTGCATGAGTATCTGAGAGCATCTGTGAGTGGGTTCATAAGGGTCTGAGTGGGTCTGTAAGTGACTCCATGAGTGTCTGAGTAAGTGAGTGGGTTTATGAGGGTCTGAGTGTGTCTGTAACTGGGTGCATGACTATCTGAGTGGGTCTGTGAGTAGGTGTGTGGGGTCTGAGTGGGTCTGTGAGTTACTGTGTGAGGGTATGAGTGGGTCTGTGGGTCAGTGTGTGAGAGTCTCAGTGAGTCTGTGAGTGAGTGCCTGAGTGTTAGAAAAGGGTACTTTGGTTGGCAGTCAGGTTACCCCCTGTACAAGCAAAGACCCTCACTTTAGTCAGGGCAATGGAGAAACACACCTGGTTAACCCCCATTCACTCCCTTGATACGAGCAGACAGGCTTAACTCAGAAGCAATGTATAAAGTATTTGTGCCAACACACACAGTTATACAATGAGAACACTATGAAATGGACACTGCACGAGTTTAGAAAAATAGGTAGTATTTATCTTAATCAAAAAAGACCAAAAACTACAAAAATCCAACATACACAAGTCAAGATACGAATTTTCAAAATAATAAGAGTCTTACTTCATAGAAAACAATGGAAATGTTGATTTTACACAAAGTACTTGAGCCCAGATTTATACTTTGTTTGCACTGCATTTGCGTCATTTTGTGATGAAAAATCGACGCAAATTTACAAAATGCAATTATATTTTGTACGTTTGCACTGCTTTTGCGTAAAAAAAATGATGCAAATGTGGCACAAAGAAAGTATTAATATGGGCCTTGGTTTGCTGAAAAAATAAAGCTACACAGGAGAGCGTGCATCAAAAAAGTCAGTGATGCGTCGATTCCTTACTCACAAGGGAGGCTGTGCTCAATTTCTTATCTGGTCGTGTTGGACTTTCTTACTTTTGCAGGGTCATCTCCAATCTTTTTGCCTCCTGCCTCCTATTTGTTTTGACCTGTTTTTGTTGGCTTTTGAACTCTGAGCACTTTACCACTGCTAACCAGCGCTAAAGTGCATATGCTCTCTGTGTAACTTGTATTGTTGATTGGTTCATCCATGATTGGCATATTTGATTTAGTAGTAAGTCCCTAGTAAAGTGCACTAGAGGTGCCCAGGGCCTGTAAATCAAATGCTAATAATGGGCCTGCAGCACTGGTTGTGCCACCCACATTAGTAGCCCTGTAATCATGTCTCAGACCTGCCACTGCAGTGTCTGTGTGTGCAGATTTTAACTGCCAAGTCGACTTGGCATGTGTACCCACTTGCCTGGCCTAACCCTTCCCTTTTTGTACATGTAAGACACCCCTATGGTAGGCCCTAGCTAGCCCCATGGGCAGGGTGCAGTGTATGTTTAAGGTAGGACATATACTAATGTGTTTTATATGTCCTAACAGTGAAATACTGCCAAATTAGTTTTTCACTGTTGCAAGGACTATCCCTCTCATAGGTTCACATGGGGTCTGCCTTTAAATAGCAGGCTGGCAAATCCCTGGTATTATGACCGCGGCTGGAGCAATCCTCCAGGGCAGCGCTGCTTGCAGCGCTGCCTAGGGGATTACGAGTCCCCCTCCCACCAGCCTTTTCATGGCGGTTTGCACCGCCATGAAAAGGCTGGCGGAAAGGGGTGTCGCGGGGCCCCTGGGGGCCGCTGCATTGCCCATGCCACTGGCATGGGCAGTGCAACGGCCCCCTGTCACGGCGCCGTGCAGCTTTTCACTGTCTGCTATGCAGACAGTGAAAAGCGCGTCAGGTGCAACTGCACCCGTCACATGGCCGCAACACCGCCGGCTCCATTTGGAGCCGGCTCCTGTGTTGCAGCCGAGATCCCCGCTGGGCCGGTGGGGATCTCCTGATGGCCGCGGCGGGGGTGCGGCTGCATGGGCGGCCGCCCGGCGGTCAAACCTTGGCGGGCGGCTTCAGCCTCCCGCCAAGGTCGTAATGACCCCCAAAATTCAGTACTACAATTGAGAGGCTTTTTAATAATAAAAGGGCTTGCATCTTTTGATAACTGAACTTTACTGCAATTGGTCCTACCCTTACACGCTTTACACTTACCACATACAAAAAATCCCTGAATATTGGATTTTCTTAATCCCTCTGATGATTAAATAAGGCTTTTACACAAACGGTCCTTTAAGGACGTACATCTTCTAAAAGTCACTTGTGGTTGTTGGCCAATTGCATCTGCTAGATGTTCATCACTTTTGAGAATATCCCAATATTTCAATAAAATACGTTTTATTTACCATGCTTGAATATTGAATATAGTAATAAATCAAATTTTCTGCGGGTCATCATCATTAGGACATTTTTGAGATATTAATAGTTTTTCTCGATCTAATGAGAGTACTTTCTTACATGTGTTCTCAATTAATTCACTTGGATACCCTCTTTCCAGGAATCTCTTTTTCATTACTTGCATCTCAACCTTAAGGTCCCTATCTTCACTACAGTTTCTTCTTGCTCTTAACAGTTCACCATAAGGGATACTATAAATCAAATTTCCAGGATGGCAACTATTCGCATGCAGGAGGCTGTTCCCTGCTGTTTTTTTGCAAAACAAAACAGAAGTAAGTTTCAATTTTTTAACTTGCACTTTTAAGTCCAAGAATTCAATCTCTGATCTATGTATGTGTGAGGTCAGCTTCAAATTTATCTGATTATGATTTAATTGCTTCACAAATTGAACTGCCAGCTTCTCACTCCCCTTCCATATGCAAAAAATGTCATTGATGTATCTTACCCATAATATTACATGCTCATCAAACATTTGCATATTGTACACAACTTGTTCCTCCGAGCAGCCAAGAAATAGGCCAGCGTAGCTTGGAGCAAAGCAAGTTCCCATCGCAGTCCCTCGCAATTGACGATACACTTGCTGATTAAAGATAAAGACATTTTTGGTTAGGCACGTCTGCATCATATTCAATAACATTTCAGTGTGCTGTAAATATGACAACGACCTTGCTCTCAAGAAATGCCTACAGGCAGAAATGCCTAATTCATGCGGAATGCAAGTATAAAGACTCTCAACATCCAAAGTTAGTAACAAAAATTGCTCATCCCAAGGGACCTCATAGATTCTTTTCAGAAAGTCCCGAGTATCTTTAATATAAGATGGTAGTACCTCCACAAATGGTATGAGAAAAAAATCAATATATTTAGATGTATTCTACAGCATGCTACCTCTGGAGGAGACAATTGGTCTCCCTGGAGGGTTACTCAAATCTTTATGTATTTTTGATAGTAAGTATAGTACTGATAATTTCGGATGGGAACATTTCAGAAATGAAAATTCTTCCTTCACAATAATTTTTCTTGCCACCCAATCAGATAATTTATCTATATACTTCTTATTAGATTCAAAATATTCTTGTTTACTTGTTTTCTCATATTGTCAAACATCTTTGAGTTGTCTCTGACCCTCCTCCAAATATTTAAGTGTATGCCAAATTACTACATAACTACCTTTATCAGAAGGTTTTATCACTATATCTGCATTTTTACTTAACTCCTGGATTACCTGTAGTTGTTCAGAGTTCAAGTTGTAATAGCCAGATTTCCTACTCTTCCTCTTACTCAGTTTCTTAAACTCCTTGATGACACATTTTTCAAAAACATCAATTGAAGCAGAATTCACTTGAGGATTAAAAGTGGATGTGGGCTTACACCTATTGCCACTGGCACAGTCTAAATTTGTATGAAAACCTTCCCTTTCCAGGCTGGTTATGGGACTATTTGTCCAATCACTATCACCCATTAACTGTCCCATAGTTTGAAATGTCTCAATATCTGCAATTTGCAGAGTGGATGGGATTGCCTTCTCTACCCCCACTTGGTAATTACTTGAGGCCTTAGTTGCAAACCAATACTTAAACTTTAACTTTCTAGTGAAATGAAATAGATCAATTCTACTTGACGTATAATTAAAAGATGCTGTTGGACAAAATGAAAGACCTAAAGACAATACTCTCTCTTGGATTTTAGACAACAGAACATTTGATAAATTAACCACCGTTTCTTTTATGGGTTCATCACATTTTGACTCCTTTTGCGGATTCCCAATACACTTTCTATGTCTCTTTGTCTTGGACCGCTTGATTTTGTTTCTCCTCTCCCTCCTTTTCCGCGAGCCCTGAAACCGCCTGCGCCTCTGCCTCGTTAGGCTTTCACTCTTCCTTGGGCGAGTAGGTTGAACTCCTTTAAAATTTGGGATTTTACTCCCTCAGTGTCAGAGTGGTTGGAGACATCGCTTTCACTGGTCTCACTGTCAACACTTTGTCCTGGGGTCTCTTGCGAACCTCTGGAGCTACAGATGATACTACTGTCTGTCGTGCTGGCAGTTGAGGTCCTTTATGGCCCATATTCTCACAAAGTTGTTCATATTTGCGCGCAAAGGTCAAAATTTGCCCTTTTTCATATTCAACTTCATCACAATTAAATTTAAGTTGCTTTTTGGCCATAATCTCACTTTCCAATTTTCTAATCTTGCTTGAATTTTATCCATTTCACACCTAAATTCCTCCCCACTACAATTCTCTTGTAATGAGGACGTATATTTCTCCATTTCTATTGCTGCTCTTTCCATTTCCTTCTTAAATAGTAAGAGGTAATTTACTCCCTAAATAATTAGCGGAAGTAGTATAGTTAAATTAGTTTGAGAATAGGAGATACTTAGAACAATTTGATAATGCAGTGTACAGAACACACTTCAAAATGGCTGACATATTTTTCAACAAGTGTCCTTGAGTCCTTTTTTGATGTTGTTTATTTAGTCTTTAAATGTATGCATAATCCAACAGGGGACATAACCTGTGAGCAAGGAGCTACAGCTCCGAAACGCGTTAGGATTGTATAATAATGCAAGTTTTTCTACTTGGAATCACAGCGTGTTGTTCTTCATTGTGGTACTTTTGTTTCCGTGAAGATTCACAACTTTTGGATGTTTATATGAGGGGACGCAGCCCTGCTGTGATTCACCGTCTAAGTAAGTGGTTGGAGTGAAGGTGAAAGTGCAGTTATATATATATATATAAAAGCGAGTCACATCAGCTTCAGGGTTTTCAAAAATTCCTGTTTTCTCTTTTGCTAATTCCACCCTGGGATTGTCAAATTTCCTTACAAACATTAAAATTCATCCTGTCTTGTAGTCTCTCTCATCACATTGGAATTTCTGTTATTTCCTTTCCGTCACTTTCTTTTCACCCTTTCGTCCACTAATTTCAATACCTTCTTAGTTTCCTCTGGATCTACTTACTTACCCAGGACATCTATCAAACGCTGAATCTGCACCATCAATTCCTTATGTTCTTCCCATGCATTCTTTATAAATATTTGCATCATCATTCTTGAACATACATTGGTATTGTCTGCCCAATCCTTCAGGAACTGAGGTTTTGGATTAGCTAGGGTCGGTATAATTAAAATCCTAAGTACTCTGGGAATGTGTAAATCGGAAGGGCTGTAGCCTCCCACCAACGGCACACCTCTTTCCTAAGCAATATTTCATTCTGGTTGCCTTTATATTTACTACTTGTGGTAATGATATCCGAACAGTGAGTTCTCGGTGTACTCACTTCACCCCCAGCTCTTGCTTTAAATATTGCTTAAGCCAGGGCCTCACAGCCTTTCAAAAAAATGTCTACGTGATTTGATCCACTTAATAGTCACTGTACCTTTGAACTGGGTTTACAGCAAGTTGCCTGTACCCTTGCAACACAGTTTACAGTTCGCATACATGCACGTCACCCCCAGCAAAGGACTTACTGCGGACCCAGCACACCCATGTCTAGCAGCAAGCCTTTGCTCCAGTGTCCAATCACAATTCCTAGACTCACTTCATAGGGGGGAGGGGCTTCTTCACTTGTTTCTGTGTGGCGACGGGCATCTCTTCACGGAACAATCCAATTGCGGACCGCTGACGCCCAGTCATGCGAGTCAGGGCTCGATTGCGGACGCCATAGCTCAGCTAGCTCAGCTAGCTCAGCTCAGCGGACGCCATAGCAAAGCCTCCTCATGGGGTCCGCGACTGCTTAGAAAATTAAATAATATTAACAGATTAGGTCCCCAGCTTTAAGTAATGATTCATTGGGGGGTCCCCGGATTCCAATAAGGATTTAGTGGGGGTCCCCGAGTTCCAGTAATGATAAAGTGGGGCTACACAGAAGTCAAAACGTTGGGAACCACTGCCATAGCTCAAATATTCACAAACCAATCCTCCTCCTTTCTTGCAAGAAAAGAAAGCGAGCCACTCCAGGTTCAGGGTTTCACAAAATTCCCTTTTTTCGGTGCGGCAGGAAGAAGGCAACAGGCGCGTTTCGGTCACTAGCGGCCTTGCATTCCACGATCAAGTCCAAGAGAGGGTTGGTGTCGCACGAATGGGTGCAGGACCCGCTAATAATGCACAGCCAATCATTGGTATTCACAGCGTGTTACTCTAGGAAAAAGGCCCGCACTCTCGGATGATATAAAGAAATGTATTTAAGTTCACATTGTCTTTGTCTTTGTCAGAGTTTCATTACAAGCGTGGAAAGAACCAACAATTACTTTTAAAGGCACAACATTACCACATAGTAAATAAACATATACAAAGTACTCGTAAAATTGACAGTGCATTGCCCAATTTACAAACAATACTATCGCAATTCCTCGTGCAACTAAATATCACAGAAACTAACTTTTTACAATAATTCACACTCGCACCTCACATATTCTCTCCAGCTAATTCCCAGTCAAGTGTTACAGCTCAATCGCATACCATTATAAAAGAAGGAAAGTAAGGTGGGGAACGAAATAAAACATGCAGTATAATCAAAACTATTTCTTCAAACCCCTAAAATGTAACTTGTACTAACCCACACCAAATTCAGGACGGGTATCGTTACATAATTATATTAAAAAATCAGATGAGGTATACTGGAAAATAGCATGGGATATGCTTTGTAACTTTGCATTCAAGAGGGTTTCTGGAGATCCCTTACATCAGCTGAAAACATGAATGAGGCGATGCAAAAACATTTGAAGATAGCAGCAATTTATTAAATAAGAGCAGTTTGGGGCAGTATGCCAATGGGGGCGCTGCTTCTAATACCAGCTCTGAGGGTGTCAGAACTTTGAAACAGGATTTATTCCGCTATGAAAAGCTTTGTAGAAAAGAGATAAATCGTTGCTGGGAGGTGACCTACCTTAACAATTATATTGACAAAATCCCTCGAGGTCTCAGAATATTGATTGCACCAATTTACCAAACTCCCCATCGGACGTTATTGGAGGAAAGGTCAAATCTCCTGGCAGGCACTTGTAAAAATATGATGGGGTTTTTATTTAAGTATGCAACAACTGAACTTGACAAAATTACTGAGGAGATAAGTAAGCTCAAAGAGGCAATTGACAAGCATAGCTCTATAGAAGAACGAGAGCAATTTATGAGAGAATTAGATAAGAGGCTTTCAAAATACGAAGAGACCACAGCAAGAAAGAAAAGTAAATTCCTGCAAGATAAAATCGGCTATGTCACAGTGACACTTTTAAAATTTGGTTAAAAAAAATGCAGCTCAAGAGTTCAGGCAGATTAACACTTTAAGGAAACAGGAATAGGTTACGAGTGACTCAAGCTCTGACAATTTCTCAGAGGTAAAGGACCAGTGGAATACCTGGGCACCTCTTACTACAATTGAGGAGCATAATTGTTTACAGCTAAACCAAGAACCCTCATCGCAAAACCCCAAAAGAAAGAGGAGGAGGCAACGAAGGCGAAAGAAATCAAGGTGGGGCGGATACAGCAAAGCAAGGAAATATGCTGCATGATAGGAACACTCAGTAAAACAGGCGGAACAAATAATGGGTGAGGACACACTATAGCCTTAGAACCCGCCGTAGCGGGCTCTACCGGCTATTAAAGGCCCGCTCCTGCGTTAAATGCCCGAGCCGAAGGCTACAGCGGGTTATAAGGCTATTAGAACAGTCTGCCACTCAGGGCAGAATGTTCTATTAAAAAAAACAAATTGCTCATGGAGCCTGAGGGGATTAAAATCCCCTCGGGCTCCGTGAGGCTTTGTTCATAGCTGCTGCTGTGAACAGAGTGAACATTGTAATGTTGGTGCTGCGGGCTTTTACCAGCCAGTAAAAGCCTGCAGCACTCCATTGTTTTCATTGGAGTTGCCAACTTCCAATGTTCTAATAACAGTTATACATCAGTCTGACTGTGCGTTGAGTGAGGATGAACATTCTAATTGGGATTATCTTCTTGTCCCACAGCCAATTTTAACTTTTCTAGAACCCACATTGATTTGTTTAATTTTATAAGAAAACTGAAATTTTTGAAGACTAAAAACGAGGAAATATGTTAAACCTATTGGATATAACCGAGTGCAATTATGCTTCTTATGACTTTTTTCTGGGAGCTAGTGAGGGTCTGGGTTCAGAAGGTGAATTGTTTTGTAATGTAGAGCTTGAGACTAATAGGCCAAGTATTAATGAGTTCAGGCCGAAATCCATATGTAACCCTGTAACCTCCCATGTTTTAAATGTTTGTTTTCAGCAGGTTCTTATTTTGGAGCTTATGCAACTGTGGAAAAACAGCAAGAATGATTAGGCCTGTAAATTGCACTTGAGACAAAAGTGAGCACTTGACTCCTTTATCATCATTTGTGATCAAACCCGCTGACAAGGGGGGTAATGTGGTGCTAAGGGAAGTGAGAAAATGTCAGGAAGAAGCTAGGGGACAGCTAGATTTCTCTGTTTGCTATGAGAAATCATCTAGAGAGGTCAACAGAGGTATTGTAATGAAATGTCATGACATTTTACTAGACTGGCATGAGAGGGGCATTTCAGGAAGAATATCAGTTCCTAAAAGTTGATAAACCTCTTACTCCTACTTTTTAGATGTTGCCAAAAAATTCATAAAAATAGCAGGACCACCCCACCAGTAGGCCTGTTATAACAGCTAATAATAGTTTACCCAAAAATGCATCGCCTTATTTGGATTTCTTTTTATGTCCCTATGTATTGAGTCTGCCTTCGTACTGTAGGGATGGCACTGATTTTATTACCAAGATACAATAAATTCCTCGGAAAGCTGAGTACATTTTGGTAACAATAGATGTGTTTTCCCTCTGTACGTATATAGATCATGATACGCGGGTGCGGGCGTGTAGGCATTTTTGCTGAGACAGACTTCTATATCTTTACGACTGTTGGACCTGGCCCTTTTGTCCGGTTCATCCCCTGACTTTTTGCCTCCCTTCTTCTATTTTGTCTGCCCTCTTGTCTTTGCCTCTAGGACTCTGAGCCCTTTCTCACTGCTGATCAGCGCTAAAGTACAGGTGCTCTCCCTTCTCAAGTTAGTATGATTGGCTTATACCTAATTGGCATATTTAATTTACCTGTAAGTCCCTTGTACCTGTAAGCCCTATTTAAATTACAGGCCCTATACCCAGGGTCTGTAAAATAAATGCTACGACCTTCAACGCTGCTTGCACCACCCACTGAAGTAGCCTTTCACACCTGTCTCAGGCCTGCTAGCACAAGGCCTGCATTCACAGTTTTCTGCCACAGGGACCTGGCATCTAAATTTACTTGCCAGGCCCAGAATTCCCCCTTTTACTACATGTAAGTCACCCCTAAGGTAGGCCCCAGGTAGCCCTATGGGCAGGTTGCTATGTATGTAGAAGGCAGGACATGTGCCTAGTTTCTTGGCTAGTCCTGGTAGTGACAAACAGCCTATTTGGTTTCTCATTGCAGTGAGTGCTGCCTTCTCATAGGATTGCATTGGAAATGCCCTGCCTTATATCTAAGGGGTATTGTCTGATTTATGAGGGGTAGCGTAGTCATGTTTAGTATGGTTGCAATGGTAGTAAGAAATGTTGCTTACTGGTGTAAGTGGAGTTTTTATTGCTATTACAGAAATTGCACTTCTTGAAAGTGAGCATGTTTCTGTGCTTATGACTTTGGTGGTGTTTTGCAGCTTGACTCCAATCCACGTCTGGGCAGAGTGACAGTTGGGCCATGTGCATACTTTTCAGACAGCCTGTACACAGGGAGGGTGGAGGTGTCACAGAGGTGTATTTACATTTTGAATAGTCTTCTTGGGCTGAGAGAAGGGGGAAGTGAGGCACACATGCATCTGTAAAGATTGTGCCCTAGCCTCACACAAAAGGGTCATTTACCCCAACTGATGTTTGGAGTCTGTGTTTGAGGAGAGAGGGGGCACTCCCAGAACCAGTTGTAACTGGCTGGAAACTCCTCTCCCCTTCTTTGTGAAACCTTGCAAAACTGAGTATAAGTACAGGGGAGTTTTCCCCACAATTTGGAGACATTTTGAAACTGAAACATACATGGAGCTGGACACAGAATACTGCTGGAGGGGCTCATCAGGAACTGCCTTGGACTGATCCTGCTGTGCTGACCTGTGACCTGCTTGGTCACTTGGAGGAACTGCCACTGACTGCAACCCTTTGTGCTGGTCTGCTGCTGGGTCATGCTGCCCTGTTCTCCATCTGTTGTGGTCCACAGGGGCTAGGTGCTTTTGCCCTGGACCCCTGCCATGACCTGCTTGAATTGAACGAGGAGCGCTTCACTTTTTCTGGCATAGCACGTTGAAAAGCTCTCTATGGGCTGTCTGGGTGCCTGGCAAGATTCCCTCTTTTATTTTGCTAATAGCACATGGAGAGCTATGTGGCCTAAAGTCCTCTAACACTTAAAAGTGCTTTGCCGATTTAAAAAATCACCGCCACAGCCCGGGTGGGCTGTTTGTATGAAGCGTGAGGGATCCGTGCTGCCTGGTGAGCCTAGGGCACGAAGAAAAGGGAAATCGGAGTAAGTGTGCTCCTACCGCCCCCCGTGGCGAAGCACACTCCGAGGAGCGCTCCCATGGCACAAACAGGCACCAACTTTTGTGCCTGCTCACCGCTGCGGCCGGGGCGGGCCTTTCCATTGTCTTGAGAAGTCGGACGGGCCAGTTACATCATCGGAGGCTCCACCGGACCCCTGTTACTAGTGGAGATGGGCAGGGGAAGGAAGGCTCATCAGAGGCTCCCCCCTGCCACACTGAAGCCCTAGCTGTATTCTTGGAAACCGGGGATGGGCAGAAGCCTCACCTGAGGCTCCCCGTGCCTGCCAGGCCCCCTGTCTTTGCCTCAATAGTTGTTGCTGGTTTCGGCCCCCCCCCCTCTGAAGGGCCCGTTGCAGCCCAGGAAGGGCCCCCAGAGATCACAGGCCCCAGGAGGGGCCCAATATAAAAACAGAGGGGGTGCAGGTTGCCCCCTCCCACTAAAATCACCAAACGACCCCTGTTTGTGCAGTGGAGCACCGGGGGCCCCTCTGTTTTCTGCATTGCACAAGAGGTGCCTTTTCATCATGACAACAGTTACTTTTATGAACATATGGTTTCTAAATGTTCCAGGTATGGACATTATAGACTTGTATGTTTTCCTGGTTCTCTGATGATGTGCCATATATATGCTGATGTTCCTTTTATGGGCATTCTATGCTGGTATGTTTTATTACTTGCTATGTGTTTTCTAATGTTCCTGGTGTGGGTATTTATGATATTTCTATGACAAGTGCATTTCTTTAGTAATGTGATTCCTGACTACTACTTATGTTGCAGGATATTACTTACATGTTGTGTTTGGTCTAATAATTATGTTGCGTACAATACAGTTTATTTTTTTGTAACTTAGGGGGTCATTCTGACCCCGGCGGTCATGGACCGCCGGGGCCAGGGTTGGCGGGAGCACCGCCAACAGGCTGGCGGTGCCCCGCAGGGCATTCTGACCGCGGCGGTTTGGCCGCGGTCAGAAGTGGAAAACCGGCGGTCTCCCGCCGGTTTTCCGCTGCCCAAATGAATCCTCCATGGCGGCGCAGCTCGCTGCGCCGCCATGGGGATTCTGACACCCCATACCGCCATCCTGTTCCTGGCGGTTCTCCCGCCAGGAACAGGATGGCGGTATGGGGTGTCGTGGGGCCCCTGGGGGCCCCTGCAGTGCCCATGCCAATGGCATGGGCACTGCAGGGGCCCCCGTAAGAGGGCCCCACAAAGAATTTCAGTGTCTGCTCAGCAGACACTTAAATTCGCGACGGGTGCAACTGCACCCGTCGCACCTTCCCACTCCGTGGGAAGGGTGTTTTCCACTGGGCTGGCGGGCGGCCTTTTGGCGGTCGCCCGCAGCCCAGTGAAAAACCCAGAATCACCGCAGCGGTCTTATGACCGCGGAGCGGTGTTCTGCAGGGGGGAACTCTGGCGGGCGGCCTCCGCCGCCCGTCAGGGTTAGAATCACCCCCTTAGTGTTATGTTTCCTTTGTGGTGGGGATAGTGTGTTACGTGTTCTGCGTGTTGTGCAAATGCTTTACACATTGCGTCTGAGATAGGCCTGACTGCTCGTGCCAAGCTACCAAGGAGTTGAGCAGGGGTTATCTTGGATGTGTAACTCCTTTGCCCTGAATAGAGTGGGTGGGTTCTGCCTGGCTTAGATGCATACCCTAGCCAACAAGAAACCCTATTTCTAACAACAACCATTCTATTATATGATTACATATGTTGAGGTTTTGGCTTGAGAACAATGTTTTTGCATCTGATGATCATTGGCACAGGCAACTTACCAGGACTACTATAGGAAGTTGCTTCTTACCGCGCTACACCTGCATCTTTATGGGATGGTGGGAGTCTCAGTGTATATGGACAGAGGACAATGAGGAATGAACTAAACATCTGATACTATGGACACGTTACATTGATGACATATTTGCAATTTGAGAGGGGCCAGTTGATAAATTGAGTGCCTTTCTAATTTTCATCTCTGATAATGATTTAGATTTGAAATTTACAAATACAACACAAGAATAAGAGATGGATTTTTTGGATGTCATGATTAAGGTGGAGAATGGAGTGGTACAGAGTAGCCTTTTTAGAAGGAACACTGAGGGCACTAGTAATATGCATGCCCCGAGGCATCATCCCCTCAAGTTCAAGTGGATCATCCCTTATGGGGAAGTGCTCCAGGCTAAGTGGAACAGCAGTAATTCTGCTGCTTCTGATTTGGAACGAGCTGTTATGGCTAACAGATTTAGAGCAACGGGGTACCACAGAACTGTTATCAAGGGGGCAGCTGATAAGATAAGAGCCATTTCCAAGGACAGCTTGCTGTTAACTAAAAAGAGGTACAGCAGGAACAATGGAGTCACTGATAAGATTCGATTGATTACAGCATTTAATAGTGAACCTGGAAACGGATTTTGAATAAACACTGGCTTTTGGAAAAATTGGCCATTGGGGGCTTAGTGACCCAACACCCTCTGAGTTCCTATAGGAGAAGTAGCTCTTTAAAGGATATTTTTGTCCACAGCTACCTTTCTTCAAAAGGGCAAAGAAACCTAGATACAAGAACAACAGGGTTTCATTAAATGTGGGAGATGTAAAGCATGTATGTACAGTAGTAAAAAAAAGTCATACATTCTGACCACATTTAAAAGTGCCAGGATAAATACTATATCAATTGTACCAGTGACTATGTGATTTATATGTTTTGATCTGTCCTTTTAGCCTGAACTACGTAGGAAGCATAATTTGTCCTGTCAAAAAGAGAATTTTGGAGCATGCCATTTCACACAAGTACCCAACTTAACCCCTGGCCAGGCACTGGTGCAGAGGGCATGAACAAAGTGCTGAGAAAAAGTCATCTTTTGGAATTGACAGGGTACCTGTAAGTAGAAGAGGATGACACAGGGAGATGACCCTGGGAAGGATAGAATCTGAATATATAATCAAGCTTGGGAACATGTACCCTGTGTCAGTTAGCTGGATAGAATATGTGAGGCACGTGTGTGAATTTGTGTAAAAAGCTAGTTTCTGTGATATTGTGTTGCAAGAGGAAGTGTGATATTATTGTTTGTGAATGGGGCAATGTGCTGTCAATTTTTGTATATATCTTTTTACTATTTGGTGATGTTGTGCCTTTAAAAGTAATGGGGGTTTGCTCCCACTCTTCAATGAAGTTCTGACAAAGACTGTGAAGTTGATACGTGTGAGCTTAAATAGATTTCTTTATAGCATCATCCCGAAGTGCGGTCCCTCCTTTGTTCTTCACTGGAAAAAACGGAAGTTACAGGGATGTTGTGTTATAGTTAGGTTTTGAATTTACTAGTACAAATTCATAGAAATTCAGCAGTTAGAGGTAGAGTTCTTTTAATCCTTTGGGTGCCACGGATGAGCTGGTTACTTCCTCGGCCACGGCGCTCATGTGCCGAGGACGTAATCAGTTCATCCTGCACCCAGCCCACGGGGGGAGCACGAGCGCTCCCCCCGTGGGCTTCCCACCCCCATGCCCTGGGCATGGATGGGAGGGGAAGCGCTTCCCCTGCCACCCTGACTCATCAGAGGT
Source organism: Pleurodeles waltl (assembly GCF_031143425.1). Lineage (NCBI taxonomy): Eukaryota > Metazoa > Chordata > Amphibia > Caudata > Salamandridae > Pleurodeles > Pleurodeles waltl. The sequence goes on along the minus strand of NC_090444.1, from coordinate 1,454,280,911 downwards.
CACCTCCATAGCACTGGTAGCATGGCTTCCAGCATGACCGCAGAGAAACTGATTAGTTTCTCTTCGGTACGGGGGCAGGGAGGTCAGTGAGGAATGAAAGGGAAAGGAAAGGCTCTCCGAGCATTTCTGCAGCACGATTGCATAGCGATCGTGCTGCAGGAATGTACACTAGACACCAGGTAGTTTATTTTAAAATATACATAAGGGCTGCAATTATGTTTTAGGCCATTTATGCCCCCCTTGGGAGCAGATCGGCGTATAATAATTAGGCCAAGGGGGGCAGAAACTTCTAAACACAGGGATTATTTACTTTTATTTTTTTTGTTTACCGGATGGGAGTGGCCCCTTAGGCAAGGGTCACTCTCCTGGGGGGAAAATTCATTTTAGGCCATTTCTTCCCTCCTTTGGGGCAGACCGGCCTATTTGTATTAGGCCAATCTTCCCCCAAGGGGGGCAGAAACCACCAGACACCAGGGATTTATTTTTAATGCAATTTCATTAGGGAGGCAACCCCTTAGGCAAGGCTCGCTTCCCAGGGGGGGCATTTATATTAGGTCATTTCTGCCCCCCCTTGGGGGCAGATTGGCTTACTTTCATTGTGGGGCAGAAACCACTAGACATCAGGGATATATATATATATATATTAATTGTACATAAGGGGAGCAACCCGCTAGGCAAGGGTTGCTCCCCACACGGGCATATTATATTATGGCATTTCTGCCCCCGTTGGGGGCAGATCGACCTATTTCTATAAGGCCCATCTGCCCCCAAGGGGGGCAGAAACCACTTAGTCACCGGGGATTGTTATGTGTGTGTTTTGTTTGGGGGCGGCCCCTAGGGCAAGGGTCGCTCCCCATGAGGACACATAACTTTTGTCCTTTTCTGCCCCCTTTGGGGGCAGATCTGCCTATTTTTATTAGGCCCTTCTGCCCCCAAGGGGAGAATTATTTTAAAAAAAAGAGGGCAGTACCGTGGCCATACCCTCACCCCAAATAAATGGGGACAAAGTTGTTCTGCCCACCGGTGGGCAGATGGGGCAATTACCACTGATCCACTCCCCAGGGGGCAGAAAGCCTACTAGATGCCAGGGAATTGAAAAAAAATAGAGGGGTAGGAGCTACTAACCAGTATGGGCATGGTTATGCCCAGACCTCAACCAAAGGGGGTAACAGTCTTTCAGCACCCCTGTAAATGAACGGATCTTATACCAATGGCAAGCAAGAGGACATTTGGTAGTAAATTTGTGCCGGTGCGGTGAACCCACACAGAAATGTGAGGAAAATTTGATTTTGTTGCTAAATTTTAGGTTTGCTGAGGATTCTTGGTAAGAAAACACTAGGGGATCCATTCAAGTCATGCCTCCCTGGACACCCTCAGGTGTCTAGTTTTCATAAATGTCTAGGTTTGGTAGGTTTCCCTAGATGGCTGCTGAGCCCCAAACCAAAAACACAGGTGCCCGCTTGCAAAAACAGGTAGTTTTGTAATAAATAATTTTGATGTGTCCATGTTGTGTTTTGGGGCATTTCCTGTCACGGGGACTAGGCCTATCCACACAAGTGAGGTACAATTTTTATCGGGAACCTTGGGGGAATGCTGAATGGAAGGACATTTGTGGCTCCTTTCAGATTCCAGAACTTTCTATCACCGAAATGTTAGGAAAAACTGTTTGGTTTGGCAAATTTTGAGGATTGCAAAGGGTTCTGGGTAACAGAACCTGGTGAGAGCGCCACAAGTCACCCCATCCTGGGTTCCCCTAGGTGTCTAGTTTTAAATAAATGAAAAGGCTTGGTAGGTTTTCCAAAGTGCCAGCTGAGCTACAGAGCAAAATCCACAGCTAAGCACTTTCCAAAAAACACTTCAGTTTTCAATTTAAAAATTTGATGTGTCCATGTTGCTTTTTGGGGCATTTCCTGTCGGGGACACTAGGCCTACCAACACAAGTGAGGTACCATTTTTATCAGGAGACTTGGGGGAATGGTTGGTGGAAGGAAGTTTGTGGCTTCTCTCCGATTCCAGAACTCTGCAGCACCGAAATGTGAAGGAAAAGTGTTTCTTTGCCACATTTTGAGGTTTGCAAAGGATTCTGGGTACAGAACTAGGCCTATCCACACAAGTAAGGTCCCATTTTCATTGGGAGACTTGGGGGAACACAGAATAGAAGAACAGGTGTTATTGCCCCTTGTCTTTCTCTACATTTCTTTCCTTCCAAATGTATGACAGTGTGTAAAAAAGAAGTCTATTTGAGAAATGCCCTGTAATTCACATGCTGGTATTGGGAGCCCGGAGTTCAGAGAATTGCAAATTACTACTGCTTCTACACCTTGCCTTATGCCTATTTTGGAAGTACAAAAGTTTCCTTGATACCTATTTTTCACTCCTTATATTTCACCAAGTGAAATGCTGTACACCCGATTTACACTGAAAACCCAATGCAAGGTGCAGCTCCTTTATTGGCTCTGGGTACCTAAGCTTCTTGATGAACCTTCCATCCCTATATGTCCCCGCAACCAGAAGAGTCCAGGCAGACATACCAGTATATTGCTTTCAAAAATCTGCCATAGCTGGAAAAAGTTATAGAAGAAAACGTGGACAGAAATTGCTGTTTTTTACTTCAATTTCAATACTTTTTTTATTTTAGCTGTTACTTTCTTTAGGGAAACCTTGAAGGATCTACACAAATAACCTCTTGCTGAATTCAGAAACGCTTAGCTATCCAGGATACAGCACTGGTTTTACACCCATTTCTGTCACTAACTGGAAGAAGGCTGAAAGCACAAATTCTGTTGAAAAATGTGATTTTCTGATTCAATTCTGCCTGTTCCTTAAAGCAGGGGAGATGGAAATTTGAGTACCGCAAACCCTTTGTTGATGATATTTTCAGGGGAAAAAGCACATGCTTTCTTCTGCAGCAGTTGTTTCCCATTTTTGTGAAAAAATTACAGTTTAGCTTTATTTTGGCTAATTTCTTGGTCTCCTCCAGGGGAACCCACAAACTCTGGGTACCTCTAGATTCCCTAGGATGTTAAAAAACAAGACGCAAATTTGGCATGGGTAGCTTATGTGGACAAAAAGTTATGAAGGCCTAAGTGCAAACTACCCCAAATAGCCAAAAAAAAGCCTTAGAAAGGAAAAGGACTGGCAGCAAAGGGGTTAAGTAAATATAACTCACACCCTAAGGTAACTATAACTCGTGCACTTGCCATGCACAGTTTTCTTATCAATAATTGTATTGCAAATGTTGCAGTGATAAAATCAAATATGTCATACAAGATCTCATCAATGATATAATATGTGGAGTAATTAGCTGGTCATTGCAAAGGCCCGAGTTATCGTTACCTTAAGGTGAGAGTTATAATTACTTTAAAGAACTGTAACTATAACTACTGAACTGCTAAGGTTTTGTATGAGTAAATCCAGACTCTAACTATAACTTCCCTGTAATATTTGTTTTTTTCAGTGAATTTCGATGTTTTTTTCACGTAGAGCAATTTTAATTATTTCCATTATTCCAACCCTCGCAACTCTGCAGCAAAGCTCTTATAACTACCCAACCCCACGCCATTCACATCCTTTGGCTGTGGGCAGCGCTGGTTTGCCACAGGGTCCGTTTCTATCAGTTGATCTGTGAGTGGAAGCATGAGTGTTTGAGTGGGTCAGAAAGTGGGTGTATGAGTCTGATTGGGTGTGAGGAGTGCACAAGTGTCTGAGTGGATGTGTAAGTGGACACATGAGTTCTGAGTGCATGTATGAGTGAATGAATTACTGTATGAATGAGTCTGGGGTTTTTCTTTCACATTTTTCCATATTTGTGAATAATTAATGAAAATTTGTGAATTTTTGTGAATATCGCACATGGTGATGCAAAATTATTTTAAACTCATAATTTGCACCTAAAGCACACCTATATCACACTCCTGGGGTCACCCGGACCCCTTATGACACTATTTTCCCTTCACTATCTCAAAAACTACTGAACAGATTCACACCACCTTAAGCGAAAGCGTAATCTGCGTACTGACAGCTAGCTTTCTGCCAAATTTGGTCTAATTCCATCCAGTGGTTTGGCCTATAGTCGTATCTAATGAATCCTATGGAAATTAACATGGGGAATGTGAGCCCCCTTTTTCTCAGCCCCCGCTTGATGGACCACCACAAAACTTTCCATGTGCAACAAGAATCACAGCAACACTTTCTTTTGAAAATTTCATGAAGAACGGTGTCATATATGTAAGTCAAACAAAGCATTTCCTTGGGAAACATGGTCCTTACTATAACTACCTTGTGTCAACTGCCACTATGATATATATATAAATTTATTTATATATATATATATATATATATATATATATATATATATATATATATATATTTATATATAAATATAATATATATATATATATATATATATATATATATATATATATATATAGCCTGGGAAAAAGGGGTGGTCCTAAAGTTACACCAAATTTGGCAGAAAGCTAGCACTTATTTAAGAAAGTGTGTTTTTAAATTTTTTTGTGTAAATCCATTCAGTAGTTTTTTGAGTTTAAAAGAACAGATATCTACAGATGCAGATCCTCCGCAGATCCAACCGTCCCCGTGCTGATATCTGATTGGCTGCCAACACTTCAACAAGGAAGTGTTGGCACCCATTTTGGGAATCAGCTTCAGCTGATTCCCACAAAAAAAAGCTTAAAAAAGGAAAAGAGACCAGGGTAGGATCACCCTGAGCCCTTAGCCTTGGTCAAGGGTTTCCACAGGGAACCCACTTGGGCTAAAAAGCATTTTTTTTTAATCTCTAAAAAATCCACGGGTTGATCTGTGGATTTTTTTTAGATTTAAAAAAAGCATAGTCTCTTGTGGTTTTCCTTTTCTTTGCCCCGAGTGGGCCAGGGGTATTGGGTGGTGAAAAAAGGAGGGAGGCACACAGGCCCCCCCTTCTAGAGATGTTCAAAGTCCTGGGGATAGCCACCTCCCATGGGCACTGTGAAATAAAGAAGGGGGTCCATCATGGAACCCCGGCCCGGGGACCACCCCTTCCCTGGGCTAAATTAAACATTGGATGGGGACACATGCATGGACCTGGGTCCAACCCCCCACCCCCAGGGCTGACTCCTCCTATGTCCTGGGGTGCCCACACCTGTGACGTAGTGGTTTGCTTTTGATTGGTGGGAGCTGGAAGCTCCCACCAAGCAAAATCAAACACTCCGGTTCCACAGGGTAAAAGCTGTCAAAGTGTTCTTGCCTGCTGGAAGCAGATGTTTCTTCTCTTTCCCTGCCCGCAGAGATGTGGACAGGGAAAGAGATGAAACGATTGATCACAGGGAGCTGCATGTTTAGCTACTCCCTGTGTGCAGTAGCAATGACAGCACCTGCAGGAGGCAGGGAGCCGGATGGTACCACGGGGGCTTTGAAGGGGCTTGAGGCGTGGCCCCCCTCCATGATTGAATGAAAGCCTGGCCATGGGGGATGGGGTCCTCGCGGTCGAGATCAGCCCCCATCTTCTATCTATTAAGTGTGTTTACTCAGTGATTTCACATTGAAAAACAATCTGAACTCCTTTGTGGAGGTGAATGTGTTGCTGATCTACAGAATCGCAATCTGTATGTGACTGTGACGAGTGGGTTCTTTCTTGTCCTCTCCTGGTGAGAGCGGAGTCCATGGTTCTCTCATTAAAATGCTATGAGTATGCAAATATGCAAATCACCTGGAAGCTTGTTCCGTTTGTTCCCACACTGTCTACCTAAGTAGCATGCAAAGGTCTTCCTGACTTTTGCAAAGATGATGGACAGCTTACCAAAGAGCCCCTCAGTTCAATTGCTGCCGGTTTTAGTGATGCATTCTTGATGCTGAGGGATGTGCAGACATCTTCAAAAAACAAAGAAGCACTTGCATCATATAGATAACAGGTAGGATCCTGGTTTGGTGGAGATGTACATCAATGTAGTCTTGTTGGCCTCTCTATAGCAGGGGTCGTGTTATCACATCTTCCTAAATAAAGATGCACCAGAAACAGTCATATTGCCAAAATGCACACAAAGTCACTTGTGACATGTCTGTGTGCTTCATTATGCAACTGTAGTGTAGAATAATATTGGACATTTACCCAAGTAGGAAGAAAGAGCGCCACTTGGGTAGATATTTTGTGCAAAACTGTGGACTCTTGTTGGATAAAAGGGCAAGTGAGATTCCTTTGTGGTTGAATCACTCACACAGCTACTGATACAACCACACAGACACTCACACACCCACTCACAGAGGCATTCAGACAATCATGCACCCACTCATAGACCCACTCAGAAGTTCATGCACCCACTCACAGACCCACTCAGAGGCTCATGCACCCACTCACAGATCCACTCAGACAATCACACACCCACTCACAGACCCACCTAGACACATGCACCTGCTCACAGATTCACTCAGACATTCACGCACCAACTCACAGACCCTCTCATTCATGCACCCACTTAAAGACCCACTCAGGTTCACGCACCCACTCACAGACCCACTCACAGACTCATACACTGACTCACAGACCCACTCATAATCTCATGAACTCATTCACAGACATACTCAGAGACTCATGTACCCTCTCAAAGACCTACTCAGACACCCATGCACCCACTCAAAGACCCACTTAGACACTGTAGGAGGCTGGCCTGGCTTATAGTGGGTACCAAATGGTACTTACACCTTGTGCCAGGTCCAGTTATCCCTTATTAGAAGTGTTATAGCAGCTTAGGCTGATAGAGGTAGCTATAGCAGAGCAGCTTAGGCTGAACTAGAAGACATGCAAAGCTCCTACTATACCACTTATATCATATAGCACTATATCATAAGAAACACAATACTCTAAGTACCTAAAAATAAAGGTACTTTATTTTAGTGACAATGTGCCAAAATATCTCACAGGATATACTCCCTTAGGAGGTAAGGAAAATACACTAAATATACACGCAAACAAAAATCAGGTAAGTAAACAGTTTAAAAAGTTATGTAAACACTGTAGAACACAATAGGATGCAATAGGCCTAGGGGCAACACAAACCATATACTCTAAAAGTGGAATGCGAACCACAAATGGACTCCAGGCCTAGTATACTGTGTAGAGGGTCGCTAGGAGTGTAGGAAAACACTAAGGGTGTCCAAGATACCCCACCCCAAGACCCTGAAAAGTAGGAGTAAATTTACCCTACTTCCCCAGAAACGCACTAAAGTTGTGATAGGAGATTCTGCAAAGGCAACAACTGACTGCAAAGCACTGAAGATAGATTCCTTGGACCTGAGGACCTGTAAAGGAAGGGGACCAAGTCCAAGAGTCACGCAAGTGTCCGGGGGGGGGCAGGAGCCCACTGAACCCAGTATAAAGGTGCAAAAGGAGTGCCTCCGGTGGAAGAAGCTGAAGATTATGCAACAACGGAAGATGCCAGGAACTTCTACTTTGCACAGAAGATGTCCCGCAGCGTGCTGGAGGACACAAAGTTTCTTCCACGCAGAAAGACCACAAACAAGCCTTGCTAGCTGCAAGAGATGTGGAGTAACAAAATGGGTGCTGCACGGGCCCAGGAAGGAAAAGGAGGTCACCCCTTGGAGAAGGAGACAGAGGAGGTGCTCAGCAGCACAGAGAGCCCATGCAAAAGCAGGCAGCACCCGCAGAAGCACTTGAACAGGCATTCAAGAAATCTGAGCATGGCGGTCATCTCAACAATACAAAGGAGGGTCCCACGAAGCCGGTGGTCAACTCAGTGAGTTGAGCAATACAGGACAGAGTGCTGGGGACCTGGCCTATGCTGTGCACAAAGATTCCTTGCAAAAGTGCACAGAAGCCCTAGAAGCTGCAGTTCACGCAGTACACGGGATTACTGTCTAGCATGGGGGGACAAGGACTTACCTCCACCCAATTTGTACAGATGGACCACTGGGCTATCATGGTCACTGAAATCCAGTTCCTGTGTTCCAGGGACCATGCTTGTTGAGATGAGAGGGGACCCAGAGGACCGGTGAAGCAGATGTTTGGTGCCTGCGTTAGCAGGGGGAAGATTCAGTTGACCCACAGGAGATTTCTTCTTGGCTTCCAGTGCAGGGTGAAGGCAGACAGCCCTCAGAGCATGCAGGAAACAGTCAAGAAAGCCGGGAGGATTAGGCGCAACAATGTTGCTGGTAGTCTTCCTGCTAATTTGTTGCGGTTTTGCAGGCGTCCTGGAGCAGTCAACGGTCGATCCTTGGCAGAAGTCGAAGAGGGAGATGCAGAGGAACTCTGGTGAGCTCTTGCATTTGTTATCTGAAGAGAAACCCACAGGAGAGACCCTAAACAGCCCTCAGAGGAGGATTGGCCACCTAACCAGGTAAGCACCTGTCAGGAGGAGTCTCTGACGTCACCTGCTGGCACTGGCCACTCAGAGGCCTCCATTGTGCCCTCACACTTCTGCATTCAAGATGGCAGAGGTCTGTGCCAATGTGCCAATCAGAATTGGTAAAAATGGTCACTAGCCTGCAGTGACACCTTTAAAAGCAGAGAGAGCATAAGCACTGAGGTTCTGGTTAGCAGAGCCTCAGTGATACAGTTAGGCACCACACAGGGAACACATTTAGGCCACAAACTATGAGCACTGGGGTCCTAGCAGGATCCCAGTGAGACAGGCAAAAACAAACTGACACACAAGTAAAAATGGGGGTAACATGCCAGGCAAGATGGTACTTTCATACAGACACTTACATACCCACTCACAGACCCACTCAGTGACTCATGCATCTACTCACAGATCCACTCAGAGACACACACATACCCACTCACAGACCCACTTAGACACCCATGCACCCTCTCACAGACCCACTCAGGCATTCATGTAGCCACTCATAAACCCACTCAGAATCTCACACACCCACTCACAGCTCAACACAAACATTAATGCACCCACTCACAGAGACACTCTCACACCCACTCTCACACCCAGAGACACCTGCTCACACCTACTCTCACACCCAGACAGACACTCTCACACCAAGAGACACCCTCCCATACCTATTCTCATACCCAGAGAAACTGTCCTTATGGCCAACCTCTGCGGAGCAGAACAATGAGTGGTGTGGGGTTGGGCGGTTATGAGGGATGGCCGCAGGGCCTGACCAACCCCAGCTACACACTTCCAAAGGACGTCCGTGGCATGGGGTTGGATGGTTATAGGGGTTGGCTGCAGTCCCTCGAAAGCCCAACAAGGCATAATTCCAGCAATAAGAAAAGAGTCGGTCATACATCAAGTTCTAGGGTAATCAACATCTCCAGTACACCCTTGACTGAAGGGCAAGAAAGAACATTAAGCTATGGACTAAGGTTTTGCCCCATGTCAGGTTCAGACTTTTCCAGTCTATGGATTGAAGCCTACCGATTCCTGTGAAACCTGAAATTATGTAAATTGTATACCATAAAAGCAACACAACAACAAGCCAATAGTCATAAGCAGGCTTCTATATCAAATCAAAATTTGTGATTGGGGATATTCCTGAACTGTTGGCTCTGTAAGATCTAGACGGGGGGAGATGGTCTCACAGTAAATAGGAACACTAATGAGATAGCTATTTCCTGGTTTCATGAAATGGGCTTAGTCACGGATTCCCACAGTGTGAGTCAATTTAAATCTACAAGCAAATTGAGTCCTCATCTACCTAGTGGGAACATTATAGATGTTTTCCATGAACTTGTTTTAGAGGATATTCACAAACTAAGGTTAAAAGCTAGATGGAAATGGGTGAATTCCTTCTTCTAATCCAAGTATTGACAAGAGATACATCAACTGTGAGACAACCAGTCAGTTATCACAAATCCCTGAGATAAGGGTATGTATGTATGTATGCCATAATTTATAAAGTGCATTTGTACTCAAAAGAGCATTGAATCGCTATGAGGGGTGAACGTGAGAAGAAGAGGACACAATAAAGTGTACTATCCAGAAAGAAAGAAAGAAAAAGAGTTATGAAACACACAATGAACAGAGAAAAACGAAAGAGAAAAGTCGAAACACCGATCATAAACCACCTGGAAAAATTTTAACTAGGAAAGAGACAAGTTTTTACCAATTTCCTGAATTTCAAATAGCATGATTCTTGCCTGATGTTCAAAGGGAGCAAATTCCACCTTCTGGCAGTAGCTACAGTGAAGGCTTTATCCCCCAATTTAGCTTTATAGGTTCGAGGGACCTGTATCCCATAAGCTTGAGAGGACCTCAGATTTCTCCTAGGTACATACCAATGAAGTCTAGAAATCAAATACCGTGGTCCAATTCCATGAGCTGCCTTAATTGTTAGACAGAGCGATTTAAACTGTATACGTTGAGCCACCGGCAACCAATGTAATTGCTTAAGGCTCTCTCTAACAGATATCCACTGAGGGAGATTGAGAACCGCTCTGGCGGCGGAATTCTGAACGAATTGAAGCCTGTTAATCAGCACCTTGTCCGAATTAAGAAATAAGGCATTACAATAGTCTACCTTAGACATCACCAGTGCTAACATGGCAAATACTCTCCATTCATAAGACAAATAGGGAAAAAAAATTCTAAGCATTTTGATGGACCATAAACTGATGTTTACTGTATGATTAACCTGCTTTTTAAATGATAACTGTTCATCAAACAGAATGCCCAAATTTCTGCTAACCGTAGAGAGCTCAGGACAATTGCCACATTCAGAGGGCCACCACCATGAGTTAGATAACTCCTTCCCCAGTCCAAAACATAAACTTTCAGTTTTGGTGGCGTTCATTTTGAGCCAGTTAGTATTCATCCATTCACTCACTGCCAGCATGCAATTTCTAAACCGATCCACCACCTCCTCCCATGGCTGATTAATAGGAATAATAAGCTGGGAATCATCTGCGTAAAAAGATGGAATAAAACCGAAAGTTCGGATTAAACTAGCCAGTGGGGCTACATACACATTAAACAACGTGGGGCTAAGGGAAGATCCCTGAGGAATCCTGCAAGGCAAAAGATAAGGTGTAGATTTAAAATCGCCACAGCTAACTGTGGTCCATCTATCCGTAAGAAAGGACTCCAAGAGCTTAAGCGCCTGGGCCCTTATCCCTACTTGATGAAGATGAGACGTCAACAATATAGGAGAAATAGTGTCAAAGACCGCAGATAAATCTAAAAGAACCAAAAAAGTCCCCCTGGCCTTCATCAACTATCCTCCGAATAGCGTCGGAGGAGGCGATCAGAGCTGTTTCAGTACTATGCTCTTTCCTGAAACCATGTTGGGAAACATCAAGGACTTCCGCTTCAGTTAAAAACTCAGCCAGTTTCAGATTCAGAATTTTTTCTAAAATCTTTGCCAAATATGGGAGAAGTGCTATTGGCCGCAAATGACTCAAGTCCTGGCTATCAACGTCTGTTTTTTTCTTAAGGGGTATCACTATAGTTTATTTCCAAGAAGGGGGGTACACCCAGACATTAATACCTCTTGATAGATGAGAGCTAACATTCGAGCCATCAAATCAGGAACAAGATGAAAGATAGAAGGAGAACATGGATCAAGAGGGGAGCCCGACTTGATTTCGAGAATCCTCTTTTTAATATTGTCCAAGGTGGATAGATGGAAATCTGATAACAATGATATACCGCTTGCAATAGAACTAGCAGGTGTCACAGAAGGTAATACTCCAGATATGTTCTGGGGATCAAAACTTGCATGTATTTGTAAAATCTTCTTCTCAAAATGCATAGCAACCCTATCACAGAATTCCTGAGAGTTTTCTAAACCAGCAGGCTTAAGGGGCACAGATAAGGCCTTAATAATCTTGAAAAGCTCCCTAGGGGCATTTAATGCCTCCCTTACTTTAGTGGTCTAGAAATTATATTTGGCCTTGAATAGCGCTGCTTTATAAACCTTTAAAGTGGACTTAAGGACCCCCCTTTCCTCTGGTACTGGATTAAGTTTCCAGGGTGTGAACATCATTGTCATGGACAAAGCCCAATATATTAGGGAAGCCAATAAGCAGTTGAATATCAACTATCATTATGAGACCTTAAGAATCAATACCATCAAAGCTCATCAGATGGAATATTGTGGCTTGCTAAAGAAATGGCTAGATTTGGCTTTATTGCAGTTGGAAGAATATGCATATCTTAAGTTCTAGCACTCGATAAATCCAGTTATCATTATCTATCCAAAATAATTAAGGACAACAAACACCCCCCAGCATGCCTATTCTGAACATGGTAGGATCCTTGCTAGAAAACACGTCCAGGTTTCTTAATTTGTTTCTGTGTGAATATGCCACTGACCTTCCATCTTACATCCATGATACCAATCACTTTTTCAGCAAGATTAACACCATTCCATTGCAAAGTGCTTACATTATGGTTGCAATGGATGTTACCTCCGTTCACATTTCAGGAAAGCATGAGTATGGCATGGAAGCCTGCTAGTATTTTCTGACAGCCCAGTCATTAAACTATGTCCAACACACAATGATGCTTTTGACCATGCTGACATTTTGTCTGATGCATAATGATTTCCTATTTGACAACAGATGGTCCTACATAAGCAGGGAACAGCTATGGGGGCTTCATTAACCCCACATATGCCAACGCACATATGGGCTGATGGGAAAAGGAGGTGGCATGGTCCGATGCACATGCCCGGTGTTAGAGTTTTCATCCTTGGTGTGGTCTACCTTAACTTTTTGCCTCTGTTCCCCAGGTTGGTGATGTGTGCTGGACTCAGATTGTTCTGTTTTTGTTACTCTGGGCACTTAACAACTGCAAACCAGTGCTAAAGTGCAAGTGCTCCTTTACAAAATGTGTATGTAATTGTCATATCAATGATTGGCATATTTGATTTATTAGAAAGTCCCTAGTAAAGTGCACTGGAGGTACCAGGGCCTGTAAATCAAATGCTACTAGTGGGTCTGCAGCACTGGTTGTACCACCCACATAAGTACCTCTGTAATCATGTCTCAGACCTGCCACTGCAGTGTCTGTGTGTGTAGTTTTAACTGTAAATTCGACTTGACAAGTGTACCCACTTGCTAGGCCTAAACCTTCCCTTTTCTTACATGTCAGACACCCCTAAGCTAGGCCCTAGGTAGCCCCAAGGGCAGGGTGCAGTGTATGGTTAAGGTAGGACATATAGTAATGTGTTTTATATGTCCTGTCAGTGAAATAGTGCTAAATTAGTTTTTCACTGTTGCAAGGCCTGTCCCTCCTATAGGTTAACATGGGGGCTACCTTTAAATCTGATTAAAGTGTAGATTCCCTTTGGGAGCGGATGGACATGTGGAGTTTGGGGTCTCTGAGCTCACAATTTAAAAAATACATCTTTTAGTAAAGTTGATCTTAAGATTGTGTGTTTGAAAATGCCACTTTTAGAAAGTGGGCATTTTCTTGCTTATAACATTTCTGTGACTCTGCCTGTTTGTGGATTCCCTGTCTGGGTCAGTTTGACAGTTGGGCTGGTTGCACCTCACACTAGGCAGAGACACAAAGGGAGCTGGGGTGTAGTCTGCATTTCCTGATGAGCCATCTGTGCTAGGAGGGAGGGGATGAGTGGTCACTCACACCTGAAAGGGCTGTGCCTGCCCTCACACAATGCAGTCTCCAACCCCCTAGTAAGTGTCTGGGGCCTGGCCTGGGCAAGGCAGGATTTCACATTCAAAAGAGACTTTACTTTGAGTAGGCCTGCTTCAAAGGAGACATTGGGTATAAGAAGGGCACCCAAAACCACAGACTTTAGAACACTTCTGGAAACAAGAGGAACATCTGCCTGGAGAAGAGCTGAAGAGCGGAGGAAGAAGAGCTGCCCTGCCTGTGACTGTGCTTTGTGGAGCTATCCTGCAGTTGCTGCTTCTGCCGGAGTAAGAGGACAAAGACTGGACTTTGTGTGCCTTTCATCTTGAGAAGAACTCTCCAAGGGCTTGATCTAGAGCTTGCCTCCTGTTGTTTGAAGTCTCAGGGACAGCAAAGACTTCTCTCTGCCAGCACCTGGAGACTCTGGAGAGACTCCTACTCTGCCCTGTGGTGCCCATCCAGTTCCTGGGACCCTGAAAGGAGAAGCTAGAAGCCTAAGAGGAGGAAATCCACACACAGAGCACCGTGAGGGGAAAAGATCGACCCGACTCCGATCCTCGGCTGAAAAAACGCCGCGCTGCCCGCTCCTTAACTGAAAATAGACACTCGCCGGAAACGTGACCGAAGAATCGATGCACAGAGCAGGATAAAACAACATGCAGCATCACTGACGGAGGCTGGAAGATCGCAACACACGCTGTGTGGTTTTCAGATCATCGTGCAGCTGGATTTCTGACGCAAGTACCGCTGGGTGTGTAAAAACAACGCAAGGCCTGCCTGGACCCGAGAATGCTGAACACATTGACGCATCGCTCTCCTGCAGAGAGAAGAAACAACGCGCCCCGACCTTATGAAAGGAGAAATGACGCAAGGTGTTGTGAGTGAGTGAAATCAACGCATCGCAAGCCCTTTAGACGCACACTTTCCCGTGCAGGGTTATTTTTGATCCACCCAAGGTACATTTTCACGCCAACAGTGTTAGTGTGTGTTTAAAACTACCTAAAGACTCTTTTTGCATTTTTATTGATAACTTGACTTGTATGTTGTGGATTGTTTTCATTTTGGGCTTGTTTTGTTTAGATAAATAATTCCTATTTTTTTAAGCGTGTGTTGTGTAATTTTGTAGTGTTTTTATTAAGTTACTGTGTGTGTTGGTACAAATACTTTACACCTAGCACTCTGTAGTTAAGCCTACTGCTTTGCCAAGCTACCGAGGGGGTAAGCAGGGGTTAGCTGAGGGTGATTCTCTTTTACACTGACTAGAGTGGGGGTCCTTGCTTGAACAGGTGGTAATCTCGCTGTCTACCAAATACCCCATTTCTAACACCCTGTATGTGGAGAAGGTTGTATTTTGAGAGTGTTTCATAGACAATTTATTTGTGATCTGTGATGGAGAAGAAACCTTATTGTGGAAGTACATTGATTGCATGAATGCATTGAACATCACACTTACAGCTAACATCAGCAACACCAGTATTTCAATTTTGGATGTCCGTTTGGAGGTTGAAGGTGAATCAGTCACCACAAGTATGTTCCGCAATTGAATGGCATGCAATGCTATTTTACATGGAAATAGTGGGCATCCCATATCACTAAAATGTAGTATCCCATACAGCCAACTCCAGAGGGCCCAGATGATTTGCTCAACCAAAAGCCTGTTTGAAACTGAAGCAAAGGCCGTGATAGAACAAATTCAAGAAAGGGGCTATCCACAGAAGATCTAACAGGATGCCCTTTTAGAAATGAGATCTAAAAACAAGGAGGGATTGCTACATGGCAGTGCACAGAAATAGGTTTGCTAGGAATAAGAACACAAACTTTGATCAATCACAAATTTGTTTCTTTGTGTAATACAAATGAGAGCATCAGGCAATAAGATCTATCCTCACACGTCACTGGCGTGTTTTGAATCATGACTATCACATTAAAACAATATTAGGTCAACTTCCCCAGATCACTTTTCACAAAGCCAGATTGCTGGGTGATATCTTAAAAAGCAGTATGTGCATCTGCAATGTAAGAGAATATTGGTTAACTAATAAGAATCTGGGTTTTGGGAAATGTGAGCATTGCGAGAACTATAGTTACGGTGTCAACAAACAAACATATGTAACAACGGAGAGTAGATCATTCTTCATAAAAGAGAGAATCGTATGTGAGACAGATTATGCTAGTAGTACTATTCACAAGGTTAGGGCCCGTATTCTGTAGCACCTCAGAGTGATTAAGAAACAAGATAGGACCTATCCATTGGCTAAATATATGTGAGAGGTACCTCATGGGAATTTGAGCAGCAGAAGATACTATGGTATCAAGCACATTAAGCCTCATCCACATGGAGGTGATCGAGAGTCAGTGCTGTGGAAACAAGAATCCAAAATGATCATTGTATTGGAACTGTAAATCCCTGGGGACATAATATTGATGCAGAGTTACACGTTCATACGTGATTGCATAAATATGTATTAAGTAGATCTGAAAGGTTGACTGGTGTAATAATGCTCATTGTTAGTTGGGACCACTTTGGTATCAAAGCTGATGAGCTGTGATTTGGAGATCATAATTGTTTATGTATTGAAATGAAACTGCTGCCCACGGGGTCTTTGAAGATGTGTTCTATGAGAACATTGATGGTCGGGGCTGAATCAGCCTTGGATATAGAATATTAGTTTTAATAGTTTTATTGTGTTTTTGGGTTTAATTAGTTTGGTTTTCACATTTCACATTGCACTTTACCTGTTGGACCTCGAACACACTTGTGACAGAGATTTTATACACTTGTGGCAGCAAATGTATCTATATACCATTCTGTTTGCTTGGCACACACTAGTTATTATCGTTTGAAATCCTTGCTGCAAAATTGAGGGGTGAATGAATTAGACTATACTGAGACACTTTAGAGCAGTTTAAAGTCAGTGGTGTTGAATTTTATTTTCACAATTGAGACTGGTATATGTTTTTTTTTTTTTTCAGAGACCGCTCTATTATGCCCTTGTACTTTCAAGTGCTATAGGCTGCTGGACTGGCTGTTCACATTGAAGAGTCAATTTTGAATCTGTGTTGATTTTCACATCAGCTGGCTGGTGATTCATGAGATCCTAATTCAATATGTTGCTACATACTGTATTATATTTTCTTTTTATCTGAGACATGCTGCTAATATGACTATGGCACTGATGCACTGATTACACTTTCAATCATGATGCTGCCATTATTTTGTACGGCAGTTAGAAATGATTATGGCAAGTTGTCATGTATTGTGTTGTTTCAAATATTCTGATATTAATACTGAGAGATAGTCCATGCATAACCTAGGGACACAAAGGATTTGAGTTTCCATAAGCTGGTGTTTGGACACTTTAGCTCAAGCACCTTGCAATGTTTCTGGTCCACAGACTCAGATGGTTAACATCAAATGGAATCTCCAAGACACTTTAATCATAAATATTTTTCTGTGAAGTTCGAATCAAATTTTAAATCACTGGTCATTGATATGAACGTAACGCACATGGTCACTTTATACTTTCTGTGCTGCTGTGCTGCTATAAATTAAGAAACACTTTACTCAAGTTGCAACTAGGGGGTGACATTTTTGCGCAATGTTATGATATTATGAACATATATCAGGCCAGTGATAAGTGATCTGATAAAAAACTGTGTGCTGTTGCCCATGGAGTCTCAAAGTCTCAAAATATTTGTGTTTTCCACATGTATGCCTAAATGTAGGTCACTATTAATAAAATATCAAGATCAAATGTTGTTATTCCCCCCTATTTCAGTGTTTTGTCACTATGTATCTGTGAACTGCCAGGAATGGATTGCCATTTGTGATTTAGATATGAAATATCCCAGCTTACAAAACATGAATGTGAAATGTTATATTGAGGCCATAATATGGGTTGCGATTGGCATGCATGTATATACATCATTATAATATTGAGTTTCTATGATTGTGTTTGGTGGTAGTGGTCAACAGATCTATTATTCTATTGAATGTACCAATTCAAGTACTCCATTAATTCCTTATTATTTGATCCCATGTTTATAAACATGCACCTTGATAATCTGTATGCAACTCTGTGACTGTGACATTAGGTTCTGTTTGTGACTCATGTATATATATACATTGACTTACCTTTAATGGTGATCAGGCAGCAGTCTAGCCTATGTGGTTGTTGGGGGGGGTAGTGCAATTGAAGATGCTCTATGATCTCAACTATTTAGATGCTTTGGTGTAGGGAGATGGGGTGCCCATTTGAAGGCGTAGGCCGCAAAGTATTGGTGTCCTGTTTTTGCATGATGTTTGCATAAGCTGGAATAAAAGTAGATATGCACATCGCATGGCGTTTGGAATTTCGAAGTGTTTTTTCTCCACGTATGTGAGGCTACTTCTGTGGAGTAACTTCACTACTTCACTATAAATATATATATATATATATATATATATATATATATATATATATATGTAAATTGACCTAAAAATACTACTTCACTATATGTATGCATAGATATATATATATATATATATATATATATATATATATATATATATATATATATATATCTTTATATATACATCTATCTACCTGTCTATATCTATCTATCTATATGTATGAATTCACTTACAAAAAACAAAGGTTACAAGGACGTTATATGAGGCTTACATTTTAAACATACAAAACCAAAATAATTCACCAGTTATAGTTAGAGTTCACTCCCACCCATTACAATTTAAACATTTTGCCCTGGGGAGGGGGTGGTCCCTGAAGTGTGGGGGCTGTGAGGCACCCCTGCATTGTGTGCCCCCCCACATTCAATGTAACTTAAGCCCCAGGGAGGTGGCAGTCCCCGGGGCTTAAGTAAGCCCTGGGGGGGGTGCCTGTATGTTCCCTCCTTTATTTTCAATAAGCCCCGAGGCGTGGCCCACGTGGGACTGTATAAAAATAAATGCAGAAGACCGCTCTTGTTGTTTTTTTGTAATTTTTGCCACAGATTTACGACCCCTTTGCACATTTGCGGCAAAAAAATAAAAACATGTAAGGCTTTTTTTCCTGGGGGTTCCTCTGGGATACCGGCACCAGAGCTAAGGGGTCAGGGTGTCCCTACCCTTGTCCCTTTTCTTATTTTTTATCATTTTTTGTGGGTCTTGGCTGAAGCCTAAAATGGCTGTCAACGCTTCCTTGTTGAAGTGTTGGCAGCCAATTAGATCTCAGCGCGAGATCGAGAGGGTTCATGGAGCCTTCGTGTCCTTATATACAAATTAGTTTTTTCTTTAATATTTCCAAAACTACTTAACTGATTTACATCAAATAACAAAAAGAGTGCTTTCTGAACAACGAGCTACCTTTCTGCCAAATGTGATGTAAATCCATCAAGTGGTTTGGCCACTTTTCCTTTTCAAAATCCCCATATAAATTAACATAACGAAAACACATTTTAGGACCCTCCTTTTAATTGGCTGCCACTTGACAGATCACCCCAAAACGTTTCACACAGCACCTGGCATAAACGTTGAATTTTTTGGGAAACTTTTGTGAAGATTAATCAAACGGCACCAACTATATTGGCAAGTTAAAAAATGTTTTTTGTATAGAAACTACGTCGTAGCTATAAAGGCCTAGTGGTGACCACCACTACATAATTCATATATATATTATCTAGTGGTGGTAATTATGACCATGTTTAGAAAAGCATTTTTTACTTGCCTTTAACTTTGGCACAGTTTGACGAATCTTTACCAAATGTCCCAAAAACAAGTGCCCCATTGATTCTTGTTGTCCACAGACAGTATCAGGGTGACCCATCAAGTGGGGAATGCAAAAAAAGAGGGTTCAAAAAAGTTGTGTTACCCATGTTAGTTCCAATAAGACCTTTAGACATAACTACAGACCGAGCTACTGGATAGAATTACACCAAATTTGGCAGAAAGCTAGCTTTTGATATGCAGATTGTGCTTTCACTTATTTGGTGTAAATCCATTCAGTGGGCTTGGCGATATTAGAGGGAAAATAAACATGTATATCTCTGTCCGCAGCAACTTTGTGAAAAAAGATTAGCTCATGCAGGGGAATGTACAGCTCTGATTGGATGCCAACAATTCAACCCAAAAAGTGTTGGCAACCACCTTTGGACTTGGCTTCAGCTGAATACCACAAAAAAGTTAAACAAAAAGACAAGTGGCCAGAGTAGAGTCACCCTGACCCCTTCGCTCTGGTGCTAGAGGGACCCCTAATGCTAAAAAACAATTATTTAAAACTGTTTTCACACACATTAGCGATACATTCACTGGTAAAACCAAAGGTCACAGAGTTGTTAAGGTTATTCTCAGATTGTACATGCACAAAACCATAGAAATTCAACAGTCATTGTTACCCGAGCCAACTATAACTTACACCGGCGCAATTCACTGCTTATGACTTCACATATAACACCTCACCTGACATGGTCAGACACATCACAGCTGATGACATCTCAAATGATATCACTGATGACATCATCCATTGATTGTGTTTCATGAATGTTTATGAAACTTTAACATATATCATAAGTTACTGCATAAGGTAAATTATATGTTCTCTTCTACTAATAGGTGATACTATTTCTTTCGCATGTCATTTGAGTGGCTGTGTCACTGTCTATCGGTGTTTTAATGGCTATATGTTTGTGGGAGTAGGTATGCGAGTGGCTGAATGGATGTGTAAGTGGGTTTGTGAGTGGCTGTGTAGGTCTGTCAGTGGGTGTGTGAGTGTCTGTATGTGTCTGTAAATGGGTGGCTGAGTGGATATTTGGGTGTGTGAGTGGTTTTATGGGTGTGTGAGTGGATATGTGAGTGGTTGCATGGTTGTGTGAGTGGCTGTATGGTTGTGAGAGTTGTATATTAGTGTGTGACTGGATGTTTGAGTAACTGTATAGGTGTGTGAGTGAATGTCTAAGTAGCTGTATGAGTGTGTGAGTGGGTGTTTGAGTGGTTGTTTGGGTGTGTCACTGTGTGTGTGAGTGGGTATATGAGTGGGTATATGAGTGACTGTATGTGTGTGTGAGTTTTTGTATGGGTCTATATGTGGGTTTGTGAGTGGTTGTGTGGGTGTGTGAGTGGTAGTATGAGTGGTTATGTGAATGATTGTATGGGTATGTGAGCAGGTTTATGAGTGGATCTGTGAGTGGTTCTGCAGGTGATGTCATCAGTGATGTCATTTGAGGTGTCTTTAGTAATGTCACTGACCATGTCTTAAGTGATGTAATATGTGAGGTCATAAGTAGTGCATTGCATGGAGTATGGTATAGTTACCAACATTAAGTATAACTGCTGAATTTTGTTGGTTTTAGCATGTACAATCTTAGCCTAACTATAATATCCCTGTAACCTTTGTTTTTTTCAGTGAATTTCTTAGTTGTTTTGTGACTTTATTTTTTAACTGTAATCTGTAACCTTAGAAGATGGGTGTGTGATTGGCTGTATGTGTCGGTGAGTGGGTGTGAGTGGTTATATGAGTGTGTGAGTGGATGTGTGATTGCCTGTTTGGGTCTATGAATGGGTGTATAGTGGTTTTGTGGATATGTGAGTGGGTGTGTAAGTGGCTGTATTGGTGAGTGTAAATGGGAAAGTATGTGGCTGTATGGGTCTGTGAATAGGTGTACAAGTTGTTTTGTGAGTGTCTGAGTGTTTGTGCGTGTGGCTGCATGGGTTTGTGAGTGAGTGCGTGTATGATCGTAAGAGTGTGTTCGTGGGTGTGTGAGTGCTAGTGTGCGGAGCTTGCATGTGGTTTTGTGCATTTGCATACTTATAGTAATTTAAATGAAGTACAGTAGATTCTCCTGTCACCAGGAGAGAAGAAGAAATATCCCAGAGGACATAGTTATTACAGAAGAGATTGTGCTCTGATTAGATGTATGATGCATTCTCCAACCTCAAGGATTTCAGATTGTTCTTTAAGTTGCAGTTCTCTGAAAAACATACTTGCTTTGGCCTTTGCCAAGCCTATAGAGTTAGGATCTTTTGTGCTTTAGAGAAGTTGTGGTTTAACTGGGGCACCTTCTTTGTTTATATGTCTAAGTCCTTTAAAAATAAAGTTGTATCATTTAGGCCATGGTGTAGATTTCCGCCCCCGGCTGAGTTTGCGGATTTCAGGAATTCCATGCTGCATAGAGTAGCGTGGAGTTCCTGAATTCCAAACTCTGTCACGGAGTAGAGTTCATTCACACTTGTGAGATTGGGTATGATGCTCTCTCACGAGTGCCACTATACTCCCAGGCAGCTAGCGAGTGTTCACAAGACTTCGTGTTCGCTCACACATCTGTCGACCATGCCAGCAGTGCTGCTCGTGAGCATGAACTCATTTCTTGGGTAGATTTTCCACTCCAGATGCCACTAAATCAAAACAATATTTTTGGCTAGATTTTCTTCTCCAGTGAACCCTACAATTTGTTTTTCAGATTGAGAAAACGTTTTATTTTCAAACAGGAAGGAAGTGCGTCAGAGACTCCAACTTCCTGTTTCTTCCCAGCAGGCTCCTCCCAGTGCTTTGTCTATCTCCTGGTCACTTTAACTTAGATTTCGAGGTAGAAGGATCACTCTCTTTATCTCCTGGATTTACCTTAGAATTTAAGGACTTTCTTGTTGTTGAATCACACAAGTAAGTTCAAAAACTATTTTAGAAGGCTGTTGTTTATTTGCTTACACATACACCATAATGCCCTTAGATTTGTAACTTTTATAGTGATGGATGGCCTGGAGTTTCAATATAGGCCTAGCTATTACTTATTTAGCATTTCATAGATTTTTCTATTATTTCTATTTTTATTTTTTTTATTTTGTTAATTTCTTTCTTATTGTAATTTTTATATATTTTAATTTTATTTTTTATATAATTTTTTTTTTAATTTAAGTTTTTTACATTTTGATTTTAGTTTAATTTTTATATTTAAGTTTTTTTATTTTGTTATCATTTTTAATTTACATTTAATTTGTATTTATGACTGCATTTTGCCTTGATCCATCCATCCACATCCATCCATTCCTCCATTTGTCCATCCACCAAAGACTCACAGCTGCACTGTAGCATTTGCTTTATTTTTGTGTAATCCCATTTCATCCAGGATACCCTAGCTACAGACCATTGCTGACAAATCAACAGCATAATTCACTTTGCTAATGATTATCCCATTTCCCCTTGATCACCTTGCTGCCATAGGTTATTTCAAAGATTATTCCCTATACGCATTCACCTCATTCTGGCTACCCCAGGTGTCTCCTTTAAAACAGATGGAGATAAAGCAAAGATGTAGATCTGCCTTTTGTGCTGTCTGATTTGAAATGTATTTTTGTGGTGTGGTGGCGTGCTTTGCCTTTACAATGTTTGATTAAATTGGTATTTATTACATAAGTAACCAAATACATTGAGATTCCATTTGTCTTGACTATTTCAAGCTGCAAGAATGCAGCGTTTCACTAATTACATGTTTTTCTTGCTTGGTTGTTTTTAGGAGAGACCACACATCACCCGCAGTACTGTCATAGAGAAGGCCTTACAGTTACATCGGTCCACCAAACTCTTTTGCTTGTGCATCTTAGTGCCGCTGCCAACCTAGCGCTCAAGATGTCCCTAAAGAAAGTTGCTCCCAAGAAAATGGCAAGTAAGAAGAAAAAGCAACTCTCCACAAGAGGTGCACCAGCCACAACCATCTCAGGGAAATGTGTGCCTGCCACACTGGCCTCCAGGGATGAGCTTGTGAGCAGCACTCCCGCATCAGCAACACCACCCCAACCTAAGCCCAGGGCCATGTCTTTCAGTGTGGCAGCCACGGCACTCATGATGATGCCAACGAGCAGTGATGTTGAATTGGATTTGTCCCTTTCATAAAATAGTACCCAATCATTTCAGGAAACAGAGCAAAGTGGACAGCAGCCACAGCCAGATCTTCCCAAAGTTGGAGCAGAACAGGAGGTCCAAGGTTCCTGCTGAGCAAGAACCTCTTCTGTTAGAATCAATGGCTCCCAGATCTCCAGCAAGGAAAGGAAGGGTTCTACTTCACCCTCTTCTCCAAGCACTACTTCTGTTGACAATGATAGGGACATGGAGAGCATCCTGCAGAGTCCGGGAGATGCCAGGAGAGACAATGGAAAATAAAAGATCCAGAAAGCCTTAGAATCATAGGAGGGGATTATGATGAGGAGGATGATGACCACAAGCCAGTCATTGTGGAATCTGGTATAGAGGAGTCCGGCATTACTATCCAACCTGCTCCAAGAGATGTGACACAGGCAGCACCACCAGCTCCCATATTTGTAAGGCCCCAGCCGAGGCCTGCACCAACCCATACCTCAGTAGAAGTATGCACTACAGAAAGGCAATCAACACATCCACCTACCTTCAGTTCTTCTTCAGGCATTGTCAGTGGCCCAATAAAAAAGTACTCCTCCCCAGTTTGCAACTTTTTTACAATTAGCAAACAGGAGGAGAACATTGCCATATGCTCCATTTGCCACACAAGTGTTAGCTGGGGTAAGCCTAGTTCACATTATGGTACTGTAAGCCAGACGACCCATAAGAAAAAACATCATGCAATCCAGTTGCAGGAACACCTTACAAAAATAGCTGAACGTGGTTGCAGTAGTGAAGGTGAGAAGTGCCCGGAAACATCAACTATAACTGGTAAAATCATGGTGGAAAGTGAGGAAGAAGGTGACATCTGGACGCAAAGCAGCACTGTCCCCAGTAGTGCTCCAGAATCACCCACCTCAGAGACCTCATAATAGCACAAGAAGACTCAGAGTCCAATGGAGACACCAAGGCATACGGTGCATGCATTACAAAGTGCATTGAGTCTACCACCACCTACATCTCAAAAATGCCTACATCAGTGGTCCCACAAAAGTAAAAACAACAAGGCTACAATTGTGGGCATTTTTAGGCATGAGGGACCCTATAACCGCAACCACCCAATGACACGTTTGTATGATGCTGCCAAAAATGTTAGTGCTGGACTTTCTCCTTTTTTTGTGTGGAAGGAGTGGGATTATTAAAGTTCGTGGCAGCCCTCTGCCCGAAATGAAAGATTCCAAGTCCAATTCGGACCTATTTTGCCAGAGTTGCTTTTACAGCACTGCATTACAATGTGCTGCAAATGGTTGGACAAGCTTTGCAGCAAAATGTTGTCCACACTGTCCACCTGACAATGGGCATCTGGACCAGTTGTCAGGAAAATTATTACATGTTCATCAATGCACACTGGATTTCTTTTGTGGGGGTAAAGGAAAAGCGATCTATAGGTCTTGGCCCTGATTTTTTTTTAATAGCGTTCAAAACCATGCAACAGTAGCCATGTTCGCCATGGAGAAATCACACACAGCTGCAAATATCTTGGAGGAGTTTTATAGCAAGGTATAGCATATGAATGTCTGCAACCAAGAGGTCTTCAAATTGGATTTGTTGCCACGCACGATGGCGGTAACATAATGAAGGCCATGGCAGACAGTGGCTATTTCAGGGCCCTTTGTTTGGCGCACTGCATCAACCTGGTTGTGCACACTTTCTTAAAAAAGAAGACATAGGGTGTCATTTCATCCCTGGCGGTCACCGACCACCAGGGTTAAAGTGGCGTTCGTACCATCAACAGGCTGGCGGTACAAGATGCCATATTATGACCGTGGCAGTACTGCCGCGGTCACATCGCCGGGACCAGCGGTTTACCACCATGTATGACCCGGCGGTCGCAATCCGCCAGGGCAGTGCTGCGCTGTATGCAGCTCTGCCCTGGGGATTTTGTCTCCCCTTACCGCCAGCCTGTCCATGGCGGTAGACACCCAATGGAAAGGCTGGCGGGAAGGGGACTCGCGGGGCCCCTGGGGGCCCCTTCACTGCCCATGTGCTTGGCATGGGCAGTGCAGGGGCACCCAGACACAGCCCCATCACGATTTCCACTGTCTGCTTGGCCATGCCTCACACAGATGCTGCTCCCTTTTGATGTTTTCACACTGGGATTTACCAAGGAGGACAGTACAATGGGCTAAGCTATCCAGTTATTGAATCTGCTACAGGAACAACTAAAGAAAGTGTCTTAAAGGTTTGCATTTGGGGGTGCGAAGAAAAACCCAGAAGCACATGCTTTGGTTGAGAGCCTAAGCTATAGCTTGACTTGCAATGCAAGGCTGCAAAATGATATTATCTCCCCCAAAGAGTACATCTGTGCCACTTTAATTGATCCACACTACAAAAAATGCTTTCCACTTTAATTCCTTTTTCTGAATGTGATGTTTCACAATACAAGAGGTGGATTGTTGAGCAAGCAGGAGAAGTGGAAGAAGAATGGCTGGAACTTGGATTCCCACTGTGCTGTTCTGGGATGCAACCTTCACCTTCCAGAGAGGACAGTCTTTTTTTTTTGGTCCTCATTTTCATACCATCCTTCCTTACCGCAAGAGGATATAAGGCGGGGAAGTCATTTAATACAGAGTGTACCATGGTCAATCGCTGCCCAACTCCACCAGACCTTTACCTGCCCGGGAGTATGGCCTCGCTATACCCACTCTACTTACCAACGACTGCCGGTGGTGGTACATTGGAGGCATGTTTAATCATTGGACTGAGAGAGGACACTCTTGTATCACATCCGCTAAACCCACCAACAAAATAACTGTTGACAACAGCAACAGAAGAATCAGACCCAACCTCTGCATTGACTTTGTTTCAAGTGACAGGTCTTAAGTCTAGTGCAGAGGTAAAGGAAAAATCAGTTGAGCAGCACCAATGACCATTCAGAGGATGTTCTAAAAGTATCTGGATGACCAGAAAGAGGTGTATGTGGGTCAAAACCCATTGGTGCATTGGTATAGGAAGATGAGCCAATTGCCAGAACTCAGCAGGCCTGCAATTAAGTTTCTGGCTTGCCTTATAGCCAGCATGTCTGCTGAATGTGTGTTCCGTGCAGCTGGTGCAGTTGTTATAGTGAGAAAAAACAGTCTCTTGCCTCAAAGTGTGGAGAGATGGACCATGATCAAACTGCAAAGTAACTATTGCACCAAAGAGTGGTGATATCTTGAGTGATTGTGAATTTGTGAGTGATGACTGATATATGTGGTGGCTGACAGTGAGACAAATTTGTAAACTTTCATTTAATTATTTCCAATTTTTGGGGGCTGATGGGTAATACTTTTTTCCTGAACGTGATTAGCCTTTCAAACTTAGTTAAAATTACCTGTAGCTTCTGTTTTTATGGTTCCTCAGAACAGACAAGTCACTTTAGTTACCAAACACAAATCTACACAAAATGCTCCAGTTCTATTTCTCTATTTGGACTTCAACAGCAGTGCACTTCACAGGTCTACCTTGCTCAGTTTAGGACTGGGACGGAGCTAATATGAATTTCGAGGAGGAGGATGGAAGGACTCAGGGCGGGACTACCTCAACAGCTAGAAGGGGGAAGTTATCAACTTCAAAGAGAACCCTTGATGATGGTGAAGACTCTGAGGCCTAGTACTCACTCAGATCTGCAAACTGGAGAGAGGTGCATTGATTTGGAAATGCTGCTGAGTATGTGTTTGCTGCACTGCTGGCTCAAACATGAAGCTCCTATCATCTTCTTGCTCTGCTTCTGAATCTTCTTGGTGCACACTTGACTCCTCTTGAAACTTAACTTGCTTCTTTTTGTCCTTCTCCTTTACTCTATAATACAGCTACTATTTTTTTCAATATGCAGGCCTTCTCCTAGTCATCTCCTGCACAAACAAAACTTGGGGAAAACTCATGACTCCAACTTACCTACCAGACAGTTTTAGACAGGCGCCCAAGAGGGACAGACATTACAAGAAGAATGGAGATTCATCGCCCAATTTGGCAATAAAGTATAATTTTCCTTTTAACAATCATCCTTTTTAGAGCTGGATGGGTTAAATTCAATATTCCAGATTTCAAAACTAGAAGACATAAAACTTAGGATATACCGTCTGGTGGTCTCTCTGGGGCTGAAGGAGTGTTTGCAATACATTTAAGTGTAATGTGTAATATTATCCCTTTGTTCCCTTCTACAACAGATTGATGATGGTGTGCTGCTCAGTGCCCCACTGAATATTGTTGTGGCTTCTTTTGTGTAGTGTTTGTGTTTGTCACACCTTTTCCCAAATACCCTTTCCCATCCATTCATCGAGTCCCCCACCCTCTTCTCCTGGCTGTGTGATTGAGGTGTGATGTAATTTTACACCATAAATGAATCACACACTTGCTGGGGCAGATGTGGTTAAAGCCACATCAACTCACTGCATGGCCTTCTAACTGTCTGTTGCCAGAGTCATATTCCACACCAGCCTCATCAACATCATCATAATTAATGCCTTGTGTGTTCTGTAAACAGTTAACCTGGTCCAATCTCTCGAATATTAGCCCACTTCTCCTGACTCCATGATTTAATTTCCTAAGTGAAGGTTTATAGCTCCCCACCATTGCTCAGAAGAAATTGATATTGCTGGAGTTTATTATCATATGGTCTTCTTTGTTGTGTGTCTAATGCTGTCATTTTGGTATCCTGGTCTTAGACTTCCTCAAGGTATGATATATGACCCACTACCTCACTATTTTTCTTCTTTCTTTGTAGTTGACAGTGATGGATAACCTTTAATTAATCCTGCAGTTAGATTTTGCATAGGTGAGAGTGGCACCTTTTGTCTTCCCTGTTAGCACGCTAGCCTGCTACTACTACTGCCCCTATTACCCCCTTAAGATGTCACCTTACAAAAACCCTGCAGTAAGAAGACTCCCTTGCTTCATCTATTCAAGTAAGAGAAGAACTATGGACTGAAGTTAACTTGTTTAGTTAGTAATTTAAACCTACTGAAGAAGATGCTGTCTGTGTGTACTAGTATTTTGTCGGCAAAATAGGCAAGGACAATCATTGCCTAGTGGTCAATAAATAGTTGTACAGGGCAATAGAGCAAGGGTATAAGTAAATTACAACACTTATTTTAGCAGATTAATAAAAGGCTACACTAAAAGACAGCAGTGGAAACTAAAAGTCTAAAACACCAATATAAAGATTTGTATCACAAATAAAGTAAAAAAGTATCCCCTTTAATTGCTTACAAATAGAATCACCTCCCTCCCCACTTACAACAGTCCCAACCCTCTCCCTGAACAATAAACCCCATCCCCAAAAAGTTCAATGAAAAGTCCAAAGTCCATCCCAAATTACTCCCCACCCTCTTCACCCACAACAAGCCCACTTCACCAAGACAAAAAGACCTAAAAAAGGGCTTAAATGAAGGCAATGTTAATATGGGTCTGGAGCTGGTTGATGCTCTGCTCTATGCTAGTGAGTTGGCTCTCCAAGGGGTCCATCCACTGCAGAATGCAGTTGAGCAATGCCCTGTTGGAGCAGGACGGTGCAGCAGCACATGGAGTCAGGGACCCTGACTGCTGGTGGTGACGGCCATGTACTGACCGGAAGGCTGGGTGCTGGCATGCTTTTCTGTTGGGTCCCGGATCAGAGGCAGATGTTTCGGCCTCTTCCTTCTCCAGGACCACCAGCCACTGATATTTGGCCTGGATGTTCCCCAGCATCTGCTGCCACAGACAGGCCACTACCTGCTGCCTGGTTGGTAGGTGGTTGTCAGGAGGAGCTATATCGAAAATAATAATAAAAAGACAATTTGTATACATTGAGCTGAACAAACACTTCTTCAAATGATAGGCAGTGGGTGGCACAGTAGTACTACATTGCTCGTACCCTAAGGATGTTGGAATTTGATATGATTATGATTAGGAGAGACACAGAGCCAATTGTTTTGTTTACCTACACATGCCTCACATAAAAAGTACTGACTGTCTAGTAGAAAAGAATTAACGCAGGATAATACCAGATAAAAAATCAGTGATTTCATTTTTTTTCTTCTTTTAATGGCTTCTCTAGTAACTAAACAGACACTTTTAGTGGAAAAATACAAATGATTTACCTCTCAATTATGATGAGTAAGGCATTATGTACTATGGAGTTCAAGTTGTTGTGCCAAATAATTGGAGGTATGCTGGCTAGCGCTACAAGTACTTTGCTACTGTATGCAGCTCGGGCAGCTCTAGCTGACGATTATCTATCTTTATTTCCAATGGTGCTGCTCTTACCCAAATGTATTTCACTTGGTTTCTTCCCTGACTCCAAAGAGGCAGATGAATAAATAAGGTAATTACACGTCATGGATAAAATGCGCATATGTTTATCCTGTCTTCCATAAGGAGACGGTGGGGGAAATGATGCACTGTTCTACAGGGTGAGGAATAGGCTGTATAGATTGTATTTGGCACTTTTGTCAAAGATTCCCCCCACACCAAACTTGAATTCAAATTGGGCACTTACTAGTCTCACTTTACTCACTGGCCTCACTCATCATCACAAATTCTTTCCAACAACTTAATACACTGGGCAGTAAGGAAAGGAAAGAGACATGACTTACCTTACTGCAGAGTAAAGCAGAGGGATTAGGCTTGTAGGTAGAGGTTTTGCTATAGTTGAATCGAGGGGCATCACTGATCATCGATTCATCATGTGCCCAAGCTTTGGCTTATTCATTCACAAGGGAAAAATCTGAACAAGAGTATTATAATGTGGGCATGGGTGGTGAAATGCCATAGGTTTGGAGGAAGTTGATGACTGATGATGGGATACATATCTACCCCATTTAACAAATACAGTAAGTCAATGAATTGGAACACAAATTAAAATACCCCCCCCACTTTTAACCATAGCTTTTTTTAACCATAAATGATAAAATGCAAAAAGTAAGTGAAGTAGGTGAGAACTAAGCAAGACCGTCTACAGAAGAGCTTGCTTCTTTATTCATCCAAACAATTATTCAATCATCCTAACATTCTTTCTACTATAGTCGCCCATTGCCACCATGATTTAAGCTTTACTTTCTGTCATCCAGTCTTTCACCCAAATTCACAAACCTTTATCCATCCATTCAGTACCCACTATCCACCCTTTCTTTTAATCATCCTTTCACCCATCCATCCATTTACCCAATACTCACTCATGCATCATTTTTCATCCACCAATGCATCCTTTCCTTTCACTCTTTTCACCCATCCTTTATTTATTTTAACCTTCCATTCTTTGACATTCTCATCAAGCCATCATTTGTAGCATACATTATGGTGGTCATTCCAACCCTGGCGGTCCATGACCGCCGGGTTGGAGGACCGCGGGAGCACCGCCGACAGGCCGGCGGTGCTCCAATGGGCATTCCGACCGCGGCGGTAAAGCCGCGGTCGGACCGGCAGCACTGGCGGTCTCCCGCCAGTGTACCGCCGCCCATTGGAATCCTCCAAGGCGGCGCAGCTAGCTGCGCCGCCGAGGGGATTCCGACCCCCCCTACCGCCATCCAGTTCCCGGCGGTCCGCCCGCCGGGAACCGGATGGCGGTAGGGGGGGTCGCGGGGCCCCTGGGGGCCCCTGCAGTGCCCATGCCACTGGCATGGGCACTGCAGGGGCCCCCGTAAGAGCGCCCCTAAATGTATTTCACTGTCTACTGCGCAGACAGTGAAATACGCGACGGGTGCAACTGCACCCGTCGCACAGCTTCCACTCCGCCGGCTCGATTCCGAGCCGGCTTCATCGTGGAAGCCTCTTTCCCGCTGGGCTGGCGGGCGGCCTGAAGGCGGCCGCCCGCCAGCCCAGCGGGAATGTCAGAATTACCGCCGCGGTCTTTCGACCGCGGAACGGTAACCTGACGGCGGGACTTTGGCGGGCGGCCTCCGCCGCCCGCCAAGGTCAGAATGAGGGCCTATGTGTGGTTTTTAATGAGTTGTAGATAGAAGAGGCCATAAATAACCAAACCACCACTTTAGCTGTGATGAGTGGGGACAGGAATCCAATCATTACAATGCCCTTGTTGCTAGTGAGTAATAGTAATTGTCAAAAAGCAAGCAATGTGACTAAACATCGCTCATCCCTGTCGCTGTGTCTCCCCCTGCTCCATCTGCTCCTGCAGCAGAGGAACGTGAGCCAGCTAAACTGGTCACACTGGTTGGTGTGTCTAGAAAAAAAAGCATACAGTTTTTTCAATGCCAGGTACACCTCCTCTTCTTAATTATTATAACCAATCAAATGCAACCATTATACATTGTTAATGTTTGGTTAGCACTGGAGTATTTTCTATCAAAAGTATCACTCTGGGCATTTTGTTGGAATGTTAGAAAAGCCAGGTAGTCAAGGCAACAAAAAGCTTTGCATAATAGAGGAGCAGAGCTATAGCCTATGAATGACGATGACTCAAAATCATTGAAGAGCAATGAACAGGTGGAATACTAAATGATTGAAAAAAGATAGAAAAAAAATAATTCAGGGATAACAAGATTTAAACAAAACTTGGATACAGGAGTTGGAAAAACATGAGACAGTATAAAAAAGTAAACAAGGCAAAATAAAAAGTAGTATAATAGTGGGGAGAGGTAACAGTTAGGGAAAGAATAATAATAATAATAATAACAAAAATAATAATAATAATAATAATAATAATAATAATAATAATAATAATAATAATAATAATAAATAATAGGACTTGCTGGGATGAGCAGAGCCATCAACATTGGTGCTGGTGGTCGTCACCTCCCCAGCTCCTGCGAGACCCACTGGTGTAGTGCACCTCTTCTTGCTCTTGAATGCTGATGTAGGAAATAAAGATGATAAAAAAAAACGTTAGTGGCACTGTTAATCTCCACAAAATTATTACATAACAGGCAAATGAAATAACATTGTACTTAATTCAGATCGCCTATGTTACTAGTGTGAACAACTATTGTTGCATTGTCTATACTAGTAAAATCCCTATTCAGAATTCCCTTAACAAAAACAACATTTGGAACTAATGCATTGCAATGAATGATATTTCATTATATTCTCATTTCTCAACCCCCTTGATGGACCAATGTAGTCTCCCTTTTTGTAATGCATGCATACTTGCATCACTGTGAAATTGCTTGGGACTATTTGAGTTATTTAAATTTACAGAGAACACTAACAAACTGATATGACTAATTCACTATGGAGACAGGAGGGCAGAGTGGTCTGCATTGCAATGGCTTCTTAAATAATCAGTAAAGCAAGTGCTTACAAGTACAATAATGTTGTTTCAAGCACCTGCCTAGCTCCAACTGGATCACATCATTAATAATGTCCTTAACGCAAACTAAACCTAAACGTAACTTACCTCTGAGTGGAAGCTGCATGCTATTTGTAAAAAAGTTAGCATTGTAGTACACAAACACAATAAACATATGATACTCACTAAGCCCCGGAGTCTGAATGCCATCCCTCATGGTGGATTATATCCGCCCAGCAGTGCGTCAGCTGCTAGGTGGTGCACTGAACCTGGGTCATGACCCTGACACACTGGCGCATCCTAGCCCAATGGAGCCCATGCTCCCGCAGGAGGTAACTGCTCCCAGGCCTGCCGCCTGCTGCCAGCATAGTCGGGAGGTGTTGCTGCACATAAAAAAAAAAGTGCTGCCACATCCTCCTCACTAAAGATTGGCCAAGGCTGCACCTCTTGACAGCCCCGCAGCCCACAAGGGAGGTGGCCGCTGCTCCCCTGCTCTGCCATGGTACTGCATAGCATAGGATGAAAAGAGAAGAAAATAAACAGGAGGAGAAGGAAGGACGAAATAAGGGAAAAATAAACAAATATATGAAAAGCCACAAAAAACATGAACAATTATAAAAAATGTAAAGATAATTGGACACAAAAAGACATACTAATACAATAAATAATAAAATAGAGGTAGATTAAGTATAAGGGTGGAGGATTGCAAAGATTGATGTGGACTGAAAACAACAGGCCCAGCACCATAAACAGAGTGAAAAACAAGATGCCTGTTCCCATGAGAACTGTGTGGTGCCATTTGTGCATTATTTTGAATGTGAGTACGTACTTTGGATTGCATATGATGTCAAATGCAAAACAAACTGGTGCAACAAAGAACTCTGCCCACTGGCGGCAGTCCGGATATCGTGGCAGCGTGTTTTCCCACTTTATGGAGTTCTGCGTAGCACAACTCCACGCTCTCCGCCCAGGAATAGTATTATTATTTTTGATTTGTAGTTTTTTTTAGAGTAGTGGAGCCATCGTGAATTGCCCCGATGCATATATTCTGGATCTGCTGGAGGTCTGCGGAGTCAGCATGTTATTTAACAACACTTAGGGCCATATGTACGGACACATTTTCCCATAGACACAGAATGGGTAAAACCCTTTGCTACATCTGGCCCTTAGAAGCTTATAGTGATTTACTAAAATGATAATGAAATGTATATTCTAAAAAGCAAATATAATTTAGAATGTTGTTTTAATACACTTTACGGATTGAAAATGAAGTTGCAAGGTCACCCCGCCATCATCACAATTCTCATTTGACACAGGAACAAATGGATTTTATTGGTTAAAAAACCTTTCAATCTTTTATAGAGCAAGGCCCCTCCCAGTTCTTTCTGCTTTGGGTATGGCTGTGAGAAATCACACCTCACAGAATTGCATCTAGGCTTTTGTTTTTCACTCGGTGTGTTTTGGATTTCAACCATGGCATCTGAAAGTGAAGAACATCAGGAGCACCAGAGAGAAGCGCTTAATCCAATGAAAAATATCCTGTGAAGAAAGAGAGTATCGCCTGCCACCTTTTCACCATAGTATTGTATGAAAAGAAAGTTATTGCACAAAATGTAAAGTGAAACCTCTGTGACAACAGCTTTCAAGAGGATCTTAGTGTATAGAGAATATTTGTGTGGTACATCCGGCATGCTGAAACACTTTAAAAATACACCCTTGTCATCTTGATTGTGCAGAAACAGAACAAAATGCCACAAATCTGTCAGCATCTTGTGAGGGGCAGGTAGTTCCTTGTAATCCTGTTTCACCTGGAGCCGCACAACAGCTACCTGCCAGTGTTCTGGAGTTTGCCATGTTGGGACACATTTGTGTACAATGCAACAAGGTGCGAGTATGGGAGAGCAGTCCATCCGTGCTCTTATTGGGGTTCGCAAAAGCCATGAGTGTTATTTATTTTTAAAACCCTTGTTGCACATGTTTTGTGCATTTTATTGTGAAAGTTCATTTTTCATAGTTCTTTATCTAAAAAAAAAAACACCAAAAAAGTTAAAAAGCAAAAAATAAAAATACATTAAAAATGGTTCTTGTTAGAACCACCTTCTCTGGTTTAAAAAGGAAAAATATATGGTATTTATTTGTCGGTGAAAGTGTGAATATCACTTGTTATGTGTGTATAAGTATGTTAGTGTGAATGTGTGTTTTAGTGTTTGTATGGTTGTCTGTGTTGTGAGTGAGTACCTGCATGGGTGAGTAACTGGCTGGGTAAGTGCCTGCATTTGGCATGACTTGCTTTGTGACCGGCTGCATGGTTGAGTGGTTATGTGTGTGAGTGACTGTATAGGTGAGTGACTGGCTGTGTGAGTGGCTGTATGGGTGAGTGGTTGTGTGTGAGTGGCTGTATGGGTGTATCAGTGGGGGTGTCTTTGGTTGTATGGGTGAATGAGTGGGTGTGTGAGTGACTATGGGTGAGTGAGTGGCTGCATGAGTGGCTTATGGATCTGTGAGTGGGTATGTGAGTGGCTATTTGGGTGAGTGAGTAAATGTGTGAATGGAGGTATGGGTGAGTGAGTGGCTCTGTGAGTGGCTGTACAAGTGAGTGAATGGCTATGTGAGTGGCTGTGTGAGTTGTATGGGTGACTGATTGGGTGTTTGAGTTGTTTTATGGGTGACTAAGTGGGGTGTGAGTGGCTGTATGGGTCTGTGAATGGGTGTATTAGTGGCTTTATGGGTGAGTAAGTGGCTGCGTGAAGGGATGTATAGCTGTGTTTGTGACTGCATCAGTGTGCGGTTGTATGAGTGGATCTGTAGGTGAATGAGTGTCTGTGTGAGTGGTTATATGGGTGAGTGACTGGCTGTGACAGTGGCTGCAAGGGTGAGTGAGTAGTTGTGTATGTAGCTGTATGGGTAAATGACTGGCTGCATGAGTGACTGTATGAGGGACTGATAGGCTATGCGAGTGTCTGTATGGATACAGGAGTGGCTGTGTTAGTGGCTGTATGGGTGAGTGAGTGGCTGTGTAAGGGGCTGTGTGGGTAAGTGAGTGGGTGAGTGGCTGTATGGGTGTGAGTGGTTGCATGAGGGGTTACATGGGTTATGAGTTGGTTGAGTGGTTAAATTAGTGGCTGTATGGGTGTGTGAGTGGTTATATGGGTATGTGAGTAGGTGTATGGGTGAGTGTGTAGCTGTGATACTGGTTGCAGGGGTGAGAGTGTCTTTGTGAGTAGCTGTATGAGTGAGTGGTCCACTGTGTGAGTGGCTGTGTGAGTGAGAGAATAGCTGTGTGAGTGGCTTTATGGGTGAGTGTGTAGCTTTGTGAGTAGCTGCAGGGGTGAGTGAGTAGCTGTGTGAATGGCTGTATTGATGAGTGAGTGGCTGTGTGGGTGAGTGTGTGAGTGGCTGTACAGGTGAATGAGTGAGTATATGAGTGGCAGTATGATTGAGTGAGTGATTGAGTACTTTGTGAGTGAGTGGGTGAAAGTGGCTGTATGGGTGAGTCAAAGGTTGTGTGAGTGGCTGTATAGGGAAGTGAGTGTCAGTATGTGGGTGGGTGTGAGAAAATGTCAATATGTTGGTGGGTATCAGTGTTTATCTGAGTGTGTTAATGGCTGCATCAGTGTGTAGCTAGGTGTGAGGGGCTGTGTTGATGTGTTTCAGTGTGTGATTGCGTGGGTAAATATTTGTATCAGTGTGTGAGTGGGTGTGTGAGTGACTGCATAGGAGTATACATTTTCTTTATTGTAGTTTGGAGCACCCTCACAATGTAATGTAATGAAACAACACTCAAAGAACTAATTATTAAATTTCATTACTACAATACATGGTGCCACTAATTTGTATACATAGTAAAAGAAGAGAAATATGAATTAGAATTACAATAACAAAAATAGAAAATACAATTGCAATTTCAACTATGCATGACTTCATAATGCAAACAAATCACTACACATTTCTCATGCTGTAATTGTATTTTATATTATAAATCAGCATTTCATTTTCCCTTTTTTTTACTGTTCTCAGGTTCCATAATCATGCACCATAAATGTTGTAGTGTTGAGCAAATCATTATTGAATGGTTGGGAAAAACAATCATAACGATTGTAGAAAAAAACAAAAACTGCACACTGTGTCACTACAACTAAACAACATTGCATTGCACTCATTACAATGTTTTTAGTTTATTGTTTTACCTAATCTTGCACTACTAATTTAAAAAATGTATGCTGAAAATGAGACCCTTGTTATCAGAACGACAAGTAGATATATAAA
The DNA here is from genome assembly GCF_031143425.1 of Pleurodeles waltl. Classification (NCBI taxonomy): domain Eukaryota; kingdom Metazoa; phylum Chordata; class Amphibia; order Caudata; family Salamandridae; genus Pleurodeles; species Pleurodeles waltl. The sequence continues at coordinate 1,454,243,997 of NC_090444.1, read as the reverse complement.
GCACACAGGCATATGGTAAGCCTAATAAAGACATCACCCCCTGTAGGCAGAATGATGCCATAAATACAGATAATGGATCCAGAACAAATACAGCATCCCACTATCACAACTGCAATGGCTTGAAATCTGTGGTTAAAATACCTACAAGCATTTGCAGGATCTAAAGAGAAAAAGGCCAGATGTACGAAGCATTTTTCCAGTCACAAAAGGCCCATTTGGTGTTTGTGACTTGAAAAATGCTGTTTTCTATCTACCAAAGCAAAATGCGACTTCTTTACCGAATCACATTTTGCTTTTCTGATTCAGTATTTGAAAGGGGCATGTTTAGGGCGTCCCTGCCTTATACCAGATCACACTGACATGTAGGATTGTTTTGCAACGGTGAATGGGGGTGCAAAACAATTGTAATTGCCACCAACTTCAAGTTGGTGGTAACCCATTCTCAAAGGGGAAGGGGTTCCACAGGACACATTCCCCTTTGAGAATGATAGCAAAAATGTTTTTTAAAAGCAGACAGTGGTCCCAATGACCACTGCCTACTCTTGAAGAGTGAAAAGAAAACAGGTGTAACTAACAGTCACAAAATGAGTTAGTGCACCTAAATTTCTTAACATTCATTTTAGTTCACCATGATGATGATACTGATATTCATTGGTGCCACATTGACATGACATCAGATTTATCAAATTGTATTCCAACTTCTCATGTGTTCCATGAATTTTGTGGATAAAGACTTTTGCTGCCATATTTTGTAGATTAACTCCTGTTTTAAGAATATGGTTAACAGTCTATGGTAGTCCAGACAAATAACTTTTAAATAATAAGTGTAATATATGTGGAATACTTTGATGAAATGTAGGGTCCTCTAAATATTATCTGGTAGACCTATACTCAGATGCTGGTATTTGCAATGGGCAGTCATCATACCTTCCGCCTACTCAAGTTGGAAATAGTTGTGGAAAACAGCAAGTTTCTAAACTTTTCTTCCACACACATTGGAGCTCCTTTAGCTTCTTTCATCTGGTATAGCTTAAAGGCATTCACCATAACTTCTTTGGAGTGCAGTGGATGTATAGAGTAGTGCTCATTACTTTCTTCAGATATTGGGGGTTATTCTAACTTTGGATGAGGTGTTAATCCGTCCCAAAAGTGACGGAAAAGTGACGGATTTACCACCAGCCGTATTACGAGTCCATTATATCCTATGGAACTCGTAATACGGCTGGTGGTATATCCGTCACTTTACCGTCACTTTTGGGACGGATTAACACTCCTCCAAAGTTAGAATAACCCCCATAGTTCTATCCACTTTTTCAATCTGTCCACTTGAAGTTAACATTTCTTCCTCTGGATAAATTCAATCTGTAAGAACATTGCATCTTTGTAATTTTGTACTACGCATTATTTTGTTTGAGGTAGAATGTAGCATTTATTACCTTATTCACATCCACTAGTTCTTGCCAATTTTTTTTTTTTTTTTTTGGTGATCACATCATTCACTAGAAAAATAAATGGTTTATCTGTACCTCTTTCTACACTAACAGGTTTAATATCTTGTTTAAAATCTAAAGGTAGCTCCACCTTTCTGTAGCTCAGTCGGTGGCAGTTTCCCAGTCTTTTGTTTCAGATGAACCTTCATTTGAAAATGGTGTATAGATTGTATCAGTTTTGTTTCATAAGCACCTGCATGTCAAGGTTCCTCTGGAATCTGAACCAACTGTAGCTAATTATGTATTTCTCTAGCAGTTATTTTGTTGTCCTCTATTTGTATAGCAATACTTACATATGATAAGCAGTGTTGACAAATCAAACCGTTACTCCACAAATAAATACACAGTAAATTCTAGCCACTTATCTCAATTATCTTGGTCAGTTTTGGAGAATAAATCTACATTTTGAATTTGAATTTTGTAGTGAGTGGGTCAACAACAAATACAAACATAGGGCTCAATAATGGATTTTTCGGTCTGAGGCCTGCCAAACGCATGGTGGTGGTCAGGCTGCTGCACTCCTGGTGGTCTGACTGCCAGATTATGATCCTGGCAGTGGGACTGCCAGGAGACTGCCACCAGGATCATGGATCCCGATAGGGTGGTAGCAGTCAGAGTCGTGGTGAATTTTGGCGGTCCCCAGGGCGGCACCGCCATGCTGATCATGACTCCACTTTCCGCCATTCATTACTTTGTGGTTGAACCACCATGGAAAGACTGTCAAAAAGCCAGTGCTGAGGGCCACAGGGGGACTCCTGCACTGTTTAATGTACATTGTCTGCTATGCAGACAGTGCTCATTCTGAGGGTGCTGGTGTGCGACGACATTGGCCTCGTCTCCCTGAGGAAGCTGGGGTTAATGCTTCCACATTGTCTCCACCAGGCTGACCAGCAGAAACATTGTAATATTATGTTTCCACCGGTAAGCCCGGTAGAATCATAGCAAAATGACAGGGATGAGTCCACCAGCTTGACGGTGGCCTCATCCCCACGCCTTTGGTGGTCCAACTCTTGAACTGCAAAAGTTGTAATCAAGCCTATAGTTTGGTTTCTCTGTAGAATCTGAATTCAAGTTTGTTATTTCTTGCGCAAACTTATCATGACTAACACCTGTTTGCTTTTCCTCTACACCTAAACGTAGTAACCCCTCATTTTGCCTAGACTTCTTTTCAAGACTAGAGAAACATAACTGAATATGTTAACAAACATTTTTAACTTCTGACACTGTACCATACAACAGTGCTTTCTTCATTTCTCCTAAAGACCATGCAGGACATTTGACAAAGTGAAGTCTTCAAACTAAATTATGCATTTTTGATTGATGATTAACTAACATTCTGAAATGATGACAGGTACTTGTGCTCACTTTTTATGAAAAGACACACCAGTGAGTGTCCTTCTCAATTAGTGTATTTCCTAACTTTGCATGTGTCCAAACCTTGCAAGGTTTCAGTTTTCTACTTCACACTTCTACCAGGAAATTGCCATAGAAAAGCTCTTTTAAACATCAATTGATTCTTGCTAAACTCTACAAATACTAGTGCAGTCCCCTTTATACGCAGGGCCATATCTATGCCTTTCTTGTACCTTTTTATTTATATCTTTCTCTATATTTCTAGCCACCATCTCCTCTTTTACAATGGGACTACCATATTTTACCTCATAGCATTGACCAGTTGTTCAAATGCATGCACTGATGTGTTTTTCGTGAGCAGCTTTCTTCGTCAAAGAAAGCCTCAGAACTAGATATATGCTTCCATAATCCTTGGAAAGTTTTGCAATAATTTCTGTTATTAAAAAGCCTTTTTCTACATTTCTTCTTCATAGACAGCTCTGTTCGATATAAAGATAAATTGTTTCAGTTTCAGAACAAGTGCTTTAGCAACTACAATCTTAATATTCTGTTTGCTTCAATGTTGTCCTTCTTCTCTTACACTCCATCATGATTCGTATCAAATTCTGTATTACCCTACTACGAAACATTCTCAGTTGAATTTCTTTAAATGTTTATGTCTCTTTATCAAACTGTTTGTTGATAAGAAAATTTGCTTTCGTTGTCACTTAACCCCTTCACTGCGGGTGTCGGCCACTGGCCGACGCCCGCACTACCTCCCTGGTGCGGGTCACGACCAGTGGCCGACACCAGGGAGGGGGTTAATAAATCCTCAGGTGCGTCGCACCGAGGATTAATATTTATTTTTTTTATATCCCAGGGAGACACAGAAGCTTCTGTGTCTCCCCCCGCCCCTTTGTGACGTCAGCGCGCCACGAGGCGCGCTGACGTAACAAAGTTGATTTCCCCATCGGAGCAGGAAGCAGCCTTGCGGCCGCTTCCTGCTCTGATGGGGAAAACGGCCTTCCCCATGTTCGGGAAGGCCTCGTAAGAAAGGGGAGACTCTCCCCTTTCTTACGAGGCCTTCTGAAACAGTTTCCTGGCCCCCAATCACAGCACAACTGCGATCGGGGGCCAGGAAACACCACTAGACGCCGGTGATTTCACTTGGGAGGGGGTCGGCCCCCTCGGAAAACGGGCCGCCCCCCCCGGGGGCATATTTTTTTTAAAAAAAAGGTAGGTGCCCCCGGGGAAACATTTGTTTTTTCTTTAAAAAAAAAATAATAATAAAAATGAATGGACAGGGGATCGCCCGTGGGCAGGGTGACCTCCTGTGGGGGCAATATTTTTTTTAGTTGTTGTAGGGTTTCCATAGGGGCCATTTTGGCCCCCAATGAAACCATACAACAACTAAAAAAAAAAGATCTATACATATATATATATATATATATATATATATATATATATATATATATATATATATCGATAGATATATCTATGTAGATATATCTATTAACATGGATATATCTATAGATAGATCTATAGATATATATAGATATATGTATATATATATATATAGATCTATCTATAGCTATATCTATGTAGATAGATACATATATATATATATATATATATATATATATATATATATCACTTTTGTCAATATGTGTGTGGTTTCCCTTGGGGCTGCGATCGGCCCCCAGGAAAACCAGACCCACATATGAAAGTGATATATATATATATATATATATATATATATATATATATATATATACATAGATAGATAGATAGATTTGCCACCAGTTGTCTTGCAGTTGCAGCTTTCGTCTTCAAAGCAATGCACATACTTCAACTGACGCTTTTCAACTGTAGCTTTAGTCAGCAATAAAAAGGCAAAGTAAGTATTGTGACTATGTTTCTGCTACAAAAGGGTCAGACTTGTCTAGTGGCAGTTTTAGTGCCATAAAGAAGCGCAGAAGGTTTATATGCCTCCTGCTAAGAGCAAATCTGTATTTTATGTAAATAGCTGAGTACATTAGTAAAGTCAGACATTACTTGCGCTATAATACCAATGAAATGTATGTGGGGGGTGGAGGGCGGCTATGGAGAGATGAAGGGCACTTTTGCTGGGTGGTAATGAGGGAATCCGAGGAGGAGGGAGTGGGAGCACCAATAATGATTGTTGGACTGGGCGCAGGAGGTGCTAAAGACTGTGACAAATGGTATGTGACAAGGTGTTTTTTGAGTGTCTTGAAAGAACGTGCTGATTGAGGGAAGAAGCGCAGGTAAGGTGGCCTCTACTGTTGCACGTATCTCACACACACCATCGATTTTGTGACTGTCTACGTAAGCTAGTGTTTTAGAGCAACAGTTTAGCCAATAGCAGAGATGGCATCTTGATGGATGACTGCTGCCGGCACTCAGGTTATAGAGGACAGCTCTGACATAGGATCAGAGACTGAGACATCAGATACTGAGACAGCATCTGAGGGATAGGACAATGGCGCAGACTCTGGGAGTGATTTTTCAGTCGGAGGAGTCCCATTCGATAACTCCTCTTCCAGTACATTATGAGGGAGGTGATGAGGACAGTCCTGCTGTTCCTTCGCAAGCAGTTTGTGCAACTGGGTAATAGTGGGTTAGCCCAACCCAGAGAGCAGGTGAATGCGGCGGCAAGCAGAGAGAGAGAGAGAGTGCTCTCTTAGGAGCTCCCCAATTTAGTTCAGCCCCAAATTCCACCGCCCAAATCGTATTGTGGAGAGATCAAAATTATCTATGGCAAAACAAATTGGTTTTGTAAGGCAGGCACCTGTGTTTTTGGTCCTGGGTTCGGCGGACATATAGAGAAACACACTAAACCCAAACATTTCTGGAAACTAGACATTCGGGGGAGTCCACAGAGGTGTGACTTGTGTGGATTCCCCAAAGTTTTCTTACCCAGAATACCCTGCAAAGCTGAAATGTTGAATAAAAACTCAATTTGTCTCGCATTTCTGTCACACAAACTACAGGAATATGCTGGGATCCACAAAATTCCTACCACTCAGTGACTCCTCACCTGTCCTGATAAAAACACTACCCCACTTGAGTGGCTACACCTAGTGCCTGCGTCAGGAATGGATCACCCCAGGGTCAACAGCTGCCTCATGTAAGGACCAACATTGACCGTTGTGTGATCTACTCCTGTCGCGGGCACCAGGCCTACCCACACAAGTGAGGTACCGTTTTTATCGGGAGACTTGGGGGAATGCTGGGTGGAAGGAAATTTGTGCTCCTCTCAGGTTCCAGAACTTTCTGTCACTGAAATTAGAGGAAAAAGTGTTTTTTTGGCCAAATTTTGATGTTTGCAAAGGATTCTGGGTAACAGAACTTTTTCAGAGCCCCACAAGTCACCCCATCTTGGATTCCCCTGGGTGTCTAGTTTTCAAAAATGCGCTGGTTTGCTAGGTTTCCCCAGGTGCCGGCTGAGCTAGAGGCCAAAATCCACAGGTAGGCACTGTTTTCTATGAAAAAATGTGATGTGTCCATGTGTTTTGGGGCACTTCCTGTCGCGGGCACTAGGCCTACCCACACAAGTGAGGTATCATTTTTATAGGGAGACTTGAGGGAATGCTGGGTGGAAGGAAATTTGTGGCTCCTCTCAGATTCCAGAACTTTCTGTCACCGAAATGTGAGGAAAATGTGTTTTTTTAGCCACGTTTTGAGGTTTGCAAAGGATTCTGGGTAACAGAACCTGGTCAGAGCCCCACAAGCCACCCAATCCTGGATTCCCCTAGGTCTCTAGTTTTCAAAAATGCACAGCTTTGGTAGGTTTCCCTATGTGACGGCTGAGCTAGAGGCCAAAATCTACAGGTAGGCACTTTGCAAAAAACAGCTCTGTTTTCTGTCAAAAAATGGGATGTGTCCACGTTGTGTTTCGGGGCATTTCGTGTTGCGGGCGCTAGGCCTACCCACACAAGTGAGGTATCATTTTTATCGGGAGACTTGGGGGAACGCTGGGTGGAAGAAAATTTGTGGCTCCTCTCAGATTTCAGAACTTTCTGTCACCGAAATGTGAGGAAAACGTGTTTTTTTAGCCACGTTTTGAGGTTTGCAAAGGATTCTGGGTAACAGAACCTGGTCAGAGCCCCACAAGTCACCCCATCTTGGATTTCCCTAGGTCTCTAGTTTTAAAAAATGCACAGGTTTGGTAGGTTTCCCTATGTGCCGGCTGAGGTAGAGGCCAAAATCTACAGGTAGGCACTTTGCAAAAAACAGCTCTGTTTTCTGTCAAAAAATGGGATGTGTCCACGTTGTGTTTTGGGGCATTTCCTGTCGCGGGCGCTAGGCCTACCCACACAAGTGAGGTATCATTTTTATCGGGAGACTTGGGGGAACGCTGGGTGGAAGGAAATTTGTGGCTCCTCTCAGATTTCAGAACTTTCTGTCACTGAAATGTGAGGAAAATGTGTTTTTTAAGCCACGTTTTGAGGTTTGCAAAGGATTCTGGGTAACAGAACCTGGTCAGAGCCCCACAAGTAACCCCATCGTAGATTCCACTAGGTCTCTAGTTTTAAAAAATGCACAGGTTTGGTAGGTTTCCCTATGTGCCGACTGAGCTAAAGGCCAAAATCTACAGGTAGGCACTTTGCAAAAAACAGCTCTGTTTTCTGTCAAAAAATGGGATGTGTCCACGTTGTGTTTTGGGGCATTTCCTGTCACGGGCGCTAGGCCTACCCACACAAGTGAGGTATCATTTTTATCGGGAGACTTGGGGGAATGCTGGGTGGAAGGAAATTTGTGGCTCCTCTCAGATTTCAGAACTTTCTGTCACTGAAATGTGAGGAAAATTTGTTTTTTTAGCCACGTTTTGAGGTTTGCAAAGGATTCTGGGTAACACAACCTGGTCAGAGCCCCACAAGTCACCCCATCCTGGATTCCCCTAGGTCTCTAGGTTTCAAAAATGCACAGCTTTGGTAGGTTTCCCTATGTGACGGCTGAGCTAGAGGCCAACATCTACAGGTAGGCACTTTGCAAAAAACAGCTCTGTTTTCTGTCAAAAAATGGGATGTGTCCACGTTGTGTTTCGGGGCATTTCGTGTTGCGGGCGCTAGGCCTACCCACACAAGTGAGGTATCATTTTTATCGGGAGACTTGGGGGAACGCTGGGTGGAAGAAAATTTGTGGCTCCTCTCAGATTTCAGAACTTTCTGTCACCGAAATGTGAGGAAAACGTGTTTTTTTAGCCACGTTTTGAGGTTTGCAAAGGATTCTGGGTAACAGAACCTGGTCAGAGCCCCACAAGTCACCCCATCTTGGATTTCCCTAGGTCTCTAGTTTTAAAAAATGCACAGGTTTGGTAGGTTTCCCTATGTGCCGGCTGAGCTAGAGGCCAAAATCTACAGGTAGGCACTTTGCAAAAAACAGCTCTGTTTTCTGTCAAAAAATGGGATGTGTCCATGTTGTGTTTTGGGGCATTTCCTGTCGCGGGCGCTAGGCCTACCCACACAAGTGAGGTATCATTTTTATCGGGAGACTTGGGGGAACGCTGGGAGGAATGAAATTTGTGGCTCCTCTCAGATTTCAGAACTTTCTGTCACTGAAATGTGAGGAAAATGTGTTTTTTCTAGCCACGTTTTGAGGTTTGCAAAGGATTCTGGGTAACAGAACCTGGTCAGAGCCCCACAAGTCACCCCATCTTAGATTCCACTAGGTCTCTAGTTTTAAAAAATGCACAGGTTTGGTAGGTTTCCCTATGTGCCGACTGAGCTAAAGGCCAAAATCTACAGGTAGGCACTTTGCAAAAAACAGCTGTTTTCAGTCAAAAAATGTGATGTGTCCACGTTGTGTTTTGGGCATTTCCTGTCGCGGGCGCTAGGTCTACCCACACAAGTGAGGTATCATTTTTATCGGGAGACTTGGGGGAACGCTGGGTGGAAGGAAATTTGTGGCTCCTCTCAGATTCCAGAACTTTCTGTCACCGAAATTAGAGGAAAACGTGTTTTTTTAGCCACATTTTGAGGTTTGCAAAGGATTCTGGGTAACAGAACCTGGTCAGAGCCCCACAAGTCACCCCATCTTGGATTCCCCTTGGTCTCTAGTTTTCAAAAATGCACAGGGTTGGTAGGTTTCCCTAGGTGCCGGCTGAGCTAGAGGCCAAAATCCACAGCTAGGCACTTTGCAAAAAACAGCTGTTTTCCGTCAAAAAAATGGGATGTGTCCACGTTGTGTTTGAGGCATTTCCTGTAGCGGGCGCTATGCCTACCCACACAAGTGAGGTATCATTTTTATCGGGAGACTTGGGGGAACATAGAATAGCAAAACAAGTGTTATTGCCCCTTATCTTTCTCTACATTTTTTCCTTCCAAATATGAGAGAGTGTGTAAAAAAGACGTCTATTTGAGAAATGCCCTGCAATTCACATGCTACTATTGGCACCCCGGAATTCAGAGATGTGCAAATAACCACGGCTCCTCAAAACCTTATCTTGAGCCCATTTTGGAAATGCAAAGGTTTTCTTGATACCTATTTTTCACTCTTCATATTTCAGCAAATGAATTGCTGTAAACCCAGTATAGAATGAAAACCAACTGCAGGGTGCAGCTTATTTATTGGCTCTGGGTACCTAGGGTTCTTGATGAACCTACAAGCCCTTTATATCCCTGCAACCAGAAGAGTACAGCAGACAAAACGGTATATTGCTTTCAGAAATCTGACATCTCAGGAAAATGTTACAGAGTAAAACATAAAGAAAAATGGCTGTTGTTTTCTGCACAATTTCAATATTTTTTTATTTCAGCTGTTATTTTCTGTAGGAAAACCTTGTAGGATCTACACAAATGACCTATTGCTGAATTCAGAATTTTGTCTAGTTTTCAGAAATGTTTAGCCTTCCGGGATCCAGCATTGGTTTCACACCCATTCCTGTCACTAACTGGAAGGAGGCTGAAAGCACCAAAAATAGTAAAAATGGGGTATGTCCCAGTAAAATGCCAAATTTGTGTTGAAAAATGTGGTTTTCTGATTCAAGTCTGCCCGTTCCTGAAAGGTGGGAATATGGTGATTTCAGCACCAGAAACCCTTTGTTGATGGCATTTTCACTGAAAAAAACACAAGCCTTCTTCGGCAGCCCTTTTTTCCAATTTTTTGGGAAAAAACTAAATTTTCATTGTATTTTGGGTAATTTCTTGGTCTCCTCCAGGGGAAACCACAAACTCTGGGTACCATTAGAATCCCTAGGATGTTGGAAAAAGAGAACGCAAATTTGGCGTGCATAGCTTATGTGGACAAAAAGTTATGAAGGCCTAAGCGCAAACTACCCCAAATAGCCAAAAAAGGGCTCAGCACTCGGGGGGTGAAAGGCCCAGCAGCTAAGAGGTTAATCCTTCTCCTTTCTGACTTGTTCTCAAACCTCAATTTTTATTCACATGTTTTGGAACATGTTGCATTTTTCCACATACTAGCTCAATAAGCTTCTTAGTTCTCTTACCAGCAGCCCTTTTCTCAGTAAGCACATTGTCTGTATTATTTCCCTTTTCACCGTCAGTTTTAAGCAGATAGTATAGTTGTTTCTGTTTTTTTATTGTTTCTTTCTTTTTTGACATTGAAAATTTTCTTTTGAAAATGCAAGTGCAAATAAACAATACATTTAGCTTTATATTACATACTATTAAATAACATACTGTGAACAAGCTACATAAATAGTTATGACAGTGTGTAACATGCAGTATGAGTTTGTCAGTTTGCATGCTGACATGCCTTCATTAGTTAGTGTGTGGATGAGTGACTTGGTTGTGCCAGTACTTAAGTACATATGTGACTGAGTGTATCAGTGCCTCAGTGAGTGTGTGACTGGATCTGTAAGAAACTATGTCAGCATATGACTGGCTCTCTTAGGGCCTTATTTATACTTTTTGGTGCAAAACTGCACTAAGGCTGTTTTGCCCCAAAAAGTTTTGCACCGGCTTGCACCATTTTTTAGCACCAGCTTGGCACCATATTTATGGAATGGTGCAAGCCGGTGCAAAGGGTAGGTTAGCTGAAAAAAAAAATGACGTTAGGCAGTTTTGAGTCAAAATAAATAATTCTGACCAGATTAGCATCATTTTTTGATGCTAAGGGGCATATTTATACTCCGTTTGCGCTGAATTAGCGTCATTTTTTAAAAACTCTAATTCAGTGCAAAACTAACTCCATATTTATACTTTCGTGCTAGACCCGTCTAGCACCAAATTTATGGAGTTAAAGTCATTTTTTGGAAGTGGAAACCTACCTTGCCTTAATGAGATGCAAGGTAGGCGTTCCCGTGCAAAAAAATGACTCTATGGCCTTAACACAATTTTTATACTCCCATGCAAAAATGGTGCAAGGGAGGGAGAAGGGGTCAAAAAATGGAGCAAAGCTTGCTTTGCCCCATTTTTTAAGACCTGGGTCAGGGCAGGCGTTAGGGGACCTGTGGCCCTATTTCCATGGTGGAACACCATGGAATAAGCCCAGAGGTGCCCTCCCTAGGCCCTAGGAGCACCCCCACCCACACTGGAGGGACTGCGAGGATGGTGGACCCCATCTCAGGTAAGTACAGATAAGTGCATTTTATTTTTGAAAGTGCCATAGGGGGCCCTGAAATGGGCCCCCATACATGGCACAGGGTGCAATGGCCATGCCCAGGGGACCCCTGTCATCTGTGCTGGCCACTGGGGTGGTGGGCATGACTCCTGCCTTTTCTAAGGCAGGAGTCATGTGGCATGGTAGGTTTAGCACCATAAAATGACGCTAATCTAGTTAGAGTCATTTTTTTTTACTCTAACCTGCCTAAAGCCATTTTTTTGGTGCTAAACCCTCTTCTTCTATACTGCCAACCCCACCCAACTAAAGTCATTTTTTTAAACTCTAGCCTACCCTTTGCACCGGCTTGCACCATTCCATAAATATGGTGCCCGGCTGGTGCACAGAAATGGTGCAAGCCGGTGCTAAACTTTTTGGTGAAAAAACTGAGTTAGTGCAGTTTTGCAGCAAAAAGTATAAATAAGTGCCAATATTTTGTAAGTTTGCGCCACTTTTGTGTCATAAAATGACGTTAATGCGGTGCAAAAAAAGTTTAAATCAGGGCCTTGGTGGTAGATGGGTCTAGCACCAAAGTATAAATATGGAGTTAGTTTTGCACCGAATTAGAGTTAACAAAAATGACACTAATTCGGTGCAAACAGAGTATAAATATGCCGCAGAGTATAAATATGCCCCTAAATATGGTGTTAAGGCCATAGAGTCATTTTTTGCACGGGAACGCCTACCTTGCATCTCATTAAGGCAAAGTAGGTCTCCACTTTCAAAAAATGACTTTAACTCCATAAATTTGGTGCAAGAGGGGTCTAGCACCAAAGTATAAATATGGAGTTAGTTTTGCACCGAATTAGAGTAAAAAAAAATGACACTAATTCGGTGCAAACAGAGTATAAATATGCCCCTCAGTGTGTGTGATACATAAGTGCTGTGTAGCTGCGTAAGTGAATATGTAGGTGCCTCTGTCGATGTATGTTTGGGTGTGTGAGTGGCTCTCTGCTTTTGGATATAGGTATGTGAGTCACAGTATGGGTGAGAGATTGGATATATAACTGGGTGTATGGAACTTAAGAGCATGTATTACTCAGTGAAACTTAAAAGCAGATATCTTACCGTCTAAGCACATAGTACCCTGCCCTATAACCTAACTATGGCCTATCTTAGGAGTGACTTATATGTGGCAGAAGGGGGATTCAAGGCTTGGCAAGCGGTTCTCAATGCCAAGTTGACCTGACAGTAAAACTGCACACACAAGCTCTGCATTAGCCGGCCCAAGACATGTTTAAAGGGCTAGTTGTCTGGATAAGTGACTAGGAGTCTCAGAACCTGCGCACATATCTGACTGTATTAGTCTATTTGTGTGTGTGCCACTAGATGTGTAAATAACTATGTCCGCATATGACTAGCTCTCTTTGGAGGTCTATGGGTCTCTAAATGTATATGTAAGTGGGCATATGGTTTTAATACTGGCTGAGTTAGTATGTATTAGGGTATGTAACAGTGTGTGCAACTGGCTTTTTTACTGCTCGATACATAAGCGCTGTTGCAGGTGTGTGAGTGAATGTGTAAGTGCCTCTATCACTGTAAGTCTGAATGTGAGAGTGGTTCTCTGCTTTTGTAAATAAGTGAGTGAGTGGCAGTATGGGTGGGTGACTGGCAGTCTAACTAGCTGTATGGGACTGGCAGTCCACATGTAACTCAGTGAAAGTTAAAAGCACATGTTTAACCTTTTGATCACATAGCACCCTGGCCAGTGGCCTACCTATAGCCTACCTTTGAGTGACATACATAGTTGTAAGGGAGTTTAAAGCCTGGCAATGGGTTTTCAATGCCAAGTTGACCTGGCATTAAAACTGCACACACTGGCTCTGCAGTAGCAGACCTGAGACTTATTTAAAGAGCTGCTTGTCTGAATGGCTAACTAGGAGTTGAGTTAGCATATGAATGGCTCCCTTAGCAACTTTATGAGTCTCTAAATGTGTATGTAACTGGTTGTATGGATTGCTCAGTGACTTTGTTAGTGAGTATTGGAGTATGTAACTGTCTTTTCAACTGGACTTGTTACTACTTGACATATAGGTGCTGTGTAGGTGTGTGAGTGACTTTGTAAGTACCTATGCCACTTTGTGTATGGGTGAGTGAGTGGCTCTATGCTTTTGTAAATAGGTATGGGAGTCAGTATGTGTGGGAGACTGACTGTATAGCTCGATGCATGGGTTTGTAAGTACACATGTAACTCAGTAAAACTTGGAAGCACGTCTCACCTTTTAAGTACCTAGCACCCTGCCCTTTAGCCTACCTACAGCATCCCTTAATGGTAACCTGTATGTAGTAGAAGGGGAGTTGAAGGCTTTGAAGGCGTTCTCAATGCCAAGTTGAGCTGGCAGTAAACAGGCTCTCCAGTACCAGGCCCAAGATGTTTAAAGGGCTACTTGTTGTGACTAGGATTCTCAGTACTTGAGTACATTTCTGAATGAATGTATCAGTCCATCTGTGTGTGTGTCACTGGATATGTAAGTAACTGTGTTTGCATATGACTGGCTGTCTTAGTAACTCTTTGGGTATCTAAGTGTATGTATATGGCTGTATGGATTACTTACTTGCTGTGTAAGTGAGTATTGAGGTATGTAAGTGTATGTGCAAATGATTCTGTTACTGCTGGATGCATAAGTATTATTTGCGTGTGTGAGTGAATCTGGAAGTGCCTCTGTTGCTGTCTCACTGAGTGGCCACACTTTACTTCACCTTGCATACACTCATAATGTAGTTTATACATGTAGGGCCGGCTTTACAAAGGTAAACTTAGATGTTTGGTCTACGTTTAGATCAAACACCTACTTTTATGATATTTGGGAATTCACAAAGGGCATTTATGAGTAGTATCTTTACATCCGCACTCCAGCCCCATGTGCAGATGTAAAGATACTACTTGTAAATGCCATTTGTGAAATTCCCCAAAATTGGAAATGCCATTTGTGATATTCCCAAAAATTGCGAACTTAGACTATCTCTGTCCACGTTTGACGATCACCCCAAAACATTCCAAAAGCTGAAGTGAAGAGCAAACTAGTTTTGATAACATCATGAAGATTTGTCAAATGGCGCCAAAGTTATTAGCAAAACAAAAAAGCTTTATCTATGAGAAAAGTTGGTCCTAACTATACCTATATATTGGTGACCACCACTTACCCCATATTTTACATCAGTAATGACAACTTGTATGACATCATTCATAATATAACTGCAACATTTCCAATAAAATTAGTGTTGACACAACCGTGCATGGTGGGGGTGCGAATTAAAGTTACCTTATGGCCCGAATTATAGCTTCCTGAGATAAGTATAACTATAACTGTTGAATATCTATGTTTTTGAATGTGCAAATTTTGAACCTAACTATAACATTCCTGTTGCCTTTGTTTTTTTCAGTAATATACATTAACTGAAAAAAACATAGGTTACAGGGACTTTATAGTAAGGTCAATGCTCCTGCCAACTGACAGCAATCAACCATTTCCAGAGGGTGGGAACTTTGGGACATATGGAGCTGGCCGTGAGGATTCCAGAGACACCAAACCACCAAACTTGAACTAGGGACCTATTCCGATTTGAAAATTACACTTATACATTGTAATAAGGTTATTTCAATGTTATCATGTGGGTGAGGTAGATCTTGCAATAGTGAAAAATAAATTGAAAAAAATTGAAAATTTCTTCACTATCAGGACATTTAAAGGGACATATAAAAATTAAAAGCACATGTCCTACTTTTCAAATGCATTGCAGCTTGTCCTCCAGTATGTCCAGGGCATGCCCTATGGGTGGCTTGTATTAGTTAAAAAGGAAGGTTTGTACCTAGCAAACAATGTATTGTGCCTGGTCAAAATTGCAGTGTAAACTGCACACACTGGCTGCAATGGCAGATATGAGCCCTGTTCAAAGAGCTACCTAAGGGGACCGCACAATCAGTGCTGCAGCCCCACTAGTAGCATTAAATCTACAGACACTGGGTACATGTTGTACCTCTTTACTAGTGACCTATAAGTAAATTAAAACTGCTAATTGGAAATTAACCAATTTTACCATGTTTTAAGGATGGAGCACATGCACTTTAACATTGAATAGCAGTGGTAAAGTGTGCAGAGTCCTACAACCAGCACAAAAATCATCAGCAATATAAAATTGAGGAGTATGCAGAAAGGGTTGGGAGAAAATCGTTCTAAGGCTGACAGGCCTAATAGCCTTTAAGAGGTGCCAATGTGGGGTCTACAATGCCATGGACTAGGGTGTTATCAACTTCCAGATGCAAGAGTAAAAGAGCTTGAACAGCAGCCCTGAAGTAACTTTCTGGATGAAATGGTTACACTCTCTTCAGAAGAGAGGGCTGGTGCCATACCATCTTTGGTTTTGGCAAAAATGTCTTGAATTCATGTTACATAGCATTCAGTGAAAGTCATGGTCTGAATCTGTCAAATTTGATTTAATGAACCAGGTTTGTATTGTTTCTAATTTGTTGTTATTGTCAAATAACAGAAGTTTTGTCTTGGTTGGTTGGAGTTTTTAGTAGATGCAAGGCATCTAGACATCCAGGTCTAAATGATATGCAGGCAGTGTTTGATGTCTGAAACTGCGGAGACTTTCAATTGAAGTTGTGTATCATTAGCAAATTGGTGAATCTTGATGCTGTCATTAGTGAGTGAAACAGCAAGAGGTTGAAGATGACAGGAGACAGTGTGGAACCAAGGGGTACTCTACAGGTAATAGGGATCATTTGGAAACTGAAAGTGTGCATGTGAACAAAATGATTCCTATGGTAGGAGGAGAACCTGGGAAGAATTTGCTGGTGAATTTCATTCAAAACTGCAGGGTGCATATGAGGGTAAGATGATTGACTGTTATGACGGTAGTATAGAGGTCCCACAACTAGAGGAGACTGCAGTCATTTTCATCTGCAGTCAGGAGGATGCAGTCTCTGATGTGTGAGGTAGCAATCTTTGTGCTTCAGGGTGATCTGATGGCAGACTGGCAGTAATGCATGTTATCACTGATGCAAGTGAAATACATCCCTGTCCTGTGACAGATTTTGCTAGAGTAAGTAACGGCTGCTTCAGGTAACGTTAATCATATGCAAGGTAGGTGTTCTATCTAAAAACCCATGCAGAACTGGCATATCCATATTTATAAGATTTTGGGAAAGTAACGCATCACTGGAAAATGATGCACTGATTAAAAAATGCATCAATATTCATACACATCTACAACCCAGGCTTACAAATTATACATTGACACTAGTACAGAAGCAGAACATACCCTAAACTATCTGGCAAGCTCAACTACACCATGGGGCTACTCCTACTTCAGCTCGGAGCACTGAGAAGAAGATGACCCCCAACACCACCCATCCACCACAGAGGCAGTCCAGGAGAAGGGAGAAAATATACTGGCAGGGGACTACCCTCATTGACCTCAAGGAGAAGGAGGTCATCACCTACTATAGGCTCAGGAGGGATTCCATTGTCAAGCTGTCGTACCAGATTGCACTAAGGCTGCAGATAACATCACAGAGGTCCTCCAACATCCCTCTACAGGCCAAGCTGATGGCAGTATTATTCATGCTGGCAACAGGCTCATTCCAAACCACCACAGCCAGAGTGGTATCAATATCACAGTCATCGTTTTCTGCATTTCTACACTCCATCCTTCACGCCGTTGTAAGCATCACTCAACAGTAATTCATGTTCTCCAACACACAGTAGAAACAACTTGAAAACAAGTAGGACTTCTATGCCTTTGCTAAGTTTCCACCTGTGTTGTGGCAATGGGCTGCACCCATATGCAACTGGTGCCTCCTGCTGCAACTTCACACCTGTATCACACATATTCAATCAAAGTGCAGGCCATAGTGAACCATCTGGATGTTCATCAATGTACTACAAAAGTACTCTTGGAGTGCTCATGATGCATGCATCTTCAGACATTCCGTCATCAACAAGCGCTTCCAGAATGGGACATATGGCTATGGCCTACTGATGATAAGTACATCTCAATCATATGAATCACCTCTTTACAGTCGATCATGTTGCTCAAAATATTCATATTTGGGTTGAGTGAATGAGACAGTCTATATGTAGCAGTTGTAGCCTCATAATTGCAAACTAACACTTGGCACATGTGCAATATTACCCTATAAGTCACGCATGTCAAGACCTGTAAAACCACTCTGGGCCTCATGTACAAGACGCCTGCATTACTGAGGTGTCCATTTCCATGATGCTCTGGTGAGGCAGGTATCCGAATCATAGATATTAGGCTTCGCAAAGTCACCCTTTGTGCCTTTGCATGACCTCCTAGATATGGACAAGTGCAAGGCAGTGCAAAGTGCTGCATTGCCTCACTCTGCATCAAGGATGTGTCACATGGGTCTTACGTTGATTTTACACATGCAACACTTAATGTATTTGATACATTTGCAGATGCACAAGGACCTGGTAAACCTCACATTTTTCACAATATGTGCCTCCACAGGGGAGGTGTAACATGGACAACATAACTTAATTTTCATCGTTAGTTACTATCCCTATGTGTGCTGCATTTGGCAACACACATACAAAACCTAGATTGTTTGTCCATATGCAGGAAACTGTCCATACCGTTGAGCAAACCATTATTGAATGGTTGGGAAAAACAATCATAAAGATTGTAGAAATGAACAAAAACTGCACACTGTGTCACTGCAACTCAGCAGCACTGTGCATTCCACTCACTACAATGTTTTCAATGTATTGTTTTACCTAATCTTGCACTACTAATTTAAAAAATGTATGCTGAATATGAGACCCTTGTTATCAAAACGATTAATAGATATATAAAGCACACAAGCATATGGTATGCCTAATAAAGAAATCCCCCCCCGGTAGGCAGAATGATTACTTAAATACTGATAATGGATCCAGAACAAATACAGCATCCCACTATCACAACTGGAATGGCTTACAATCTGTGGTTAAAATACCTACAAACATTTGCAGGATTTAAAGAGAAAAAGGCCAGATGTACGAAGCATTTTTCCAGTCAACAAAGGCCCATTGGGCGTTTGTGACTTGAAAAATGCTGTTTTCTATCTACCAAAGCAAAATGCGACTCTGTAACTTGTTTACCGAATCACATTTTGCTTTTGTGATTCTGTATTAGGAAGGGGTATGTTTAGGGCATCCCTTCCTAATACCGAATCACACTGACATAAGATTGTTTTGCATTGGTGAATGGGGTCGCAAAACATTCGTAGTTGCCACCAACTTCAAGTTGGTGGTAACCCATTCCCAAAGAGGAAGGGGTTCCCTGGGACCTCTTCCACTTTGAGAATGGTAGCAAAAAGGTTTTTTAAGAGCTGGTAGTGGTCCCAATGACCACTGCCTACTGTTGCAGAATGAAAAGAAAACATGCATACTCTGCGCAACTAACGGTCACAAAGTGAGTTAGTGCACCTAAATTTCATAACATACATTTTAGTTCACCCTGATGACGATACTGATATTCATTGGTGCCACGTTAGCATGACATCAAATTTATCAAATTGTATTCCAACTTGTCATGTGTTCTATGAATTTTGTGGACAAAGTCTTTTGCTGACATATTGTGTAGACTAACTCCTGTCTTAAGAATATGGTTAACAGTATATGATAGTCCAGACAAATCACTTTTAAATAACAGGCGGAATACTTTGATGAAATTTAGGGTCCCCTGCATATAATCTGGTTGACCTATACTCAGATGCTGGTATATGCACTGGGCAGTCATCATACCTTCCGCCTACTCAAGTTGGAAATAGTTGTGGAAAACAGCAAGCTTCTAAACTTTTCTCCCACACACATTGCAGCTTTTTTAGCTTCTTTCATCTGGTATAGTTTGAAGGCATCACCATAACTTCTTTGGAGTGTAGTGGATGGATACAGTAGTGCTCATTCCTTTCTTCAGATTTAGTTCTATCCACTTTTTCAATCTGTCCACTTGAAGGTAACATTTTTTCCTCCATATAAGTTCAATCTGTAAGAACATCGCATCTTTGTAATACACATTATTTTGTTTGAGGTAGAATTTAGCATTTTTTACCTTGTTCACATCCACAAGTTCTTGCAAATATATATATATATATATATTTTTATGGGCACATCATTCACTAGAAAAATAAATGTTTCATCTATACCTCTTTCTACACTAACAGTTTTAATATCTTGTTTAAAATCTAATGGTAACTCCACCTTTCTATAGCTCAGTCGGTGGTAGCTTCCCAGTCTTATGTTCCACATTAACCTTCATTTGAAAAGGGTGTATAGGTTGTATCAGTTTTGTTTCATAAGCACCTGCATGTCAAGGTTCCTCTGGAATCTGAACCAACTGTAACTTATTATGTATTGCTCTAGCAGGTATTTTGTTGTCCTCTAATTTGTATAGCAATACTTACATAGGATAAGCAGTGTTGACAAATCATACCGTTCCTCCACAAATAAATACACAGCAAATTGTAGCCATTTATCTCAATTATCTTGGTCAGTTTTTGTGAATAAATCTACATTGTGAATTAGAATTTTGTTGTGAGTGGGTCAACAACATAAGCAAACATAGGGCTCAATTATCGGTTTGGCGGTCTGAGGCATGCCAAACTCATGGTGGTGGTCGGACAGCTGCTCTCCTGGTGGTGTGACTGCCAGATTATGATCCTGGCAGTGGGACCACCAGAAGACTGCGACGAGGATCATGGATCCTGACAGCTTGGTAGCGGTCAGAGTTGTCATCAGTTTTGGCAGTCCCCATGGTGGCACCGCTATGCTTATCACGACTTCACTTTCCGCCATTCATTACATTGCGATTGCACCACCATGGAAAGACTGGCAAAAAGCCAGTGCTGGGGGCCACAAGGGGGTTCCTGCACTGTTTAATGTACATTGTCTGCTATGCAGACTGCTGATTCTTAGGGTGCTGGTGTGTGATGACATTAGCCTCGGCTCCCTGAGGAAGCTGAGGCTAATGCAGCCACACCGTTTCCACCCAGCTGACCAAGGGAAACATCGTAATATGATGTTTCCGATGGTAATCCCTTTGGAAACATAGCAATATGACAGGGGTTGAGGCCTCCGGCTTGACTGTCGCCTCATCCCCATGGCTTTGGTGGTCCGACTCTTGAACCGCCAAAGTCGTAATCAAGCCTATAGATTGGTTTCTCTGTAGAATCTGAATTCAACTTTGTTATTTCTTGCGCAAACTTATCATGACTAACACTAGTTTGCTTTTCCTCTACACCTAAACATACCAACCCCTCATTTTGCCTAGACTTCTTTTCAGGACCAGAGGAACATAACTGAATATCTTAACAAACATTTTCAAACTCTGACTCTGTACCATACAACAGTGCTTTGTTCATTTCTCCTAAAGACCATGCAGGACGTTTTACAAAGTGAAGTCTTCAAACTAACTTATGCATTTTTGATTGATGATTAGCTAACATTATAAAATGATGAAGGGTACTTGTGCTCACTTTTCTGAAAAGACACACGAGTGAGTGTCCTTCTCAATTAGTGTATTTCCTAACTTTACATGTGTCTAAACCTTGCAAGGTCTCAGTTTTCTACTTCACACTTCTACCAGGAAATTGCCATAGAAAAGCTCTTTAAACATCAATTGATTCCTGCAGAACTCCACAAATACTAGTGCAGTCCTCTTTATACACAGGGGCATGTCTGTGCCTTTCTTGTGCCTCTTCATTTATCTCTTTGTCCATATTTCTAGCCACCATCTCCTCTTTTACAATGGGACTACCATCTTTTACCTCATCTTTTACCTCATTGTACCAGTTGTTCAAATGCACGCACTGATTTGTTTTTTGTAAGCAGCTTTCTTTATTAAATAAAGCCTCAGTATTTGATGTATGCTTCAATAATCCTTTGAAACGTTTGCATTCATTTCTGTTATAAAAAAAAAACTTTTTTACATTTCCTCCTCATAGACAGCTCTGTTCAGCATAAAGATAAATACTTTCAGTTTCAGAACAAGTACTTTATCAACTACAATCTTAATGTTGTTTTTTCTTCAATGTTGTCCTTCATCTCTTACTCGCCCTCATGTTTCGTATCAAATTCTTTATTACTCTACTACAAAACATTCTCAGTTGAATTTCTTTAAATGGTTTATGTCTCTTTATCAAACTGTTTGCTGATAACATTTTTTGCTTTCATTGTCATTTAATCCTTCTCCTTTCTGACTTGTTCTCAAACCTCAATTTTTGTTCGCATGTTTTGGAACATGTTGCCTTTTTCCACATTTTATCTCAACAAGCTTCTTAGTTCTTTTACCAGCAGCCTTTTTCTCATTAAGCACATTGTCTGCATTATTTCTCTTTTCGCCGTCAGTTTTAAGCAGATGGTAGTTTTTTCTTGTTTTTTTCTTGTTTCTTTCTTTTTTGACATTGAAACTTTTCATTTGAAAATATAAGTAAATGCCTGAAATGCAAATAAAAAATACATTTAGCTTTACATTCCATACTATTAAATAACATACTGTGAACAAGCTACATAAATAGTTATGACAGTGTGTAACACGCAGTGTGAGTTTGTCATTTTGCATTCTGAAATGCCTTTATTAGTTAATGTGCGGATGAGTGACTTGGTTGTGCCATTTCTTAAGTACACATGTGACTGAGTGTATCAGTGCCTCAGTGAGTGTGTCACTGGATCTGTAAGAAACTATGGCTCTCATTATGAACTCAGCGGGATTTCCCACCTAGTTTTGAGCTGGCGGTCTAAACACAGACCGCCAGCCTGTCGAGGACCTCGCCGGCCAAATAAACAACATTCCGCTGGGCCGGTGGGCGGAAACAGTGTTTGTGGCAGTCTCCCTGTGTTCAGAATATGGCAGTCCGGACTGCCATGCCGGTGGCGGTAATTTCCGCCACCACCGGCATGGTGGTCCAGACCACTGTGTTCATAGTGAGGGCCTATGTCAGCATATGACTGGCTCTCTTAGTGTGTGTGATACATAAGTGCTGTGTTGCTGCGTAAGTGAATATGTACCTGCTTCCGTCGATGTGTGTCTGGCTGTGTGAGTGGTTCTATGCTTTTGGATATAGGAATGTGAGTCAAGTATGGGTGAGAGATTGGATGTATAACTGGGTGTATTGGACTTAAGAGCATGTGTTACTCAGTGAAACTTAAAAGCAGATATCCTACCTTCTAAGCACATAGTACCCTGCCCTATTGCCTAACTATGGCCTATCTTAGGAGTGACTTATATGTGGTAGAAGGAGGGTTTAAGGCTTGGCAAGCGGTTCTCAATGCCAAGTCCATCTGACAGTAAAACTGCACACACAAGCTCTGCAGTAGCAGGCCCAAGGCATTTTTAAAGGGCTAGTTGTCTGGATAATTGAGTAGGAGTCTCAGAACCTGCTCACATATCTGACTGAGTGTGTTAGTCCATTTGTGTGTGTGTGTGTGCCACTAGATGTGTAAATAACTATGTTGGCATATGACTAGCTCTCTTTGGAGATCTATGGGTCTCTAAATGTGTATGTAAGTGGTCATATGGTTTTAATACTGGCTTAGTTAGTACATATTAGTGTACGTAACAGTGTGTACAACTTGCTCTCTTACTGCTTGATACATAAGTGCTATTGCAGGTGTGTGAGTGAATGTGTAAGTGCCTCTGTCACTGTGTGTCTGAATGTGAGAGTGATTCTATGCTTTTGTAAACAGGTGAGTGAGTGGCAGTATGGGTGAGTGACTGGCAGTATAACTAGCTGTATGGGACTGTCAGTCCACATGTGACTCAGTGAAAGTTAAAAGCACATTTGTAACTTTTTGATCACATAGCACTCTGCCCAGTGGCCTACCTATAGCTTACCTTTGGGCGACATACATAGTTGCAAGGGAATTTAAAGCCTGACAATGGGTTTTCAATGCCAAGTTCACCTGGCTTTAACACTGCACACACTGGCTCTGCAGTAGCAGACATTAGACTTATTTAAAGAGCTGTGTCTGAATGGCTGACTAGGAGTTGAGTTAGCATATGGATGGCTCCCTTAGTTACTCTATGAGTCTCTAAATGTGCATGTAACTGGCTGTATGGATTGCTCAGTGACTTGGTTAGTGAGTATTGGAGTATGTAACTGTCTTTTCAAATGGCTTTGTTACTACTTGACATATAGGAGCTGTGTGGGTGTGTGACTGAATGTGTAAGTACCTATGTCACTCTGTGTATGGGTGAGTGAGCGGCTCTATGCTTTTGTAAATAGTTATGGGAGTCAGTATGTGTGGGAGACTGACTGTATAACTCGATGCATGGGTCTGTAAGTGCACATGTAACTCAGTGAAACTTGGAAGCACGTCTTACCTTTTAAGTACCTAGCATCCTGCCCTTTAGCCTACCTACAGCATCCCTTAGGGGTAACTTATATGTAGTAGAAGGGGAGTTGAAGGCTTGGAAGTGGTTTTCAATGCCAAGTCGAGCTGGCAGTAAAACTGCACGCTCATGCTCTGCAGTACCAGACCCAAGACGTTTAAAGGCTACTTGTCTGGATAGCTGACCAGGATTCTCAGGACTTGAATATATGCCTGAATTAATGTGTCAGTCCCTCAGTGCGTGTCACTGGATATGTAAGTAACTGTGCCTGCATATGACTGGCTGTCTTGGTAACTCTATGGGTATCTAAATGTGTATGTATGTAGCTGTATGGATGACTTACTTGCTGTGTAATTGAGTATTGATGTATGTAAGTGTATGTGCAAACGATTCAGTTACTGCTGGATGCATAAGTATTATTTGCGTGTGTGAGTGAATCTGGAAGTGCCTCTGTTGCTGTCTCACTGAGTGGCCACACTTTACTTCACCTCACTCATAACGTAATTTATACATGTAGGGCCGGTTTTACAAAAGTAAACTTAGATGTTTGGTCTAAGTTTTGATCAAACACCTAGGTTCATGATTTTTGGGAATTCACAAAGGGCATCTACCAGAAGTATCTTTACATCCGTACTCAAGCCCCAAGTGCAGATGTAAAGATACTACTCGTAAATGCCATTTGTGAATTCCCAAAAATTGCAAACTTAGACTTTATCTCTGTCCACATTTGACGAAAACGTTCCAAAAGCTGAAGTGAAGAACAAACTAGTTTTGATAACATCATGAAGATACGTCAAACTGCGCCAAAGTTATTAGCAAAACAAAAAAAGCTTTTTCTATGAGAAACGTTGGTCCTAACTATAACTACCTGTTGGTGACCGCCACTTACCCCCCCCCCTTAAATCGGTAATGACATCTTGTATAACATCATTCATGATGTAAGTGTCTTGCCGATGGGTCCAACACTCTATCTGAATGCCCATTTATTATTATTTGAAAGAAGTTATGTGTTACCAGGGAGGTGTGAACCCCTTATATGAACCTCTAAAGGAGTAGATCAGCGATAAAATATTTGTAAACCCATATATCAATTGATCGATCGATGTCCTCACATCAAGATTCTTTATTGGAAGTAACTTGTCCAGCCAAACCAGTATGTCCAACAAAAATGTATTGTGAAATACAGTGGAACACACAGCGCCAGTAGTGTACAGGGGTACAGCCATAAATTAAGTCACCTGTGCTAGGAAAGATAAAGTAAGACAAAATGATAAGGGACTTACTGGTTCCGCTGGAAAAGTTATTTCCAATAGAGAATCTAGATGTGAGGACATTGATCAATCAATTGTTATATGGGTTTACCAATATTTTATCGCTGATCATCATTCATAATATAACTGCAACATTTCCAATAAAATTAGTGTTGACAAAACTGCTTGGTGGGGACGCGAATTAAAGTTACCTTATGGCCCAAATTATAGCTTCCTGAGATAAGTATAACTATAACTGTTGAATATCTGTGGTTTTGTCTGTGTACATTTTGAACCTAACTATAACATTCCTGTTACCTCAGTTTTTTTTCAGAAATGAACATTAACTGAAAAAAAAACCATAGGTTACAGGGACTTTATAGTAAGGTCAAAGCTCCCGCCAAGTGACAGAAATAAACTCTGTCCAGAGGGTGGTCAGTTTTGGACATAGGGAGCTGGCCCTGAGGATTCCAGAGACACCAAACTTGACTGGTGACCTATTCCGATTTGAAACTTACACTTATACATTGTTATAAGGTCATTTTAATGTTATCCTTTGGGTGAGGTAGATCTTGCAATAGTGAAAAATAAATTGAACATTTCTTCTCTACCAGGACATTTAAAGGGACATTTAAAACTTAAAAGCACATGGCCTACTTTTCAAATGCATTGCAGTTTGTCCTCCAGGCTCTTCAGGGCATTCCCTATGGGTGGCTTATATGCGTTGAAAAGGAAGGTTTCTACCTAGCAAACATTTTGTTTTTCTAGGTCAAAATTGCAGCTTAAACTGTACATACTGGCTGCAATGGAAGACTTGAGCCATGTTCCAAGGGCTACCTAGTGGGGCTGCACAATCAGTGCTGCAGCCCCACTAGTAGCATTAAATCTACAGGCCCTGGGTACAAGTTGTATCTCTCTATTAGTGACTTGTAAGTATTTTAAAAATGCTAATTGAATATGAAAATTTTTACCATGTTTTAAGGATGGAGCTCATGCACTTTAACAACGAATAGCAGTGGTAAATTGTGCAGAGTCCTACGATCAGCACAAACATCATCAGGAAAAATAAATTGAGGAGTATGCAGAAAGGTATGGGAGAAAATCACTCTAAGGCTGACAGGCCTAACATCCTTTAAGAGATGCCAATGCGGGGTCTGCAATGCAATGGACTAGGGTGTTATCAACTTCCAGATGCAAGAGTAAGAGAGCTTGAACAGCAGTCCTGAAGTTGCTTTCTGGATGAAATGGTTACACTCTCTTCAGAAGAGAGGGCTGGTGCCATACCATCTTTGGTTTTGGCAAAAGTGTCTTGAATTCATGTTACTTAGCATTCAGTGAAACTCATGGTTTGAATCTGACAAATTTCATTCAATGAACCAGGTTTGTATTGTTTCTAGTTTACTGTTCTTGTCAAATAACAGACGTTCTGTCTTAGTTGGTTGGAGTTTCCAGTAGATGCAGGACATCTAGACAACCAGGTCTAAATGATATGCAGGCAGTGTTTGATGTCTGAAGCTGTGGAGACTTTCAATTGAAGTTGTGTATCATCAGCAAATTGGTGACTCTTGATGCTGTTATTTGTGAGTGAAACAGAAAGAGATTGAAGGTGACAGGAGACAGTGTGGAACCAAGGTGTACTCTACAGGTAAAAGGGATCATTTGGAAACTGGAAGTGTGCATGTGAACAAAATTATTCCTATGGTAGGAGGAGAACCTGTGAAGAATTTGCTCGTGAATTTCATTCAAATCTGCAGGGTGAATATGAGGGTAGGATGATTGACTGTTATGAAGGCAGTATAGAGGTCCCGCGATTAGAGGAGGCTGCAGTCATTTTCATCTGCATTCAGGAGAATGCAGTCTCTGATGTGTGAGGTAGCAAACTTTGTGCTTCAGGGTGATCTGATTGCAGACTGACAGTTAAGCATGTCATCACTGATACAAGTGAAATACATCACCTATCCCTTTCCTGTGACAGACGTTTCTGGAGTAAGTACTGGCTGCTTCAGGTAACGTTAATCATATGCAAGGTAGGTGTCCTATCTTAAAACCCATGCAGAACTGGCATATCCATATTTATAAGATTTTGGGGAAGTAACGCATCACTGGAAAATGATGCACTGATTAAAAAATGCATCAATATTCATGCACCTCTGCAACCCAGGCTTACAAATTATACATTGACACTAGTACAGAAGCAGAACATACCCTAAACCATCTGGTAAGCTCAACTACACCATGAGGCTACTCCTACTGCAGCTCAGAGCACTGAGAAAAAGTTGAGCACCACCTCCACCACCACAGAGACAGTGCAGGAGAAGGGCGCAGATATACTGGCAGGGAACTACCCTCATTGACCTCAGGGAGGAGGAAGTCATCACCTACTATAGGCTCAGGAAGGATTCCATTGTCAAGCTGTCCCACCAGATTGCACTAAGGCAGTAGACAACATCACAGAGGTCCTCCAACATCCCTCTACAGGCCAAGCAGATGGCAGTACTGTTCATGCTGGTACCTGGCTCATTCCAAACCACCACAGCCAGAGTGGTAGCTATATCACAGTCATCATTTTCTGCATTCCCACACTCCATCCTTCATGTCAGTGTAAGCGTCACTCAACAGTAACTCATGTTCTCCAAAACACAGTAGAAACAACATGAAAACAAGTAGGACTTCTTTGCCATTGCTAAGTTACCACCTGTGTTGTGGCAATGGGCTGAACCCACATGCAACTGGTGCCTACTGCTGCAACTTCACACCTGTATCACACATATTTGATCAAAGTGCAGGCCATAGTGAACCATCTGGAAATTCATCAATGCACTGGAAAAGTACCCTTGGAGTGCTAATGATGCATGCATCTTCAGACATTCCATCATCAGCAAGCGCTTCCAGAATGGGACATATGGCTATGGCCTACTGATGATAAGCACATCTCAATCACATGAATCATCTCCTTAAAGTCAATAATGTTGCTCAAAATATTCATATTTGTGTTGGGTGAATGAGACAGTCTATATGTAGCAGTTGTAGCCTCATACTTGCAACCTAACACTTGACACATGTGCAATATAACCTAAAAGTCACACGTCAATACCTGTAAAACCACTCTGGGCCTCATGTACAAGAAGCCTGTATTGTGGAGGTGTCCATTTCCATGATGCTCTTGTGAGGCAGGTATCCCAACAATTGATATGAGGCAACTCAAAGTCACTCTTTGTGCCTTTGCATGGCCTCCTAGATATGGACAAGTGCAAGGCAGTGCAAAGTGCTGTGCTGCCTCACCGTGCATCGAGGATGTGTCACATGGGTCTTACGTTGATTTTACACATGCAACAATTAATGCATTTGATACATTTGCAGTTGCAGTTGCACAAGGACCTGGTAAACTTCACATTTTTCACAAATATGTGCCTCCACAGGGGAGGTGTAACATGGACAACATAACTTCATCTTCATCGTTAGTTACTAACCCTATGTGTGCTGCATTTTGCAACACACATACAAAACATCAAAGCCTAGATTGTTTGTCCATATGCTGGAAGCTTTCCCTTATGGCATAAAAACAAGTGAGTCCACAATGCAGACACACATACACCATGGTGCAAAAGGAACTCTGCTGTCACCATTCACCAATTGATGATAGTGTGCATGCAGAGGAAACACAAATGTTCCATATTTCAATAAAATGACACACTCATGTCCTTTTCATTTAATGTAAGGCAGTGCAGCTAAGTGACTCTCTGTGGTGCCCTGTGGCAACAACCTCGAACTGAGGTCCTGTGTGTGTTTCAAAATGGTGGAAAGATCTTTAGCAATGTAAAAAACATGTAAAATGCTAAAGTACAATCCCGGGTTGTAGGAAGGTTCTCCTTTTTTTATGTCTGTGTGTCCACAGGTAACTCCCATGGCCATGAGCGATGCCATGTATGCAATACGTGTGA
This sequence comes from Pleurodeles waltl, assembly GCF_031143425.1. Lineage (NCBI taxonomy): Eukaryota > Metazoa > Chordata > Amphibia > Caudata > Salamandridae > Pleurodeles > Pleurodeles waltl. Next base: position 1,454,215,059 of record NC_090444.1, on the reverse strand, counting down.
TACTTAAATAGCACCAAATATTTTACCATTGTCATATTAACACATCTGCCATGCTGAGTCTGATCCATTTTGTAAATCAAAAACCTAATCAAACAGTCACCCAGGCTTCACAATGTACAGCAAGGTAGGCCTTCATGCACAAAGTTTAGCTCATAGACCAGGCAAACATACATTCACCATTCCCATAATTCCCATACTTTTCCTGTCATCGTGCTATGCTGCACATTACCTGCAAGTGCAGGTGGCAAACCCATGACACTGCATCATCTAGAAAAAACTTCTCAATAACTGAGGCAGGATATGTTCTGAACATTTGACAGTTGCACTGTACAGCGCAAAACTCCTAAAAATTTCTCACCTTTTATACTGTCCTCACAGTGGACACAGTGCCCTGTCATGTGTAGACTATCATGTACCACAATGACATGCACTTATACACTCTCAATGGCAATAGCTAATGAACAACAGTGACTAATACTGTTGCATCCAAATATATATGAATGAATGGGACAACTTCATCCACACTTGTGAAATTTGGAACAATATGACAAGTATGACAAGTATGAGGTCAGAAATGTCAACAGTAGTCCCAAAACAACATAATTTAGATGTGTGATAGAAGTGTCTGCTCAATTGATAACTGACTAGCCATACTATTAATGACTCACCACGGTCATGACTTTGGCACAGTTAAACAAATAGTAAATGTAAAACCAGGACCAATAATCTTGTATGTGTAATACAGTGTCCGTAATAACAAAAATGAAAGTGTGTGTATGTCAAACAATATTAGTACACCTCTCGTACTGTGTGAAAAGTGACTGAATCAGGACATAAACAGTATGTAAATGAATGTGGGCAGAACAACCATTATGAACATTGCCTGATTATTCCTCTCCTGCATTGACAGCTGACCAAGGATATGGTCTGCTGCCATGGGTCATGACCCCATACACACATCCCAGATGGAGGCACAGTGCAACTACAATCATGCCCTCAGAAGGACCTGGTCCATTGTTGAACTGAATTTTGGACTTCTCAAATCACACTTTCACTGTCTTTTTTATGTTTTTTTATTTTTTTATTTATTTATTTATACTTTAGTAACAGACAAAAATACACCCTTCAGCTCATACAAAGTATACAAGTAAACATAGCTACAGCCTGGTTCAGGTACGAGGCATCTCCGTATGCTCACAATGCAAAGTGTCTCGAAAGATTCCGTCAGTTCTGGTAAACAGAGTCCAACTGTGATATTAAATGTCTGTTCGTAGATAGCGTAGAGCTGAACAAGCCACAATAAATACCTGGGCTAGAAGGGCGAAAAACAGAATATCAATCAACAAAGAAGAGCAAGAAAGCCGGGAAAGGAAGCAGACAGCACCATCAGCAATCTGCACAGCCAGCTGCAGCACACAAGATCGGTAACTCAAGCAATTCCCACAACCATACCCAATCAGCAAGAGTGCCCCCTAGTTATGAACAGACGTCAGATAAGATCGTAGGGGAGCCCAAATATCTCGTGGCCTAGAACCCTCTGGTGCCAATTCCCAATAAATTGTCAGTTGTTCCTGACAAAACGCAGCATCACACAGCCAATCAGAGACTCGAGGGGACCGGCCCTGCCCCCACCAAATCGCAACCCTACGCTTAGCCAAAAGCAACAACATACCCACTAATCTCCGCACAGCCAACGGCACCCCATCCACCCTACTCATCAGTGCCAGCACAGAAGAGGGAGTCAACTCTAGCCCAATCATCCCCCCAATCGCATGCAAAACCTCCCACCAGAAGTTATGTACTTCCTCACAGTGCCACGCCAGATGAAGAAAATCAGCATCCGGAGCATGACATCTTTCACAGTTAGCATCCGCGTGCAGCCCCTAAGCACACAGGCCTCAAGGAGTCTGGTATAGACGATGTAGGAATTTAAAGTGAATGAGGCGCAGCCTATAGTTGGGCGATAGTGCCCTCATATGCGCACTTCGCTTTAGCAGCCATCACCAGTCCCTCCCCTTGTTCCTGCATGCAGCCATACAATTTAGTAATAAGCTTCTTCGGTAACTTTGTGTTCCATGGCACCTCCAGCGCACGACGTGTCAGTGGAATCTCAGGAAGACCAGGATATCACACACGAAGCATTGCACACACCCACAGCACAAACAATCGATGCAGCACACTAGCAGGCTCATCTCCAAGCGCCGCCCCCGGGGATATCAACCTCCCATTCACAAATCAGTCCCCCAAGAGCAACAAGTCCGAATCGCAGAGATAGTTTCATATCTGCGAGTAGCGAAACATCGCCTCATCGGCCACAGCTGCCACCGACATCGACGGCGCAAAGGGCACACGCACCCCGGATCGCTTCAGCATGGCCGTCCAGGCTCTGACAGTACACGCCACTGTATCCACACCACGGGAGCGTGCCAGCAACAGGCCCCCCAGCATGCGCACCAGGCCATCCTGCCATGTCGCATCACTCTCTGGGGCGAGATGCGGCATGTAGCGAACCGAGCGGATCCAGTAATACGCAAAATGGGCCTGCGCACAATAGTAATAAAGCTCCAGGTCAGGCACCTCAAGTCCACCCAATTCAAAAGGTAACGTCAATTTCTCCCATGCAATTCGAGGTTGACCACCGGCCCAGACCAGTCAAATCATAGCGGAGCGGAGGCGTTGCAAAAAGCAGGCTGTGAGGATGAGAGGAAGATTAACGAACAAGTATAGGAATTTAGACAGCACCACCATTTTAGCTACAGCGATCCGCCCCGTGAAGGACAATGGCAGGGAGTGCCACACTTCAATTATGTCTTCCAGCCAAGACATAGCTTTACCATAATTGGCCAGCCAGAGCGTCTCAACATCACAACTCAGCCATATTCCCAAATACCGGACCGGACCGCCCGCCCACTCAATGTCCCCGGCGAAAGAGGCAGCACAACAGACTTGGACCAGTTTATCATTATTCTGGAAATTCCACCAAACAGAACGACCTCATCCAACAAAACATCAAAATTTTGGCCAGGCTCACGCACGTACATCGCAACGTCGTCCTCATACATAGATATCAGAATAGACCGCTGACGGAACGGCAACCCTCTAGTGTTATGGCGCTGTTGCAAAAAGGCCGCCAGGGGCTCCATTCCTATTGCAAAAAGCAATGGAGACAGAGGGCACCCCTGCCTAGTCCTGTGTGCTACCGGAAAGGGGGCCGGCATGCTGCCATTTAGCCGCAGTCGGACGACAGGCTGCGTGTATAACAAACTAATCCAACTCACAAAGCGTGCTCTCATCCCCACTCTTTCAAGAAGCGCAAACAGATATTGCCACACCAGCGAATCAAACACCTTTGTAGCGTCTAAGAATACCGCCGCAGCCTCGTCGTCAGTGGCAACCAAGCCAATAACTGCAAAAAACGTGCGCAGGTTATGCGCCGTGGACCGTCCCGGAACAGACCCCGACTGATCCGGCAACACCAGCTTTGTCATCAGTGGCTGCAGCCATGCCGCTATCATCTTAGACAAGATCTTGTTATCTATGTTAATCATAGAAAGTAGGCGATACGAATCACAGCTATGTGGGTCCTTTCCAGACTTGAGAATCGTAACTATGAGTGCCTCTCGGAGGGAAGCCGGGAGGATTCCATTCTGCATGGCCTCGGCGTAAACCTCCAGCAAATGAGGCGCGAGGATATCAGAATATTCTCTATAAAATGAAGGGGTCAGACCCAGTTTATCCCCAGGCAAACCGTGAATCGCAGCCTTCACCTCTTCCTCAGTAAAAGGAGCATCAAAATACTCCCTATCCGCATTGTCAAACCAGAGCAAGCTGATCTCAGAAAAGTAGTCCTGGACCACCTCAGCAGGCAATTCAGTAGGAGCAGAGTACAGATCCATGAAAAATTTGGTGAATACCTGCATAACACCATCCTTGCCCAACACACGTTCTCCCCTCAAGTCATCCACCTCAGTAACATAGCTGCTGTCCCAAGGACTACGGAGCATATTCACCAGCGTACGTCCGGCTCTCTCTCTCTTGGCGTAACACCTCGCCCTCGCACACCTCCCCAAGAAACATATCTCCCTCATGGATGCCTCTTCGTATGAGGATACTGCGTCACGAAGAGCCACCAGCGTGTCACTGGACCAATCCTCCACCAGACGAGACTCCAACTCTACTATCTGAGCCTCTAGTTCAGCCAGCCCGCCGCAGCGCACGCAACATGCCATGTTGTTTTGAAATACATATCCCATGAATGACCAGGGGGAGATTGCTCTACTCACTCCTGTGGTTTGTAAAATCATCCTGGTCTGCTGCATTTTGTATAATGTCTGTGTGCGTACCAATGTCCCATGGGATGAGGAAACTTTGGATCAGAAAGGCTGAGGATGAAGAGGGCCAACATCAAAATGTTGCAACAATTGCTGGGACATGGCGGAGAGACCAAATTGTGAACAATTTCTTCTCAGACACACAAGACTGTTTAAGCCAATGACAAATTTATTGACTGCCTGACAAAATAGTAATAAAATGTAAAATAAATTCTAACACTAACAATGTGTAAGAATTCTTAATTCCAAGTTACTGTAAACTACTAAAACATCTAATCATATCTGCTAGTCATTAGCACACAACAAAGGTATGTAGCAATGTGTAAAAGATAGGGCTGGTCAACAACTTGTAATCCACAAATAGTGTCCATGCCAATGACCTGTGGCAAATGCAGGTCTGTGGGAATATAGACCACAAACAACTGTAGTAATGTGGCAAAGTCTGTACAGCTCATGATAATGTGTTCTGTTGCAGTGTAATAAATGTCAGACAACAAAACACTTACAAAACCCTGTGTAAAAGTAAACATTGTCCAAATACTGTATGCATTGTTTAGCTATACATTTGTACAGCCACACACTTGTGAAGGATACTAGAGTCAACTTATAGTCTGATGGCTTTCAGGTGAGGCATATAGTTTGTTCATGGGAATATAGTCCAACCCACACAATCGACACATGCTCTATCAATGGGCCTGATTCACAAATTCAGAAATGTAGGTGTTTGGTCTAAATTCAGACCAAACATCTAAGCTTAGGACTTTGAAAATTCACAAATGCCATTTACGAGTAGTATCTTTAAGTCCACACTCAGGGCAGATCTCTGCCCCGATTGCAGTCCTAAAGATACAACTTATGAATGCCCTTTGTGAATTCCAAGAGTCATAAACTTAGATCTGGAGTCTAAATTTTGACCAAATATCTACATTTACCTTTGAGAATTGGGCCCAATGCGTGCACATATATCTAAAATATATTGTGACATATTGCAACACACATATTACTGGACAATACATAAACATTGCAGTACAAAATTGTCTATCTACTACCAATGCTGCCATGCTTGCCCCACTAGGCGATTATGGAAATGGATCAAGCAGAGATGTCCCATACCATGTTCCTGTGTTGCACTAAAATATAAACAATAGGTTAACTCCTCTAACAACATTTCATGTGTAAATGTTAAAACACAACACAGTTTTATCATGTAAACTTCACACTGAAACAATGGCCAAATGCAAGCTGAATCTAGCCAAGGCACCATGCCCTGATGCATTCGAGGTCAGAGTGGCAGAATGTGACAATAAATGCACAGTTGAACAACTTTTGTGAATGAATACCCACATCGAACATACAAGTTCCCTGTCAATATTTCAACATGCTGTGATACATGCCAATAGTAAACACATCCCTACTTAGAATAAATAAGACCCCTTTTTAGCTAGCTGTGGCGAGCTGTGGACACTGTGCCCATGCAAAACATATCCTCTAGACCCAAGTTCACACAGCAGATGTGTGTGTACCATGACATGAAATGATGGTTGTTCGAAATGATACCCTGGTACCTGTTGCTATGTACATTTCAACATGGACCTCAGGTGGCGCAAGCATCTCAAGCATATCCATTAGAGCATGCCAATTCACCTTGTATGGCTGTGTGTCGAAGGAGTAAAGTAAGTTTTAGAATTATAACATGGAGTAGCAGATAAGGCTTATGCTTTCATTGTATTGGTTTACAAGTTCCATCAGGTACCTGTGCAAGTTAATGTACATAAACCATACATGGTTTTGTTCGGCATGTGCCGTGTGTGCTGCATTTTGTGGCACACATAGGAAACAGAAAGATAAGCATGTTTCATAAAGAATCACCTTGTTAAGCCTCTTCTGGGGATGTGTAAAGTGTTAGCCCTGCATTAGGTTCATATGAGCCTATAAACCAGGGTCAGTGTCAAACTCCATGGGTCTTGATTCTGAACACCCACTGCAATGCACATGCCACACCTCCTTGATGCCACCTCAAGCACTGATGTGCTGTGTACTTCCTTGCCTTACCCAATGATCATGAGGTCACGCACAGTTATGCATGCTTGCTTTACATTGCACAAACAGTATGAGTGAGAGTCCTGCTCACCAGGTTGTGGGTCATCAATAATGCAATATGTCACACATATGTGCACTCTCAAAATGCATGTCCCCTCAAACAGTCCCATGCAATACATTGATCTGTGTACTTGTATACATGCATTTCAACACATACTACACTGTAAAACTCACATTTGCACCATTGCAAAAAAAAAAAAAAAACGCAGTGGTGTAATGCATGCTTTTTTGCGGCAATCATGTCCAGCGGATGTGACCCTTCCCAGCCGAGGCATCAGAACTACCTCACGGTGCCTTGTGAGGCCTTGTGTGCTTCTATTTGCTAAAAACATGACCCATTCTCCCAGGGAATTATGCAATGTATCTGTCTGCAAACCAGGAACTGTGAAGTTACTTTCAATTTGCCTCATGTTTGTCTGTCTGTGCTTGGTAGAGATTGTGTGTTGGCTGTGTTGGATAGTTTCTTGTTTCCTTTGCTGTTGTCGTAGAGTGTGCTGTCCCTGTAGCATCTCTAAATTTTAAATTGTGTTTTGTGATTGCTTATTGCATTGTTTTGTGCTGTGTATTGTTAGGTGTCTGTTTTTTAGGGTTCTATTATTATCAGGGGTAACTGTGTTATTTTTTTAATTTTAGGGGATTTTGAGGTTATATTGTGTTTGTGGGGACATGTTGGGGAGGGGATGGGCCTGGAACGTGAATGAGCAGGAGTTTGGTGGTTTCCTATTGCTCATGACACACTACATACTGAACATGATAGTAAGTGGTAGGTGGGTTACACAGGGATACCTAATGCAGGAGAAGAAGACAAGTTGGGCAGAAGGTGTGGCAGCACATGATTTGCCTTTACAAAATGGAGCAGATGATGCAGCAACTCAAGCATCGCTGATGTGGCCAACTGGGAGGGTGAACTCCTGGGTTACTTTGGAGCGCCAGTTGGTGATGTTGGTAAGTACAGGTATTCTGTGAGTTCTTCCCTGTGTTTCATTTGCCTATAGATGATTTGTATTCAATGTATCCCTGGCTCCCAAATGTTTTTCAGTCAAAGTGCCATGCCCCCACCTCACTTTGTACAAAAGACGAACCATGCCACAGAGACATTTAAACACTGGGCTGTCATTAGTCAACAAAGGCCAGTGGCCCTATTATACAAAGTGCACACTTTCTCTGTTTGCACCACGATGCACATGGAAACAGGTGTGCTGTGCAGAAACAGATTAAGGCCCTCATTACAACCCTGGCGGTCGGTGTTAAAGCAGCATTAATATCACCAACAGGCCGGCAGTAACAAAAAAGATGGGTGGTAATGGCCGCTGGGCTGGAGACTTTGGTCTACAGCCTGGGGGCCGTCACAATCCCACCCTCGAGATTACGACCTGGCCTACCGCCATGGTTTTTGTGCCAAACTTACTGCTACGAAAACCATGGCGGTAAGCACTATCAGTTATCAGTGCCAGGGAATCCCTTCCCTGGCACTGACAGGGGTCTCTGCCACCCTCTCCCCCTCCCCAGAGTCCTCCATTACCCTCCCCCTTCCTCTCCTGCCCCCGCACATATACACACCCGCACATTCACCCATATACACACATGCACACATGCATACCCACCACCACCCACGCATGCACACATACATACCCACAACCTGCAACATACACCAACATACCTTGTCACACACATGCATTCACAACCCTCACAATCACTCATTCATGCATGCATTCAACGCGACTCACACCCTCATGAATGCATTCCAAAACATACCCACACACATCCCACATACACACAACACCCTGTACCCCCCTCTCCGGTCAGAGACTCTGACTTATCTGGTTGCAGAGGGTCCTCCGGCTGGAGACAGTCCACGGCGCTGATGTCAGTAGCAGCATCCGCCAGCAAAACACCGCCAGGCTGTATCATTGGTCATGATACTGTCGGCCGTGTTTTGCTGACGTGGCGGTGCTGCTGTCAGCAGCGCCGCCTTACCGTCGTCTGCCGCCATGATCATCGGCAGTGTTCTGCCAACATTCTGGCAGTATACCGTCGGCGGTCATGATACGCGTAGACAGCTGGTAGCCACGGCGGCGGTATGTTGGTGGCCATGGTGAAGGCGGTAGTGACCGCCAATGTTGTAATAAGATCCTAGGTGTGCCCCATTACATGTAATGCCCTACCCCAAGGCAGCCACAAACTTGTGCTGCCATGGGACAGTGCTCTTACCTGAAACATGGAGCATGTTTAAAGCAGTTATGCTGTGTTTTACTGTGCAAGTGCCAAGCAGCCTACACTTTTATGGTTGTTTAGAGATCCCCTTGCAGGTGGGTGCAGCAATGGACTTCACAAACCTCCTTTTGCCCCCTCCAGAAGACTGCATCAGGGGGACACATTGATAGTGCACTGCCTTTTAGGGGTTGCACTGTCGGTGGGCCTTCTGACACTTTGTTTGGCTCTGTGCCTACATCTAAGCACAGAGGTACAGGGATTTCCTCCTTTGCGTGACCACACCCCCATGCAAATGAGGGGACATGCTCTGGTGATTGCTATATGTGCACCAGCACTATCTGTATTATAGAACAGACAGCACAAGTGTTTGCAGCCTTTTTGCTTATAGAAAATGTTGCCGGGGAGCGCATAAAGAAGCTGCACATGCCTGTAGCACCCCCAGGCTACTTCTCTGATACCAAACCGGGTAGTGCAAGGCAGCTCTAGAGGTGCTTCTTGCATCACAAGTATTTGGCAGGTAGTGTTGTAACCGGGCATTACAGATCATAAGTGAGACACGCATGGTTCTGCGAAACTCTACGGAAGTGCAATTCACATGTTATGGTGTAGGGAAGTTCAACAATGCTTCTGGCTGAGCAGGCCAGCATCAGAATGAAAGTGAAGGATTGGACTGTAGTCATGACATATGTGACATTCCGTTGCTTTATGCCTGCACAGGTGCCCTAACTAGTGCCTTTATCAAACACAGGTACCCATTCACCATGGTGCAGGGGTGTCTGTATTGTTGACCCTATTGTTTTTGTACTGGAAGGAACACCTTCCTGCACAAAAATATTTAATAGTGGAATGCACCACACAAACAATACTGAAAAGCACAACAAAAAGTGCTGAGGATCATCTCTGTTATGCCTCCTCTGAGTAGGCACACAATAATGATGCCTTCCTTGGTTTATATAGTCTTGCAAATCTGGGAAGGTGTCAAAACATTTTGTTTTCCTTTTGCACAGCAATTGCCAAGCACAAGAAAGGGCTCCTTGCTGTAGAGTATGACTACACTGTGCTTTGCACTGCCTTGCCCTCCTCTATAGCTATGAATGCATGCCAAACCACACAGGTTGGCTTAGCATGGCCTCATAGAAATGATTGAGAGCACTGAGCCACTGGAGTGGTTCATATAAATGATACCCCAGTTGTCCAGGCCTCTTGTAAATGAGGCCTTATGTATGTTAAAGGTGAGCTCAATCACATGTAATAATCTCAAAATGTCTGAAAGGATGATTGAGACACATCTAAACATATCTCATACATGTTGTGTTCAATGTTTCACAATTCACCTGCACAGGACATGTATAGATAATATCTGTTACTATGCAGCATTGACAGGCACTGATCTAAGTTAAATAAAGGAGCAAGGATGGCTGCTGTGTGATGTATATATCATTGTCATGGACATGTAAAGATATAAGAAAGCACTGGTATTGCAATACCTTGTAGAATGTGGTACGTGATTTCTTTAGGTGCACAGAGCCATGAAAGTCAGGCAATCTTGCAACATTTTGTAGTGGTGATGTATTTGTACTTGTTCTGCAATTGGGGCACCAGATGCATGTGTTGGCTAATTATATGTGCGTACACTTCACCTTGCCTTACCTGTGTGTATCATTAAGGCTTGTTAACTATTTCATTTGATTCATTACAACCTAAAGACTTATATATCCAATTGCTACTCATATGTACTGTGTTTCACTTGCCCACAATGTATGTGTTCTACATTCACAGTGCAATGTATAATGTTATATCTTCTAGATGGACCAGACCCATACACATTCAATGAGGTAGAGAGCTTTAAAGATCCGGATGTTACCAGTGAGTGTCATCCTGCATGCTTATTGTGTAGTGCAAGGATTGTGTGTAATGTAGGGTGATGTTTACAGTGCCAAGTTCAATGTGCATCCCTAAAACAAATAAATCAAATGTCATACAAAGGATAGTTCATAAATCAACATTTGAATTGTTGCATGTGCAGTTGCATCTGACTAATGTTAAGGTGAATATATTGCCAATCTCTTCTGGACCACCTGATAGATGGGCTGACAGAGAAGCTGTGACCAAAATGTGATGATATATGGTAGTGGATTCATAAGTTAACATGGCTGGGGATGGTTAACTTTCCAAATGCACAATTCTACTATAGTCAATCACATTACATTCTCTGTCCAATCTGTATAGCTGGTCCACACAGGAGGTGATGATTCCTACCACCATAAAGACAGAAAGAGTAAAGAGCATACTTTCAATGATAAGGTGCATCACCACATGCCACTTACTGCGCTGCCCTGTATCAGAAGAAAAGGGCATGAATGTGCTGTACCTAAGAGATACAGGGCCTGATTATAACATTAGCGCAGGGGGTTAATCTGTCCCAAATGTGACGGATATCCCACCCGCCGTATTACGAGTCCATTATATCCTATGGAACTCGTAATACGGTGGGCGGGATATCCATCACGTTTGGGACGGATTAACCCCCCCCCCGCCAAAGTTGTAATCAGGCCCACAGTGTATATTTTTTATTTTCCCCTACACTAGTGCACAATGGGCTGGCAAGCACCAACACAGGCACCTTTGAACCATGGTGCAAGGGTGTCTGCGTTGCAGGGGTGATACCAATCATGAAAAGCATTTTCCTCTTTCTATGTGTGCTGTGGAATGTATTACACATAGAAAATGGAAAAGTATTGAGAAATAAAGGCAAATCTCAATAATGTTCCTCCCTTACGCATTCCCGGCTTGACAAAATCTTGTAAATCTGGGACACCTGTCAAATGCCATAGGTGTTAAATGTGAACACCCAACTTAGTACCCATGGTACACCTCCCTGTCACATTTAATCCTCAAGATTTATTTATAGTTACAGCGGATGCTAGAGAAACTAGAAACTGTTTCCATCACACATATGTCTTTTTCTAGCAAAAACCTACAATGGAACTTCAAATCTGCTTTAAGCTATCAGTCTGATTAGATATAATTGCTATGCATTCGATCTCACTTCCATTAGGAAAGCTAATGAAGTCAATACCTTTGCCCATAGCACCATTAACTATTCCTTCCGTAAAATGTAAAATTCAACACATAAATAACTCTGTTGTTCTTGCAAACATTTGAACATTTCTCCAATTCTACAGTTATTGAAACAGATTTGTCCAGTGAATCCAGTATTGTGTGTAACTTTTCATTTAAGAATACTGTGACACCCTTGTGTTCCATTTTATTTTTTGCTGCCAATTCCAAAATTTAATCTTTCTCCAAAATCAGCAATTCTTTGTTGAAAGAAGTACACTCTGCCAGTGTCGGCATTGGGCACACACTTGTTTTTCCTTCTTGAGTGAAAGTGAATATTATCTCTGCTGCTGTCTTGTTCATTAGAAATACTTTTTTAAGAAGACAACTTTCTAGCAGACGTTTTTCCTCTTTCAGAAGATCCTTTAGAATATTCCCATTTTCAATGTCAGGTGCTTGTTGCATGTTCCAAACTAATTTTTGCATAAGAGGTTTCACCAAATGTTGGCATTGCCAGTGCTTCCCAACAACTTCTGAGTTTCATCAGGAAGCAGTGTTTCAAACACAGGCTGTCCTTTCACAGCTGTAAGTTGCAGTTGATCTCAGAAAACAATAAAGTTTTTTCCTCCAGATAGGGCATCGTAGTCTGTTTTTAGAATCTGCTACATTCTCAAATGTAGAAAGGCAAGTGTTAATTTTGAGACCATGCTCACCTCATTGATGATCAAAAGCTTAGCGCTCTCATCACGTCATGGGAAGCTTCACCGGATAACCTTTGGTATCCTACTTTGTTTTCTGGCTTCACAGACAGCATCAAAAGTTGATCTAAAGTAAATATGATATTATGTGCAACTAATCCATTAAGCGCTTTTACTACACATCCTAATTTTCACTCTGCAGTCCTTTGTAGGAAATCAGTGAGAACTTGTACGAACAAACTTCTACTGGTGCCATCCTGACTGCTGACATACAAAAGTTTAGGCTTAAATGATGTGCATGCACGCTCTTTCTTGTCATGGAGGAATCCATGCTCAACTCTATTTTTCACCTCCATATACATTTCTTTTTGTTCATCATTTAGTTTTAGTTTCTACCTCATTCATTGGAGTGGCAGCTTCATTTTCAATTACTGGCTGTCCAAGAGGATCTTCACTTAGAGGATCTGAACTTTGACTGCTCTGTAAACTTTCCATAGCTATCTCAGTAGCAGTTGTTTCATCATGCAACATTTTCAAATAGTTAGGAAATGCTGAACACTCAATACTATCCTTTACAGAATTAAAGGAGTCTTCATAGCAGTCAAAGTCTTCTCGCAATTGTGATTCAGAATGCCAGGACTTAAACAGCTACAGAAGTTCCAAATAGAAAAACTCTCTATTTTCAACAGCCTGGCAACTCAGTTTTCTATGGTTAATTAGACTGCCTTTGCCATGTAGTACCTAATAACCATCACAATAAACTAAAGTTTTCCTTCATATATATTTTCTTTGACATTTGTGCTATAGCTGTTTCATCTGTATTTTCTTTGACATTGTTTCTATAGCTTCAGTTCTAAAGTATTTCATAAAGACATACATTTTCAAGGTGTGGGCTCCTTTTTGGATGATAGGTGTCCACCATATTTGTTTTTGACAATGTCTGAACCTTCTGGTTCAAATTCTACATGGTACTGAAATTCAGAAAACGATTTCAACACTCTATTTCACTTGCATGCTAGACGCAGACTCACCCAAACAATTCCTCTCAACTTAGAGTATAAATAGCTAATCAAGGCCTTCTCAGCAGAAATCTCTTCCCTCCTATCCTATCCCTCCTATCCTTCATCTCCATCTTCTTAGATTTTTTTATGTATGAAATTACATAATTAGAAACATGTATGGAAATGTCTGTCACAAACTGTATATCCATATAGGTATTCCACATTTTCAGAATGACACAATTATAGCCATGAATATATTTAAAAGCCTTTGTTCTTCTCAGGTTGTATGTGCTTGTCAGTGATTTTTAAATAAGTGTATGTTTCACTGCAGATGAAAAACTATTGCATTTTCAAATAACAGGTCTTGGAAATTTCAAAATGAAATTTGGTGTAAAATTTTCCTTTTGTTCTGTTTTTTCGCCATCAGTACTTCCCACATATATGTGACTGAAAACTCAGAACTTGCTGTTTTAGGCCTTTTTTGTCATTGTCTTTTAGGATGCTACATGTAACGTACTGTTCTATGAAAGAAAGCACAGACTTATCTGTGTCTGTTCCAAATTACAGGGCATCTTTTATCTTCAACAACATATGAATATGAGGAGCACCTTTTGCTTGAATCTCTTTACATCAAAATAAACCAGGAGCTTCTCCAAGAGGTGGACATTTTTTGCAGATGAAAGACATCTGTGGTTAAAATACCTGCTCATACTTGCAGGATCTAAAGAGAAAAGTTCTTCTGGTGTCTTCAAATTGATGTCCCTAATGTTACAGTTTGCTTCTCTCAAAAAATCATGTGGCATTTAATGCGTACTTTGCATAACTGAAGGTCACAAACCGAGTTGATGCACCTAGATTTTGTAGCATACATTTTAGTTCATCATGATTATGATACCAACATTAATTGGTGCCACATTGGTATGACATAAAATTTATCAAATGTTATTCTAACTTCTCATGTGTTCCATTAATTTTGTGTTCAAAGACTTTTGCTGAAATATTTTGCAGATCAACCCCTGTCTTAAGAAAATGGTTAACAGCATTTGATAGTCTAGAGTAATCACTTTCAAATAACAGGTGGAATATATGTGGAATAACTTGATGAACTCTAGAGTCCATTGAATATAATCTGGTTTAACCCCTAAACAGCTGCTGGTATTTGCACTAGGTGGTCATCATACCTTCTGCCTTCTCCTGTTGGAAATAGTTGTCTGAATGGGTGACAATGCAATCTTACCTATGAACTTTGAATTCAAGACTATACTACGATTCATGTGTTTTCTCTACAGCTTTTCATTTCACAAATAAACAACTTGATGAACTTGTATTTTGACATTGTTTAAGTGGGATCTCACTAACTTTTAGTACAGTATCTTTACCTTAGGAGGGCTGGGGCCCAGGCCCTCCGGTGAAAAGTTCCCACAGTCTTATAAAACGGCATTTCTTACAGGAAGTCTTTCATCTGGACCTTTGAGCTTCTCTGTAACCTAGTTTCTAACACATATACTTCCTGTCTAAGCCTCTGATTCGAAATGGCTTTTCCCTTGAATCGAAGAGAACAACGTAATTTGAAATTAGATCAAGTCTTCAACACAACTGATGCTGGCACCCTCAATTCTGCTAATACCAATTTCGGTTCAGCAAAAAGTACGTTCTTAGCTCTGGAGAAATCACTCAAAAAGGAAACAGCTAAATGGTGGGAGGTGGCTTCCCTGAAAAAATATTTGGAAAATGATCGCATTCCTCGAGGACTTCGCATTTTGATATTTCCACCTACTGATACTACTTCTCAAGAATCCTTACAAAAATGGGAAGCCAGCCTTAAAACGGCCTAGGTTAATATGATCCAACAACTTATCAAAATTTCTCAGGAACAGTATGAAAGACTTAAGTCTGAGGTTGTCCAACTCACTCAACGGATTGAAGAGGCTTATTGGGGGGACATCACTACCAAGAATTTTGCCATTCTTAACAGCATTATTGATAACTACGAGTCCGACATAATTCAGAGAAAGAATCAAAAATTTCGAAGAGACCTACGTGATTACCAACAGGGGAGAGTTTATACTTTTAGTAAGAAATACGACCAAATATCAGATACTAATTCCCCTTCTGACACACAAAATTGTCCTGACACCATTGCCTCCTCAGAAATTGAGACCTCAAATGAATCTGAGGGGGATTTATCCACTAGACCCAGGGTGAATATTTTAGAGGAAACAAGGTGATATCGCCTTGGAGCCTTACAAGATACTCGAGTAAAACCACCAGGTACTTCAACTACTACACCAAGCACGTCAGGTATACAAACCAGGGCCCGCAGCAAGAGCCTCCGATCATAAAACATGATGACCATCTAGTTGTTAATCTTTCTGATTACATGCTCTCCTCATTTGAACTTCAGACTTTGAACCATGGTTTATTCTATTGCCCCACTAATTTCTGGAACATTACACAAACTAAAATTGATTTCTTTAAATTCATCCGTCAACTCAAACTCAAATCATTTTTCCACTTTTCCTTCTTCCTCCTCTGTACTACCAACTCTATCATCCCCATCATTCCTTTCTAATTCTAGTGATTTTTCGGTTCAGGATCTTGAAGACATTCAACTTCTGTATAACTTGTCTAACACTTCTGATTCAGACCTCTCACTCTCTGCACTAGCCCAAGACTTAGAATTAAATATCAATCAATATCACCCCTCCAATCTTCGGCCTAAATCTACTTTTACTCCTGTCCTTCCAGCGGGTAATTGCATAGATCTTTTCTCTACTGCAGTTCTAAGAGACCTTGACAAAGAATACAAAAGATATTGTCGTAAGCGCAAATATCTTCCATCTAATCTCAGCCACCAACAATTAACAGCTTTAGTGAAATTATGCAGCAACCCTAACATCATCATTAAGGAAGCTGATAAGGGAGGCAATATTGTTATTCTCAACACTAGTGATTACCTTAAGGAGGCCTATCGGCAACTACATAATCCTAATTGCTATAAACGCCTCACCTCTAATCCTACAGTGCAAATACAACACAAATTATCTGTCCTCCTTGATCACTGGCTCTCCCGACAAGTGATATCTCACAAAGAGAAATCTGCGTTATTCTTATCTCATCCTACCATCCGTACTCTGTACCTCCTACCGAAAATTCACAAACAAGACTGTCCACCCAAAGGTAGGCCAATCATTTCTGGTGTAAACTCAATATGTTCCAAATTAGGGACTCTCATTGACCATGTTCTTCAACCCTTTATGACAAATTTGCCTTCTTTTGTACGAGACACCAAAGACATAATTCAAAAACTTCAACACATTGATTGGCAACCCGATTACCTTCTCGTCACTATCGACATAGTAAGTCTTTACACCTCCATCAAACATCAGGATGGTCTAGAAGCAGTCAAGAAAATCTTGTCGACAAAATCTGTGGCATTCGCCACACACAACCTCATGATTTTGGACATGCTACAGTTCTGTTTGGAAAATAACTATTTCCTCTTTCTACCTGCAACTACAAGGGACTGCAATGAGGGCAAAATTTGCACCGCCATATGCATGCATTGTGATGGGGGTAGTAGAAAGAGAATGGTTGTGGAGTGACAGGAATGAACATTTTTCCCAGAATATTATTTTCTGGGGAAGATATATTGATGATATACTCCTGATTTGGCAAGGACAAAAGGCTCTTTTGACCGAATTTTTACAGTCCCTAGTACCTAATAGATGGGACATAGACATTACATTTCATATTTCAGATGTGCAAGTGGAATATTTAGATCTTCTTATCTACATTGAAAATGATAAACTACAGACCAAATTCTTTAGGAAACAGACAGCGGCAAATTCAATACTACATGCAACCAGTTGTCACCCACCAAGCATAATTAGAAACATTCCACAAGGAGAGTACAGACGTGCCAAAATAAACTGCACTAATCCCAGTGACTACACTTATTTTTCCTCACAGATCACTGAGAGACTGAAGGCCAGGGGATACAATCAAATGTCCCTCAACCATTCCCAAGAAGAGGTAGGCATATTGGATCGACATAAAATGATCAACAACTCACATCGGCACAAAGAGGATCCAACCATCCGCCTGATTACTCAATTTCATAATGGTCATCGTTCTATTCGAAGATACTTGCAAAAACACTGGTACATACTTAAAAGTAATCCTTCCATTCAGGAACACATTACCTCCTTCCCACAAATTGGGTTCCGTCGAGCCCCGAATCTCAGGGATAAACTTTGCCCATCCTTTTTCCAACCAAAACCTTCTGGATCATTCTTTCCACAACCCAAGGGGTTCTTCAACTGTACTAAAGGCTCCGTGTGTAAACTTGGGCTCAATAAATCCACGACTATCACACTTAATGACAAAGAATTTGGGATTAAAGATTTTATCAACTGTGAGAGTACCAATGTGATATATGCAATATGGTGTCCTTGTCAAAAAGTTTACATAGGAAGTACTATTCAACCCTTAAAAATTCGTATTCAAGAACATTATTGTAACATTCTCAAACTGGAGTCCAAGGCACCTCTTGTGGAACATTACAAAACATTTCATTCTCATGAACAACAATTTACCTTCTGTGGCCTCAAACGAATGACTATGACCCCCAGGGGGGGCAATTTACATCTACGCCTACGTCAGGAAGAAAGTCGAATAATTATTCACCACAACACAGTATATCAAGGACTAAACCAGGATCATGAATGGCACTATTGGCTCTTATAATCTGTAGGGCCGATTAAGTAACTTTGTGACCTGTTATGCCTGTATGGATATTTTTGCTTTGTTTTGTATTTTTATTCAGCAGCCTTCTCCCCTCTTTTTCTTTTTCTTTTTCTTTTGAATGATTACTAGATTCCCGTAGGTGTATACACACTAGATGTGTTTGTTTTACCTGTAACTGTTTATAGGGAGGTTACTGCTAATTTTATTCTTGCCTTTTTGGTCCCCTGTATGTTCGCTTGACTCACTTTCTACTTTAGTTTGGCCCGGGTTTCTCTTGATCACTCTATCTTCCTGTTAGACTGTGCCATAGCTTTACTTTCAAGAAATCTAGTTTGTGAGTATTGTTCTCTCCCCTCCTCCATTTTTTCCTTTCGTTTTCTTTTCTTCCTTTTTCTCCTTCTTCGCGTTTCTTTTACTTGCCCAATCTCTTGTTTTATCTTGGTTTCCTTTTTCAAGGCTTGTGCTGTATGCCATTTCCTGCCTTCAAATATGGCGACACTTTTCCAGATGATATTTACGATTCTTTAGTCCCTCCTCCGTTTCCATAACGGTTTCCAGTGGAAGAACATCAGCTATTTAATAAGGAACTCGCCTTCGCGCCCCAGCGATTTACCGCGGGACGCGATGTCAGGAATCTTCCAGCTCATAGTTCGGTAAGAGTATTGCGCCAAACTTGTTCACTTTTCTTTTAGAATTGAAATAATGTCCGTCTTTACGGAGTATTTTCTGCAAGTGTATCCTTTAACCAAGTTAGCCAGTTATTTACAATGGATATTCGCTGTGTTACATTAACTCATACTTCAAGGAGCAGAGCGCTCTGAGCTTTTTATCGTCCTTTCTTTCTACCCCCCGCCTGTTAATTTCACTGCGGTTCTCTCTTGTTTTCAAGTATTCTCTTATAAACGAATAGTTTATTGACGCTGTACTAACCTTAGCTATACTGATTAGCCTTCGGCTTTCCATTATGTGTATCAATATTGTCCTTCGTATTTGTATGACTGTATATTTATTTAAATGCTATGTGAGGCAGCATTCTCTCTAAAATGTTATATACACCTTTGTACCCAGATTATCCTCAATACATGTGGTATTTGTAACAGAGGATTTTTCTACCACATATGATTTGGTATGCAAAATAATTCTTTTGGAACTAGTTCTACTTATTTCTCTTAATCTACATCTTTTCTTGTTAAATCGAGATATCACTCTTACCTCTTTATTGATAAATTATGAGTGTGCCAGCATGTATATTTCTTTGAAAGGCATAGTATCTATACTCTTAATTTATTTCACCCACCTTCAATTTAAACCACGGTGTCAACAATTTTTCTTCTTATAAATATATTCACTTATAATGCACATTTTTCCATATCTTCCATTTTTCCACTTTTCTCAGACTAATAAATTTGAAGACGATGGCATTTCTAGTCTCTGAATTCTATTATGTGTTTTTCTCAGTGATTAGTATTTTTTCTCCACTATATGAGAAGCACTAAAGGTGAGCCTTTTTGGGGGTTTTCAGCATGTACCTACACTACTCACGTTTTTTGGTAGCACCGTTGATCACATTCGTTCTACTCAGTGTTTCATTATACTTTTGAATGAATATTTTTTACAGCCTTGAAAAAGCCCTGGCGTACATGCAACAAAGGACGAAACACGTGTCGGCTGATTCTTCAATGAACTTTGAACCAAAGACTATATCACGATTCGTGTGTTTATTCTACAGCCTTTTATTTCACAGATTAAGGCTGATACTTCAGTACTTTTAGTACTGCAATCTTACCTGTACTCACCTGGGATGGGGTCCCCCATCCTCCGCAGTCCCTCTGGTGTGGGTGGGGGTGCCCCTGGGGCCTGGGGAGGGCACCTGTGGGCTTATTCCATGGTGTTCCACCATGGAAATAGGCCCACAGGTCGCCTAACACCTGCCCTGACCCAGGCTTAAAATAAAGGGGCAAAGCAAGCTTGCACCCTTTTTTTGACCCCTCCTCCCTCCCTTGCACCATTTTTGCATGGGAGTATAAATATGGAGTTAAGGCCATAGAGTCATTTTTTGCACGGGAACGCCTACCTTGAATCTCATTAAGGCAAGGTAGGTCTCCACTTCCAGAAAATGACTTTAACTCCATAAATTTGGAGCTAGACAGGTCTAGCACCAAAGTATACATATGGAGTTAGTTTTGCACCGAATTAGAGTAAAAAATATGACGCGAATTCGGTGCAAACAGAGTATAAATATGCCCCTTGTTTATACATATACCTTTTAAAAGTACAGCCTAATTGATATGCCTGTGAAATGTCTTTGTTGTGCTCCAGATTACATCTCCAATTTTCATCTCAGTGTCACTTAGAATCTATTGTCAGTCAAAATCTAAATACAGAAGTTAACAAATGATATACCACTCTAAGCACAAAAGAACCAACGCGGGCAAACTTTCCCGCTCTGCTTTCAAGGATACTGATGTAGTTAGCAAATAATAACCTTCTTTTCATATTTTATCTTTGTTACACCACCTTTGAATGGTCAGTCTTTTTTAACCCTGTCTCAGACTCCTGTTAAGAAGCACGATCTGGTATTGTTGAAGGTGGATTCGGAAATCTGTTGCAGCGCTCAGTGCGGCCCCTGTGTAAAATCACCATGGATCCGCGAACCCACAGGGGAACACCTAAAACCAATAAACATTGTACTGATAATAATATGTATCTACATTTTAATTTGTAAGAAACTACTGAATACAAATGCTAACACTCCATGAGAAGCAATGTGTCTAACCATTCTCCTTTTAGCGATCACAGTATAGTCTTTTTGGTTCCCTTCCTCCCCAAATCGTTTAGCCCAATTTGCATACTAATCATCTTTGGAGCACTATCTGGTATTAGTAGGTCAAAAGTTCAGAAGACTTTATGTGACCAGCACAGTATCTTCAAATTAGCGGTTAGCAGGGTTGGTGGACTATTTGCAATTGAAAGCATATCACTATCACCATACTATCTTTTGAACTATCTCAAGCCAATGACAGAGTTACTATTTTGTTTTGCTTGAAGTTGCTACCTAATTTACTTCCCTGCACATCTCCATAACCTAATCTAATGTTATTTTATTTTATAGATGCTGTCATTCATTTTAACTGCCTTCCGTCGTCTAAACTTCCTCAATCAGCAGCAACCTTCTCCTGTGAGCTACTCCTGCTTGCCTCCAAAATGGTCAGAGTGTGGGCAATAGTTTTGTGTTTTGGGCAGAGACAGTGCCAGAAAGAATGGCATTGACAGAGACCTAGGTTTATCTAATGTAGCAATTACTTGGGTTGGCAAGAGAGGGTTAAAGTGGCATCAAATACTGCCTTTGATTAAAAACATTATGGATTGCCAACGTCCAGACACTATGGTAGCAATGACCTAGGAACACTTACTGGGGTAGGACTAGAAATCCTAATGAAGGATACCTTTGCTATATTTATGCCACTTGTCCCTCACACTTCCTTGGTGTTCTCCAACATTTGCCAAAGGCAGAAATGGAAGTGGCTAAATGAATTTTGTCCACAGATGGACAAACCTAGGAAACATGTCAATAACACTGCTTCTGCATTCCTCCGAGAGGACAATATTGGCTTTATATACCACAACAATTTACCCTTTGAAATGAATTGTGTATATATAGAAATAGAGTTCTTTTTACAGAGAAAGGTAGCAGGTTGTTCCTCAACAACTTAAAAGACGGCATCCTGTTTTTTTTGCAATGTTATCTACACAATATAAAAAACACAAAGACTCTATTTGGAGCCACCCCCTTTCCCAAACGCTGGTTCCATTTCTTTTTACATCCTTGTTTTACATTTTTTACTTTATTACAGGGATCAGTTGTGGATGAATGAGTCCAAGTTGATGTGTCAGTGTCTGTGTGGGTCTGTGAGTTGGTGTGTGAGAGTCTGTGTGAGTATGTGAGCAGGTGTGTTAGTTTCTCTGTTGGTCTGTGAGTAGGTGTGTGATTGTCTGAGAGTGGGTGTGAGTAGATATGTGAGTGTCAGTGAGTCTGTAAATTGGTGTATGAGTGTCTGAGTGGGTGTGTGAGTGGGTTCATGATGGATGTGTAAGTATTTGAGTAAATCTTTGAGTAGGCATGTCTCAGTGGGTCTAAGAATAGGTTTTTGAGTCTCTGATTGGGTCTTGGAGTGGTTGTGTGAGTGTCTACTTAGGTCTGTGAGTGGGTGTGTGAGTGAGCCTGTGAGTGGGTGTGTCAGTGAGTCTGTGAATAGGTGTGTGAGTCTGTGAATGTGTGTGTGAGTGGGCCTGTCCCCTCTAACATACCCATGGGTACCTCTACCCTGACCCCTTAAATCACTATCCACTCATATTTTGAGGTCTCGGGACAGTGCTTCCTTATATGCAATGCAAAAAGAACAGATGATGGACAAAATGCTGAACAATACAGACATTTACCCCCAGTCACAAAGATCTGGGTTTAATCCATTGTTTTTTTGCTCACCACGCCACCCCAGTTTGGACCCAGCCATATGGAAATCAGTCTTGACCCTGTTCCCCATGGGAACAGTCCAGCCTAAACTGCCAAGCCAGGTCCTCCCTGGACTGGAACCAAGCCTCCTAGGACTGGTTTCAGGGTATCACCCTTCATCAGCCAGGCTAGCTTGAATCCAGTTGTGCAGTGAGCACAGAACCCACGTCTGGGCGTTCCCCATACGTGGGGTGAATGTTTGCATTGTTCAGCATTCCGTTCATCATATGTTCTTTTTCCATTTGTCCTTATATAAAATGGCAGCGGCAAACTTCCAGTCAGCCTGTGCCCAGCCAATCCTGGCACCGGTGTTGGTGCGTGGATTCACGGAGCGCAATGTGAAGGTTTTGCGTCACTAGATATACAATATTGTTAATTCTCTATTAACTCCACAACTACTGAATGGATTTAAACCAAATCAAAAAAAGGGCTCTTTCTGTGCCAGGAGCTAGTTTTCTGCCAAATTTGGTGTATTCCAGTCAGCAGTTCAGGCTGTGTTGTGTCTAAAAAACATGGATATGCCCCAGTAAAAAAAGTCTGAGTTGATCATTTGTCTTTGCAGGGACCAACACTTGTTTACAGAGACCAATGTTTGTTTGCAGAGACCAATGGTTGTTGGAACTGATGCTTGTTAGAGACCAATGCTTGTTTGGGAACACATGTTGCACAAGCCTCCAGCATCTCTATGACTCAGACTGGGTGTGGCTCCCTATGAACCAGAATGGGTATGGCTGGATGTGGCAGGTATTGAGTAAATTGCTTGCTGTAAAGGTCACCGGTTGCAGAGAAGGAATCTCTGCTCCTCCACTTTTGATCTTCATGTTCTGTTCTGGCCAGCACCTTGGAGACCACGTCTGGAATAAAAAAAAGAGACCAAGGAAATTAACCCTTAAAAAAGCGTTAATGTGCTGCACACAGTTTAAGAACATTTATTGCTAAAACTTGATACTTGCTGGCTTGAAAGTTGATAAGCTGATGTTCCAGGATACGATGTGCCGAAAAAAGGCACATCTTTGGGTTTTAAGTTCATTAGGATGTACAGCAGAAAACTCCTAAAAATCTCTCACCTTTTGCACTGTTTAGACAGTGGACACAGTGCCCTGTCATGCGTAGACTATCATGTACCACAATGAGATGCACTTATAAACTCTTGATGGCAGTAGCTAATGAACAACAGTGAATACCACAATTACATCCAAATATGAGTGAATGAATGGGACAAAATCATCAGCATTTGCTAAATTTGGAACAATGCAACATCTATGAGGTCAAAAATGCCAACAGTAGCCCCAAAACAACATAATTTTGAAGTGCGAGAGAAGTGTCTGCTCAATTGCTAACTGACTATCCATACTATTGATGTCTCATAACAGTCACGGTTTTGACACTCACAGGTTAGACAAATAGAAAGTGTAATACGAACACCAGTACTCTTATATTTGTAGTACAGGGTCAGTTATACCAAAAATGAAAGTGAGAGCGCGTCAAACAATGTCAGTACACCTCCCGAACTATGTGAAAAGTGAATGAATCAATCAGGACATAAAACAGTATGTAAGTTAATGTGGGCACAACAACCATTATGAACATTTTCCCGATTGTTCCCCTCCTGCCTTTACAGCTGACCAAGGATATGGTCAGCAGTCATGGGTCATTACCCCATATACACATCCCAGACTGAGGCCCAGTGCAACTACAATCATGCCCCAAGAAGGACCCCAACCATTTTTTAACTAACTTTCGGACTACTTAAATCACGCTTTCGCTGTCTTGATTTGTCTAGGCGGCGGTTGCTCTTCTCTCCCCTATGGTTTGTAAATTCATCCTAGTCTGTTGCATTTTGCATAACATATCTGTGAGTACCAATGTCCCATGGGATGAGGAAAATGTGGACAAGGAAGGCCCTGCTGAGATGAAGAGGAAGAAGAGGGCCAACTTCAAATTGTTGCAATAATTGCTGGGACACGGCAGAGAGACCAGATTGTAAACAATTTCTTCTCAGATGGATTCGTCTATTCAAGCCAAGAACAATACATTGAATATGTGACAAAACGGTAATAACATGTAAAATATTTTGTAGCACTAACGGTGTGTGATCATTCTTAATTCAAGTTACTTTAAACTACTAAAACATCTAGTCATATCTGCTAGTCATTACCACATGACAAAGGTATGTAGCATTGTAATACAAACAGGGCTGGACAACATCTTGTAATCCACAAATAGTGTCCATGCCAGTGACCTTGGGCAAATGCAGGTCTGCATGGAATATAAACCACAAACAACAATAGCAATGTGGCAAAGTCTGTACAGCTCATGATAATGTGTTCTGTTGCTGTGTAATTAATGTCAGACAAAAAACACTTAAAAAACCTGTGTAAAATAAATATTGTACAAATACTGCATGTGTGTTGTTCAGCTACCCACATACTTGTGAAGGATAGTAGAGTCAATGTATTGTCTGATGCCTGTTAGCTGAGGCACATAGTATGTTCATGAGAACTCAGTCCAACCTATACAGTTGACATATGCTTCATTAATGGGCCCGATTGACAATGGTGAACTTAGACATTTGTTCTAAGCTTAGGCAAAAGGTCTAAGTTTCTGACTTTGGAAACTAACAAAGGGCATTTATGAGTAGTATCTTTACGTCCACACTCGGGGCAAATACCTGCCATGAGTGTGCACCTAAAGATACTACTTGCAAATGCACTTTGTGAATTCCCAAAGTCGCAAACTTACATGTTGGGTCTACGTTTAGACCCAACGTCTAAGTTTACCTTTGTGAATCATGCCCAATGTGTGCAAGCATACAAAAATACATTATGGCATAACACAACACACATATCACTGGACAATACACAAACATGGCAGTACAAAATTAACTATCTACTACCAATGCTGCCATGCGTGTCCCACTAGGTGATAATCGAAATGGATCAAGCAGTGATGTGTTATACCATGTTTATGTGTTACACTCAAATACAAACAATAGGTTAATTCCCCTAACAACATTTCATGTGTGAATGTTAAAACACAACACAGTCTGATCACGAACCCTTTACACAGAAGCAATGACTAAATGCAAGCTGAATCTAGCCAAGGTAACATGCACTGATGCCTTCCAGGTCAGAGTGGCAGAATAGGACAATAAATGCATAGCTGAACAACTTTTGTGAATGCACAGCCACATCCGAAATACAAGTTCCCTGTCAATATTTCAGCATACTGTGATACATGTCAATAGCAAGCAGATCCCCACTTAGAATAAATAAGACCGTTTTTGGCTAGCCAAGCAGGCCCTGTGAACAAAACCATGATGAGAAAGATATGAGTAAAAAAACAATGCATAATGACACTGTGCCCATGCAACACACATCCTTCCAGACCCAAGTTCATTCAGCAGATGTGTGTGTAACATGACATGATATGATGGCTGTCTGGCATGACTCCTTGGTATCTGTTGGTATGCACATTTCAGCATGGACCTCAGGTAGTACAAGCACTTCAAACATATCCATGAGGGCATGCCAAGTCATCCTGTGTGGCTCATCCTGGCCTCATAGCATTTAGGTAAATCAAGGCACATCAATAGGCTGCCTTGATATACTCTGTGTCATGTGTGTTCTATGTGAATTGCAGGATATTTTGACTGCAACTCACATGGATCTCTAGGATGAGTATTGTAAATTTTAGAATGAAAACATGGAGTAGCAGACCAGCCTAATGCTTTCATTGAATCCAATGACAGGTTCAATCAAAGTCATCTTTGCAGTATCATGTACATAAACCATACATGGTTTGCTTTGGCATGTACCATGTGTGCTGAATGCTGTAACACACAAGGAAAATTGAAAGATAAGCATGTTTTATAAGGAGTCACCTTGTTAAGCCTCTTCTGGGGATGTGTAAAGTTTTGGCCCTGCACTAGGTTCATGTTAGCTTAAGAACCTAGGTCAGTGTCAAACTCCATGAGTCTTGATTGTGAACACCCACTGCAATGCACATGCCTCCTTGATGCCAACTCAAGCTATGCTGTGTTCTACACTTCCTTGCCTTACCCAATGACCATGAGTGATAGAACTGCACACCACAACATTTAAGAAAGGAAGTTTTCTGTGGGGCAGAATCCTTGTATATAAACAGCATCATGACAACAAATGTAGAGCATTCCTGCCTAAATCACCTACCATTTTATATCATCATTGCACCACTGTTCTTACGCAGTCATTATACAAGATGTCCAAACACAGTCCTAATGGCATTTCCTAAAAGAAATTTCTACAAACCAGAATCAAGTGCTGCAATGCATAACATATCATTCAGAAAGATATTTCATGTGGGGAACATGGCTGTTATCATTCATCTACCCATGGATTTCATGCAATAACTGATTAGACAAGGTATGTACACCAGGGAAATGAATTTTACCTACACATCATGGATAATTGAGTGACCATGAGAGAAATATATCTGTGATATTGTCATTGTCTATTTCCATGGGTACTATTTAATGTGGCACACATCAGGAAAAGGAAACAACTTCATTTGTTGTCCTTTTTGCAGGAAGGAGTCCCTTCCTCCACATAAACAATTGTGCAAACAACACAGACACCCTTGCACTATGCTGCAAGGGTGTCTGTGCTGGTGTTAGTCTGCCTGCACTGGATCAGCGCAAGTAGACTCAAAAAAATCACTATCTCTTCATGATCGATATATGGCCTCTTCATCCCATGAAACACAGTCCATCAACTTATCTTGCTTCACTGAATAGCGTCAATGATTAGTCAATAGGCCCCTTCACATGCCAGCAAATTAGAAAATGCTACCATGTGTGCCCCGTCTTTTACACCAGGGGCTGTATCGGAGAAGTGCTGCAGGTGCACAATGGGCAGTTGTCCCTGTTTTGATCTCCCCCAGGGCACTTGGGAATGCCAAAAGTGGCAGCAACCATTAGTGTGGCCCTTCAAGCAGGAGCAGTATCCCTGGCCTATGTTTGTTGGCAGTGTTATCAACAGAGGTGGTAACAATTTTCCAGGGGGTGTAGCCCCATGCAAATGGGTGATTTAATTTGTCTCTACATAGGTGCAGTATCCAATATATTTTTGCAGAGACAAAAAATATGTCATGTAGTGCATTGACAGTTCACCGCCTGATTACAGTCCTCTGGAGGGGGGTGAAAGTGGTTCCTATGTCCCCACACAGTCATTCACTTGTAAGTGAGTGTCATCACTCATTGCACTTGTCTGTAAGGACATCTGTGATACCCCATAAAATCACAGCCAGGTGCCACATGCACAGTGCAACATGGAGCTGTTCCAAAATAAAGGTCAGTGTAACACTTTAATGTGCAGTCACTAGGGTAATGAAAGTCTGCCCCAAACCAGGAATTACTGCACATTTTAAGTTGAGTGCATTTTCCTAGTTAGTGCAGGATGCACCTATTGCAAATTGTGTTGTTACAGAAACAGAGGAAATGTCCACTATAGGTAGTGGGTCACCAGTAATGCAGTAAGTCACACATATGTGCACTGAAGAAGAAGAAGAAGTATCTTTATTGTTTAGTTAATAAAAACCATAACAATCAGCTCATAATATACCATATAAAATTCTGTTAAAATTCCATAAGCTCCTTTACCATAAAAGTCCTTCTGTATGATTAAAATCAATTTTATGAGTCTAAAGTGCAGAGTGCCAGCTTTCAGTTCTAGAAGAATTAAGATTCATTAATTAAGACCGTGTCCCAGGAAGCTGATTCACATCTTTGGTATGTACAGTCAGAAATTTGATAAATCTGCATATTGACTGTACATCACAAGGGTCAAACATTGACATCACTGCTGGCTGACAGGAGTGAGTCCCATTTCTCACAAAGAGTGGTTTTAATAGTTGTTGGCGCGCTTCTTTTATGGCCGGACAAATACAAATCAGTTGGACCATATCTTCCTTAGGGCCGTTACATAGCCTGCAGGAAATTTCTCCCCCATTCTTCCACGATGGTTGGTTCTCTCTGGCTGGTAAGGCTTCTAAGCGAAGCATCAAGAAATGATGCTTGATATGAGATTCAAATGTTGCGGACAGATTATGTGATGGCGCCAAGATGGTATAAGAATGCATTAATGACCAAGCGTGTGAGCGCTGCGCAAATTTAACTTTATAATCTAAAAATGATTGGAAGCCTATTTCCTTTTTTATCGCTCGACACAAAAGAGGATATGAAATGTTGGAATCCCATTGGTACTTTGTTTGTGTTTCTTGAAAGGAGTTATACAAGTACCTGTTGTATACTGAGGTTGCATTGTTATTCACTGAATTCCATAGTACCATGACTAGAGGGCTGACAATATTTTTACTTATTTTGTACCAAGTCTTTATTGTGTGGGCTTTCCTGTCCAACTGCTGTTGTGTTAGACCGAATTCCAGCCTAACCTCTGCTGGGGAAGCTTGAAAACTTGCTTATAGATTTTTATTTGTTGCCAATCCAGTAAAAAAAGCATCTTTCCCATGTAGACCGCACTTCCATATGTAGTGGCTGGGAGGAACTTGGCCGACATAACAGACAGTAATGGTTTGTACAATGGACCCTTTAGTCTTTTAGCTAAGGTGCAGAAAGCAACCACCAAGGATTTGCACTCCTGTGCAATATACTGCTTTTGTGGTACAAGACTGGTCTTATTGTCTATAGTAAAACCAAGATATTTGTAACTGCAAGTCGTATCAAGTGCAATACAGCTCAACTTTATTTTATTTGCAGAACTCAAAGGGCACCCTATGGACATGATTTTGGTTTCTGAAACATGAAATTCTAGTTTATTTGTCTTTGCGAAATCGCCCAAGGTACTAACCAGCCATTGCAGCCCTATTTTAGTGTGGCTTAGCAGAACAATATCATCCGCATATGATAGATGTGATATGGACAGACTTCCCATCCTGGGAGCATGCGAGTTGGTTGCATTCAGCATAGCTGAACGATCAGCCATAAAGAGGTTAAAAAGATGCGGGCCTAAGACGCAGCCTTGCTTTAGTCCTATATTTGTTGATATTCTCTGAGAAATTTTTGAGCCGTCTGCTACCTTAACCTGCACCCAAGTTTTGTCATACAATAATTCAATACACCTCAGAATACGTTCATGCAAGCCCCAGCTTCGCAGTTTACTCCAGAGAATTGCTCTGTTCACTCCATCAAACGCACTTTTGAAGTCCACAAAGAATAGATATACATTTTTCTTTAAGCACTTTGCTCGATTGGCATTGTCACCTAGCGTAAGAATGTTAATCACTGTGCCATAGCCCTTCCGGAAACCAGTTTGATTCATGGGGACCAGGTTGTTTAGATTGGACCAGTTATGCAGGTCTGCTAAAATTAAGGAGGCAAAGTATTTGGCCTCACTGTCAATTAGCGCTATCAGTCTGTAACTGGCTGGGTTGGCTCGACTACCCCCTTTATATATCGGATTAATAATGGATCCTTTCCAACTGTCTGGAATGATTCCATTGCACTCGACTTCAGTATATAATATTGACAGTGTTGCTGACCAGTAATCCAGATCCGCCTTGAATATGGCTTGCGGGAGGCCATTAGGGCCGGGCGCCCCGTCCCTGCGGCCCCTTCTGATGACTTGGGCAATTTCCTCGGCACTGAATTTTGCCTCAGTAAGCCTAAAGTCTGTGGGTTTTGCCGCGACCTTTAGTTGCTGGTTTTCATCAGGAGAGAGTGGCTTGAAGAAGATGTCAGTCAAGTGATATACCCATTTGTCTTCTGGAATTGATGTACAATTTATTATCCTTACCTTTTGGCCAATTTCGTTCACTGACCCAAAATGCTCTAGAGTTGGCCTTTCTTGAATTATCAAGTAATTTGAGCCAGAATTCATCCTCCTTTTTTGTTTGTATTTGCCATACCTGTTTCTTATAGTTTTTTTCGTAAGGTTTTTATTTGTGCGCCTAAAGATTCTGTAAGAGATCTATCTTTTGTAGATCTAAGGTTGCACCTTAGTTCCTTTCTTAATTCTAGGATTTCTGATGGCATGCTTAGTAACTTCCGATTATTGTTTGGATCATGACGCCTGGCCCCGCCAAGTGAGGGTATTAACCGTAGAAAGCTAGCCCACACATCCACGGTTGACTGATCTTTACACTCTGTCGATCGAAGCAGAGTTTTTATATTTTTGCACAGCCGTGGCAGTGAGGACTCCGCCCAGATCAGGCGATTTAGGTTGATGGAGGTTACTATTCCCAATTCATTTGTAGCTGAAAGAAAGCATGGAACATTCCAAACCAATTCTATATGTTGAAACGAATGGTCACTGTGGAGAGTCGGTTTGATTTCGAATTTACTGACGTGCTAGCAGGGGAAGAGAGACGACCATGTGATCTATTGTGGTCGCTGATTTTGCACTGTAATAAGTGGGCATTGGCGGGAGATCGTCTTTCACTCTGCCATTTAGTACTCTCATGCACAGATGCTCTAGGGCCTCTACCATTTGTTTGCCCCTTTTATCTAGTCTTGTCTGTGCCGAGGGAAACTGCGGCTGCACTGACCATATAGCTTTTTCAGCTGCCAGTTGGTCGTCCAGTTCTGGAGTGTATATCAGGTTGGTGTTAAAATCGCCTGTCACTAAAATGTCCCATGTTGGATTGACACATCTTATCTCTTCTACCTTCTGGAGTAGTTGTTCAAAGAGAAGTGCTTTCCGATGCTTCCACGGATGAGCATAGACATTGAGGATGATCAACGGAACGTGATGGCTATTACTGAAATTGATTTTTATAGCCTGTAGGTCTGTCGTTGAGAAGGCCAGCTGATCTCTTGTGGCATGAAGTGCAGTGGAGATATATGTGGCTAGACCACCGCTTGGTCTGCCAGATTTATTTGATTTTTCGGCTTTGATGTGATGTAGAGACTAGCCTCCTAGTTCTATTGGGTCTACCAGCCATGTTTCTTGGAGTACTATTATTGCATAATTACAACTGGTCATTACTTTAAATCCATCTGTAACAACTGTTTTTGCTCCTGCGATGTTCCAAGACATAATGGTGACAGCCAGCCGTTGATCTATTTCTACTACATTGAGTGTGCTAGGTCAATTACTTCTCCTCGAGTTTAAGGTATGCGCCATCCATCTACATTCGTCCTGTACTCCAATCCCTACAGATAGCCAGTCAGTGGAAGTTTTCGAAGCATTTTCCTCCCTCTTAGATTGGCGCTGTTCGAGTTCCCCAAAATCTGGACCCAATCCAAATTCGTGGGCCTGTAGCTCCGGTTTTTGGATTACTTTTCCTCTTAGATTTGCCAGTAGGGGAAGGGGATAGCGCAGTCTAGTTGATTGAGATAACCGTATACCCCACATTTCAAATTGCTGCTTGACTGCCATAATTGATTAACAATTTCACTTGTTCTCCACATTGTCAATGTTTGTTCCGGGTCGTTTGTCAAACTGCTGGGGAGGAATTTCACTGACGTTAGATCTATGGATGTGATCTCCTTAGTTGATGGGAGATCTGCCAGAAGCCTCATGATGTTGCCCCTGTTCAGGCTATCTTGTTGGCCCCGTGATTTGAAATACGGGGTTAAAAGAATCTGCCTTGATTCCCTATCTTTTTCGATAGCATGAATAGATTGTAATTGTTGGGAGTTACTAAGTGACATTGGTCTGCTCGGCTGATCATCCCCCAGCTGGTTGTTATTTGGGAACCCTTTGTGCGTAAGTGATTGCTTTCGTAGAGTAGCATGATTTTCAAGATCCATTTTTCCTATTTGCGTATTTTGAAATGTAAATTTTGTCTTTGCTCTGCCTTTGTCGTTAAAAATTGTAACCAGCCTTGTGGGGTAGTTGTAACTTGGACTTGATATCGAGTACATTTCTCTACTGGTAGTATTAATTCTGGAGTGTAAGTCATATACTGAGTGAGATGTTTTGAGGTTCTGACTGTTGGGCTGTGCTTTAACCTCATCGCTATTTACGTCTGATTGCTGTTCATGATTCAACCATGTTCCCGTCATTATGTTAGTGGGAATTACTATGGTTTGCGCATCGGTGACTTGGGTGGATAAACCTCTCCAAGGAGGCATTTTGATGCTTGACAAGATGCCCTGTGGTATGTTCGGGAAGATTGCTGTAGATTGTAGGGCGTCAGTTTGTGCAACAGCAGCGTAGGAGAGTGGTCTTGGAGGCGTCGATTGCTTCTTGTTCCTACCAGATAAATTGATGGCTGATGTCTCTGTCTGTGGAACATATTTTGATCTTCGTTTTCCGATGCTTGATGGCCCTGATGGAACCTTCACTGGTAAATGAGCATTTGGTTGTATCGCAAATTTTTCACTGATCATGCATTTTTCTGCTCTTGAACCCCCCTGATGAGGAGCCACCACCCTCATCTCCGAAGCGTGCAAGTTTGATTGAACTTGGGGTGTTGGCTGGAGCGTGTTATTTTTAACTGACATTTGCAGAACAGCAGGTAAAAGGTCTCCGGTTGGTGAATGTCCTGAGCCATTGACTACCCCATCCCTTGTGATTTTTATATGATTTGGGGGCTGCGTGCTTTCTAGAAGCCCCGAAACCTGAGTTTGTGATTTCTGGAGCACTGAAAATATGGGGTAAGAATTGTTCTTAACATCCTTGACATGTAGTTGTTTCCTTGCCTTTACAGCTCGCTTTTTTTGTCTCTTGGATGTGGGTTTCAGTATTGGGACTGAATACTCATTTATACACTCAGATTTTGAAACCGCTGTTAGTTCCGACAGTGATGGTTCAGCTGATTCATCTATGTGAGTTGGGTTAGGGGACTTGGGGGGTCATTCTGACCCTGGCAGTCCGAGACCGCCAGGGCTAAAATGACGGAAGCACCGCCAACAGGCTGGCGGTGCTTCCTGGCCTATTACGACCGCGGCGGAAGCGCCACGGTCGTACCGCCGGGGCCGGCGGTATTCCGCCACTTTTGCCCCGGCGGTGATAATCCAGGATTACCAGTCCCCGACAGCCAGGAAGAGGCTGGCGGTACGGGGAGTCGTGGGGCCCCCTGACAGGGCCCCATGCAGCTTTTCACAGTCTGCACAGCAGACCGTGAAAAGCGCAACGGGTGCAACTGCACCCGTCACACGGCCGCAACACCGCCGGATCCATTTGGAGCCGGCTTCCATGTTGCGGGCCACATCCCCGCTGGGTCGGCGGGTGGAAACTTGGTTTCCCCCAGCCGGCCCAGCGGGAATGTCCAAATGGACACCGCAGGAATGCGGCCGCATTGGCGGCTGACCGGCGGTTACAGCTTGGCGGGCGGCGGTAGCCGCCCACCAAAGTTGTAATGACCCCCTTGGTGATTGCCTCTTTTTTAGCTGTACTGTTTGCCACAGAACCTGACGTCTTTTGGAATGTAACTTTGTAAACTGAATCACAGTTCCTGGGAATGGCTTTGTTGATTTTGTTTGTTTTGACTTTCTGTAGGATCTCTATTAAAATATTTGATAACATACTCAGTTTATCAATTATTGGGCCACAGTTGCAGATGACTTGCTGGTAATTGCAATTTTGCTCCATTGGCCGAACGGCCAGCAAGTCCAGTTTGTGATTGATGTCGGCAATATGCATGGCCATTACCTTCATTAGGTCCATTTGTAAGTCCAGTTTATCTGATTGCAATGCGAGAACCGCCGTTGAGGTATGTTGAGCGTTTAGAAGAGAGGCATGTAGTCGAGTAAGATCTCCCATCTCACAGGTAGGGTGACCTGCATGTGCTGAGTTGATGGACAGAATTTTTTTTCCCCTATTAATGGATGCCAAGGGGGTATTTTTGATAGATGTGGCAGTCAGGTTGTTTCTTATCATTGCTTCATCATCTGATTGTAGTTTGGTCAGACCACTAGAAATTTCAATGATTGAATTGAGAGTTCTCTCTTGTTGCAAAAAGCAGTGCTTCTTTTAATGCTTCCCACCACCTGTGATTGACCCAAATGTTGGTCCTTAGGGTTTACTAGGTCAAAGGTTTTTAAGTCCAATGCTTCACCCAGATCTTTATTTGTTTGTTATAGAGAGAGACTGGAGCCAAGAGTCTTCCAATCTTCCTGTAGCTGCTTCAAAGCTGATGTCTAATCTCTCATTAATCCCCCGGGTGTTGAAATTTAAGCACGGGATAGGGGTCGATTGTTGGCAGGTTTCCTCATACACAATGTAATTTTTTACCTCTGTCATATTACCAGCGAGGATTGGAGGTTCTGTATTGCTTGAATTGATAGATAGGGCGTGTTGATATGCGCCTAGAAAAGATTCCCTCTCCAGAGCGTGTACCTGAGCCATAGTCACAATTTTTCAATCTTGCAAGTTTTTATGCACTTTTGACCTGTTTTTATCCCTGAGGTTGGTTTGTTCTTGGACCAAGCAATCATTATGATCTTCGTGTGCTTGGCACTATGAAGCTTCCTGGCAGGGGAAGTCCACCCCTGATAGTTGAGTCGGCTTTGATAGCACCTCGACCCCCAACTGCCCTGAAGCCAGTATTTGCAGAACCAGTGGGGTTGGAAGACCTTTGTCAGTGTCGGGATTTGAAAAAAAAGCTGCAGCTGGATCTTTTAAAAATTCAGACTTATTAGCGACTCTTGATTTCTTAAAGTAACGCTGGAAAGGAGTGAGGGGGGCTACCAGCTGGTCCGGCCCACTGCTTTGTGGGCTCTGTGCTGAACAATTTGCTGAACACTTTGCTGGACATTTTGCCTTCCTTTGCGCCCTCCTTTGAGGTTTTAAAGGCCTGGTTTTGAACTCTGCTGGAAGCACTCTCAACATACACACACAATACATTCATATATATCAAGCATCTTCCCTCCAACAGTCCCATGCAATACATTGATCTATGTACTTGTTCACATGTATTTCAACACATGCACCACTTGTTTTTGCCTTCAAAAAGACAAATATTTGAGTGTGCGACAAGCAGTATTTCAGTGCTTTTCAATATGTCCCTTTCCTGTAAAGTAGACTCTGCTAGCTTGGAAGTGTGGATTCTGCCTGTCTATAGCCAAGGGGATTCTGAATAGAAAAGCACCTTCCTCCTCCCTTCCACAGGGTTTTGGGCTTCAGTTAACTTGACCCTTATATACGTTTCTATTATTTGTTACATATGTTGTTGTGATTGGTTGCTGGGATTAGTATTTCTATTGGCTTAAGGATTAGGGTCTGTGTTCTGATTGGTACCAGGGTTGGGATTCCTATTGGTTTGTGGTTTTAGGGTTATTACTGTGATTAGTACTAGGGTTGAGATTCCTATTGGTCTCTGTTTTAGGGTTACTGCTGTGATTGGTACTAGGGTTGAGATTCTTATTGGTCTGTGGTTTTAGGGTTACTGTTGCGCTTGGTACTAGGGTTGTGATTCCTATTAGTTTGTGGTTTTAGGGTTACTGTTGTGATTGGTACTAGGGTTGGGATTCCTATTGGTTCATGGTTATTGTTGTGATTGGTAGTCCGGACTAGGGGTGTGATTGGTTAAGAGGGCTAGGTTTGCCATTGGGTTTAGGGTTACAATTGTGATTGGTTAGGGTTAGGACTATGGCGGTCATTACAACATTGGTGGTAAAAGCCGCTTACCGCCGTGTAGACGACCGCCAACACACCGCCGCGGCTGCGGAATTCCGCTACAGCTATTATGACCTACATCTCGGAATCCGCCAAAATTCAGACACCCACACAAGTCCACCACACCAAAGGTCAGTGATAAACTGGCGAAAACAAATCCTCCACCTACAAGCCAACAGAAATACGCCGACACTACCACGACACATGAATCCACGTGGAGGTCTTTCATCCATGGTATTCCATTGGCGGTACACACCGCCGCGCTCAAAATACACACACTCTTACAAAACATCCCCACATTGGACAATTCAAAATGCACACACCTGAGACACATACACACACCACTCCCACACACCCATTACAATATAAAACACACACCCACATCACCCACAAACCCACATGACAAAAGATTCTGAAAGAAGGCCAGAGAGAGACACCACCAGCAAGAACAACAGCATCCACAGGCACACAACACCATCACCCACACAACTTCCACGCACCTCACACAACACACCACTACATAACACCACACTTATCACCACACACTCCACCCCACACATCACCTACACCACCCCATGGCACAGCAAAGACACCCCAGGTTCTCAGAGGAGGAGCTCAGGGTCATGGTGGAGGAAATCGTCCGGGTAGAGCCACAGCTATTCGGAGCACAGGTGCAGCACACCTCCATAGCCAGGAAGATGGAGCTATGGTGCAGAATAGTGGACAGGGTCAACGCAGTGGGACAACACCCAAGAAATCGGGAGGACATCAGGAAGAGGTGGAACGACCTACGGGCACACAACACCATCACCCACACAACTTCCACGCACCTCACACAACACACCACTACATAACACCACACTTATCACCACACACTCCACCCCACACATCACCTACACCACCCCATGGCACAGCAAAGACACCCCAGGTTCTCAGAGGAGGAGCTCAGGGTCATGGTGGAGGAAATCGTCCGGGTAGAGCCACAGCTATTCGGAGCACAGGTGCAGCACACCTCCATAGCCAGGAAGATGGAGCTATGGTGCAGAATAGTGGACAGGGTCAACGCAGTGGGACAACACCCAAGAAATCGGGAGGACATCAGGAAGAGGTGGAACGACCTACGGGGGAAGGTGCGTTCCGTGGTCTCAAGACACCACCTTGCGGTTCAGCGGACTGGCGGCGGACCCCCACCTCCTCCCCCACAACTAACAACATGGGAGGAGCAGGTCTTGGCGATTCTGCATCCTGAGGGTCTCGCAGGAGTAGGTGGAGGAATGGACTCTGGTAAGTCAAAGCTTTACTATTACATCCCCCACCCTACCTGCATGCCATCACATACCCCCACTCTCACCCTCACCCCCAGCACCCCAACTCCTCACAAATGTCCCAACATCACAAACCACACATCCCAACACCAAGCCCTGCATGCAACTACAAAGCATGGACACCCATCACCAAAGCATGCCCACTGCACATACCCATACACCCCCCTAAACCACCATCACACAAGCTCCCACACAGGAATGCTAGCACTGGGGTACACAGTCACCCACCCATTGCACACCATTACACACACAGATTTAACAAACATCCGTTTATACCCCTGCAGGACCCCTACCCAATGTCACTGGACAGGAGGGTCCACACATGTCCACACCACCAACAGAAGAGGCCCACAGTGATGACAGCACCTCTGTCCAACTGGATCAAGATGACCAGCCCGGACCATCGGGGACCTCTGGACAGTCGGTTCCCCTCACACAGGCACAGGCCACCACAGACCTTCCCCCCTCTGGAAACACCAGCACAGCACCCACTCAGCGGGCCCATACCTCCGTCCCCAGAACACGTCAATCAACTGTGTGTCCACCACTACAGGGAACCCAGGATAACCCACCACCCCAACAACAACAGGGACCTGGGGGCAGTGGCAGTGGGCACACGGTCCAGGCGACGGAGGCACATGAACACAGGGGAACTGGGAGGGCTGCTGTGCGACAGGGGGCGGACAGGCCAAGGGAACCCACTCTCCACAAGGCCCTCTCCTCCATTATGGGAGCATAACTCCACTCCCAGGAGACAATGGCAACAGTACTGGCCAAGTTTCAGGAGACCCAGCACATGCAGGAGGAACAGTATATGGGCTTCAGGGAGGAACTCAGAACCATCAGCTCTACCCTGGGCACCATCGTAGGGGTGCTGAAGGAAGTACTCAAGACCAGGAGGGACACTGTGGCACTACAAGGGTCCCCTGACACTAGCATGGACGATGAACTGCCCACCACCTCAGCTTGCGCTAGTGGACAGGACGCCCCGCCACAGGACCACCACACCAGCACCCCACCCCCTGCAGACAAAGAACCACCCCGCAAACGGTCCCTGAGATCCAGGAACAAGACAGAGAACGATGCCAAGACCCCCGCCAAGAAATGAAACCACCCTGATTGTCATCCTACTGTCCCACTTTGTCACCCTGTCCATAATTAAACTGCCCCAGCTCCACTTCCTATGCCCATATGGGCAATGCACCTGTGAGACTAATAGACAGGGCTCTGCCATGGACACTCCTCCGCCATCACCCCTCACCATTTCACTACCCCCTCCAATATTTTGTACTTAAATAAACACACCTAAAGCACAAAATGATCTGGAGTCTGTCTGTGATTTCGAAATAGTGTCTTAGTAATTACAGTGACAAAATGTTTTTGAAATAGTAATGTCAACATACCTATGTCACACAGCTCTAGTCCATGAGGAATTTAAGCAGATGTCACACAGTGGGACCCACATCTGTGAAACCGTAAGGGAAAGTGACAACTCAGTGACCATACACAGGAGAGGGTAGTAGTGTAAAAGTACATGTAGTAGGCAGGATTGTTTTCTTACCTGTGTTTTACTGGAAATATTGCTGGATCACTGAGTCCCTGTTGTGCATGTCTTCTTCCTCTGCTTCCTCCTCATCACTGTCCACAGGCTCCACAGCTGCCACAACACCGCCATCTGGACCATCCTCCTGCAGAAAAGGCACCTGTCGTCGCAAAGCCAAGTTGTGAAGCATAGAGCAGGCCACGATGATCTGGCACACCTTCTTTGGTGAGTAGAATAGGGATCCACCTGTCATATGGAGGCACCTGAACCTGGCCTTCAGGAGGCCGAAGGTTCGCTCGATCACCCTCCTAGTTCGCCCATGGGCCTCATTGTAGCGTTCCTCTGCCCTGGTCCTGGGATTCCTCACTGGGGTCAGTAGCCATGACAGGTTGGGGTAACCAGAGTCACCTGCAAATGGTGAGGGGCAACTGTTAGACACACACTAACCTGGAGGGATAACCCCAGACCCAGACAACCATTCCCACTGACTTGCTTCCAGGTGCTCACCTAATAGCCACACACGGTGCCTCTGGAGTTCACCCATCACATAAGGGATGCTGCTATTCCGCAGGATGTAGGCGTTATGCACTGAGCCAGGGAACATGGCATTCACATGGGAGATTTACTGGTCTGCCAAACATACCATCTGTACATTCATAGAATGATAACTCTTCCGGTTTCTGTACACCTGTACACTCCTGTGGGGGGGACCAAAGCCACAAGGGTCCCATCAATGGCACCTATGATGTTGGGGATATGTCCCTGGGCATAGAAATCACCTTTCACTGTAGGCAAATCCTCCACCTGAGGGAAAACGATGTAGCTCCGCATGTGTTTCAGAAGGGCAGACAACACTCTGGACAATATGTTGGAAAACATAGGCTGGGACATCCCTGATGCCATGGGCACAGTTGTTTGAAATGACCCACTTGCAAGGAAATGGTGCACTGACAGCACCTGCACTTGATGGGGGATTCCTGTGGGATGGCGGATTGCTAACATCAGGTCTGGCTCCAACTGGGTACACAGTTCCTGGATTGTGGCACAGACAAGCCTGTATGTGATTATCAAATGTCGCTCCTCCATTGTCGACAGGTCCACCAACGGTCGGTACAACGGAGGATGCCGCCATCTCCTCACATTTCCCTGGTGCCTATGAAGGAAAACAGCAAGCACAGAGTCAAACAACTCAGAAGTACGTACCCACAGTTTACACTTAACACCAATCATACACAAAAGGTGGCCTGTATATATGTTGAGACTAGGCCTATGGATGTGTGACGCAGTTGAAAATGAAGCCATGTAGGCCCCTGAAATGGCAGCTGCCTGACCTGTAAAGTGGGACAATGGGATGTGAGGTAACTGCACTGGCATTGTACACCCTTGCGGTAGGCGGTCGGAGACTGCGGCGCAATGCTGCATTGGTTAACATTGGACCCTATGGGTCCCAGGAGCCAATGATGATGTACTCCGGTGGTGACGGTACGCACCGCCGCCGACGTGACCGCCGCCGCCGTGACTGCCATTTTCTATCTGTTCAATCACTCGATACCTGATCTTCGACAGGAGAGGACCTACACTGCAAGTGTTGCTGTGACCTCGGTCTGGAAGAGACAATGGCTTGTGCGTCTGGGGAAAGGGCCCCTGCCTTCACATCGGAGGAGTTGGAGAAGCTTGTGGATGGGGCCCTCCCCCAGTACACGCTACTCTACGGTCCTCCAGTCAAACAGGTAAATACACAGGGAGCATGTTGTATGGGCTATGCCTGTGTGGAGAGGGCTGGATGTAAGAAGGAAGGGGCAGAGTGCTGCGTGCATGAAAGACGGTGAATGCATGTGCCACATGGCAAGGGTAGGGATGGGGGCCAATCACTTTGACGGTGCAGTTGGTAATGACTTCTCTTCTTCCCCTGTACATTTCATGTAGGTCAGCGCCCACCAGAAGAAAAATATTTGGCGTGCCATCGCCAAGGACGTCCGGACCCTGGGGGTCTACCACAGACGGAGCACACACTGCCGGAAAAGATGGGAGGACATTCGCCGCTGGAGCAAGAAGATGGCGGAGGCTCAGCTGGGGATGGCCTCCCAACGTGGGAGGGGTGCCCGTCGCACCATGACCCCCCTGATGTTCCAGATCCTGGCGGTGGCCTACCCTGAGTTGGATGGGCGCTTGAGGGCATCACAGCAGACACAAGGGGGTGAGTACACACTCATTCTGCTGACTTTGCGCGCAGTGGAGTTGTCTGGGTGGGGGAGGAGGGCTGTGGGTTTCCCTAGGCCAGGGTGAGTTCCGTAGGCAAGGCCCCTCCGTAAGGCAGGCCATGTGGCACCCCACTCCACCTCTGTAGACTGCCAAGTACAGCTATTCATGCCCCTGTGTCATCTATGTGTGAAGATGTCATCCATAGGCTTCTAGGCCATTTCCCAGGAATTGAACAGTGGAGCCCAAAAGCGCGGTGTAGTGCAGGGGGCTTCTGTGTCTGTCTTGTCCGACAACGGTAGCGGTAATGCATGCACTCAACATGTCTTTCTTCTATCATACCCCCCCTTTTTGTGGTCTCCCTGTTCTTGTGTGCATTAGCATCATCAGGCGGAGGAGCAGTGGCACCAGAGCACAAGGGAGCTGCATCCCACATGGCCCTGGAGGGCTAGACTACGGACTCGGAATTCACCAGTGGGACGGAAGGCGAGGGGAGCTTCACGACGGGGACAGAAGCTGACACCAGCGACACGGCCACGTCCTCTGATGGGAGCTCCCTTGTGCCTTGTGGCAACATCTGTGCCCCCGCATCTACAGGTACAGCTGCCACCCTCCCTACCAGCACCGCCCTCCCAGCAGCCCCTCTGCCTTCGCCCCGTGCCCACTCACCCAGGAGGGTGGGCATCACCTTCGCCCCAGGCACCTCAGGCCCTGCCCCAGTCACTCCTGCTGCCCTCAGTGAGGAGCATAAACACAAAGGAACGGCAGGTAGGGACAAATCAGCTGAATAATTCAAGAAAACAGTGCTTAATTCTGGTTCTTTTGGGTTAATTTCTTTCCCTTGTTTATTTCAATTATTCAAAAAAAAGGGGATCAGCTATTGTTGGTCAGTAAACATTCAATCACCACAATAATACAAACATACATGATATATACATAAGAACAACACTCACAATTATGACAAATGATTAAATATCAGCAAATTGACGGTATAAAAAACGGAGGAGGGTTATGCCTCACATATTTTCATATGCCATCCACCTCACGACAGCCTCCAGCGCATTCACCTGCACCCAAAGTCACCAAACTTACACCTCCTACTACCACCACCTCTTCCTCCACTCCCAAACCCCCTCCAGCTACCCGTCCCAGTGTGTCCAAGAAATATGTCATGTCCAGCCTTGACCTTTTTTCCACACCTCCCCCATCCCGTCCATCTCATAGGTCCCGAAGTAGCACCTCAGCCACAACATCTCCGGGACCAGTGGTGCCTGTAGTCACTGGTATGTGGAGTGCAACGGCCACCAGGACAACCAGTGTGGCACGGAGCCACAGCACAGCCAGTCCCCCACCTGTGAAGCATCAGAAGTTGGCCAGTTCCCGGCGGGAGAGGGGGAAGACTCCAGCCACCAAAGCCGCTCCCAGGTGTCCCGGTGGCAGTGTGGAGTCAGCTGTGACACCTCCCAAGGTGGGGAAGGGCCACAAGAAACCCGGCAAGTCTGGGAAGAGCTGCACGGCGGTGGAGACCGCCATCATCCCCGCTGCCCAGGCGGCCACCGCCAGCCCCAGCCCAGCTGCCCAGGAGGGCACCGCCAGCCCCAGCCCAGCTGATCCATGAAGGACCGCCAGCCCTGCTGGGCCATGAAGGACCGCCAACTCAAGCACTGCTGGGCCATGAAGGACCGCCAGCACAAGCCCCGCTGGGCCATGAAGGACCGCCAGCACAAGCCCCGCTGGGCCATGAAGGACCGCCAGCACATGCCCCGCTGGGCCATGAAGGACCGCCAGCACAAGCCCCGCTGGGCCATGAAGGACCACCTGCACAAGCCCTGCTGGCCCAGGAGGGCCCCGCCAGCCCCAGCCCAGCTGATCGGTGAATGACCGCCAGCCCCAGCCCCGCTGGGCCATGAAGGACCGTCAGCACAAGCCCTGCTGGTCCATGAAGGACCGCCAGCACAAGCCCCGCTGGGCCATGAAGGACCGCCAGCACAAGCCCCGCTGGGCAATGAAGGACTGCCAGCACAAGCCACGCTGGGCCATGAAGGACCGCCAACTCAAGCACCG
Organism: Pleurodeles waltl; assembly: GCF_031143425.1. Lineage (NCBI taxonomy): Eukaryota > Metazoa > Chordata > Amphibia > Caudata > Salamandridae > Pleurodeles > Pleurodeles waltl. The sequence goes on along the minus strand of NC_090444.1, from coordinate 1,454,171,703 downwards.
CTGGGCCATGAAGGACCGCCAGCACAAGCCCCGCTGGGCCATGAAGGACCGCCAACTGAAGCACCGCTGAACAGGGCACCGCCAACTCAAGCACCGCTGAACAGGGCACCGCCAACTGAAGCACTGCTGAACAGGGCACCGCCAACTCAAGCACCGCTGAACAGGGCACCACCAACTCAAGCACCGATGAACAGGGCACCGCCAACTCAAGCACTGCTGAAAAGGGCACCGCCAACTCAAGCACCGCTGAACAGGGCACCGCCAACTCAAGCACTGCTGAACAGTGCACCGCCAACTCAAGCACCGCTAGCCCATGAGCGGCAGGGGCACTGATGCAACTGGGTCCGTCACGGGGTGAGTGATGCAATCTGGGCACCAGTCCCCCTCCAGAACCAGTGGAGACATCCATGCACTACCTCTGTCCTTCACAGGATGAAGCACTCTGGGCACCAGTCCCACTCCAGAACCAGTGGAGACATGCATCCACTACCTCTGTCCTTCACAGGATGAAGCACTCTGGGCACCAGTCCCCCTCCAGAACCAGTGGAGACTGTTATCCACTTGAGAGACTGTGGCTTTGCACTCCCCAGGATTGAACAGTGGGCAACCCACCCACTGTAGGGACTTGAGAGACTGTGGCTTTGCACTCCCCAGGATTGAACAGTGGGCAACCCACCCACTATAGACTTGAGAGACTGTGGCTTTGCACTCCCCAGGATTGAACAGTGGGCAACCCACCCACTGTAGAGACTTGAGAGACTGTGGCTTTGCACGCCCCAGGATTGAACAGTGGGCAGACCACCTACTGTAGAGACTTGAGAGACTGTGGCTTTGTACTCCCCAAGATTGAAAAGTGGGCAGACCACCCACTGTAGAGACTTGAGAGACTGTGGCTTTGCACTCCCGAGGATTGAACAGTGGGCATTGAGCCCCCGCGTGGATCTGGCATCGTGCACTCATCCGGCTGAGGTGCCCCCCCTTCCCTTCCCCCTGAGGTGCCTATTGTATTTCTATCTGATGCCCCTGCAGTGTTCTCTCTGTTTTGATCGGGTATCGAGTGTGGGCCTCGCCCATGCATATTGGGCCCAGTGGTCCACGGACTATAAATGGTGTAATACCTGGACTTGTATTATTGGTGTATATATTTGTTTATAGTGTATATATATTTTGGAGTACTGGATTTTAATGGATTACAATCGTTACAATCATTTCCTTTTGTCTTTTCATTCTTCCGGGGGGCTTGGGAGGTGTAACTGTAATGTATCAACATGCATTAGTGTGTGTGTTGTAGTGGGTGAGGGTGGGGGTGGTGGTGTTGCGTGTGTGTTTCCCTGTTTTTCCCTCCCCCTCCTCTGTGTCGTTGGTGCAGTACTCACCGTGGTCTTCGCCGCCGGTGTTCGTGCTCCTGGTAGAGGAGCAGGAAGACTATCGCAGGTAGAATTTGGAGTTCCGGTTCCATGGTGTCCTCGTTCCTCGTGGGGTGTGTAGAGGTGAGTGTTTTCCCTTCGAAATTCCTGTTTCCGCCGTGTTTTTATCTGCGGGGAATCCGCCCCGGTAAAGGTGGCGGATTGGCCTGTCATAATAGTGTGGGCGGTATATTGTCTCCCGCCTGTCTGTTGGAGGTGACCGCTGCGCTGTTTGTTTGTACCGCCGTGGCGGTCTGAGTGTTAAAGTGGCTGTCTTTGTTGGCGGTTTCCACCACAGTCGGAATTGCAATTTTTTTATCGCCGGCCTGTTGGCGATCTTACCGCCGCTTTAACACCGTCCGCCAGGGTTGTAATGACCACCTATGTTTCTATTGGCCAATAGGGCTATTTAGGCCTAGGGCCCAAGGCACCTCAGCCTGGGCATTGAGGATAAGGGCCGAGAGGACAAGAGCAGTTGCCTATTTGGGCCTGTTGGGACTGTTCAGGCCTAGGGCCAGAAATGCTGCCCATTTTCCCATTTATCAGAAAGGACCTTATTCCATCCATATCCTCTAACATCCAAACACAATATCAGCAAAGACATCAACTAATGCACCACTCACAGACCTCATACAGATTGCAATGTCTCATCAACCAGTACAAAACTGCACATACCACAACTATACACACATCCACCACAATATATCAGTAAGACACCTTCATTCTCACACTAGACACTACTCTATCCCTTCCCACTATCAAGTTCTGCAATCACCCACACAGCACAAAACCACATTAAACACACATTATATATTACTTTCAGCAATCCAGATACACTCTGCTTGTTCATACAAACCAACTGCACTATCCTCTATTTGCTCCTGCCAGACCCCTTTTATCATGACAATACCTAAACCAAGCCTTCCAACAAACCATCCACAAACACCCTCCCTGACTCTTCACCAATTACACCCCAAAACAGCAACATTCATTCACCTGTCTCTCATTAATTGCACAATTGAAAGCCTTACATTGTGATCCACATGCTCCTCCACCACCCGTAACCCATACTCCTTCCACACTAAACAGACCCAAACAAAATAACAACATGCCACTGTTAACAACTTCACACCCCCTTGTCACAATAAGGCTACTCTACACTACTCTACACTCATCATGTCCCTCTCAGCCACCAAGGCCTCTACCAACACACACAGACCCACCAAAATGCCTCCTATGCCTGCTGGAAGAAGAACACTATATACAAAAACAGGACTCTTGTGACCCTCATACAGTTATCATAACTAACAACACACCTGCTACAAGCTCAAGATATACTGCTCACCCTTCTCCAAAACAAAACAACACCACCATAAACACACATTTTCTAAACTGTCTGCTCATAAATGCTCGATCACTCTCACAAAACAAGCACCACTTCTACGGCCTGCTCACTGACACACAACCTGGCTTACTATTTGTAACACAATCCTAGTTGGGAGATGACATGGCCCCAGTGTTGCATGAAGCTGTTCCTCAAGGCTAACAAACCATCACACAAAACCATATAGGCAAGAGAGGAGGTAGACTAGCTATTATATTCAAACAAGAATTAAATCTCTGTAAAACAGACATTTCCATTAAAGGTTGTGAGTCCCTCCTTACCAGATGCAGCCCTACACCAACTTCCTCCTGTGACTTTCTCCTCCTTTACAGACCTTCTCCTAACAATTCAACATTCCCATACACTTTTCTAGATACAATCTCAAACCCTATAACATTATACTCAAACCTATGCATTCTTGGGGAACTAAACATTTTGTTTCACAAACCCAATATGTCCCATTCAAAAGCTATTGCCATTGGCCTAGTCATATTGAACCTACATCGGATTGTACACAATCCCACACACATTGCTGGACACATCATAGATGTCATTTTTGCAAACCTGAAATGGTTACCATTTAAAGCATCACACCAATCACAAGGTCAGACCACCATTAGGTAACCTTCTGACATAAAACACCACATATCAATACACCCCACAGCACCTTACATGCATGCATCTATCAACCATGGAGCAAACTCAGTTTTGAAGACTTAGAAATGCAAATCATAGCCAACACAGATCTAGACACAGTTAATTGTGTTTCAAAACTTTGTGAGTGACTACAAGAAGCTTTCGATATCCTAATACCACTCAGAAAAACTAAACAGGGCAAAAGAAAACCAACATATTGGAGAAACACAGAACTTAAAAATATAAAGCAACAAATCAAGAGGCTGCAACGGACACGGCTCAAAACAAACAACATTAATGGCAAACTTCAGCTACACAAACTTGACAGAACATACAAATTATCAATCAAAAAAGCTAAGAAAATGTACTAAGATAGAATTCTAAATGCTAAATCTGCTACTAAAGAATTTTATAAAATTCTCAATGAATTTAAAAAAACTTAAATGCATAGAAGGAAGTCATCCCAGTACTCAAGATTTCACAAACAAACTGGCAACTCATTACACAACCAAGGCAGACACACTGGACTCCTATTTAAAACAGAAGAAAACCATCAGCACCAACACATTTCATAAAATCCCCTCCAAGGAGGAACCAACGCAGCCTCTGTACGCCTTCATACAAATATCACAAGGTGAATATATAGATTGGTCAAAACAAGCAGGCCTTCCAGCAGCCGTTCTGACCCTTGTCCACCGCACATCTTCAAGAACATTTTTTTATCTACTTCTGCTGCCACACCAGTAAGAAGAATCATCAATAACTCTTTAACTACAGGAACTTTTACTGATGACCTGAAAAAGACATACAAATGTCCATTATTAGAGAAACTTAGACCCGCATGACCCCAACAAGTACAGACCAATTAAAATGGACCTTTCCTGGACAAACTGATAGAAAGAGCAGCATTTGTCCAGATGTCACAATTCATTGAAGACAACTCCATACTTTCAGCCTACCAAAGTGGATTCTGCCCAGGAAGAGGCACTGAATCGGCACTCATAGCAATCTGGGATGATCTTAAAAATACAGTCAGCCTCAATGGAGTTGCTACACTACTTCTCTTGGACCTCTCAGCTCCCTTTGATACTGTTGACCATGAAACCTTAATTCAAAGACTGCACAAAGCCGGCATAGAAGGGATTGCTCTCAATTGGATTACATCCTACCTTCAAAACAGAACTAATATTATCTATTCTCTCCTCTTCTCATCTAAACCGTACCTCACAAAAGCAGGGGTCCCCCAAGGATCAATCGTCTCACCTATGCTTTTCAATATCTACATGATGTCATTAACGCAAATGATCAATGATTTTCAACTCACATACTACAACTATGTAGATGACACACAAATACTACTGAAATTAGAATGCCCCAAAGACATTGAAAACTCACAAAACGTCAGTTGCCTCAAAGTCATTGATCATTGGACGACTTGGACCCATCTCAAACTTAATGCTTCCAAAATAGAAATGCTCACATGTGACGACTGAAAAATCTTGACCCACTGTGTGCCTCGCCTGATGATCTGGGACCACTTCCTCAAGTATCCATGGAAGTTAAAAAGCTTTGAATTACCATGGACTCCAAGTTAACAATGAATGCCCAAGTGGACAAATTAGCATGATCAAGCTTCATCACCTTGAAGATTCTGTGACGCATCTTCTCCCACCTCGGATTTCCACACAAGGTGCAGGCTACTATCTCTCTTGTACTATCTAAACTGGATTATACAACAGGCCTCTACCATGGATCATCTCTACCTATTATGAAAGCGCTACAACATATTCAGAACTCAGCTGACAGGCTACTATTACATGTAAAGCCACAAGTCCACATCTCCCCTGCCTTGAGAGTACTACACTGGCTGCCAGAAGATCCACCTTCAAGCTGCTTTGTATCACCCACAAAGCTATACATGGAACAGGACTGCTTTTCATCAGAAACAAAATAACCAAATAACTATCTTATCTTCAGAAGATTACTCAAGAGTCGGCTCTAATGGTCATAACTACCATATTCAAACAGCAATGGACTGCATTTGCCTGTGTTGATAAATATTTGTAATCTGATTATATGTATAGTCTAGATATGTATAGTTCTTTAAGAAATATGTATAGTTACTACTTAATAATAAATTATACACATACTCTTTAAGCCTGTTTAACACATGTATATTTTTATATATATATATGTATATATATATATATATATATATGAAAGAAAAGATGTCCTGATCTGCGTGTTACGGCGCACTTAATTCTCCGGTGGTGCTGGTTTGAGGCAGGACAACCATATTTTCAAAAAACAATATTCTCTTTCTGTTTTAGCAAGAGAAAACCGCACTCTGTCGTTGTGCCAAAAATACCTTAACTTTTAATACATTAGTGAGATCATAAACAAATAAACAGGAATCCCCTGACGCGTTTCGGTCTCACCAGACCTTGTTCACAGGTGTTTCCTGTGTGCTAATTTCGGCGCTTAAAATAAAGTACTCCAAAGTAACAGAAAAAATACTCAAGTTACACCACTTATCAAGAGTTACTCCATAACATCACTAAATATATATACTTTAACAAAGAAAAATTAAACGTTTTTCTATATACATATTTACCAAATTGTAACGGTGTTTTGACTACAATCCAAGGTGTTTTTCACTGAGTTCCACATTGCATTCTGGTATATGTAGTTTATAGCATTTCATTCAATCAAATTATTTTTAAATATAAGTCATAAAATCTTGTTTCAGCGACTAATGGAGACTTCAAAACTATTTCTGAGGTGTGTTAACAAAATATAGGGGCCCTCATTAGTTTTTAATTTATATTCACATTGGATTCATATTCATGTATTGCATGTTACCTACAATAGCACAATCCCCAAAGTTTCTTTTAAACAAGGCCCTCGCTAAATCCTGCACCTCTGATGGAAGAAAATTAATGTTTGGGTATTATTCCTTCAGTCAATTTATATTGATAGCACCAAAATTGTATGTCTATCTGACAAATGACAACGGGAAAGAAAGCATCTTATCAATTGGTGGAAATGACATAAAATAAATGAATGGCAACATCTTATGAGCTATGACAACTCTTATAGGTGTACAAATAACTCCTCATCCTGGTTTAAACCTAGCGGGGTGAGAGATCGGATATCAAGTATATGTCTGGATTCTAGTTGACGCCATTTCTTTTCTCTGTCACCACCGCGTTCTGATTTTAGTACCTGATCAATTACATAGAATGTCATGAGTTCCCACTTGCTATCATGTTTCTGTTCCATATGTCTCGCTGTTGCATAGCTCCTATCTATATTGATAGTTGCTCGAATATGTTCTAAAATTCGCTTTTTAGTCTCACATATGGTACTGCCAACATATTTCAACCCACAAGGACATTCAATCACATATACTGTGAATCGACTTTTACAGTTCAAGTGTTTACGTATCACTCTCTCCATGCCAGTATTTGTTGAGTACTCTTTCTTATTCACCCCAATTTTACATGCCTTACAGCTGCTGCACTTCCAAAAGCCAGTTTTCTGTAACCAGTTTGCTTTTGTAGTTTGGAAATGGCTGGGCGATAATTTATCCCTTAAGTTTGCTGTTCTTCTGAAAGTCATTAATGGGTATTGTCTTGTTGAATAAGAAAGAGTACTCAACAAATACTGGCATGGAGAGAGTGATACGTAAACACTTGAACTGTAAAAGTCGATCAGAACGCGGTGGTGACAGAGAAAAGAAATTGCGTCAACTAGAATCCAGACATATACTTGATATCCGATCTCTCACCCCGCTAGGTTTAAACCAGGATGAGGAGTTATTTGTACACCTATAAGAGTTGTCATAGCTCATAAGATGTTGCCATTCATTTATTTTATGTCATTTCCACCAATTGATAAGATGCTTTCTTTCCCGTTGTCATTTGTCAGATAGACATACAATTTTGGTGCTATCAATATAAATTGACTGAAGGAATAATACCCAAACATTAATTTTCTTCCATCAGAGGTGCAGGATTTAGCGAGGGCCTTGTTTAAAAGAAACTTTGGGGATTGTGCTATTGTAGGTAACATGCAATACATGAATATGAATCCAATGTGAATATAAATGAAAAACTAATGAGGGCCCCTATATTTTGTTAACACACCTCAGAAATTGTTTTGAAGTCTCCATTAGTCGCTGAAACAAGATTTTATGACATATATTTAAAAATAATTTGATTGAATGAAATGCTATAAACTTCATATACCAGAATGCAATGTGGAACTCAGTGAAAAACACCTTGGATTGTAGTCAAAACACTGTTACAATTTGGTAAATATGTATATAGAAAAACGTTTAATTTTTCTTTGTTAAAGTATATATATTTAGTGATGTTATGGAGTAACTCTTGATAAGTGGTGTAACTTGAGTATTTTTTCTGTTACTTTGGAGTACTTTATTTTAAGCGCCGAAATTAGCACACAGGAAACACCTGTGAACAAGGTCTGGTGAGACCGAAACGCGTCAGGGGATTCCTGTTTATTTGTTTATGATCTCACTAATGTATTAAAAGTTAAGGTATTTTTGGCACAACGACAGAGTGCGGTTTTCTCTTGCTAAAACAGAAAGAGAATCTTGTTTTTTGAATATATATATATATATATATATATATATATATATATATATGTATACATATATATATATATAAATATTTATATATATGTATATATATATATATATATGTGGGTGGGTGTGTGCCTGTGTGTGTATGCATGTGTCTGCATGTGTGTCTATATATGTGTGCGTATATACATATATATGTTTATATTATTCTATGCTTAACATATTCATAGGTCATTGCATATCCCCTAGATAAGTTGTTATTAGATACTTATGAATCCCTGCTTCTTTGTTATATCACAATGAGCAACTGTTATCTTGGCTGTTTAACCTCAAGCATTTCGCTATTGAAAAATTGAGGAAAAATAAATGAATGTTAGAAAAGTACACTTATTAATTAACATCAAATATTATTAATCTTGAAAGTCTGTGCAATATAACTTTACTTATCATATTATTACAGCCATTATTATAATCCTTGCACATATATTCCCTTACTATGTATTTACATATCTATTTACTTATTACTCTAATCCTACTGTCCTAGAGAAAAAATTAATAGAAATAAATAAAATTACATCTTTAAATAAAAAATAATAATTAATTAAAATAAAGAAATAAAAAATATTATAATTTTTACTCTCTCATAAGCTTTACTCTCCCCATCACCTTATGTCTCTATCAATCTATCCTCCAACCCCTCTCTGACTCATCCCAAACCCATTTTACTACTTTGATCTCCAAAATAATCTTGCCTAAGCTCTTCCCTCCTTCACCGCATCTAGCTCACCCCAAACCTCAGTTTACTACCATGATCTCCCAAACAACCCTACTGAATTCTCCTTTATTTATCTCACCCATTTGACTCATTCAAAACCCATTCTGCTACTATGATCTCTGTAACCCCTTTGCACAGACTCTTCCCTCCGCCATCTCTTCTTCACTCATCCCAAGCCTCATCCTAGTAGTATAAAATCCCAATTAAAACTTCTGAATTCTTCCCTCCTCCATTCCTCCATTACTCTAGTCAATCCAACTAACAAACTCATATACCCTCTGCTCAAATTAAGTCATACTCATACTGATACTGTACTCATATTTCCCTATACTAATCCACCACTAATTCCTTTTGAGTTCCGGATTAGCATGCTACTTGCAGAAAAGTGCGTTGACGCCTCGTCATGGACAGTAAGCTCTATAAAAATACAATTATAATTCTACACTGTAAAACACAAATTTGCACCATTGCGCGAAAAAAGACGGATTCAGGTAATACATGATTTTGTGCAGTCTTTATGCCCGGCGGATGAGACCCTTCCCAGCCGCGGCATCAGAACTACTGCATGGTGCCTTGTCAGGCCTTGTGTGAAATTCATGCATTGGCAATGTTTCGATTCGAAGCATCAAAAAAATGACACATTTGTTGAAAACATGACCATTCTGACCCAGACTCTGCCATGCTACAGACCAGGAACTGTGATGTGACTTTCAATTTGCCTCATGTTTTTCTGTCTGTGCTTGGTAGAGGTTGTGTGTTGGCTGTGCTATAGACTTTCTTGGTGTTTTTTGCAGTTGTTGTAGTGTCTGTCGTGCCTGTAGTGTCCCTAACGTTTAAGTTGTGTTTTGTGATTGTCTATTGTATTGTTTTGTGCTGTGTATTGTCTGTTGTCTGCTTTTTAGAGTTTTACTAGGGGTAACTGCGTGTTTTTAACTTTTAGGAGGTTCTGGGGTTGGATTGTGTTCGGGGAGGGACATGTTGGGGAGGGCATGGGCATGCCACATGAATGAGACGGAGATTGTTGGGTTCCTGTGGCTCATAAAATACCACTCACTGAAAATGATAGCCACTTGTGGATAGGTTATAAAGGGATACCTAATGAAGGAGAGGAAGACCAGTTAGGAGAAGGTGTGGCAACACAGGGGGTGACATCCTGAGTTACCTTGGAGTCATAGTTGGTGATGTACACATATTCTGTGAATTCTTCTCTGTGTTTCAATTTGCCTATAGATGATTTGTATTCAATGTATCTGTGTCTCACATATGTTTTTGAGTCAAAGTGCTGTGCCCCCACCTAACTGTGTATAAAAGACGAAGCATGCCACAGAGGCATTAAAACACTGGGCCGTTATTAGCCCACACAGGTCAGTGGCCCTATTATACAAAGTGCTCACTTCCTCTGTTTGCACCACAATGCACATGAAAACAGGTGTGCTGTGCGCAAACAGTTAAAGTGTGCCCCATTATATGTAATGACCTGTCCCCAAGACAGCCCCAAACTTGCTTACCTGAAAAATGGAACATGTTTAAAGGAGCTGAGCTGTGTTTTACTGTGCAGATGCCAAGTCACATACACTTTTAATGGTGTTTAGAGCTTCAGGCAGGTGCAGTGAGGGACTTCACCCACCTGCAAGAGGATGTCTGGAGGGGTCCTGAAGATCTCCTTTACCCCCTCAGGAAGACTGCATTAGGGGACACATTGACAGTGCACCCCGGTTTAGGGGAGGCACTGTCCGTGCCCCTTCTGACAGCTTGTTTGCCTCAGTGCCTGTGTCTAACATACAATGGAAGCACAGAGGTAAAGAGATTTCCTCATGTGTATGTGACCACATCCACATGCAAATGAGGTAACATGCTCTGGTGATTTCACTGGCGCTATATGTGCACCAGTGCTTTCTGTATTATAGAAAGGCCTGCACAAGTGTTTTCAGCCCTTTCAGTAATACAAATGTGTACTGGTGTGCATAAAGAAGCATCACATGCCTGCTGCACCCCCAGGCCACTTTTCTGATACTGACCCAGGCAGTGCATGGCAGCTCCAGAGGTGCTTCTTGCACCACAAGTATTTGTCAGGTAGTTTTGTAACCGAGCATTACAGATCATAAGTAACACACAGATGTTTCCGAAAAACTCGGTGGGAATGCAATTCACAAGTTATGGGGCAGGGCAGTTTAACAAGGCTTCTGGCTGTGCTGTCCAGCATCAAAATGAAAGTGAAGGATTCACCTGTAGTCATGACATATGAGGCTTTATATTGCTTTGTGCCCTAATTTGTGCTTGTAGCAAACAAAGGCAATCTTTCACCATGGTGCAGGGGTGTCTGCATTGTTGACACAATTGTTTTTGTACTGGAAGGAACATCTTCCTGCAGAAAAACATTCAATGTATGTGTTTTCTTTTCCCTATGTGTGCAGTGGAATGCACATATACAATACTGAAAAATACAAAGAAAAGTGTTGATGATCCTCTTCCTTATGTCTCCCCTGGGAAGGCATGCAGGAATTATGCCTTCCCTGGTTTACACAATCTTGCAAATCTGGGACGGTGTCAAGCACATTTTGTTTTGCTTTTAGACAGCAACTGTAAAGAACAAGAAATGGCTCCTTGTTGTAAAGTAAGGCTACGCTGTGCTTTGTACTACCTTACCTTCCTCCATACCTATGAAGGCAGGCCAAGCCACACATAGGCCCTCTTTTCAACCCTGGCGCTCGGTGATAAAGTGGCGGTAATAACACCAACAGACGGGTGGTAATTACCGCCCAATTATGACCATGGCATAAACAGCTAAGACCAACAGCCACTTTAACACACCGACCTCCAGGGTGGAATCAACAGGCACCACGGCGGTCACTGCCTGCAGCCAGGCGGAAGACAATGTACTGCCCACCATATTATGAGAGGACAATCCGCCACCTTTTCCGGGGCAGTACCAATGACATCAAAAGCCTGGTAGAAACAATGCACAGAAGGCAAAGGACTAATCTGTGGAGACTCTAGGAACAACCACGCCACCATGTCTTCCCCATGCTCTTCTACGTGCTGCTCCACTACGAACTCCAACAACGGTGAAGATGACTGCGGTAAGTACAGCCACCTAGCACACAAGGGAGGGGGGAGAGAAAAAGAGAGTGACACACACACGCAATATACACACCTCCACACCCAACACCATACGCACAAGCAGATGCAGTAACCTAACATATTTACCCCGTACCCCTCAGGAATAATGCAAGGACAACTACAATAGAGTATAAAGAGTGTAATAAGAAAAAGTTGTAGCAAAATGTGCATCCAAATTATAAATTATATACATATTTACAAATGAATGGACACTGCCCAGCCCTCAATATTCGTGGGCCACAGGGCCACATCACAAAGTCCAATGACCCACCTCACCCCTGCCACAAAACAGAGAGAACACTGCAGGGACATCAGTTAGAAAATAGGCAGGCTCCTCAGGGGAACAGGGGACGGGGAATGGGGGGCACATCAGCTGGAAGATGGTACAATGCCACTGGTCCTGGAGGGGGCAACATGCCCAGTGCTCTGTCCTGGGGAGTGCAAGGCCACGGTCTTTCAAGTGGGTGACTTACCCACATCCTCTGGAGGGGGCAACATGCCCATTGCTCTGCCTGGGGAGTGCAAGACCACAGTCTCTCAAGTGGATGGCTTCTCTACTGGTTCTGGAGGGTGCAACATGCTCATTGCTCTGTCCTGGGGAGAGCAAGGCCACAGTGTCTCAAGTGGATGGCTTCTCTACTGGTTCTGGAAGGGGCATCGTGCCCAGTGAGCTTCATCCTGGGAGGATGGGGTGAGTGGATGCCATCTCCACTGGTTCTGGAGGGGGCATTGTGGCCAGTGAGCTTCATCCTGGGGAGGATGGGGTTAGTGGTGGCATCTCCACTGGTTCTGGATGAGACATCATGCCCTGTGAGCTTCATCCCGAGGAGGATGGGGTGAGTGGATGACATCTCCACTGGTTGTGGATGGGGCATCATGCCCTGTGATGCAGATCTTGGGGTGTGCAAGGTCACAGTCTTTGAGGTGGATGTCAAACCCATTGGATTTGTAGGGGCCAGGCTGCACAATAGCCCATGGATGCAGGACTACACACTGTCCACCGGCGGTGACGGCTGTTCACTGGTGGCAGTGGTGCTGGTGCTGCTGCTAGTAGTGGTTGGGGGAGGCTACAGCCCATCCCCTGCAGCCTCGGAGGGATGCCCACTGGTGCTGGTGGCGGTGCTGCTAGCAGAGCTGGTAGTGGTGGGGGAGGCTTCAGCCCATCCCCTGCAGCCTCGGACAGCTGCCCACTGGTGCTGCTGCTGCTGGTCGTGGTGGGGGGAAGCTCAAGCCCATCCCCTGCAGCCTTGGATGGCTGCCCTTTGGTGATGCTGGTGGTAGGGGGGAAGCTCCAAGCCATCCCCTGCAGCCTCGGATGACTGCACCACCATGGTTGGTGGTGTGGGCTCTGACTGAGTCCCAGCACCAAGACCCTTGCCCACACTGCCTGCTGGTGTAGGCCCCGTGCCCTTCCTGCCAGCAGCTGGGTATGGCTCCTTGCCCTTCTTTCCTGTGGCACTTCGGGATAGCTCCTGGCCCTTCTTTCCTGCAGCACTTGGGGATGGCTCCTTGCCCTTCTTTCCTGCAGCACTTTGGCCAGGCACCCTTTCCGGCTGGGTGACTGCTGGTCGGGATCCTTTCCCACCTTGTGTTGCTGTGCCTGTGAACTGGATGGCTGAGGTGCTTGCCTGGGTCTTGACCACCCTGGCCTGATGTAAAGGACGGGCGCGGAGGGGTAGCGAAGAGGTCAACGGTGGAGAGGAAAAGCTTCTTAGGGACATTGGGGTGGGAAGAGGAAGAGGGTTTAGGAGTGGAGGAAAAGGGAGTGGTTGTAGGCGGTATTAGTCTGCTGTGTTTGGGTGCAGGTGCATGGGCTGGATGCTGTTGTGAGCTGGATGGCTGTTGGGTGTCTGAGTGCTTTCGTCTGCGTACTTTGGGAGGAGCGGGCACACACACAGTTGGAGAGGACACAGGTGGTGACTGCCAGTGAGGGGTGTGTACTGATAGATGTGCTGGTGATGGGGGTAGTGGATGAGGATGTAGTGCATGCAGGTGTGAGTGGAGATGCAACTGGGTGGGAGGTGGAGGAGGGTGCCACAGTGGAGGCAGTGGATGTTGGTATGTCTGCATCTGGATGGTGTTTGTGTGAGTGCCTCTGGGATGACGTTTGGTGCTTGTGTTTGCAATGTCCACTCTTGTGTGTTGTCCTGTGTGCATGCTTGTCTGCCAGTTTGCTTGGGATAGGTTGGGGCGAGGGGAATGGGATTGGGTAGAGGAAGTTGGAGGGGGCAGGGTGGAAACAGGGACAATGGCTGCCATCAGAGAGGAGGCCAGAGCCTGGATTGATCTCTGTTGGGCCACCAAGCCAGTGTGAATGCCCTCTAGAAATGCATTGGACTGTTGCATTTGGGCTGCTAGCCCCTGGATGGCATTCACAATGGTTGACTGCCCAACAGAGATGGATCGCAGGAGGTCAATAGCCTCCTCATCAGGGCAGCAGGGCTTACTGGGACAGGGCCTGAGGTACCTGGGGCGAAGGAGATGCCCACCTCCCTGGGTGAGCGGGCATGGGAAAATCACTGAGGGGTTGCTGGAAGGGCGGTGCTGGTACGGGGGTGGCAGCTGCAACTGTAGCTGGGGTGGGCACAGAGGTGTCCGCCACCACCAGGGAGCTTCTATGGGAGGAGGTATCTGTGTCTGAACTGCCCCCTCCATCCTCTGCCGTGGTGCTCCCCTCGGCCTCTGTCCCACTGGTGCCCTAACCGTCAATGGATTCAGCCTCCTGGGTCCTGTTGGATGCAGCTCCCTCCGTCGCCGGTGCCTCTGCTCCTCTGCCAGATGATGCTAATGCACATAAGGACAGGGTTACAAAACAAAAAGGGGGGTAAGAGACAAAGGATACACTGGTTCAATGACTGCACCAACACCACAGTTGGCAAACACATCACCGTTACACAGAGGGAACAGGCTTAAGCACTATGCATTGCACTACCAGTGATATGGCTAGTCACTAAGGCAAGATGAATACGCACCCCACCAACTGCAGCACTTCTGGGACCCATGATGCCCTGGCTGAAATGGACTGCTAACAAGCTAAGTTACCTGTATTTGCCATACACCTATTATACCTTCAGATGACCCACGCTGCAATGTCTGGCCTGGCCTTAGGGCCACCCACTAACACACATCCACCACTCGAATACCACCCGACCAGCCAAAATATGTATTGATACCCACTGTAGTCACCCACTTGTGGCTGCTGTGATGCCCTCAAGCGCCCATCCAACTCAGGGTAGGCTACCGCCAGTATGCGGGCCATCAGGGGGTCAGGGTCCGACGGGCACCCCTTCCTTGTTTGGAGGCCATCCCCAGCTGGGCCTCCACGGTTTTCTGTGCCCACCCTCTCAGGTCCTCCCACCGCCCCAAGGGTCTGCACGTCCTTGGCAATGTCATGACATATTCCTTTCTTTTGATGGGTGCTGACCTGCAGAGGCAATCCAGACAGGAGAACCCCATTAAACAAACAGTCCAGCCTGTTACACAAATGGCCCACCATACCCGTTTCCATCACCGCTTGCACACACATAGGCCGGCGCACAACATGTACACTGCCAACAGACAATCCCCCCACACCCCACCCACCCTTACACAATGCTTTCACACAGATCTCCATGCATCCTTGCCACATGCATCGTGGCCAAGGTGTACTTACCTATTGGTCTGGAGGCCCTTACAGCTGTTTGTACTGGGGTAGGACCCCATCCACCAGTCGCTCCAACTCCTCCGAAATGAAAGCAGGGGTTCTTTGCCCGGTCATACTGGCCATGGTAGGTTTCAGACACAGGTCACAGCAGCACACGCAGTGTAGGGCTTCTCCTGTTGAAGGACAGGAAACAAGTGAGGATTGAGATAGAAAATGGCAGTCACGTCTGTGGCAGCATACACAATCACCACCGGCGTAGATCCCCATTGGCCACTGTACTCCATAGAGCCCCATATTATCCAATGAGGAATTGCACGGTGGTGCAAGACCGCCTTCTGCCACAACATCCAATGTCGGCAGAGTTAGCTCACTTCCATCTGTCACTACATACAGGACAGGCGGTCGCCATTTCTGTGGGGACAAGCATATCGACAGTTGCTGCATCATAGATTAGATTGGCACATACTTTGCCATTAACACTGTTCCAATACATAAGTGCACCATGTGGACTTCTGTTGTGGTTTTGTTATTCAAATTGTGACAGCCTACTCAATATTGTGTCCCTTAGATTCTTACTGCTGCGGATGAATGGGAGGTGGAGACATACCCCCATGTACAGACCCCTTGTGGGCTTAGCTACAATGGAAGACTGGCACATTATGCTCGCCTATAGACTGGACTGAGCCACAATCACAGAGCTGTGTGCCCAGTTGGAGCCAGACCTGATCTCATCTAAGATCATCCAACTGGGATCCCCCTTCTTGTGCAAGTGCTATCAGTGCTCCACTTCCTGGTGACAGGTTCTTTCCAAGTGACAGTGGTCTTGGCAGCAGGGATGTCTCAGCCAATGTTTTCAATCGTGCTGGCAAGAGTGTAGTCTGCCCTGATAAAACACAAGTGCAGCTACATTGCTTTCCACTAGGTGGAATATTTGGCCACCGGATTCTATGCAATGGAACATATCCCCAATATTATTGGGGCGATTGACGGGACACATATTGCGTTTGTCCCCCCGCCAGAATGAACAGGTGTATAGGAATCGTAGAAGTTTCCACTCACTGAATGTGCAAATGGTGTGCCTGGCGGACCAGTACATCTCCCACATCAATGCTAAGTATCCTGGGTCGGTGCATGATGCCTTTGTCCTGGGAAATAGCAGCATCTCAAATGTGATGGCACAACTATAGAGGCACAGGGTGTGGAAAATAGGTGAGCCACTGTATGTTAGTGTATGCCTCTGGTGTTGACCCCATAGGATTGTTTGTGGTTAAATGCTGTCCCTCAATACCTGCAGATGACTCTGGCTACCCAAACCTATTGTGGCTGCTGACCCCTGTGAGGAATGCCAGGACAAAGGCTATAATGAGGCGCATGGGCGAACCAGACGGATCATCGAGAGGACATTCGGCCTTCAAAAGGCCAGGTTTAGGTGCCTCCATCTGACAGGTGGATCCCTGTGCTACTCACCCGAGAAGGTCTGCCAGAGAGTTGTGGCATGCTGCATGTTGCACTACCTGGCCCTCAGGCACCATGTACCTTTTTTGCAGGAGGAGGGGACAGGAGATGCCCCTGTGGCTGCAGTAGACCCTGATGACAGTGAGGATGAAGAGGCTGAGGATGAGGATGTGGACAACAGAACATCAGTTATCCATCAATACTTCCAATGACACACAGGGGAGACAGTGAACTTCGCATTTCTATGACTATTGGTGTATTCAGTGTGGCTGTGGCATGATGGCATTAACTTCCTTTTACCTCTACATACTGTCACCTATGGTTTATAATTTTACAGATGTTGGTGCTATGACAACTGTGTACTGATGTGCTAACTACAGCCAGCTACAGGTAATTATTTATATGCTCTCACAATGTACAGTTCATTTGCAATGGATGAAACTGTTTCCATAAATATACTTTTTAAACACATGACATACAAGTAGTTGAGTTGTGTTCAAGGGTGTTTATTTTAGTGCCAACAAATTGAGGGAAAAGTGCAACGGAATGGGGTGATGATGGAGAAAAGTCCAGGGTATTGTTCCAGTCTGTTTGTAGCACCGATGCAGTGTCCAAGTAGCCATAGGAAGGGGAACAACAGCAGTTCAAGGTGGACAAGGTAACTGAGTGGGACACAAGGGGGACAATCAGGAGAGTCTCATTTCCTGGCGCTGGTCTTGGCAAGTGTCTCTGGCTTCTGTCTAGGTCATAGGGAATGTTTGCTGGGTGGTTCACCTTCTGCAGGAGGAGGGATGCTGGTGGTCTGCGGGTCCTGTGGTGGGGCCTCCTGCCCACTAGGGCTGGTCAATGGACTGGCTAGTGGAAAGGGGCCGTTGGTGTGATGTTGCCTCCCTCATGATGTTGGCCATGTCTGCCTGTACTCTTGGTATGGAGATCAGGGTGGTGTTAATGGCCTGCAAGTCCTCTCTGATCACCTGATACTGTCCCTCCTGCAGCTGCCTGTTTTCAAGGATCCGGCCCATCTTGTCCTGGGTATGTTGGTAGGCTCCCAGGATCTCGGAGAGTGCCTCATGGATACTTGGTTCACTGGTCCTGTCCTCCCCCTGGTCCACAGCAGCCCTCCCAGTGTCCCTGTTGGCCTGTGCCTCTGTTCCCTGAAGGGTGTGCCCACTGTCACTGACCCCAGGTCCCTGATTGTCTTAGTGTCCCTGTACGGGTGGGCACACTGCTGATTGACGTGCCTTGGGGACAGAGGTGTGTGTATGCTGGGTGGGTGCTGTGGCATTGGATCCTGATGGGGAGGCTCTCCTGGTGGCCTGCCATTCTCGGAGCCGCTCCGACTCCCACCGACCACACACGCAACTTAGGATTCATCTTGGACTCCTCATTATCCATGACCCAGCAAGTCAAAGCCATCTCCTCCTCCTGCTTCAACACTCTCTGCATGCTCCGAAAGATCTACAAATGGATACCCACCAAAACCAGAAGAACAGTCACTCAAGCAGCAAACTGGACTGCAGCAATGCCCTCTATGCAGCAACCACAGCCAAACTCCAGAAGAGGCTGCAATGCATCCAGAATGCCTCTGCACGGCTCATCCTGGACATCCCCCGCCACTGCCCCCTCACAGACCACCTGAGAAACCTGCGCTGGCTCACAGTCAACAAGAGAATCACATTCAAACTCCTCACCTACGCTCACAAAGCACTGCACAACACCGGACCAGAATACCTCAACAGACATCTCTCCTTCTACACCACGACCTGACATCTCTGCTCCGCCAACCTTGCCCTTGCAACCGTCCCACACGTTCCCAGAACTACAAACGATGGTAGATCATTCTCGCACCTCACCACCAAAACGTGGAACACTCTTCCCACCCACCTGAGCCAGACCAAAGAGCTCCTTACCTTCAGGAAACTTCTTAAGACCTAGCTATTCGAGCAGTAGCAGCATCCCCACTCCCTTTTTCTCCCCCGCTCAGCGCCTTGGGATCCTCACAGGTGAGTAGTGACCTTTACAAATTCCTGATTGATTGATTGGTGGTCTGTGAGTGGGCTAGGGTGACCAGCTGCCCAGTGTTCCCTGATGGGCTAGGTAGGACATCTAGATCCAGAAGTCCAGAGTTACAGTCATCACTGGGGGAATCTTCTGTTGGGGGACTGGATAGTCGTGGCACCTCTTCTCCACTGACATTGGCTGGGGTACCTATGGGGATGTAAATGATGTATTATGCTTCATGTGTATGACATTTGTACATCCCTGGCTTCCTCTCTATCGTTGGTGTTGCCCTGCCACCTTTTGCTTGTGTATGGTGATGTATTGTGGGATTGTTATTTTCCCTATGCTGTGCATGCTTTAGTGATGGGTGCCCATGCAGGGCTGGGAGGGCTGTCTATGCATTGCTATAGCATGCAGGGCTTGGCTTTGGGGTTAGTCATATGTGTAGGTGCAGTGTGTGGGATGTAGTGGAGTGATGGGAGTGAGGGTGAGGGTGTGAGATGGCAAGCAGGTATGGAGGTGATAAGTAGTAAATATTGACTTACCAGTGTCCAGTCCTCCAGCTACTCCAGTGAGTCCCTCAGGATGTAGTAATGCCAAGACTTGCTCCTCCCGTTCTGTGAGCTGTGGTGGAGGAAGTAGGGGCCCATCGCCAGTCCTCTGTATGGCGAGCTGGCGCCTTGCTGCAATGGAACGTACCTTCCCCCATAGGTCATTCCACCTCTTCCTGATGTCGTCCCTTGTTCTTGGATGCTGTCCCACGGCGTTCACCCTGTCCATGATCCTCCGCCATAGCTCCATCTTCCTTGCAATGGATATCTGCTGTAACTGTGCTCCAAACAGCTGTGGCTCTACCCTGACAATTTCCTCCACCATGACCCTCAACTCCTCCTCAGTGAAATAGGGGTGCCTTTGTTGCGCCATGGGTTTTGTGTGGTGTGTGTTGGTGAGAGTGTGTTAAGTAATGTGGTGGGGTGTGTAATGTGGGTTGTGTGAGGGATGTATGGGTGTAAGTGGTGTATGTCTAGTTATCTAAGTGGTTTTGGTGTCAGTCTGGTAGCTATGATTTGTAATTGTAAAGGGATGTGGGTAATGTGAGTATGTGTTTGATAGTGGTGTGGGTGTGGTGTGTATATGGGTATCAGGTGCGTGTTTTTGGTATTGGCCAATGTGGTGTTGTTTTGTATGTGTGTTTCCATTCTGAGAGCAGCGATATGCACCGCCATTGGTTTACCGCCATTGAATGTCCGCCATGGTGATTTGTGGGTCATAATGTGGTGGGCGTTGTTTTGTTGGCATAACAGTATGCGTTTTGGGACCGCCAGTTTAGCTCTGACCTTTGGGCAGGCAGATTTGTGTATATGGCTGTATTCTGGCGGATTGGTGTGTGTGTCATAATATGGCAAACGGATATTCGCCACCGTGGCGGTATGTTGGCATCTGTCAGTGTGGCGGTAGGCACCATTTACCACCACTGTCATAATGAGGGCCTATGTCACTTGCCCTGGGGAAGGGGAGTTGGGGAGAATGTTGTTTGATTACAGATCAATCCACTTCGCGTTGCCTAGATATGTCATATAATTGTGTAAATGTGAGTAGGGCACCCTTGGGTTGGGTAAAGGGCCTAAACGCCAGTCACTGGGTTCTCCGGTACACTGTTAATGGATACCACACTAAATATCAAATTCCTCACATGGATTGTTAGGGGGATTCGATCCATGATTAAGCGTCATAAGGTATTTTCATTTCTGGCGGGGTGTCCAAATAGCGATGCGGCAAAAGACACATGTAGATGACTTTGAGGGCCTGCCCTCCTGAAGCGATGGAGAGGCCAGGTATATTATAACACTTACTCTGCTTTTGCCAGAGGAACCTTGATATAGGTCAAACATGGGGTACCATACCAGCACATGGCGACTATGATAGACCAACTGGGAGGATATACCATAATTATTGGAAAGCTGATGAGAAGGAGGTCTTACTAGGCAGTATCTACGGCCCCAATACCGACCACAGGGGATTTCTAGCATTCGTTTCTGAATGGCCGGCGGCACACTTAACGGGACTGGTATTGCTGAGGGGGGACAACTGTATAGCAGACACAACATTAGATAGGGCACTCCTAACTGCGTGAGAGGCAACAACGGTTGTAGGAGGCTGGCCTGTTTTGTAGTGGGTACCTAAAGGTACTTACACCTTATACCAGGTCCAGTTATCCCATATTTTTAAAATGTAGGCAGTGTTCTAGCAATTTAGGCTGTCTAGAGGTAGCTGTAGCAGAGCAGCTTAGGCTGAACTAGGAGACATGCAAAGCTCCTGCAATACCACTATAGTAACACAGTACTTATACACAATAAAAGACAATACTAAGGGGCATATTTATACTCAGTTTGCGCCGAATTTGCGTCGTTTTTTTCGACGCAAATTCAACGCAAAACTAACTCCATATTTATACTTTGGCGTTAGATGCGTCTAGCGCCAAAGTTCATGGAGTTAGCGTCATTTTTTTGCGTGAACACCTTCCTTGCGTTAATGATATGCAAGGTAGGCGTTCCTGTCCTAAAAAATGACTGCGATGCATATGCGTCGTATTTATACTCCCGGGCAAAAATGACGCCCGGGAGTGGGCGGGACTAAAAAACCTGCATTTGCGCTGGATTTTAGCGCCTGGGTCAGGGCAGGCGTTAAGGGACCTGTGGGCTCAGAATGAGCCCAGAGGTGCCCTCCCAAGCCCCCAGGGACACGACCTGCCACCCTTGCCCACCCCAGGAGGACACCCAAGGATGGAGGGACCCACCCCAGGGACATTAAGGTAAGTCCAGGTAAGTATTATTATTATATTTTTTTTTTGTTGTGGCATAGGGGAGCCTGATTTGTGCCCCCCTACATGCCACTATGCCCAATGACCATGCCCAGGGGACAGAAGTCCCCTGGGCATGGCCATTGGGCAAGGGGGCATGACTCCTGTCTTTGCTAAGACAGGAGTCATTTCAATGGGGGATGGGCGTCGTAAAAAAATGGCGCAAATCAGGTTGTGGCGATTTTTTTGCCTCAGCCTGACTTGCACCATTTCTGGACGCCCATATGCCATTTTCCCCCTACGCCGGCGCTGCCTGGTGTACGTCGTTTTTTTTAACGCACACCAGACAGCGCCGGCGACTAACGCCGGCTAACGTCATTCAATAAATACGGTGCCCGCATGGTGCTACGGAATGGCGTTAGCCGGCGCTAATTTTTTTGACGCAAAACTGCGTTGGCGCAGTTTTGTGTCAAAAAGTATAAATATGGGCCTAAGTGTTACCAAAAATAAAGGTACTTTATTTTACTGGCACAAGGCCAAAAATATCTTAGAGGCAATACTCCTTCTGGAGGTAAGTATTATGCACAATACATACACTAGTAACCAAAATCAGGTAAGTAAACAGTCATATAATAGTGCAAACAGTGGAGAATACAATAGATTGCCATGGGGCAACACAAACCATATACTAAAATAATGCAATGCGAATGTCAAATTCCCCTATAGACAAATGTAGTGTGTAGAGGGGTGCTGGCACTGTAAGAAAACACCAGAGGTAAGTAAAGTACCCCACCCCAGAGCCCAGGAAAGCAGGAGTAAAGTACAGCAAGTTTCCTCAGGACACACTACAAATTTTGATAAAGGATTTTCCAAGAACCAAGCAAGACTGCAAGCAACAAATGATGGATTCCTGGACCTGAAGACCTGTGGAGAAAGGAGACCAAGTCCTGAAGTCAAAAAAGAGTCCAGGAAGGACAGGAGCCACTGCCAACCTAGAAGGAGCTACAAAAGTGGATTCTCCGGTCAGAAGAAAAGTACAGAAGAGCACCAAAGAAGATGGCCACGGGATCCTGCTTTGTGCAGGTGATATCCCACATTGAGTTGTTGGATGCAGGCTATTTGTGTTGCTGGATTCCGCCAACAAGCCTTGGTTCAAGCATGTATGCGGTTTGCATCAAAAAGGAGCTGCCTGGACCCAGGAGGGACCTGCGGGTCTCAACTTGGACAACAGAGGGGGCTCTCAGCACTTCAGAAGGTCCTCAGAAGGCCAGTCAGCACCCATGGGAGTCCCAGAACATGGGACAAAGAAGATGCATAGTGCAGTCATCACAGCACTACATTGGAAGGTCCCAGGCTGCCGGAGAACAACTCAGGGATGGAGTGCTGGGAACCTGGGCTACACTGTGCATGAAGGATTCTTGGAAGAAGTGCAAAGAAGTCCACGAGCTGCAGAAAACGCGGTGCACAGGGGTACTATTGCAGCACAGGGAGGAAAGCTGTTACTCCACCAAGTGTAGACTGCTAGAACTTTGGACAATCTGGATCAATGTGGCCCACAACCTGAGTTCCAGGTAGCATGCTCGTAATCAGGAGAGGTGTCCCAGTGTACTGGTTGATGTCGCAGAAGGGTGCCCGCAGAAGCAGGGAAGTGACTCCGTCACTCCACGGGGGATTCCTTCTGTTCTTCCGGTGCAGAGTGAAGACGGGCAGTTCTCAGAGTGTGCACACCTTGGAAACTGTTGCAAAAGCTGGTTGGAGCTGAAGTTGTAGGTCACAGGAGTCATCCTAGATACTTTGTTGCATTTACAACAATTCCTGGAGCAGTCTGCAGTTGATCTGAAGTTGGTCAGAAGCTGAAGCAGGGGATGCAGAGGAGTCCTGTAGGAATGTTGCAAACCGAATCTGAGGAAACACCCAGAGGAGAGACCCTAAATAGCCCTGAGAGGGGGATTGGCTACCTACCCAGGTATGCACCTATCAGAAGGTTTCTCTGACGGCACCTGCTGGCAATGGCCACGCAGAGATCTCCAGAGGATCTCCAGACCTTGGAATCCAAGATGGCTAATGACAGGGACACTCTGGAGGCGCTCTGGGCACCACCCCTGGGGTGGTGGTAGAGAGGGGAGTGGTCACTCCCCTTTCCTTTGTCCAGTTTCACGCCAGAGCGGGGCTGGGGGTCCCTGAACCGGTGTGGACCGGATTATGCACCTTTTGTGCCCTTCACAGCTAACCCTCCCAAGCCTGTAACACCTATTTCCACAGGGAGAGGGTGTAACACGCTCCTCCTAAAGGAAGTGCATTATTCTGCCTTCCTAGGATTGAGCTGCTCAGTTCCCAGGAGGGCAGACACCTGTCTGTGAGGTGGAAGCAGCTGGGGCTGCAGTGGTAAACTCAGAGAGCTGGTTTGGCAGTACTGGCTGTCCATGGTGGAGATTCCATGATACATGGGATTGGCCCCCCAAAACCAGATTTGGTAATGGTGTACCCGCACTCACGAAGTCCAGGGAATTGGCCCTGGACATTATGGGGGCACCTTTGCTAGTACCCTCACACACAGTAACTTTGCACCTTGCCTTCAGTAAATGAAGGACAGACATAAGTTACCTTAGTGCAGTGAAAATTGCTGTGACATAGTGTGTGCAGGCTCAGTCCTGATGAAAGATTTGTATGAGCTCCTTATGGGTGGCAAAATAAATGTTGCAGCCCATAAGGATCTCCTGGAAACCCAATGCCCTGGGTACCTAGGTACCATATACTAGTGACTTATAAGGGGGATCCAGTGTGCGTAACAGAATTGGAAAGTGGAGTCACTAAAGTGTAGTGACAACTTTGGTAAGTAGAGAGAGCATAAGCACTGGAGTTCTAGTTAGCAGAACTTCGGTGACACAGTTAAGCATACTGACAACACACATAGGCCACAAACTATGAGCACTGGTGTCCAGGCTAGCAGGATCCCAGTGAGACAGGCAAACACACTGACAAACAGGCAGAAATTGGGGTAACATGGGAAGAAAGATGGTACTTTCCTACAATAGTGACAATAAATAGACTGCGCTGTTATGACTACAAGGCCTATCTAGCACGTACTCACGCAGAGAGTGATCTCGCAAGTTCCCTACTGTCATGGTTAGGGAATCCAGTGAACAGAGGGTCCGTTATAGTTCAACTAACACATCCTATGGGGTGCAGCATATACTCCCAGGCTGCAATTAATTGAGAATTTCATAAATATTGTGCTGACCTCTACACAAGCAAGGTCCACATAACTGAGGGTGAGATCCGCACCTTCTTATCACACCTCACACTCCCTACTATATCAGAGCAAGAGGAGACGGAACTGAGGTGGCCATCACCATTGCAGAGATGAAGGCTGCCATAGCCAGTATGGCGCGTACTAAACCATCGGGTCCAGATGGACTCCCAATAGAATTTTATGTGGCATACATCTCAAAGCTGGGCCTGCGACTGGTGACCGTCTACGAAGAGGCTAGGGTATGTTGGACTCTACCTGCATCTGCCCGAGATACCCTGATCATTCCTTTGCTGAAACCGAGGAAACCACCCCATGGACGCAGCTTCCTACAGTTCCCTGTTAATGCTATCAGTTGATGATAAGATATTGAGGAAAACTCTAACGATGCGCCTCATGCGACACATGCCGCACCTGATACATATGGACCAGGCTGGGTTTATACCAGGGCGTCAGACAGCGATGAACATACAGCGCCTCTTTTCTCTGCTTCATAGTGATGCTTATGATAAGCAAAGGGCGATGATATTTGCAATTGATTTCAAAAAGGCTTTTGATAGCCTATAATGGCAATACCTATATGAGGTGCTTTGCAAATTTGGGCAGAGTAACCAGTTCATTGCATGGACGAGATTACTTTATACTGACCCGATGGCCAGAGTTTGCACAGGCAGCGCTATCTCAGAGAGCTACCGGGTGGCGAGAGGGGCTAGGCAAGGCTGCCCTCTCTCCCCCCTGCTTTTTGCATTGCCAATAGAACCGCTAGCTTGTATGACCAGGACGGGAAACACTTATGAAGGTATATCCGTAGCCGGGCAGACTCACCACATTGCTCTGTAGGCTGATGACCTTCTTCTCTTCTTGAAAGATGCAGGAGACACATTTCAGAGAGCTCACAACTTATTAGAATGATTTGGAGATGTATCCAGTTTCTTTCCTACAATGGAAGGAAGGACTGGTCCCCCAGACCTTAGAGACCTACAATGGTAGTCTAGATGTCTGCCATACCTAGGAATTCAAATCTATAACGGCGACCCGGACTTGCTTGAAGGCAATGTTACACATATTCTGCGAGGATTTCGCTGTACTATGGCCTTCTGGGGCACCCTGCCACTGTCAGTGGCAGGCCAGGTGGCACTTCTGAAGATGATAGTGCTACCCTGTCTCTTGTACTTTTTCACAACTCTCCCAGTGTGGATCCTGAGAACCATCTTCAAAGAATTTGAACTCCATGGTCACACGATTTCTGTGGGGGGCAGGCAGGCGGCGATTGGTGCTCATGGTACAACAGTGACTATTCGAAGAAGGAGGAATGGCCACCCCTGACTTTGAAGCTTATTATTTAGCAGGCCAATTACAGTGTCTGACCAGATGGACAGCAAGTCGTATGATGCTGGATCGTGAGACTACCCCATTCACACTAGACCTGCACTCGCTGACTAGGGTTGTCCTTCATCTCGGCCCCCCCACCTGCCTCTAGCTCCAATGATTTAAAAGTTATACACAAATGCTGGCAGCCGCATCTCGCTATAGCATGACCTGCTGCACCCTATGCACCTGAAATACCACTGATGTGAGTGCTGACACTGCCGCATGGAAGGGACTGGAGGAGACTCTTGAGATGGGAGGCAGCAGGAGCAACCACCATGGGCACCCTATATGAAGCAGATTCCCTGCTACCCTTCAAGGACTTCCGCATTAGGTATCAAATCCCTGTGGGGCACTTCCTGCTCTACAGGGCAATCACTGAGGGGATTGCCAGACATTGGGAAATGGGAAGGACAGAACCTCCCACATCAGTGGTGACTCAATACTTGGTGAGTGCCACAGGGACTCATATGGCCGTGGCCTGTCTTTATAGAAAACTAGATGCACACTATGCCAGCCACTGACAACCTTTAAGCAGAAGTGGGAAGAAGATTTAGGATCCCCTATTACAGACGTCCTCTGGGAGGAGATCTTAGCTTGGACTCTGCAAACCTCTAGGAACACCTGATTCAAACTGATCAATATATATATATTAACAGTGGAGAAAACAATAGATTGCCATGGGCAAGGGGCAACACAAACCATATACTAAAATAGTGCAATGCGAATGTCAAATTCCCCTATAGAAAAGTGTAGTGTGTAGAGGGGTGCTGGCACTGTAAGAAAACACCAGAGGTAAGTAAAGTACCCCACCCCAGAGCCCAGGAAAGCAGGAGTAAAGTACAGCAAGTTTCCTCAGGACACACTACAAGTTGTGATAAAGGATTTTGCAAGAACCAAGCAAGACTGCAAGCCACAAATTATGGATTCCTGGACCTGAAGACCTGTGGAGAAAGGAGACCAAGTCCTGAAGTCAAAGAAGAGTCCAGAAAGGACAGGAGCCACTGCCAACCTAGAAGAAGGTACAAAAGTGGATTCTCCAGTCAGAAGAAAAGTACAGAAGAGCACCAAAGAAGATGGCCACGGGTTCCTGCTTTGTGCAGGTGATATGTTAACATTTGTTTATGTAAAATATTAACTGTATATATTAATTTTATATTTAACAATTTATTTAAATATATGATAGTAAATTATTTCTTAAATGGTTTATAAGGAAAACACCAAAAGTAAATGTTTTTGTTTATTGACTATGTAGATGAAGTTTAAAATAATGAGGTTTTATTTAAAGGTATATTCATTTTTAAATGAAAAAAGGTTATTGTTAGAAATGGGGTCTTTGGTTGGCAGTCAGCTTACCCCCTGTCCAAGCAAGGACCCTCACTTTAGTCAGGGTAAAAGAGAATCACCCTCAGATAACCCACACTCAACCCCTTGGTAGCTTGCACAAGCAGTAGGCTTAACTTCAGAGTGCTAGGTGTAAAGTATTTGTACCAACACACACAGTAACTTAATGAAAACACTACAAAATGACACAACACAGGTTTAGAAAAATAGAAAATATTTATCTAAACAAAACAAGACCAAACAACAAATTCCACAATAAACAAGTCAAGTTATCACAAAAAATACCAAAAGAGTCTTCATGTAATTTTAAATACACACTAACGCTGTTAATGTGAAAATATACCTTGGGTGCGTCAAAAATAACCCAGCACGGGCGAGTGTGCGTCAAAAAGGGCATGCGAAGCATCGATTTCACTCACGAGCGAGACCTTGCGTTGTTTCTCCTTTAGTCAGGTCGGCGTGTGTCGTTTCTTCTCTCTGCAGGAGAGCAATGTGTCGATCCGGTCTGCACTCTCGGGTCTGGGCAGGCCTTGCATAATTTTTACATGCCCAGTGGTGTTTGCGTCTGAAATCCAGCCACCCGATGATCCAAAAACCACGCAGCGTGGTTGCAATCTCACCAGCCTCCATCAGTGATGCTGCGCATCGTTTCTCCAGCCACAGGAGTTGATCTTCCGGTCGCATTGCAGACGAGTGTCGATTTTCAGCCGCAGATCGGAGTTGCGTTGATCTTTTCCCTGCATGCCGGTCTGTGTGTGGATTTCTCACTCTTGTCCTGCCAGCTTCTCCTTTCAGGGCCCCACGAACTGGATGGGCACCACTTGGCAGAGTAGGAGTCTCATCAGAGGCTCCAGGTGCTGGCAGAGAGAAATCTTTGCTGTCCCTGAGACTTCAAATAACAGGAGGCAAGCTCTAAATTAAGCCCTTGGAGAGTTCTTCACAAGAAGGAAGGCAACACAAAGTCCAGTCTTGTCCTCTAGCACAGTCAGAAGCAGCAATTGCAGGGTAGCTCCACAAACCACAGTTACAGGCAGGGCAGCTCTTCTTCCTCATCTCTTCAGCTCTTCTTCCTCAGCTCTTCAGCTCTTCTCCACGCAGAGGCTCCTCTTGGTTTCCAGAAGTGTTCTAAAGTCTGTGGTTTTGGCTGTCCTTCTTATACTCATTTTGTCCTTTGAAGTAGGGCTACGTCAAAGAAAGGTCTCTCTTGTTTGTGAAATCCTGCCTTGGCCAGGCCGCAGACACACACCAGGGGGTTGGAGACTGCATTGTGTGAAGGCAGGCACAGAGCTTTCAGATGTAAGTGACCACTACCCCACTCCCTCCTAGCACAGATGGTTCATCAAGAAATGCAGACTACACCCCAGCTCCCTTTGTGTCACTGTCTAGTGAAAGGTGCAACCAGCCCAACTGTCAAACTGACCCAGACAGGGAATCCACAAACAGGCAGAGTCACAGAAATGGTTTAAGCAAGAAAATGCTCACTTTTCTAAAAGTGGCATTTTCAAACACACAGGCCCTCATTCTGACCCTGGCGGTCGGTGATAAAGCGGCGGCCAAGCCGCCAACAGGCCGGCGGTCTAAAATATGCAATTCTGACCCTGGCGGGAACCGCCAACACAGCCCGCCGTATTAACACTCCGCCCGCCACGGCGGTACAAACAAACAGCGCGGCGGTCCCCGCCAACAGCCAGGCGGCAGACAATGTACCGCCCACCCTATCACGACCCACCAATCCGCCACCTTTTCCGGGGCGGGAGCACCGCCGATAAGAACACGGCGGAAACAGACTACGAACGGGAAAACGCTCACCTCTACGCACTCCACGCGAGATTCCGGCAGTATGGAACCAGAGTTGCAGGTCATCCCCGCACTCCTATACCTGCTCATATACCAGGAGCACGCCCGGCGGCGCGGAAGACATCGGTGAGTACTGCACCTACGACACAGGGGAGGGAAAAGATTACCGGCACACACCCACCCACCCACACCCACTACAACACACACATCAATGCATTCCCACAGATCACTGTCACAACCCACAAACCCCCCCCTCCGAAATAATGCAAAGACCACAAGAAGAGATCATAAACGGGCAGATATATTGAAATATGTACACCAGTAATCCCAATAAATAAATAAACTATGTACAAAATATACACAGCTACTAAATGTAGTCCAACCACTGTCCGTGGATCACAGGGGTCCTGTGCAAAGGGGCAAGGCCCAGTCCCACGACAAGAACTCCACGGAGAGAACACTGCAGGGGCATCAGAAAGAAAATAGGACAGGCACCTCAGGGGGAAGGGAAGGGGGGGCACCTCAGCCACTTGAGTACACGACGCCAGATCCACGAGGGGACTCCATGACCACTGGGCCATCCTGGGGAGTGCTAAGCCACAGTCCAAACAGTCCATACAGTGGGTGGCCTGCCCACTGGGCCATCCTGGGGAGTGCAAAGCCACAGTCCATACAGTCCATACAGTGGGTGGCCTGCCCACTGGGCCATTCTGGGGAGTGCAAAGCCACAGTCCATACAGTCCATACAGTGGGTGGCCTGCCCACTGGGCCATCCTGGGGAGTGCAAAGCCACTGTCCATACAGTCCATACAGTGGGTGGCCTGCCCACTGGGCCATCCTGGGGAGTGCAAAGCCACTGTCCATACAGTCCATACAGTGGGTGGCCTGCCCACTGGGCCATCCTGGGGAGTGCAAAGCCACAGTCCAAACAGTCCATACAGTGGGTGGCCTGCCCACTGGGCCATCCTGGGGAGTGCAAAGCCATGGTCCATACAGTCCATAACAGACCCCACTGCCACTGGAGGAGGCAAGTTGGCCAGAGGACATCCTGCAGCCCTGCCCGAGATAGATCCTGCCCTGCCACGTCTGCCAAAGGGCCAGCGGTTCTTGCCTTGAAGGGCCCAGTTCAGCGGTTCTTGAGACGGCGGGGCCCAGCGGAGCGGTGCTTGAGACGGCGGGGCCCAGTTCAGCGGTTCTTGAGACGGCGGGGCCCAGTTCAGCGGTTCTTGAGACGGCGGGGCCCAGTTCAGCGGTTCTTGAGACGGCGGGGCCCAGCGGAGCGGTGCTTGAGACGGCGGGGCCCAGTTCAGCGGTTCTTGAGACGGCGGGGCCCAGTTCAGCGGTTCTTGAGACGGCGGGGCCCAGCGGAGCGGTTCTTGAGACGGCGGGGCGGAGCGGTGCTTGAGACGGCGGGGCCCAGTTCAGCGGTCCTTGCCTTGAAGGGCCCAGTTCAGCGGTTCTTGAGACGGCGGGCCCAGTTCAGCGGTCCTTGCCTTGAAGGGCCCAGTTCAGCGGTTCTTGAGACGGCGGGCCCAGCGGAGCGGTGCTTGAGACGGCGGGGCCCAGTTCAGCGGTTCTTGAGACGGCGGGGCCCAGCGGAGCGGTGCTTGAGACGGCGGGGCCCAGTTCAGCGGTTCTTGAGACGGCGGGGCCCAGTTCAGCGGTTCTTGAGACGGCGGGGCCCAGCGGAGCAGTTCTTGAGACGGCGGGGCCCAGCGGAGCGGTGCTTGAGACGGCGGGGCCCAGTTCAGCGGTCCTTGCCTTGAAGGGCCCAGTTCAGCGGTTCTTGAGATGGCGGGGCCCAGTTCAGCGGTCCTTGCCTTGAAGGGCCCAGTTCAGCGGTTCTTGAGATGGCGGGGCCCAGCGGAGCGGTGCTTGAGACGGCGGGGCCCAGTTCAGCGGTTCTGGAGACGGCGGCTGGTCTATGGCCAACTGCTCATTGCCTGGTGGTGCCCTCCTGGGCAGCGGGGATGGTGCTCCTTCAATGCCCACCTGGGCTGTGGGTGGTGGGGCCCTCCTGGCCAGCTCGGCTGGGTCCTCCCTGGGCAGCGGCTATGGGGGTGGTGGGCTCTCCCGGGGCAGCTGTGCCGGTTCCTCCCGGGGCAGCGGCTATGGGGGTTGTGGGCTCCTCCTGGGCAGCAGGCCTGCTGCCTGACCTCTCCGACTTGCTGCCCTTGCCCTCCTTAGTCGTGGGCCTGTGGCCCTTTCCTCCCTTTGGAGCTGTGGCTGGTGACTGTCTCTGGGTGGTGTCCGGGGGGGATGTAGAAGGCGGGCTCCTGCGGCGCCCCTTCCGCCTTCTGCTCCTCTTCCCAGGGGGTGGGCTGGCTGTCCCCTTGCTGCTGGGCGAAGATCCAGACATGCGGGCTGGCGGGCTCCAATACCCCTGCACCCTTGTCAAGGGGGCTGCAGGGCTGGTGGTGGCTGAGGTGCTCTTCTTACCCCGACGAGAAGGAGGGGGGGCTCAGGGTCAGGAAAGAAGTTAGTAGTGGCGAGGAAGAGTTTCTTGGGACAATGGAGAGTGGGAGGTACAGTGGGAATGGGAGTGGAGGGAGAGGATGTGGTTGTAGGTGAGTCACGTTTGCTGTCTTTGGGTGCAGGTGCAGGAGGGATAGGCTGTCGTGAGGTGGATGGCTGTTGGGTGGGTGGGTGGCTGCATTTGTGTGGTGTGGAAGAGGGGGTGACAGACACAGTGGGAGAGGACACAGGGGACGTGTAAATGGCAGTGGGGCTGGTGACTGCACGTGTGCGGACTGGAGTGGAGGGTGTGCTGGTGATGGAAACACTGGCTGATGGTGAGGTGAATGGAGGTGTGAGTGTAGACGTCACAGGGAGGGAGGAGGGAGACGAGGAGGTGGGGGTCACAGAGGTGGTAGTGACTGTTGGCATGTCTGCATCGGAATGTTGCGTGTGTGAATGTCTGCGTGATCTGTGGTGCTTATGTTTGGATGAGCTTCTCTTGGGTGTTGAGGTGTGTGCAGGCTGGTCTGATGGTGTGGGTGGGACAGGCAGAGGAACAGGAGACTGGGAGGAGGGAGTTAGTAGAGGGAGGCAGGAGACAGGGACAATGGCTGCCGTCAGTGCTGAGGCCAGAGCCTGGAACGATCGCTGATGGGCAGCCTGACCCGAATGAATGCCCTCCAGGTACGCATTGCTGCGATGAACCTCCCTCTCCACCCCCTGGATGGCATTCAAAAGGGTAGTCTGCCCAACAATGAGCGTTCGGAGGAGGTCAATGACCTCCTCACTGAGGGCAGCGGGGGTAACAGGGGCAGGGCCTGAGGTGCCTGGGGCGAAGGAGATGCCCGGCTTCCTGGCAGAGCGGGCACGGGGCGAACGCTGAGGGGCTGCTGGGAGGGTGGAGATGGTGCGCTGGGTGGCGGCTGTACCTGTAATGGCGGGGGGCACGGATGGTGCCACCCCCGCAAGGGAGCCCCCTTCCGAGGACGTGTCTGTGTCGCTGCAGGGTCCAGTCGTCCCCGTCGTGGAGCTCCCCTCGCCCTCCGTCTCACTGGTCCAGTCTGACTCTGTGGCATGGCCCTCCTGGGCCATGTGAGATGCAGCTACCTCCTGCCCCGATGCCACTTCTCCTCCGCCTGATGATGCTGATGCACACAAGCACAGAAAGACAAACAAAAAGGGGGGGGAGAGAGAAATAAAGGGATATTGAGTACATGGATCTCCGGTACAGTTAGCGGACATGACAGACACAGATGCCCCCTGCACTAAGTTGCGCACTTGTGGTCCGCTACGCATTCCGTGGAACATGCCCTACACGCCTAGAGTTGACAACTGCACCCATGGATGACACGGCCCAGGGATGGCTGTACTGACAAACTACTGAGGGTGGTGGCTGGGGACACAGGGGCTTACGGGGGTGCCCAGCCTACAGATATCGCCCTGGCCTAGGGGGACCCCCAGCCCTCCTCCCCCACCCAGACACCTCCACTGCACGACAACAGAGTAGATAATGCTTGTACTCACCCCCTTGTGTCTGCTGTGCTGCCCTCACGCGCCCATCCAAATCAGGGTAGGCCACCGCCAGGATCCGGAACATCAGGGGGCTCAGTTGACGGCAGGCACCCCGCCTACGTTGGGAGGCCATCCCCAGCAGAGACTCGGCGGTCTTCTTGGTCCCGCGGCGGATGTCCTCCCACCTCTTGCGGCAGTGGGAGCCCCGTCGATGGTGGACCCCCAGGGTCCGGACTTCCTTGGCGATGGCACGCCAAATCCCGATCTTCTCATGGGCGCGGACCTATGTGACACGTACAGGGAGGGAGAAATACCACGTTCAAGTTTGTCAGCATTTTCCTTGCCAGTGGCCCAACGCCCCCCATCTCCGCCAGGCCCCCCGCCATGCCCCCCGCCAGGCCCAACATGCCCCCCATCCCCGTCAGGCCCCCCGCCATGCCCCCCGCCAGGCCCAACATGCCCCCCATCCCCGCCATGCCCCCCGCCAGGCCCCCCGCCAGGCCCAACATGCCCCCCATCCCCGCCAGGCCCCCCGCCAGGCCCCCAAGCCAGCCAGTGGCCCCAAATCCAGATTGAATTAAACTCACTTGTTGGTCTGGAGGACCGTAGAGTAGCGCATACTGGGGGAGGACCCCATCCACAAGTTTCTCCAACTCCTCTCCAGTGAAGGCAGGGGCCCTTTCCCCAGGCGCAGCAGCCATTGTCCCTTCCAGACCGAGGTCACAGCAACACTTGCAGTATAGGTCCTCTCCTGTGAAAGTTCAAGTCGCAAGTGGATAAGTAGATAGAAAATGGCGGTCACGTCTGCGGCGGTGCGTACCGCGGCGGTGCGTCCCGCCACCGCCGGCGCCCTTCGCCATTGGCTCCTGAAACCCATAGGCTTCAATGTTAACCAATGCGGCTTCGCGCCGCGGTCTTCGCCCGCCGCCCGCCGCGGTGTGCCACGCCAGCGCATTGACCTCACATCCCATTGTCACACTTCACAGGTCAGGCAGCCGCCATTTCCAGGGCCCACATGGCTCAATTTCAACTGCGTCACACAGGCCTAGGCCTTGCATAGCCACTCAGACACGCCATTCACTGCATAGAGAATCGTTTACTGTGCTAGCTGTGAGTACGTACCTGTGGGTTGCTTGACTGTGTGCTCCATGTTGTCCTTCCTAGGCACCGTCCGCTGGGTTGGGCGAGGAGACGGATGAACCCTCCCGTGTACCGACCGCTGGTGGACCTGTCGACAATGGAAGAACGCCACATTATCCTGACCTACCGTCTAAACCGTGCCACTATCCATGAACTGTGTGCCCAGCTGGAGCCCGACCTGATGTCCCCCATCCGCCAACCCACAGGGATTCCCCCTCTGGTGCAGGTCATGTCAGTACTCCATTTCTTGGCAAGTGGGTCATTTCAGACAACAGTGGGAATTGCTTCTGGGATGTCTCAGCCCATGTTTTCGAAGGTGTTATCCAGAGTGTTGTCTGCCCTGATGAAATCCGTGAGGAGCTACATCATTTTCCCTGAGGTGGGCGAATTGGCTACAGTGAAGGGTGATTTCTACGCCCTCTGACATATTCCCAACGTCATTGGTGCCATTGATGGGACCCATGTGGCTTTGGTTCCCCCAAGAGACAGGGAGCAGGTGTACAGGAACAGAAAAAGTTACCATTCAATGAACATCCAGGTGGTGTGTTTGGCTGACCAGTACATCTCGCATGTAAATGCCAAATTTCTAGGGTCAGTGCATGACGCCTACATCCTAAGGAATAGCAGCATCCCTTACGTGATGGAACAGCTACAGAGACACCGTGTATGGCTAGTGGGGGACTCTGGGTACCCCAACCTGTCGTGGCTACTGACCCCAGTAAGGAATCCCCGGACCAGGGCAGAGGAACGGTACAATGAGGCCCATGGGCGTACTAGGAGGGTGATCGAACGCACCTTTGGCCTCCTAAAGGCCAGGTTTCGGTGCCTGCATATGACAGGTGGATCCCTAATGTACTCACCTAAGAAGGTGTGTCACATCATCGTGGCCTGCTGCATGCTTCACAACCTGGCTTTGCGCCGCCAGGTGCCTTTCCTGCAGGAGGATGGTCGAGACGGTGGTGTTGTGGCAGCTGTGGAACCTGAGGAGAGTGACGAGGAGGAAGACGACGGGGCTGAAACAGACAACAGGGACAGAATCATTGAACAGTACTTCCAATAGGACACAGGTAACATTTCAAAGATAATTTAGTAAATGTGAACTACTCTCCTGCATCTCTGCTGCCTGTCTATTTGCCCCAGTGTATGATGACTGAGTTGTGGCTTTTCCCTCCCTATTTCAGATCTGGGGTCCCCACTACGAGTCCTGTGCTTCGTTTCCCCATGGACTACAGCTTTGTGGCAGCTGTTTGTTGACTTCACCATGTACAAGGACATATTTGCACTGTCATGTCAATTACAATATATTGAAATCACAGCCAGACTCCAGATAGTTTTGTGCAAAATAGGTGTTTATTTAAGTGCTCAAAATGGGATGGGTGGTTTCAAGTGGGTGGGGGCTATGGTGAAGGAATGTCCATGGCAGAGTCCAGAGTAACAGTCACACAGGTGCATTGTCCAGAGGCCTGTGGAGAGATGGAGCATGGGCAGTTCAAGGATGGACAGGGTGACAATGTGGGACCATTGCTGGCGGTGGTCTTGACATCCTACTCTGTCTTCTTGCGAGATCTCAGGGCCCTCTTGCGGGGTGGTTCTTCTCCTGCAGGAGGTGGGGGTCTGGTGGGCTGCTGCTGTGCGGGGGCCTCCTGTCCACTAGCGCCGGCGGAGGTGGTTGGCTGTTCTTGGTCCAGGCTAGTGGCAGGGGCCCTTGGGTGTTGTTGAGTGTCCGCCCTGGTGTTGACGAGGTCCTACAGCAGCCCTACCATGGTAACCAGGGTGGTGTTGAGGGCTCTGATGTCCTCCCTGTACCCCCGATAGTGTTCCTCCTGCAGTACCTGGATCTCCTGGAACCGGGCCAGTACCGTCGCCATCGTCTCCTGGGAGCGGTTGTATGCTCCCATGATGGTGGTGAGGACCTCGTGGAGAGTGGGTTCCCTGGGCCCGTCCCCCCCCTGTCGCACAGCTGCCCTCCGAGTTGCCCTGTTTCCCTGGGCCTCTGCCCCCTGGCCGGTGTGCCCACTACCACTGCCCCCAGGTCCCTGTTGTTGTTGGGGTGGTGGGTTATCCTGGGTGCCCTGTAGTGGTAGACACACCGCAGATTGACGCGCCCTGGAGACAGAGGCATGGGCCCGCTGGGTGGGAGCTGTGCTGGTGTTCCCAGAGGGGTTTGGGTCTGTAGTGGCCTGGGCCTGTGTGAGGGGAACCGACTGTCCAGAGGTCCCCGATGGTCCGGGCTGGTCATCGGTGTCCAGGTCGACAGAGCTGCTGTCATCGCTGACGGCCTCTTGGGTGGGGGGTGTGGAGAATTCTGGCCCCTCCGCCGCGGTGTGTTGACGGTCGGATCCTGCAGGGGTATAGAGGTATGGTTATAGTTTCAATGTGTGGCATATGGGTGTATCTATGGGTTCTCGTGTCCCCAAGTGCTGGCATTCGTGTGTGGGGGCTTTGGTGAGGGTGGCTTGTGGGGGGGATGTGTATATGCATTGGGCATGCTTTGGTGATGGGTGTCCATGCTTAGTGGACGCATGCAGGCCTAGGTTTTGGGATGTGTGGGTTGTGATGGTGAGACATTGGCGGGGAATAGGTGTGCTGGGGGTGGGGGTGAGGATGGTGGTGGGGGTGAGGATGGTGGTGGGGGTGAGGGTGGGGGTGAGGATGGGGGTGGGGGTGAGGGTGGGGTTCGAGGATGGGGGTGAGGGTTGGGGTATGATTTGGCATGCAGGTGGGGGGGAAGCAGTAGTGAAGCTTCAACTTACCAGTATCCATTCCTCCGCCGACTCCTGCGAGGCCGTCAGGATGCAGGATGTTCAAGACTTCCTCCTCCCATGATGTGAATTGTGGGGGTTGAGGTGGGGGTCCTCCGCCAGTCTTCTGCACGGCGATGTTGTGCCTGGATACCATGGAACGCACCTTCCCCCGTAGGTCGTTCCATCGCTTC
This sequence comes from Pleurodeles waltl, assembly GCF_031143425.1. Classification (NCBI taxonomy): domain Eukaryota; kingdom Metazoa; phylum Chordata; class Amphibia; order Caudata; family Salamandridae; genus Pleurodeles; species Pleurodeles waltl. The sequence goes on along the minus strand of NC_090444.1, from coordinate 1,454,134,074 downwards.
CTGATGTCTTCCCGATTTCTGGGGTGCTGTCCCACAGCGTTGACCCTGTCGACAATCCTCTGCCATAGCTCCGTCCTCCGGGCAATGCTGGTGTATTGTATCTGTGTGCCGAACAGCTGGGGCTCTACCCGAACGATTTCCTCCACCATGACCCTGAGTTCTTCGTCTGTGAAGCGGGGTTGTCTTTGGGGTGCCATGGGGTGGTGTGTATGATGTGTGGGGTGGAGTATGTGTAGTTAAGTGTGTTGAGTGTGGTGGTGTGTGTTGTTTTGTGTGTGGATAGTGTGTGGGTGATGGTGTTGAGTGGCTGTGGCTGCTAGTTTGTGGATGCTGGTGTCTCGCTCTGGCCTTCTTTCAGAATTTTTTGGCGTAGGGGTTTGTGGGTGATGTGGGTGTGTGTTTTATATTGTATTGTGTGTGTGGGAGTGGTGTGTGTATGTGTATCAGGTGTGTGGGATTCAAATCGTCCAATGTGGCTGAGTTTTGTTCGTTTGTGTGTATTCTGACCGCGGCGGTGTGTCCCGCCAATGGAATACCGCGTTTGAATGACCGCCGCGTGGATTCGTGGGTCGTAATGGCATGGGCGTATTTCAGTTGGCGTGGCGGTGGAGGTTTTGTCACCTCCACCTTTCCGCCGACCGCTGGTCTGGCGGTCGGTTGTGGCTGTCGGATTTTCGGAGGTTTGCCTTCTGCGGGTCAGAATGACCGTGGCGGGTTTCCGCGGCCGCGGCGGTGTTATGGCGGTCTTCTGACCGGCGGTAAGTGCATTTTACCGCCGGGGTCAGAATGACCACCACAGTCTTAAAATCAACTTTACTAAAAGATGTATTTTTAAAATGTGAGCTCAGAGACCCCAAACTCCACATATCTATCCACTCTGAAAGGGAATCTACACTTTAATCATATTTAATGGTAGCCCCCAGGTTAACCTATGGGAGGGATAGGCCTTGCAACAGTGCAAACCGAATTTAGCAGTATTTCACTGTCAGAACATATAACACACATTAACATATGTCCTACCTAACACATATACTGCACCCTGCCCATGGGGCTACCTACGGCCTACCTTAGGGGTGTCTTATATGTAAGAAAAGGGAAGTTTTAGGCCTGGCAAGTGGGTACACTTGCCAAGTCAAATTTACAGTTAAAAGCTGCACACACATTAGTATATGTCCTAACTTAACAAAACACTGTACCCTGCCCATGGAGCTACCCAGGGCCTACCTTAGGGGTGTTTTACATGTAGGAAAAGGGAAGGGTTAGGCCTGGCAAGTGGGTACACTTGTCAAGTCGAATTTACAGTTTAAAACTGCACACACACACACTGCAGTGGCAGGTCTGAGACATGATCACAGAGCTACTTATGTGGGTGGCACAACCAGTGCTGCAGGCCCACTAGTTGTATTTGATTTACAGGCCCTGGGCACCTCTAGTGCACTGTACTAGGGACTTACCAATAAATCAAATATGACAATCATCGAAATAGAATCAACAACACACTTTACACAGAGACCATATGCACTTTAGCACTGGTTAGCAGTGGTAAAGTGCTCAGAGTTCAAAAGCCAACAGAAAAAGATCAGACAAAATAGGTGGCAGGAGGCAAAAATATTGGGGATGACCCTGCAAAAGGGCAATTTCCAACAATTATTAAAATATTTTTAGAATAAAATACTATGTTGGTCATTACCGCCGTGCGGAAGACCGCCAGTAATGGCGGTTTGCCGCTCGGCGTATTATGACTGTTGGCTGCTCTCCGTCCTTGTTACGCCAACAGAACACCACCCAGTGAATCACGTCCTGTGATTCGGCGCGGCGGTGTTCTGTTGGCGGCGTGGTGTCGGCGGAGCAGCCCCCATGGCTCCCGTCCCCTCCCGGAGGATCGACGGACAAGGTAAGCCGATCGTCCGTTAGGGGAGGGGAGGTGCTGCGTGTTGTGTGGGTGCATGAGGGTGTACGTCTGTGTATGTAGAGGGGGGTGTGAGTGCGTGTATGCTTGCGGGTGTGTTGCGTGTGTTGGGAATGAGTGCGTGTATGTCTGTATGTATGTCTGTATGGATGTGTGCGTGTATGTTTGTATATGGGTATGCGTGTCTGACTGAGTGTGTGGATGTAGACATGTATGTTGGTGTGTGTGCGTGTATGTGTGTTGGTGGTGCCTGCGTGCGTGTCGTGTGTGTGTGAGTAATGTGATGTTGGGGGTCGAGGTGGGGAGGAGGGCCCTGCCACCTTTGGGGAGTGGCAGGTGTGGTGGGGGGTGTAGGGGAGGGAGTCGGGATGGGGGGTGGGGGAGACCCTTATCAGTGCCAGGGAAGGAATTCCCTGGCACTGATAGGGCTTACCACCATGGATTTCATGGCGGTTCCTACCGCTGAAAATCCACGGCGGTAAGCCGGGTCGAAATACCGGCGGCGGTATTGTGACGGCCACCGGGCTGGAGACCCAGGTCTCCAGCCCAGCGGTGGTCTCCGCCCTGGCGGGCGGAACTGTGAAGCGGCGGATGACCATGGCAGTAACCGCCATGGTCATAATTCTCAAAAAAAGACCGCCAGCCTGTTGGCGGTCTTACCGCTGCTTTAACACCGTCCGCCAGGGTTGTAATGACCCCCTATATCTGGTACAAAATAGCACAATGTATTCCTTCTATATTTCATCTACTATTTGAGAGTGACTTGTCAGGGTTATCGTATGTAATAAATCACATTCTAAAAATGGGAGTAAACCTTCAGAATCTCACAGCAAGTTCATGGAAAAGTCTAAAACCTTGAATACAACTTGATAAATTTGATGACATGTCAACATGGTACAAATGAATATTGGTATTGTCACCATGGTGAATTAAAATGTATGTTGAGGAGTCTATGATTACTCACTTGGTTTGTGACACTCAGATGCGCTGAATATTGGTGGGATGATCTCCTTGAATTTTTACGCGAAGCATACTCAGGCTTAAAAGATATCAATCTGAAAATATCAGGAAAACTCTGTTCATTGGAACCTGCAAATGTTTTCAGATATTTTAACTGCTGATTTCAAGCAATTACTTCTGTTATCTGTAACAAAACAAAGAGACCTCTTGGTGAAATCAGTGATTTCTTTTGGTGTATGCTAGTCATGCTCCACATATTCACATGCTGTTATGGGTAAAAGACGTACCAAAGTTTGGAACAGAAAATGATGAGTCTGTCTTGTCTTTCATAGAACACTATATGACATGTGCTACCCCACAAGAAACTTTTGAGAAGGGATTAAGACAATGGGGATGTAGGTAGATTCCAATTTGCGACTTGCAAATTGCGAGTCAGAGTGACTCTCAATTTGTGAGTCGCAAATTGGAATGTAGGATGGTGTCCCTGACACCATCTATGACTCGCAAGGGGGTCACAAAGGCCCACCTCATTAATATCCATGAGGTGGGTCGCAATTTGCGACCCCCTTGCGAGTGGCAGCATTCATAGGGATGGTGGCCTGCTGCGGACAGCAGACCACCATGTCTGTGACTGCTTTTTAATGAAGCATTTTTTTTTTTTTGTAATGAAGTCTGTTTTCCTTAAAGGAACATGAGATGCATTACAAAAATGAAAAATGAAACGTTTTTGTTTCATTTATTCAGAGCAGGCAGTGGTCCATAGGTCCACTGCCTACTCTGAAAAGATGTTTGCAGTTCCATTCACAAACGGGAAGGGGTCCCCTTCCCTTTTGCGAATGGGTTACCACCCATTTCAAATGGGTGCAAACTGCAATTGATTTATGGTCACAAAGCAATCTGGCATTGAACTGAACTCGCAATTAGGAAGGGGACTGCCCTTCCTAATTGCGACACACAAACCTGTTTTGCGATTCGGTAACCAGGTCACCGAATCGCAAAACAGGTTTTGTGCATTACAATGTGCAGTTTGCACGTCGCAAACAGCGAAAATCGCTGTTTGCGACGTGCAAACTGTTTCCTACATCTGGCCCTAAGTTCTTAGATTTCAAACTCATAGATGTGGCAAATACTTTAATCAGAAATAAAAATCAAAAGCAATGTTTTATCACTTTGGATTTCCACATCCTGTTATCTCAGAAGAAAAAGTGAATAGCTTTTTGTCTGCAATAAGACATACCGTGACACAGAAATCTCCCAAAAATACGTACAACATGAGAAGAACAGAAACTTTAAAATATATAAATGACTACAACCCTGTTATTTTGAAGATGTGGGATTCAAATGTGGGTATACAATTTTTTGTAGATAATTCTATTGCTGCATCTCACTAAGGCCCTCATTCTGACCCTGGCGGTCAAAGACCGCCAGGGCGGAGGACTGCGGGAGCACCGCCGACAGGCCGGCGGTGCTCCAATGGGGATTCCGACCGCGGCGGTAAAGCCGCGGTCGGACCGGCACCACTGGCGGGCTCCCGCCAGTGTACCGCCGCCCCATTGAATCCTCCACGGCGGCGCAGCTTGCTGCACCGCCGCGGGGATTCCGACCCCCCCTACCGCCATCCAGATCCCGGCGGTCCGACCGCCGGGATCCGGATGGCGGTAGGGGGGGTCGCGGGGCCCCTGGGGGCCCCTGCAGTGCCCATGCCACTGGCCCCCGTAAGAGGGCCCCTACATGTATTTCACTGTCTGCTGCGCAGACAGTGAAATACGCGACGGGTGCAACTGCACCCGTCGCACAGCTTCCACTCCGCCGGCTCGATTCCGAGCCGGCTTCATCGTGGAAGCCTCTTTCCCGCTGGGCTGGCGGGCGGTCTGAAGGCGACCGCCCGCCAGCCCAGCGGGAAAGTCAGAATTACCGCCGCGGTCTTTCGACCGCGGAACAGTAACCTGACGGCGGGACTTTGGCGGGCGGCCTCCGCCGCCCGCCAAGGTCAGAATGAGGGCCTAAGTCACTTCTTACATGACAAAGGCAGAAAAGTCAGAGATGAACGATGTGGGAAGAGATTTCAGCAAAAAAATTGTACAGTTTGATTTGAAAATGTTGTCACACAGGGAAACTGGATCTTATAAATGTGCAGATAGTTTGAGCTCTGTAAGTTTGTTCTCCAAGTCTGGAGGATTTGTCAGGGTAAGCTTAGGCCTTGCCAATAGTAGTAACAGAGTATTAAAAACATTTCAAGGGATAGAGTACCTTGCAGAAGTTGATCCTGAGAGTACATATATTCTAAAGACTAACATGTCGGATACATGCTACCCAAAAAGAAGTGTCAATCGTGAAAACATGTGTCTTAGTACTTACATTAAACCTATAGAACATATAGAACTAATGTCACTGAAAATACTGAAGATGGAAAATTTGCAGTTACTGGATGAGATGGTTGTTTGGTAAAACAACAAAGGAAATCTAATTAATCACAAGAAAGTTAGTTGTCAACCCCTGACAAAAAGTAATTGTTCTACTTGGCCCTTTTACAACTCTTCAAACCATGGCAAAATGAATCAGAACTACTTGGACACTAAGGTGGTCATTCTGACCCTGGCGGTCTTTGACCGCCAGGGCGGAGGACCGCGGGAGCACCGCCGACAGGCCGGCGGTGCTCCAATGGGGATTCCGACCGCGGCGGTAAAGCCGCGGTCGGACCGGCACCACTGGCGGGGTCCCGCCAGTGTACCGCCGCCCCATTGAATCCTCCGCGGCGGCGCAGCTTGCTTCACCGCCGCGGGGATTCCGACCCCCCCTACCGCCATCCAGATCCCGGCGGTCGGACCGCCGGGATCCGGATGGCGGTAGGGGGGGTCGCGGGCCCCTGGGGGCCCCTGCAGTGCCCATGCCACTGGCATGGGCATTGCAGGGGCCCCCGTAAGAGGGCCCCTACAAGTATTTCACTGTCTGCTGCGCAGACAGTGAAATACGCGACGGGTGCAACTGCACCCGTCGCACAGCTTCCACTCCGCCGGCTCGATTCCGAGCCGGCTTCATCGTGGAAGCCTCTTTCCCGCTGGGCTGGCGGGCGGTCTGAAGGCGACCGCCCGCCAGCCCAGCGGGAAAGTCAGAATTACCGCCGCGGTCTTTCGACCGCGGAACGGTAATCTGACGGCGGGACTTTGGCGGGCGGCCTCCGCCGCCCGCCAAGGTCAGAATGAGGGCCTAAGGCCCTCATTATGACATTGGCGGTCAGGTGACCGCCACACCAGCAATGGCAGTAGTACCATCGCCAGGCTGGTGGTAATGAACACCAAATTATGACCATACTCCCTCCAATAGACAGCCAATGTACCACCCGAACCACCAGTGCGGTACGGCCACTGACCACGGCGGTAGCCACCTACAAGCTGGCGGAAGACAAGGATCGGCCCACATTATTATGACATAGCAGGCCGCCAGGATTGCTGGGGCGTTAGCAACGCCACCAGAAGCCTGGAGGAAACACATCATATAAAAGAAGACACAGAGGAGTCTTCAGCCACCATTGAACCCGAACCGGAAGTCTTTCCGATGCTGTACCACGCAAAGGCCACCCAGGAGCACCTACCGCGACGAAGACGATGATGTTGAGTACAGCTGCCTAGCACACAAGGGAGGGAGGGGAGAGTGACACACACACAAACACACATGCCACACACCCAGAACAATCTGCAGAATAAATCAACAGCAACATAACCCAGGAGCAAGGAAAGCCAGCACACGTACATGTTGTCCAACTAATGAATTAGGTGGGAGCAGCAACCTCAATTAAAAATAGAGATAAATATAAATATGTACAGAAAGGGCTATTGGCCAGTTCAAAGTTATCAATGGCCACAGGGCAACGTCCAAGGCCCAAATTGACTCCTGACAGCCTAGGCACTCCACTGGACAGGGGCATTATGGAGATGGTAGACAGGTACCTCAGGATTCAGGTGTGGGGAGTGGTTTCTTGGGTGGGGGTCCTTGGGCTTGGGTTTGGGAGGAGGCTGGTCCTTGTAATTCTGGGTAGGGGGTTAAGGAGTGGCTTTGGGATGGGATGCCGGAGTGCCACTTATGTTCCCCTTAGTGACGGGGGAACTCTTAAGGGGAGGACCAGGAGTCGAATGGGAGCTGGAGGTACTGGGCTGGGAGGACTTTCCTCTTATGGGCAGGACAGGGGAGTGGGGTAGAGAAGAGGTCAAGTTGGGAAAAGAAAAGCTTCTTAGGACCTGTGGGGTGGGGTGTGGGAGGATGAATGGGTGTGGAGGTAAAGGGAGTGGTTGTAGGAGGAGGAAGTGTGATAGACTTGGGTTGCAGGTGCATGGACAGTGTGCGTGTATGAGGCAGATGGCCATAGGGTGTCTGAGTGGGAGCTTTTTTGTGTCTTTGGGGGGGCAGACAGGGTGTGGGAAAGACAAAACAGGACGTGTGGATGTATGTTGTGTTAGTGTCTGCAAGTGAGGTGGGTGTGCTGCATGAGGTGGTGATGGTGGTGATGGTGACTGCACATGTGGTGTGTGGGGAACATGTCTGCATGTTTGCTGTTGTGGTGACTGTGGGCAAGGCTGTACAGGTGGCAGGATCTGGGACTGATGATGTAGTGCGTGCAGGTGTGAGTGTTGATGTGACAAAGAGGGAGGAGGAGGGGGAGACAGTGGAGGCAGTGGCTGTTGTTGTATGTGCTCCTGTTTGTTGCCTGTGTGCTTGTGGAGTGAAGTGTGGTGCCTGTGCTTGTCTGTGCGAGTCCTGGATGGTTTTTTGGGTGCATGCTTGCCTGATTGTGTGCGTGGGATGGGTTAAGCGAGAGGGCTTTGGGACTGAGAACAGGTAGTTGAAGGGGAGACAGAAAGGACCATGGACACTAGCTGCCGTCAGAGAGGAGGCCATAGTCTGAAACGATCTATGTAGGGCAGCCAAGCCACAGTGAATACCCTCCAGGTAGGCATCGCATTACTGCATCTGGGAAGCCAGTCCCTGGATGGCATTCACTATGGTTGACTGCCTACAGAGATGGATCTCAGGAGGTCAATAGCTTCCTCACTGAGGGCAGCAGGGCCCACTGGGGAAGGGCCTGAGGTGCCTGGGAAGAAGGAGATGCCCACCCTCCTGGGTGAGTGGGCACAGGTAACTGGGCAGGGGCTACTGGGAGTGCGGTGCTGGTATGGGGGTGGAGGAAGATGAACTAGCTGGGGTCCGCCACCACCAGGGAGCTTCCATCGGAGGAGAAATCAGAATCTGTAGTCGTTGCTTCAGTCTCCCCAGTGGTGCTCCCCTCGCCCTCCAACCCAATGCTCCCCTCAGCGTCGGTGGACTCCTGGGTCCATTGGGCTGCAGCCCCCCCACTTGCTGGTGCACCTGCTTCTTCACCAGATGATGCTAATGCACACATGGAAAGGATAACAAAAGGAGAGAGGCTGGGGGAGAAAGAAAGGGAGCACAGGGTCAATCACAGCACCAAAAGCACGGATGACATATATATTACAATTGCTCCCTGGGACTTACATCACGCAGTATGGGCCACAGTGAGAAACCATTGCCTAAGTACTACAACAGGAAGTAACGCAACCACTACCATTGCACACCTATTGGGACCAACTAAGCCCTATCTGCCAGGGTATGCTAGCTACCTAGCAATACCACAAACTGCATTTGACCCAATATAGCTAAGCAGGACCATGCAGGAACGGCTAAACTGGCATATTGGGGCATCCATTGACTATAACCTTGCACCTAAACCCCATGGCAGGCAACATATACAGAATACTACACAGTCAGTAATCAACCCCTTGTGGCTGCTGTGCTGCCCTCAAGTGCCCATCCAACTCAGGATTGGCCACAGTCAGTATGTGGGCCATTAGGGGGGTCGGGCTCCGATGGGCACCCGTCCCTCTTTGGGAGGCTGTCCCCAGCTGGGCCTCCGCAGTCTTCGGGGCCAGGCATCTCAGGACCTCACACGTTTCCTGCAGTGGGTGCTCTACCTGCTATCGACCCCCAGGGTCCGCACGTCCTTGGTGATGGCATGCCACAACCCCTTCTTCTGATGGACGCTGACCTGCAGAGGAAACACAGACAGAAGAACACCATGAATTATACAATCCAGCCTGTCGCACAAATTGCTTACATACTGCATTTGCCCCTCATCAAGCACACACATGACCTGTACCTCTTCAGTCACATTGCCTGCCGCCATACCCCCCAAGTGACACTGCTAGCACACACATACATCTACATGCAGCCATGTCGCATGCAACTTACCCATGATGTACTCACCTGTTGGTCTGGAGGCCCATAAAACTGCCTATACAGGGGTAGGGCCCCCCCACGAGCTTCTCCAACTCCTCCGACCTGAATGCTGGGGCCCTTTCCCCTGTAGCATGGGCCATTGCAGGTTCCAGCCACAGGTCACAGCAGGACACGCAGTGGAGATGTTGTTGAGTGGAAAGTCAGGAATCAAGTGAATTGGTTGAATGAAAATGGCGGTCATGTCCGGGGCAGTGAATGCCGCCACCACCGGTGTTGATCATCGTTGGTTCCTGTACTCCGTAGAGCCCCATGTTAGCCAATGAGTAATTGCACAGTGGTGCAGACCACCTTCCGCCATGAGGCCTAACACTGGCGGAGTAAGGTCACTTCCACCTGTCCCGGCACACAGGACAGGCAGTTGCCATTTCCTACTGCTAGTACTCACGTTTTGAATTTATGTGTGCATCATTGGTGTCGACTGTACACACCTAGACAATTCTAGTGTCTTAAATCCATACATGCTCTGTGTACCATGATGTTGTGTGTCCATAGGTCCAGTTATCATACCCATTTTGCTTATGGCTCACTTAGATACCAACCACTGCGGAGGAATTGGAGGAGGAGGCAAGCACCCGTGTACAGACCCCTTGTGGACTTGGCTACACTGGAGGACTGGCAAATCATACTCACCTATCATCTGGAAAGGGCCACAATCACAGAGCTGTGTGCACAATTGAAGCCTGATCTGATACCTGCTATTCATAGCACCACAGCAATTTCCCCTCTTGTGCAGGTACTGTCAGTGATCCATTTCCTGGCAACTGGTTCTTTCCAGGTGACTGTGGGCTTGGCTGCAGGAATGTCACAGCCGTTGTTCTCAATTGTGCTCGGAAGGGCTTTGGCTGCCTTGTTCAAACACATTAACAGCTACATCACATTTCCATGGGTTGATGATTTGCCAACTGTGAAGGCTGGGTTCTACACAAAGGGACACATACCACATATGATTGGGGCCATTGACAGGACCCATATTGCCTTAGTCCCTCCCAGAGCAAATGAGCAGGGGTTCAGGAATAGGAAGAGTTTCCACTCTCTCAATGTTCAGATGATGTGCCTTGCTGACCAGTACAGCTCCCACGCCACTATCAAGTATCGTGGATCTGTGCATGATGCCTATGTCTTGAGGAATAGCAGTGTCCCACAGGTGATGGCATAACTACAGAGGCACAGAGTGTGGCTTATAGGTGAGCTTGAGTCCCCAACCAATGTATGTCACTGTATGCCTACTGGAGTCATACCCCATGCCATTGTGCATGGCTAATGTGTGTCCCTCACTTCTTCCAGGTGACTCCGGCCACTTAAACCTGTCTTGGCTGTAGATCCCATTAGGAATACAAGAACAGGGGTTGAAAATTGGTACAGTGATGCACATGGGTGAACCAGGAGGATTGTGGAGATTGTGGGATGCACTTTTGGTCTCCTGAAAGCCAGGTTCCGGGGCTTCCATTTGACAGGTGGATCCCTATGCTACTGCCCTGAGAAGGTCTGCCAGTTTGTGGTGGTCTGCTGCATGCTGTACAATTTGGCTCTCAGATGCCATGTGCCCTATCTGCAGGAGGAGGGGGGTGACAATGCATCTGTGGCAGCAGTGGACACAGAGGACGAGGAAGAGGAGGACGATGTGGACAAAAGGACAAATATCATTCATCAGTACTTCCAATGACACTCAGGTAATACTGTTGATCTATACATGTCTCTTTTTTTGTAAGGTGCTGTGTGGCTGTTGCGTTGTGCCAGTCACTACCTTTGCATCACAATTGACTGTCACCTATGCCTTCCCTTATTGCAGATGTTGGTGTGGTTACAATAGTGTACTGATGTGATGACTACAGACTGCCGAGACACATTTGTTGGATGGATTCCCAAATTACAGGACATTTGCACATATTAATGCTGTTCAATACATTGCACATTTCTTTCTGATAAAGCACTATTACTCAGGTTCTCTTCAAGGGTATTTATTTGAAAAACAAATGGGAAGTGCAATAGAGGGGGTAATCGTTAGGAGAAGTCCAATGTAGTGACCCAGTCTGTTTATAGCACAGGTCCAGTACAAAGAGGAGCAATGGCAGTCCAAAGTAAACAAGGTGACTCAGTGGAACACAAGGGAGACATTCTGGAGGGGATAATTTCCTTTCAGTGGTCTTGGTCTTGGCAACTGCCTCTGATGTCTGTCTGGGTTGGAGGGAACATTTGTGGGATGGTTCACCTTGTGCAGGGGGAGGGGTCCTGGTGGGCAGTGAGTCCTGTGGCAGGGCCTCCTGGCCACTAGCTACAGCTGGCCACCTGTGCCTGTGTCCCCTGAAGGTGTGCTCACTCCCACTCCCAATTACACCAGGACCTTCATCGTCTTGTCTGTGTGGTGTCAACTTGGGTCCTTGTACAGGTGGGCACACTACTGATTGACGTGTTGTGGCGACTGAGGTTTTTGGTCATTGGCTGGCTGCTGTGGTGTTTGAGTCTGAGGAGGAGCCCTTTGGTGGACTGGCTGTGGGATATGGTAGCCGACTGACCAGTGCTCCCAGATGGGCCAGGGAGTTCATCCAGATCAATCCCTCAAGAGTTGCTGTCATCACTGAGGGCATCTTCTGGTGGGGACTGGGTTGTCTTGGCACCTCCTCGCTGCTGACATGAGCTGGGGCACCTGTGGGAATGTAAGTGATTTGTTAGAGCAAATGCCTGTCATATATTCTGCACTTCTACCTTTCCCAGTGATATTGGTGTTGTCCTCCCACCTTTGGTAGTGCATTGTAGGATTGGTAGTTCTACATGCTGTCCATGCATTGCTGGTGGGTGTGCATGCAGAACTAGGAGAGATGTGCGATGTGCTTGCAGTGGGTATGGCATGCAGAGGTAGACATTTAGGTGTGGTAATTGGGATGGTACATTGTGTGGGATGGAGTGGGGTGAAGGGAGTCAGGGTGAGGGGGTTACATGACATGAAGGTATGGGTTGTGGTAGGTTGGCAATGGTGACTCACCAATGTCCAGTGTTCCGGCTACTCTAGTGAGGCCCTAAGGATGCAGTATTGCCAAAACTTGCTCCTCCCATGCTGTCAACTGTGGGGGAGCAGATGGGGGTCCACCGTCAGTCCTCCTGATGGCGAGCTGGTGCCTTGATGCAATGGAATACACCTTCCCCTGTAGATCGTTCCACCTCTTCCGAATGTTGTCCCTTGTGCGTGGGTTTTGTCCCACGCTGTTCACCCTGTCCGTGATCCTCTGCCATAGTTTCATCTTCCTGGCAACTGAGATCTGCTGTACATGTGCCCCAAACAGCTGTGGCTCTACCCTGAATATTTCCTTCACCATCACCCACAACTCATCATCAGTGAAATGGGGGTGTCTTTGTGGGGACATGGGTGTTGTGTGGTGTGTGTGTTGTGCAGCGGTTGTTGAGTTGATGTGGTAGGGTGTGTGTTGTGTAGTGCGTGACAGATGAATGGGTAGTTGTGGTTTTTGTGTGTGCAGTTATCTCTGGGATTGGCCTTGCAAGATGTAGCGGTCTTCTCGTGTTTGCAAAGGATTGTGGGTGATGTGGGTGGGTGTTTTATAGTGCTGTTGGTGGGTGTGTGGTGTGTCTGTATTTCTGTCAGGTGTGGGTTTTTTGGACTGACCAATGGTGGCCATTTCCGCTGCAGCGGTGTGCACCACCAATTGTTCAGCGCAGTTGAATGTCTTTTGTGGTTAACTGCAGTTTGCGCCATGCAAAACACGCATCGCAATGCACAATCCCATTTTGCCAGTCGGTAACGACTCGCAAAATGGGAATGCGACTCGCAAATAGGAAAGGGTCTTCCCTTCCTATTTGCGATTCGCACAGCGATGCAAAATTGCTTTGTGACTGCGAACGCAGTCGCAAAGCAAATCGCAGTTAGCACCCATGTCAAGTGCTAACTCATTCGCAAAAGGGAAGGGGTCCCCCTGGGACGCCTTCCCCTTTGTGAATGTCGCCATAAATATTTTTTCAGAGCAGGCAGTGGTCCAATGGACCACTGCCTACTATGAAAAAACGAAACCAAATGGTTTCATTTTTTCTTTCGTATTGCAACTCGTTTTCCTTTAAGGAAAACGGGATGCAATACAAAATAAAAACTGCTTTATTAAAAAAGCAGTCACAGACATGGAGGTCTGCTGTCTCCAGCAGGCCACCATCCCTGCGAGTGCAGGGAATCACAAGGGGGGTCGCAAATTGTGACCCACCTCATTAATATTAATGAGGTGGGTCTTTGCGACCCCCTTGCGATTCGCAGAAGGTGTCATGGACACCATTCTGCATATGATTTTGCGACTCGGAAATTGCGAGTCGCACCGACTCGCAATTTCCGAGTCGCAAAATCATATCTTCCTACATCTGGCCCTAAATTGTCTTTGGTTGCCTACTCCAACTTACTCCTGTAAAAGGAGAACCAATTGTTTAAACTCTTCTTCAGAATGAAACAAGGAATTCCCTAGGAAGTATTGATAATATAAACATTTGATTAATCTTTGACTATGAAGAATTAGTAAAAACATGCAGCAGGTGACTGACAAAGAGTATGCAGAGATACTGAAAGACATTAAAGTAGGAGTTCTCACAAAACTGGGGAAACATTCTTTGGAAAGTCACTTCCTCAGAAATCTATTCCCATCTGACATTACTACTACAGAACTGATGTTAAATTTAATGAAAAAACAGAAATCTATAGTTTATTTAATGCCAACACATCAAGAGTGCTCATACTTTCATAAGAAATTATTACAACTGTACAAAGAAGGCGTTTTAGAAATTATAGCTATTGACAAAATGGACATCCAAGGAGTTACAATATTACTGACAGATAAACTACAAGCAAAATTGGATCCTTTGGAGAGATCAGTATCCAAAACTGCAGGATTAGAGAAGTATTTCCCTGTCTGCAAAAACTGTCAAGGTATTTTACGACACAATTTAAATGCTGAGAAAGGCTTAGTAAATGGTGCCATGGGTAAAACTGTTGATTTTATTACCTTTCCAAACAGAGACGAGGTGGAATACTTGGCTATAAAATTTGACCACATAAGTGAGGAGAAGATTTGCCGGTGTGTTGGACAGTTTTTCCTTTTAAAAGACATACATATCCAGCAACAACAGTTTTGTATGGTGGTCATTCTGACCCTGGCGGTCTTTGACCGCCAGGGCGGAGGACCGCGGGAGCACCGCCGACAGGTAGGGGGGGTCGCGGGGCCCCTGGGGGCCCCTGCAGTGCCCATGCCACTGGCATGGGCATTGCAGGGGCCCCCGTAAGAGGGCCCCTACATGTATTTCACTGTCTGCTGCGCAGACAGTGAAATACGCGACGGGTGCAACTGCACCCGTCGCACAGCTTCCACTCCGCCGGCTCGATTCCGAGCCGGCTTCATCGTGGAAGCCTCTTTCCCGCTGGGCTGGCTGGCGGTCTGAAGGCGACCACCCGCCAGCCCAGCGGGAAAGTCAGAATTACCGCCGCGGTCTTTCGACCGCGGAACGGTAACCTGACGGCGGGACTTTGGCGGGCGGCCTCCGCCGCCCGCCAAGGTCAGAATGAGGGCCTATGTCTTTAACATATGCAGTAGCCATCTATCAATCACAAGGTTTAAGTGTAGATGCAGTTATTCATTAATGCTGGAAGTTCTTTATTCAAAGGAGGAGTGTCATATGTAGCATTGTCTTAAAATAGAACCTTGTCCAGATTGTTTTTGATTGACTTTGATGAAACATTTAGGTGGTCATTCTGACCCTGGCGGTCTTTGACCGCCAGGGTGGAGGACCGCGGGAGCACCGCCGACAGGCCGGCGGTGCTCCAAAGGGGATTCCGACCGCGGCGGTAAAGCCGCGGTCGGACCGGCACCACTGGCGGGGTCCCGCCAGTGTACCGCGGCCCCATTGAATCCTCCGCGGCGGCGCAGCTTGCTGCACCGCCGCGGGGATTCCGACCCCCCCTACCGCCATCCAGATCCCGGCGGTCGGACCGCCGAGATCCGGATGGCGGTAGGGGGGGTCGCAGGGCCCCTGGGGGCCCCTGCAGTGCCCATGCCACTGGCATGGGCATTGCAGGGGCCCCCGTAAGAGGGCCCCTACATGTATTTCACTGTCTGCTGCGCAGACAGTGAAATACGCGACGGGTGCAACTGCACCCGTCGCACAGCTTCCACTCCGCCGGCTCGATTCCGAGCCGGCTTCATCGTGGAAGCCTCTTTCCCGCTGGGCTGGCTGGCGGTCTGAAGGCGACCGCCCGCCAGCCCAGCGGGAAAGTCAGAATTACCGCCGCGGTCTTTCGACCGCGGAACGGTAACCTGACGGCGGGACTTTGGCGGGCGGCCTCCGCCGCCCGCCAAGGTCAGAATGAGGGCCTTAGTGCCAATATCAGTTGTTTAAAAGAATACAACCAGTTAAGAACTCTATACGCTGCTTATTTAGGCCATTATCTAGTTTATGAGAAATGAATAACCCTCCCAAAGCAGAAGATTACAGAGCAAACTACAGACTTTATGAAAAAGAAAGGAGAAAAAGACAACACAGACAGTGAGAAGGAGAGGAAAGTGGAAAATGATGGTGAAATTATTGGTTGTTAATTAGAAAACAGTATTTGTGTCAACTGCTAACAAATGTATTTCTCAGGGTACTGTTCTATTTACCCCGTGTAGTAAACCAAATTGAACAAAATTCAGATAAGAGAATGTGTTGTTCTCTATATAATTAGCTGCAACGTTTAAGAAGAGACAGACTTAGAATACAATCTGTTTCTGGGATCCGACACCTTTTAGACACATGTACAGGATCAATAGCATTTACTCTCAACATTCAACAAGATGCATAAGAATTTATTAAGGTCATCCTTGGAGTCATAGAAGAAGAAGTAAACATTCAGGATCTATTTGGACTCAGTTACAAATGGGACCATCAGTGTAAAGACTGCTAATTTTCATCTACCACTTCGATAAATTGTGAACAATTTGTTTACTGAATATTACCAGATTCAAAAACTGTGCCTTTTGAGAAATTGTACAGAAATGTTAATCAAAATATGACCTGCCCAAACTGCAGATCTGACCGTATAGCTACATTATTTCTACAAGAAACTGGAAACTATGTTACAATAATGCTACAACGGTGTAGAGCAGATGATACCAAATTAGAAATTCAAATTACAAACTTTAAAGCTGAGCAAATATCACATGAAGAAATGTATACAACCTCCAGACACTATGGTGGTCATTCTGACCCTGGCGGTCTTTGACCGCCAGGGCGGAGGACCGCGGGAGCACCGCCGACAGGCCGGCGGTGCTCCAATGGGGATTCCGACCGCGGCGGTAAAGCCGCGGTCGGACCGGCACCACTGGCGGGGTCCCGCCAGTGTACCGCCGCCCCATTGAATCCTCCGCGGCGGCGCAGCTTGCTGCACCGCCGCGGGGATTCCGACCCCCCCTACCGCCATCCAGATCCCGGCGGTCGGACCGCCGAGATCCGGATGGCGGTAGGGGGGGTCGCGGGGCCCCTGGGGGCCCCTGCAGTGCCCATGCCACTGGCATGGGCATTGCAGGGGCCCCCGTAAGAGGGCCCCTATATGTATTTCACTGTCTGCTGCGCAGACAGTGAAATACGCGACGGGTGCAACTGCACCCGTCGCACAGCTTCCACTCCGCCGGCTCGATTCCGAGCCGGCTTCATCGTGGAAGCCTCTTTCCCGCTGGGCTGGCTGGCGGTCTGAAGGCGACCGCCCGCCAGCCCAGCGGGAAAGTCAGAATTACCGCCGCGGTCTTTCGACCGCGGAATGGTAACCTGACGGCGGGACTTTGGCGGGCGGCCTCCGCCGCCCGCCAAGGTCAGAATGAGGGCCTATATTGTATATTTAAAAAGCAAAACTGGATGGACAGAATGTAATGACAGCAACCTAAAAGACAAACTACAACTTCACTTCAAATTACAAATCTCATATCTTTTCTTTCTTTAAGCAAGGTTCTAATAATATGGGTAACAAATTGGTTTACCAAGCTTCTTCTACATGCTTTATCTCTTGGTTAGACATTATTCGGACCAATAAGGATAATGTCTTGAAAAAACATTGTTATGTATCAAGAGTCCTTTTCATATTCTACAAAGGAGTTAATATATCAAATCTATATAGTACTCTCTAAATAAACTGTAAAAATAGAAGAACATATGTAAACTACAGCAGCTCTAGTTTGACACAATAACATTTCTTCACCACTTGTTTCTGCAACAAATCTTCTAGGTCCTAATTGAAGAGAAAAGCTATTGAGTGAGATTTTGTATACATTCATTATCAACAGCTTACACATCATTTGTCCTACCTAGGATGATGTTTTTCAGAAGGACTGCTAAAAAAGAATAGTACTTTACATTTACTTTTGTAATTGTACCAGAAATAATTATTAAAGATATTAAAACCTAGTTGTATAGTTTACTGTAGTAACTAGAGAGAAAGTCACTAACTAAAGAAATGTAGTGAGTGCAACGCATAGGGCCTGATTCTAACTTTGGAGGACGGTGTTAAACCGTCCCAAAAGTGGCGGATATACCACCTACCGTATTACGAGTCCATTGTATCCTATGGAACTCGTAATACGGTAGGTGGTATATCCGCCACTTTTGGGACGGTTTAACACCGTCCTCCAAAGTTAGAATCAGGCCCATAGTGTCACTTATTTGTAGTGATCTACTGTGCTTTTTTTTTTTTTTTTTTTACAATCCATTAATTGCTTTTTTCTCCCGACTGTTCCAAGATGATGTTTTATCTAAACCATTGGTTTACGGTGAAGAAGTATAAAAGCTGAGAATAGTGAAAAAATAAAAGTGATATTTTAGGTAAATTGTAATAATGCTTAATAATAATGCAATTACTATAACTATGTTTGTGTAACTATGAAGATGATATACTAGCATATCTTTCTATTTTGTTTTTCTCCATTAGGTGCAGCAGTTTGACAATGTTAGGTATTTCAAAGGTATATCACACAATTTCTGAAGAATATAGATTGCTTCCAAGTACCATAGAGACTGCTTTTAAGATAAAGATAATCTGTGCCTTTGTATCACTTTTTACCTATTTCCCAAGAAGCCTTTTAGTTTCATTGAACCATTGTTGCAGAAAGTAAATGAGTCAACTAATGCCTCACACAGTCACACAAGTATTAACTCAATAATACACTACTCATACACACATTTACTCACCCATACACCACTCACATGCTCATGCAGCAGCCCAGACAGTACCTATACAATCACTTACTAGCTCATACCTGTACTTATACTCTCACTCCTAAACATACACTCAGTCAATCATGTGTACACACACTCACCACACACTCAGTTATCCATATATTCTCTTATACACTTAGTGAGTCACCCATGTACTACTTACGCGCTCACTCACTCACCCAGACACGTACTCAAACATTGATTGAGTCACCTATGTACCATTCTCAGGCTCCATCATATCTATATTCAGTCAGTACATCACTTTTGCTTCCACTTATGACAGATGAATGTACTCACACACTCAGTCATACATTTATTCAAGACTCAGTAACTCACCCATAGGCGCAGTGATGCATTCACTCATTGTCCCATTCAGCAATCATCCACTCACTTACCCATACACACATTGAAACGCTCATTGATTAGCCATGTCGTATTTCTACCCTCAGTTACTCAGTCATACATCACTTATACATTCATTATTTTATCTATACACAACTCATGTAGTCACTAACTCACCCATACACCATTCAAACACTCACTTACTCACTTACTAACTCATACATGCACTCATACACTCGCTCAGTCTCCCAAATATGCACTGATACACTCAGTCAATCACCCATACAAGTACTCAGCACTCAATCATGTATCCATACATTATCTCATGTACTCAGCCACTTACCCAAGCAGTAGTCATCCATCCACTAACTCACCCATATACACACTCACAATTTATTGTCACCCATGCACTATTTTTATCCTCACTAACTCACTTATACATGTCTCATACATTCATTCCCTAAACCATACACCACTCATGCAGTCACTCACTCATTTATTCATACACTTGTAAACACAGAGACTCATCTATGCACCATTTGTACCCTCACTCACGGATCCATACACCATTCATCAATTCATTGACACACTGATACAGCACTCATACTCACTCACCCAACAATATAGGAGTCATACATTCATTCATTCATTAACCCATACAGCACTCATTTACTCACATACTCACACATGCACCACTCACACAGTCACTCATACATACTCACTCACCCATACACACAATCATACACTCTTCTAGTCACCCATGCACCACTGACATACTCATTCACATACTCATACATACATGCACTGTGAAAAACACCCATTAACCACTTATAAAGTCATTCAGTGATCTTATTGTCTCCCATGTGTTGCCATTTTTTTAAGTCTTCAAAAAGTTCAAACAGACAAAAGTAGAGTCACTGCCGCTGTAGCTGTAGACAGACCTCCTGAGAATGGATAAAGAAGCAAATGGAAGCTTCCTCCGCAGAGAAATGGGTGTGATTGCTACAAGAATGCTTTGAAACTGTCTTGTTCAATATTATTATATGGGTGGCACAATCAGTGCTGCAGATCCACTAGTAGCACTTAATTTACAGACCCTAGGCACATTCAGTGCACTTCACTAGGGACTTACAAATAAATTGAATATGCCAATTGGGTATGAGCCAATGTCACCATGTTCTAAGAGAGAGAGTATATGCACTTTAGCATGGTTAGCAGTGGTAAAGTGTGCAGAGTCCTAAAACCAGCAAAAACAGTGTCTAAAAAGTGGAGGGAGGCAGGCAAAAGTTTGGGGTGACCACCCTACGGGTGTCAGGTCTAAGTGACCCCACCAGCTGAAAGTGGGGAGTGCTATCCAACCCCTTGAGAGCTCTCATCCCTAAGGCAGAAGTATGTGGAGAGACCATCAGCATTGGCATGGTCAATCCCGGGAAAGGTTCCACCAAGTCCATCACCTGTAGGGAAATGACCACCTCAAGAGTTTAGGATTTTCACCCCCAATATGCATGAGCCATCTGAGGGGCCTGGGGTCTGTCTGAACCCGGAAGTGAGTCTCAAACAGGTATGGTCTCAGTGTCTTCAGTGCCCAGACCACAGCAAATGCTTCTCTTTCAATAGAACTCCACCTCTGTTCCTTTGGTAATAGTCTTCTGCTCATAAAGACTACCGGTTGGTCTAGGCCCTCCTCATTCAGCTGTGCTAGGACCGCCCCTATGCCAGACTCTAAAGCGTCTATCTGCACAATGAATTCTCTGGAGTAGTCAGGGGCCATAAGCACATCCTTGAGCTTTCTGACAAGCCTCTGTCCAATTCACCAACCTAGGTTGCTTTTTGGATGTGAGTTCTGTTAAGGGGCCACTATGGTGCCATAACACTTAACAATTCTGCAGTAATACCCGGTGAGACCTAAGAAGACTCTCACCTCTGTCTGTGTTCTAGGTGGCTGCCAGGCCTTGATTGTTTTAATCTTGGCCTGGAGGGGCTGCACCTTGCCACCACCTACTAGGTATCCCAAGTACACCATGGAAGCCTGCCCAATCTGGCACTTACTGGCCTTGATGATCAGGCCTGCCTATTGCAGGGCCTGAAACACCTCCTTGAGATGGAGCAGGTGTTCTTCCCAGCTGGAACTATAGATGGAGATGTCGTCTAGATAGGCTGCTGAGAAGGCATCCTTACCAACTAGGACCCTGTTAACCAACCGTTGGAAGGTAGCAGGGGCATTTTTCAGTCCAAAGCGCATGACCAGGAACTGGTAATGACCCTCTGGAGTAGAAAAAGCTGATCTCCCTTTTGCCCCTTCAGTCAAGGCAATCTGCCAGTACCCTGACATGAGGTCAAAGGTACTAGGAACTTGGCCGTGCCTAGCCTGTCTATGAGCTCATCAGCTTGTGGGATGGGGTGAGCATCTGTCTTAGTGACAGAGTTGAGACACTAGTAGTCCACGCAGACCCCAAGCTCTGGCTTGGCATCGGGAGCAGCAGCCTTGGGACTCAACCCCACTGGGCTGGACCAGGGACTGCTGGACTTATCTATCACCCCAAGAGCCCTCATATTGGCAACTTCCTCCTTGATGCTGGACCCCACTTTGTCTGACCCTCCGTTATTTTATTTTTTACACGGGGGCTGTCTCCTTTGTCAATATCATGGACACACAAGAGTGTGAGTCCAGGGGTAAGGAAAAACAGGGAAGACAACTGCTCCAAAAACTTGTAGCAGTCTCCTCTCTCTCTGATCTGGGGTCAGGGAGTCAGAGAGATTGACACTCTCCACTGATCCATCACCTTCCCTAGCAGAGAGGAGGTCAGGGAGAAGCTCACTCTCCTCTTCCATACCCTCATCTGTAACTAGACGCATGCTGACTTCAGATCTCCCAAAATGAGGATTCAGTCTGTTTTGATGAAGCACTCTTAAGGGGTTTCTGGGAGACTTGAGGTCCACTAAGTATGGGGCCTCCCCTTTCCGCTCCTTGATCTCGAATTGGCCAGTCCAGTGGTCCTGGAGAGCTCTAGGCTATACTCACTCCATTACCCCTACTTTGTCTCCAGGTGAGAATTCTACCACGGTGGCCTTCTGGTCATACCATTGCTTCATCACCTCTTGACTGGCCTCAAGTTTGCTCTTGACCTGTTTCCAGAAGAGCTGTATCTGGTTGCGGAGGGCCAGGATGTAACTGACCACATCCTAGGGGAGTTTCCTGGGAGCTTTCTCCCACCCCTCTTTCACTGTGCTTAGGGTTCCCCTGACAAGGTACCCATGGAGAATTTTAAAGGGGCTGAACCCCACCCCTTTTTGGGGCACTTCTCTATAAGCAAAGAGAAGGCATGGTAAGAGGCCATCCCACGTATGCCTCATGGCCTCAGGTAGATCTGTGAGCATGCCTTTTAGGGTCATGTTGAACCTTTCTACAAGCCCATTGGATTGAGGATGGCAAGGGGTGGTGAACCGGTAGGTCACCCCACACGCTTCCCACATGGACTTCATGTACGCAGACATGAAGTTTGTGCCCCTGTCAGACACATCCTCTTTTGGGAATCCCACACGGGTAAATATCCCCATCAGAGCTCTGGTCACCACCGGTGCAGTCACTGTCCTTAGAGGGATTGCCTCTGGATAGCGGGTGGCATGGCCCACCAAGACCAGGATAAACCTGTTGCCTGGGGCAGTTTGGGGTCCAAGGGACCAATGACGTTGATGTCCACCCTTTCAAAGGGGGTGCCAATGACAGAGAGAGAGATCAGGGGGGCTATTAGCCTTTTTTCTGTCTTCCAACTAGCCTTGCAGGTTGGGCAGGACCTACAGAAAGCATCTGAGGCTACCCACATTCGGGGCCAATAAAAATGGGTAACAAGCCTGGCAAAGGTCTTGTCTTGCCCCAAATGTCCTGCCGGGGGGATGTCATAAGCCAACTACAGTAGGAAGGCCCGGTAGCACTGGGGGACCATCAGCACACGAGCTTCCCCAGCTTCTGGTACCATGGGCTCATTGTAAAGGAGATCATTCTTCCAATGAATATGGCTTCACCTGTTGCCTGGTCTGTGGCCTATCACCTCAAACTCTCAAGAGTAGGGCACTCTTTCTGAACTTTGCAGAACTCCTCCCTGGTTGGCCCACCCTCAACTTGGCAGCCAGCAAGCTCAGGCAGGTTAACCCAGTTGGCTCAGCGGCCACCTCCTCTTGGACTCTGCCAACTACGGTGGGAAATTCTGGGACAGGTTTCCCGCGCCCCTTGCCCTTCCCCTTTGCAGCTGCCTTGGCCATGGTTCCAGCTCCAGATGCCCTTGACTCCCTACCCGGACAGCCATGGACCGTGTGGTCATGCAGACCTATTCAGGCAAACCTAACATCTCCAGGTGAGACATGAGCTCCACCTCCTTCCAGGTAGTGTGCTCAAGGTCATTGCCTCACAGACAATCTACAGGCATGGCAAGACTCACAGCTACTTTCAGAGAACCAGAGACAACCCCCCCACACAAAGGTAACGAGAGCCACCAGTAGGTGACTCTCACAATTGTCAGCGACTATGACCTGGTGATGAACTGCTCAGCTGACCCCTAACAGTAGTCATGGTGGCTCCTGTGCCACGCAGAGACTCTACCCTTTGCACATTAATGGTGACCCACTGAATATAGTTGGAAGTATTGGCAGGCGAGTAGGCTATTGGCACCACTTCCTCATCTCCCAGGGACACTAGGGCTACCTCTATCTGTTCCCCAAAGCTATCTGGTACTACCTCCTCCCCGAGCGGTACGCTAACCAACCCAGGTGTCTGCCCTCCAGTGGGGGGCTATGCCCGCATGGGACACTTGGAGTCGCCCTTTAGTGACCAAACTTGGTGCACTCTAAGCATTTGGGAACAAAATTACATTTCTTCTTGTCAAAAAACCCTGGCTTCTTTTCAGAATCAGGCTGGGACTGGTTACCACCATCCCCCGGGAATTGTTTTTGGGGACTTTTGAGAACCCCTTATTTTTAAGTTTTTCTCCCCCTCTTTCTTCTGGTGGGAACTCTGACCACCATTGCGGGTGTCCCCCCCAGATACCTTTTTGGACACTCTGGTGCTAACCCTCAGCAAGCTTCCTAGGGTCAGTCAGCTTACTGTCAACTTGGTGCTGGCGCAACTCTGTAAAGCAAACACTGAGCATATGCTCTCTCAGGGTCAAATTTTACAACTCCACATAGTCATCTTCTTTACTGTCCCATACCCAACCATTCAGTGTCTTACTTGAGAAATGAAAAAAGTCTACCCCCTGAACCTCTGACGATACTTCTCAGGAGTCAGCCCAAACTGGGCAAGTAAACTGGTTTTCATGGGCAAGTATGTGTTCTGATCCTTTGGGTTTAATGTGAGGAGTATGTCCCTCCCCACAACTGGCACATATTCCCACAGGCCTCCCCCATTGCTCTTTAGGAACCACATGAGCCCTTAGTGCAACTTCATAAGCAGCCAACCACTTATCAATGTCATCTCCCACCACATAATTTTGCACCACATTCTTAGGTATTCGAACCTTCTTGTCCCCAGCAGGTCCTGCACGTCTGCTGCCACCTTCAGTGCTGGACTCAGACTGCCTAGACTTGATGTCCAGCTCTTTGAGACTCAGTTTGTGAGCCAGAATAAGTTTTTTCTCAGCCAAGGCCCTTTCAGACTCATCTTGCTTGGCTTCTCTCTCAGCCTTCCTCTCCTCTGGCTTCATGTTTAACCTTGCCATTTGCAATTGACATTCTCTCTCCTCCCTCCTTTCCTCTGCAGTCATGCCATGGCTAGAGACACTGTTCCCTGTTTTGGCAGGGGGCACATTTCCAGGTGTAGCATCCCCCACTGCTGGTGGCAAATACTCTGATCGGCCATCCTCTGGCTCCTCCACCTCAGCATTCTCTTGTGAATGGGTTTCTGCCCAGGTCCTCATCGCCTTTTGGTACTCCTCCTTCCCGGAGGTACCCTGAGTAGGTACTCCCATCCCCTTGCAGAACCCCTTCAGCTGGCTAACAGTGTATGTCTCCAGCTTGGCTAGGTCAAACTCTCCAGCTCCTGCTTGAGACCCAGCCAAAGATATGTTGTATGAAGATTTGATTAAACTGGTGAGCAGAAGAACGAAATTGAAGAAAAAGAGAAAAAAATAAGTTGACCTTCAACTGTGGGTAGGTAGTGTACACGTAGTTATGGGATGTTACTGCACAAACACAAGTCCTATCCTCACTGCTGATTGTCAGTGTTAGAAATGGTGTCCAAGGAGGGACCAGAATCCTAGTCAGGGAAAGTCACACACAATACAAATTATTCTGTGTTAACACTCTGGTAGCTTGGCACTGAGCAGTCAGGCATAACTTAAAAGACAATGGCGGTCATTCTGACCCTGGCGGTCAAAGACCGCCAGGGCGGAGGACCGCGGGAGCACCGCCGACAGGCCGGCGGTGCTCCAATGGGGATTCCGACCGCGGCGGTAAAGCCGCGGTTGGACCGGCACCACTGGCGGGCTCCCGCCAGTGTACCGCCGCCCCATTGAATCCTCCACGGCGGCGCAGCTTGCTGCACCGCCGCGGGGATTCCGACCCCCCCTACCGCCATCCAGATCCCGGCGGTCCGACCGCCGGGATCCGGATGGCGGTAGGGGGGGTCGTGGGGCCCCTGGGGGCCCCTGCAGTGCCCATGCCACTGGCATGGGCATTGCAGGGGCCCCCGTAAGAGGGCCCCTACATGTATTTCACTGTCTGCTGCGCAGACAGTGAAATACGCGACAGGTGCAACTGCACCCGTCGCACAGCTTCCACTCCGCCGGCTCGATTCCGAGCCGGCTTCATCGTGGAAGCCTCTTTCCCGCTGGGCTGGCGGGCGGTCTGAAGGCGACCCGCCAAGGTCAGAATGACCGCCAATGTGTGAAGTATTTGTGCAATAAATCAAGCAATAGCACAGTGGGAAAACCACAAAAAGACACCACACAGGTTTAGAAAAATATAAGATATTTATCCGATTAAATTAAGGTCAGAATGATTACGATTTGATAATCACAAGTTGAAATATCACTTTTGTAATGAAAAGAGAGTCTTTAGTTCTTAAAAGCAACAATTATCTTTTGAAGCACAAAGTACCTGGTTTGCGTCATAATTACACACACGAAGACTGCAGAGGAGGAGATGCGTGGAAAAAGGAAGTTATCTGTTGGATTTCCAGGCGTGCATAGACGGTGCATTGATTCTTTTCCACGCGGCAATGGCTTAGCGTCGAATTCCGGCATGCAGACTTGAATCCTCTTTGCGATGTCCTAGGATGATGCGTGGAAATCCTGGGCATGCGGGACATAGTCATAGCTGTTGTGTCGCTCCAGTGGGCGATGCAGTGGAGTTTCTGTTGCACGGCTGGCACTGCATAGATTCCTCTCGCAGGAAGTCGGGCTGCATCGTTCCTGCTCGGCGGTGCGTCAGTCCGGTGGGCTGTGCATCAAAGTTACGGTCGCAATGCTGGTACTGTGTCTATTTCCACTCGGGGAGCTGGGTTGAGTCATTCCGGTTCGTCGATACAGTGATTTTCTCACTGCTGGACAGGCTGTGCATCGATTCCAGCAGACTGTGCGTCACATTTTGCTTCACAAGTTTCTTTGCAGAGATGTAGTCTTTTTGGTCCTAAGACTTCAGGAAACACAAGGCAAGCTAAACCCAAGCCCTTGGAGAGTACTTCTCAGCAAAGCCAGAGGCCAGCAGGGCAGTAGTGCAACAGCAATGCAGCAGTCCTTCACAGCAAAGCGCAGGTGAGTTTTTTGGCAGCCAGACAGCTTCTCTTGGGAGTTTACAGGTTCTGGTGCAGAGTGTCTGTCCCAAAACATGTATAAGTTGGTAGGGTCAGGGACCCCGGTTATATACCTAAAAGGGCCTTTTTAGTGAGGGGGACTTTAAAGAGTGGTTTTGAAGTGTACAAGGTCTCTTTCAGTACAACCCTGTCTGCCAGGGACAAGTAGGGGGTTTGGCAGTCCATTGTGTGAGGGCAGACCACTGTCCTTTGAAATGGAAGTGTCAGGTCCTCCACTCTTCCAGCCCAGGAAGACCCATTCAGTATGCAGAAGTGTGCAGGTGTGACTGAGCATCCTGTGTTTGTCGCTGTCCTAGTGAAATGCACAAGGGAGCTGTCAATCAGCCCAGCCCTGACATGGATTGGAGACAGGCTGTAAGGCACAGTAGGATTTAGGACTCTAAGGGGGTCAGATGGAACCCGGGCCCCCCCACCGGACATGGCCTGTCTTCTGAAGGGGATCCAGGACTCCCAGGAGGTAGTGCAGTCAAAGGTGGATGGAGTCTGCGTAGACGTCTCTGTGGTGTGGCAGGATTTGCGGCGAGTGACCGAGGGGGTGACTGAGGCTGGGACTAGAAGTTCAACAGTGGAGGAAGCAGTGATCGCCCTTCAGACATGGGTTATTCAGCTCACCTTGAAGGTGGCCGGTCTAGAGCAGAGTGCCGAGGATGCAGAAAATCGGTCACGGAGGAGGCCTATTGGAGGATCTTATGGAGACCTGGTTCCGGTCAAGGGTCTCCGAGGGCAAGCTCTCAAGTTGTTTTGTGGTGGAACAGGTGCATCGGGTGCTCACCAAGCAGCCTCCACCAGGGGCCCTTCCCCGGCCAGTGATGGTCCGGTTCCTCAACTACAGGGACCGTGATAATATTCTGCGAGAGGAAAGATACACTGCTCTACTTTCAAAATGTTGATTTTCCCTGACTACACTTGCGCGAGTGCAGGCAGAGGTCCAAGCGGAGGTGCCCCCAGCGTGGTGGAGGAAGAGATGCCTTTGCGAGCCATGCCGTGCCCTGGGAACGGATCAACAGTGGGTGGAGACCTGTGACTCGTCTCTGTGTGACACTCTGGATAATTTTGACTTCGGTGGTGGTCCTCCTTGATGGGGCCTGGACGCGGCCTCGAGCTGGGGTGCTTTGACTGTTACTGGCACCAGTACTGTAGTATGGTGAGATGGATGCACTGTGGTCTTGAGCCATCCCCACGATGAGAGGGCTGAGGGATAAGTATGTGTTTCTGCTCAAGGGTGGGGCTTTAATTGCGGAGTAATTCCTCTCACTGAATGTTTAGTACTATTGTATTTAAGCTGTCAGGCGGATTATCCATACGTGAGTGGGGGTGTCCAGATGTAGATCACCAAACTCCTCCACGAGTTACTCTAGGTTACGATGTTCAGGGGGGTGACAGATGCTTCTCAAGTGGAAGTGTGGGGTGAGGGGGAGTTGGGGGAAGGGCACTGTTTTTGTTCTTACAGTAGTTTAGGTTACATGCTGTTTTTAAGTTTACAAGCAGGTTTTGGGCACCACAGCTGTTCCACACAATTACGCTTTCTGACACGGGCACAGACTGGGCAACGGCATACTAACATCTGGCTGCGAGGTCCACGGCGCCCAATTTTGTCCTTTGCCTGTCAGGCTGCCCGATGGGTCAGATATCTATATTCTAATGCACAAGCTGATTTGGGTCATTTCATGGAATGTTAATGGGCTCCTAGACCGCATTAAACAAACTGCAGTACTTAAATACCTCAAGAGACACGCCCTGGGGGTTGTCCTGATGCAGGAGAAGCACCCACTAGGAAATCGCTGCTCCTTTTTGGGGCGCTTCAGATATGATAGGGTCTACTTCTCAGGGTTTATGCGAGGGTCCTGGGGAGTGGTCCTGCTGCTTCATAGGTCATTACCATTGACCGTTACTTAGGTTCACAAGGACAAACTAGGGTGATACATTGGAGTAGAGGGTCAGATAAAGGGCAAGCAATATAACTTGATATCCTGTTAAATTCGCCCACATTTGTTGCAGGATACCTGTGCGGCGAATGGATCAATATTGGCAATGCTTCTGTCTGGCTTCACACTGTTAAGGGGTGACTTTACTGCAGTTCCAGATCCACTCAGGGATGTCTCTGCAGAGCCTAACGCCATTCGACGTACCCTATTGTTGAGCCTTAAGACATGGCTGACTCATGGGGGCTTTGTGATGTCTGGAGGGTGTGGCATCCGCGCACACGTGCCTGCACCCATTGGTCCACTGCTCATCACACCGAGGCCTGTATTGATCTTCTATGGGTTCCGGCGACGGATGTATTGAATCTGAGGTCAGTCTGCATCCTTCTAGGGGCATTTCGATGATGCCCCGCTGTTCACGGATTGGGGTGTTGAGTATCAGACACATAGACCAACCTGGAGGCTCAATGCGTGGCATCTGATGTCCCTGGAGTGTGTCAGTGTTGCATAAGGGAAACTTAAGGCTTTCTTTTAAAGCAATGTGGACTCTGTGTTCTCGGGAGCAACGGTGTGGGTGCCCTGTAAGCAGACAATGAGGGGTGCTATCAAAAGTTATATTAGTCGGCAGCAGCAACACCAGCGGGCGCACTGCAAACAAATCGAGGCTAAGATATTGGAGTTTGAGGGAGAGCTAGACACTCTGATGCCCTAGCGGTGCAGCACCAGCTGGTTGGAGCAATCAGAATTATATCAAATATCTCTTGGGGAGGCTAAACAATGTTGGAAGGCATCGAATAGGAGAGTAGACAAGATGGGCGTTAAGTCTGGTAAACTGCTCTATTGGTTGGCGATGCATGGGGCGGCAGAAAGAGTAGTGCCTGCCCTATACAATAGGGAGGGAAACACCCAAGTGGAATTTGAAGTGATTGCCCAGGCTTTCAGGGCCTAATATCAAGCTTTGTATGCTAAAGACCCCCTCCCGCACTTGGTGGAGGAGGGCTCCCTCGTTTGGGACCTCCTGGTCCCAACTATCCTGCCCACTATTGCCCAGGACTTAGACCAGCCACTAACAGGGAAGGAGGTGGATGCTGCCATTTTGGAGCTTAGTGGGGGTAGAACTGCCAGACCTGATGGATGTCCAATAGAGTATTACAGAAGGTTCTGCTCACTATTGGTATCTCATCTCCTGAATCTTTATGGGGAGGCCCTGTCGATGGGTACTTTTCCCCCTGAACTTGATTGCACCACCATTGTGGTCCTACCCAAGGGGGGGCAGGCTCCAGACCAATGTGCGTCATATTGGTCAATCTCCCTCATCAATGCTGATATCAAAATATAAGCCAAAGTGCTGATGTTATGTCTTACGCGTACGCTGACCCACCTCATTCATCTGGATCAATGCGGCTTTATGCCAGGCAGAAGCACGTGTCATTGTATCTGACAAGTTCAGGTGGCCCTATCTCATGGCACTGGCTCCAATCGTCCCCTGGCCCTTCTTCTCATAGATTTCTAAAGGCATTTGACTCAATTTCATGGTAGTACATGGAGGTAATCGTGGCATGCATGGGGCTGGGCCTATTGCTCCGCCAAACGAACTGTCTCCTTTAGCAACATCCCACTGCCCAGGTTTGGATAAATGGGGTGCTCTCCCGACATTTTCAATTCAACGGGGAATGTGGCAGGGGTGCTCCCTATTCCTGGTGCTCTTCGCCCTGGCTCTCGAGCTTCTGGTGCACTTGCTACGTAGCGATCCTCTGATGTGGGGCTGGAGGTGGGGGGACCGGGTAGAAGATAGATTGGTGCTGTGTGCGGACAATGGGCCTGATTCAGACCCTGGCGGCCGGTGACCGCCGGTTTCCCGCTGCCCTTGGAATCCCCCATGGCGGCGCAGCTTGCTGCGCCGCCATGGGGGATTCTGACACCCCCTACCGCCATCCTGTTCCTGGCGGTTCGCCCGCCAGGAACAGGATGGCGGTAGGGGGTGCCGCGGGGCCCCTGGGGGCCCCTGCCGTGCCCATGCCAATGGCATGGGCACGGCAGGGGCCCCCGTAAGAGGGCCCCACTGTGTATTTCAGTGTCTGCCTAGCAGACACTGAAATACGCGACGGGTGCAAACTGCACCCGTCGCACATGCCCACTCCGCCGGCTCCATTCGGAGCCGGCTTCCTCGTGGGGAGGGGTTTCCCGCTGGGCTGGCGGGCGGCCTTCTGGCGGTCGCCCGCCAGCCCAGCGGGAAAGCCAGAATGGCCTCCGCGGTCTTTCGACCGCGGAGCGGCCATATGGCGGTTCCCTCCAGGCAGGCGGCGACCGCCACCCGCCGGGGTCAAAATGACCCCCAATGTCTTGGTGTTTTTTAGTGACCTGCCCACGTCGGGGCCCAGATGCCTAGAACTACTGGAGTGGTTTGGGGAGGTGTCTGGACTCCAGGTCAAACCCAAAAGTCTACACTGGTGGAGGTCGGGGGGATGAAGAGGGTCAGTAGTGGTCTCCCCAGGTCCCGGTGCGGAGGAATGAGTTAAAATACTTGGGAGGCCATATTTCCCTTCTGCCTGATTTAACGTGTGTACTAAATTTTAGAGATTTGTCAGCGCATCTGGACAGGGACCTGCAACGTTGGGGGATCTCCCCATAACCCCCCTTGGGCGCATTGACCTCATTAAAATGATGTGGCTCCACCGATACCTATATGCCCTCACAAATTACCCGCACCAAAAATCAAGGGCGTAGTGCCGTACTCTCGCCTCAAAATGTACTGCCTTCCTTTGGAATGGAGGGCGGCAGAAAGTGGCTTTTAGTACTGCGCATAAATCCATGTATGAGGGGGGCATGGGAGTCTCAGATCTATATATTTACTAGTTAGCCGCCCAGGTGGTGCCCACAAATGAATAGTTTGCAGGAGGCTGGGATGACCCGGCATATCGACTTGAGATACACAAAGCGGGCTTTGGAGGCGTACTGGGTATGCTTTATGGTAGCAGGATTCCTGCCCATACTGCGTCTTGCCCCCGCGTGACAGTAGGTTGCTAGAGGGAGGCCCTAAAACTCATAAAATGGGACTGGCGTCTTACTCCAATGACTCCACTGTGGTACGTAGACTGGCTGCACCAGCTTACTACATCAAAGGACTTTCAGCACTGGGACTTAATAGAAGTGACTTACTTGGGGATCGTATATACTGGGGACAACCTTATGTCATTCCAGGACATGGGAGAACACTATAAGCTACACCAGACACAATTCTTCCGATACCTGCAACTGCGTTGGTGCACACATTTCAGTGAACACCAAGCTCCCTGGGTACAGCTTGCTCGAGATGAAATTGTTATTTGGGAGCCTGGGAAAGAAAGCAGTATCCTAAGTTTATAAATCTCTACTTACAAATGCCTCAGATGGGTTTGACCACCTGCAACAGAGGTGGACGTACTAGGTAGGGGAGCTGGATGATGTTGATTGGCAGGAGGCACTGCTTGCCCCCCCAGGAGAAAGACGTCTCAGCTAGCCTGCAGATGTGGCAGTTCAACTACCTCCATGCATCTCACTTAACCCCTGCAATAATGTCGAAGATGTCTGATGTAGCAGGGTCTGACTGTGCCACGTGTGGCCTCCTGGGAGGGTACTTCCTCCCGGTAACTGGAGCTGTACCCAAATATGACCCTTTTGGGAGGGGATTGGCAAAGAAATAGCAGAGGTCCTGGGGTGTCCCATAGATCTAGGCCCTGAGGTTGCGTTACTGGGGCTATTCGAGGAGCTGGGGGCCCAGTGCTGAATGGGCATTTTTGGGAGTTGCATGCCTTGTCACTAAGAGAGATATTGCTCCCAGGTAGAGGCTTCCTGGGGCTCCTTCATTGAAGGGATGGAGGGCAGGGGTCGATTAGTGTGCACATCAAGAAAAGCCGATCTATACAGTGCGAGGGTGCCCTGAAACACATGACAAAATATGGGGGAAATGGTTGGCCTATGATGTTTTAATGTAATGCACTATTGAACACTGATTGTCCAGCATTGGATCGTGTCTTATGCTCTGTACATGTATTATTGATGTTGTCGGAACTCACTGTGTATGTAATGTTCTTTAACTTGTTGAAAACAATGCTAATAATTTTGGTTCTCAAAAAAATAAAATGAAACTAAAACAACAAAAATCTAAAAAAGGGAACCAGAGATATGAATTTTTAGAGAATAAGGCCCTCATTACAACCCTGGCGGTAAATCCCGCTTTTCGCAGTGCAGAAGACCGCCAACATACCATTGCAGCAGCGGAATTCCGCTACAGGTATTACAACTCACAGCTCTGAATCCGCCAAAATACAGACACCCACACAAGTCTGCCACACCAAAGGTCAGTGTTAAACTGGCGACACCAAAACCTACACCATCACGCCAACAGGAATACGCCCACAGTATCACAACCCACGAATCAACACGGCGGTAAACCATTGGCGGTACACACCGCTGCGCTCAAAATACACACACATTTACAAAACACAACCACATTGGACAATTCAAAATACACACACCTGATACACATACACACACCACACCCACACATCCAATCCAATATAAAACACACACCCACATCACCCACAAACCCTCACAACCAAAATTCTGAAAGAAGGCGAGAGAGAGACTCCCTAACACAACACCAGCATCCACAGACACACAACACCATCACTCATACAACATCCACACACCTCAAACAACAGACACCAACACATTCCCTCACACATCACAACAGACACCACCTCACACATCACCTACACCACATCATGGCACCTCAAAGACACCCCAGGTTCTCTGAGGAGGAGCTCAGGGTCATAGTGGAGGAAATCGTCCCAGTAGAGCCACAACTATTCGGATCACAGGTGCAGCAGACGTCCATTGCAAGTGAGATGGAGCTATGGCGGGGAATTGTCGACAGGGTCAACGCAGTGGGACAGCATCCAAGAACACGGGATGACATCAGGAAGAGGTGGAACGGTCTATGGGGAAGGTACGTTCCGTGGTATCCAGACACCAGATTGGTGTACAGAGGACTGGCGGTGGACCCCCACAACTAACAACATGGGAGAAGCAAGTCTTGGCGATCATGCTTCCTTAGGGCCTCGCAGGAGTAGCAGGAGGACTGGACTCTGGTAAGGCAAATCTTTACTACTTTATCCTCCCCACCCCACCTGCATGCCATCACATACTCCCACTCTCACCCTCACACCCATCACCCCAACAACCCACAGATGTCCCACTACCACAACCCACACATCCCAAAATCAAGCCCTGCATGTAACACCAATGCATGGACACCCATCACCAAAGCATGTCCAGTGGAGAGACTAACCCATGCCCTAAAATCACCAATCACACAAGGGCCACGGCAATAATGCAAGCACAGGAGTAGAGGGTAACTCACCCATTGCACAAGATGGCACACACAGATACAATAGCTATATATTTACACCCCAACAGGACCCCTACCCAATGTCACCGGACAGGAGGTGCCAGACATATCCAGTCCCCCCACAGAAGAGACCCACAGTGACAACAGCAGCTCTGCACGCATGGATCAAGATGACCAGACAGGCCCATCAGGGACCTCCGGACAGTCGGTTACCCTGACACAGTAACAAACCACCACTGAACCTCCCCCTTCAGGAAACAGGACACATCAATCAGCAGTGTGTCCACCACTACAGGGAACCCAGGCAACCCCACTAACACAGGATGATCAGGGACTTAGGGGCAGTGGCAGTGGGAACACAGTTCAGGAGACAGAGGCACAGGATAACAGGGAAGCTGGGAGGACTTCTGTGTGACAGGGGGAGGACAGGCCCAGGGAGCCCACTCTCCACGAGGCACTCTCCAACATCATGGGAGCTTACCACCATTCCCAGGAGACCATGGGCACGGTACTGGCCAAGTTTCAGGAGACCCAGCGGCTGCAGGAGAAACACTACCTGGGGATCAGGGAGGACTTGAAGTCCTTCAACACCACCCTGGTCACCATTGCAGGGGTGCTGGCAGACCTTCTCAACACCAGGAGGGACACAGTGGCACACCAAAGGGCCCCTGACACTAGCCTGGACAATGAACAGCCCTCCACCTCCGCCGGTGCTACTGGACAGGAGGCACCACCACAGGAACAACAGGCCACTAGCACCCCACCCCCTGCAGATGGAGAACCACCCCGCAATTGGTCCCTGAGATCCAGGAACAAGACAGAGAACATTGCCAAAACCCCGCCAGGAAATAAGACCCCCTGAATGTCACCCTTCTGTCCTACTTTGACACCCTGTCCACCTTAAGCTGCCATTGCTCCACTTCCTATGCCCCATTGGACAATGCACATGTGAAACAAATAGACTGGACTCTGCCATGGATATCCCTCCACCATCACCTCAGCCCATTTTACAACCCCCTCCACTTATTTGCACAGAAATAAACACACTTGAATCACAAAACAATCTGGAGTCAGACTGTGCTTTCACAAATGTGTAATTACCAAATCTCTGGAATATAGCAATGTCAATGTACTTGTTGACATACCAATGTAACACAGCTGTAGGCCTGCAGTAAACATAGCAGAGGGCACAAATTGGAACCCAGATCTGTGAAATGGAAAGGCAAAGTAAGTAGTCAGGGTCCAAACACTGAGTGAAAATGACAGACTTATCTAGCTCCAACAATAGTATGAGATGTGGGAAGCAGTCACATCTTCTTACCTGTGTCTCACTGGAAGTATTGCATGATAATGTTGTTTCGGCTGTCAACATCTTCTTCACTATCCACAGGCTCCACAGCTGCCACAAGACCACCATCTGGCCCATCCTCCTGCAGAAAAGGCACCTGGTGTCGCAAAGCCAGGTTGTGCAGCATACAGCAGGCCACGATTATCTGGCACACCTTCTTCGGTGAGTAGTATAGGGAGCCACCTGTCAGATGGAGGCACTGGAATCTGGCCTTCAGGAGGACAAATGTGCATTCTATAATCCTCCTAGTTCGCCCATGTGCCTCATTGTAGCATTCCTCTGCCCTTGTCCTGGGATTCCTCACTGCGGTCGGTAGCCATGACAGGTTGGGGTAACCAGAGTCACCTGCAAATGTCGAGGGACAACTGTTGGATACACACTAACCTGTATGGACATCCCCATAACCAGACACCTATATCAACTGTGTTGGGACCTTGGCCTCACCTATTAGCCACACACGGTGCCTTAGGAGTTGCCCCATCACATAAGTGATGCTGCTATTCCTCAAAATGTAAGCGTCATGCACTGAGCCAGGATACTTGGCATTCACATGGGAGATGTACTGGTCTGCCAAACACACCATCTGCACATTCATCGAATGGTAGCTTTTCCAGTTTCTGTACACCTGTTCACTCCTATGGGGAGGTACAAATGCCACATGTGTACATTCAATGGCACCAATGATGCTGGGGATATGTCCCAGGGCATAAAAGTCACCTTTCACTGCGGGCAAATCCTCCTCCTGAGGGAAAACGATGTAGCTGCGCATATGTTTCAGCAGGGCAGACAACACTCTGGACAACACGTTAGAGAACATTGTCTGGGACATCCCCGATGCCATGGCCACTGTTGTTTGAAAAGACCCACTGGCCAGGAAATGGAGTACAGACAGAACCTGCACCAGAGGGGGGATTCCTGTGGGATGGGGGATAGCTGAAATCCGGTCTGGCTCTAACTGGGCACACAGTTCCATGATTGTTGCATGATCATGTCTGTATGCGATTATGATGTGTCTCTCTTCCATTGTCAACAGGTTGACCAGGGGTCTGTACACCGGAGGATGCCACCATCTCATCACCTGCCCCAGCAGACGTGCCCCATGGAGGAGACCAGCGAGCAGAGGGTCAACCAAAACTGAGGTATCACAGTGTGTTATTTGCTGAAACGTTGGTAATTCACAATGTGGCGGTATCTGTCTGTATTACCGGCCTAGATGGGTGTAACATAGTTTTTATCCATCCCATGTGGCCCCCTGAAAGGGTGGCTGCCTGACCTGTAAGGTGGGGCAAGGGGAAATGAGGTAACAGCGCTGGCGTTGCACACCGTCGCGGTGGGCTGTCGAAGACTCCGGTGCAATTCAGCATTGGTTAACATTGGGCCCTATGGGTCCCAGGAGCCAATGACGATGTACGCCGGTGGTGACGGTACGTACCGCCATGGATGTGACCACCATTTTCTATCAGTTCCCTCACTTGATACCTGACCTTCAACAGCAACTGTACGGTCCTCCAGACAAACAGGTGAGTACACTGTGAGCATGCTGCTTGGGCAATGCCTGTTTTGAGTGGTGTGGATGGAAGATACATGGGGGGGCTGAGACCTGCATGTGAGGATGGTGAGTGTGTGTGCGTCAGGGCATGGGTGGGAACTGTCGGGCAATGAGTATGACGGTCCGGACGGGTGAGTAAGTTCCGTTCCTCCTGTACCTTTCCTCTAGGCCAGCGCCCACCAGAAGAAGGGTATTTGGCGTGCCATCGCCAAGGACGTCTGGACCCTGGGGGTCTACCATAGACGGAGCACCCACTGCCATAAAAGATGGGAGGACCTGTGCTGCTGGAGCAAGAAGACGGCGGAGGCCCAGCTAGGGATGGCCTCCCAACATGGAAGGGGTGCCCGTCGCACCATGACCCC
The DNA here is from genome assembly GCF_031143425.1 of Pleurodeles waltl. Lineage (NCBI taxonomy): Eukaryota > Metazoa > Chordata > Amphibia > Caudata > Salamandridae > Pleurodeles > Pleurodeles waltl. Next base: position 1,454,096,958 of record NC_090444.1, on the reverse strand, counting down.
CCTGATGAACCGGCTCATGCTGGTGGCCTATCCAGAGTTCAATGGGCACTTGAGGGCTTCACATCAGCCACAAGGGTGTGAGTACACTCTAATTCAGCTGACTCTGTGCGCATTACGAGGTGTCTAGGTGGGCTGTGGGTTCCCCTAGGCCAGGGCGAACTTGGTAGGCAAGGTCCCTTGTCAGGAAGGCTCTGTGGCACCCCAACCCCACTAGTGGTAATAGCCATCTACACCTAGTCAGGCTCCTGTGACTTCCAGGTGTGCAATTGGGCTTAGGCCTCGTCCCCATGGGAATGGGAATTTGCTAGGAACTGTTAGTGCATGGCTTAGTGCAGAGGGCTGCTCCCTGTGTGTTGTGTCCGCCAACGGTAGTGGTGTTGCATGCACTGAACATGTTTTTCTTCTGTCTTTCCCCCCTTTTTGTTTTGTCTCCCTGTTATTGTGTGGAGCAGTGGCACCGGAGCAGGAGGGAGCTGCAACCCACTTGGCCCTGGAGGGTGAAGCAAAGGAGTCTGAAGCCACGAGTGGGATGGAGGGTGAGGGGAGCTCCACGACGGGGACAGGAGCATACACCAGTGACAGTGACTTCTCCTCTGATGGGAGCTCCCTTGCAGTGATGGGCACCTCTGTGCCCACCGCATCAACAGGTACAGCCGCCACCCCCCCCTACCAGCACTGCCCTCCCAGAAGCCCCTCAGCATGTGTCTCATGCCCTCTCACACAGGAGGGTGGGCATCTCCTTTGCCCCAGGCACCTCAGACCCTGCCCCAGTCAGCCCTGCTGCCCTCATTGAGGAGGCTATTGACCTCCTGAGATCCCTCACTGTTGGGCAATCTACCATTTTGAATGCCATCCAGGGTGTTGAGAGGCATTTGCAACAAACAAATGCATACCTGGAGGGCATTCATTCAGGGCAGGTGGCCCAACAGAGAGCATTTCAGGCTCTGGCCTCAGCACTGATGGCAGCCATTATCCCTGTGTCCAGCCTCCGCCCTCCAACTTCCTCCACCCTGACCCAATCACCTGTACCTCAGCCTCTCCCAAGCACACCATCAGACCAGCATGTACACTCATCAACACACAAGAGTGGACATGGCAAATATAAGCACCACACATCCCACAAGCACTCACACAAGCACCATACCCATGCCGACACAGCAACACGCACTGCCTCCACTTTGTCCCCCTCCTCCACGTCCTCCTCCTACTCCCTCCCTGTCTCATCTCCACTCACACCTGCATGCACTACATCCTCAGCCACTACCTCCATCACAAGCACGCCCATCACCACACATCGCTCATGTGCAATCACCACCCCCACTACCATGCACACATCCCCTATGTCCTCTCCCAGTGTGTCTGTGAGCCCTCCTCCCAAAGTATACAAACGCAGGCACCCACCCATCCAACAGCCATCCACCTCACAACAGCCTCCGGCCCATGCACCTTCACCCAAATTCAGCAAACGTACACCTCCTACAACCACTACCTCTTCCTTCACTCCCAAACCCCCTCCATCTTCCCGTCCCACTGTGTCTAAAAAACTTTTCCTGGCAAACTTTGACCTCTTCCCTTCACCTCCCCACCCCTGTCTTTCACCTAGGGCCAGGCTTTCCAGGACCCAGCCCAGCACCTCAGCCACCAAATCCCCAGGCACAGTGGTGCCATCGGGGTCATCGAGTGCGCCACCCATCAGGGCTGCCACTGTGCCACGAAGAGAGGGCAAAGACATTCTGCCACCTGCCAAGGTGAAGAAGGTGCCCACATCCTGGAGGGAGAAGCCGCACCTACCAGCCACCAAGGGCTCTGCCAAAACAAAAGGGGACAGTGGCAAGACACCTGCGGCACCATCAAAGGTGGGGAAGGGACAAAAGCAGAAGAGCAGTTCTGGACAGGGCACAGTGGCACTGACTGAGGGACTAGTGTCACCCCTTCTGTCCACGACTACACCAAACTGTATGGCGGCGAACACCGCAACCTGCCCCGCCACCTGCACCACCACCAGCACCGCCACCTTTTACGCCACCAGCACCGCCACCTTCACAGCCACCTGCACCACCACCGGCATGTCTGCAGCCTTGCCAACAGTCCCCACCATCTTCCCCAGAGGGCAGCCATCTGAGGCTGCAGGAGACGTCCTGCTGTGTCCCTCAACTGGTGCTGACACATGCACCACCGCCAGCACTTCCGCCACAGACACCACCACAAGCACCGCCACCAGCCCCGCGATGTGATCGGACAGTGGCACCACCGCTGACATGGCTACCATCCCCAGTGGTCAGTCGTCCGAGGCAGGAGGAAACTTCCTGGACCCTGCCGAGCTTCCATGAGGCATGACTTCCATCACTGTTTGCACCTGCAGGGGGAAGGTGAAGCCACAGCAGTGTGGGGCATGTCTCTGCCTCCATGGCGTATCATGCTACCTGTTCCTAGGCAATCTCGTGGCACACACACCCAGGTGAGGGAATGGGACTGGCCACACTGCATGTGGAGCACTCTGGGCACAATGCCCCCTCCAGAACCAGTGGAGAAAGGCATCCACTACCTTAGTCCTTGGCTAGATGAAGCACTCTGTGCACAATGCCCCCTCCAGAACCAGTGGAGAAAGGCATCCACTACCTCAGTCCTTGGCAGGATGAAGCACTCTGGGCACAATGCCCCCTCCAGAACCAATGGAGAATCACATCCACTCATCCACTACCTCAGTCATAGCCAGGATGAAGCACTCTGGGCACAATGCCCCCTCCAGAACCAGTGGAGAATCACATCCACTACCTCAGTCCTTGGCAGGATGAAGCACTCTCGGCACAAGGCCCCCTCTAGAACCAGTGGAGAAAGGCATCCACTACCTCATTCCTTAGCAGGATGAAGTACTCTGGGCACAAGGCCCCCTCCAGAACCAGTGGAGAAAGGCATCCACTACCTCAGTCCTTGGTAGGAAGAAGCACTCTGGGCACAAGGCGCCCTCCAAAACCAGTGGAGACTGTTATCCACTTGAGAGACTGTGGCTTTACACTCCCCAGGATAAAGCAGTGGGCAAACCACCCACTGGAAAGACTTGAGAGACGGTGGCTTTGCGCTCCCCAGGATAAAGCAGTGGGCAAACCACCCACTGGAAAGACTTGAGAGACTGTGGCTTTGCACTCCCCAGGATAAAGCAGTGGGCAAACCACCCACTGGCAAGACTTGAGAGACTGTGGCTTTGCACTCCCCAGGATACAGCAATGGGCATGGAGCCCCCTTGTGCAGCAGTGGCGTTGTGCGTTCATTCGGCTGAGGTACCCCCCTTCCCTTCCCCATGAGGTGCCTGTTTAATTTCGATCTGATGTCCCTGCAGTGTTCTCTCCGTTTTGAGTCAGGTATCTTGTGTGGGCTTCTCCCATGCATTTTGGGACCACTGGTCCACGGACAATGATTGGTACACTATCCGGACCTGTGTAGTTGGTGTACATATTTGAATATACAGAATTTTGAACTCTCACTATCAGATTTATCATGATTACAATCATTTCAATCATTTAATTTTGTCCTTGCGTTCTTCCAGGGGGTGTAGGGTGTATATGTAATGTTGCTGCATGTATTTGTGTGTATGGTGTTGTAGGCGAGGTTGGGGGTGGGGGTATTGCGTGTTACATGTGTGTGTCACTCACGTTTCCCTCCCCCCTCCCCTGTGTTGTAGGTGCAGTACTCATAGTGGTCATCGTCAGCGTCTGTCCTGCACCTGATAGAGCAGGAAGAAGACCAGCATGGGCAGGACGTGTAGTTGGGGCTCCATGGCGTCCTTGTTCCTCGTTGAGTGTCGAGAGGTGAGTGGTTTCCCTTCTGTGTACTGTTTCTGCTGTGCTTTTGATAGCGTTGGTTCTAACCTTGAAAAGGTGGCAGATAGGCCTCTTGTAATAGTGTGGATGGTACATTGTCTTCCACCTGTCTGTTGGGACTTACCACCGCGGTTTTTGTTTCTACCGGCGCGGCGGTCGGAGTGTTAAAGTGGCTGTCTATGTTGGCGGTTTCCGCCACGGTCGTGATTCCATTTATTTTTCCGCCGGCCTGTTGCCGGTATTACCGCTGCTTTACCACCATCTGCCAGGGTTGTAATGAAGGCCTAAATGTTTTTTTAGCGCATAGACACTAAAAGCACAAATTCTGGACATCTGGTTGCACTTGACCGGGGCAAAGTCACAATTTTAGGCCGACCGTGATGGGGCTTTCTTTGGCTACAGTGAGCGGGAGGCCTCGGTCAAAGTTTGACCTTCAGACTTAGGGGGTGATTCTGATTCTGGCGGGCGGCGGAGGCCGCCCGCCAGAATTCCGCCCCCATTATACCGCTCCGCGGTCAGAAGACCGCGGAGGGTATTATGAGTTTTTCCCTGGGCTGGCAGGCGGTTTCCAAAAGACCGCCCGCCAGCCCAGGGAAAAACTCCCTTCCCACGAGGATGCCGGCTCGTAATCGAGCCGGCGGAGTGGGAAGGTGCGACGGGTGCAGTGGCACCCGTCGCGTATTTCAGTGTCTGCAAGGCAGACACTGAAATACTTTGCGGGGCCCCCAGGGGCCCCGTGACCCCCCCTACCGCCATCCTGTTCATGGCGGCTTTCCCGCCATGAACAGGATGGCGGTAGGGGGGGTCAGAATCCTCATGGCTGCGGAGCGCGCTCCGCAGCCATGGAGGATTCAAACGAGCAGCGGAAAGTCAGCAGGATACCGCTGACTTTCCGCTTCTGACCGCGGCTGAACCGCCGCGGTCAGAATGCTCGTTGGAGCACCGCCAGCCTGTTGGCGGTGCTCCCGTGGTCGGCGGTGGCCGCCAGGGTCAGAATGACCCCCTTAGTCTTTTTCTTGAAGATATTGTGGGCCAGGACAAATTCACAGGTCGAATCTGACCTCCCTGGAACACTCTTCAGATATCCATCGCAGGAGACCTTGGTCAAGGATTCTACGTTTGGACTTATGCAGCTTTTTTTACAAAGTTGCCCCACTCTTCTCTAAACTTCTGGATCTTCTTACAGGAGGACTTGTAAGGTCCTTTAGGAGACCACAACTCACCCCAAGGTTTCAGAAGCTCTGCTTTGCTGCTTGGGGGTTAGGACTCCAACTCCCAAAAAGCACCTGTTCAAATCCAAAAATGATCACTGGTCAGCCAATTTCTTCAGGGCTTGATGCAGGGGACTCTGATCAGCTATTTTCTACCCCACAGACAAAGCTGCTCTCTGCTGACGAAGGGATTACCCAGAAACAAGTGTCCAAAGATTTACAGCACTTGCTGCACCTACTAAGGTGAAAAACTTTAGTTTACTTTGTGGATTAAAAAACAAATTTGCACTGCATTTACCATGATGCACTGGGGATGACTGTATGCTGGAGTGTGAGCAGGGTGCTCTGTTTCTGGCTTTTCTGTTTAAGAAGACTACCTTGAGCCAACAAGCTGACGAGCTCAGGTTGAAGTACCTGCGTGCCAGTGAGTGGTACACAAACCTGAGAGGACGTTTGGCAGCACTTCAAGCAACCCCACAGACAAAGCTGCTCTCTGCTGATGAAGGGATTACCCAGAAACATGTGTCCAGAGATTTACAGCACTTGCTGCACCTACTAAGGTGAAAAACTTTAGTTTACTTTATGGATTAAAAATGAACTTGTACTGCATTTACCATGATGCACCTGGGCTGACTGTATGCTGGAGTGTGAGCAGGGCGCTCCCTTTCTGGTTTTTCAGCTATTTTCTACCTGTAGCATACAGGGAGTCTCTTCTTGAAGCAGTAGAAGACAGGCAAAGTCCTTCCCTTTGGAAAGCTCAGAGTGTGCAGCTGATGCAGTGTTTCTGAGTGCAGTGTACAGGTGCAGGCCAGGGGTCCAGCAGGGCAGTCTTCTTCTTCTTCTCTTTTTTCTGTAGGGATCTGAAGTGAGGTAATGCTCTGCCAGTTTCATCCTTTCTTCTGGGGGTGTCAAGCAGCGGGGACCTCTGTCCAATAGTGTGCAGGCCACCACCATTTTGAGTGATCACTTCCTGTGAAGTGTGGCAAAAATCAGTCCCAGGGAGCAACATTCTCCAAAAATCCAAGATGGTACAAATTCAATCTCAGACGTTAGGTCTGGCTGAACCCACCCACTGGCGTGGGTAAGTTTCCCTTGGCACACCCCTTTCAAGCCCTTTCTTAATTTAATCAAGGGCCACCTGGCTATCTGGGTTTGCAGGACATGGGGAAGGTACAGTTGCTGACCCAAGTATCCTTCCCTCCTTTGAAGAACATTTTGGCTGCTCTGCCTCAATCCTGTTTCACCATCTGCTGAGGCAGATCTCCTCCATTCAGATGCTTCCTTTGTGTCAGCCCAATCCACTTCACATCTCATCAAGGCAGCCTGGTCAGCCAGAAAAGGTCACTACAGAACTGAAACTGGTAACTTTAAGGAAGAGTTTAAAAACTCTTTCTAGGTGCAAGTTACATTACATTCCATAGCAGCAAGTTGTTGAAGTTATTATAACTTTTTATTTGACACTAAACATGCCATGTTTTTCTCCTTTCTATGGAAAATAAGAACTTTTTTTTTTAAATATACCGTCCCCATTTTAACCTCCAGAGCCCATTCACTACAATGGAGGAAAACGGATTTAGCTATTTTTCCCTTATCAGGGCTTAGACAACATATTTTATAAATGCTCTGCTTATAGTTGCACTGCACCCAACCCTGGGGGCACCTAAGGCTCACCTTAGGGGTGACCTACAAATAAAAAGAAAGTAGCTTAGGATTTTGGAAGTACCTTTAACTCCAAAGTCAGTTTTGGGGTTAACTTTACTTAAAAGCACCCAGCATGGCAGGTCTGCTTTTAAAATGACATTGGGCACCACAGCTGTGCACATATGGGTGCACTACCTATGATGGAGTTCCTTAACCTACATGCCCTCCCGTATACTAGGGATTTATAACTACTTTATAATTAGTCAATTATAATTAGCCAATTATAATTAGTCTAATTTGGATAATCCATTTTACACAGAGCACTGGCCCTTAGACTGGGTAGTAGTACCCAGGGCACCTTCAAGAGCCACTAACCAGCAGTATCTGTCCAAAAAGTTTGGGGATGACCTGGGCAAGAAGAAGGACTTTCCTACAACTATAAACTGTACATCCATGCAGTCTGTTCTAGATTGCGACTTATTAAATCAACATATACTTTGTCTGCAATTGGGAGGATGAGGATGCATCTTAAAGCACTCGAGTAATTTGTGTGACACAGAAAGATTCCCTTGATGCAACAGATTGTCTACTTTTTGTTACAAACTGTTAGAAGGGGGTATTTGGTTGGCAGTCATGTTACCCCCTGTCCAAACAAGAACCCACAGTATAGTCAGAGTAAGTCACACACAAACCAAATTATTATGTGCCCACCCTCTGGTATCTTAGCACTGAGCAGTCAGGTTTAATTTAGAAGGCAATTTTTACAGTATTTGTGAAATAGACAATACAGTAACACAGTGCAAACACCACACCACAGTGTTTAGAAAACTATTAGATAGTCATCTGGTTAAATTAAGGTAAAAATGATAAAGATTCAACAAGGATAAGTTGAAATATTATTTTAGTCTTAGATCTTAGAAATCAATAATGGTCTCTTGGTTTCACAAAGTACCTGGTTTGCGTCAAAAATTACATGCAAATAGACCGCAGAGGAGGGGATGCATGGAAAAATAACGTGTGCATTGGATTTTCTGGCACAACACAGAAGATGCATTGTTTCTTTCCACGAGACAAGGGGCTTGCTTAGATTTCTGGCATGAAGGCTTGGTTCCTCACTGCGATGCAGGTTTCTCTTTGATGCCCAGGGACAATGAGGGGAAATCCTGGGTGTATGGGATGAAGTCCCAGGTATTGCATCGATCGGGTAGGCGATGCGTCTAATTTTCTGTTGCATGGCAGATGCTGCGTCAATCCTTCACTTGGGAAGTTAACCTGAGTCATTCTGGTTTGGCTGTGCGTCAATCCGATAGGGCTGTGCATCGAAGTACCAGCCGCAAGGCAGGCGCTGCGTTGTTTCTTCACTCGGAAGTTGAGCTGCTCCTTTCCAGTTCAGCTGTGCGATGATTTTCTCATTGCAGGCAAGGCTGTGCGTCATTTCCGACAGGCTGTGCATCCATTTTTGGTGCACAAGGAGTTCCTTGAAGAGATTAAGGTGGTCATTCTGACCTCGGCGGTAAAAGGCGCCTACCGCCGGTCAGAAATCGTCCATAATCCCGCCGCGGTCGCGGAAACCCGCCACGGTCATTCTGACCCGCAGAAGGCAAACCTCCGAAAATCCGACCGCCACAACAGACCGCCAGACCAGCGGTCGGTGGAAAGGTGGAGGTGACCAAACCTCCACCGCCACGCCAACAGAAATACGCCCATGCCATTACGACACACGAATCCACGCGGCGGTCTTTCAAACGCGGTATTCCATTGGCGGGACACACCGGCGCGGTCAGAATACACACAAACGAACAAAACTCACCCACATTGGACGATTTGAATCCCACACACCTGATACACATACACACACCACTCCCACACACACAATACAATATAAAACACCCACCCACATCACCCACAAACCCCTACGCTTAAAAATTCGTAAAGAAGGCAAGAGCGAGACACCAGCATCCAAAACATAACAGCCACAGCCACTCAACACCATCACCCACACACTATCCACACACAAAACAACACACACCACCACACTCAACTCACTTAAATACACATACTCCACCCCACACATCATACACACCACCCCATGGCACCCCAAAGACAACCCCGCTTCACAGACGAAGAACTCAGGGTTATGGTGGAGGAAATCGTTCGTGTAGAGCCCCAGCTGTTCGGCACACAGATACAATACACCAGCATTGCCCGGAGGACGGAGCTATGGCAGAGGATTGTCGACAGGGTGAACGCAGTGGGACAGCACCCCAGAAATCGGGAAGACATCAGGAAGCGATGGAACGACCTACGGGGGAAGGTGCGTTCCATGGTATCCAGGCACAACATCGCCGTGCAGAAGACTGGCGGAGGACCCCCACCTCAACCCCCACAATTCACATCATGGGAGGAGGAAGTCTTGAACATCCTGCATCCTGATGGCCTCGCAGGAGTCGGCGGAGGAATGGATACTGGTAAGTTGAAGCTTCAATACTGCTTCCCCCCCACCTGCATGCCAAATCAGACCCCAACCCTCACCCCCATCCTCGAACCCCACCCTCACCCCCACCCCCATCCTCACCCCCACCCTCACCCCCACCACCATCCTCACCCCCACCACCATCCTCACCCCCACCCCCAGCACACCTATTCCCCGCCAATGTCTCACCATCACAACCCACACATCCCAAAACCTAGGCCTGCATGCGTCCACTAAGCATGGACACCCATCACCAAAGCATGCCCAATGCATATACACATCCCCCCCACAAGCCACCCTCACCAAAGCCCCCACACACGAATGCCAGCACTTGGGGACACGAGAACCCACAGATACACCCATATGCCACACATTGAAACTATAACCATACCTCTATACCCCTGCAGGACCCGACCGTCAACACACCGCGGCGGAGGGGCCAGAATTATCCACACCCCCCACCCAAGAGGCCGTCAGCGATGACAGCAGCTCTGTCGATCTGGACACCGATGACCAGCCCGGACCATCGGGGACCTCTGGACAGTCGGTTCCCCTCACACAGGCACAGGCCACTATAGACCCTAACCCCTCTGGGAACACCAGCACAGCTCCCACCCAGCGGGCCCATGCCTCTGTCTCCAGGGCGCGTCAATCTGCGGTGTGTCTACCACTACAGGGCACCCAGGATAACCCACCACCCCAACAACAACAGGGACCTGGGGGCAGTGGTAGTGGGCACACCGGCCAGGGGGCAGAGGCCCAGGGAAACAGGGCAACTCGGCGGGCAGCTGTGCGACAGGGGGGGGAGGAGAGGCCCAGGGAACCCACTCTCCACGAGGTCCTCACCACCATCATGGGAGCATACAACCGCTCCCAGGAGACGAGACGACGGTACTGGCCCGGTTCCAGGAGATCCAGGTGCTGCAGGAGGAACACTATCGGGGGTACAGGGAGGACATCCGAGCCATCAACACCACCCTGGTTACCATGGTAGGGCTGCTGCAGGACCTCGTAAACAGCAGGGCGGACACTGAACAACACCCAAGGGCCCCTGCCACTAGCCTGGACCAAGAACAGCCATCCACCTCCGCCGGCGCTAGTGGACAGGAGGCCCCCGCACAGCAGCAGCCCACCAGACCCCCACCTCCTGCAGGAGAAGAACCACCCCGCAAGAGGGCCCTGAGATCTCGCAAGACAGAGTAGGATGTCAAGACCCCCGCCAGCAATGGATACCACCTGATGTCATCCCACTGTCCCACATTGTCACCCTGTCCATCCTCGAACTGCCCATGCTCCATCTCTCCACAGGCCTCTGGACAATGCACCTGTGTGACTGTTACTCTGGACTCTGCCATGGACATTCCTTCACCATAGCCCCCACCCACTTGAAACCACCCATCCCATTTTGAGCACTTCAATAAACACCTATTTTGCACCAAAATATCAGGAGTCTGGCTGTGATTTCAATAGATTGTAATTGACATGACAGTGCAAATATGTCCTTGTACATGGTGAAGTCAACAAACAGCTGCCACAAAGCTGTAGTCCATGGGGAAACGAAGCACAGGACTCGTAGTGGGGACCCCAGATCTGAAATAGGGAGGGAAAAGCCAAAACTCAGTCATCATACACTGGGGCAAATAGACAGGCAGCAGAGATGCTGCAGAGTAGTTAACATTTACTAAATTATCTTTGAAATGTTACCTGTGTCCTATTGGAAGTACTGTTCAATGATTCTGTCCCTGTTGTCTGTTTCAGCCCCGTCGTCTTCCTCCTCGTCACTCTCCTCAGGTTCCACCGCTGCCACAACACCACCGTCTCGACCATCCTCCTGCAGGAAAGGCACCTGGCGGCGCAAAGCCAGGTTGTGAAGCATGCAGCAGGCCACGATGATGTGACACACCTTCTTAGGTGAGTACATTAGGGATCCACCGGTCATATGCAGGCAGCGAAACCTGGCCTTTAGGAGGCCAAAGGTGCGTTCGATCACCCTCCTAGTACGCCCATGGGCCTCATTGTACCGTTCCTCTGCCCTGGTCCGGGGATTCCTCACTGGGGTCAGTAGCCACGACAGGTTGGGGTACCCAGAGTCCCCCACTAGCCATACACGGTGTCTCTGTAGCTGTTCCATCACGTAAGGGATGCTGCTATTCCTCAGGATGTAGGCGTCATGCACTGACCCTGGGAATTTGGCATTTACATGCGAGATGTACTGGTCAGCCAAACACACCACCTGGATGTTCATTGAATGGTAACTTTTTCTGTTCCTGTACACCTGCTCCCTGTCTCTTGGGGGAACCAAAGCCACATGGGTCCCATCAATGGCACCAATTACGTTGGGAATATGTCCAAGGGCGTAGAAATCACCCTTCACTGTAGCCAATTCGCCCACCTCAGGGAAAATGATGTAGTTCCTCACGGATTTCATCAGGGCAGACAACACTCTGGATAACACCTTTGAAAACATGGGCTGAGACATCCCGGAAGCAATTCCCACGGTTGTCTGAAATGACCCACTTGCCAAGAAATGGAGTACTGACATGACCTGCACCAGAGGGGGAATCCCTGTGGGTTGGCGGATGGGGGACATCAGGTCGGGCTCCAGCCGGGCACACAGTTCATGGATAGTGGCACGGTTAAGACGGTAGGTCAGGATAATGTGGCGTTCTTCCATTGTCGACAGGTCCACCAGCGGTCGGTACACGGGAGGATTCATCCGTCTCCTCGCCCAACCCAGCGGACGGTGCCTAGGAAGGACAACATGGAGCACACAGTCAGGCAACCCACAGGTACGTACTCACAGCTAGCACAGTATACGATTCTCTATGCAGTGAATGGCGTGTCTGAGTGGCTATGCAAGGCCTAGACCTGTGTGACGCAGTTGAAATTGAGCCATGTGGGCCCTGGAAATGGCGGCTGCCTGACCTGTGAAGTGTGACAATGGGATGTGAGGTCAATGCGCTGGCGTGGCACACCGCGGCGGGCGAAGACCGCGGCGCGAAGCCGCATTGGTTAACATTGAAGCCTATGGGTTTCAGGAGCCAATGGCGAAGGGCGCCGGCGGTGGCGGGACGCACCGCCGCGGTACGCACCGCCGCGGACATGACCGCCATTTTCTATCTACTTATCCACTTGCGACTTGAACTTTCACAGGAGAGGACCTATACTGCAAGTGTTGCTGTGACCTCGGTCTGGAAGGGACAATGGCTGCTGCGACTGGGGAAAGGGCCCCTGCCTTCACTGGAGAGGAGTTGGAGAAACTTGTGGATGGGGTCCTCCCCCAGTATGCGCTACTCTACGGTCCTCCAGACCAACAAGTGAGTTTAATTCAATCTGGATTTGGGGCCACTGGCTGGCTTGGGGGCCTGGCGGGGATGGGGGGCATGTTGGGGCTGGCGGGGGGCCTGGCGGGGATGGGGGGCATGTTGGGGCTGGCGGGGGGCCTGGCGGGGGGCCTGGCGGGGATGGGGGGCATGTTGGGCCTGGCGGGGGGCCTGGCGGGGATGGGGGGCATGTTGGGGCTGGCGGGGGGCCTGGCGGGGGGCCTGGCGGGGATGGGGGGCATGTTGGGCCTGGCGGGGGGTCTGGTGGGGATGGGGGGCATGTTGGGCATGGCGGGGGGCCTGGCGGGGGGCCTGGCGGGGATGGGGGGCGTTGGGCCTGGCGGGGGGTCTGGCGGGGATGGGGGGCATGTTGGGCATGGCGGGGGGCCTGGCGGGGGGCCTGGCGGGGATGGGGGGCGTTGGGCCACTGGAAAGGAAAATGCTGAGTAACTTGAACGTGGTATTTCTCCCTCCCTGTACGTGTCACATAGGTCCGCGCCCATGAGAAGATCGGGATTTGGCGTGCCATCGCCAAGGAAGTCCGGGCCCTGGGGGTCCACCATCGACGGGGCACCCACTGCCGCAAGAGGTGGGAGGACATCCGCCGCGGGACCAAGAAGACCGCCGAGTCTCTGCTGGGGATGGCCTCCCAACGTAGGCGGGGTGCCTGTCGTCAACTGAGCCCCCTGATGTTCCGGATCCTGGCGGTGGCCTACCCTGATTTGGATGGGCGCGTGAGGGCAGCACAGCAGACACAAGGGGGTGAGTCCAAGCATTATCTACTCTGTTGTCGCGCAGTGGAGGTGTCTGGGTGGGGGAGGAGGGCTGTGGGTCCCCCTAGGCCAGGGCGATATCTGTAGGCTGGGCACCCCCGTAAGCCCCTGTGTCCCCAGCCACCCCCCTCAGTAGTTTGTCAGTACAGCCATCCCTGGGCCGTGTCATCCATGGGTGCAGTTGTCAACTCTAGGCGTGTAGGGCATGTTCCACGGAATGCGTAGCGGACCCCAAGTGCGCAACTTAGTGCAGGGGGCATCTGTGTCTGTCATGTCCGCTAACTGTACCGGAGATCCATGTACTCAATATCCCTTTATTTCTCTCTCCCCCCCCCTTTTTGTTTGTCTTTCTGTGCTTGTGTGCATCAGCATCATCAGGCGGAGGAGAAGTGGCATCGGGGCAGGAGGGAGCTGCATCTCACATGGCCCAGGAGGGCCATGCCACAGAGTCAGACTGGACCAGTGAGACGGAGGGCGAGGGGAGCTCCACGACGGGGACGACTGGAGCCTGCAGCGACACGGACACGTCCTCGGAAGGGGGCTCCCTTGCGGGGGTGGCACCATCCGTGCCCCCCGCCATTACAGGTACAGCCGCCACCCAGCGCACCATCTCCGCCCTCCCAGCAGCCCCTCCGCGTTCGCCCCGTGCCCGCTCTGCCAGGAAGCCGGGCATCTCCTTCGCCCCAGGCACCTCAGGCCCTGCCCCTGTTACCCCCGCTGCCCTCAGTGAGGAGGTCATTGACCTCCTCCAAACGCTCATTGTTGGGCAGACTACCCTTTTGAATGCCATCCAGGGGGTGGAGAGGGAGGTTCATCGCAGCAATGCGTACCTGGAGGGCATTCATTCGGGTCAGGCTGCCCATCAGCGATCGTTCCAGGCTCTGGCCTCAGCACTGACGGCAGCCATTGTCCCTGTCTCCTGCCTGCCTCTACTAACTCCCTCCTCCCAGTCTCCTGTTCCTCTGCCTGTCCCACCCACACCATCAGACCAGCCTGCACACACCTCAACACCCAAGAGAAGCTCATCCAAACATAAGCACCACAGATCACGCAGACATTCACACACGCAACATTCCGATGCAGACATGCCAACAGTCACTACCACCTCTGTGACCCCCACCTCCTCGTCTCCCTCCTCCCTCCCTGTGACGTCTACACTCACACCTCCATTCACCTCACCATCAGCCAGTGTTTCCATCACCAGCACACCCTCCACTCCAGTCCGCACACGTGCAGTCACCACCCCCACTGCCATTTACACGTCCCCTGTGTCCTCTCCCACTGTGTCTGTCACCCCCTCTTCCACACCACACAAACGCAGCCACCCACCCACCCAACAGCCATCCACCTCACGACAGCCTATCCCTCCTGCACCTGCACCCAAAGACAGCAAACGTGACTCACCTACAACCACATCCTCTCCCTCCACTCCCATTCCCACTGTACCTACCACTCTCCATTGTCCCAAGAAGCTCTTCCTCGCCACTACTAACTTCTTTCCTGACCCTGAGCCCCCCCCTCCTTCTCGTCGGGGTAAGAAGAGCACCTCAGCCACCACCAGCCCTGCAGCCCCCTTGACAAGGGTGCAGGGGTATTGGAGCCCGCCAGCCCGCATGTCTGGATCTTCGCCCAGCAGCAAGGGGACAGCCAGCCCACCCCCTGGGAAGAGGAGCAGAAGGCGGAAGGGGCGCCGCAGGAGCCCGCCTTCTACATCCCCCCCGGACACCACCCAGAGACAGTCACCAGCCACAGCTCCAAAGGGAGGAAAGGGCCACAGGCCGACGACTAAGGAGGGCAAGGGCAGCAAGTTGGAGAGGTCAGGCAGCAGGCCTGCTGCCCAGGAGGAGCCCACAACCCCCATAGCCGCTGCCCCGGGAGGAACCGGCACAGCTGCCCCGGGAGAGCCCACCAGCCCCATAGCCGCTGCCCAGGGAGGACCCAGCCCAGCTGGCCAGGAGGGCCCCACCACCCACAGCCCAGGTGGGCAGTGAAGGAGCACCATCCCCGCTGCCCAGGAGGGCACCACCAGGCATTTAGCAGTTAGCCATAGACCGTCCGCCGTCTCAAGAACCGCTGAACTGGGCCCTTCAAGGCAAGAACCGCTGAACTGGGCCCTTCAAGGCAAGAACCGCTGAACTGGGCCCCGCCGTCTCAAGAACTGCTGAACTGGGCCCTTCAAGGCAAGAACCGCTGAACTGGGCCCTTCAAGGCAAGAACCGCTGAACTGGGCCCCGCCGTCTCAAGAACCGCTGAACTGGGCCCTTCAAGGCAAGAACCGCTGAACTGGGCCCTTCAAGGCAAGAACCGCTGAACTGGGCCCTTCAAGGCAAGAACCGCTGAACTGGGCCCCGCCGTCTCAAGAACCGCTGAACTGGGCCCTTCAAGGCAAGAACCGCTGAACTGGGCCCTTCAAGGCAAGAACCGCTGAACTGGGCCCCGCCGTCTCAAGAACCGCTGAACTGGGCCCTTCAAGGCAAGAACCGCTGAACTGGGCCCTTCAAGGCAAGAACCGCTGAACTGGGCCCCGCCGTCTCAAGAACCGCTGAACTGGGCCCTTCAAGGCAAGAACCGCTGAACTGGGCCCCGCCGTCTCAAGAACCGCTGAACTGGGCCCCGCCGTCTCAAGAACCGCTGAACTGGGCCCTTCAAGGCAAGAACCGCTGAACTGGGCCCTTCAAGGCAAGAACCGCTGAACTGGGCCCTTCAAGGCAAGAACCGCTGAACTGGGCCCCGCCGTCTCAAGAACCGCTGAACTGGGCCCTTCAAGGCAAGAACCGCTGAACTGGGCCCTTCAAGGCAAGAACCGCTGAACTGGGCCCCGCCGTCTCAAGAACCGCTGAACTGGGCCCTTCAAGGCAAGAACCGCTGAACTGGGCCCTTCAAGGCAAGAACCGCTGAACTGGGCCCCGCCGTCTCAAGAACCGCTGAACTGGGCCCTTCAAGGCAAGAACCGCTGAACTGGGCCCCGCCGTCTCAAGAACCGCTGAACTGGGCCCCGCCGTCTCAAGAACCGCTGAACTGGGCCCTTCAAGGCAAGAACCGCTGAACTGGGCCCTTCAAGGCAAGAACCGCTGAACTGGGCCCCGCCGTCTCAAGAACCGCTGAACTGGGCCCCGCCGTCTCAAGAACCGCTGAACTGGGCCCTTCAGGGCAAGAACCGCTGGCCCTTTGGCAGACGTGGCAGGGCAGGATCTATCTCGGGCAGGGCTGCAGGATGTCCTCTGGCCAACTTGCCTCCTCCAGTGGCAGTGGGGTCTGTTATGGACTGTATGGACTGTGGCTTTGCTCTCCCCAGGATGGCCCAGTGGGCAGGCCACCCACTGTATGGACTGTATGGACTGTGGCTTTGCTCTCCCCAGGATGGCCCAGTGGGCAGGCCACCCACTGTATGGACTGTATGGACTGTGGCTTTGCTCTCCCCAGGATGGCCCAGTGGGCAGGCCACCCACTGTGTGGACTGTTTGGACTGTGGCTTTGCTCTCCCCAGGATGGCCCAGTGGGCAGGCCACCCACTGTGTGGACTGTATGGACTGTGGCTTTGCTCTCCCCAGGATGGCCCAGTGGGCAGGCCACCCACTGTATGGACTGTATGGACTGTGGCTTTGCTCTCCCCAGGATGGCCCAGTGGGCAGGCCACCCACTGTATGGACTGTATGGACTGTGGCTTTGCTCTCCCCAGGATGGCCCAGTGGGCAGGCCACCCACTGTATGGACTGTATGGACTGTGGCTTTGCTCTCCCCAGGATGGCCCAGTGGGCAGGCCACCCACTGTATGGACTGTATGGACTGTGGCTTTGCTCTCCCCAGGATGGCCCAGTGGGCAGGCCACCCACTGTATGGACTGTTTGGACTGTGGCTTTGCTCTCCGCAGGATGGCCCAGTGGGCAGGCCACCCACTGTATGGACTGTATGGACTGTGGCTTTGCTCTCCCCAGGATGGCCCAGTGGTCATGGAGTCCCCTCGTGGATCTGGCGTCGTGTACTCAAGTGGCTGAGGTGCCCCCCCTTCCCTTCCCCCTGAGGTGCCTGTCCTATTTTCTTTCTGATGCCCCTGCAGTGTTCTCTCCGTGGAGTTCTTGTCGTGGGACTGGGCCTTGCCCCTTTGCACAGGACCCCTGTGATCCACGGACAGTGGTTGGACTACATTTAGTAGCTGTATATATTTTGTACATAGTTTATTTATTTTTTGGGATTAATGGCGTACATATTTCAATATATCTGCCCGTTTATGATCTCTTCTTTTGGTCTTTGCATTATTTCGGAGGGGGGTGGTTTGTGGGTTGTGACAGTGATCTGTGGGAATGCATTGATGTGTGTGTTGTAGTGGGTGTGGGTGGGTGGGTGTGTGCCGGTAATCTTTTCCCTCCCCTGTGTCGTAGGTGCAGTACTCACCGATGTCTTCCGCGCCGCCGGGCGTGCTCCTGGTATATGAGGAGGAATAGGAGTGCGGGGATGACCTGTAACTCTGGCTCCATACTGCCGGAATCTCGCGTGGAGTGCGTAGAGGTGAGCGTTTTCCCGTTCGTAGTCTGTTTCCGCCGTGTTCTTATCGGCGGTGCTCCCGCCCCGGAAAAGGTGGCAGATTGGTGGGTCGTAATAGGGTGGGCGGTACTTTGTCTGCCGCCGGGCTGTTGGCGGGAACCGCCGCGCTGTTTGTTTGTACCGCTGTGGCGGTCGGAGTGTTAAGTTGGCGGGCTGTGTTGGCGGTTCCCGCCAGGGTCAGAATTGCATATTTTAGACCGCCGGCCTGTTGGCGGCTTGGCCGCCGCTTTATCACCGACCGCCAGGGTCAGAATGAGGGCCTAAGTCTTTTTGGCCCAAAGACTTCAGAAAACCGGAGGGAAGCTCAATTAAAGCCCTTGGAGAGCACTTCTCAGCAAAGTCAGAGAGCAGCAGGGCAGCAGGGCAACAGCAGGAAAGCAGTCCTTCACAGCAAAGCAGTCCAGATGAGTCCTTTGGGCAGCCAGGCAGTTCCTCTTGACAGGTTGCAGGTTCAGGTCCAGAAGTGTCTGAGTTGGTAGCTACAAGGACCCAGTTTATATACCCAAAACTGCCCTTGAAGTGGGGGAGAATTAAAAGAGTGGTTTTGAAGTGCACAAGGTCCCCTTTAAGTACAACCCTGTCTGCCAGGGTCACAGTAGGGGGTTCGGCAGTCCTTTGTGTGAGGGCAGGCCACTGTCCTTTGAAATGTATGTGTCAGGCCCTCCACCCTTCCAGCCCAGAAACACCCATGCAGTATGCAGATGTGTGCAGGTGTGAATGAGCATCCTGTGTTTGTTGTTGTGTAGGTGAAATGCACAAGGGAGCTGTCAACTAGCCCAGTCCAGATGTGCATTTTAGACAGGCTGTAAGGCACAGAAGGATTTTAAGTGCAGAGAATTGCTCACTTTCTAAAAGTGGCATTTCTAAAACAGTAATACAAAATCCAACCTCACCAGTCAGCAGGATTATGTATTAGCATTCTGGCCATACTAAATATGACCTGTCTACTCCTTTCTGATTAGAATCTACTACGCAAACTGTATATGAGGGTAGTCCTATTGTTAGCCTATTAAAGGAGCAGACCTCACAGTAGTTGAAAATGAATTTAGGAGTTTTCCACTACCAGGACATATAAAACACACAGGTGCATGTCCTGCTTTTGAACTACATAGCACCCTTCCCTATGGGTTACTTAGGGCCTACCTTAGGGGTGACTGATATGTAGAAAAAGGAAAGTTTAAGGCTTGGCATGTACTTCTATTTGCCAAGTCAATGTGTCAGTGAAACTGCATACACAGGCCTTGCAATGGCAGTGTGTGGCACAATCAGTGCTGCAGGCCCACTAG
The DNA here is from genome assembly GCF_031143425.1 of Pleurodeles waltl. Classification (NCBI taxonomy): domain Eukaryota; kingdom Metazoa; phylum Chordata; class Amphibia; order Caudata; family Salamandridae; genus Pleurodeles; species Pleurodeles waltl. The sequence continues at coordinate 1,454,077,891 of NC_090444.1, read as the reverse complement.
TAGCATTTCATTTACAGGCCCTGGGCACATGTAGTGCACTGTACTAGGGACTTACAAGTAAATAAAATATGCCAATTGGGAAAGAACCAATGTTACCATGTTTAAGGGAGAGAGCATATGCACTTTAGCACTGGTTAGCAGTGGTAAAGTGCGTAGAGTCCTAAAACCAGCAAGAACAGTGTTAGAAAGATGGAGAGAGGCAGGCACAAAGTTGGGGGATGACCACCCTGGGGCTGTCTGGTCTTACACATGCCCACTAGACTCTGCACGTCTATCTGATTGTTATCTTTTTGATTCTGCATGGGGTGTAACTGTGATTGAAATGGTATTAGAGCCAGGAAAGTGGGAGACCAACACTGCCCCTGCACCAAGTGCAGATACTGACTAAAACCCTTTTCTACTCCTTATTGCTAGCTAACCATCACATATTAGATGATAGATGGATGAAAGTTAATTTGCCAACAGCACAGCAGAACAGAGAATACTCTACTGGAACTAAACGGAGGACAACATTCTTACTTCTAAGTATGAAGAAGTTGTTTTGAGCGAAATTAGAAGTCACCCAACATCTGAAGTGATATTCCTGGATGTGGCATTGCGTCCGAAATGTTCACAATGCATCAAAGAACATCCATACTTTACTTAAAATTGATCAATCAAGTTTGACATTTCTAAAAAAAAACTACACACTGCAAGTTTATCTAGAGTTAGCGGATTGTGAATCAACTATTCTATTGCCTCTACTTTGACAGTCTTAAAGAATATATGGTGGGACTCAAGAACATCCAAGCCTCCACAGCATGAACTGTAGCCATACTGCCAACATGTAACATGCACTAGCTAAACCTCAGAAACTTTATTTGGCCCCTATTAAAACGGGGGTGCATAGAAACCAGTATTCACGATGGAGGAAGCTCAAAGGCAACAGCTGCCTGAAACAAAGTGTGTTATCTGATCTTATTGGACATGCAACACACTTAGAGACACAATTATAAAGAACAATTCTCTAATTTGGCCATTGATTAGGTGCAAACTCTAAAGTATACTTGTATCTTGGATACCAGGTACATTGACAAGTTTTTAATTAACTTTGGCTTCCATACTTTTGCCCGAAGTGCAATAAATCGGGCAATGGTTTGAACCCTATGAGGATGTCCTACTTACTATATATCACGGGGAGTGGGGCGGGGTACCACAAAGAACTTTTTGAATTAAGAATGGGCTCGAACGATCTCTTAGTAAATCATTGGTGTAATGCATTATGATGGGCCCCACCTGTAGAAATTTGAAGAGGACCCCGTGAGAGTCCTATATCTCACAGATGTTCATTAGCCTAGAATGGGACCCCACCACCACACCACCCACTTGACAGGCTTAGGGGCCTCTGAAGTCTTGTGGCCCCACCTGAATTACAGGAACTGCAGGGGCTGTGTTACGCATCTGGAGTAACGAGTTGCACTTTCGCTAAGAGCACATGAGAATCATACAAGTACAGATTAAATATTTGGCTCTGAAAGGTATAAATGACAGTGTCGTTTCTGTCCTTCAGTGAAAAACTAGTTTATGACATGATTTTTATTGAATTTCGTTTTCATTGGCATCTGAAGAATGTCTATATGTTTTCTTATAAAGCCGTATTTTCCATAAAGCTGTGATCCCTTTAATATCAATGTGGAATAAAATGGCAAAATAGCGAGGTAACCCGGCGACAGAATATGCCACATAATTGTACATTCCACCAATTTGCCTTGACAGTATAATGGCCGGCAATGGAAGCAACATGCAGTAAAAGTAACCTTTCTTATAGGTTCCCACTTCAGGCCCTATCATCTTATGTCAATACGATAATTTTACTACGTTCTAGTACGTCATTAAAAAACAGAGTAATCAGTATATATTATTATAAAGTCCGTGAAAAGTTTTTAACACCTTACTTATGATAATATATGAATATTGCAGTATGTATAAAGTATATAGCCATTTACATTTGCAGAAACAGGAAAGGTGCTGTGTCAAGTGTAAAACACACATCCCTACTCTTCTGCTCTATTTAAATTTGAAACCCATGTACTTAGGAACACTTCTGAGCTATAGATGCAAATTATGCTTTTGTTATACCGATACATATTTTAAGTCCATTTCAACTACATTTTCTGAATTTTATCTACCTCTTCGTTTAATTTTCTGCTTTATGATTTTTCTACAAAAAATGATTCTATTTACAGCTTTTAAATAATGCTCAACGGAACCCACTTTAAAGCAGTCAAATAAAAGTCAAGCAAGTGTGAAGAGTACAAATTGTACCTCTTAACGGCACGGGAACCTGTCCACAAAGCTATATAAAAAATAAAAAAAATAACCACAGAATAATGTTCCAATAAATCAGTGCCACGTCTATCATATGCTAATAGATATTTTTATATCGAAGTGAACTTTAAATATAGTTTTCCTTCTATTATAACACGTGAAGAATAATATTTTGAACAGTCAACACACAGGAGAAACATAAAATCAAAAGACAGAAATGTGACTTACTACAATATAATATTATGATCGTGGATATTTATTACCAAGGGTTTGTGCGAGATTTGGCTTCATTTTCTTAATGTATGAGGTTTGGTAGCATACATCCTTTCCTCAATATCCAAAACCCATTGATTTTCATTTATTGATCATGTAATGGAGTTATTAAGCTGAAGCAAAACTATTTTTCTTTATAGGTATCTTACTTAATAGTACTACTGATGCGTACCATAACAAATACACAAATTTTTAGAGTAAATAAGAAGTAAATTCGCCCAACTGAAAATATGTATCATATGTAATGCGTAGTTGAAATGGAACATGTGTATTGCCTTTCCTGCATGTGTAGTCTTTCTGCTGATGTACACAAACTCCTTAATTCTTACAATGAAAGTAATTGCATGGTATATTTGTATTTCAACAGCACTTTTCTGTGAAATTTTCAGGACAGACACACTTCACATTCTTAAATAAAACAGAAGACATCATACTTAGCTTATAATTCGTGAGGGCAATGCTGAGTTTACTAAACTTGCAAAACTTTGCAAATACTTTATAACGCGTTGTTGCTGTGGTTAAGGCCTGTGCAAAACATAGAGCAACTGAAATATTTACCGAGGACGCAAATTTAACTTGCTAACTCGTTTATCAATTAGCAAAGTGGGGGGACAGTAATAATTTTCAGATTAGGCATTCCTACTCATTACAACATAAGTTTAAGGGGAAGAATCAATGTAACTGCACAACTTTTCCAACTGATGATGATGATCTCAGAAAATGTATCTTTGTTGCAATGAATGAGAATCCACTTCACAAACGAGCATTAGCCTACACTGCTAAACAATGTAGAAAAATCAAAGAATGGGCAAAATGCTTAGTGATTCTTGCTCTTTTGCTGAGCTCGGCTTTGCTTCAAACAATGTTACTGCCATGTGTATGTTTTTTAGTAATGAACACATTATGTACATGCTCCAAGCTTCCTTGGAGCATTGCCGGTTCAGTGGTATTGCTTTTCCACCAAGTGGGCTCCAGTACAGTAGGTAGGTGTTCTCCGTCGTGGCTCGTTGTGGGCATTAAGATGAATTTATGCAGTTAGGATTCCATTAAACGTCATGTGGCTACCTATGCAGAGATTTATCAGGAGTCATTTGCATGCTACAGATGGAGATTAAAGACGGAATGGGAAGATCTTGCTTGCAGCAGGTAAATTACATATAAGCCCACTGTGCCGTATTGAGGGTCAGGTCAGGGGCTGGAAAAATGGATCAGGCTGATATGCAGCCCTTTCCTTCAACTACTTTAGTGGCTGGAAAGTTTAGGTATAGGAACACAGGACCTCTTAAAATACACACGTGGGAATTCTGCTCCACACTATTTATATTTGAGCCTAAATCCATAAGACTAAAGTGTAAGAAGTTGGGTTGTTAATTTTGAGGGATGTGAGTCCTTCACAAGTAATACGCCTGCAAGTTTTTTCTTTATTGGAAACCAAGTACCCCTTTGGAGCATTTGCCTCTCTGAGGATAGTGAAGCAGAATAATCCAAGGCCTACTCAGGGGAAGTGGTGTAGGTTAATAACCTGAACTCACTGGTACGCATCAACAACACGTAATACATCCTTGTCCTGTCAAAGGTTTTTCTTATTTTATTAAAAGGAAATCTATGTTTATTGCACATACACACTACTATACACTTCACATCAATTACAAAGAAATACAGTCAGATAGATGGACATACCTTTGGTTTCTTCCTCATAGCACATTACACACCTGAAGGGTTTTGAACGCTAAAATCACAATACCCCATCTGTTATACTGGAAGCAATATCACAATATGAGTGCTGTAATTATCCGAACGACAGGCCTACTGGCTTTGTCAAGGTCTCACCACATTATTAAAATCAACAACATGTTATAATTCATCACTGGATTAAATGAGGTGTGTATCAAAATGTAGTAATGTTAACTGTAATATGTATGTCCTTTGCAGAGTAAATAATTATTATTGTCAATAAAACGTTAAAGTAAAAAATGTTTTGCAGATTCTCATTTCTATTTTTATTATGCTGCTACTGCAGCTGTCTGACCAGCCAAAAGTCGTCCCTATATTGTCTGGCCTACATGCAAAAAGCACAGGCTCTAAAATACTTTGTAATCAGGTAAAACATCTCAGGAGGGCAGGGGTTCAATCCCCTGGTAGAATTAGGACCACTTTATCTGGAACATTTCTGACCAACATGGGGTAGTCAATGTACCAGGCTAGGATTTCTGCTGTGTACCAGGAAATGGGAAATTGTCCGACATTCTGCCCCAGGGAATAGGGTCCCCAGGGCTGTAGGTGGTTTGTGAAGGGGCTTTACTCGCTCCTCTTTCCCATCAAAATGCCATGCCTTGAATATGAATTGACCCACACCTTTGCCCCTCTAGAGGCTGTTTCTCAAGATTACAACAGAACACTGTGCACTTTTGTGTCCCAGGGGCCAGGCTTTTTCCTTCCATTTTGTTCAACCGCGTTGGGTCGATTTTCACAATTGTGGGGTTATTAAACTCCTGGGTCCAGCTTCAGCCTCCACAACATGTTATTCAGGTCTCCTGTCATCTAGAGTGGCTTTTCATTGGAAGTCTGGTTTTGCTACTGCTATGTCAGACCGATCTTCTGCCTGAACACCTAGTGCTCTTCAACAGCCCCTCCACAGCCAGGAAGCTGAACACCCTCCCTGTCACACTCAGCAGGTTTCACAGCCTGCTGGCATCTTATAGGACACTTATCTAACAGCAGAGTCACGGGCCAGTCCACAGAAGCCCCCGTGGAACCATCTAGGGTCTGAAAGCAGATCTGTTCCCCTAACTGTTCTTCATGGGGCATAAGCGGGCCAGCACCATTTTCTTCTGGAGAGAACCATCCAAATACTGGAGTCCAGCTCTAGTTAAAGTTCTGCATAGGATATTGGGCATTTTAAGATGGTGATTCCAAGTTGTCTAGGGAAAGCTGTTCTCAGTTCTGCCCTAAATGGACCAACTGCCTGAAACCTTCATGGCAAAACTTGAAAATGAAGCCCCTCCTGTGTTTGGCTCCGGAGGACTGGTCTATTGCCTTTGTTTCTATGGACTTTGTCTTCTCTAGCAGTGTCAGGAGTTAATTAGCATGCATATTTACTCCACACCCCTTCCTTTCCTACAGAGTAAATCGCTGTCAATTACTTTATTGTATTAGGATGCTCTTATTCCTCCTCCTGCCATTTAATATACATCTCTCAGTTCTGACCGATTTAATTTATAATTTAACTAAGAGTCCCATCAGTGTCTTCATGAAATAAGAGCACTCACACACTGTACTACAGAGTAGGCTAAAGACAAAACTTGAAAACGCTACATTACTATGATGGAAAGCCATTCAGTGTAATCCCAAACAGGAGGATGTTGGGATTTGTAGTGTTCTTAAAGTTATTCCCCATTCTTGTCCAGATCAACTTGAATTCATTCCACATAGGTTTGGTTTCAAAAAGCTACGTGTTCCAATGTGAGTAGCTGATCCTGTCCCAGGAGGCCATTACTATTAGATAGTAGACTTAAGCAGAGCTTCAAGAGAATAAACACCTGGCTGGGAACAACATTCTTAAGTGAATGGCTTATGATCTATGACATGTGACAGGTGATTGCAAAGCAATGTCTTAGTTAAATTTCGAGCTTAACATTGCAAAGGTCAAAACATGTTAATTTGAAATGTTCAAATAACGTTGAAAGTTTTATTATAATTGCAACGGTGCACCGATTTGGCAAATGTATGTTCCTACTGCCATGGAGTACATAACAGCAAGCTAACTGTTCTTGGCATATGATATTTGCAACCTTTTAAACAGGCCTGCGTGTATCAATTTAATTTGCAATGCTGGTTTAAACAACATAGTCCCTCATTACAAGTTTGGCGGGCATGGACAGAACACTGCCGGCCCTATTACAGGTTCACTGCAGGGCCGGCCCTGCAGTGAACAGGGCCTTCACTTTGTAGTGGGCTCGTAATCAACAGTAATTCGGGCAGTGGAATGCACAACAGGGCTGTGCATGGGGGCCCCTGCACTTCTCATGCCAAGTGCATGGGCAGTATAGGGGCCTCCAAGGGTCCGCTGATGCCCCTATTCCACCGGCCTTTCCAGGGTGGTGTAACTGCCATGGAAAGGCTGGAGGTATGGGGACTCGTAATCCCCAGTGCAGAGCTGCTTGCAGTGCTGTCCTGGCAGGTTACAACCACCAGGCTCTGTCACGGTTGTTATATGGCGGTCCCACCTCCAGCCCATTGGCTGTGGGACCACCACAGCGAGTCTGGCGTACAGTAGTCTCCCAGACTCGTAATGAAGGCCTTAGTGTACAATATTTACCCATTTTATAAATCATTATGTATTTCATCCAGAGATGTTGCCGCTGTTTGTGAGGCCCACACCATCCTTTACAGCTATAGGATTACAAGAGTCACAAACTTGGGAATAATGATCTTGATTATGAGTATGATGAACGTGATGATCCGTCTGCCGAACTCCGGACTAGGAGGTTGCCGCCTTTCTGGCTACCTTCCATCCAGAACCTTAATGACTTTCCGGGTCTGCTATTGGGCGAAAACCAAGCTTTTTTCCCATCAGCCTAGCGGGAATGTGGAGGCAGAATTGTTGCTGGGTCGTAATCGAGCTGCAGTGATGCTGTCGCCTGCAGGGGGCACCAGCACCCTCGCAATGCACAGCAGACAGTGAACTTTGCAAGGGTGCTGGGAAGGGGACCCTTGCACAGCCCATGACAAGGGCCCCCCTGTCACCCCATGCACCTGTTCTCCAACAGCATTTTCATAGTGGTAAATTACCAGGAGTAGGCTGGCAGAGAACCTGGTCATCAGTGCAGCTGTGTGCAGCACCGCTATGGCTGATTGTGACCTGCACTCGACATCAACCCGTGGTGGTCTGACTGTCCGGGTCGTAATGTGGCAGTCGGACTGCCACCACAAGTCAGACTCCTAATCAGGAGCAAAGAGCGTAGCCACACCAAAGATATGCAGTGACCCTTAGAATGCTATTTCTGTGTGAAGAAGATACAAGTGAAACTGGTGAGCACTAGATGGTATGAACAACTGTGCACCATGACAAAAGGAATCACACACAGCTCCCACTTTGCCTCATCCCCAGGAGAACCCAGTCAAAAGTGTCCGAACCCGCGCAAGTGTTGACACACCTGTCATTTGCCTGTCTCTAGATTGGTTGTCCACATTACCTCTTAGTGGTGAACACTGTGCACAGCTTTGGTGTAAATAAACACCCTCCTCTTTCTGCCATTGCTTGAGAACCTAGACAGACCCATGAACAGTGGTGTGTCTATTCAGAGCCATATTGTTTAACATCTGAATCTAACATTGTCATAGTTTCTGACACATGTTGTGGTATCGCAGTCACATCCATGTGTAAGGTGCTCTTTGGGGTTCTAATTTAATGTTCTTACTGGGGTTACCACTCAGAAACTGCTCCCAATGCACAATACACTGCATTTGGTATGCCCAGCTAATGCCTGGTGCTGACTTTGGTCCAGTCAGTCTATGCCTCCAGTCAATTGAGACTCACGGATCTGTTCTATAACATGCCTACATTCAATAAATGATGTTTTATTCAAAAAGGTGGTGACAGTAAAAATGAGAACACACCTCTTTTTAGCAACAGCCACAAAGAGTGGCATAATTTATTAATCCCTAACAAGGGACGTTTTTTCCATTAAGATGTCAGTATGGGCAGCAGAAGGCTCTACTTCTTTAACTCCCATCAAAATAAAACTCATCTGCATCAACGTTACCTTGTTGCAATTCAGAATGGACTAAACAGAAACAGTCATGGTAGTTAGGCATATGAGGGTTTTCATTGATCCCAGAAAGTGAAGAGAAAAAGGATTTAATGTCCTACTTGTTACCATTTCTACATGATTCTTCTCTAGCAAAAGAGTTCTATAGAGGCTACAGGGTATGTTGACTGCACTGAAGGAATGATCAGCTACCTAATGTTGCCTGATTCTTAGGACACTGTTATGAGAGATGAACCATTGAAGTTACCAGATCCTGAAGACCTGAAAAAGTGGGTATGCATGGTGGAATCTTTGGCCGTGAATATTTCTCCCTCAACTACCTGTGACTATGCTACAACAACAGTAGCACTTGAACATTATCCAATACAGGTCTTTGAGGAGAGATCCACTTGGAATGTGTTAGTAAGAGATGGATAGATTAAAAAAAGCACAAAAGAGATTCCTGGGCAAGAACATAGGTTATGTAGAGGGACCTCGAAAAGTTAGTGGAATAATTTCCTTGATTCTGTCTCACTAAGCCAGGCTCATATTCACTTTGTGCTTATGTAATTTGACTTGGAATTGTAATTTCCATGAATACGCACTAGGGCATGTGCATTTGTGAGTATACCCTAACCTTTAAGGAGATTGACGGAAACTTCACCAACAGGCTGCTTAGCTGACTGATTTTGTCTATGGTCAATATGGGTGACTGTGCAAATTTTCATTGTCCCTGTTTGAAGCCAACTTGTGTTATAACATCCCAAGATGTCAGTGACGTGGTGGTGGGCTAAGTAAATAGCCAGCTTAATCTGTTATTGGTCACAGTCATTTGAGATGCTTGTTGTTAAGATTTAGGCCCTCATTATAACCCTGACGGTCGATGATAAAGTGGCGGTAATACCGGCAACAGGCCAGCGGTAAAAAAAATGGGATCACGACTACGGCAGGAACAGCCAACATAGACAGCCACTTTAACACACTGACCGCCAGGGCAATAACAACAAACACTGCAGCGGTAACCACCAACAGACAGGTGGAAGACAATGTACCGCCCACCGTATTACAAGGCACCAATCCGCCAGCTTTTCCGGGGCGGTACCAACAACATCAAAAGCAAGGGCGGAAACACTACACTGAAGGGGAACCGCTCACCTTTCAACATTCAACGAAGAACCAGGACGCCATGGAGCCCGAACTGCAGGTCCTCCCCATGCTGGTGTATCTGGTAATACACCAGGAATTTCAAAGAAGGATGCGATGACGACCACGGTGAGTACTGCACCTAGCACACAGGGGACGAAGGAGGAAAAAGAGAGTGACACACACATGCAACATGCAACACCCCACCCTCACCCACAACACCATACAAACAAACACATGCAGCAACATTACATTTACACCCCGTAAACACCTGGAAGAACACAAGGACAAATTGAATAGAGTCGAATCAGTGATATATTAGAAAATGCATAGAAAGTTAATGATTGTAAACAACAGTATGTACAAATATTTACAATATGTACAGAAGGCCGTACACTCTCCATTGTAAATGTCCGTTTACCAGTGGCCCAAAAAATCATGTGCGAAGCCCACACTTGACTCCTGACTCAAAACAGAGAAAACACTGCAGGGCCATCAGGTCGAAAAAACACAAGCACCTCAGGGGGAAGGGAAGGGGGCACCTCAGCCGGAAGATGGTACTGCACCACTGCTCCTGGAGGGGGCAACATGCTCACAGCGATGTCCTGGGGAGTGCAAAGCCACAGTCTCTCAAGTGGGTGGTTTGTCTACTGCTTGCTCCTGGGGAGTGCAAAGCCACAGTCTCTCAAGTGGGTGGGTTGTCCACTGCTTGGTCCTAGGGAGTGCAAAGCCACAGTCTCTCTAGTGGGTGGGTTGCCCACTGCTTGGTCCTGGGGAGTGCAAAGCCACAGTCTCTCAAGTCTCTCAAGTGGGTGGGTTGCCCACTGCTTGGTCCTGGGGAGTGCAAAGCCACAGTCTCTCTAGTGGGTGGTTTGGCCACTGCTTGGTCCTGGGGAGTGCAAAGCCAAAGTTTCTCAAGTGGGTGGGTTGCTCACTGCTTGGTCCCTGGGAGTGCAAAACCACAGTCTCTCAAGTCTTTCAAGTTGGTGGGTTGCCCACTGCTTGGTCCTGGGGAGTACAAAGCCATAGTCTCTCAAGTGGGTGGTTTGACCACCGCTTGGTCCTGGGGAGTGCAAAGCCACAGTATCTCAAGTGGATGGCTTCTCCACTGGTTCTGGAGGGGGGCTTGTGCCCAGTGTGCTTCATCCTGCCAAGGAGGGGGTGAGTGGATCGCTTCTTCCAGTGGTTCTGGAGGGGGCTTTGTGCCCAGTCTGCTTCATCCTGCCAAGGATAGGGGGAATGGATGCATCTCTCCACTGGTTCTGGAGGGGGCTTTGTGCCCAGTCTGCTTCATCCTGCCAAAGAAAGGGGGTGTGGATGCATCTTCCCACTGGTTCTGGAGGGGGCTTTGTGGCCAGTCTGCTTCACCCTGCCAAGGATAGTGGGAGTGGATGCATCTCTCCACTGGTTCTGGCGGGGGCTTTGTGCCCAGTGAAGCTGCACCTGGGGTGTGGCAGTTCCCATTCCCTCATCTGGGTGTCTGAGGCACGAGATGTGCAGGGAATAGGTAGCATGATACTCTATGGAGGCAGAGCCAGACTTCATCCTGCGGCAAATTAGGCTGCAAACTGCTGGTAGTACCAGTGCTGGTGGTGGTGCTTCAAGTGGTGGGTGCAGGGTCCAGGCTGTCTCCTGCAGCCTCGGACAGCTGCCCACTGGGGATGCAGCTGATTTCCAATGTAGTGGCACTGGATGGGCATGTGGCGGTGCATATGGCGTTGCAGGTGGTGGTGCCTGCGGCGGAGATGCTGCCGGTGGTGCAGGTGCTGGTAGCAGTGGAGGGAGACACCAGGCCACCTCCAGGACCCTCGCACGGCTGCCCACTGGGGATGAAACTGGTGACTGTCGATGTTGCAGTGGCGGTGCAGGGGCAGTGCAGATGGCGGTGCAAGGGGCGGTGCAGATGGCAGTGCATGTGTCGGTGCTTGCGCCGGTGCATACCACGGTAGAGGTTGCTGGGTTGTCAGGACTAATGGTGGTCACCACTCCCTCACCTAGAGGCTGCGAGCCCTGAAGTGCCTTGCCTTTGCTTTTTCTTCCCTTGTCCACCTTGGTAGACGCTGCAGGGACCTTGGCACTGTCCTCCTCTTTTTTGGATGAGGCATTGCTGGGTGGGTCGTGCGTCTTGTCCCATCTTAGCCTTGGCAGGTGGCGGAATCGTTTGGTCTTTTGCATAGGTAGGTGGCACACTGCAAGCCCTGACGGGTGCCCCCTTCGATCCCCTCAGACTTGCAGGGACCACATCGGACGCCGACTTGGTGGCTGAGGTACTGGCCTGGGATCTTGACCTCCTGGCCCTAGGGGAAGGACAGGGGGAGGCATAGGAAAGAGGTCAATGTTAGCCAGGAAATGTTTTTAGACACACTTGGACGGGAAGATGGAGGGGGTGTGTGAGTGGAGGAAGAGGTAGTGGTTGTAGGAGGTGTACGTCTGCTGAGTTTGGTTGAAGGTGCATGGGCTGGAGGCTGTTGTGAGGTGGATGGCTGTTGAGTGGGTGTGTGCCTGCGTTTGTGTACTTTGGGAGGAGGGCTCATAGACACACTAGGAGAGGACACAGCGGACGTGTTCATGGTTGTGGGGGTGGTGATTGCTCATGAGGGGTGTGTTGTGATGGGCGTGCTGGTGATGGAGGTAGTGGGAGAAGATGTAGTGCATGCAGGTGTGGGTGTAGATGCTACTGGGAGGGAGGAGGACGAAGAGGAGGAGGGAGACACAGTGGAGGAAGTAGATGTTGGTATGCCTGGATGGGTATGGTGCTTGTGTGAGTGTCTGTGTGATGCTGTGTGGTGCTTATGTTTTCCTGAGCCACTTTTGTGTGATGATGTGTGTGCATGCTGGTCTGAAGGTGTGCTTGGGATAGGGTGAGGTAGAGGGGAGTGGATCGGGGAAGTGGAAGTTGGAGGGGGGAGGCTGGACACAGGGACAATGGCTGCCATCAGTGCTGAGGCCAGAGCCTGAAATGCCCTCTGTTGGGCCACCACGCCAGAATGAATACCCTCCAGGTATGCATTTGTTTGTTGCAAATGCCTCTCGACACCCTGAATGGCATTCAGAATGGTTGACTGCCCAACAGAGAGGGATCTCAGGAGGTCAATAGCCTCCTCACTGAGCGCAGCAGGGCTGACTGGGGCAGGGCCTCAGGTGCCTGGGGCAAAGGAGATGCCCACCCTCCTGGGTGAGCGGGCATTGGAAACACACTGATGGGCTGCTGGGAGGACGTTGCTGGTAGGGGTTGGCAACTGTACCTGTACCTGTTGTTGGTGTGGGCAGTGAGGTGTCCGCCACCGCCAGCGAGCTTCCTTCTGAGGAGGAATCGCTGTCACTAGTATCCCTCCTGTCCCCGTCGTGGAGCTCCCCTCATCCTCCATCCCACTGGTGCCTTCACCCTCAGTGGATTCGCCCTCATGGGCCATGTGGGATGCAGCTCCCTCCATCGCCGGTGCCTCTGCTCCTCCGCCAGATGATCCTAATGCACACAAGGACAGGGTGACAAAACAAAAAGGGGGGGAGAGACAGAGGATACACTTGGTCAATGCCAGCAACACCACTACTGTTGGCATGCACAACACACAGGGAGCAGCCCTATGCACTAGGCCATGCCAACCCAGTCACTAAGGTAGTCACCAGCCCATTGTGTACAATGCCTACGGCCAGCATCAGCACACCTGACACCCACAGGACCCTGCTCAGTAGTAGTTGGCCACTTGTACCATTGGGGTAGGAGTGCTTCAGAGCCTGCACACAAGGGACCCACCCTGCCATGATAGCCCTGGCCTAGGGGCACCCACAGCCCACATCCCCCAACCAGCTAGCTCCTAAAGCGATCAAAGTCATCTTTTGGAATTTGTACTCACCCTCTTGTGGCTGCTGTGATGCCCTCAAGAGCCCATCCAAGTCCGGATAGGCCACTGCCAGAATGCGGAACATCAGGGGGATCATGGTGCAACGGGCACCCCTTCCACGTTGGGAGGCCAGCCGCAGGTGGGCCTCCGCTGATTTCTTGTCCCAGCGCTGCACGTCCTCCTATCTTTTGGGGCAGTGGGTGCTCTGCCTTTGATAGACCCCCAGAGTCTGCACCTCCCTGTCGATGGCTCACCAAATACCCTTTTTCTGGTGGGTGCTGACCTGGAGGGAACAGACAGGGGAAAATGTAATTACTCACCCGTCCGGACCAGCATACTCCTTGCCCCCCAGTTCCCACCCATGCCCTAATGCACATACACTGACCACCTCTCATGCAGCACTCAGTTCAGGACGCCTCAGCACACCCCAACATGTGGCTTACATCCACACCACTCAAAACATGCATTGCCCACACATCATGCTCTCAGTGTACTCACCTGTTTGTCTGGAGGACCGTAAAGTAATGTATACTGAGGTAGGACCCCATCCACATGTTTCTCCAACTCCTCCACAGTGAAGGCAGGGGCCCTTTCCCCAGACACTCGAGCCATTGTCGCTTATAGACGCAGGTCACAGCAGTACTTGCAGTGTAGGTCCTCTCCTGTTGAAGGTCAGATAGCAAGTGAGTGAAGAGAAAGAAAATGGCTTTCACGTCCACGGCGGTGCATACCGTCACCGCCAGCATACATCGCCATTGGCTCCTAGAACCCATAGGGCCCAATGATAACCAATGCGAAGTTGTGACACGGACATCGTCCACCTACCTCAACACTGTAGAATGCCAGCACACTTACCTCATTTCCCCTTGTCCCTCCTCACAGGTAAAGCAGCCGCCATTTCAGGGGGCCACATGGCATGGCACATAGCTGCGTCACAGCACATATTAGCACATCTACTGACTCTTGACTTCAAACACTGCTTCTCTGAAATACATTCAACAACAGTTGTGTCATCTATGTGGCAATATGACCTTCTGCTCACCGTTCTCCTCCATAGGCTTCAACCGCTGCAGCAGATGATGAGATGGCGGCCTCCTCTGGTGTACATACCCCTGGTGGACCCGGCGACAATGGAGGACAGACACATTATCATCACATACAAACTTGATTGTGTCAGAATCCAAGAACTGTGTGCCCAATTGGAGCCAGACCTGATGTCAGCTATCCGTCAGCCCACTGGAATCCCCCCTCTAGTGGAGGTCCTGTCAGTGCTCCATTTCCTGGCAAGTTGTTCCTTTCAAACAACAGTGGCCACGGCATCAGGGATGTCTCAGCCAATTTTCTCCAACGTGTTGACCAGAGTCTTGTCTGCCCTGCTGAAACACATGCGTAGCTACATCGTGTTCCCCCAGGTGGAGGATTTGTCCAAAGTGAAAGCTGACTTCTATGCCCTGGGACATATCCCCAACATCATTGGTACCATTGATAGTACACATGCAGCATTTGTCCCCGCCCCCGGAGAAATGAACAGGTTTTATAGGAATAGAAAAAGCTATAATTCGATGAATGTGCAAATGGTGTGTTTGGCAGACTAGTACATCTCCTATGTGAATGCCAAATATCCTGGCTCAGTGCATGACGCCTATGTCTTGAGGCATAGCAGCATCCCTTATGTGATAGGGCAACTCCAGAGGCACTGGGTGTGGCTATTAGGTGAGCCCAAGGTCCCCACACAGTATAAGTTGGGGTCTGAATATGGGGTTGTCCCTAAGGGTTAGAGTGTGTCAAACATTTGTCCCTCGATATTTACAGGTGACTCTGGTTGCCCAAATCTCTCATGGCTACTGACCCCAGTGAGGAATGCCGTGACAAGAGCAGAGGAATGTTACAATGAGGCACATGGGTGTACAAGGAGGATTATTGAGAGAACCTTCTGCCTCCTGAAGGCCGGTTTCCGGTGCCTCCATCTGACAGGTGGATCCCTGTACTACTCACCCAAGAAGGTGTGCCAGATCATCGTGGCATACTGTATGTTGCACAACCATTCTGGCTCCTACTATATATTCTGCTGCCTACCAACTGTCATCCTGTGGTATAATTCACTGAACATAGACGTTGCAATGCTTTGAGAATGTTGTAAGAATGCATCTTTACAATCATTACACTGACTCCAGTATGGTTTATATTTCAAGGGTGTTTATTTATTGTGCTAAATAGAACTGGGGTAAGTGCAAGGGGCTGGTGTGATGGTGGAGGAAGGTGCATGGTGGAATCCAGTATCTTGGTATCACAGGTGCATTGTCCAATGGGACTTAGGAAGGGCAGTAATGGCAGTTCAAGGTGGACAGGGTGACAGAGTGGAACTTAAGGGTGACATTCAGGAGAGTCCTATTTCCTGGCGGGGGTCAAGGCAATGTTCTCTGGCTTCTGACTGGATCACAGGGACCGTTTTCTGGGTAGTTCTCCTTCTGCAGGGGGTGGGGTGCTGGTGGCCTGTTGGTCCTGTGGTGGGACCTCCTGTCCACTAGCGCTGGCAGAGGTGGAAGGCTGTTCCTCGGTTTGGTTAGTGTCAGGGACCCTTTGTTGTGCCCATGTCAGCCAGCACCCCTGCAATGGTGACCAGGATGGTGTAGATGTTTGTGAGGTCCTCCCTGATCCCCTGGTACTGTCCCTCCTGCAGCCGCTGGGTCTCCTGTAACATGGCCAGTACCGTGTCCATGGTCTCCTGGGAATGGTGGTATGCTCCCATGATGTTTGAGAGTGCCTCGTGGAGGGTCAGTTCCCTGGGCCTGTCCTCCCCCTGTCGCACAGCAGTCCTCCCAGCTTCCCTGTTGTCCTGTACCACTGTCCCCTGAACCGTGTGCCCACTGCCACTGACCCCAGGTCCCTGATCATCCTGGGTTTGTGGGGTTGCCTGGGGTCCCTGTAGTGGTGGACACACTGCTGATTGACGTGTCCTGGGAACAGAGGTATGGGCCTGCTGGGTGGGTGCTGTGGTGGTGTTTCCTGAGGGGGAGGCTCTGTGGTGGTTTGGGAGTGTGTCAGGGTAACCGACTGTCCAGAGGTCCCTGATGGGCCAGCTTGGTCATCGTGATCCAGGTGTGCAGAGCTGCTGTCATCACTGTGGGCCTCTTTTGGGGGGGCTGGATGTAGGTGGCACCGCCTCTCCGGTGACGTTAGGTAGGGGTCCTGCTGGAATGCAAATGCATTGTTATTCTATCTGTGCGCGCCATCTTTTGCAATGGGTGTGTTTCCCTGTATAATTATGCTTTCCCTGTCACCTTGGCCTTGTGTGAATGGTGATTATGTGGGCTGGGTGAGTCTATCTAGTGTGCATGCTGTGGTGATGGGTGTCCATGCAGGTCTGTGATGGGTGTCCATGCATTATTGCTGCATGCAGGGCTTGGTATTGGGATGGGTGGGTTGTGATGGTGGGATATATGTGAGTTGGTGGAGTGATGGGAGTGAGGATAAGGGTGGGGTTATGTGATGGCATGCAGGTAGGGTGGGTGATATAGTAACTTACCAGAGTCCAGTCCTCCTGCTACTCCTGCGAGGCCCTCAGGATGCATGATTGCCAAGACTTGCTCCTCCCATGTTGTTAGTTGTGGGGGAGGAGGTGAGGGTTCACCACCATTTCTCTGTACAGCAATCTGGTGTCTTGAAACCACAGAACGCAAATTACCCCATAGGTCGTTCCACCTTTTCCTGATGTCATCCCTGGTTCTTGGGTGCCGTCCCTCGGTGTTGACCCTGTCGACGATTCTCCGCCGTAGCTCCATCTTCCTTGCAATGGACGTCTGCTGCAGCTGTGATCCGAATAGCTGTGGCTCTACCCGGATGATTTCCTCCACCATGACCCTTAGCTCCTCCTCAGAAAACCTGGGGTGTCTTTGGGGTGCATGGATGTGGTGTGAGTGATATGTGTGAGGATGTGTGAGGTGATGTGTTGGGGTGATGTGTTGGGGTGCATACTGTGATGTGTGTGGATGGTGTATGGTGTTCTGTGCCTCTGATTGAGTGGGTGCTCTTTGCTTGTATCTCTGTGCTTGGTTTATTTTTTTTCGTTGTAAGGGGTTGTGGGTGATGTGGGTGTGTGTTTTATATGGGATTGGCTGTGTGGGTGTGGTGTGTGTATGTGTGTCAGGTGTGTGTATTTTGAATTGTCCAATGTGGTATGGTTTTGTAAGTGTGTGTGTATTTTGAGCGCAGCGGTATGTACCGCCAATGGTTTACCGTGGTTGAAAGACCGCCGCGTTGATTTGTGGGTCTTGGTAGTGTGAGCATATTCCTGTTGGCGTAACGGTGTGGGTTTTGCTATCACCAGTTTATCACTGACATTTGGTCTGGCGGACTTGTGTGGGTGTCTGTATTGTGGTGGTATTCTATGTGTGGGTCATAATACCAGTGGCAGATTACCGCCACGCTAACGGTATCTTGGCGGCCGTCAGCACAGCGGCAAGCGGCATTTACCGCCAGGGTTGTAATGAGGCCCTTAGTTTTTTTAATATCTAATTACCTTAGTGTTTTACCTGAACATCATTACTCTAGTTCCCCTATGGCTATCACCTTTTATAATGAAACATGGTATTGAAGATCATCTTCTTTGTTATGTTGCTGGTGTTTGCCATGTTTCTAGGAACACTACTCATTTCAACTTGATGTGTCCCTTCAGAACTCAGTTTTATTTGTCTGAGACACTCAACAGTAGCATGAGACCTTACTGTTCTACCTCTCATTATGAATGGTTTCTCTTCTTGCATATAATATAAAGATATATTAACTCATCAAGCCAATACGTCTCTGGACATTATACTAATGTAATTACCAATTCAAATCTTAGAATGTAAATATTGATTTTTGCTTATTATTCAACATTCAGAGGACAAATATAGATAGGTACTTTCACAAGCTGCAAAACAGGTAGGTGGATCATACAATTGTGTTCAAGTCATTAATGCTAATTTGCATGCTAAAGACAAATTCAGACCCCTTTGGATGTCATGCCTACAAAAATTATCCCCCACAGGAGGAAGTTTATAGGGACATCCACATACTACTCTAGTGGTATCAAAGCCGACTTGTCATATCTAGATATGTCATAAATAGAGTGGAAGTGGAATTTAGTAATTCTAAATGTCAGGAGATAAAAAAATTAATTCAAAGGGTCAAGTCTAAATCTGGACCAGTGTAATGTGTTTATCTAGTATGTTTGAAATACAAAGTCACTTCCAATATCAAATGAGGGGCATATATGCAACTCATTGTAATTCATTTTCATTCATAATAATCATAGAAAAACACTATGTCCAGTTAATGAGACTGTATTTTGAAAGATACCAAGGCACAAATCCAAAATGATTTGAATGATAAAAAAACATAGGGGCATATTTAAGAAAAATGGCCCTGCACTCCCTTACGCCACAATGTGTGTGCCATATTTAAAATACAGCACACCTTGGTGGTAGTTAGGGGACTAGCATCAAAATCTTTGATGCTAGTCTGGCGCTCTGCAGGATTAGCGTAAAAAATTCTGACACTAACCCTGCAAAACACCGAGAGGCCAATTGTAACCAATGGAAGCCTCCTTTTAACGCTACTCTGAGTAGGCGTTTAGAGTGCCAAATAAATGGTGCAAGGTAATCTCTTGGATTTCCTTGTGCCATTTTTCGGACTGCCCACAAACGCCCCCTGTGCATACATTGTGGCTGGCACAGACATAATGTAGCACAAAGGGTTACAAAGCGGTGCAATGCATGCATTGCACCACTTTGCAAATTTGGTGCAGCTTTTTTGGCCTTCTAACACCACATTAGCGTAAAACAATTATGCTAATGTGGCATTGGAATGGAGCTAGGGGCTCTTAAATATGCCCCAAAATTTGCATCTAATCTCATTTCACAACATTGCTCTTACCATCAGAGAGTAATCAGGCATGGTGCCTTCCATATTCTACTCATCAGTACAATGTTCTCAAAATGATTTTCCTATGTATATAAGAAATTCTAATTATGTTCATATCCTATGAATCTATTAGGCTTCCTATATAGAAGCCTATGTTTGGCTGTTGAGAAACTAGTCTGCCATAAATTTTGTCTCATTTAATTTCTACAAGTTGTTGCTATTGTGTATTTTTAATCACACAAAAGTCTGACAATATTAAAATAAATAAAAGTCAGATCTTGAATTCCTCACGTGTACCCATGAATATATCATGCTATCTCCGTTTTTTTCAATCAGTTTTCACAATAATCTAATCTAATTTGTATTGACAATCCAATTAAAAGTGATCAAAATAGCAAAAGTCCTGGCATGCTTGGCATGGTTTTCCTCCTTAATTTTTGCCTTCAGACCCCCTGTAATTGCTGACTTCATTTTCACAGGCCTTAGTACTCTACACACTTTACCAATGTGTTGGAAAATGGCCTCTCTGAAGGTTCACCGCAAACATTTTGCCTTCCTCCTCTTCTTTTTCTGACATAATTTTTGTTGGCTTTAGGACTCTGGACACCTTACCACTGCTACCCAGTGCTAAAGTGCATGTGCTCTCTCCCTAAAAACATGATAACATTGGCACATACACAATTGGTATGTTTAATTTATTTGTCTCTAGTAAAGTGCACTACATGTACCCAGGGCCTGTAAATTAAATGCTACTAGTGGGCCTGCAGCAGTGATGGTGTCACCCACATAAGTAGCCCCACAACCATATCTAGGGCCTGCCATTGAACGGACTGTGTGTGCAGTCTCACTGTCACTTCAACTTGGCATTTCAAATTGCTTGCCAAGCCTTTAGCTCCCCTTTTGCTACATATAAATCAACCCCAAGATAGGCCCTAGGTAACCCATGGGGCAGGGTGCTTTGTTGGTAAAAGCCAGGACATGTACTTTTGTATTCTATATGTCCTGGTAGTGAAAAACTCATAACTTCATTTTCCACGACTGTGAGGCCTGCTCCTTTCGTAGACTAGCAGTCGGACTGCCCTCATATACTTTTGAGTGGTAGATTTTGATCTGGAAGGAGCAAGGTCATATTTAGTATGGCCAGAATGGTAACAGAAAATCCTGCTCATTGGTGAGGCTGGATTTAATACTAGTATTTTAGAAATGCAACTTTAAGAAAGTGGACATTTCTCTGCACTTAATACCTTCTGTGCCATACAGTCTGTCTCCATTCCACGTCTGGTCTGTGCTGGTTGATAGCTCACTTGTGCATTTTACCCAGACAACCAAAAGCACAGGACACTCAGTTACATCTGTGTTCTGTCTCCACACAGAGGGCTGCATTCCCCTTGTAGTTAGTCTGATATACCTAGTTGGCGCTTTGTTGCTTTTTGGTGCTATTTTCACTAAATCATTAAAATGTCATAACCTTAGTTCTACTAATTGTACTTTTGTTATTTTGGACTCATTCTATTTATTACATTTTATGGTATTTCTCTGACCTGGTGTGGGATCCTCTTTGTGTGGTGTTTTTACTTTATTGCTGTTTAAAATGTTGCACAAATACGGTACACATTGCCTCTAAGTTAAGCCTAAGAGCTCTGTTTCAAGCTACCAGAGAGCTAAGCTCAGGTCAATTTGGGGTTAGCTTGTGCCTCACCCTGACAAGAAGTGTGGTTGCCTTCATTGCAAAGTAGTTATTATCCATTTTTCAAATCTATGTTCCTTTGTAATGAATCTGTTGGACCTGGCGCTTTTGCAACGTCTAATCCAGAGTTTTGCCTTCTATAGCTGAACCTGTCTGTTAGCATTGGGAACGGTGCATTTTTGCCCTTTAACCAATGGTAAAGTGTGTGTACTCTATTTCTAAAGCACGGCACAATTGGCATTTACCTGATTGGCACACTTGATTTGCTTGTAATTCCCCAGTAAATGGAATACCATGCACCCAGGGCCTGTAAATGAAATGCCAGGTAAATTAAATGCTACTAGTGGGCAGCAGTCACCCACTAAAGTAGCTTTTTAAAATATGTCTCAGGCATGCCACTGCAGCTTCTAGTGCAGTTTTAAACTGCCATGGCGTCTTGGCAAAATCAACCTTATGCCAGTCTTGAACCTACCTTTTTAATACCTGATAGTTGCCCCAACGCTAGGCCGTAAATATTGATGGGTCAGGGTGCATTGTATTTCAAAATGAGGACATCTGTACATAGGTTTTTATGTCTTGATAGTAAAAAGTCCTGAAGTCATTTTTCACTTCTCTAAGCCCGAGCTCTCCTATTGACTAAAACTGGGTTACCTTATTACGTTTAACAAATAAAAACCTTTGATTGGGAGCAGTTAGAAATACAGGCCCTCATTATGACCTTGGCGGGCGGGGCCCCAGCGGGGATCTCGGCCGCAACACAGGAGCCGGCTCCAAATGGAGCCGGCAGTGTTGCGGCTGTGCAACGGGTGCAGTTGCACCGGTCGCGCTTTTCACTGTCTGCTACGCAGACAGTGAAAAGCTGCATGGGGCCCGTACCTTTGGTGGTTCAAACCGCCAGGAAAAGGCTGGCGGTCGGGGACTCATAATTCCCTGTGCAGTGCTGCAAGCAGCGCTGCCCAGGTGGATTATCACCACCGGGGCAAATGTGGTGGGAAACCACCGCGCCACGGTCATAACTCCCAGGATTGCACTGCCAGCCTGTTGGCGGTGCAATCGTCACAACAGCCCTGGCGGCCTTTGACTGCCAGGGTTGCAATGACCCCCATAGTGTTTATCCTCAATTGAGTTGTGGATAGGGCCAGATTTTAAGTCACAATTTTGGAAATGCCACCTTTTAGAAAGTCAGAATTTTCTGTTCCTATACATTTTTGTCTTCTGCCAATGTCTTTAGACAAATGACTTTGAATGGCTCTGCTATTGGGGTACGTGCATTCCTCCAAGACAGTGACACAAAGCGGGACTAGATGTGTGCAGGTTGGGCCAAGTGAATTAATAGTTGCAGATTTCCTCCCTACTCCTTCATGTTCCAGGAACTGTGTCATGCGCTATTATTAACTCCATTGTGTTAGGAAGGCTTTAATCCTCCAGCTGGTCAGCAGAGTAAAAAAAAAACGTGCCCAGTTGAGAGCGCAAAGGACTGGAATCTGATTATGATCTGAGACAGGGAAATATGACAATTCGTTTGGTTTCATAAGGAGTATATATATGAAGTAAGGGACTCTGGATCCTTGCTAGACCTGTAGGCCTAATTGGGGCAAAATTGTACTTTAATGCAGATTTTACCTATAATATGCACTTTAATGCAGATTTTGCCTATAATATGCAATACTAATTAAGCACCACAGCTCTTCAGTAAGCACTACAACCCCAAAATATGAATGCCACTCACATTATAATGCCTTTCCTAGGTCAGTATCAGTCCCTAGATGGTCCCTTCTTTGGCAGTCTATCCATGCGCGGATACTGGGCTGAGCAAGATAGTAGTCTCAGAGGCACATAGTGCAAAAGTGCCCACATGTGTGCCTTGCCCCAATTAAACTTCAAAGGGCTTGACTCCAGCACACACAAAAGAACCTGACACTAGTCAAGTGTCACCCTAGACTTCTTGGACCATTGATATGGTAAGCAATGCATTTTCCCTGGCCAGATGTGGGGTATTATTGGGAACCCACACACACACACACACACACACACTTCAAAGGCTGGCACTGAGTGCAAATATTCAATATTCAAAGTGACTCCAGTGCACTCCTGGACCTGGGACTGCCTTGCACCCTCCCAGAGGACTGCCCTACTGGTACCAGAGGACTGCCTTGCTGATTACTGATAAGGAAGACTTCAATCACGCTAACCTGAGTGACTGCAAGAGTCAATTGACTGACCTACTATCTGAGTCACAGGGACACAGCAAGCTCCAGAGGCCTCCCTACAACTGCCAAGCTGATCTGCATCATGGGACCTGCCTGGACCTACAACTGGTCCTGCCTTTTCTGAAGTGAGTTCCTAATCTCCAAGAGGCGCTTCCCCAGCTCATGTAACCTTGGCTGGCATCAGTAGAGCTCCCCCTGTGAAGAAAAGACACATCTGTAGGTTTTGGGCTTTTTGTAACCGCCAATTGGCCTGTTCACACTGAGACTCTGCCCCCGTTGACTGCCAACGTGAAGCTCCAGAGAACCTTATTCTTCATGCTACAGTGACCCCTAGTGATGACCAGTAATACAAGATCCACACTTCACACTACAGCAATGACATCCTGCAGTGACTACTAAATTGATGCTCCAGCAGCGACCGTCTGCAATGCCTAACCAGCTCTTCTGTTAACAGCTGCACCACCTGGCCTGCTCTTAGTGCAAAAGAGAAAACCATCTGTGATGCTCTCCCTGCTCCTTGCTGCCTCCTCCACTGTGCAGGATCAAGAAAAGGTAGCTTCTTCAGCAGGATTAACTTGGTTCTTTGATCCCACACATGCTTCATTGTAGTCAGCCTGTTTATCACCATCTAGCATGACCAAATGACCATGAGTGGAGATTTTAGATTTTAGAAGCTATATCTACCTACAACTTTGAAGTGTGATGTCTCTGATTTGATTTTTCTTGCTCTGGTAGCATTTTATTTATTAAAATGTACTTTATTTGTGTAAATTGGTTTTAGATATTTGTTTGTGTTGTGTTTTCACTTTATTACTTTTTCTGTGCTGCATAAATGATTTACACTTTGCCTCTAAGTTAAACTTGACTGCTTGTGCTAAGCTACCACAAAAGTTAAGCACGGTTTGGGAAAAAAGTATCAAGTGTATTTGCCTGTGCTCAAAAAAATGTTTTTCTATGATCAAAAGATCATATATACCAAGGTGGGCAAATATTAAATTATGCAAGCATAATTTGAGTATTTCTGGAATTTTATGATATGCTTTGTTTCACTTCTTATGCAAAATTCTGAAAATTATGCTGTAGTGGCACTTTGTGCCATTACGCTCCATTCAGGGTAAAGATTTGTAGCTTTGACAAAACATCAAATTAAAAGTATCAAGAGGCAGAAATAAATTAAATATTGTGACACATAACTAGCATGATGCACAAATATTGTTGACTAGAATATAATTTTCTGAGGTAATGTGATTGTAAATAATATCAATGTTTTCAATATCATTTTCACTAATATAGTGGTTAAAATATCATTTATAAACTATTTCACGGTGTTTTAGAGTATATATTAATTTTATGAGTTACTATTGTTTATATAAATGTTACTAATTATTTGCACAATTCAGCTTGCAATTTTAAACTATTTTGCCTTTTTAATTAATTTTTGATAGTAATTTATAGTGCTGTAGCATGATGGTGGGTGTGTAGGGGTACTGAATGGGAAGTTAAACATGTAATAATCAATTAACAGTTATTTAATACATTACATTTCAATATATTAGTGATATATATTATGTAATTTAGGCAATACTGATTTATTTGTTACATGTTATTCGTGAGCTTTTAGATATGTGGGGGTGTAGGGTGAGAAGTTAATTAAGTAGTAATTAACTATGTAATAATTATTAGTTAGGTAATTGATTGATTTTTCATTATTTAAAATATGAAATACAGATTTAATTCTATTTTATTTTAGTTGTGGAATGTTAACTTTGTAGGGGTCAAGGGTGGGAAAGTAATCAATTCATTATTACTAGTTATTATTTGTAAATCAATTATTTAATCAAACTTTAAATATGTAAGTTATAGAGTAGGTATTTTTTAGTTATATTTTAGATGTGGGCTGCTAGGTTTGTAGGGGTAAAGGGTGGGAAGTTAAGTAATTAATAAATGAATAAGTATTATTTATTAATTGCTAAATAATTTACCTGTTTGCAGTTCAACACTTTCCCTACTGTTGTGCTGTTTGAAGTGTAAATAGTAAATTGCACCCCTCTGAAAAATAAAAATAACTTTTACTCCTTTGAAATCCAACATTTTCCCCACTGTTGCACAGATTAGAGTGGGGGTAATACATGTCCAATAATTGTATCCCTCCGAATCCAATGCTTTCCATACTGTTTTTGGAGTGAGTATAGTAAATTTAACCTCTCCGAAGTTCAGCACTTTCCCTACTAATGTGCTGTTTTGAGTGGGAATAGTAATTTGCACCCTTTTGAAATCCAGCACTTTCCCTATTATTCCCTATTATTGCAAAGACAGGAGTTGGAAAAGTAAATTCAATCCCTCCAAAGTCCAAACCTCTCCTGTCCTTTCGTGCTGTTTTGAGTGGGACTAGTACATTTAACTCTTCTGAATTAAAAAGCTTGCCTACTTTTGCCTTGTTTGGAGTGAGAACAGTAAATTTCACTCCCTGAAATCCAATGCTTTTTTTTACTGTTGCACAGACTGGAGTGGGAATACCAACTTTTACCTGTCCGAAGACCAACAATTTTACCACTCCAAAATTCACTGCTTTCCCTACTGTTGTCCAATTTGGAGTGAGTACAGTAAATGTAGCCTCACTGAACTGCAACATTTTCTCTACTATTGTGTTGTTTGGAATGGAAATACTAAATTTCACCCCTCTGAATTCCAATGCTTACCCTACTGCTGCACAGATAGGAGGGGGAATAGTGAATTTTACTCCTTCAAAGTTCAACACTTTCCCTCCTGTGTGCTGTTTGGAGTGGGAATAGTAATGTTAACCCATCTAAAGTGAGACGCTTTCCCTACTGTTGCTTTGAATGGAGTGAGAATAGTATATTTAATATACTTAGACACAAATAGTTTTCAGATTATTGGGTAAATAGATTTTATTTTAGATTGTGTTATATTCAAAACATGTGTTTGTACTTTGAAAGGTATTATATGTCATTATTATATTTGTTCTTCAATTTTATGGTTTTATGGTTTTATTGGGCCTATAAATATATATATATATATATATACATATATATATATATATTTATATATATATATATATATCTTCAAACTTATGGTGAAGTCAGATTTAAAATTGCAATTCTGAAAATGCAACTTTTAGAAATATTGACATTGTTCTGCCTCAGCCATTTGGTGGCTGCAGGCTGTCTCTGGTCACGTGACTGGGTGTGGTAACAGTTGGGCTTTGTGTATTCCTACAGGACAGCCACACACAATAGGACCTTAGGTTCATTGGATGGATTATCACTGGCAAGATGGGAGGGAGGGGCTGGGCACAGCCCCACTGTCATTTACATAGGCAATGTCCGGCCTCCATACAATGGGCTGCATCACCCCTGTAGTTAGTGTGGAGCCAGGTCCAGGAGGCAGGGCATTTATGCACTTCAAATACATGACTCTAGACGTGTCTTCCCACAATTGTGTATAAAAGAACGACCTCAATCATGAATGCTACAAGGACTGTCAGTCTGCAGCACTGATGATGGAAAGGAACTGCTCCAGCTGTTCTCACCTGCTTCCTGCTGCCCTCTTGCCTGGGGAAGACAAATGGGATGAATGGGACCTGGAGCTTCAGCTTGAACCCAGGACTCCAGAGTGACTTAAAGGGCTAGTCTGCTAGCCTCCTGGTCTGAGCCTCAGGGGCATAAAAGGCTCCTCAGTAGCGCCTGGACCCGTATTCAGCAAGTTCTTAACCTCCAAATGCTGCCTCTCAGGTCCGGGATCCTTTCTGTGACTCACAGGCTCCTTAAATCAAGCCTCTGAGCTCTTTGTGATTGAAAATTTGACAGTTTGCACCAGAATTGAGCTTATTAGACAAAAATCCAGAATATCCTGAATATCCACTCCCCTCACTCCCAGGCCTTTCTTGTTCCCATGTCAGTAAAGAATACACAAACCCATTCACAGTCATGTGACCCAAGTCACTGGTAGAAATGAGCAGTTCATTTGGACAAGAAAATGTCAATTTTCGTTAAGTGGCCTTTTCAAAATTTATTTTAAATTACAATTCATTTGAGTCTAAACAGTATATCATTATCTGCTCTGAATCTGAAGCACTTATTAAATGTAATTTCATGGCCCAGTGTAAGTCTATTGGAGAGCCAGCCCTTACAATAGAGAAAATAACTTTAGGAGTTTTTTACTGTCAGGACATAGAAACCTACTTTGTAAATACTATGCACCCTGCCCAATGACCCTTTAGGGCCTATCTGACTCATAAGTATTAAAAAGGAAGATTTAGGCCTGGCAAAAGGTTAATTTGGTCTGGTTAAATTGGCAGTGTAAAAATGCACTGCACACTACAGTGGCAGGCCTGAGGCATTAGTTGGCGACACGAGTGCTGCTGCCCACTAGTAGCATTTAATTAACAGGCCCAGGTAACATGCAGTTCCACCTACTAGGTAGTTGCAACTAGATTACACGTGGCACATAGTTATATGACAATTTTACCATGCTTTAAGGAGAAAGAGCAATCACTTTAGCACTAGTTATCAGGGATAATGCAACAAAAAAATGAGTTCTGCATAGTAAAATGTTGATGGTAAAAAGTTTGGAGGAATACCACACGAACAATTTCAGGTCTAACAATATGTTTTGAAGTAAATAATGCAGTAGTGCAGCTAATACTGCATAATGTAAATATACTTAAATGAACCACTTTGCAAGGCACAGATAGTCAATCAAGGAGGACACCGCTTTTTTTTTGCTGTAGACTACTGCTAGATGTAACTCTCTAAGCAACTCTTGTGCACTGCTTATCATACTAGAATAAAACCCTCCTCACCTTGACAAGAGTAGGTGCGGCATGACTATTTGTGTTTTTGGCCCAGATAGATACATGACCCCTTTTTTGATTAAATATTGATTATTTTAAATTTAAGGAGACTCGTACCTATGTGGTATTTAATGTGGTAAAAACAAGACTTTTAGGTATGTAGGTGTATTGTGGAATTAAACTTAATACACTATCAATGCACATGGAGAGATGTAACCATTGGTTTCTACTTGGGTCACCACTTCAGTAATTCATGGGCACAGTCCTTCTTTTCTGTGTTACTATTACCAATCTCTTTCACTATCTATTTTCCGAGCACAAGTGGTTCAGTTTTAGCTTGGGTTACAACACTGTCTACCAGATACAAGAAATCTTTTCAGATAATCTTGTATATTTTATATGTTTTTCAGAAAATCGTGTATATTTTAAATTTCTGTGATAGCCCTGAAGAAATCAGCTGTGTCTCATGCAGGATTGATGAAATGTTTTCTCATTGGCAATGGTGATTTAGCTCAATGAGAATACAGTTCAAATAAATACCAAACACACAGATTGGATTTACTTTTGACTGCTAGGAGTTTCTGAAAATGTGTGCTGATCTCCCCATTTGAGGTAGACAAGGTGGCTCTTCCCGTCTTTGAGCACCGGACACTTATGACTAGTTCCTCTGATACCATTCACTACAAGAGTGATTGCATCACGATTCCTAGCCACCTCTAGTCGTGAATTTTGAATTTCCCTGGGAGGCTGTACCACTCTGATTTGGCATAATCATTGAGGATACCATAGAATATAGCAGACGTGATGGATCATGAAAAGGTTGCGGAGGAGCTGTTTAGTAATCTCAAAACAGGCAAGAATATGACATATACAACTAGTAAGAAAGAGGGATTAAAAGTCTAATTCAAGAGACTGGAGAAAACTAAAATGTCAGAGCTCACTAAATGATGGGACGCTACTACTTTGAAAGAATATGTAAAACTAAATAGGATTCTGAGGAGCTTGAAAGCTCAAATATTTCCAACCTATGATGAATTGGAGGAGGATCTACTGTTAACATGAGAAAATTATTTGAGGAGAAGTTCAATTAATCCTACAGCTTTTCTATTAGGGAATGCAGAGAGGAAGCTTAAGGTGTTACAACAAGGAATATATCTATTAGAGAAAGTAATATTAGACATGAATTTCCTTGAACCTACACAAATAAAAAATATACCATAATTACCCCTTCAGTGCCAAGGGTGAAATGTATTGATCCTCATCCATGGTGTTTGTGAACTGAGGACAGAATTGTTCCATCCTGGCAACCACCCATGGGGGAAGCTCTGGCGCTTTTCACCCCCAAGCCACCCGACCCCCTTGGCATCTGATGACATCAGTGTGTACAACATCATTAGAAGCTGCCGGGATGTGCTGGAAGTCTTTTGCTTCCAGTGCACGTAGAAGTAAGGGGTAAGTTTCTCTTCCTGGGGGGTGTTTCGGGAATGCACAGAGGCATCGTGGAAAGGAAAAAGTTTTCCTTTCCCTTGATGTCTCTTTGCAGTACATTCCTGCTGCATGATTGCAGGTGGGGCTGCGATCTGGTAGCAGGAATGCCCACTAAGCCACCAGGGATCTTTTTTGTTAGTGATTGCTGTTTTTGGGGAGTTGACCCTAGGGCAAGGGTATCTCCCCTTTACAGGGTAAACATTTTCGCCGTTTCTGAACCCTTGGGGGCAAATCGCCATATATTTTTAGGCCGATCAGCCCCCAAGGGGTGGGGTGGCAGAAGCCACTAGGCCCCCAGGATATTTTATTTTGCATGAGCATTGGTGTTTTGGGGAACAGACCCTTGGGCAAGAGCCCACCCTGTGAGAGGCTTTATATTTGGGCCATTTCTGCTCCCCTTGGGGGAAGATGGGCCATATTTTTAGGCCAATAAAACCCCAAGGGGGGGCAGAAGCCACTAACCACCAGGGATTGAATGAATCAGCCATATTGGGTAAGAGGTGCTCCTCTTCTTAATGAGCATGTAGTATGGTTGTTTCTGCCCCCCTGGGGGGAAGATTGCTAATAGGGCCAAGAGGAGGCAGAAGCCACCAGGGATTTATTTATTTGGGCATGTTGGGAAGTGACCCCTTTGGCAAAGGTTGTTCGCCTTCTTTAGGGTATGTATTTTAGCCATGTCTGCCCGATCTGCCCAAGGAGGGGCAGATAACCACTAGACCCCGGAGAAAGTCTGTGTCTGTGTGTGTGTGTGTGTGAGAGAACTGGAGTTCGCCTGATGGTCTGTTTGTACTTGTGTGTGTGGGCTAGTGCTTAGCTGGTGGTGTGTGTGGACTGGTGCTTGCTTTGTGGTTTGTGTGGACTGGCGCTTGGCTGGCAATGGCGACTGGTGCATGACTGGTGGTGTGCATGAAGTGGCACTTGGTTGGCAGTGTGTGTGGACTGGTGCTCAGCTGGCGGTGTGCGTGATGTGGTTCTTGGCTGGCGATGAGCGTGGACTGGCATTTGGCTGCCTAAGTATGTAGCTGGCATTTGAATGGTGATGGACAAACTTCATGGGGCCCAATTCACAAAGGTAAACATAGACCAAAAAGTCAAAATTTAGACTAGAAGTTCAAGTTAAGACCGAAAGTCCAACTTTACTCATGGTAAAGTTCGACTTTTTGTCTAAATTTAGACTTTTGGTCTAAACTTAGACCAAAAGTTTAACTTTAGTATGAGTCAAGTTAGACTTTCTGGGTCCAATTCACAAAGGTAAACTCAGACTGACAGTTTAAACTTAGGGCAAAAGTCTAACTTTACTTGCAGTAAAGTTAGACTTTTGGTCTAAGTTTAAACTTTTGGTCTAAGTTTAGACTTTTGGTCAAGGTTACTTTTGTGAATCGGGCCCTAGTCTAAACTTATTTGTTTTTTCTTTGTAAGGATTATGACAAGCCTTCAGATGACCACTCAGCAGGTTGTTGCTATGCTGTACGAGTCTTCCTCTGACCATGATTATGCAACTGACCCTGCATTTGAGGCAGAGGAGGAAGTCCTGGATTCTGGCAGTGAATTTTCTGCCCAAGAGCAATAATCTGATGATGATGCCATTCTCAGTGTGGAGGAAGTGCCTGTTTTAGAGGAGGACACTGAGGTGCCGATTGTGCAGCAAGAGGCATCTAGATTGCAGTCTGGGGCTGAAGGGCTTCCCATTGAAAAATATAATCTCTGGGCTTCCCCAAACATGGTGCAGCTGGTGTTACCTTCCTTTGGTGTCAGGGTGTAAAGTGAATACTGAAAACTCTTTGCCTATAAGATTCTTTCAGATGTTTATGGATGATGTATTTTTGGATGAGATTGTTGAGCAGATTAATGTGTATGCTGAACAGTATTTGAGGGACAACAGTGCAAGACTTAAGCCCCACTTTATAGCTACCCAGTGGACTCCCACAAATTAGGACGAGTTGAAGAAGTTCTTGGGTTTAACTTTTTTGATGGGCCTGATAAGGAAGCCATTGCTGTCTTCATATTGGTCTACTAGTCCCTTGATGGCAACAGCTACATTTCCTGCAACAAAGAATCGTAATCAGTATTTGCTTCTTCTTCTGATGCTGCACTTTGTTGATAATGTTTAGTGTTGCGACAAGATCACCCTGATTGTGTCTGTCATTTTATGATTCAGCCTGTCCTTGATCACTTTGTAGATTGATGAATGAGACTGTACTTTCCTAGTAAGAGGGCATGTTATTGAATTAAGATGTATATGCTGTCTGAGAGTAGTACAGGATATGTTTATAATTTCCGGGTGTACACCAGTAGGGATTCCAATATTGACCCCCTGGTTGTCTATCCACTTTCAGACTTAGTGAGAAAATTGTGCGAGAATTTGGTAAAGGACTTTTTAACAAAGGTTACCATTTATACATCTATAACTTATACACTGGGGCACAATTGCTCATGAAATTGTTCAAATTGGACTTGTGGCACATTCTGCTCGAACCATAAAGCTTATCCAACAGTGCTTGTTTGTAAGAAAATGTTAGAAGGACAGAGCAGTGTCTTGCATAGCAATGAACTTCTAGCTGAGAAATGTGCATGCTAGCTACATCCATGATGAAAGTACTTTACCTGGGACTGTTTGGGGTCAGGTTGCTGAAGTGCACAAACTTGTGTGTTTTTATGCAATAGGATAAGCACATGGGTGGTGTAGATAGAGTAGATCATGTTAGAACTGTACACTGCTTTTGGTAAGGCTTACGTTTGGTATACGAATTTGGCTATCCATTAATTCCATTCAACAACCTTCAATGCTTTTGTTGTCTTCAAGGATTGTTTTCCAGAGTCCTAAATGACATATTTGTTCAGTTTTAGTAGTGTGTGTTATGCAGCCTTGTTGTATTGGAACAGGCAGGAGTTCCTAGAGTTGCAGCTGTGGAGGATGGGGCTAGTTTGAAAGCTCACCACTTTCCTGATCACATTCCTCCCATAGCCAAAAAAGACTTTCCCAGTAAGATATGTACAGTCTTTGCCCGAAGATGTGTGAGGAAGGAGAGTCTTTTGTACTGCCCCAATTGACCTTCAAATCCTGGGCTATGTTTGCCCACATGTTTTAAATTGTACGACAAACAACAGAGTTTTTCAGCGCAACCGTGAGCGTAACAGTAAACTGGCTGGTCTGTATCATTTTGTATTTTTTGTTCAGAAATCACGGTGGGCATTAGTGTGAATTATTTAGTTAGAGCTGTTGTGTTTATAGTTATAGTTTTGTATCTACTTCCAATCGGTTTGTGTTTTCATTTTTGTCAAAATAAATGTGATGTCAGTGTGCATGGACTGGCTTTTGGCTGGCGGTATATGTGGACTGGTGCTTGGCTGGTGGTATGTGTGAGCTGGCATTTGACTGGGGGGTTATATAGTGACTTGCAGCTGGTCACTACACATACCACTAGCTAAATGCCAGTGCATGCACTTGTTGGCCATCAGCAAGTGTGATTGCTATGTCAGTCATGTGGGCATATGAAAGTGATGGGCTCTTGAATGATTCTGGGTTTGATTCTAACTTCGGCGGGCGGCTGAGGCCGCCCGCCGAAGTTCCCCCACCAAAATACCGCTCCGCGGTCGAAAGACCGCTGAGGGTATTTTGGGATTTGCCCTGGGCTGGCGGGCGGCCGCCAAAAGGCCGCCCGCCAGCCCAGGGCAAATCAACCTTCCCACTAAGATGCCGGCTCAGAATTGAGCCGGCGGAGTGGGAAGGTGCGACGGGTGCAGTTGCACCCGTCGCGTATTTCAGTGTCTGCTAGGCAGACACTGAAATACTTTGTGGGGCCCTTTGTGGGCCCCCGCCGCGGTCAGAATGCCCTGCGGGGCACCGCCGGTCTGAGACCGCCGGGGTTAGAATGAGGGCCTCTGTCTGTTGATGTGAGTGTTGTAATGTGCTGGACCCACAGCTTGCGGAGTGAATGGTCTTGTGTGTTATGTATTAAAGGTGTGTGAATGGCCTGTAAAGGGTTTGGTGCCTTTTTGTGGCTTTACAGCTCACGAGTAGGCCCAGGCATAGAACTCTGCTGCAGTGCACAGTTTGCAGAATTCTGGCACTTTGAGCTATGCGGAGTAGTGCAGAGTTCCCAAATTCTGCAATCTGGCATGGCGCAGAGTTCGTTTGTGTGCGAAACACCGGGTTTTGGCACTCTCTCGCAAGCACCACAATACTCCTGGGCATACGCAAGAGTTTGCGTTCAATCTTGCTGTTTCCAACCACACGCGCAAGACTTCACACTTACTTGTGCTGGTTCTGGCCGCAACAGCAGCAAATCCAGTCCCGCTTGTGAGTGCAGATGTGCCTGGAGTAGATTATCTACTCCAGATACCTCTACATCTAGCAGGAAGAAAGTGCCTCAGAGACTCCAACTTCCTGTTGTTCCTGTCCAGGAGGCTCCTCCCAGTGCTTTGTCCTTCTCTTGGTCACTTTTTCATTTGGATTTCCAGGTAGAAGGCTCAATCTCTCTATCTTCTGGATATACCTTTGGATTTAAGGACTTTGTTTTTATGAAATCACACAAAGTAAGTTCAAAAACTATTATATAAGGCTATTGTTTTTTTGCTTGGGCATGATCCAGTGTTTCTTTGTACCTTAATTTGATTTCTAAATGTTATAGTGGTGGGTGGCCTGGACTTTAAGTATGGGCCTAGTTATTATTTATTTTGCATTTCATAGATTTTTCAGGTTTTGTGAAGGAAAATTGTTGCAAAGCTCAATGAGTGCTATTTCTTTTCTACATGTTTGTAACATGTGCAATGTTATTTCACTATGTGGTTTAGGTATCTAAAGGGCCATCTAGCCAGTGGGCCCAGTACTTGTAGTCACCAGTGTATGAAATAAATATTCCAGTGTTACTTGTTTTTAAAAATTCATTTAGGGCAGATATGGCATTGGCTTAAATAGAAAATATTGGCTATTTTTTACATTTAATTTTTTTGGCAAATAGTGAATATTTTGAGTGGAAATATTTGATGGCATAGAACAGTGGTTCCCAACCTTTTAACTTTTGTGGACCCCCCCTTTATCATTAATGGAACCCAGGGACCCCCACTGAATCATCATTGGAATTGGGGACCCCCACTGAGTCATTACTGGAAGCATGGGACCTAATTTGTCAATATTTTTTTAATTTTCTATGCCGTTGCGGACCCCCAGAGAAGGATTTGCAGACCCCCAGGGGTCCCCGGACCACAGGATGGGAACCACTGGCATAGAAGGATGTTTGTATTGTTGTTGTGAAATATGTATAGCTCCGTTTATTTTCGTGCTTTGAATTGCTGAATTAATGTTAGTGTTTTCTTCAGTGTTACCACCATGTCTCCTTATGACCAGTGTGTGTGTGTTTGTCTTCATCCACCCTTTGTCTTTGATCTCCCTGTCATATGGCCAGAGGTCATTTTGTATAGTCTATGTCCATAGGCTTGCACGTGTTCTTTGTTCCACATGTCTCCTTGTTCACAATTGTTCTTTGATCATGTGGCTGGTGGCCATTTTTTCTATTCAGCCAGTGTCCCTTTGCCTTAGGCTTGCATATGTTATTTTTTTCTCCCTGCCTCCTTGCTCCTTGTTTGTGCATGCAGCCAGTGTTCCTTTGCCGTAGGCTTGCATGTGTTCTTTCCCCAGTGCATTTGTTTGTACTATTTCAACCTTTAGTAATGCCAAGTTTCACTAACTACATGTTTTTCTCGCTTGGCTGCTTTGAGGTGGACAAAAGAAGAGATGTCCCATCACCCGCTGTACTGCCAAAGAGAAGTCCTGTACAGTTATTTCAGTTCTCCAAACTTGTATATCATAGTAGTGCCACTGCTAACTGAGAGCTCAAGATATCCCTAAAGAAAGTTGCTCCCCAGAAAGTGGTCAGTGAGAAGAAGCAGCTTTCCACCAGTTGCATGCTGACTGCAACCTTTTTCAGGAGAAGTGGGCTTGCCACACTGACCTCAGGGAAGGAACCTTGGAGCAGCACTCCCGCATCAACAGCACCAACCCAACCTAAGCCCAAGACCATGTCTGTCACTAGGGAAACCACTGCAATCATGGCAATGCCGACAAGCAGTAAGGTTGAATCGGATTTGTTCACTACTACTACGCATCTTCTTCAAACACAATTTCTGATGATAATGATAGGGACATGGAGTGGACGCCGTGAGAGGGAAGGGAAAATAAAAGTTCCAGAAAGCCTTAGAATCATGGAACGGGGTGATGATGTTGATGAGGAGGAGGATGATGATGACAAGCCAGTCATTGTCATGGAAGCTGTCACAAAAGAGCCCGACATTACTATCCAACCTGCTCCGATGAGTGTGGCATAGGCAGCACCACCAGCATCCATATTTATAAGGCCCCAGCAGAGACCTACAACAACATGTACCTCAGTAGAAGTATGCACTGCATAAAGGCAGTCGACATACCCATCTACCTCCAGTTCTTCCTAAGGCATGGGCAGTGGCCCTACAGGAAAGTTCTCCTTCCTAGCTTCGGAACTTTTTATGATTAGCAAACAGGAGGAGAATACTGCAATATGCTTCATTTGCCACACAAGTGTTCATCAAGGAAAGCCTGGTTCACATTATGATACTGGAGGCCAGACGGCTCATTTAAAAAAACATCACGCAATCCGATGAGAGAAACACCTTAAAAAAATGTCTGAGCATGGTCGCAATGGCGAAGGTGAGGAGAGCTGGGAAACATCAGCTACAACTGGTGAAATCAAGGTGGAAGGTGAGGAAGAGAGGGTGACATCCTGACGCAAAGCAGCCCTGTCCCCAGAAGTGATTCATAATCATCCATCTTGGTGACTTCACAATGGCACAGGAAAACTCAGAGTCAGATGTAGACACAATGGCATAGAGTAACTGCACCACAACACTCATTGAGTCTACCTCCAGCTATATCTCAAAAGTCACCTGCGTCAGTGGCCCCAAAAAAGAAGAAAATCCAGGCTACTATTATGGGCATTTTTAGGCAGGAGGTGCCCTATGACCTCAACCACACAATGGCACGTTTGTACAATGGGAAGCTGGGAAAATGTTAGCACTGGAACTTCTCTCTTTTCTTTTGTGGAGGGAGTAGGATTCTAAGAGTTCAAGGCAGCCATCTGCCCAAAATGGAAGGTTCCAAGTCGGATACATTTTGCCAAAGTTGCTGTTCCAGCACTGCATCACAATGTGTTGCAATTGGTTGGACAAGCTTTGCAGCAAAGTGTTGTGCACACAAAGCCACCGACGACACACTTGTGGACTATTTGTCAGGCTACTAATTACATGTGCATCACTGTACATTGGTTCTCTTTTGGGGAGTAATGCAAAAGCTAGCTACAGGTCTTGGCCATGAAGACATTTTTAAGAGCGTTCGAGAGCATGCAAAAGTAGCTCTGTTCTCCATGGAGAAATCATATACAGATGCACACATTCTGGATGAATTTAATAACAAGGTGTCTTAATGGCTGCAACTGATAGGTCTCCGAATTGGATTTGTTGCCAAGGACAATGGCAGTAATAAAGTTAAAGCTATGGCAGACGGTGGCTATGTCAGGGTCCTGTGTTTGGCACGTGGCATCAAACTGGTTTCTCGAGAAGAAGACATAGTCAGCAACACACTGACTACCTGTAGACAAATCTGCACTAATTTCAGCCATTCTTTTGAAGCCCAGAAGCAGTTGTGGATTATTCAGTGTGGTAAGAGAGTACCAGTTAAAGCCCTGATACAGGAGGTGCCAACTTGTTGGAACTAAACCTGATACAGACATATCAATAAATAAGTCATTGATTGAGGAGGGGATGCAATTGCGAAAGCCATGACCCTGGATGCGGACAAATAGGGCCTAGTCAAATGCCTGAAACAGATGCTGCTTCCTTTTGAGCTTTTCACACGGGAAGCTAGCAAATAGGACAGTACGATGGGCAAGCTACTCCATTGTTGCATCTGCTAAAGGAGCAGCTAAATAAGGTGTCTGAAAGGTTTGTATTTGGAGATTTGAATGAAAAACCCAGAAGTGCATGCCTTAGTGGAAAGCTTAATCCTTCGCTTGGCTTGTAATGCAAGGCTGCAAAATGCCTTTATCTCTTCTAAAGATTACATCTGTGCCACCCTACGTGATCCACTCTACAAAAAAATATTTCCTCTCTCATTCCTTTTTCTGAAGGGGATGTTTAAAAAAACAAGAGGTGGATTGTTGAGCAAGCCACAGAACTGAAAGAAGATTGACTGGAACTTAGAGTCCCGCTCCACAGTTCTGGAGTGCCTCCTTCAACTTCCAGAGAGGGCAGTCTTGTCTAACAACAGCCAACACCAACACAAGTACACTGGCAAATAACAGCATCTGAAGAATCAGACCCAACCTTTGCATTGGCTTGGTTTGAGGTGGCAGGTCTTATGTCCAGTGCAAAGGCAAAGGCAAAAGAGGTCGAGCAGGGAGCAGCACCAATGACACTTAAGAGGATGTGCCAGGAGTATCTGGATGATCCAAAAGAGGAGTATGTGGATCAAAACCGATAGGTGTAGTGGTATGGGAAGATGTACCAATGGCCGCAGCTCAGCAGGCTGGCAATAATGTATCTGGCTTATCCTCTAGCCGGCGTGTCTGATGAACATGTTTTCAATGCAGCTTGTCTAGTTGTAACATTGAGAAAGACTAGTCTCTTACCTCAAAATGTGGAGAAATTAACCATGATCAAAATAAACAAGCATTTTATACCACCTGATTACACCATTCCTGAAACACCGCACAAGGAGGGAGAGGATGATTGGTCAGAATCAAGTATGTTTGCTGACCAACTTCTTAGTGAATCACCTGAGTTTAAGGCCGAACTCTATGAGTATGCCAGTGCCACCATAGAACTTTTTTATTATTTCTTGTGGAGCTTTCTGCCTTTCCTTCTTTCTTTCTTTCTTTCTTTCTTTCTTTCTTTCTTTCTTTCTTTCTTTCTTTCTTTCTTTCTCTATTTATCTCTTTCTTTATTATGGTGGTGATTATGACTTTGGCGGTCTTCCAGAAGACTGTCAGTGCTGGCGGTCTTCCGTCCACCATATTACGAGTATTGCTGGATTTCTGCCACACTTTGGATGGAAATCCAGCAGTAGTCGTGCTGGCGGGTGGAGGCGCTGGGATGGTTCCACCACCGGCCCCACCCCACCAGAAGGACACCGCCCACCGTATTATGAGCAATAATACAGCCTGGTGGTGTCCTGCTGGCGGGGTGCTGCCGGAGGTGGAGGCCCCCCTTCGCCTTCCCTGCCGGATGACCTTCTCTCCAGACCAGGTAAGTTGAACGTCCAACAGGGGAGGCGGTGGGAGGGTGGTAGGGTGTTGTGTGTGTGTGTGTTCTCTGTGTGTGTGAATGAATGTGTGCATGCATGGTTGTATTCGTCTCAATGTAGAGGTTAATGCGTGTATGCATGTAAGTGTGCATGTGTATGCGTGTATACGTGTTGTGTTGAATGCGTGTTTATCTTCGTGTGAGTGTGCATGTTTGGATGGGTGTGAGTATGCATGTTTGGATGGGTATGAGTATGCATGTTTCGATGGGTGTGAGTATGCCTGGTTGAATGCATGTATGAGTGCTGAGGTGAATGCGAGTATGGATGTGTGTGAGTGAATGTGTGTGTATGTACATGAAGGTAAATGAATATATGTGTGGTGCATGTAGGTGTATGTGTGTGTGTGCTTGTATGTTGGGAGGGGACACTGTGTCTAGAGGGGGGAGGGGGCGCTGTGTCTATAGGAGGGAGGGAGGGATTATAGCTTCCTGGGAGGGTGGGGGAGTCACCTACCAGTGAAAGGGAAAAAATTCCCTGTCACCAGTAGCCTTTCCGCCAGAGTTTTCATGGCCGTGCTACCACCACGGAAACCCTGGAGGAGTGGAAAGGTGACTCCTAATACTGCCGGAGATGCACATCTCTGGACCAGTGGCTCCGACCACCCGGCAGTATGAGCGGAGATGTGGCGGGTTGGTGGAGGCCAATCCGTCACACTCATAATGTGGCGGTCTTGACCGCCAGCCTGTTGTTGTTGAAACCACCACCCTGTCCCTGGCGGATCAGAAGACCACCAGGGTCATAATGACCATCTATATTTGTTTCAAGTGTATGCTGCTTCATTTTTTTTAGTCCCATATTATCTTGCCAGATTGGAGTTGGACTGCTGTGAAGTGAAGAAGTCCCGACATTTCCTTCAGGACATTGGAGACGATACCTGCCTCTCTTACACTATCCTTTCTTTTTTTTTACATCAACCAGCAGGGCTGCACCAGAATATCACTGATTAAAATACTGCCAGTGCTAATGCAA
Source organism: Pleurodeles waltl (assembly GCF_031143425.1). Classification (NCBI taxonomy): domain Eukaryota; kingdom Metazoa; phylum Chordata; class Amphibia; order Caudata; family Salamandridae; genus Pleurodeles; species Pleurodeles waltl. Next base: position 1,454,038,174 of record NC_090444.1, on the reverse strand, counting down.
AATTCCAATGTGTTGCCTCTTGCTACCAATGAAGGAGATAATATTTTGCTCAAATGTCATGCTTAGATTGGAAGAGGTAACTATTAACTATTGCACCTATGAGTGGCGATATTATATTAAGTGATTGTGGGTGATTATTGATAATATATGTGGTAGCTGGCAGTGAGGAAGGGAGTTCAACAAATTTGTAAACTTGATTCTGATGATTTGCAATGCTTGGGGGCTGATGGGTGATCATTTTTTCCTGAAAGGGATTGTTCTTTCAAACTTAGTGAAATTTACCTGCAGGGTCCACTCTTTTTTTCAGGTTCCTTATACTAGACCAGTCACTTTAGTAGTTATCAAACACAAATCCATACAAAATACTCCAGTTCTGTTTCCCTATTTGTTCTTCAACAGCAGTGCACTTGACTACACTGGTCTACCTCTCTCGGGTTGGGACTAGGAGGGAATTCCTCAGAATCAGGAGGAGGAGGATGGAAGGACTTAGGGTGGGACTACCTCAAAAGCTAGAAGGAAAAAGTTCTCAAAGTCAAGGAGAAGCCATGATGATGGCGAAGACTCTAAGGCCTAGTACTTCCTCAGCTCTGTGTACTGGAGAGAGGTGTATTATTGGTAAATGCTGCTGAGTATGTGTTTGCTCCATTGCTGGCTCAAATTCCAAACTCCTCTTATGTTCTTGATCTGTCCCTGAGTCTGCTTGGTACACTTCTGACTCCTCATGAAGCTTACCTTGCTTCCTTTAGTCTATAATACAGTTACCATGTTTTTTTCAATATGCAGGCCTTCTCCTAATCCACTCCTGCATGACAAAACGTGGTGAAAGCTCAAGACTCCAGCTTACCTATTGGCTAGGTTCAACCAGTAGGCACTCAAGAGTGACAGATATTCCAGTATTGATTTCCTTTTATTAATCATAGTTTTTAGAACTGAGTGGGCTAACTTTAATCCTTTATAATTTGTATTTTTCAAACCTAGACAACATAACATTTAGAGATATACAATCTTAGGTCTTTCGATGTTTCCTTCCATAACAGATTGATGATGATGGTGTGCTGTGCAGGGCCCTGATGAATATTGTTGTGGTTTATTTTCATCTAGTGTTGGTCTTTGTCATACCCTTCCCCAAATCCCCTTGTCCATCCTTTTTTCGTGCCCCTAACCCTCTTCCACTGTGATGTGTGATTTATTGAGTTGTGACTTAATTTCACACCAGAATAGATCACACACTTGAAAGTGACACCAACTCACTGCATGACCTTCTGTTATCTAAGCAATATTCCACACTGGCCTCATCAACATCATCATTCTTGCTTTGTGTTATGTGTGGCATAAAAGCTTAACCTTGTCCAACCTCTCTTGACTATAAGCCCACTTCTCCTGACTCCTCAAATTTATTTTTACGTTTTAAATACTAGCTCCCCACCATTGCTCAGAGGAAGATGATATTCCTAGTTTTTATTATCATATCAGGTCTTCTTTGTTGCCTGTCAATTCAGATACTGATATTGTGGTAACCTGGTATCAGTCTTCCTAAAGTTATAGAATAGTTTTCTTTCAATCTAGTTGACAGTGATGGATAACTTTTTGATTAATCCTGCAGTTGGAGTTCGCATAGGTGGGAGAGTCACCTTCTGTCTTCCCTGTTGGTGCGCTAGCCTGATACTACTACTAACACCCCTTAAGATGCCACTTTGGGGAAAACCCTGCAGTAAGAAGCCTCCTTTCATCTATTTAGGTAAGTGAAGAACTATGGATTGAAGTGAACTTGTTTAGTTAACAATTACCTCCTACTGAAAATGATGCCTGCATGTATCTAGGTTTCTGTAGGCAAAATAGGCAATGGCAATCGTTACTATAGTTGCAAAGGACAGTAGTGCAAGAGTATAAGTAAATGACACACATTTTTTTAGTAGTTTTAGAAAACAGGCTACACTAAAAGACAACAGTGAAAACTAAAATACCAAAATAAACATCTGAGGCATAAATCAAGTAAAATAAAGTATCTACTTTTTATTGTTAACAAATACAAAATCCTACCCTTTCTACCCACAACAGTCCTACCCCTCTGCCCAAACAAATAGCCCTGTCCTAGAAAAGTCAAACAAAAGTCCAAAGTGAAGCTTGGCCCCAAATCCCGCCCCACCCTGTCCACCCACAACAAGACACTACCACCAAAACCAAAAACTTTAAAAAAGGGCTCAGAAGAGGGTCTTGTCCATATGGGTCTGTAGCTGTCACAGGCTCTTCCCTATGTTCCCAATGTGTTTGAGCAACTGCAGAATATGAACCTGGAATTGCCTGTCCAAGATGGAGGGGGTGGCAGCAGTGGCAGTCGGGGACCCTGACAGCTGGTGGCGGCACTGCCTATCTAGTGGCTAGGAGGCTGGAGGCTGGTGCTGGCATGCTGCTGAGCTGGGTCTTGGGACCCAGGCATCTATTTCAGCATCTTCCTCCTCCAAGACCACCAGCCACGTGTATTCGGCCTGGGTGTTCCCCAGCCTCTGCTGCAGTAGACATGCTGCTATATCCTGCCTGGTTGGTGGTCATTCAGCAAGAATAGGTTTATTGAGAAAAACAAACATAAAAAATAAATTGTAAACAATGCTCTGAACAAACACTTTTTCAAAAGGAGGTAGTGGGTGGCACAGTAGAACTACATTGCTGGTGCACCTAGGGACATTGGAATTTGATATGATTATGATTTGGAGAGTCACAGGGCCATTTTATTGGTTTACCCACACATGCCTCACACAAAAACACTGAATGTCTGGTAGAAAATAATGAAAGCAGAATTACACCAGATTAACCCCTACTGTGCCCTGGACGAGGTGATCTCGCCCAGGGCACCGGTTCCCGGGTGCCTTGGACGAGATCACCTCGTCCTGCACCCGGGAACTGGGGGGAGCGCTAGCGCTCCACCCCTGTGCTCCCCACCCACCCCCCAAGGCAAGGATGGAAGGGGAAGCCCTTCCTCTTCCACCACCGACCCCCCCTGTGACGTCAGCACGCGATCGCGTGCTGATTTGTCACAGGGCCTCCTCTGCGATCGGATCCCGATCATGTGGGGAGGCCGAGAGAGGCTTCAAAGGGAACCAAAGTTATTTCCTTCCCTTTGAAGTCTCTCTCTGGGTTTTGGCAGCCGGATTGAAAGCAATCCGGCTGTCAAAACGCCCACTAGACACCAAGGATTTTCTTTTTTCTTTTTGAAACTGGCATAAGGGAGCGACCCCTTGGGCAAGGGTCGCTCCCAGGGGGGGCATTTTTTGGAAGGCCTTTTCTGCCCCCCCTGGAGGTGGGGAGCGACGCCTTAGGCAAGGGTCGCTCCCCTAGGGGGCAAATTATATTTAGCCCATTTCTGCCCCCCTGGGGGAAGATAGGCCTATTATTAGGCCGATCTGCCCCCGGGGGGGCAGAAACCTCTAGGCGCTGGGGAAAATTTAATTTTTTTGTTTTTTTTTTGTTTGTTTTTTTAGAGATGGGGAGCGACCCATTAGGCAAAGGTCGTTCCCCTCGGGGCAAATTCTATTTAGACCATTTTGGCCCCCCTTGGGGGCAGATCGGCCGATTTTAGGTCAATCTGCCCCCAGGAGGGCAGAAACCACAAGGCACAAGGGAATGGTTTTTTTTGCACCAATGTCTCGCAAGGGGAGCGACCCCGTAGGCAAGGGACGCTCCCGGGGAGGGGGTGGGGAGGCACATTTATTGTAGGCCATTTCTGCCCCCCTGGGGCCGGCTGAGCTAGAGGCCAAAATCCACAAGTAGGCACTTTGCAAAAAACACCTCTGTTTTCTGTGAAAAAATGTGATGTGTCCATGTTGTGTTTTAGGCCATTTCCTTTAGTCTGCGCTAGGCCTACCCACACAAGTGAGGTACCATTTTTATCGGGAGACTTGGGGGAACGCTGGGTGAAAGGAAATTTGTGGCTCCTCTCAGATTCCAGAACTTTCTGTCACCGAAATGAGAGGAAAAAGTGTTTATTTGGCCAAATTTTTAGGTTTGCAAAGGATTCTGGGTAACAGAACCTGGTCAGAGACCCACAAGTCCCCCCATCTTGGATTCCCCTAAGTTTCTAGTTTTAAAAAGTGCACTTGTTTGCTAGGTTTCCCCAGGTGCCGGCTGAGCTAGAGGCCAAAATCCACAGGTAGGCACTGTTTTCTGTGAAATAATGTGATGGGTCCACGTTGTGTTTTGGGCCATTTCCTTTCGTGGGCGCTAGGCCTACCCACACAAGTGAGGTACCATTTTTATCGGGAGACTTGGAGGAACGCTGGGTGGAAGGAAATTTGTGGCTCCTCTCAGATTCCAAAACTTTCTGTCACCGAAATGAGAGGAAAAAGTGTTTATTTGGCCAAATTTTGAGGTTTGCAAAGGATTCTGGGTAACAGAACCTGGTCAGAGACCCACAAGTCCCCCCATCTTGGATTCCCCTAAGTTTCTAGTTTTAAAAAATGCACTTGTTTGCTAGGTTTCCCCAGGTGCCGGCTGAGCTAGAGGCCAAAATCCACAGGTAGGCACTGTTTTCTGTGAAAAAATGTGATGTGTCCACGTTGTGTTTTGGGCCATTCTCTTTCGTGGGCGCTAGGCCTACCCACACAAGTGAGGTACCATTTTTATCGGGAGACTTGGAGGAACGCTGGGCGGAAGGAAATGTGTGGTTCCTCTCAGATTCCAGAACTTTCTGTCACCAAAATGAGTGGAAAACGTGTTTTTTTAGCCAAAGTTTGAGGTTTGCAAATGATTCTGGGTAACAGAACCTGGTCAGAGCCCCACAAGTCACCCAATCATGGATTCCCCTAGGTCTCTAGTTTTAAAAAATGCACAGGTTTGGTAGGTTTCCCTATGTGCCGGCTGAGCTAGTGGCCAAAATCTACAGGTAGGCACTTTGCAAAAAACACCTCTGTTTTCAGTCAAAAAATGTGACGTGTCCACGTTGTGTTTTAGGGCATTTCCTGTCACGGGCGCTAGGCCTACCCACACAAGTGAGGTATAATTTTTATCGTGAGACTTGATGGAATGCTTTGTGGAAGGAAATTTGTGGCTCCTCTCCGATTCCAGAACTTTCTATCACCGAAATATGAGGAAAACGTGTTTTTTAGCCAAATTTTGAAGTTTGCAAAGGATTCTGGGTAACAGAACCTGGTCAGAGCCCCACAAGTCACCCCATCTTGGATTCCCCTAGGTCTCTAGTTTTCAAAAATGCACAGGTTTGGTAGGTTTCCCTAGGTGCCGGCTAAGCTAGAGGCCAAAATCTACAGGTAGGCACTGTGCAAAAAACACCTCTGTTTTCTGTCAAAAAATGTGATATGTCCACGTTGTGTTTTGGGGCATTTCCTGTCGCGGGCGCTAGGCCTACCCACAGAAGTGAGGTATTATTTTTATCGGGAGACTTGGGGGAACATAGAATAGCAAAACAAGTGTTATTGCCCCTTGTCTTTCTCTACATTTTTTCCTTCCAAATATAAGAGAGTGTGTAAAAAAGAAGTCTATTTGAGAAATGCCCTGTAATTCACATGCTAGTATTGTCACCCCGGAATTCAGAGATGTGCAAATAACCACTGCTCCTCAACACCTTATCTTGTGCCCATTTTGGAAATACAAAGGTTTTCTTCATAGCTATTTTTCACTCTTTATATTTCAGCAAATGAATTGCTGTATACCCGGTATAGAATGAAAACGCACTGCAGGGTGCAGCTCATTTATTGGCTCTGGGTATCTAGGGTCCTTGATGAACCTACAAGCCCTATGTATCCCCGCAACCAGAAGAGTCCAGCAGACGAAACGGTATATTGCTTTCAAATATCTGACATTGCAGGAAAAAGTTACAGAGTAAAACGTAGAGAAAAATTGCTGTTTTTTTCACCTCAATTTCAATATTTTTCTTTTTCAGTTGTTATTTTCTGTAGGAAACCCTTGTAGGATCTACACAAATTACCCTTTGCCCAAGGGGACGCCCCCCCACATAAATAAACATATAAAAAAAATCCCTGGCAATCGAGCAAATCAGCCTACAAATAATAGCCCGATCTGTCCCCAAGGGGGGCAGAAATGGCTTTGGTACACGTGCCCCCAAAGGGGGGGGGGATCCTTGCCCAAGGGGCCGACCCCCTCCACTAACACACATACACTATCCCTGGTGTCTACGTGGCTTCTGCCCCCTTGGGGGTAGATGGGCCTAAAAAAATAGGCCCATCTGCCCCCAAGGAGGGCAGAAATGGCCAACAGTTCAATGCCGCCCTTGGGGGGGTGCCCCTTGCCCTAGGGGACGCCCCCCCACAGAAATAAACATATACAAAAATCCCTGGCATTCTAGTAGCTTCTGCCCCCCTTGGGGGCAGATCAGCCTAAAAATAATCGACTGATCTGTCCCCAAGGGGGGCAGAAATGGCCTCAGGTAACATGCCCACAAAATGGGAGCGACCCTTGCCCAAGGGGCCGCTCCCAAACAACAAAATAGAGCAATTTGAAAAAAAAAAAAATCCCTGGCGTCTAGTGGTTTCTGCCCCTCTTGGGGGCAGATCAGCCTAACAATATTAGGCCGATCTGCCCCAAGGGGGGCAAAAATGGCCACAGCAAACATGCCCCCCAAATGGGAGCAACCCTTGCCCAAGGGGCCACTCCCGACACACACATCACAATAAAACAAAACAAAAAGAAAATCCCTGGAGTCTAGTGGGCATTCCTGCTGCCCGATCGCAATGCAATCGGGCAGCAGGAATGCTCAAAGAGACACCGGGGTAAAGGAAAAGCCTCTTTGTTCCAAACCCCCCACCCGACGGAGAAGAAACTTACCTGTTTCTCTGATCACGCACTGGAAGCAAATGGCTTCCAGTGTGACCGGCACCCTGTAATGATGTCAGCGCGCGATCGCGACCCCCTCATAATGATCATAATGTCATTATGAGGGGGTGGGGGTGGAAGGGGAAAGGCTTTCCCTTTCATCCCTGCTTTGGGGAGGGAAGCCCAGTACGAGGACGTAATGGTTACGTCCTCGGCACATGAGGACTGTGCCGCGGGACGTAACCGTTACGTCCGCGGCACAGAAGCAGTTAAAAAAATGTCTTGCATGCACTCACAAAGGAGAGGGTTCCCTTGGGGGCCCCTTCCCATTTGCGAATGGGTTACCACCTACTTAAAGTAGGTGGTAAAATGCTAATGTTTTGCAACCGCATTTCGGTTACAAAACATTTCTACATACCGCTGAGGTTTGGTATTAGGAAGGGACTCCCTTGACAGGCCCCTTCCTAATACCAAATCAGTATGTAGTCGCAATTCCAAATTGGGATTCTGTAACAAGTTACTGAATCACAAACTGGTTAAAAAAGGAGTGATTTCGTTTTTTTTACTATTCAAGGCTTCTCTGGTAACTAACCAGACACTTTTAGAGGGAAAATAAAAATGAATTACCTCTCATTTATGATTAAGGCATTATGCACTATGGGGTACAAGTTGTTATGCCTATTTATTGAGGCATGGCAGCCACCAATTCAAGTACTCTGCTACTGTCTGCAACAAGGGCCAATATACTTGACAATTATCGTTCTTAAATTTCAATGGCCCTTCTCTCCCCAAATGTCTTTCCCTTAGTTTCTACCCTGACTTAAAAGAGGCAGATGAATAAATAAGATATGTCACACATGTCATGCATAAAATACATATATATTTATCCTATCTGCTGTAAGCAGACAGTGGGGAAAACATGAACTGCACTACAGGGAAAGGAACAGAGTATATAGATTGCATTTGGCACGTTTGTCACAGAGTATCCGTTATGCCAAACTTGACATCAAATTGGGCACTTACAAGTTCCACTTTACTCACTGGTCTTGCCCCCCCACCACAAATTCTTTCTAACAATTTCATTGGCTGGGCCGTAAGGAAAGGAAACTTGACATACTCTACTGCAAAGTACAGCACTGCCTCCAGTGTCAATATCATCGACGCAGAGACGCGAGAGTCCAGGAGTGAGGGAGAAAAGGGAGTCAAATTGTCCCAGCAATTGGTAACAGTCATCTCACTGTTCTGGGGTCAGGGTGGTAGAGAGGTTGTCACTCTCCACTGACCCATCTTGTTCCTGTGCAGAGAGGAGATAATTCCCTCATCTGTCATGAGAAGCATGCTCACTTTGGACCTCTTGAAGCAAGGCTTAGGTCTGTTTATATGGAGCAGGGGTCTGGAGGTCCACTAGGTACGTGACCTCCCCCTTGCGCTCCTTGATTTTGTAAGGGCCAGCCCAGTGGTACTGAAGAGCTCTGGGTTCTAGTGGTTCCACAACCCACACTTTCTGGCCAGGCTGAAACTCCACCGGAGTGGCCTTCTGGGCATTCTAGAGTTTCATGGCTTCTTGGCTGGATTCAAGGTTGCTTTTTTACTTCTTCCTGAAGTGGTGCATTTGGCTGCAGAGGTCCAGCATGTAGCTGACAACGTCCTAGAGTGGTTTCTTGGGAGCTTCCTCCCATCCCTCCTTGACAAGGCTCAGAGGTCCCCTAACAGAACAGACATAGAGGAGTTCAAAGGTAATGAACCCTACACTTTTCTGGCCACTTTCTTTAGGCAAAGCGAAGACATGGCAAAGGGACATCTGGCATATGCTTCATGGGTTCAGGTAGACCCATATTCATTCCTTTCAGGGTCTTTTTGAATTTCTCCACAAGACCATTGGTTTGGGGGTGATAGGGTGTGGTCAACTTGTAAGTTACATCACACTCATTGCAAGTGGACTTCATCTACGTAGACATGAAGTTAGTGCTTCTGTTGAACACTACCTCCTTTGGAAACCCCATGTGGGTAAATATCCTCATCTGAACTATAGCCACCACAGCTGCAGTCACTGACCTCAGAGCGATTGCCTCTGGATAGCGGGAGGCGTGGTCTACCAAGACTAGGACAACCTGTTGCCTAAGGTTTTCTTTGGGTGCAAGGGTTCAATGGTTCAGCTCTTTAAGAGAATCTGTGCTTTTTTAATTTAAAGGCAGCCCCCTTGTTAACCTATGGGAGGGATGGCCTTGCAACAGTGAAACCCAAATTTGGCAGTAATTCACTGTTATGACATGTAAAACACACCAGTACATGTCCTACCTTTCAAATACACTGCACCCTTCCCGTGGATCTATCTAGGGCCTACCTTAGGGGTACATTACCTGTGCAGAAAAAGGGAAGGTTTGGGCCTGGCAAGTGGGTACACTTGCCAGGTCAGACTGGCAGTTTAAAACTGCACACACAGACACCACAGTGGCAGGTGTGAGCCATGTTTACTGGGCTACTAATGTGGGTGACACAACCAGTGCTGCAGGCCCACTAGTGGCATTTGATTTACAGGCCCTAGGCACCTCTAGGGACTTACAAGTAAATCAAATGTGCTAATCATGGATAAACCAATCAACAGTATTATTTCTATAGGGAACGCTTGCACTTTAGCACTTATTAGCAGTGGTAAAGTGAACAGAGACAATAAACTAGCAAAAACAGACCTGACAAAATAGGAGGAAGACGGCAAAAAGTTTGGGGATAACCCTGCAAAAAGGGCCATTTCCAACAAGGGGGGTTTGGGCTTAGGCTTGGGGGAGTTAGGCTTTTATCTTGCGAGGGGTTCAGATCTTTTTGGGAGGGGTGGACTTCTTTTTGGCAAGGGGAGGGTCATGGGTTCTGACAAGGGGAAGGGGAGGCCTTTGAGGTGGAATGGATGGCCCTGGGAGGGAAACAGTGTCACAGGGGATGAGTTGGGAAAAGGTCAAACTCAGAAAGGAACATTTTTGGGGACACACAGGGATAGTCATCAGAAGGGGGTTTGTGTGTGGAGGGTGAGGTAGTGTTTGTCTGACATTTATTTGTGGAATTCTTGAGTACGTGTTTGTGGGAGGTGTGCTTGTGGGTTGTGGGTGACTGTTGGCTAAGTGAGTGAAGGTGTTTATGTGTCATGGGCTAAGGGGAGTGGAGGTGCTGGGGGATGCCATGGTGGGTGGGTGGCTGTCTGTTGGGGTGGTGACTGCAGGTATGGTGGATGTGGTGTCCGCAGGTGTATCAGGTGTTGTATATGGGATGCTGGGGGTGGTGGGGATGTCAGGGCAGGTTGTGACTGTTGCTGTGTCTGCAGGTGGATGTTGTCTATGTGTGTCCCAGTGGCATGTCTTGTGGTGCTTATGTTTGTCTGCACAACACTTGGATGTTGAGGTGGATGCATGCCTGTCTGTGTGATTTGGCTTGGTCAGGGAAGGGGGGATTTGGGCTGGGTAGAGGAAGGTGGGAAGTGGCGGACAGAGATGGTAATGAGATGATCCCAGATGGGTCCACCACCTCTAGGGAGTGGCCACTAGAGGAGAATTCCAAAGGAAATGTAATGGATCCAGTCTCTCCTATGGCACTTCCCTTGCCCTTCCGGCCACCGGGTCCCTCGCTGTCAGTGATCTCATGACTGGATGTCCCATGGTCAGAAGCTTCCTCAATCAGCTGTGCCCCCTCTCCTTTGCCTGATGGTGCTGATGCTGAAGAACAGAAGGTCAGGTATGGTCATCACATTCACAAGATAGCACTTCCATAATAAGGTACACATATCTCTTTACAGTTTGTTCACCAACACCTCCAGGTAGTGCCAGTAAAATACCAACATCATGTCACAACAAAAAATGATGCATGTTCCTCAATATATAATTGTTAAACATCAGCTAATCTACCTAACTGACACCTTCAATACCATGAATGAAGTTGACCAATCACACTGACCATATCATGACAAGGTGACTTTGCCATATGATACAGGTTCCCTATCCACAACAATAGTAAAACACCAATTAAGCAATAGTTTAGGAATGTGAAATCACTTATCACTAATCAAAAACACATGCTCAACACATACAAATATTTTACTCTGATGTCATGTACCGGGCTTTGACACAGGTTGTAACATAAAAGCAAGCAAGCTTAGTGTAGACAAGCCATACCGTCTTCATTTCACATACTTACAGTAATACACAATGGACATATGCAAATCTGTGACAACGTAAATTTTAATACATTTCAATTTCAGGTTAAGGAGTCAGAACACAGGTCAAACATACATGCACCAATAGTGATGTAACAAGGATTAAAAATACAATGTGGACCAAGTCATCTTGGTCATTGGTCTTCTCCAAACAAACTTTATCAGTCACGTAAGGGCCAAGGAAGCTCAGACCTATGTCCCACATACATCCACAAGAAGTCAAAAAGAATGTGCCTTAAACATGGACTACTGTACTTTGCAGAAATATGACAGCCATACTTGCCAATCATGCAATTAGTCCTTCAATAGGCAACTGACTGAGTGGATACCTCACTATACATACATCAAACATGATAAGCCTTACACCTGTCTGTGGAGGATTCTGAGGGCCAAAGCACATGTTTTGATAATAAGACAGGTACACCTACCATGATGCAAGCCACAAGCCTAGATACACTTATAATACTAGTCACATGTGTATGTGAACTGCCACAGCTGTACCACATAGGTGTCATTGCCAACATTAGGTTCCCAAACAGCAAGGACTCATTTGCCACATCCTTCATAGCAACAACAAATAGACATAACTATTTCATTTGTTGGTTCATTACTAAACCTTTACATTTATACATGATGTTGGTAAATATCTGCCTAGAATGCAATTGTGAATAAGCTACCTTTGCCTATGTGGCATGCCTACAACAGTATGCTCAAGTACACTGCTGTGTGTCCTCTTTCCACTAACAGAATATTAGCAAGGTAGTAACATTCCTAGCCTCTGATACCAATATATGTGTGCCCATAGAAATGTTACAACACCTCAATGGTATCCAACATGCATGTTGTCTACTCCAACAAAACTTCACAAATTTCTATATAAACCCTCACTTACCAAGGGGGATTACCTTGTAACAGGTGTGAAGATGTTAACCTTGTATGTCATGTGACATGTCAGATGGACATCACAGCCTCAAATGCTGCTCTCACATATCAGAAAGCATTAGAAAACTAGAGATGACTTGAATATGTCTGACTGTATGTTGCACACACAGGAATCTGGAAAGATTGTAGATGACAGAGATATAAGACCTACACACCTTACCAGCATGGCATTGGGAGGATTGACCTGTTGGTGGGTATTAATATTCACCAGAGTAGAAAATGCTGTATGGTGGTATAATTAAGACACTGTTACATATTCACCATAATATGATATTGTACTGACGGGACAACATAGTTGAGTTGAGTAACATGCCTCTAAATCATTTGTATGTGCACACTTGTTTGCTATAGATGGCTATGTTACATCAATGTGTTCATAGGAGCTCTGACTTTCCACTTTGTCAGAGCCAACATTTTGTTCCCTCACTCAAACCTAGTAAAGGGACAAACATGTGTTAAGTCTGTACTTACCCCCTTGTGGCTGTGGGTTGCCTTTAAACGCCCATCCAACTCAAGGTAGGCCACTGGCAAAATGCGGGCCATTGGGGGGTCATGGTCTGATGAGCACCCACGGCGATATTGGGAGGACATCGCCAGCTGGGCCTCTGCAGTCTTCCAGGCCCAGTGTCTCAGGTCCTCCCACCTCTTCCGACAGTGGGCGTTCCACCAGCTGTGGACCCCCAGGGACCACACCTTCTTGGCAATGGCACACCAAATCCCCTTCTTCTGATGAGCGTTGACCTGAATAGATGACATAGATAAAAATGTATGTCATGTCCACATGTACCAAACTAAAACAGGCAGGGTTACTAACTAGTTAGTACAACAAGCCAAACACAGACTGTCTTTAACACTGCATCCACTGATGAGCATATGCAGTTAGACCAGATGTGAGGTGGAAGCAGGCAGACAACATGCATCTCCCGCACCAGCTGTCATGTTATCACATATTACCAGACAGCAAACACATTTGCAAATATTGTATTTCATGAGGAGTCTGGTATTCTAACTCCACTAACCTTGTGCAACAGTCACAAGGTCAGTCAGGGAACATACATCAAAGACTCTCCAAAATGTCTTAGGACTCAAAATATGCCACCAAACAGAAGTTCATGACTAGGAGCTCATCTCATTCTGTCACAACTTTGGCTCCTTACAGATTTTAAGGACACAATTAGACACATTGCCCATCATCATTTGCTTAGTATAACCTAGTATAGTTGTGCTAATGAAATATTTGCACACCTGGGGCCCTTACCTGATCCTCTGGTGCTCCAAAGAGCTGTTCATACAGGGGTAGGACCTCCTACACCAGCTTCTCTAGCTCCTCGATTGGGAAGAAGGGGGCCCTATCACCTGTAGGACATGGCATGATTGCTCCCAGAGGCATTTCACCACAGCTAAAGTCATCAAGGTCTTACTGGCAGCAGTGTCAGGAGTCAAGTGAGAGATGGAATACGAAATGAATGTGATGTCCACTTCGTAAAAGGCCTTCACCACCAGCAGACATCACCATTTGCCCAAGACCGCCAAAGGCAGCAATGTGCTCCAGTGGCAATATCCACTGCAGTAGTACCCGCCTATTGCCATGACGACTTCACCTGCGGATGTAGGTAGTTTCCTAATGTCCAGTACAGTAGCTCAGACAGCTGCCATTTTAAGGTCCTTAGATGGTCAGAAAAGTTCAATTAAAGTTGCGTCACAAGGTCAGAGACATGTCTACGCCATAGATTTAAGTGCTGGCTTTGGGCAACCATGTATTTAAAATTAAAATATTAGACATGTTGTAATATTCATGACATATGAGTATTGTATCATTAGTGGCATAGTCTGTACCCTCATGGCAATTGGATAGATGGTGTTTTTGTCTATTATATGTAAAACATGGTAAGAAAGTCATTATCACTGAGAAATTCAGTGACATGTGTGTCCATTTCCAAGTCATAACTGATGTAAGGGGATGAAATTGCATCAATAAGCCGTTACATCCCTAAGTATGTCCTTTGTGCCATTGTTTTACTATTTCATATGGCATGTCCAAGCATCATGTGTGACATATGTATTTTCACGCTTACAATGGACACAATGACTGACACAAAGACATACCTCATTATATTCCTTCATCTAGTTACCCTGGATTCTGAAGGGTCAGACAACCTCCAGTGTTCCGTTCATTAGCAGACCTGCAGACCATGGAGGATCGACATGTCATCCAGATCTACCACCTGGATAGACAAACAATCATGGATCTCTGTTGTCAGTTGGAGCCAGATCTGATGCCTGCCATATATCATCCTAAAAGCATTCCACCCATTGTACTACTCATTGTCAATGCTGTATTTCTTGGCCACAGGCTCATTTCAAATGTTGTGACCCTAACTCCAGGGATGTCACAGCCTATGTTCAGTTGGATCTTAAAGGATGTCCTCTCAGCACTGCTGAAACACATGGACAGCTACATTTGATTTCCACAGTGTGAAGATTTGGCCCATGTGAATTATGATTTTCATGCTTTGACAGACATCCCACATGTGACGGGAGTTATTTATGGTTCCCATGTAGCACTGGTTCCCCCAAACGGCAATTAACAGGTGTATCGGAACAGGAAGAACTTCCACTCCATAAATGTCCAAGTAGTCTGTTTGGCAGACTTCTATATTTCCCTAGTATGTGCAAGGTATCCGGGATGCCTTCATCATATGTAACAGCAATTTCTCACTGCTGATGACACAACAGTACACAGAGAGGGCCTGGCTGGTTGGTAAGTCACATACATGTTATGTGTCAACATCTTATGTCAGCTGCCAAATGTAAGTATGTCCAAGATTTATGTTTGCACACATGTAACGATTCCTTACAGGGGATTCTGGCTACTCAAACTATACCTGGTTGTTGACACCAGTGAAGTACCCACTACATCTATTATGTGGACCATAAAGCACACTCATCAATAACTATTTCAAAAACAGACATCCATGCATATATTTTTAGAGAAATAAAACATAAAAACAATAATGATTATCTTTATCTAGCAGTAAATGTTACACATATATAACAGCTTGAGTATAGTCAACACACTACAAACCTACATTTATCAAATCAAGGCAAATAGCTGCATTTTGACATTGGTGTGTAGAGCATTCATTGACATTTATTTCACAGTTTTTACTAAGAAAGCCATCAATACAATCACAAAATACACCTGTTTGATTCTGTACGCATACATCTACATTTTGGCAATGGTGAGAAGAACTTGTCGTTGCATAGACCTCATAGAATGGCCTTGGAATGAAAACAGAGGTATACCATTAAATATGTTTGCAATTTTATAGCGCACAGCTGTTCAGATTTGATATTTATAGCATAAATGTCTTACCAGGTTTTTAAATTACAAAAAAGAAAAAAAATTACAATTAAAGAATTGAAATACTCTCTCTTGAGGAAATAAAATAAAACCAGAAAGATATCCAGAATGGTTTCACCCCTTTGTTCCTCATGACAGAATGGTTCCATCACGAGCACAGTGGTTGTATGCTTAGGACGTAACTGTTATGTCCTCTGAAGATGACCATCCCTCTGTTGTTTATAGCAGAGAGATTTGATTGTTCTGAAAACAGCCACAGGAGCTGGAAAAGTACTTTTCGAGCTCCCAAGTCCATTTATAGTTTTCACTGAAATAATGAGCAGTGCATGATGTGCTGACGTCATTTCAGTGAAAACAAAAGTGAAATGAGCCGATCAGCTGATTTCACTTTCTCTGCCTCAGTGTTCTGAGGGCTATCTCAGAGGGATGGCTGCTCAGAATGAGCTTGGCAATGCCCCTACCCCTTATAAAAAATGAGCACAGTTTTTATGCCCCTGGGGACAGATGGAGGGACAAAAAGCCCACTAGACACCAGGGAGTATTTTTTCACCAGAGAAGGAATGGGGGCTGTCCAGAGTGGCCATACTAATGCCCTTCGTCCCCCAAAATGTTGAACTGTTTTTCTGCCCCCCCAGGGAAGCAGTTATAGGCAACAGACCCTGATCTGCCCACTGGGAGGGCATAAAGCCACTAGGCACCAGGCACTATTTTTTTCTTTGTGTAGAGGTGGGAGCTGCCTAGAATGGGAAAGCCTATGCCCTCACCCTCCACAAAAAATTGGGCATAGTCTTTCTGCCCCCGGGGGGGCTGATGGTGGTTATTACACTCGATCTACCCCGTGGGTGAGCAGAAAACCCACTAGGCACCAGGGATATGCATATGGGCATGTCAGGGAGCGGCCCCATAGGCAAAGGTAGGTCCCCTTTTTTGGGGGCACACCTTTTGGCCATTTTTTCCACCCTTTGGGGAAGATCAGCAAGATTTCTTAGTTCATCTGCTCCCATGAGGGGCAGAAAACTACTAGATCCCAGGGAAAGTTTCTGTGTGTGTGAACTGGAGTTCAGCTGATGACCTGTGTGTACCAGTGTTTGACTGTCTATGTGTTTACTGACATTTTGCTGAAGATGTGAACTTGGCTGGCAGTGTGTGTGGACTAGTGCTTAGTAGTGGTGTGTAGACTGGCTCCTGCTTGGCAGTGTGCATGGACTGGTACTTGGCTGGTGGTGTGCATGGACTGGCAGTGTGCGTGGATGGCAATTGGGTGACAGTATGCGAGGATGGGGTTTGGCTGGTGGTGTGTAAGGACTGGCCCTTGGCTGGTGGTGTGGCTTGCATGAATCCCCTACCAGTTTCTTAACTAAAATCCCCTGCAAACCTCAAATTTAGCTAAAAAGTTACATTTATCCCACATTTTTGTGTGGGAAAGTTTTGGGATAACCGGACCCAAACACATTTCGTACCACCCATCGTTTCCCTTGGTCTCCAAATAAAAAAATCATACCTCACTTGTGTGGGTGCCCAAATCAGGGTCAGCTTAAAAACATATAAAATGAAAAACTGAGGGAGAACCAAAGTGGGTCCAAAAGGGCAATCTACAAGTTTTTTGGCCCTTCCCTGTCACAGGCACTTCACGAACCACCACAAGTGAGTTATCACTTTTATAAGGAGACCAAGACTATTTCGGAAATATATAGGTTTCCTTGATACCTGTTTCTCTCTTTATATTTTACCAAATTAATTGTTGTATACGCTGTACAGAAGGAATAACCATTGGAAGGTGCAGCTCAGTTATTAGGCACCTCATGTTTTTGGTGAACCACAAGCCCTGTATAATCCTGCAACCAAACGGGTCCAGCAGACGTAATGGTATATTGCTTTCAAAAATCTGCCTTAGGGGGCTAGCAGGGAAGGGGTTAAACAGGTACCAGAAAACAGAAAATATGGTGACAATATTTTCACAAAGGGCCAAGTGTGTTTTAAACCTGTGTACCATATTTGCACCACATTTTAGGCAATAGTGGCAAACAGTTTTTGCTCCCACTTTGTTCCCTCTACCCCACTGTAGGAAATAGGAGTATTATTTGAGCGGGTGGGGATCAACCTCAAATAACAATCACAATCCTTGTCAGTGTGACCCAGTAAAGTCACCAAATAAATCTGTGATCAATCCTCTGGTAGGTTGCCACAAAACATTCAAGCTTAACTTAGAGGCAATGTGAAAAATATTTGTGCAGTACTGAAACAGTACTAAAGTGGAAACACAACACAAGAAAAATTCCAAACTAATTTAGAAAAATAGAGAGCATCTTATTAAATAAAATTACATAAAAAAAGCAAAAATCCAACATGTAGAACTAGAGATGCACATGTTTTAAATTCAATTTAAAAATTGTTTTTAAAGTACCAATGGTCAACAAGGTTATCTGGTCTGGCTTGATCAGGTCAAAGTCAAAAGGTAAGGTAGACCTTGATGGATCACCAGTAAGTTACAGTACCCAGTTCATCCCAGTGGAAATGTACCTACAAACTTTTATGGAGAAAATGTGGTCATCGATGAATCGTTGGTGGGGCAAGCTGAAAGATGGATCTGAAGCAGGGCTCGGTGATGGTGGGATGCTGATGAGCAGTATACCTGTGCAGTTGTTGATGAAGGTGGGAACGCTTAGAGTGGGCATAGTTCTTGAAATTCACTTGACAAAAACACCAGGGGTAGTGAAAGTGACAACACATAGCATTCAAATGTTATTTTCACTCACACATGCATGCTTACACATACACACACACTCACTCTCACAAGACACAATCTGAAGCAAGCACACACACACACAGCATACCTTTAAAAGTATTGTTTACTAGCCTCATATTACAGCTAACTGTAATCCATTCTTTAGTACACAAGTAGCAAACAATAAAGCATTAAAGTATAATTCACTGTAAGTGTAATAAACATTTGACAGAAAGCAAGGAAACTGGAGCCTCAATTGACATTCATAAGGAAGAGTATCCCTTGAGTTCCTGGCACTGATTTTGCTACCTCTGAGGACAGGGATGGCAAAGGCAGTGCCTGGGGCTTGTAAGGTGCAAGACAGGGGCCACAGCTGCTTCCCCTGGAAGCCCCTAAATTATGTCAATGATGAAGTCTGAAGTCCATGCCCAGAACAGCCTAGATGTCAATTAGATGTTGCTCAGTGTTGACCCTGATGATATCCTCTCTGCATGGACCTCTGGAAATCAGATCTCCTTCAGTGGGGCATACCAGCAAACTGAGGATGACCGGCGATTCAAAGTTAAGAGTTGTAGCTTTGATACCAATCCACGTCTCCAGTGGTTCTCACGGCAAATATTTGGCAAAGTTTTAATAACAAGCCAGGGGACAAGGACCTGGGGCAGGTGTCAGGGGCTAAGAAACACTCAAACAGAGGCCTTCAGTAAGGTCCAGTGAGGTCCAGTAGGAACATGTCAGCTGGGCAGTTGCAGTAAGAGAGACATCTGGTGGAAGCTTGTTGTCCTTGTAGCTCAAACAGAAGGTCAGCCAACTGAAACTTGCAGTCACTTCTAGGATCTTGGGTTCAAGGTAAGTAGGTCCAGTCCTCCTCCAGATCTGAGACAGCAGGCAGTCAGTCCTTCTTCTTATTTCATCAAGTTCAGGGTTGTCATGAGGAGGGTACTGGAGATGCCACATTTATGGCCAGTACCAGCCTATGGGTGGCTTCTCCCTAGCCAATGAGGAAAAGGTTACCATGGGAGACCCTACCCATCTTTGCAGCACTTCTTGTGTGTCCTGCTGAAACCTATCCCACAGTACCTCACTTTCGCTAATTCCATCAAGGCACAAACACATTTTTCCCTTGGTCAGAGTTCCCTGTGCCCACCCAGATGTGTGACTGCGGTAATGGATGAACCCTCCCTTGTAGTCATTGCAAATCAGTTCTATGACAGCTCCCTACCCACTGAGTTTGGGACCAAGTTGTCTAGGAAGACAAAAGAGAGGTGGGCCTAGATGTGAGCTACCTCTGCCAGTGACAGAGTAGGCATTGTTTGAAGCTCAAGAAAGGGCTAGCTACAGATCCAAGGCTATCTTTCTCAAGGAAGAAAAGCACTTCTCCTCACCAACACCCTTTTCCCACTATCTGGGAGCAATTGACATCTCACTCCAAGGGGGGGCATTAGCAGTCATGAGAAAACAGACATTGGCAGAAAGTTCCTTTTAGATTTATGCAGAAATATGACAACTTTCTAAAAGTGTAATTTCCAAAATGCTAATATGACTTGACTGCTAAGTTCAGTTTTACATTGCAATTAGAATTAGTCCTTGAATCAGTTTTCTAACTACTCCTTAACTGAAAATAAGCACTGTAAGTTATTACAGTTTACCGTAGTGTTTTCCTAGGGGAAAGCCGTCCGTGTCATATTGAAAAATGACTTTGGAGGTTTTTCACTGCCAGCACAATAAAAGCACTAAGGGGCATATTTATACTCCATTTGCACCAAATTTGCGTAATAATTTTTACACAAATTCAGCACAAAACGAACTCCATATTTATGTTTTGATGTTAGACACATCTAACATCAAAATATTGGAGTTTGCAAAATCCTTTAGATGTGTGAACCTACCTTGCATCAATGAGATGCAAGGTAGGCGTTCCCATCTAAAAAATGATGCTAACCGCATAGCCCCATATTTATCCCCCTGTGCTAAAATGACGCATGGGTGGGAGGAGGGGCTAAGTAATTGTGCAAAGGTTGCTTTGCATCATTTTTTAATGCCTGGGTCAGAATTGGTCAATAGGTGCCCTCCCCAAGCCCCAGTAACAGCCCTACCCAC
Organism: Pleurodeles waltl; assembly: GCF_031143425.1. Lineage (NCBI taxonomy): Eukaryota > Metazoa > Chordata > Amphibia > Caudata > Salamandridae > Pleurodeles > Pleurodeles waltl. Next base: position 1,454,018,065 of record NC_090444.1, on the reverse strand, counting down.
ACCAGAGAGACAACAGAGGATGGGGGCCCCCATCTCAGGTAAGTAGGGTAAGTATAGTTAAGTATATTTATTTTTATAAATTAAAGTTCCATCGGGAGCCCAACTTGGGGCCCCCTGCATGGCACAGGGTGGAATGGTCATGCCCAGGGGACACTGGTCCCCTGTGCTGGCCAATGGAGTGGTGGGCATGACTCCTGTCTTTTCTAAGACAGGAGTCATGTGGTATGGATGGTTTTGCATCAGAAAATGCTGCTAGGCTGGTTAGAGGCATTTCCTTTTTTCCTCTAACCAGCCTGACATAATGTTTTTGGTGCAAAACACCCTTCTCCCATACCGCCACCCCCACCGGGCTAACACCATTTTTTTTAATGCTAGCCCTCCCTTTGCACCAGCTTGCGCCATTCCATAAATATGGAACCTGGCTGGCACTCAGGAATGGTGCAAGCTGGTGCTAAACTTTTCAATGCAAAAATGGGTTAGTGCAGTTTTGCATCAAAAAGTATAAATATACCCCTAAATATAGATGACCCCCTTTTCAAATACCATGCATCCTGCCCTTTGGACATTTAAAGCCTGCCTAGGGGGTGAGTTATCAGTAATAAAAATGAAGGTCTAGGCTTGGCAAAAGGTTGAAATGGCAATTTAAAGTAGTACACCCAGGCATAAGTGGCAGGCCTGGGGGCATGTTTTATAGTACTACTTCAGTGGAAGCCACACTGATTGCTACTGCCCACTGGCATCATTTAATTTACAGGACCTAGATACACGTGGTAAAATTTACTAGGTACGTTGAAGTAAATTAAAAGTGCCAATTTGGGGTAGACCAATGATACCATGGTCAAAGAGGGGAGCACAAGTACTAAACAGCAGGTTAGCAGAATTAAAATGTGCAGAGTCTTATGGTCAGCCAAAACAGGCTCAGCAAAAGAAGGCAGAAATCAATGGGAATACCACATAAAAGATGATCATTTCCAAAACCCACTGTTTTGCATTACAAAACAGCACAAGGTAGAGCTAGGCCTGCATGGAATTACGAATCCACTCATAGAAGGAACAGAATTTGAGAGCTTACATTTAAGTTTATATTGTGGACTTGCTTCCAAATTCTGCAAATCTGCATGTGGTGGAATTACTCTGCCGCCTGAGCCTTGCGATGTTAATGGGAGCAACGCCAGGCTCCATCAATGCATGCTTGCAGGCGCCAGGTAGATTTGTCATCCCTGGTGCGATGTCCAGAAAACACAAAGGCTTCTGGCACCATTTTGTAATGCTGGCAGTTGCAAGAAGACACGGCTGCTTCTGAATTTGATTTTCTATTCGAAAAGCAGCTACATGAAAATACTTTTTGGAGTGAATATTCCACTGGAATGGATGGCTCAGGTAGAAAACACACTTATTTATTTTACTTTATTTTTTATCAGGAGGAAGTGTCACAGAGACTACAACATCCTGTCCAGAAGTCTCTTTCCAGTGCTTTGGATGAGGGTATTGTTTGTCAGAGCGCATGCACCACTACATAATTATATCTTTTAGTCAGTGTTTAAATTTGATTGTGGTTGTGATGTGTTTGTGATGGGTGGCCTTAAGTTGCAGTAGGGGCCTATTTTTTGCTTTTAAATTTTTCCCTTTCAGAAGGGAAACAGGTTGCCCAGTTATGTAAATTTTTTCCATGTTTGTAAAATTAACACTATTCTTTTTAACATGAAACTCAGTCTGCCCACTGGCCATCAGTCCAATACTGGGCACTGGGTATATTAAACAACTGTTTCTGTGGTAGATGTTGTTTCAAAACATCTATGATTAAGTGATGGCTTTGGATTAAATGCAAAATGTGTTTTTTGTGTTTTATATTTTTCTGCAAAAAAGGTGTTTTGGTAGAGTAATATTTTGATGCTTGGGAGGATGTCTGGACATTTTTTATAGCTGACTTGATTTTCGTGTTTGGCATTGCTGGCACTTGCCTCCATTGTTTGATGCCAATTTATTTGTGTGTGTGGGTGTGTATGTGTGTGTATATGTGTGTGTGGGGGGTGTCTTTTTGTATTTTGGCTGGCAATCAAAGGCACACAATATTATGTTACATTGAGTCACTTGTTTTCTTAATTAAAATTGTGTAAATGATACCATTCCTATCCACAGATTTATTTCTTCCTGTAACTACCATGTGCAATGTATTGAGAGAATAATATTGCACTTGGACTTGGTGTTTCATTTAAGATAATGTGGCCAGAATGTTCACCCTTAAAAGTGTCTGTATTAGTCTTTGACTACTTTAAATACATTTAGTCAGTGGCTCATATTGACAATACAATGCATGAGAAAATGCCCTATCCATAATATCAGAAATAAAATCATACATGTGCTTTTGTGACTATTACTCAATCTGAAACAACTGATTCTTTGTTTTTTCTGGCACTATCACCCGATGTAATGGTACTCAACAGCCTTTTGAGACAATGGCATTTTTGTTGAATGGGGGGCAACCCCTGTTCAAGCAAAAGCCACACAATCCCTGTAAGGGTAAACCACAAAAGTTAGGCTTAACTTAGAGACAAGGTGTATGCAACACACAAACTGTAATAAAGCAAACAAAGCACATGAAAAACTCGATACATATTAAGAAAAATAAACAAGAATCTGTAGGAAAGTACCATCTTTCTCGATGTGGTTACCCCTGTTTCTGCCGGATGTCAGTGTGTTTGACTGTGTTCATTGGGATCCTGCTAACAAGGACCCAAATGATTATGCTCTCTCCCAAAACTCTGGTTTCATCCCAGAATTGGCACACTGGTGCCCCACTGTAAGTCCCTAGCATATGGTACCTAGGTACCAAGGGCATTGGGGTTCCACTGGATCCCTATGGGCTGCAGCATATATTTGCCAGACATAGGGAGCCCAAGCAAAGGGTTCTGCAGGACTGCCATTGCAGCTGGAAAAGGCACACGCAACTTCTCACTGCCACTCCTCTGCACCAGGCCACTTATAAGTGACCCTTATGGCAGGCCTTCTAGCCCAGAGGGCAGGGTTCAAAGTACCTGTGTGTGAGGGCAACTCTGCACAAGCAAAGGTGGGGAACTTTGCTAGTGCAGGGGTGCCCTCACACACAGAAACACCAGGCCCATTTTCCCGTACTTTGTGAGTGTGAGGAAGCCCTTTTACGCGTGTACTGGACATAGGTCAATACCTCAACAGCTCAAGCCCATGATAGCAGAACAAAGGATTTCCTTTAGGGCAGGGGTGTTAACCCTTCTCTCTTTGGAAATAGGTGTTACAGGCTTTGGAGGGGATGCCTCCCCAAGCCACTGGTAATGCTTTGAAGGGCACTTTTGGTGCGCTCCTTGCATAAAGCAGTCTACACCAGTTCAGGGACCCCCAGTCCCAGCTCTGGCACGAAACTGGACAAAGGAAAGGGGAGTGACCACTCCCCTGTCCATCACTACCCCAGGGGTGGTGCTCAGATCTCCTCCAGAGAGGATGGATTTGCCATCTTGTATTCAAGGTTGACCAGGGAACTGGGGAGCATCTGAGTGACAAGTATAGGCAGGTGACTTAAGATCCCCCTCCCGATAGGTGGTCACCCAACTGGGTGACCAATTCCACTTTCACGGCTACTTAGGGTCTCTCTTTTGGGTGGTTTCTCAGATTGTGATTGCAACACTCCAGCAGGATTCCTCTGTGACCTCCACTTCAACTTCTGACCAAAGAAACTGCATCTGGACACTCCAGACCCGGCAAGCTGCAACAAAGAAGCAAGATGCTGCCTGCAACTTTGTATCTACGGCTCCTTCCAGCAACTGCAGCATTTCCCTGGATGTGCATCCTCTGAGTACAGCCCATCTCCAACCTGCAAAAGAAAGAAAAAAAAGGAATCTCCCTTGGGTGTAGGAGTCACTCCCCTGCATCTGCAGGCACCAACTGCAATGACGACTGGCTGCGAGGATCCCATCTCCTGCTGAGCTGCATATATCCTGCACCACAGGTGGTGGACTGAAGTGGTCACGACGGTCCTCTCTTCCAGATGTCCAACATGGGTGGAGGCAAGTCCTTGTCTTGTCACGCAGGACAGGAACCCCATGGACCATGTCATTTGCAGCTGCCAAGGCTTGTTAGCATCTTTTCCAAGGGATTTTCAGGCATCTTGAAGCTCCAGCCCCAGCAGGACAGGCCTCAATTAGGAGGGCAGTCCTTTGGCTGTAGGACAGTCATTGTTCTGTAGTATTCACAGGTGCAGGACTATACTAGGGTAGGTTTAAGGGTCCTACTTTTATTCTTGGTACCCTCTTTGAAAAGGGGGTAGCTTCTGGTGTTTTCTCCTTACAGAGGTGTCTAGAATTCATGCCTAACAGCACTGGACTCATTATCTCTGGAGGTGCAAGAGGCTAGATTGAAGTTCTTTGTGAGTGTGCTGGGCCAGTGCCTTTGAGGTGCAAGTGTGGTAGTTGACAGCCACACCTCCCCATCAAATCAGGATGGCCCATCCTGCCAAAACCCAGACCTTCTACTGTGAAACTTTTATACCGTTCCTACTAAAAAGGTAGGACAGAACTTCAGGATGTAGGGAATGAGTCCATCTACAGCATCAGGAACTATCAGCCCAATTCCTAACTAGCTCACAGTGCTTCACCATAGCTCCAAACTTTCCCTCATTTTCCCAGGTTTTAAGCATACTCGAATATAACCACCCTGACTCCCAAGACAGTTGTGGAAACAGAGCTCACCATTTTGTTGTTTACTCATGTATGCGCAGGGTATACACAAGAAAGATATGAATGAAGGTTTTTAAACTGAAGGCATATAAAACAAGTATTGTAACCAGTAATACAAACATGGTGAATAGAAAAAATAATCCTACCATGGCAATCTTAATTTTATGTATCCCTATTACTACCTACACTCTGAGAGCATAGTGGGTATACTCTCTTACCCATCTAGAAGGATAGCCTAACCCCCCCACCTGTATAGCTGGGCAAAGGAGTTGGTCTAGAGTGAAGTTGCCAATCCTTTTCTGCAAGATAAAAAGTCAGCATCAGCAGAGCTGCACATCGAACACAGGTTTTGTTCTAGGAGAATCACAGCTGGAGTGCTCCTTGGACTCCTTTAGGGCAGTGCACCACTTAAATAATCAGAATCACATTGAATTAGAGGCACACTTCTGATGTATTGTTGTGTCCAGGTTTCAGGAGCCAATGCAATCCCTAGGATATCTTGTTCTATGCTCCTAGCCTTAAAGATTGTGCACAGATTACATAGCGAGAAAGGTCTACTAAAAACAAGCAGCATCTATTGTGTATTCTCAGAATAATATTGTACAAGCATAAAACATGTAAAATAACATTGCTAAAAATTATGTCAGCCTAAAACAAGTAAAATGTGATGCTGAAAATGTAGAACCAAAGTGGGCCAAAGAAGTCCCCACAACACCCTCCCCTTTACTATGGGAGGTAAAGTTGCATAATAAAATACACTACAAACAGCAAACTCTGTAACAAAATGTTCACCTTAACAATTAAACAAACAGCATCTGTCTAAAAATATGGCAATTAAAAAGTATCATCAAAAGATTAACTAAATATGAACAGAATGGATCCCACATCCCCAGATGACATATTCACCATGGCTTCGACAAGCAAATCATAGCAAATGACATGGTCAGTACCCTAGCCAACATTGAAGGTTTGGCATCCTGTTTTGTGTCATATTTGAAGCGCAAAGATCAAAAAATTCAGAGGCTGAAACACCCATTTCCAAGGAGAAGAATGGCTAATTGAAAGCATCCTGAAGCATTGGCAGTCTCATGGCACAACACAAGAAATCAACCCACATTGGGTAGATTCATAGCCATTGATTGTACCATTTATGTAGCAAGGACGATGTTGAGGGCACACTTGAAAGGGCACCAGAGACAGTGGAACAGATACTACACAGAGTATAACCACACTGGTTGAAAGAAAGAGGAACCAGGCAAGGGCACTCCAAAGTACTATATTATACATGCATGAAACAGAAGGACATGCAGTATTCAAATCACCATTTGGCCTAGAAGTGGGACATCCATTGCAGAGCAGCAAAAATAAGACCAAAATACCACCAATTAGGAATAACACAATTGGAATACCTCTGAATATACTAGAAAACAAAGAGTGTACAAAGGATGGTATCACTTCCAAAACAGTCTGGAACATGCTTACAAAGCCAGACGCAACAGCTTTAAAAAAGTGTACCACACCCCTGGTGTTGGAAGCATTAAATACGTGATGCACAAATTCACCAAAATGCCGGAGAAAGTTTGTGTTTAGTAGTGATTGTATTTTGGAGAACATTCTTGCAACTTGAAGTTCTAATGTTTCACGGGTAGCTGTAAGCACCAAATGCTTTTGAAACAATGAGGCCTTTAGTCTGCTCAGTTTGTCATAATTAATATTAAAAGTTGAAATGGAAGGCCACAAGCTAACTACTCTTATTGCGTGCATGGGTTAGTACAACTTGTCACTGCTTGAGAGACCGAAACCACATATGGGACACCTGCTCTCATTCCACAACAGCCTGTCGTGTAGGCTCTCATTATCCTAATGAGACTACTGGATTTTGAGCAACAAGATCGTTCACAGTGTGGGGGACTGAGTCTGACCCACAGTGGATGACACTTGTCACTCTAAATCCGGGTTTTGCTCCGGCTAACTAGCAGTGCCTAATCTCTCCCAAATGGAAGAGACAATTGGGCAGCCGAGCGCATGACATCCTAGTACTTCCCAGGGAAGTCGTGGTCACTCAGGTCACAATCAGTTCTCTCATACACAGTATGGTCATATATATAAATGACAAAGGCAGTTTAAAGTTTTAAAGATTGGTTTAATAAAACAACTGCATTTTAGATAGCAAAGCGTGAGCTGAAATAACCAGAACTATACAACACAGTAAGATTAAAATAGTAACGATTAGAGTGAAGCACAAGAATAAGGCTATCATAGTGCCGCTAGATTATTTTCTCTCTAAGTTATATTTAGAGTACAGCATGTTAAGCTCTAAGCCTGCCTTTCAGGTTCTCCCGGGAGGACATCAACCCTCATACCTGAGCAAAGGCCTGCAATCTGCATCAGCATCTGCAACGGGGCATTCAGCATCTAGTTGTAGGTCTCTGGCTGGAATCTCCCTCTTAACATGTACTAGGACTAGGAAGTGTTTTTATAACTAACACGCAGATGGTCTAAGAAAATGTCCCTACGTAAGGATGTGTATTTTCTACGAATACTGGAGACTAAACCTCTACCACGTCTACCGGCAATGTTCCAGACTGTAGCCTTGACTGAAGCACAGGGCGATCAAGAATGCATTATTTGAGAACACAGTGCTGAACTAAGCTAAACATTGTGATAGAAGAAATTAAAACAAGACCGTAAGAACTGGCTATTGTAAAATAACAGTGCGAAGCTGAATAAAATATATCTAGGGCAAAGTGCACAGCGGCCTAGTATGTCAAACTAACGTTCATGAAGCTATATTTAAAATGGCTACACTACAAGCCTTGATTGTTCAATATCAAATAACACATATTTTGAAAGTAATTGAAACACTGGACAAATCAAGGAAACTAGTACTTCCTTAAATACATTCCAGATTAAACACAGAGGCATTAGATACCCATGCGGTGTTTCACATTAGTTTCTGCTGAGAGAGACCTCCTTTTTCCCACTCACACCTTTGTAATTGAAGGGCAAATTCCACAATTTGTGGATGGAACTTTCCCAAAGCTTTATATTTGCCTGCTGGAAAATGTTTCAAGCATGATGTGAATTGAAACGCTGAAATTTCGCAATAAGATCACTTCATGGACTAACCTCACTGTTGATGGCATCTCAGCTATTGTTAAACATTTTTTTGATATGTATAAGTATACATATGTATAAGTTGCACCTTTCTTTGCCATTGTGTGTTGTCTGTGCGTTAAGTTACTTAGCAAAAACAATTATTTGTGTTAACGTGCTTCCAGTACAAATTGTTTTATTTTAAAACCTGTACCTTCCAGCTCAACTTCATAATCGATGTAAAAAGACATTGCCCATGGTGTAAAAAACATGTCATTCTGTATAATCTCAATTGCAGATGATACAATGCTACCAAAAGTGTAAATATGAGTTGTCAATGTACTTATTCCATTATCGACAACAGCCAATGCCTTTCCAACTTAGCCTGATCAATTTGCTTTAAACGAGCAGCAGCTCCCATCTGGAAAAGCCTCTGAATATCACTAAAGATAGCATTAAGGAATGTTTTAGAACATGGTGACGTAGGACCTATTAAGAAATCTTGCAAACCCATGTAATCAGAAAAGAGAGAGATAGATGTTTGTTTTAATGCAGAAAAAGTGGAATGATGCAAATATTTCTAACATAACTTTCCTATGTTATAGGTAGTGACAACCTCTGAGTGGTGAGACTGGATGTAAGAAGGGTCGGGTGTGCTTGCTTTAAAACCATGTGAGGAGTTTAAAAAACATGCATTGCAACTCTTTGTGTCCACTGACCAAAATAACCACCCTTTTGGACCTGAAAGTGTAGAGTTGTAGATACTATTGTGTACCATTCTATTGAGCTGTTCTTCTGTGTAATTTACAAGGTGTTTCCAATTTTCAAAATGTGCAATAGAAGAAATACTGGGCACATTCATTTCTTTAATTTTTGCTAGACTCAAGCAAGTAGTTTGCTGAACTGTTTCATTCAGAAAAATCATCTGTATTTGAATCAAATAGGCTCTAAATAAGTCACCTATGCCCTGTAGTTGCTAATGATTTGTTCCTTAAACTGTTTTTAAATCATATTCATAACCTGAAATTGCTAGTTGGAAAATAAATCAATATGAATCAATAAATTTTGTCTGGGTCAGCATATCACCCTTGCTTTTAGAGGGGTAGGTTTGAAATAATAAGACTCTGGATCTTTTTCTGAGGACCTTTTAGACCCGAGTTGGTTCCCCCTATTTTTAGCTTTTATATTTCTTATTTTATAACATTTTAGCTGAACTGTTTTTAGCAATGACATTTTATGCACATTTTTCACATGATATTCTTCTAGGAATATGCAGTATGAGTTGCTTGTTTAGTTATCCTTTGTATGAAATGTAATCAGTACTTTCGTTCAAGGCTATGAACACTTACACGATATTCCAGTTCTTGTATTGCGCATTCAGGAGACAACTTCTAACATCTAGGCACAGCATTACATCGGAGCTGTACTCCCAATACACTATGGCTTTATTATATAAATGGTGTACTTACCTGGAAGGGGCAGAGTGCATTCCAGCTAGAACCATCGCGGGACAAATGCCTTGTTTACATGCAAATCTGCTGGTACTAATCTACCAGCTCCAAGAATATTGCGATCAATATCGCAGGCTGACTCCTGACACTGTCTTTAGGTATCGGGCTGGGCTGATCCCCTAGATTCGACCAGGCAGACAGGTACACCCGCTATGCTCTCAGCATAGTTTTACGGTTAGGTAGGAACCTCTAGAGCTTCTAGAACACATTTATCATGGTTGGATTATTCATTGTCTTTACCATGCACATCATGCTGGTTACTTTGCTTTGTTTCATCTGCCTAATTATGCCTTCTCATTCGCTGTAGGCAGGATTATGGCAGTCATTAAGAACATTGTGGTCTAAATCGCCATGCCTGCGGTGGCGGTAATTACCACAACAAGCATGGCGGTCCGGACCGCCATTATTATATTCATGGCAAGACCGCCACATGCGGAATTCCGCCCCTGCCAGTCTACCGCCGCCAGGAAGCCTGGTGATGGCAGAATTACTTATCCAACAGGGCAGCGCTGCTGCCGGATAATGTACCTGTTTTCCCCCAGCCTTTGCCTTGCGGTTTAGCCCATCAAGGAAAGGCTGACAGAATGGGTGCCCGGGACCCCCATGCACAACCCCATCGCGCATGTCACTGCCTGATTTACAGGCAGTGATATGCGCGACGGGTGATGCTGCACCTGCTGCACTGCTACATTGCCGCCGGCTCCATATGTCAATGTACAGGCCCTGCATTCTGCTGGGCTGGCTGACGGAAACACTGTTTCTGCCCGGCGGCCCATCGGAATGTTGTTTATGTGGGGGCGGCAGGGTCTTCAATGCACTGGCGATCTTTTTTAGACTGACAGCACCGAACTCGGCAGGATTTCCCGCTGGGTTCGGAATGAGTGCCTATGTTTATTTCAATAAATATATGTAAAACTCAGTTCATGTATCTTTATGTTTTCAACTGGGCATACATAAGTGATACAAAGAAAAGGTGAGATCTGTTGCCACAACTTTTCTGAAGAGTACGAGTGTCATGCTCAGGTTGTGTAATCATCTTTCACCCTAGTTAATTTAGGCATTCAGGTGAGGCATTGTGAGCTAGCCAGGAATTGTACCAACAGCTCCTAACAGTGTGGATGGAGTTACTTTCCCTCATTCTGAAGTTCTGTTGTTCTAATACACAGCACTATTACCTTAGTAGGAACTGTACAACAATCTAAGCTATTGTGGCCAGAAAAATATGCAAACCTGTCCAAATATGTTTTGGAGCTACCCACTGGTAAAGTGGACAATGGTCCTATCCTGTGTAAATGAAAATTGTACATGGAGTTGGAGCTCTATGTAAATAGTTTGGCACATTGATGGTAACAAAACATTTCACCATAGTTATCAGAATTCATGTATATATCCTTACTTTCAAATACAGTGACTCCTTTTATATCTCATTCATCAGGCATAAAACCTGGGTTTATCATGTCATCCATGGCAACCTTAGATATACGAGGGGTCTGCAGGGATTGTGTAGGACCAAAACTATCATAAGGGATCTTATCTCAAACAACTCCATGAGATACTGCTAAAAAAGAAATCATGACAAGGGACAGGTCTCTTTGCAATTTCTGTGAAGACGAATGAGGTTTCAATATCTCAGCCACGAGTTCAACAGCAGAGTGTTCTGGAAAATGTCTATTTGGTAACAAAAAGAAAACAGTCACAAATCCAATCCAAAAGAGTCACAAAAGCAATGAAATAGTAATCCAAATGTAAGACCATGGAGGGATGAGATAAATGTGATTCAATCCATTAAGAAAGTCACATACGTCATGTAGGAAAATATGGGAAAAACAGCAGGAAAGTCACCTACATCAAACAAATACAAATAAGCTGTCTGTGTGAAAGCAGAGGCCTCATTTGGTGAAAGAGAACTCATAGACACATACAAAGGTAGTTCATCATAATCAACTGTTTTATTTGAAGTATTAGTGGAAAATTGTAAGCTTACATCTGATGTATGCCTTGCATTTTCAAAGGTAACAGGAATCAACAAAAGTTAATTCTCTGCCCTTCCCTCTGAAGGAGCTACACAGTTTCCTCATAGCCTGCTGTGTAGAATGGATCACATGATGCAATTTGACTTCATAAATTGAGACACTATTTGTCTTTACAGCCAGCAAGCAGTGGCAAAATCATAGTTCTTGTACATTGAATGCCAAGGACTGGCATAAATGCAGGGTATGATAGGCCTCATTCCTTTTCACTGCATACCCCTCTCAAACTAGATCAACAACTTTTGGAATCAAGCCAGAAGGAGCTAGTTGCACCTTCACTCCTTCAGTGGACAAACATTTAAAAGGTTTCTTTGAGCGCTCATTTAGAAAGTCTTGTAGTTCTTGTAAGACAGTGAAACATTCATTTATGTCAAAAGGTGTACCTGTCACCACTGCGCCAGAAATTCTGCAATCTGGAATGAACATTTGAATGCCAAAGAGAACCTTGTAGGGGTCCAGCCATCCAATGATTAACTTGGAGATTACTAAATGCTCTTTGTACTCCATACAAGTGATCCAACTATGACCTGAACCTAATACTTTAGCTGTTAGGGATTGCTTTAAATCATGGTTCTTCCTCTCCACAATCAAATTTTCCTCAGGATGAGTGGAGATGAATAATGCACAGCCTCATCAAGGGTTACAATAATATCACTGAAAGCCTTAAAGGCAAAAGCAGGGCCCTGGTCCGAGTAGAATGCAGCTATTGCAAATAGCCCACAAATACTTGAAAATCTTTAATAACAGTTCGAGAGACAGACGATCACTGTAGTCACATCCATGGGAATCTAGAACAAGAATCTACAGCACGTAGAATACATTTAAATGCACCATCATTAGTGGTCAGCAGTAATCGGGAGACACTCACTGAAGCTGTACATTTGAAACTAAGAGATGTGTCTGCGGTGGGCGAGCAACAGTGGAACCTTTATCTTGTTGACACATTTCACAGATAAGAATATAACATGCTGTCTGCTTGTACAGACCCTGCCACCAATAGCGCTTTTGTAGTAGAGAAACTATGGCAACCACATCTGCATAGGCAGATGCTACCCTCTCATGAGTAGCTATTATTCATTCTAACCTGTGGTCCTGGTTTGGTATCACTCTATCACCCACTCCAGCAATGCTAGTAGAAGGAATGTTTTGGATACGAAAGTGAGAGGAATATTTTGCTGGATATTTTTAGGTAAGGGGGTACCACTATGCGAAAGTGACAGCAGCCATAATATCTTCATACACCCAAGTAATCACAGCTACATTTGCAGTCTTAACTGCAGATTTGGAAGCTTCATTAGCCAATGACTTTCCTACAATGTGTATTCTAACATGCTGGTGACTCAGGCCCAGATTTATGAATTTGTGGCGCAGGGCAGCATAGCAAGTCATCTTGCTGGTCTGCCACGCGCCAACTTGAAAGCACAGGAATGCATTATATTTATGCAACACAACCCATTCCTGTCCCTTCCAACTGTACTGGCATCATTATGGCTGTCTAGTTCCAAGGCAGGCACCCTTGCACAATGATCCTAGGGTGTGTGCTTTGTCAGCAGGATTGTTTTGTGCAGAGAGGGGCACATCCCTGCATAAAAACAATCCAGGGAGGCTTCTTTCTCTGTTGTGTGTTCTGCAAAATGCAACACACATAGAAAGAGGAAAAACAAGGAGAAAATAAAATATTTCTACTTGTTACGCCTCCCCTGGGAATGTGTAAGGTTTTGGTGCATGTATAGGTTTACAGACTCTTGTAAATCTTCGGAAGCATCAAAATCAATGAATGTTGCATGGAAAAACCCACAGAAATGCCCATGAAATGCCTACCTGATGCAGAGACTGGCGCTGCCTTATCTTACTCCATATCTATGAGGCCATTCAAAGCCACACTCCATGCCTTTGTGTCACCTCAGAAATGATTGAGAGGTTTGTGCCACCGCTGCATCACTAAAAGCTTTTCCTAAATATGCCTCTGATTGTGTGTATCACATAAGTCAGTGCCAAACTTTCTTTAAGTTGTGCCACTCTTTCCCAAAGCAGTTCATGCTTTATAGTATTCCCTTTCGAGCACCATCATCGTAAGTTTGCATTAAAAGACTGGACACAATAATATGAATCTTACATTATGAGAATGGGGAATTCTAGATCCATATTTTCTAGTGCCAGAATTAAGGCTTTCAATTTAGCCAGTAGTGCTGTACATTCCCTAACGATTGTGTGCATTTGTTTTGCAAATTAAATTGTCCATCCCTAATTCCATCACTAAAAGCCTTTCATAAATATGCATCTGATTGTGTGTATCACATGAGCCAGTGCAAAACTTTCTTTAGGTTGTTCTACCCTTTCCCAAAGCAGTTTATGCTTGATAGTATTCCCTTTTGAGTCTCTGGATCCATTCAGGCACCAATAATGTAAGTTTTAATTAAAAGACTGGACACAATAATATGATTGACACATTATGAGTGTGAGGAATTCTTGGTCCGTATTCTCTAGTGCCAGAATTAAGGCTTTCAATTCAGTCAGTTGTGTAGTACAATCCCCCGAATATTGTGTGAATTCTTTTTGCAAATGAAATTGTCCTTCATTCATGACACTGTGTACTGTGGTGCAGGCCACAGAGTATTGGTGTTTGATGCCTATAGCAGGCTGGGCTGAACAATCAGTATAGGTCATATATTAATACTGTTCAAGATATAATATATTCCTGTGCATTTTGGAGACAATCTTGTGATAGTAATGTAGGGTCAAAGACAGTGGCCCTTATTATGACCCTAGCGGTCCAAAGACTGCCAGGGCCACGGTGCTGGTCTCACCGCCGACGGGGTGGCAGTGAAGACCACCACATTATGAGTGTGGTGTGTTGGCCTCTGCCAGACAACCACATCCCTGCCTGTACCACCATTAGTATCTCTGACCCAGCGGTCCAATGAAGACAGTGGTATTAAGTGTTGACTTTCCCCCAGGGTTTTCGCATCGTTAGCACTGCCACGAAAACCCTGGCGGAAAGGCTACGGGTGATAGGAAATTTCTTTCCTATCACCGTTAGATGACTCCCCTATCCCCTGTAATCCAAACACCCCCATACCCCTCCTTCGGTGCCAGAACCCCCCTTCCAGTACAGCACCGCCCTCCCCACCCCCTTCCATGCTAGACCTCCTCCCCGTACACACACACACAGTCCTGGTGGTATTCTGGCGCCCGTGGCTTCAGTGGTCTTGTGAAAAGACCCACAAAGTCATAATCAGTTGCTATGAGTGAAGTGGTCCATTTTATCCATCTACAATGTAAGACTTTCACATTAGGAATTGTGGTTTTTGTGACAGCTTCTGAGGCTGGAATGGGAGTAACCACAATTATGCGCTTTGCTGAGCTAAAGGACTTTTCTTCATGAGAGCCATCTGAACTGCATTCAGTATTTTTTCAGTTGATGCAAAATGCTTTTCAGCACTAGAATATCAATCTGATTTATATACAGTAGGCACTGTCACCCTCATTAAATGTGACATATGTGTAACCAGCAGAACCCACAATTATATGGATTACCAAGTTTGTTTTATTGACACGTGTGTAAATCCTTTAGGTGCAAGCATGCCAGTTTGTAGTGATCTAAGAATTTGTGTATGTTCTGCTGTGCAACGTGAACTGGATAAAGTCAGAGTGAACTAGTGTAATGGTTTTATGCATTGTGATAATCTGGTATGTATGTTCTACCAAAATTAACAAATCCTAACAAGGATTGTAATGTTTTGATGGTATTTGGAAGTTGTAAAAGAGTACATCACTCTAGGAAATGTGGTGCCAGGCTCTTGTCCTCATTTGATAACTTGTGTTCTAAAAATTGTGTTCTAAAAATAGGAAACACATTTTGTGTAATTGCTTAAATAGCACACATGCATCAATGTGCTGAGGGCAAGCCTCCATTTCATTGTTGAGTGTGCAGTGGGGCACATGACACACTTCAAGCTTACCTGCCTGCCTTTGAGCAATAGCAGTGCCAGTCAATGAATGAACAGCACATATTGACAATGAATGTCCAACAACATGGCTCTTCTCCATGTCACATAAATTATTCTATGGCATAAATGAAAGGGGAAATGCATGGTCTTGAAATAATTTGTTTAAACAAGCCAATCCATGTAAAGTGCCAATCACGAGTCACCATAATTTGCTGTGGTGTCTGTCCAGGGGTGATTATGTTTTGCCAACACTGCACTTACAACAGAAATCAGGGGATCAAGCTGTGTAGCTGCTAGAAGCTCCAAAACTATTATGTGCATGCATGTTGCTCAAATTGAACTCAAAAACACATCCTGGGCCTTCCTACTTCTAATTACATTTTAATTGCCTGTTTTGTGATAGAAATAGGGGTAGAAATGTCAGTCTTACATGAGACTCAAGTTACAAGCCACGTTTGCAAGGCCTGTCCACCAGTTGGCATTGCAAGGCCAGGGCACTGGGAGGCTGGGGTAGAAAAACAGATCCTGATAGACCCATTTCAATGCCCCCTTTTTAAAATTGCTGGTTCTCAGCACCAGCAGGCCCATTTAAATCTCTGGGCATATGCTTGTTTAACCTCTTCAGGGACAAGAACAGAGAAAGTCAGTGGTATTACATCTTATCCTTGTGGACTGTTCTAACAAACTCCGCTAGCCAATCAACCTCAGCCAAAAGAATGCCATAGCTTAGTGTTACATTTTCCAGGAATATTTCTTTAATAGTCCACGTTATGTGAACCTCAATTTTTATATTTGCTTTGTACATTCTATCAGGAGAGATAACTCGCTGATCTGGGGTTCTTACTTCAATTGAGTCATTAGTTGCTTTCACATCCTGGAACTCTGGAAGATTCTGGCAAACTATTGTGACCTCTGCTGCACTGTCTAGAAGTTTCACTGCCCACGTCTTGTTTTGAAGGATTGTTCTCAATATGGGTGGCTTATTTAACCAGCAAACCACCACCACCTTATTCTTTTTTAATTCAATTTTCTGTTGTGGAAATTTCTCTTCCTTTTTTATCATGACATCACATGAGCATTGTGAGTCCTTTGTCAGATTTCCAATACTGTTCTTGTCTTTGCTCTGAATGCCCCCCCCTCTGATCGTTTGTCCAATGAGTCCTGAAAGAAATATGAAGTTCATGTATCAGTGTACTGATACCTATCAGGATGTTTAATAGTATCATGGCTATGTAAATTTAATCACTTATCAGGGGACACCGGGTGTGGAAATCCACCCTGTGATTTTACTTTGTCTTTATTTTTCTGTTTGTCCCTGAGATTTTTTTTTTTTTGAAAACTCAGGTTTTTGTTTGGTATTGTCCTTTTCAGAACCACCTTTCAGCTGTGGCTTATTTGGTCTGGCTCCCAAATTATCTCAACCTGTAGATGTATAGGTTTCAGCAATCATTTTTGGGTTGTTCGTGCTCTTGGTCTGCATTCATGACCTGCACAAGGTATTGGCATATTGCCAGCACTGCTGCTTCCCCTTTAATATTACCTAATATGATTGAGGAGACAGTAGCAAAATTGCCAATTAATTTCATCCCCAAATCCAGGGTAGGGAGCACCCCATATTCATTTTAAATCTGCTTTAACACTTCAGGTAAAACAACAAGTGAGTTGTACCATGTTTTATGGTATATATTGCAGCAAAGACAGTACCCCAAGTGGGGTAGTTGTCAATAAGGGGAAACATTTCAAGCAATAAACACATGGTAAGAATTTTATGTTTATCTTGGTGTCCCTTAAGGGGAAAGACTGCTTCAAGGTGATTTGTTTTTTGTGCTATCCAAAACAGAATTTCCTCCCGTCTGCTGGAAATCTTGCCCATAAAAGAGTTGATAGTTACAGGACCAGTTACAGGCACAACTATCTGTGGCTTGGCACCTAGAACAGCCATTTCTGGGGAAGTTGTTATTGTGTGCATAACAAACTGTGTTAAAATTCTGTATAGTCTAACTAGACCATTACATAGCATACATAATACACCCACATTTTGCCCTGCTAAATTTGTATATAGTCTGTAGCTGGGCAAGACTGGCCACGTAGCCTCATCATTGCTAAGAGGACCCAGTCTATTGATTTGTAATGGATGTGGAAGGGCACCTTGGAACCAATTATGATATACCTGAAATGTTAATGCCATTTCTAACTCATTAGAAGCTCTCTGTTGGCCTGGTAAGGCAGCTTCAGAGTATGTGTGAAATGTTTGTGTATTAGCACCGACTACAGGAAAAATGAACCATGAGTAAAATACTTCAGTATTATGAGCTTCATGAGCATCAACCAAGAAGGTAACATCTCCATCCCCATTAAGTATCCCATGTAATGTTAAATGTGCTGTGACAGTATGATTGCAATTAGAAGGAATGTTAATAACATTTGCCATTTTAATTAATGGAGTTAAGAGAGGGAAATACTATCATGGGTTATCCTTTTAAATGTTCAAGATTAAACAATCTACAGACAAAAATAGGTACTGCCTATCAATGCTGAGCAGGATTAATCCCCAACATCACGGATGTCTCCATGTTAAAGTGACTAGGAGAAATTGGAACCACACAAGAACTACTCAGGAGACCCATTAAATAAGTTCCTGACCTTAAAACATTGGTGGTGTCAAGTTACACAATTTTGACCAAAAAAGGCAGGACTGTGTATTAGGATGACAGAACTTCAGGATGTAAAGACTGAGCCAGTCTACACCATCAGGAACTGTTGGCTCAAATCTCAGCTACCTCACAGTGCCTAACCTTCCCAGGGTAACTAGTAATTTTAGCATACTTGAACATGACCACTCTGACTCCCAAGGAAGTTGTGGAAACAGATCTCACCATTTTGTTGTTTACACTGCATGCCAAGGGTAAATACAAGAAAGATACAAAGTTTTCAAACATACTTTGAAATACCTGTGTTCATGCATTGAGAGAATGAGCTGCAATTGTTAGGCAGATAAAAAGAAAACATTGTATCCAGCAGTACCAACATGGTGAATAGAATAAATAATCCAACTATGGCAATCTTATGTCTATTTATTCCTAAACTGAGAGTATAGCAGGTGAGAGAATAGCAGGTGTACCCTCTGCCTGATCTAGAAGGATAGCCTGAACCCACATACCTTGATAACTGGGCCAGGGAACCAATCTAGAGTGACATGTAAAATAACATTGCTAAAAATGATGTCAGCCTAAACTGTGTAAAATGTGGAACTAAAATGGAGAACCAATTGTGGCCCAAAAGGGCAGCACAACAATATGTCTGGGGGAATACACAAAGGCCAACTGCCATCTGCACCTAGTCATGTGACCCAGAAGACAGGCTGCAGGCATCACATGCCAAGGAGAAGAAATTGCCAACTTTCTAAAAGTGGCATTTCAGAATTGTCTCCTAAAATCTGGCCGTACTATTTAAGATGTGTGAGAAATTGTGTTGTTGGATGAGGAGGATGTGATCCCCTCTCAAGCAACAGCCACACATCCTGCCAGCCTGAGCCACTAAAGTCACTAAATTAACCTGTGCTTAACCTTCTGGTAGCTTGACACAAAAGAAGTCAGGCTTAACTTAGAGGCAACATGTAAAGTATTGATGCAGTACACCAAAAGTAAGTAAGTGAAAGCCCAGTGCAAGAAAAATCTCACACCAATTTAGGAACAATAGGCAAAATTGTAATAATGATTTGAGTCCAAAATGCCAAAAATCCAACTAGTAGACCCAAAGATATGCAATATTAAAGATTTAGGTGAAGAAATGTGCTTAAAAGAACAAAGCACCAATAAGAGGCTTCTAAATTACGATTCTTAAGCCACCAAACATGGAATTCCTACTTGTTCCCAAAGAAAGGTTGTTACTAACTAAATTTAATAATTTTATCCAATGTTATGGGAGAAGAGGCCTTGCAATAGTGAAAAACAATTTGAGAGTTTAACAGTACCATGACGTTTAAAACGTAAACGTGCATGTAAGATTGTTTTTAGTACAATGCACCCTACCCAATGGGCTTTTTAGGCCCAACCTAAGGGTGAATTTTATGCATTAAAAAGGACATTTTTGGCCTTATGAAAGGTTTTTTGTTGGGTCAAAATGGTAGCTGAAAGCTTCACACAAAGGCTGTGATGGCAGGCCTGAGACAGGTTTAATAAGGCTATTTGAGTTGGGGGTACAATAAGTTCTGCATGCCCTCTCATAGCATTTGATTTATAGGACCTGGGTATATGGCACACCTCTTTCCTGGGGATTTACACATAAATTAAATGTGCCAATCAGGTGAAGCCAATTTACCCATGTTTAAAGGAGAGAGTACAAGCACTTTATCACTGGTTAGCAGTGGTAAAGTGCAGATTGTCCTTGGAGGCAACATAACATGGGTACAGATAACAGGAGGGAGGATGAAGGCAAAACGTTTGGGGGTGACCCTGTAGAGAGGGCCAGGTCCAACAATATAATTATTACTAAATCAGAAAATTGGTAGATTTGCCTATCTTTTTAATCTAATTAAGGGACTTTATTGATACCAACAAATTTGTAGTACATGTTGTATATGATGCAATCACTGCTGTCATACAGAAATTACCAAACTCATAGGCCATCTGTTAGACTTTTAATCCTTGGCGTGGTCTCTCTTAACTTTTTGCCTCTGTTCCCCAGGTTGTTGATGTGTGCTGGACTCTGATTTTGCTATTAGTTTTACTCTGGGCACTTTACCACTGCTAACCAGTGCTAAAGTGCAAGTGCTCCTTTACAAAATGTGTATGTGATTGGTTTATCCATGATTGGCATATTTGATTTACAAGTAAGTCCCTAGTTAACTGCACTAGAGGTGCCAAGTCCTGTAAATCAAATGCTACTAGTGGGCCTGCAGCACTGGTTGTGCCACCCACATAAGTAGCTCTGTAATCATGACTCAGACCTGCCATTGCAGTGTCTGTGTGTGCAGTTTTACCTGTAAATTCGACTTGGCAAGTGTACCCACTTTCCAGGCCTACACCTTCCCTTTTCTTACATATCAGACACCCCTAAGGTAGGCCCTAGGTAGCCCCAAGGACAGGGTGCAGTGTATGGTTAAGGTAGGACATTAGGGGGTTATTACAACTTTGGAGGAGGTGTTAATCCATCCCAAAAGTGACGGTAAAGTGACGGATATACCACCAGCCGTATTACGAGTTCCATAGGATATAATGGACTCGTAATACGGCTGGTGGTATATCCATCACTTTACCGTCACTTTTGGGATGGATTAACACCTCCTCCAAAGTTGTAATAACCCCCATAGTAATGTGTTTTATATGTCCTGACAGTGAAATATTGCTAAATTCGTTTTTCACTGTTGCAAGGCCTGTCCCTTGCATAGGTTAACATGGGGGCTACCTTTAAATCTGATTAAAGTGTAGATTCCCTTTGGGAGCGGATGGACATGTGGAATTTGGGGTCTCTGAGCTCACAATTTAAAAATACATCTTTTAGTAAAGTTGATTTTAAGATTGTGCTGTTGAAAATGCCACTTTTAGAAAGTGAGCATTTTCTTGCTTATACCATTTCTGTGACTCTGCCTGTTTGTGGATTCCCTGTCTGGGTCAGTTTGACAGTTGGGCTGGTCGCACCTCACACTAGACAGTGACACAAAGGGAGCTGGGGTGTAGCCTGCATATCCTGATGAGCCATCTGTGCTAGGAGGGAAGGGAGGAGTGGTCACTCGCACCTGAAAGGGCTGTGCCTGCCCTCACACAATGCAGTCTCCAACCCCCTGGTGAGTGTCTGTGGCCTGGCCTGGGCAAGGCAGGATTTCACATTCACTAGAGACTTTGCTTTGAAATAGGCCTACTTCAAAGGAGAAATTGGGTATAAGAAGGGCACCCAAAACCACAGACTTTAGAAACACTTCTGGAACCAAGAGGAACCTCTGCCTGGAGAAGAGCTGAATAGCTGAGGAAGAAGTGCTGCCCTGCCTGTGACTGTGCTTTGTGGAGCTTTCCTGCAGTGCTGCTTCTGCCAGAGTAAGAGGGCAAAGACTAGACTTTGTGTGCCTTCCATCTTGTAAAGAAATCTCCAAGGGCTTGATTTAGAGCTTGCCTCCTGTTGTTTGAAGTCTCAGGGACAGCAAAGACTTCTCTCTGCCAGCACCTGGAGTCTCTGGAGAGACTCCTGCTCTGACAAGTGGTGCCCTATCCAGTCCCTGGGCCCTTGAAAGGAAAGCTGGTGGAAATCCAAGGAAATTGACTTTGGACGACTTCGGACCGCCGCCGCTGCTGAATCCGGTGACGCCGCCTGCACCTGACGCCGTGACCTTCGCTGGAACGTGGCGATCTTCGTAGGCCCGACGCCGCTGCAGCCCTGCTGAAGTACGCGACTCCGTGGAAATCGCCGCACCACGTCGTGACCGACGCTGCTCGAAGTGCGCGGATTCAATGTTTCGCACAGACGCCGCGATCCCCGACTTTGCGCATCGGCTTGTTTTCACTCTTCACCAAAGGTACTGTACTTGGGGGTCTACGCGACTCCGTGTCCAGCGCCTCTGGTGTCGGCTTGTTCGGAACGACTCCGTCACAACGCCGTGTTAACACCTCATTGATTAATTTTTGTTTCTAAGCGCTATTTTTGAGTTTAATCTTTAAAAATACATAACTTGACTTGTGTATGTTGGATTTTTGTCGTTTTGGTCTTGTTTTGTTTAGATAAATATTTCCTATTTTTCTAAACTGGTGTTGTGTCATTTTGTAGTGTTTTCATTAAGTTACTGTGTGTGTTGGTACAAATACTTTACACCTAGTACTCTGAAGCTAAGCCTACTGCTCTGCCAAGCTACCAAGGGGGTAAGCAGGGGTTAGCTGAGGGTGATTCTCTTTTACCCTGACTAGAGTGAGGGTACTTGCTTGAACAGGGGGTAACCTGACTGCCAACCAAAGACCCCATTTCTAACACCATCATTGTTAAATGACTGTCTGATCCTATGTGCCTCCAAGGGGCTCAGACATTGAAATTTGTGAGGGAAATGTCACACTCTTCAATTTCAGAATGAGCAATAATAAGCATTTACTCTGAAAAATGTAATTTGATGCTGTAGAAGGCAACAGGGGTTGTGTTAGTTATGAGGGAGTTAACCTGCAAATGTTTGTGAATGCTCAGATTTCTATATGGTTGTTAAGTATTCACCACTGATTTGCAGATGGATACCCTCATTCTACTATGAATTTACACCTGGAAAGATCAATTACATTTGTTTAGAAGGAGAACATTGGGAAGGAACAGCCCTAACACTGTATATATGTGTGTATAGGGCATTGGACTTTTAGATCACATATCCAATACTGTGTGAACAACCACTACCTTATTATTATCATTGCAATCCATCTCTAACATACACTGTAGAACTTTCCAAACAACCTTCTTCTGCGTTGCCAATTACCTCCTCTCTAGTTACATAGCTAACATTTTCTGGTTTGCTATAATGTAACTAAGGCCCTCATTATGAACATGGCGGTCTGGGCCACCATGCCAGCGGTGGCGGTAATTACCGCCACTGGCATGGAGGCCCAGACCGCCATATAATATTAGTGGCAGAAACACCACTTGTGTAACTCCGCCACCACCAGGCTTCCGCCAACAGGCAGCCTGGCGGAGTTACATATCTGACAGGGCAGCGCTGGATAATGTTCCTTTGTTCCACCAGCCTACCAGCCTTTCCCTGCCGGTTTACCCCGCCAGGGAAAGGCTGGCGGAATCGGTGTCTCTGGGACCCCCTGGGGGCACCTTCACTGCCCATGCACTTGGCACGGGCAGTGCAGGGGCCCCCGTGCACAGCGCCGTCACGCATGTCACTGCCCGATTTACGGGCAGTGACATGCCGGCAGTGACATGCGCAACTGGTCCTGCTGCGGCCCCCGCACTGCTACATTGCTGCCAGCTCCATGTGGAGCCAGTGTCAATGTACAGGCCCTGCATTCAGCTGGGCTGGCTGGCGGAAACACTGTTTCCGCCCGCTGGCCCAGCTGAATGTACATAATGTGGCCGGTAGGGTCTTCTGCGTGCTGGCGGTCTTTTGTTGACTGCCAGCGCCAAACGCAGCGGGTTTTCCCGATGAGTTCATAATGAGGGCCATAATCTCTGGTAGCACAATGGGCAGCTGTATGCACCTCACTCTCTGTTGCCCTCTGAGAATCAATGCTTATGCTCTCTCCCTAAAACATGGTTTGATCGGCATATACCTGATTGGCATATTTAATGGATATGTAAGTCCCTTGTAAAGTGGTATACCATATGCACAAGGCCTGTAAATTAAATGCTATCAGTGGGCCTGTGCCACCCACTTAAGTAACACTTTAAAACATGTCCCAGACCTACCATTGCAGCCTGAAGGCAGTATCCCACTGCCATGTCGACTTGGCATTTAAAACCCTTTGCCAATCATTACTCCTTTTTTCTTTCATCTAAGTCATCTCAAAGGGAGGCCCTACCCAGCCCATGGGGCAGTGTGCTGTGTAAATAAAAGGAAGGAAATGTACAATTTAGTTTTACATGTCCTAGTTGTGAAAAACACCCAAATTAGTTTTCTCACTACTGAGAGTCAAACCCCTCCCATAGGGTAACACTGGGCATTCCGTATTAAGAATAATAAGCTATAATTCCCAAATCAGAGGCGGTCGTTAGTTCATATTTGGCATCTATGCACTTTTAATGATAAATCCTCTTTAATGGTAAAGTCAGATTTATCAGTGCAAGTTTGAAAGTGCCACTTTTAAAAAGTTGACATTTTCCTGCTCTTTATTCCTCTGTGCTGTAGCCTGCCTTAGGTCACAAGACTGGGTGTAACTGACAGTTGAGACTTTGTGAACTCACCCCAGACAGTGATACAGTAGTGGGATAAGCATAGCCTGAATGGGCCATTAACTGACTTTATGGGGGCCAGAGCCAAGCACAGCCCCACTTGCAGCTGAAGAGGCTCAGCTCTGCCACCACACAAAAGGCTCACCAACCCTGTATTTTTAGTGCAGGAAGCTGGAAGCCAGGGCAGGGGAGGCAGGGATATTTACTGGGAACAAGTTTTTCCCTTTAGAAAAAAAGATTTTGTTTTAACTTACAACATGATTTTTCCCCTATTTTTTGAGTGCCTTCTCCTTGCTTTTCCCTCACTTTCACCCTTTCTCCTTGCTTTCTCCCTCATGTTTTTTATGCCTTTGCCTTGATTTTTCCTCATTCTCACTGTTTTCTCCATGCTTTCCCCATTAGTTGTGTGCCTTCTTGCTTTTCCCTAGTTTCTCTGCTTTCTCAATGCTTCCCCGCTTTTATTTAGTTTGCCTTCTCTTTGCTTTTCCCTCGTTTTCACTGCTTTCTCTTTGCTTTTCACCATGTTTTGTGTGTCTTCTCCTTGCTTTTCCCTTGTTAGCATTGCTATCTACTTGCTTCCCCCTCTTTTTGTGCACCTTATCTTTGCTTTTCTCTAATTTTCGCTGCTTTCTACTTGCTTTTTCCCAATTTTTGTGTGTCTTTTCCTTGCTTTGCCATTATTTTCACTTTGTTTTCTCCATTTTGTGCCTTCGCCTTGTTTTTCTCTGTTTTTATTTACTTTGCCTTCTCCTTGCTTTTCCCTTGTTAGCATTGCTATCTGCTTGCTTCATCCCCCCCTTTTATGTGCACCTTCTCCTTGCTTTTCCCTCATTTTCACAGCTTTTTCCTTTATTTTTCCCCTTTTTAGGGTCGAGTCTGCATCGCATGTGATCGCGCATGCGTATCACTAGCGAGACGCTTTAGGTATTAGAAAAGGGCTCGGATCCCCGCCGACGTCATGTCAGTGTCTTTCATTGGCAAGTTGGCTTGCCTGTTAGAATCCACTTCTTTTGATTAGTGGAAAGCATGCATACGTCATGCCTTTTCTGGTGGTTAGCCCTCCTCGAGCGCAGCGACCAAGTACAGAAAACATGTGAGGCTCGCTGGGTTTGTGGACTACTTTTTCTCTATTTTCGCAGCGCGATCTCGCTGGGAAGAAGTTGAGCGCTGCGCATACTATCGACCTTGTTACACAGTTAATTGCACTTTTGCCGGTTACGTTCATAATTGCACTTTTGCCTATAGGTATTATTATGTGTGAACTGTAGCAGCGTGCTCGCGCTGTTTTTTTCTTTTAATGCAAGAAAAATCCGTTTGGGACTTTACAACTGTGAACAGCTGTAACTCCGACAAATGCGAAACCCTAGTGCATTGCAAATGCTTGTTTTGTGTGCCTTCTCCTTAGTTTTGCATCGCTTTCACTGCTTTCTCAGATACCTGCAAGTGCCTGGTTACCATGGCATGTGATTAGATGTGCTTTACAATCTTTTTGATTGATCTACTATCCTTGAAGTTTAAAACAATGTAATCTGGATGGTAGAATTGTTTGTTATATTTTACAAAATGTAAAATCTAATGTTAAACTATTTGATATGGTGAAAGGTCCATGTGCCTGGCTTCCGTTCTTTTTTTGCTTTCTGATAATGAGTACATGCAGCTGGAGCTAAACATAAGATTAAAGCCTGCCTTAGTATTAGTTTCTTAACACAAGTAAGTTGTTAATCATGTTCCTTGGTTTCTGCTCCGTCATGAAAAAGAGCCGTTAAGATATTTGAGAAACACAGCTTGTATGATTTTAAACGGAGGAAAATACCTTTTACTTCAGAATGACTCCAACTCACTGCAAATATTTCTAACGTTGATTCATTACTATGTGAACAGTGTTAACCTTAAGATAGTGCTGAAAGGCGCACTTGCTGTTAACTTCAAAATGATTAATGCCAGGACAAGATATCAGTAGCTAAGAGTTGAGAGACCATTAACTTGGAAGAAAACTGAAAAAGCCAGGGGGAAAAATAAGTCACGCTAACAAAAGAAGGCAGCGAACTAAGGCCTGCACCTACTCCTGATGTCAGTTTGATACACCTGCTGCAGTGCTCAGCTGTCAAGAAAAATTCTACCCTACTCCTCTGTTATGTGTGTTGGTGCATTCTAAATGACTGCAACGGGGTGCAGTGCTGTCCTTCTAGCTAAACGCATAATAATACGATAACGAACCTATCCATGCCTCAGTGGCACTTAATACTTGATGGAGGTTTTCAGTTGAAAAATCAGTTTCAAATCACAATCAAACTGTTGATTGGGTACCGTTTTATAAATTCTCGCGGTTCACAAAGCATGGCATGAACCTGTGTAGTGATGACCTCATTTTGTTTACAGTTCATATAAAAGGCTCAATAATATTTTAATGAGTGATTGAGTTAATGTGGAAGTGTTTAAACACCGAAAGGAAAAATAGATCTTCGTTTTCCCTGGGAGTGACTTGACAGTCAAAACACTTATGCTTTCACAGCACATGGTCGTAAGGGGATACATGGCGTGGCCTTGATTTATAAAAAAAAGAATCAACTCGAATAAATCCTTGAAAAGAGTTTGAAAAATCCTGCCATACACAAACGTCTGATCGCCTTCACGCCCTATTAGTGAGCCAAAGCCCCAACATATGAGATATGTTGTTTCCACATTCGATATATCCTAGATCTGTATTCCTTTAGGCATCGGCTGTTGACGTGACACATAGCGATTCTTTTTTAAGTTTATGTTCATTGAACAATAATTGGCTTCTGTCAAGTGAGAGCTCGTGATACTTTCGAGATGCTTGCACGCTCTGCCATTGTGGCCGCTATAATGAAAGGATGTGCTGGCCGGAGAAGAGCTTTGTGTAGGGAAAATGAAAACAAAAGCAGAGATACAGGCATAAACATACCTGATGCATCTCAAGCAGCACAGCTATTTCCATTGCAAAGTATGTTTTATATATTAAAACATCTGCCCTGAGAAATGTTTCATCTATTTATTTTGAAATTAACCTATAAGGTGTGCACCCCCTCTGCCTCAGTTTCATTTTAGATTTCACTTGTGCTCCCTCTGTGTCTATTTCTTTGTCTTCCTTTTCTTCTTGCTTTTACCTTCCCTTCCTCACAGCATTCCCGTTTTTTGGGAGGACATTGGGAGAGCGGTGTTGAAGTGCGAGGCAAAGTGCAGTGAGGGAGTTAAAGTAAACAGGTCAAATATATAAACAGGTCAAATATATAGGGCAAGTATGCTATTTCTGCGGTATTAATGGGAAAAGTTAGGAATATACAGAGAAACCCTTATGGCCCTTATTGCAAGCAGCCTAGGATTGCCTATATTGGGGGCCAGCACATAAGGCATACATTCTTTCAAATATTAGGGGATAGATTAATTTGCTGAAGACTGGAGTAGGCAAAAAAGGAACATATTTAGGCACTCATTATAACATTGGCGGTATTGACCGCTTACCGCCGCAGTGAGAGCTGCCAAAACACTGTCGTCGTGGCTACCTACTTCTGCAATATTATGACCGTAGCTGGAATTCTGCCAGAAGGATGGCGGAATTCCGGCTGCGGCCATGCCAGTGGTCGGCAGTAAGGTGGTGCCTCAGCGAGTCTTGGACTCCATTCCCTTGGACCAGATAATTATCGCCTCGGTGCCTAATCTAATTAATGGGTCCCACTTTGTAACTCTGGGCAATAGCTTGCTTAATCTCCACAACGGCCCTGACAGTGCTTGGATGTTTGGCTTTACCCTGGGGGTTGCCCAGGAGTGGGCATCTCACAGGGAAAAGCCAGGAGGGGTTCCACAGCGGTATGGATACAGCACCTTGAGACCCTAACGGGTGAGTAGTGCACTATACAAGTGCAAAGTTTATGTTTACATTTTACATGTATTATAGCCCTTTGTGCCATAGTCCAACATTGGTTTGTAATAGTTTTTGTTGCATGTAGATAACATGTAGATATCACTTGTTTATTGCAAAGCTGATTTGTCACATGTCAGTTCATGGCAGGTTGTATCATTACTGTACTCAGCAATAGCAATTTGATCAACTGTACAAATTTGATCAAGGGTTAAATGATGAAAAACGCAATTGGCGGTTAGAGAATCAAAACTTCAAACCAGTAAATTGAACAAATTTATGTAGTGGATTTGTTAATCCTTGTTGTTAGAAATTGAGTTTCTAGTTGGCAGAGGTATGCACCCTGTCCATGCAGGAACCACAATCCATGGTAAGTCACAAACACATCCTAAATTAATCTTTGCTCACGCTCTGGTAGCATGACACTGAGCAGTCAGGCTAAACTTAAGAGGCAATGTGTTAAGTATTTAAGTAATATTTCAAACAGTAAAACAGTGAACACACACCACACAAAAAGATACTGCAGCTGGTTAGAAAAATAGAGTTAAATTGTATGAATAAAACAAGACCAAAACTGCAAAAATACAATACGTTGATCTTGAGGTATGAATTTTTAAAGAATAAACAGAAATGGAGTGCTTAACAACATAAAGTGCCACACAGGGCTATCTGATTGTGCTAGACTGGGTCAAACCTGAAAATTTAGGCTGACTGCAATGGAGCATAGATCGGTTACAGGGACCAGCCTGGGCCTGCTGAAAAGTACCTTGTTTGCATCGTCGAGAGAGACATGATGAGCAGAGGTGGTGATGCTTTGGCGTTGATCGTCAGGATGTAGGTGATGTGGCAGTCCTGGGCCAAGCAAAGTAAGAGAAGTGTCGGAAATGGAAGCAATGCGCTGCACTGCTGGGGATGCTGTGTTCCTCAATCCTCACAGCAGTTCTGATGCAACGGCCTCAATGGAAATAAACTGGTTCTGAGTGGTACAATGGCACCAATGAGTTGATTTTGTATGGAGCAGCAATTTATACCCACTTCTAAGGGGCAAGGACTGGATTGGAACCACTTGGTAAGGCAAACCTCACAGTTATCAGAGCCCAGGTGCTGTAGCAGGTGGGTTGGAAGTTTTGTTCTGTCCCTGAAACTTTAATGAGTTGGCAAGGCAGCAAACCCTTGGAGACAAGGAGGGGAGCAGGCAGCAGGTCAGCACAACAGAGCAGGAGTCCATCAGAGGGGCAGTCCTTTCAGCACAGCAATCCTCCTTCCTGGCAGAGTATTCATAGGTTCAGAAGGGTGCTGAGTTGATGGTGTCTGAGGTCCATTACTTATACCCAGTTGTGCCTTTGGAGTGGGAGAGACTTCAAAGAAAGGCCTTCAAAAAGTGCACAGAGTTGCTGCCCTTCTCGCCCTGGTTCCAGACTCACTACAAGGGGTATTCAGCCCTTTGTGTGGGGACAGGACACATCCTATACAAGTCTATGTTTTAGCCCCTCCCTCCCATCCTACACAGAAAATCCCATCCGGATATTTATGGCCCATCAGTCACACCAAAGCTCCCTTTGTGTGTGGCTGTCTAGAGGGAATGCACAAAGTCCAGCTGTCACCCACACCAGATGTGTATTCAGAAACAGTCAGAAGTCACCAAATGGCTGAAGTAAGAAACCATAATTTGTGATCTTAAACTGGGATTCCAGAGACACCAAACCTGTAGGTGTCATCCCTTCCCAATTGAAAATTGCACTTTTAAAATGTAATAATGTAATCCCAATGTTATCCTATTGGGGAGATAGGCTTTACAGAAATGAAAAATGGATTTAGGAGTTTTTCACCTCTAGAACATTTAAAAATTAAAAGTACATGTCCTACTTTTTAAATGCACTGCACCCTGTCCTAGTGCTGTACAGAGGCTTCCCTCAGGGGTGAGTTGTATGTATTAAAATGGAAGATTTGACCCTGGCAAGATGATATCCTTGCCAAGTCGACATGGCAGTTTAAAGCTGCACACACAGGATCTGCAATGGCAGGCATGAGACCCGTTGAAAGACTACCTAAAAGGGAGGCATAATCAGTGTTGCAGGCCCACTAGTAACAGGGTGCATTGGAAATCAGGTTAGATATGCACTGTGAAAGCTCTTTGGTTGGCTTTATACTATTGTACAAAGACATAGACTGAGAAAGCTTAGAGGCAGTTTGTAGAAACTCTGGATGTTGTGGCGCCTGGAGACTAGTGAATGACAACAATCGGGATAAGTGTTATGGAAGCTAAAGTAGATACCTCAGTATGGTGTCTAGTTGAGAAACACAGATCAATTACCTCATTCAGGGCAAGATATGTACAGACGAATGACAACTAGCAAGTGTAAATGTCGTTTAGGCTTTTTGTTCCCTGCCTGTTCAACTTGACCTATTATTGTATCAAATCAGAAAATCCCTATTCACATGGGTTTGCAGGACAGTCGTCTTAATGAAACATGAATTAATCAATTCACTAGTCACTGATGCCCCTGCAGTTGGCTACCAAGGCAGGCATGTTGGTCTGCAAGATACTGTAGGCTTAATTTCCTGTGTTCACATTCCCATAAGGGAAGCTTGTGTGTTTTTAAGTAGCTCCTGTCCTATCCCTTGGGTGCCCAGGACATTACGGTTACATTCTCGGCAGCATTGCTAGGGTGCCGAGGATGCAACCATTACGTCCTGCACCCGGCCCACGGGTGGAGCACTAGCACTCCCCCATGGGCCTCCCAGCCCCCTACCCTGATCAGGGATGGAAAGGGAATCGTTTCACCTACCATCCCTGAAAAGTGATGTCAGATGACATCAGCATGCGATTGTGCGCTGACCTCATCGGAGGCTGCCCCCATCGCACTGGAAGCTCAGATTCCAGCACAATCGGAAGAGAAATGCAAAGCATTTCTCCTCTGATAGGGTGTGGGGGAGGCAGAGGACAAGAAAGGAAAGGAAAGGAAAGGCCTTTCCCTTCATGTCTGTTTGAGCATTTCTGCAGCCCGATCATGAAGCGATCTGGCTTGCAGAAATGCCACTAGACACCTTAGATTTATGTTTTCTTTCGAAGTGGACATGAGGAGAGTGACCCCTTGAGCAAGGTCGCTCCCCAGGGGGGAATATTTTTATTAGGCCTTTTCTGCACCCCCTTTTTTTATTTTACATAAACAATGAAGGGGGCGACACCTTAGGCAAGGGTCACTCCCCTGGGGGGCAAGTTCTTTTTAACCCATCCTGCCCCACTTTGGAGCAGATCGGCCGATTTTTATTGGGTCAATCTGGGGGCAGAAACCAATAGACACCAAGGATTTATTTTATGTCAGTTTCATGCAAGAAGAACGAACCCTTAGGCAAGGGTCACTCCGCTGGGGGGGGGGGGAAATTAATTTTAGGTAACTTCTGCCCCCCTTAGGGGGAGATCGGCTTATTTTAATTTGATGGGGAGCGACCCCTAGGTAAGGGTCTCTCTCATGGGGGGGGAATTTATTTTAGGCCATTTCTATTAGGCCGATCGGCCCCAGGGATTGATGTGTGTGTTTTGTTTGTGGGGGGGAGCCCCTTTGGCAAGAGTTGCTCCCAATGGGGGCTCATTACAGTTGGCCACTTCAGCATATTTTTGTAAGGGTCATCTGCCCCCAAGGGGGCAGAAATCCCAGCAGAGACCAGGGAAGATTTAAAAAAAAA